>NC_091786.1:9520286-10770286 GCF_029378745.1 Bos indicus
CAATATGCTGTCTAGGTTGGTCATAACTTTTCTTCCAAGGAGTAAGCGTCTTTTAATTTCACGGCTGCAGTCACCATCTACAGTGATTTTGGAGCCCCAAAAAATAAAGTCTGACACTGTTTCCACTGTTTCCCCATTTATTTCCCATGAAGTAATGGGACCGGATGCCATGATCTTCGTTTTCTGAATGTTGAGCTTTAAGCCAACTTTTTCACTCTCCTCTTTCACTTTCATCAAGAGGCTTTTGAGTTCCTCTTCACTTTCTGCCATAAGGGTGGTGTCATCTGCATATCTGAGGTTATTGATATTTCTTCTGGCAATCTTGATTCTAGCTTCTGCTTCTTCCAGCCCAGTCTTTCTCATGATGTACTCTGCATATAAGTTAAATGAGCAGGGTGACAATATACAGCCTTGATGTACTCCTTTTCCTATTTGGAACCTGTCTGTTGTTCCATATCCAGTTCTAACTGTTGCTTCTTGACCTGCATATAGGTTTCTCAAGAGGCAGATCAGGTGGTCTGGTATTCCCATCTCTTTCAGAATTTTCCACAGTTTATTGTGATCCACACAGTCAAAGGCTTTTGCATAGTCAATAAAGCAGAAATAGATGTTTTTCTGGAACTCTCTTGCTTCTTCCATCATCCAGTGGATGTTGGCAATTTGATCTCTGGTTTCTCTGCCTTTTCTAAAACCAGCTTGAACATGTGGAAATTCACAGTTCACGTACTGCTGAAGCCTGGCTTGGAGAATTTTGAGCATTACTTTACTAGCGTGTGAGATGAGTGGAACTGTGCGGTAGTTTGAGCACAAGCTCAGTTAGGTCCCATTTATTTATTTTTTGTTTTTATTTACATTACTCTATGGGGTGAGCCAGAAAGAATCTTGCTGTGATTTATGTCAGAGTATTCTGCCTATGTTTTCCTCTAAGAGTTGTATAGTTTCTCATTTTACATTTAGGTCTTTAGTCTATTTTGAATTTATTTTTGTATGTGGTGTTAGGAAGTGTTCTAATTTTATTCTTTTACACATAGCTGTCTTTTCCCAGCACCACTTATTGAAGAGTTTGTCTTTTCTCTGTTGTATATTCTTGCCTCCTTTGCCAAATATAAATTGTTCATAGGTGTGTGGGTTTATCTCTGGGCTTTCTATCTTGTTCTACTGGTCTATATATCTGTTTTTGTGCCAGGACCATACTGTCTTTTAGCTGGCCAAGGTAAAAAAAATTAAATTAAAAAAGTAAAACAATACTGTCCATTGGTAAATACAAGACAGAGCCAGATAAAGAATTATTATATGAAAATTCAGGAGCAAAACTACTTCTAGAAATTATCTATCTCAGAGTCCAGAAGACAGTTTTAATATATTTGCCATTTTTAACGTTATGCTAGGTGGCATAGCCTCTACCATATGAGCCCTAAGATCCTCCTGAGGAAATCAAGGGGAGTTGAAATTTCAGCAGGATCCAATTAAAATTTAACAGAACATGAAGAAAAAATAATTTATTTAATTTAAAAGAAATAAATGATGTATGGCAGGGCTGCAAAAGAATTTAAATCCAATGTCAGAATACATTTCTACAGTAGAAGCGGTAAAAGGCAGACTTTATACTGTGGAAATCAAATTTCAAAGCTCAGTCCCTGTGCAGCCTGAGCAGACATGTGCAGTGCCCTCTGAGTATAGACACACTGACACATGTACACAGTCAGGCTTTAGAAAGAACGGGAAATTTTGTCTGGGGGCAGAGACAATGTGAGAAACCAAAGCCAGTACGTGTGAACCTGCCCCATGTGGGTTAGTGCTGAAGTGTGTGTGTGCTCTGGGACTCGTGCACCTGGCAGGGTGCATCCTGATTTAGGGAAAAGCTGGAAACACAACAGGAAGCACTGGAGTTAGATATGAACCCCCTGCAGCAGTCCCGGAGCCTAAAGGAGAGCCTGGTGTGCACCCCAGGGCTACACAAGGCTTTTCTTCCCAGAATGCTAGGTTAGATGATTTGCTCCCATCTTTCTGCTGATGTCAATTAGAATAGTTGAAAAATATTAGAAAACATTTTTTTGAAAGGACTTAAGAGCTAACCAGGAAGTGAAGAAGTGTGATATCAAGCTGCTGAGAAGGCTGATCCCCCGGGATGAGAGGATATTTGTGACCACTTATTCCCTCAGCCCATCTGTTGATTTCAGCAAACAGCTTGGAAGAAGTACTAGTGAGTCTGAGAAGAGTAGTGGGTTTTTCCTTTAGAAAAGAGAATAGGAAGTTTAAACATGGAGGGGCTGTTATATGCATGAGGGTTTGGAGACTAGACAGTGTAGTCAATTTGGAATAAATTAAATCTGATGTACATATGTGTTGAGTTGGGAGTTTCAAATGATCCAAGCTGTCTATTAGGTCCTGTTTATCTATTTGGTTAATTTTTTGGTGAATAAATGAAAAAAAGAAAAATGAATGAAAAAAAAAAAAAAAGATATACCTAAACCAGAAGAATGTCTTTTGAAAACCTGATAAATATGAAAGAACTCACTTGGCAGTATTTTTCAGCTCTTTATAAATTAATGGGCATTATGTTGAAATAGTTTTTGTATGCTTATTAAGCTTAGCATTATAAAACAGAGGACCTATGAAAAAACTAATAACTTTTATCTTTGGTTTACATTCTAAAATCTATTAATTTAATCCCTTAATGTTTTATCTATTGAAAAATACACAAATGTGTTGTTCAATATAACACGAATACATATTTTCCTAGGAAAATTGACATGTGACATGGTGTAAAGCACGTCTCTCTCTCTTTTTTTTTTTGCCTCCCCTACACACACACACACACACACACGGACACAAAATCAAGATTATAGACCTACTGAGCAGATGGCCTTTGGCTTGGAGAAAATTGGATCCTGGGATAACTTTCTGAATTTATCTTCGATTCAAATAGTCTTTAGTATGCACAAGTCATTAAAGCTCTAGTCTGGGCCTGAAGAGGTTTTCCTTCAATATTTTATAGGTAGGATTTTGATCTATGATTTATCAGTCAACTGACAGCACAAAGGGCAGAGAGGATTTTTTTTTCCATTAAGAATCAATTCTTCTGGTAGATAGATTTTTATTTCCATTCTCACTCTGCCTATTGAAAAAAAAAAATCTGCTTTGGGATATGTCTGTCAATTTGAGTGACCAGACACATAAGTGGTATAAAATGCAGGAATTTTTAAGCTGTGAGAAGGACTGCAGTGTTGCAAAATACATAAAAAGTGAATAAATAAAACCTACCAAGCATCTTTTATGATTTGTAGGTGCTTTAGAATGCAGAAAACATTAAAGAGGAGTGCACTTTATTTACGTAAAGGTCACCATTAGGTTTTATTTCTACATGCATCTTCTCCACTCATGTTTAGAATGAAAAACTTTGTGGACAAATGCGATTATATATTTCTGAGAGATCCGCAGTTCGTCTTTACAGTATTTTGGTTAGTGTCATTTATTTTCTTATAGCTTGTGATTTATTGCCCATCATGCCAGTCAGTATATTTTTCATTCCTCAGAAATGTGTGACTGAATTGCAAGTAAATTTTTCAGTCAGTTACACTGGCTTGAAAAGTAAATATTATGGAAAAGAAACTATCAAGTTTTATAAGGAGATATATCTCCCTATTATTTATTTCTGCATGCAAGGCTGACTGCAGAAAACTAGCAGGCACAGAGAGCTGGGTGGCAGCTGCTAGGCTTCAGGTGAATCTCTAGTGATTTGGAAATGGTTTTCTTAGAGGAATGCTCTCTTCTCTTACATGAGTTTAGGAGGTCTGTAGTCTTTCAAAATGCTTCCCTAAAAAGTTGCTAGGTGGTCATGAAGGTTCTATTATGATAATGAATTGGAATTGAAACAGAGCTGAACCACTTGTGTGAGGAGATACTATAAAGAGTAGACTTTTATCAGGTTCTTCCTGGTAGTTAAATACAGCATTTCAAGGTCTTCATTCATGTGATGCATGAGTATGCTGCTGCTAACGGAGGAGCCTGGTGGGTTGCAGTCCATGGGGTAGCGGAGGGTCAGACACGACTGAGTGACTTCACTTTCACTTTTCACTTTCATGCATATGGAGAAGGAAATGGCAACCCACTCCAGTGTTCTTGCCTGGAGAATCCCAGGGACGGGGGAGCCTGGTGGGCTGCCCTCTATGGAGTCGCACAGAGTCGGACACAACTGAAGCAACTTAGCAGCAGCAGCAGCAGCAGTAATGTATCACAAATTTAGTACTTATTTCTATTTATCAGAATGATTTATCATCTCTCCACGGAGATGCCTCTATATAGCTCATGTAAAGGAAATATTTTTGAAAATATGATTCACTATGGTTCAGGTTTTAGCCCCCTCCCCACCCACATCAAGATCTTCTTAAAACAGGTTTTTGTTTCTGTCCTTTACTATATTCTTCATATGATTGTTTCTTTTGGAACCTAAGATACTTGGAAGAATACATTTCATCATCCATCAAATTATTAGCATCATTAGTTTGCATATAACCCTGTATTTGTCGAATATCTTTAAACAAAACTCCAATCTAGCTTTCAGATTGCTTTCTCCAGAAGCAGAACATTTTGTATCACCACCCTTATTTTCCTCCCTGGGGTGTAACAGTAGAACAATGTATCATTTCCTCTCCCTATCAACTGCCACTTTGTGGCAAATGCCCATGCAGAGGTTTACACATGGTACAAGTGACGGTGCATGGTTGTATCCATATTAGAGTGAATAATATTAATACTTGATAAGCGTGAATGGATGTGTATCTGTTTCCCCCAGGAAATACCAGTTGTCTCCAAGCTGAAGAAACAATGCTGAAACAAACCCTAAGATAGAGGCAGAGCAAAAGCATTAGGCAGAGAAGATACTACTTAAAAATTTGGGATATATTTTGGTTTCTTGATGAATACTCGTCTCAGATAACCTTGGGAGTTTGGCTCAGCTGGTGATGGATAGAAAAATGGTGATGGATAGAAAAACAGCCAGGAAAATAGGAGTATAAACTGTGGATAAAATCTAAGATGAAATGATATTCAGCCTGTTGGATGTCACAAAAAGTGTCTTTGACTAGGCCTTTACTTTAGATATTTGTCATTTCTTACCGGTAAATAATTTTTAGTGTGAAATATGTCTGTTATGAATTAACAAAGCTTCCTTGTGCTAAGAAAACATACACAACTGGGTTATGAAGTGGCAGTAGTGTAAAGGAGGAGGGTCACTGTGGATTGTTGCTCAGTCGCTAAATTGTGTCAATTGTGGATTAAGGAGATTATATTTCTGAGATAGAAACTATAAGAAATTTACACTCCTTCCAAAAATGACATATGTCATCCATCTTTCAGTCATCTAATCATATAAATGTTCTCCATTGTCTTCAAAACAAAATCTACATATCATTGTAACCTGAACCTATCTATGTTCCCATTCCAATCTCCTGTTTTTCCAATGTAATTTACATTTCAGGCATTTAATTTGTGTACAACCACTTGCAAGCCACAGTAGGTGCACATCTTTTGGGTCTCATGTTTCACCCACTGCCCTTTTGACTTGCACTGCATTTCTTCTTGTTCCATTTCTTTCTGTGGTTGTTCAGTCACTTAGTTGTGTCCGACTTTTTGTGACCCCATGGACTGCAGTATGCCAGGCTTTCCTGTCCTTCACTATCTCCCGGAGCTTGCTCAAATGTATGTCCATTGAGTTGGTGATGCCATCCAACCATCTCATCCTCTGTTGTCCCCTTCTCTTCCTGCCATCAGTCTTTCCCAGCATCAGGGTCTTTTCTAATGAGTCAGTTCTTCCCATCAGGTGGCCAAAGTTTTGGAGCTTCAACTTCAGCATTTAAGATCCTAGTAAGATTGTTTAGCTGAAACTGCCCCCCAAAGCCTGTTTCTTAGAGTCTGACACTGGTGTTACTCTAAGTCCATCCTTCGGACTTTAAGATTCCTGAAGACAAAGGACGCTTTTCTTCACCCATATTTCTTTAGCAACAATCCCATTGTCTATGGCGTGTGTGTGTGCTCAGTTGCTTCAGTCATGTCTGACTCTTTGAGACCCCCATGGACTGTACCCTGCCAGGCTCCTCCATCTATGGGATTTTCCTGGAAAGAATACTGAAGTGGGTTGCCATACCCTCCTCCAGGAGATCTTTCTGACCCAGGGATCAAGTCTGTGTCTCCTGTGTCTCCTGCATGCAGGCAGATTCTTTACTGCTTGAGCCGTCAGGAAAGTCCCTGCTTAGGGCATACTGGAAGCTAATCCTTTGATGAAAGGAGAAAGGAAAGGAGAGAGGGAGGTCAAAAAAGAAGGGGATGGATAGGAAGGAAGGAATGAAAGTAATGGCAGACTGAGTAAGGAAAAATAGCCTTTCTTCCAAGAAGGAGCTTAACTTTAGTATGAGAAAAGAATACGAGTTCTAAGGGAAAAGCTCTGGTCTTTTCTTGATACAGTAAGTGTCTTCATTTCCAACACTTGTTGGTCATAGGAACTTAGGTAAGTACTGTTACCTTAATGAGACTTGGGTTCTCATTCTAGAAAGCTGAAATAACAATGTACGTTCATCCTCCTACTCCAGGGTGCAAGAGGCATCACATTTAATGATATTTGTATATGTGCTTCATATTTTCAAAGGACAGAACAGCTACAGAGTCTTATTATTTCAAAACATACCAAAGATTAAAAATAAGATCAGATAAAGATAAAATTTAACTTATATATAGTGTGTCTGTAAAAGTTTTAAAGAGCAATGAATGATTGTCTAATTAAAAGAAAGCTTAAATGGAAGTCAAATATTCTATAATTAAATATGCTTTTTTTGTGTTCATACACAAGTGCTCTGGGGAATTTCAGAATATTTTCCAGGAAGAGTGCTTTAGTACCTGGTTGCTTTTGCTTATACCTACCACATCCCTCCATTTCTGCTCTATTCAGCATTATTAGTTTATTGTTTGGGCTTCCAAACAATTATTTCAGAAATGTATTCATTAATTATATGATGAAAGGCTCGGCCAGTAGTTTTACCCATAGAGCATTAGCAAGCTTATTTTTCATGTGCACATGAAAATATCACAAATTTAGGCTAACTTGAGGCTTTATCTGCCTGGAATATTATCTTTGTTCAAACTCACCATCTTAAAGATGTCCTTTTTTTTTTTTGTTAGCTTTGGGACTACCTGGAAGCCTATAAATTCAAAATAAAAAGCTCATTTGTGAATTCCCTTAATACTTAAAGGAAAATTCTTTTATACCTTATTTAATTAACAGTGTTCTTAAAAGTGAACAATATATTTTATTATGCTGTCTTGTCATCTTTGCTGCAGTAACACACAACCAAAATATTTCCAAATGACCAAAATACCTCCAAAAGTTTATTTCTTGCTCTCACTGCATATGAGTCTTGAGTCAGTGGTAGCTCCCCATTTCTCTTTCATTTCATGATCTAGACTGGAGAAGCCACTTCCCAGATGTGGTGTGGTCTTATTTTGGAAGTGGAAACAAAGCCAAGAGATTTGGCAAAGCCACAAGATAAATTGGGCCCTGAAGCCAATACATAATGACTGTTAAAGATTCAGTTACCTTGAGGACCTGGGCTATTGCTCCTTTTGCTCCAGGAGTTGGTGATGGACAGGGAGGCCTGGCATGCTTCAGTCTACGGGGTCGCAAAGAGTTGGACATGACTAATGACTAAATTGAGCTGATATAGAATCCAGACAGATGTTACTGATGAACCTATCTGCAGGGCAGCAAAGAAGATGCAGGCTCAAATAACAGACTGGTGGACACAGGTGAGGAAGGAGAGGGCGGGACAAATTGAGAGGGTAGCTTTGTAACTACCATCTGCAAAACAGATGTGCTGTTCTTAGCTGCTCAGTCATGTCCGACTCTGCGACCCTATGGACTATAGCTTGCTAGGCTTCTCTGTCCATGGGGATTCTCCAGGCAAGAACACTGGAGTGGGTTGCCATGCCCTCCTCCAGGGGATCTTCCCAACTCAGGGATCGAACCCAGGTCTCCTGCTTTACAGGAGGATTCAATACTGTCTGAGCCTTCAGGGAAGCCCAAGAACACTGGAGTGGGTAGGCTGTCCCTTTTCCAAGAGATCTTTCCAACCCAGGAATCAAACCGGGATCTCCTGCATTGCAGGAGGATACTTTACCAGCTGAGCTCCCAGGGAAGCCCATGTATAATATATATAATAGATAGCCAGTGGGAATTTGCTGTATGGCACTCAGAGACCAACTCAGGTGTTCTATGACAATCGTGAGGGGTGCCATGGGGTGAGGGGTGGAAGAGAGGTTCAAGAGGGAGGGGACATATGTATACCTATGGTTGTTTCATGTTGATGTATGGCAGAAAACAACACAAAATTGTAAAGTAATTATCCTCCAATTAAAAATAAATAAAACTGGAAAATGCACTTAAATTGTCTTCTGGACTCTGAGACACATAGTTTCTAGAAACAGACGTTGTTTCTGACTATTCATATAATAATTCTTTATCTGGTTCTCTCTTATATTTACCAATAAATACTATTGTTTTATTTTTTCCTTTAAATTTTTACCTTGGCCAGCTAAGATTTCTCTTAAAGATTTATAATCTCTTAGTCTTGTCTATGAGCTTCCTTCATGGCTCAGATGGTAAAGAATCCATCTGCAATGCAGAAGACCCAGATTTGATCCCTGGGTTGGGAAGATCCCCTGGAGAAGGAAATGGCAACCCACTCCCAGTATTCTTGCCTGGAGAAATCCACAGGCAGAGGAGCCTTGTCTATACTGTATATTTGGGGGAATGGCTGAATTCCTTTATCAGTTTGGAAAATTCTTAATCGTGTGATGGGCACAGGTTTTATCAAGTTTCACCTACTTAGAGAACTATATCTGCTACTGTAACTCCAACCTAGATATGCAGTCTTTCCTTCATGGTCTAGTTTTCATATCTTTTAAATATATAAATAGTTCAATATTAATTTCAGTATGAACCATAACTATGGTAGCAGCCTCCACTCCAATCTTCCCTGTTTTACTTGGAATCAATTCTGTAATTCCAGGATGCTATAAAGTTCCCACAGTTCTTGCTATTTCTTTCTCTACCTCCACAATGCTCATTTCCCATCCAGCAGATTTTCAGTTTCAGCAACATCCAATGTCTGAGAGAATGCAGAAGAGAGGAGAGTTTGGGGCAGTGCTCTCTCCATACAACACAGAACAGCATGGGAGGGCTGTGGTTTCTGACTGATACCAACCATGGGTCTCTGAATTGAGGATTAGAAATTACAAAAATATGTACAAAGAGTCTTGGTCTCTTTTTGAAGCAGGAGGCAGATAGTTACACTGCCCAGGGTAAAGCAAATGGAGATTCTTTCTCTATTGACAGAAACTCCAAAACAAGAATAGAACAATTAATGGAAGAGGCTGGGCCCTGCTCAGACCACAAATTTCTCCTTCCCAGAGTCAGGAGATCTCTCTGACCACACATGTGCAGAAAGGCTACTTGGAGGTCAAAGGGGAATGATGCCAACTAATGCCAGGTTACCCACACACCATGGTAGTAGAATCCACCTTGGCTAAGAGATGCATGCACACACATGGAAGGATCCTGAGATATAGCACATATGAACTGTGAACCAGGCAAAACATAATGATTGGTCAAAGGAAAACCAAAAGAAATGTCCCATAAAAGTAATTCAAGCTGCCAGGAGGGTCAGCTCAGCGACTCTCTCTCTCCCTGAGTCCACCTATGTGTCGATCCACACGTATTATACTCATTTTCTCCTAATAAATACTTTACTCATTTCATTACTTTCCACCTTTGTGGATTTTTTTTTTCTGCAAAGCCAAAGGGCCAAGGTCCTTGTCACTGACCACCAGTCTAGTCACTAGGCTCTGGTGCTCTCACCGCCATGACCCAGCCCAGTTTCTGCTGGGAATCCAAGTCACCTGAGGTCATATCCAGGAAGTCTTTTTTGTAAGAAATAAAGCCTAGATAAGCCATTGACTGGAATCAAGATCCTAACACAAGCTGAAATTAAGATTACCAGGAGAAATATCAATAACCTCAGATATGCAGATGACACCACCTTTATGGAAGAAAGTGAAGGAGAACTAAAGAGCCTCTTGATGAAAGTGAAAGAGTAGAGTGAAAAAGCTGGCTTCAAAGTCAGCCTTCAAATAACTAAGATTATGGCATCTGATCCCATCACTTCATTGCAAATAGATGCGGAAACAATGGAAACAGTGTGAGATTTTATTTTCTTAGGCTCCAAAATCACTGCAGATGGTGACTGCAGCCATGAAATTAAAAGATGCTTAATCCTTGGAAGAAAAGCTATGGCCAACCTAGACAGCATATTAAAAAGCAGAGACATTACTTTGCCTACAAAGGTCCCTATAGTCAAAGCTATGTTTTTTCCAGTGGTCATGTATGGATGTGAGAGCTGGACCAACTGTAGTATTGTAGAAGGCTCTTGAGAGTCCCTTGGACTGCAAGGGGATCAAAACAGTCAATCCTAAATAGGAAATCAGTCCTGGATATTCATTGGAAGGACTGATGCTGAAACTCCAATACTCTGGCCACCTGATGTGAAGAATTGACTCATTGGAAAAGATCCCGATGCTGGGAAAGATTGAAGGCAGGAAGAGAAGGGGACGACAGAGGATGAGATGGTTGGATAGTATCACTGACTTGATGGACATGAGTTTGAACAAGCTCCAGAGTTGGTGATGGATAGGAAGCTTGGCGTGCTGCAGTTGCAAAGAGCGGGTCATGAAAAGCGGGACATGACTGAGCAACTGAACTGAACTGAACCAAAGCCACTGAAGAAATAGTGTGCATATTCTGAAGGAGGGCAGAATTTGCCACCTCAAAATAGATCCTATCATAAGGGTGATTGTGGTGGTGGTTTAGTCACTAAGTCATGCCCGACTCTTGCGGCCCCATGGACTGTAGCCCACCAGGCTCCTCTGTTCATGGGATTTTCCAGGCAAGAATACTGGAGTGGATTGCCATTTCCTTCTCCAGAGGATCTTCTTGACCCAGGAATTGAACCCAGGTCTCCTGCATTGCAGGTAGATTATTTACCTACTGAGCTATGAGGGAAGCCCAAGGGTGATTGTTGGCTGATTATTTTTAAGAAGCTTCAGACACAAGAAAAACTCTGAAACTTAAGTAGAAGTTACCCTTTAGAAAAAGATATTTGCATTTATATGGGAACTCTCCATTTGAAAAGATCCCTGTCTCTGTTACCAGGAAGAGAAGGATGACCAGATCTCTAGAAACTCTTATCAGAGGATAAGACAATGACCGGAATCTGCACAACAACCCTACCTTTGTTGACTGTGTCCTCCAGGCAGGCTCCCAAGCAGGCTCACCCATCCCCTAACACCTTCTTCTGTCTAACTGGACACAGCATTGAAGGTGGTGTCTTGGACCATTTTGAGGAATTATTATCCTGGTCTCTCCCATGTACACAGGAGGTGTACATGCTATTCAACTTCTGCTGTTTCTTTTTCTCCTGTTAATCTTTTATTACAAGGAAGGCAGTGCTGTCTCAGCCGAGACCTAGAAGAGTAGAGGGAAAATTCTTTTTCATCACCTACAGTGTAAATTAATTTCATCTGTATGATAGCTATAGCACATTCTAAAAAATCTGATATTATGTAGTTTTCCAGTTAAACTTTTTAATAGTTTATAAACTTTTTGTTGTGGTCTGTGTGCAGCTTGGAAGATAATTTCCAGACATGAAGCAGAATGAGAGGAGCATAAAGTTTATTAGAGTGGGTGACACTGCTAGAAAAACAGGCCAACTCAAGGGAGAGCCAGCCGCTTCCAAAGGCTAACAGAGAATTTTTATTGCCTCAAAACAGAGAAAGTTCCTGCTGGAAGAGTGGCATTAGGTGATTGGTTAGTATGCTATAGGGTGCGTGATAGGGTGGAAATTTTACCTAATTTGGGGTCAGGGAGCTGTTGTTCAGTTGCTAAGTCATGTTTGACTCTTTGTGACATTATAGAACATAGCCCACCAGGGTCCTCGGTCATGGGATCTCCAGGCAAGAATACTGTAGTGGGTTGTCATTTCCATCTCCAGGGGGGTCCTCCTGTCTCAAGATAATAAGATCAGTAAGAAGGTTCTTGTTAAGAAGGAGAAACATGTCCTCAAGCAAGATACAATTGTTGTTATATAATCCATTTGCCCTTTTTCTCCTCCTTGAGAGCCCTGGACCCCTTCCTCTTTGAGGGTCCCGGACTCCTTATCAACCTACCTAAGAATTAGCTCTCTCACACTTTTGTTGATGAGGCATTCTCTCAAATATATTGTCAGCATTTTCCTTTCTGTGGGGCTCATTCTTATTAGCACATAAGCCTGCTCCAATCACAGTCAGCAGAAAAGTCTTCCATCAACTTTCTCTCCTGTGATTTCAATTCTTCTTTCTAACCATGTCCCATAGAAAAGAAAGAAAGAAAGAAAGTGAAATGACTCAGTTATGTCCAACTCTTTGTGACCCCATGGACTGTAGCCCACCAGGCTCCTCCATCCTTGGAATTTTCCAGGCAGGAGTACTACTAGAGTGGGTTGCCATTTCCTTCTCCAGGGGCTGACCCAGGGATTGAACCCAGGTCCTCCCGCATTGCAGGCAGATGCTTTCCCGTCTGAGCCACCAGGGAAACCCAGGGCATTGCCCTTTCTGTCATAACAAACATCCCTTTCCCTCTTCTTCCCCTTCTACTCTGAGTGCCACTTCTAACTCAAGTCCTATAACTGCTTCAACCTAGGTTACAGAGTGAACAGAAAGACTTCTTCCTGAAGTAAATGGATATTTTGGTTCCTCGTTGACCTGACTTTTCCACAGTATGTGTTCTTGTCAAGTTCCTCCCTGCCTCTTCTGAGAGACTAACCACATCTGAATTAGTCTGCTTGGGCCATCATCATAAGACATCACAGGTTTTGGTGCCTTAAACAATAGACATTTTTTTTTTTCTCTCAGTTCTGGAAGCAGGAAGGTGGGGATAGAGGTGCCAGGAGCTTTGTTTCTGACTGGGTCTCTCTGGCTAACACATGCCAGCTTTCCAGCTGAATCCTAGCACAGCCTTTCCCTGGGGCCTGTGCAGAGAGCACTCTGGTGCCTTCTCTTCTTCTTTTCCAATAATAAATACATTTATTTAAATGATTTTTTATTGGAATATAGTTGCTTTACAATGTTGAGTTAGTTTCTACCATACAGCAAAGTGAATCAGTTATACATATATGCATATACCCCCTTTTAAAAAAATTTCCTTCCCATTTAGGCCACTATAGGTCATTGAGTCCCTGGAGCAGGGCATGGCAACCCACTCCAGTATTCTTGCCTGGAGAATTTCTTGGACAGAAGAGCCTGGCAGGCTACAGTTCACAGGGTCACAAAGAGTCAGACACAACTGAAGCGACTTTTCATGCACACAGGTCATTGAGTAGAGTTCCCTGTGCTGTACAGCAGGTTCTCATCAGTTATCTATTTTATGCATAATATCAATAGTGTATATGTGTGCTTTGTCTTCTTATAAGATTATGAGCCCCATATGATTAGAATTTTGCCCTTAGGACTTCATCTAACCTTAATGACTTTCACGCCCTGCTTCCAAACATGTGATGGAGCAGGTAGGGGCTTCAACACATGAATTCAGTTCATAGCAATGTCTCTTAGCTCACCTGAGCTCATATTTCATAGGCTCTTCTAACCATGCTGACACTTCAGTGTATTTATTATTATTGTTCTTTATATCTTTTTTTCTCAGACCCCTTTATTTTCACTCTCTGAATAGCCTTTCCTTCTTACAACTTAAATTGCAACTTATATTTCACACGGCTTTGCATCTTTAGCCCAGCTCTCTCCCCAGAGTGTCAGATTCACTCAGTTCTATATTAGACTCACTAACTCTATGTCCCACATTTATCTCACATCAAATAATCTGAACTATTGATATGTCATGTCTCGTGTACAGGAACCAAGTTATCAGCAAGTTATCCAAGCCAGGATTCTAGGTTTGGTCTTTTAATCCTCAACAAAATCATACACTTAAAAAAATTCAATAATCTCCTTTGTCTTTTTTTATACTCAGGCGTGTGTGTGCGCTCAGTATGTCTGACTCTTTGCAACCCCATAGCCAGCCAGACTCCTCTGCCCATGGAATTTCCCAGGCAAGAATACTGGAGTGGGTTGCCATGCCCTCCTCTGTGGCATCTTCCCGACCCAGGGATCGAACCCTCGTCTCTTGTGTCCACTGGCAGGTGGATTCTTTACCACTGCACTGTGGTCTTGACTTTTATAGTATGTGTCAAATGTCTCTGGATACTGAACTCTCTTCTATTTGTGTTTTTTCAAATGTACTTACTCCACCAAGAATACTCTGGCTTCATCACCTGGGTAATCCCACTCCTCTTCACGTCTAACCTATGGCACAACCTTCTCTGGGAAGAAGGTGCTGAATCTCTAGACTGATCCTAGTCACATTAACCCATGTCATCACTCGTTCTTCCTAGTGGTGTCTATTGTAGCCACTCTTCAAAAACACAATGCATTCCCACCCAAAATTTGGTTTAATAAGATTGATAATCACACATACATAATGGACTATAAAAAACGGTATCACTTATAAAATGAAACTTTCTGGAGAATGCAGCCCAACTTTTCTGACAAAGTCCTAAAATTGCTTGAAAAAGCAAGGAAAAGACTTGAACTGTGGTCGGGGGTGGGGCAGGGATGAAGGCTGTCACAGAGGAAACTCTCAGTGCTCTGAAGCTCTCACTGCCACCGAGTGAGCAGCCATCTGGGTTTCTCATCAGCTTGACCAGATGTGAGGCAGAAAAGGGAGAGGAATGATGCTGAAAAGCTGTCAGCAGTCAAACATCAGAAAACAAACTCGAACTCTTTAGTGTGTGGTGCTGGGAGTTCAGCTGAGGAGGGAAAGTGGGAGCTGGGCTGTCAGACACCAGAGTTTCCTGTTAAAGCAACACGCCAGCGATGCATGAGTTAAAGCTTTCGTCCCTGACTGCAGCAGGAGCACCAGGAGGCTAACAGGGAGCCAGGTTCCCCTGCAAGGGCTCACACCAGAGGGTCAGGCAGAAGTGCGGGTCATTTCACTGCTGAGCAGGCCCTGAACCAAAGGTCCTGCAGCTGATCAACCCTGAGGTGGAGGAGGGTATGAAAAGGTAGGGCTGGGAGTGGAGAAGCGGGGAGCACAGGGTCAGAGTGGGGGACAGTTATAGACACTCCTCCCCATAGATAGGAGTCTGCAGTCTAAAGATGAAGACCTCTGCCCCAGATCTCAGACAAAGAGACCAGGCATGAAGGCATCAAGGCTAGGAATGCAAACACATGTGAGAGCATCCCCTGTTGGGAGGGTCTGGACCCTTCAGAGATGGCAGCACGCTGGCTGTACCGGGCTTCTGGGGTGGGAAGGACCCTTGACTCCATGAGGCCTGTCAGCTAAAGCTTTGGTCAAAGTCAATGATCAGGTTGGAGAAATTACACATAGAGACTGACCCAGGAGCCAGACTCATCACAGGGTCTTTGACATATAGAATTATGGTCACATGCACAGTCAAGGGAAACAGACACACCTGATCAGGTGAGTGCTTTCACTGGGCATATGTTAATGCATATTCAGTTCAGTTCAGTCACTCAGTCGTGTCTGACTCTTTGCGACCCCATGAATCACAGCACACCAGGCCTCCCTGTCCATCAGCAACTCCTGGAGTTTACTCAAACTTATGTCCATCAAGTCGGTGATGCCATCCAGCCATCTCATCCTCTGTTGTCCCCTTCTCCTCCTACCCCCAACCCCTCCCAGCATCAGGGTCTTTTCCAATGAGTCAACTCTTCGCATGAGGTGGCCAAAGTATTGGAGTTTCAGCTTTAGCATCAGTCTTTCCAATGAACACCTAGGACTGATCTCCTTTAGATGGACTGGTTGGATCTCCTTGCAGTCCAAGGGACTCTCAAGTGTCTTCTCCAACACCACAGTTCAAAAGCATCAATTCTTCGGCACTCAGCTTTCTTCACAGTCCAACTCTCACATCCATATGTGACCACTGGAATTACTTACCTTAGTTTTGAAATATTCTGACATTTGTTTTAGCTTAGTCTCCCCCTTCTTACATTATAGGTCAATATATTTTCCATTGGAAAATGTAGCCACTTTTTAAATAATCTATACTTATAAATGTATTTTGAAAGCAGGTGGAAAATTTTTTACACACTGGCAAAAAACAGTTTGAGCACAACCATTATTAATGTGGAATAGCCAGCAAAAGTGCTTTCCTTCAAGAAAGGAGTACAGAAGAGCTCTTAAAAGATAAGCTTTGAAGTTACATAGACTTGGGAAAATTCTATAAGCCTCAATTTTACCATCTGCAAATACATTTTCTAAGATTATTATGAAGATAGAATAAAGCAAAACATAATGAATGACATACTCTTTGGCATATATATGGCCCAATTAATGATTAACAGATGAGTCAGTTAGCATGTCTACTATCCCTTATGGTTCTGCAGCGATTGAACACTATGTTTACAGATATAGACTTGAGAAGATGAGTGATGGGTAAGGAGGGGAGGTGAGACTCCTTGAGGCTCAAATTTTCTGTTAAAAAAAAAAAATGGAGAAGTCCCTTTTTGTCTTCAGTGCTTTTTGGGGACTTATTTATTGCCTTCAAACTGTCTAAGAAGCTCAAAATTATTACAAGAAGCCTGATGAATTTTGGGGAGTTGCAAGAAGAAATCTTTCTATGCATTGCTCAGAAGAGGCTCAGATTTAGAATATATTGAATTTTTCATAAAATATAGTTCTCCCAAATCATTAGTATTCTTGGCATTATTTCTGCACCTATCATCTAATCTGTCCTGCTCGCACTGTTTCCCCGTGAGATGTGGACACGAGTTTTGAAGACCTATTAACCAGGTCATAAAGCAATATGGATGATCTTCTTCAATTTTTATACTTATGCTAATATGGACTTATTATAATAGTGAGCATGGTATTTAAATTCAATTAAATTCATGTCAGGTGTTTGATTAATTATTACTTATTATTAGGAACTAGCGATTTAAAGATTAATAAGATATATCCTCTGTCCTTGAAAAACTGACAATTATCTCAGAGTATAGGTACTTGTTTAACTTATATAATCAATGGAAGAAGGACTAGAACAAATACAACAGCAGTACATCTTGAAAACAAAGAAAAGTGTGCTATTCAGTAACTTCAAGTATTAAGGAATACTCTACTTAATGAGGTCACAATTGACTTCAGTCTTTAAGAAGAGATAAATCTGCCCAGGAAGAGAAAATGAGAGAATGCCGTGTAGAGCAGAATCAAGAGTATGAGAAAAGACCCACAGAGTTCTCAAAACCACAAATGAAATTAGGCCACTGGTATAACTGTCCTCAGCAAAACGTCCTTCCAAGTTTCAAAAATACCTTAAAGGTATAGAACTTCAAGAAAAGCCATTTGACAAAAGTAGATAGGAATTACATTGAATGAAAACTGGCTTCAATCATAAACACCACAGTACCTAATAAAGTCATAATTACGATAATGAAGTTGCTTACCATGTGCTGAGATTATACACTCTGTTGATGGTGTATTTGCCTGGGAACTGTTATTCCTGGATCTAAGAGCATGCTGGAGTTTCTCCTTAGCTGTTCACAAGGAAATATAATGAAAATCTATTTATTCATGAAAACCATTGTTTGTTTCCTATCTGTAAAATAAATAAATAAATAAAAAGCTGTAGAGGAAATATTAATAAAAATTTAAAAACTTTTCTGATAACTTATTTGCATCCTGCCAGGCACTGAGTATAAGAATATACCTTGAAAAAAATCTCCTACAATAAGGTTTACACATATTTTTGTATTACATTAATATACATGCTGTTAGGAGAAGCCATCCATGAAATCACAAAGAATTGTGTATTTTCTATATAAAAGTGCTCCACGGCTGTTCTCTGAAGAAATGAATGCTCACACGTCTAAAATACAGCATGTGTCATGACAGGGAAGTGAGAAATTTCAGTGAAATGCTTAACTGTGTTTAAGTCTTCCTTTTTTTCTTACCTATTCCATCGCAACTACTCCTGAAAGTACTATTTTAATTTGAGTTGATTCTGTCACAAACAGACTCATATTGTTTGCATCTTACGGCCGCTGGCACACGGGTTCTCTTGGATTGGGTAGTCAGAACTTCGTAAGTGGGCTGCGATTGTATCACGGGTCAAAACAGCCATGCTGGGCAGCGATGGGGGACAGGAGGCCACGCCAACCTGGAGCCACTCTGCAGCTGACAACTGATTGAGCACAGTGAGCTGTTTCAACTGAGATGGATTGTTTGTGTTCTTTAACTTCAAGAGACAGTTATTTTGAAAGATGCAGTTCTTTTGTGGGGCTAAAAAGAACACTTTGTCTTAATTATACTTGACATTTCAAAGCTCATACCAAGAGCCTTCTCTGGGGACAGAAACAAACCACTTGTCTCTTCTAGAATAGGAGAGTGAAATGAATAAACAACCCTTGTTCTTCTCATTCGATAGTGCAATTTCTCTGACGTTTGTTTGTTGTTTCGTATATTTTTTTCTTTTGAAGAGCACTGGATGAACCATAGCTTAATATTCTCTAGGAGAATCAAAGTATCGATGGGAGGGCTATTTTGGAAAATTAAAAATAAAATTGCTAGTGTACAAAGCAACACATGTGTGCCATGCTTGTTCTATGTGTTCATTCAGAGCAGTTAATTTTCTCTGAAGCAGTAAAATTAAATGGGTACTAACATACCAAGAATCTGACATTTTAAAAATTGTGTTTCTTTAAATTACTGCAAATTTAATACTATAATTTTCTTCAATTTTAATTTGAGTTCACTGCATTTGTCATTTCCTCTGAAAATATATTTCTGTGGTTTCTATTCATCTTGAAATGTTTCATCGTTATCTCTTACATGATCTATATAAATGTTTATTATATAAAAGTATTCAAATTACTTTTTCCATGAAGGTGAATATGGAATAATGTAGTCTAGCAAAATTGAAGTAATTTAATTTATAATTAAAATTAATTTTATAAAAATATGATGCATTTTCTGAGAGAATAAAATTAATTTAGTCTTATTCATACTTCTAGAAAATTGGAGGTTGAAGTAATCAATGGCATGAAATAGCAAAAATGAATAATATGTGTAATTTTTCCAAATTAGACTTTCAGTGACCCCATGAACTGCAGCCTACCAGGCTCCTCCGTCCATAGGATTTTCCAGGCAAGAGTACTGGAGTGGGGTGCCATTGCCTTCTCTGTGGGATAAATACAGCATCCATTAAATACAAGACTAAATTTTAGTATGTAAGTGTGGAATTATATAAAATTCTTTGAAATATATGGATGCAAGTAGATTTTCCCTTCAGGTATAATTGTAAAATATCTGGGATATTAAAAAAATTCCATATTTTACCAATAACAATATACAGACATCAACTACTTTTGTATGAGTCTAGAATATACACAAGAAGTTTCAAGAAGGGAAGTTCAAGTGGATACTTAGAATGAGAAAGAGGTGTCTAAGCATATTATTCACAAGAATTGAGATAATTCCTTCACATAATATTGAAAAAAACTGAAGAGCACATCATGATGTTGTTATTTTGTACATTACTTTGTTTTAAAATTTATTTTATATGTCCTCTCTATAGTTTCGTACATTTCAAATGTTTCTCCATGGCATCACACATCCTTTTGTAGAAATTATGCCTGTTTCTATTTTTCTGGGTTTAATTCACAAATTATGTTAGCATAATAGATATTATTATAATATTATATATTATCATATGTTAGCATATTTATTAATAAGCTATCCTAAAGGCAAGGACATTATTTCAAGGAGAAATTCACAAACATGGTGAGATAACAAAATCTAACTGGTTAATTTAGTTATTTAATTACTAATATTAATTTAATCAATCATGGCTTATTGTGATATCTTTGTACTTGACAGTTTGCTTGTGCTAGACAGGCAAAAAGACAACGGTCCTTGACCTTGATGAACAATCACATGTTTTATGATGATATCTACATTTTTATGTAATAGGCTTCTTAATAGTTTTAGAATAAACAACAAATATAATCTCCATTATATTGCCTTAAATATTTATATTTAAAATACAAGAATACTTTTCTCTTTGAAATACACCCACTGGAATCTAAATATCAAAAAAATTTGATAACTTGCATTTATCTATGAAGAAAAAAATACATAAATAAACCCATCTTTGACAGTCAAATTTTTGATTGTGTCAACTTTTCTTAATTCACATACCCTAATTATGTTTTAAATTTTAAACTGGAAAGCTTTCTGTTAATCATCATGTAATAATTATCTGTAAAATCACATATGCATATTGAACTCTATTTTTAATTCTTTAGGCCATAAACCTATATGTTTTAAAAGATTTCTTCAAGATTGAGTTAAGACTTCAATTACTTTAGTACAGACCTAATCTAAAGAATAAAAATGTACTTCAAATTTCTAAAAAGGCATGAAAGTTACACTGAAAATGTCTCTTAATAATATATCTGTCTACATGTAACTTTTTATTAAATGTTTCACGTATGTATGAATACTGATGGTAGAATTTGAGTTTGACATCAATCTTTTTTCATGAATTTACATATGATTAAAGGCAAAAATACATAATAACATCATGTAATTGTCTATTTTGAGCATGTTCATATATCGTGAAGATTTTTTTGGACACATAGAAGTGCAATAAATTCATTATTGCTCCTATGTTTCCTCTATTCCTCTAATGTCTAATGTCTAATTCCTCTAACGTCATGTTTTTGCCCACTTTTGGCACTTAAATCTATCTCCACCAACCTTTCTGTGTATTAATGTAATGTTTAATTTTACTGTTTATATTTCCTTAAAGGGTTTATTGACATTAGTATTTATGTTAAGTTTTCCATTTCTAGAAGAAAGAATATGCTCAGAGTAGATTTTGTAGCAGTCATATGCTCGGCAGGGTTATCTTTGGGTAAATAGCAGCTGCTATTGAAAAGCATCCTAAATAATTATTAGCAGAAGTACAAAATCACTGCAGATGGTGACTACAACCATGAAATTAAAAGACGCTTACTCCTTGGAAGGAAAGTTATGACCAAAATAAACAGCATATTAAAAAGCAACGACATTATTTTGCCAACAAAGGTCTGTCTAATCAAGGCTATGGTTTTTCCAGTGGTCATGTATGGATGTGAGAGTTGGACTGTGAAGAAAGCTGAGCGCCGAAATATTGATGCTTTTGAACTGTGGTGTTGGAGAAGACTCTTGAGAGTCCCTTGGACTGCAAGGAGGTCCAATCAGTCCATCCTAAAGGAGACCAGTCCTGAGTGTTCATTGGAAGGACTGATGCTGAAGCTGAAACTCTAATACTTTGACCACCTGATGCGAAGAGCTGACTCATTTGAAAAGACCCTGATGCTGGGTGGGATTGGGTGCAGGAGGAGAAGGGGACGACAGAGGATGAGATGGCTGGATGGCATCACCGACTCGATGGATGTGTGTTTGGGTAGACCCAGGGAGTTGATGATGGACAGAGAGGCCTGGCATGCTTTAGTCCATGGGGTCACAAAGAGTCGGACACGACTGAGCGACTGAACTGAAACTGAATGAAAACAACATTTGGTATGTTCTTTGGAATGTTTTGATACATTCATAAAAGTACACTTTTAGTATAAAATCTGCATTCCATATTATCTACATATTTCTTGAAATGTAAACCAATTATTCCCAGAATCTTTAAAGGAGAATACTTGAAATGATTACATGCAATTGTATTTAACATAATCATTTAGATCTTTGAACTCCAGAGTAAGAAATTGCTGATATCACAGCAACTGCAAGTCATTCAGTGAAGTGAACTGGGTTTCTGCAGCAAAATAGAAAGGAGAGGTGAGATTTTGTGTCTCCTTCTATTAAAATCATTGGTCTTTTTTCAGTCCTCAATATTAGAATCCTGCAGGTCTTCAATATACGAATATGAATAAATGTGATTTGCTTATTTTCTTGTTTTTTTAACTCTGTTAAAAGTCAACAATATTACCACTGAAAATTATGTTAATCCATTCATGCATTATGGAAGTCATAAACCCGTTTCAATACAATGAGATGGATGAATTCTATAAGAATGAGAAAGGAGAGACAATAGGACAACAACTAAAAATATTATCATTGTTTTGTCTGCCAATTCCCACTGAGATGACTTAGGTTGAAGTTGAAGCCAGAGTTATGTGAATGGCTGAATTGAAATATTTTACTTTTCAAAGTAAATAGAATTTTAGTCTCTACCTATGTTACAAATCTTAAGACAATATGAAGGTATCTGAAAGAGCAATCTGGAAAGTCAGTTTCTTTAGATTACCAACAAGTTGCATTGCTGAACTTGAGGAATACTGTATTTTCACAGCTAATAGATGGACAGGACATTCATAAACAAGTTTTTGGTGACCATATGGCTCTTTAATTCTTTATTTCTCTAGTGTTATTTTTGTAGTGTTATTTTATAGTTTTAGAACTCAAACTATTTCAGAGTCAATATGTGCATGTGTGTGTGTTCATGTGGGTATTTTCCCTGATTCTGTTCCCTGCTAGTATTTTGTGCATTTTAATGTCCTTAGCCAAGTCCCAAATTGCAACTGTACAGTGAAAAGAAAAAAGTTAGGACCATGGAATCAGAGCTCTGTTCAAAGAGTTGAAAGACTGTAGGTAATTTATTTAAGCACTCAGTTCAGTTCAGTTCAGTAGCTCAGTCGTGTCCGACTCTTTGCGACCCCAAGAATCCCAGCACACCAAGCCTCCCTGTCCATCACCAACTCCCAGAGTTCACTCAGACTCATATCCACTGAGTCAGTGATGCCTCCATCCATCTCATCCTCTGTCGTCCCCTTCTCCTCCTGCCCCCAATCCCTCCCAGCATCAGAGTCTTTTCCAATGAGTCAACTCTTCGCATGAGGTGGCCAAAGTACTGGAGTTTCAGCTTTTGCATCATTGCTTCCAAAGAAATCCCAGGGCTGATCTCCTTCAGAATGGACTGGTTGGATCTCCTTGCAGTCCAAGGGACTGTCAAGAGTCTTCTCCAACACCACAGTTCAAAAGCATCAATATTTCAGCACTCAGCTTTCTTCACAGTCCAACTCTCACATCCATACATGACCACAGGAAAAATCTAGCCTTAACTAGCTAGACATTTGTTGGCAAAGTAATGTCTCTGCTTTTAAATATGCTATCTAGGTTGGTCATAACTTTCCTTCCAAGGAGTAAGTGTCTTTTAATTTCATGGCTTCAGTCACCATCTGCAGTGATTTTGGAACCCCCAAAATAAAGTCTGATGCTGTTTCCACTGTTTCCCCATCTATTTCCCATGAAGTAATGGGACCGGATGCCATGATCTTCATTTTCTGAATGTTGAGCTTTAAGCCAACTTTTTCACTCTCCTCTTTCACTTTCATCAAGAGGCTTTTTAGTTCCTCTTCACTTTCTGCCATAAGGGTGGTGTCATCTGCATATCTGAGGTTATTGATATTTCTCCTGGCAATCTTGATTCCAGCTTGTGTTTCTTCCAGTCCAGCATTTCTTATGATGTACTCTGCATAGAAGTTAAATACACAGGGTGACAATATATAGCCTTGACGTACTCCTTTTCCTATTTGGAACCAGTCTGTTGTTCCATGTCCATTTCTAACTGTTGCTTCCTGACCTGCAAATAGGTTTCTCAAGAGGCCGGTCAGGTGGTCTGGTATTCCCACCTCTTGAAGAATTTTCCACAGTTTATTGTGATCCACACAGTCAAAGGCTTTTATATAGTCAATAAAGCAGCAATAGATGTTTTTCTGGAACTCTCTTGCTTTTTCCATGATCCAGCAGATCTTGGCAATTTGATCTCTGGTTCCTCTGCCTTTTCTAAAACCAGCTTGAACATCTGGAAGTTCATGGTTCACGTATTGCTGAATCCTTGCTTAGAGAATTTTGAGCATTACTTTACTAGCGTGTGAGATGAGTGCAATCATGCAGTAGTTTGAGCATTCTTTGGCATTGCCTTTCTTTGGGATTGGAATGAAAACTGACCTTTTCCAGTCCTGTGGCCACTGCTGAGTTTTCCAAATTTGCTGGCATCTTGAGTGCAGCACTTTCACAGCATCATCTTTCAGGGTTTGAAATAGCTCAACTGGAATTCCATTACCTCCACTAGCTTTGTTCATAGTGATGCTTTCTAAGGCCCACTTGACTTCACATTCCAGGATGTCTGGCTCTAGGTCAGTGATCACACCATCGTGATTATCTGGGTCGTGAAGATCTTTTTTTGTACAGTTCTTCTGTGCATTCCTGCCACCTCTTCTTAATATCTACTGCTTGTGTTAGGTCCATCCCATTTCTGTCCTTTATCGAGCCCATCTTTGCATGAAATGTTCCCATAGTATCTCTAATTTTCTTGAAGAGATCTCTCATTTTTCCCATTCTATTGTTTTCCTCTATTTCTTTGCATTGGTTGCTGAGGAAGGCCTTCTTATCTCTCCTTGCTATTCTTTGGAACTCTGCATTCAGATGCTTATATCTTTCCTTTTCTCCTTTGCTTTTCACTTCTCTTCTTTTCACAGCTATTTGTAAGGCTTCCTCAGACAGCCATTTTGCTTTTTTGCATTTCTTTTCCATGGGGATGGTCTTGATCCCTGTCTCCTGTACAATGTCATGAATTCAGTCCATAGTTCATCAGGCACTCTGTCTATCAGATCTAGTCCCTTAAATCTATTTGTCACTTCCACTGTATAATCATAAGGGATTTGATCTAGGTCATACCTGAATGGTCTAGTGCTTTTCCCTACTTTCTTCAATTAAGTCTGAATTTGGCAACAAGGAGTTCATGATCTGAGCCACAGTCAGCTCCTAGTCTTGTTTTTGTTGACTGTATAGAGCTTCTCCATTGGAGAGGTCTGACAGAATGTGGTCCACTGGAGAAGGGAATAGCAAACCACTTCAGTATTCTTGCCTTGAGAACCCCATGAACAGTATAAAAAGGCAAAATGATAGGATACTGAAAGAGGAACTCCCAGGTCAGTAGGGGCCCAATATGCTACTGGAAATGAGTGGAGAAAGAATGAAGGGATGGAGCCAAAGCAAAAACCCAGCTGTGGATGTGACTGGTGATAGAAGCAAGATCTGATGCTGTAAGAGCAATATTGCATAGAAATCTGGAATGTCAGGTCCATGAATCAAGGCAAATTGGAAGTGGTCAAACAGGAGATGGCAAGAGTGAACATCAACATTCTAGGAAACAGTGAACTAAAATGGACTGGACTGGGTGAATTTAACTCAGATGACCATTATATCTACTACTGTGGGCAAGAATCCCTTAGAAGAAATGGAGTAGCCATCATGGTCAACAAAAGAGTCCGAAATGCAGTACTTGGATGCAATCTCAAAAATGACAGAATGATCTCTGTTCATTTTCAAGGCAAACAATTCAATATCACAGTAATCCAAGTCTATACCCCAACCAGCAACTCTGAAGAAGCTGAAGTTGAACGGTTCTATGAAGACCTACAAGATCTTTTAGAACTAACACCCCAAAAAGTTGTCCTTTTCATTATAGGGGGCTGGAATGCAAAAGTAGGAAGTCAAGAAACACCTAGAATAACAGGCAAATTTGGCCTTGGAATATGGAATGAAGCAGGGCAAAGACTAACAGAGTTTTGCCAAGAAAATGTACTGGTCATAGCAAACACCCTCTTCCAACAACACAAGAGAAGACTCTACACATGGACATCACCAGATGGTCGACACCAAAATCAGATTGATTATATTCTTTGATTTAAGCACTTGGTACCTGAATACTTAGAAAATAATGGATTCAATAAGAGTATGAACTGGTACAAAGGTGCCCAAAGCTAGTGTTTAAAAGATATAAAGGATTAAGTAAATACTAATTTGCTTACCACCTTGCTGCTGCTGCTACTGCTAAGTCGCTTCAGTCGTGTCCAACTCTGTGCGACCCCATAGACGGCAGCCCACCAGGCTCCACCATCTTTGGGATTCTCCAGGCAAGAACACTCGAGTGGGTTGCCATTTCCTTCTCTAATGCATGAAAGTGAAAAGTGAAAGTCAAGTCACTCAGTCGTGTCCAACTCTTAGGGACCCCATGGACTGCAGCCTACCAGGCTCCTCCGTCCATGGGGTTTTCCAGGCAAGAAGAGTACTGGAGTGGGTTGCCATTGCCTTCTCCGACTTACCACCTCAGTGAGTAAACATTAATTATTATATTTAACAATTTATAATTGCTACAATTTTCATGGAAAAGCAAACAATGTCATCCTAAGGTGGCAGTCCATGAAAGAGTATGTACATATTGGCAAACTTCATAAGTAATTTTTTTTGCTTTGTCTTTAAGAATTTTAGTACTCTTTGACATACTTTCTAGCACCCTACATGAGATCAGGAACCCTGTAGCAAATATTTCCTTATATCTCAGAGTGTTTTATGTAGAATAGTTCAGTAAGTTGTTATTCACTATTATGCATATATATGTTCCAGGTAACCTCAAAATAAGAAGTAACTATAAGTTGGAGAAGGCAATGGCACCCCACTCCAGTACTCTTGCCTGGAGAATCCCATGGATGGAGGAGCCTAGTGGGCTGCAGTTCATGGGGTCGCCAAGAGTCGGACACAGCTGAGTGACTTCACTTTCACTTTTCACTTTCATGCATTGGAGAAGGAAATGGCAACCCACTCCAGTGTTCTTGCCTGGAGAATCCCAGGGACGGGGAAGCCTGGTGGGCTGCCGTCTATGGGGTCACACAGAGTCGGACAAGACTGAAGCGACTTAGCAGCAGCAGCAGCATAAGTTCTATTAAATTACATAGCATGTATTATATAACTTATGTTAATTGAAAACTTTAAATGCCTAATCTTCTTGCATGCATTGAATCTACAAAATGTTTGTGATTAAACATGAGTAATCAAAATAAAGCAATCATTCTTTCTGTTGAGATTTTTTTAAAAGTATTTTGGAAGGTATTTGTATGAAAGGTATAGTTTTGTAAAGAAAAAAAAACAATTGAAAGTGGTAAATTGAGTATTTTTGAGTCTACAAGAGATAATGATGTATAATGAAGAAACATATGGTCTGGAAAAAAAAAAAAAACAACAGTGAAAAAAACTTTAAAGATATTATGGTTAATTTTCAACTCAAGTTTGGATTATACAGCTTCCTCGTTTTCATGTTATGTAATACATGAGCTCATTGAATCTGGCATCAAACTGAAAAGCTTCTGCAAGGCAGAAGAAACAATCAATAAAATGAAAAACAACTATGGAATGGGAGAAAATACTTGCAAATCATACATCTGATAAGGCGTTAATATACAAAATATATAAAGAACCCATATAATTCAATAGCAAAACAAATAACTCAGTTTAAAAATGGACTGGGGACTGAACAGAGGACAATGTAAACGGCCAGCATATACATGAAAAGAGGCTCAAGTGAAAGTGAAAGTCACCAAGTCCTGTCTGACTTGTTGTGACCCCATGGACTGTCCATGCAATTCTTCAGGCCACAATACTGGAGTGGGTAGCCTTTCCCTTCTCCAGGGGATCTTCCCAACCCAGGGACAGAACCCAGGTCTCCTGCATTGTGGGCAGATTCTTTACCAGCTGAGCCGCAAGGAAAGTCCATCTAATCATCAGAGGAGTGCAGATAAAGATCACAATGAGACACCACCTCACACCTCTTAGAATGGCTATATTTGATATTTACATCAAATATAAAAGAGATTACAAGAGTTAGTGAAGATGTGGAGAAAAATGAAGCCTTTGTGCACTGTTAGCGGGAATGTAAATTGGTGCAACCACTATGGAAACTGTATGAAGATTCCTCAAAAAAAAATTAAAATAGAGCTACCATGTGGTCCAGCAATTGCACTTCTGAGTACAAAACCAAAGGGAACAAAAGCGGAATCTCAAAGAGGCATCTGTATCCCATGTTCACTGCAGCATTATTCACAACAGCCAAGTTATGGTGAAGGAGGAAGCAGACAGAACAGGCTCCATCTTGAAAGCAGGACTCCGTCTTTGGCAGGACCATGGACTTTGAGCTATATGTCCTGTATCTATGGAAATGACATACCAAGTGGAAAACCAGATCCCCGGATGGAAGAGCCCCAGGGCTCATACCTAGACTCTCTGTTGCCTAAAAGAATACCCTAATTATCTGTGTAACCAAATAGAATAATAAATTCTATTATGCTTATTGGGGTATAACCACAGGCTGGTTGATAATTGTCCGCTGTTAACTACCTAGGGTTAAGACATACGAATCATGGGTTAACTTTGATTATATCTTTCTTTTCCTTTGTTCAGACTAGTTTCAGGGAATTAGCCACAGCATTCAGGTGTGAGATCTTGCAATGTTCCCACTTGCTTGTCCCACCTGCTCAGCAGCTCACCTGGTCTTTGTCTGCAGGAGGCTGCAGCCCTGTTTCCAGTTCTCCCCGCTGAAGTGGAAGGAGCAGAGAAGACGTATTTGAAATGTTCTAACCTGACTGGGGGCGGTCTGAAGGGCTAGTCTCTTGTAGCTATAAAATGAATGAGTTCTGAGGATTTAATGTGCAGCATAGTGAGTATATGGTGATTACATGGTGATTATATATGGTATCGCTAGTGGCTCAGATGGTAAAGAATCTGCCTGCAATGTGGGGGAACCCGGTCCAATCTCTGGGTCGGGAAGATCTCCTGGAAAAGGACATGGCAACCCGCTCCAGTATTCTTGCCTGGAGAATCCCATGGACAAAGGAGCCCAGCAGGCTACAGTCCATCGGGTCTCAAAGAGTCAGACACGACTGAGTGACTAATACGTTAAAGGTGATTATATTAATAGTTAATAAAAGGTTTTCTCAGGTCTTTCCTGAGCGTGTGTCTTGCCTAGGTCTAAGGTGGCTTTTTTGATTCTCCCTTCCTTCCACAGGGCTGCCTTTAAACATCTTAAAGGTCAAGAGTGTCACCCTAGCTACCCTGAGCCTTGGTCTACTGTCTGTCCCACTTGTACTCTCCTGCTCCACGTGGTCTCCCTGCGGCTTTCCCAAGAGGCACACACTGCTTCTCCTGCTGAGATCTAAGTTAGGCGGAACAGAGACTAGCCCTTCAGACCGCCCCCAGTCAGGTTAGAACATTTCAAATACGTCTTCTCTGCTCCTTCCACTTCAGCGGGGAGAACTGGAAACAGGGCTGCAGCCTCCTGCAGACAAAGACCAGGTGAGCTGCTGAGCAGGTGGGACAAGCAAGTGGGAACATCGCAAGATCTCACACCTGAATGCTGTGGCTTTTTTCTTGAATGGGTTGGTTGAAGTAGGCTTTCTAACCAGAGTTCCTCTAATTTGGCCCATTTTGAATGTGCTTGATGTTTCCTTGGGGGAACAAGGGCTTGGAACTTCCTGTTCTGTCATTTTCTGGAACAAAAATAAACACATTTAAAAATATTCATTTAAATGATTGATCCTAATCCTTTATAAAGCAAAAACCCATCCGATTGAGATACAATTAACTGCATAATAATTATATGATACATAATTAAATAAGAAATCATGCTTATTTTTAGTTTTGTTAAACTAAAGAAAATTAAGGAAATATTTAATACTTAGTGCCTCACTTTCTTTACCTGTATAATGAGATTAATGCCCCCTCACAGGATGGCTTGACTATTACTTTATTTCACATGTGGACAGTGTATGGAAGAATGCACATTTTAGTTCTCCAAAAATCTGGCTAGTTTTACTTTTATTACAATTTTTCATAATTAACATCATAATATATAAAGCTAATCTTAAACATAACAGAATAGATCAATAGAAGTAATTTTGTTAGAATGAACACATAATTTGTAATCCAAATTGATATTTTAAGGATGAAAGTATCATTATTTATAATTATACTGGTGAAAACAGTAATAAATCAAGACTCTTCTGGGTAAACCTGTACATAATTACAGTGAATAATTTAACATTTCTCTGACAGAAAAAATTAATATAACAAAAAGCCCATTCATGCAATTAATAAACACAGAATAATATATGTTTGAACTTTTTAATCTTATAAATATATGTAATAAATGATGGTCTTTAATGTAAAATAATGGCCTTTAACATGAAATTATGAAAACAAATGAGTTAAACTATGTGTCAAGTTGTTAATAAAACATATTAAATAAGACAGCAAAGGCAAGTTATCAAAATGTAAAGAGAAATAAACAAAATAGACATCAGAAATAATAAAAAGAAAATAATTCATAAATACAAAGACAATGGAAATTTTTAATTCATTAAAACTCATTAAAGCAGATAATGTGCAAGAGGCTAAAGATTTTGTAAAAATAGTCAGCTGCATTCTTACATTTAGAGCAGATGGTTTTACCTGAAGTTTCTTTTATGTTAAATTAACTACTGATAATCCAGAACACAATAAAGGATCAAATGTCATCAGAAACTAAGGTTAAACTCGTAATGGCTGCACATTTTTACTTTACATACACATTTTTACTTCTACCCACATACATATACACTAGAGAAATCTCACTTACATGAGAGAAATCTCCCTTAGAAATATGAGTGCGTTAGGTACACTTTATCAAATTTTATATATCTGTATCTATATAAAATGTTTAAGCCAGTGATTCTCGTCTTGGGTTTATATTTCATAGATATTCTTACACAGGCAAAGAAGGACATATTGCAGATGTGAGATATTTGTCAATTCAAACTCATGACCCCTGATGCTGGTGCAAAATATAGTTCATGCTACTGCTAAGTAACTTCAGTCGTGTCCGACTCTGTGCGACCCCATAGACAGAAGCCCACCAGGCTCCCCCATCCCTGGGATTCTCCAGGCAAGAACACTGGAGTGGGTTGCCATTTCCTTCTCCAATGCATGAAAGTGAAAAGTGAAAGGAAGTTGCTCAGTCATGTCCGACTCTTATCGACCCCATGGACTACAGCTTACCAGGCTCCTCCATCCATGGGATTTTCCAGGCAAGAGTACTGAAGTGGGGTGCCATTGCCTTACCAGTCAATAAAAATTCCATTAAATGCTCTAATCAATCAAATGACAAAGGCATGGCCAAAAAGTTCACAAAGGATTGGAGAAAAAATGACTAATGACCAAATAAAATATCGGAAATGGCCAAGTAGAATTTTTGAAAGGAAATCAAATTTTCTTAAGAATAATATATAATTTTGTTTGTTAAATTATAATAAGTTTGACTATGTCAAAACATTCAAGTTGTATTAATATCTATAATTTTTCTCTATGTATATATATATATAAATATATTTATGCACATTTTTATGTAGTTAAATATTGATAGAGTAGGTAAACATAGAGATATATAAATATGAATGAAATACAATAACATCTTAACATTAGTAATGCCCATAAAAACATATGGTTGGGTCTTACTATTTATTCCTATATTTAAATGCCTTACTATAATTTTAAAATTATTCAATTAAAATATATAGTTCTTATAAAAAATGACAATATTCTAAATTATTTATATAAGAATTTATTCTGGCCCTTATAGCAACTTTGGTCTTTTAACTGGCCTGTGAAAGTATAATCTCTTTAACAAGTGGTGCTGGGAAAACTGGTCAACCAATTGTACAAGAATGAAACTAGAACACTTTCTAACACCATACACAAAAATAAACTCAAAATGGATTAAAGATCTAAACGTAAGACCAGATACTATAAAACTCCTAGAGGAGAACGTAGGCAAAACACTCTCCGACATACATCACAGCAGGATCCTCTATGACCTACCTCCCAGAATATTGGAAATAAAAGCAAAAATAAACAAATGGGACCTAATTAAACTTAAAAGCTTCTGAACAACAAAGGAAATTATAAGCAAGGTGAAAAGACAGCCTTGAGAATGGGAGAAAATAATAGCAAATGAAGCAACTGACAAACAACTAATTTCAAAAATATACAAGCAACTCCTACAGCTCAATTCCAGAAAAATAAATGACCCAATCAAAAAATGGGCCAAAGAACTAAACAGACATTTCTCCAAAGAAGACATACAGATGGCTAACAAACACAAGAAAAGATGCTTAATATCACTCATTATCAGAGAAATGCAAATCAAAACCACTATGAGGTACCATTTCACGCCAGTCAGAATGGCTGCGATCCAAAAGTCTACAAGCAATAAATGCTGGAGAGGGTGTGGAGAAAAGGGAACCCTCTTACACTGTTGGTGGGAATGCAAACTAGTACAGCCACTATGGAGAACAGTGTGGAGATTCCTTAAAAAACTGGAAGTAGAACTGCCTTATGATCCAACAATCCCACTACTGGGCATACACACTGAGAAAACCAGAAGGGAAAGAGACATGTGTACCCCAATGTTCATCGCAGCACTGTTTATAATAGCCAGGACATGGAAGCAACCTAGATGTCCATCAGCAGATGAACGGATAAGAAAGCAGTGGTACATATACACAATGGAGTATTACTCAGCCATTAAAAAGAATACATTTGAATCAGTTCTAATGAGGTGGATGAAACTGGAACCTATTATACAGAGGGAAGTAAGCCAGAAAGAAAAACACCAATACAGTATACTAATGCATATATATGGAATTTAGAAAGATGGTAACAATAACCCTGTGTACGAGACAGCAAAAGAGACACTGATGTATAGATCAGTCTTATGGACTCTGTGGGAAAGGGAGAGGGTGGGGAGATTTGGGAGAATGGCATTGAAACTTGTATAATATCATGTATGAAACAAGTCGCCAGTCCAGGTTCGATGCAGGATACTGGATGCTTGGGGCTGGTGCACTGGGACGACCCAGAGGGAGGGTATGGGGAGGGAGGAGGGAGGAGGGATATGAGTCTGAGTGAACTCCGGGGGTTGGTGATGCACAGGGAGGCCTGGCCTGCTGCGATTCATGGGGTCGCAAAGAGTTGGACACGACTGAGCGACTGATCTGATCTGATCTGAATATATCTGGGAAGAGAAGTGAGTCAATAGTCACTCAGTCATTTCTGACTCTTCTGGCAACCCCATGGACTATCCAGTCCATGGAATTCTCCAGGCCAGAACACTGAAGTGGGTAGCCTTTCCTTTCTCCAAGGGATTTTCACAGCCCTGGGATTCAATGCAGGTCTCCCGGATTCTTTACCAGCTGAGCCACAAGGGAAGCCCAAGAATACTGGAGTGGGTAGCCTATTGGGTCTCTAGTGGATCTTCCCAACCCAGGAATCCAACCGGGGTCTCCTGCATGGCAGGTGGATTTTTTTTACCAACTGAGCCACAAGGGAAGAGAAGAGAACTATAATTGAAGATCTCACAGATCAGATAAGATCAGATCAGTTGCTCAGTCGTGTCCGACTCTTTGTGACCCCGTGAATCGCAGCACACCAGGCCTCCCTGTCCATCACCAACTCCTGGAGTTCACTCAGACTCACGTCCATTTAGTCAGTGATGCCATCCAGCCATCTCATCCTCTGTCGTCCCCTTCTCCTCCTGCCCCCAACCCTTCTCAGCATTAGAGTCTTTTCCAATGAGTCAACTCTTCGCATGAGGTGGCCAACGTACTGGAGTTTCAGCTTTAACATCATTCCTTCCAAAGAAATCCCAGGGCTGATCTCCTTCAGAATGGACTGGTTGGATCTCCTTGCAGTCCAAGGGACTCTCAAGAGTCTTCTCCAACACCATAGTTCAAAAGCATCAATTCCTTGGCACTCAGCCTTCTTCACAGTCCAACTCTCACATCTATACATGACCACGGGAAAAACCACAGCCTTGACTAGACGAACCTTTGTTGGCAAAGTAATATGACTTAAAAAGAAAGGGCAATGCTTTGTGTGCTAGAGAATCTCAGAGAATTCTCCATGGAGGGGGTCTTGAACTGGACCTTAAGAATTGAGAAACATTTGTAGTGATGAGGCTCTAGACATTCTGAGAATGCATGGGGGAAAAAAGAATATCCCCAATCTGGGTTATCTAGTGTGGGAGTTAAATGAAGACAGTATTGCACCACCACACAAGCATTACTCCCTGCTTCGTACTCGCCTTGCCTTTCCCACATCATCATATAAATGGACTCATACAATCCATAACCTTTCAGTTCTGGCATCTTTCATTTGTCAAAGCATATTTAAAATCCATTTTTGTTGTTCTAAGAATCAATAGTTCATTAATGAGCAGTATTCCATTGCCTTGATATTTGTTCATCCATTCACATATTGAAGGGCATTTTGTTACATGCAGTAATTTTAATTATTCTCAGTTTAAAAATATCATTGATACTTTCCCATGTAAGCTAGTGTGCTGCTGTGATAGTTCTAATGGTTACAAGGCCACTAAATTCCATTTACTGCCTATACAACAATCTGTTTACATAATTCTTTATTGACAGTTTCCAAGTTAAATAATAATAAAGAACTTTGAAACAAAATTTAACTCCCTTCATCATTCTATTCTTAATCTAATTTTCTTGAAGTAAAATTTGAAGTCAAAAGATGCTCAATATTTTGGGCATTTGGACTCAAAATTTATGAGACTGATAATTTTTGCTATATGGAAATCTCATGATTTTGTTTTTGAGGAAGAAGTATTAGGCTAAGGGAATCACAGAGCTACATAACAAGGAGTAGAGAGGAAAGAAAAGATAACATTTCTTAAATTTATGTAAAAACAAACTCTGTGATTGGAATTAATGCCAAAATAATACATTAGGCCAATTTTACCAAGCACTTAATTCACAGGGATAAAGTTACTCTCATTTTTAAGATTAATTCCATGTAGAAAAAACTGAATTTTTTTCACTTATATTCTCATAAGACTACTTGCAATCAATCGACTTCTCCCCCAGGTCTGCAGGTAGGATCTTTCCTAATATAATATTTAGGTGGAAATTAATCAGCATAAACATACCAAACAATGTAGACAATCTATCAATTCAGTGAACACATTAACCAATTTACAATTTTAATAAATATAAGAAATTGTCTGATTTTCTGAATTCTATTTCTTTCAAAAGATTTATTGCTATCTTGTAGATACTATCTTAATGTTCATATATTATTTCCTCCCCAATCAGCTAAATCCATAGTTGGTTTCATACTTTATTACCAATATTTTTTTCTTTAGAAAGTATGAAACCAATAGAACATTTTATGACCACTTTCAACTTTCATTTAAAACCCTAAATCCATGGTGAAGAAAAATTAATTTATGATTTTTTTTACTATCTTACACTCAAGTCATAAAATTTTTTCATTTTAAAGAGCTATATAAAGTTAAATACTCTATTGGGCTTTACCCCTTAGCTCTTAAATGCATATGTATTTTTCTTTCTTTTCCTTTGAACTAAGAGGTGGCATATTGTCAGGAGTAAATGAATCTTGAAATTTATAAGTTCAGAATTTAAGGTCTTCAAATTTTCAGGGAAACTTGACCTTGGATAAAGGCAGTCACTGAGCCCTATCATAAAAATTATATTCTTTTATGTAGGCTTCCAGAGTCTTCTGAGATAGCTCATTCATGTAAGAAATAAGGACTGCCATTTATGGGGAAAACACTTGTTAATTTTCTCAACTTTCTTATTTTGATCAATTCAACTGTAAGAAGAAAACTGGATTATGTATTTTCATTCCCTTTATATTTTAAATATTTATGATCCTACATCACTATTAAAATACAAAGGGCATATGTATTAAGCTACCTCAATGATGGAAGCTTAAGTTAAACTTGTAAGATTAAAAAGCAATCTCTACAATATTGAAGTAAAAGAAATTATCATCTGAAAACTTCAACAGTTCAAACTTCAGAATGTATTAAATTTACAAAGGTATCAAACTTAATCGTTTATTTTGAAATGTGGTATCTTAAAATAACTTTTTTGGATTTATGTTATTTGTCTGAGTGAGTTTTCTTATCAACAAGTTCCACAGGCTAAAAATGATTATAGATAAATAACTGATTTTAACTATGTTAGAGCAAATAAGCAATGCTTTAGGGAAATTACATTCACCTCATTGATAAACACTTAACTTAATGGCATATGACGATGGGCATCTACTTTTATGCATTAAGGGATGGGTCATAGATGGGTGGGCTGCTGTCTTATTAAAAATGCATTAGACTGGAAAACTCATTTCATGTTGTAGGCAAAATTAAGAAATTTTCTAATATCAGTAAACAGAACTGTAGTTAAGCCAATTTCAAGAGTGTCAATAGACTTTATACTGTAAAAATACATACAGTAAATTATTATTACTTGTTTTTGTGACTATTAACAAAATGCTGAAAACCATAAATAGTTAACTTTTTGAATTTATTCTACATTAGACATAGTCATTTGTCCACATAGCCAAGAATTCTATATTTACACAAAATAGATATGATAACAAAGAGTATATAAACATAGAAATGCTTACTATTTTTGTGTGTAAGCTTTTATATTAATGGTATTATTCTGCATGTATCCTTTTCAACTTGCTTAATTTCCTAAATATTTTCTAAATTTATAGTAGGGCACATTATTCTTTGATTTGCATACATTTTAACTCAAAACATTCAATTTTATGGAGAACCCAGACCCCTGAACATGTCTCCTTGAATACATGAATGTTTCCCCCACTGATTCTTTAAACACACCATGTAGAAATGCCATTCTTCAATTTAGATGCCATCTTGGGCAGGACCCACAATTTCCTTATGAACTTCGGTTCTGTCTTTTAGAGAGTTACCATTTACTCACAAGTGTTATGGAAGAAATTTTCACATATTGGAGTCTACAGAGGTCATTCTGGCTAGGACACAGTTTAACTTGAACTTTACTTTAATTAGAATAGCCTGACTCATGGCCTGTTTATCATACACTGTACAACTGCTTTAACCATTAAAGAAAAGGATGCCAAAACTATGTTGAATAGTAATGGTGAAAGTGGGCACCCTTGTCTTGTTCCTGACTTTAGAGGAAATGCTTTCAATTTTTCACCATTGAGGATAATGTGTGCTGTGGGTTTGTCATATATAGCTTTTATTATGTTGCGGTATGTTCCTTCTATTTCTGCTTTCTGGAGGATTTTTATCATAAATGGGTGTTGAATTTTGTCAAAGGCTTTCTCTGCATCTATTGAGATAATCATATGGTTTTTATCTTTCAATTTGTTAATGTAGAGTATTACATTGATTGATTTGCAGATATTGAAGAATCCTTGCATCCCTGGGATAAAGCCCACTTGGTCATGATGTATGATCTTTCTGATATGTTGGTGGATGAAACTGGAGCCTATTACACAGCGTGAAGTAAGCCAGAAAGAAAAACATCAATACAGTATATTAACACATATATATGGAATTTAGAAAGATGGTAACGATAACCCTGTATGCGAGACAGCAAAAGAGACACAGATGTATAGAAGTCTTTTGGACTGTGGGAGAGGGCGAGGGTGGGATGATTTGGAAGAATGGCATTGAAACATGTATATTATCATATGTGAAACAGATCGCCAGTCCAGGTTCAATGCATGAGACAGGGTGCTCAGGGCTGGTGCACTGGGATGATCCTGAGGGATGGGATAGGGCGGGAGGTGGGAGGGGGGTTCAGGATGGGGACACATGTACACCCGTGGCTGATTCATGTCAATGTATGGCAAAAACCACTACAATATTGTAGAGTAATTAGCCTCCAATTAAAATGAATAAATTTATATAAGAAAAGAAAAGAATGCATTTAAAAGTCAAATGAAGTATTAATAATGGATTCAGGCATTTGTAATGGTGCCATGGGTCCACTGTGGATGTGGCTTCAGATACATTCCTGCATCCCTGAGAACATAAATTTTCTGAATTGGATTAAACTCAGCCATTTTCTAAACAATACCTTCCAGCAGGTGCCAGCTGCTTCCTTCTGGTCAGAAGTTCTCCCCTTGTAACTACCCAACCATTTCACATTCCAACCAACCCCGGCTTAAAAATACACTTACCAGCTCCAATGCTGTTTTGTCAAATGATTCATAGAACTTTGCGTAGATGCAAATAATTGATAAATACTCTATAATGGAAATAGAAAGGCTCAAAATGATACTCTTGTGTATTAATTATTTGCACCTACACATGTTAAAATTTCAGTCACTCTAAATTAAAACTTTGATCTCATGTCAAATCCCATCATTCTCCACTCACCTGTCCCAGAGCCCGTGAAGGGTTAGAGGTTTAATATACTCAGAGGTCCTTTCTTGACTTCCTCCTTCTCCTCCATATCCTGACTCCTTCAATCGGGGCACACTAAGAAAGCATGAGAGGTAAAGACCTAGGCAGAGGATTTGCAATTCTTCTTTAACCAGAAGTGCCTCTGTCATGGCAGTTTTATGGGAAAGTCCCAGGACCTTTCATCTGTGGCAAGCAGTGCTCTCTCTGACATCCTGTGCAAGCAAGAGCTCTTCTTACACGGGGCAAGGGATGTGTGTGGAGATAGCTCCTGCCTCAGCACCTTCCTGTGGGAAACCATGAAAAAGCTGGCTGAATCTACCCACAAGAAACCCTGCCCCCTAGCTATGACAAGTGCCTGAAGTGCAGCCTCCACACTCTATTGTCCCATCCAATATCTTGTCCTTAAAAGATAATTGGCCTAATAACAAAATTCACTATTTTCAAAACCAAAATAGGTGTCTGAGCAACAAAAGCTTTTGTATGCTTGGACACCTATTGCTATTGTTGTTCAGTTGCTAAGTCCTGTCTGAGTCTTTGCAACTCCATGGACTGCAGCATGTCAGGCTTCTCTGTCCTTCACTATTTGAAATTGATCAAATTCTTGTCAGTTGAGTTGGTGATGCTATCTAACCATCTCATTCTCTGTGGCTTCCTTTTCCTTTTGCCCTGAATCTTTCCTAGCATCAGAATCTTTTCCAATGAGTCAGCTCTTCATATCAGGTTACCAAAGTATTGGAGCTTCAATTTCAGCATCAGTCCTTCCAATGAATATTCAGGGTTTATTTCTTTCTTTTTTTTTTTTTTTTTTTTTGTTAAGCAGGTTGTTCTTTATTTTCTCTTTTTATGAACAATATCTTTGTAACACAACCTTAGTCCATATCCATAGTTCTTTCCTTGGGATGAATCCCTAAAGGCAGAATTACTGGATTGAAAGTTGAGCAAATCTGTAATTTAAGAAAACGACCATTGCTAAAATGCTTTCAAGAAAATTTCATCCAATTTACCCTCATTTCAACATCTTTGGCAATAAATGACCCTAATTAATTTCTAATCTTTTATAATTTGATACCTAAAAATATGGACTCTCACTTTCTTACATCATTTTTCATATTTTCATATAATGTTCTGACTACATGCAAAGTTGAACTTTCTTATGGACTCTGTGGGAGAGGGAGAGGGTGGGGAGATTTGGGAGAATGGCATTGAAACATGTATAATATCATGTATGAAACGAGTTGCCAGTCCAGGTTCGATGCATGATACTGGATGCTTGGGGCTGGTGCACTGGGACGACCCAGAGGGAGGGTATGGGGAGGGAGGAGGGAGGAGGGTTCAGGATGGGGAGCACGGGTATACCTGTGGTGGATTCATTTTGATGTTTGGCAAAACTAATACAATATTGTAAAGTTTAAAAATAAAATAAAATTTAAAAAAAGAAAAAAAAGACAAAGAAAAAAAAGACATTAACTTTAAAAAAATATAAAATAATAAAAAAAAATAAATGTGAGTTAAACCACAAAAAAAAAAGGGGGGGGGGGGAGGTTATTTCCTTTAGGATTGACTGGTTTGATTTCCTTGCAGTTCAAGGGACTCTCAAGAGTCTTCTCCAACACCACAATTAGAAAGCATCAACTCTTTGATGCTCAGCTTTATTTATGGTCCAGCTCTCACATTAGTACACAACTAGTGGAAAAACCAAAGCTTTAACTAGAAAGACTTTGTTGGCAAAATGATGTCTCTGCTTTTTCATATGCTGTCTAGATTTGTCATAGCTTTCCTTCCAAGAGCAGATGCCTTTTAATTTCATGGCTGCAGTCACCATCTGCAGTGATTCTGGAGCCCATGAAAATAAAATCTGTCACTGCTTCCACTTTTTTGCCTTCTGTTTGCCATCAAGCGATAGGACTAGATGCCATGATCTTAGTTTTTTGAATGCTGAGTTTCAAGCCAGCTTTTTTCACTCTCTTCTGTCACCCCCACCAAGAGACCCTCTAGTTTCTCTTCACTTTCTGCCATTAGAGTAGTATCATCTGCATATCTGAGGTTGTCAATACTTCTCCCAGCAATATTGATTCCAGCTTGTGATTCATCCAGCCTGGCATTTCACATGATGTACTCTGCATATAAGTTAAATAAGCAGGGTGACACTATACAGCTTTGGCCTGAAAGTGAAAGTGAAGCCTCTCAGTCGTGTCCCACTCATTGAGATCCCGTGGACTGTAGCCCACCAGGCTCCTCTGTCCATGGGATTCTCCAGACAAGAATACTGGAGTGGGTTGCCATTTCCTTCTCCAGGTGTTCTTCCCAACCCAGGGATCGAACTCGGGTCTCCTGCATTGCAGGCAATTGCTTTAATTTTGAACCATCAGTTGTTCAATGCCCTGTTCTGTTGTTTCTTGATTGCATGCATGTTTCTCATCAGAGAAGTAAGGTGGTCTTGTACTCCTATCTCTAAAAATTTTCCAGTTTTTTGGAATCCACATAGTCAAAGGCTTTTGTGTGGTCAATGAAACAGAAGTAGATGTTTTTCTGAAACTCCCTTGCTTTCTCCATGATCCAAAGATTGGTAATTTGATCTCTGCCTGCAAATGTATCACAATCTTTATTCATAGCTACTTCTTGAACTCAATCTTTTTTTTTCTGGGTTCAGTTTCTCTGCTTCTAAAATGCATTTTAATTTAATGTGCTTTGATGAGGTTCTGTTAAAAGCAAATTCTTTAAGTCTTTTCTTTTTCCTTGTTTTAATTCTTTCACTTGAATTATATTTTTTACAGGTTTATAGAATTCTATATTAAATAATGGTTTACCTCAGAATTTCCAAGGCATGCCTTAATAAGAAAGAAGTCTGTTGTCAGTGCAATTATATTATTTTTAAACTTAATTTGTCTTTGCTATTTTATGTTAGTATGTTTTACCTAGGTTTTTATGCTTTTTTTTTTCTTGTTAAAGTTATATTGAGCTTATTTGAATCTCAGAAATTATTTGTTTCTATATACCAAATATAAAGCAACCAGTCTATGAAATATTTTTGTTCAATTTTTTTGTCAGTATGTCTGAAAATCCAGTAAGACATACGGTAGTTCCCTCTTATTCTCAGGGGACACCTTCCAAGACCCCCATTGGATGGTGGAAGCCATGGATAGTACCAAAGCAAGAACGCCTGAGACTGGATATGTGTGTGTGTGTGTGTGTGTGTATGTGTGTGTGTGTTAGTTGCTCATTTGTGCCCGGCTCTTTGTCAGACTTCCATGGACTGTAGCTTGCCAGACTCCTCTGTCCAAGGAAATCTCCAGGCAAGAATATTGGAGTGGGTAGCCATTCCCTTCTCAAGGAGATCTTCCCAACCCAGGGATTAAACCCAGGTCTCTTGAATTGCATGATTCTTTACCATCTGAGTCACCAAGGAATTAAATATATATAATAAAATAAATGTGTGTGTGTATATATCTAATATTTCCCTATACATTCATATATACCTATGATAAAGTTCATAAATTATTACTGTACCCATAAATTATTAATGGGTACAGTAAGATAATAAGAATAATAACAAAATAGAACACTTATAACAATATACTAATATAAAAGTTTTGTGAATGTGGTCTCTCTCTCTCAAAATATCTTATTGTACAAATTTAATGCCTTTTCCACCTTAACAAAGTACTTATCAGACCACACTGTGGTGCAACAGTAAAACTGGCACAGATTTCTTTTTCTTTCTTCACCATTTCTCGAATAGAAGATTCATCCTTACTGTAGATCTCAGCAACCTCAGCCTACCATTTCTTTTCTTTCCTCGTTAAGTAGAGAACTTGAACCTTTTTAGTAAAAGGAAGCACTTTATGGGTTCTCTGTGGCATGTCTGAATTGGGAGCATCACCCTTCTGATGCTTTGGGGCCACTATCAAGTAACATAAGGGTCATTTGGACATGAGCACTGTGACACCTTCAGAGTGATCAGATAACCCGGACACTACCAAGTGACCAAAGCACACGATATGCTGGGCAAAGGGATAATTCAGACCTCTGACAGGATGGAAGAAAATGCACAGAATTCCATTACACGATGTAGAAAAGTGTACAGTGTATGAATTGTCTACTTTCATAATTTTCCATTTAGTATTTTCAGACTGCAATTGACCACAGACTCCTGAAATTGCAGAAAGTGAAGTTGTAGGCAGGGGAGACCACGGACAAGAGAAGACTGCTGCACTGAACTATCTTCTTTTCCTACACATCTCATTTTTAGCTACGCCCTCTCTCTTTCTCCACATTAACTATTTTTCTCATTAAATGTGTCTCATCTGCAACTTAGTTCATTTATTTTTCCTTTTTTGCTTCAGTGGCTATTTTATTCTATTTATGCAATTTATTCCATTGTTCAAAGCCGCCTGTTCTTTTTTCCTAGTGTCTTGACCTTAAATTTCATAAAAATGTAAAACATACTATGGTCCTAAGTGCTTCTTGGTCTAATTGTGCTGCTTATTATGCCTTATGATTCTTGCTCCTGGAAGTTCATTCCGGCATATGATTTGTAATTTTTTTATGTGTGGCCTGAAATCTGCATAATGCACAGTAATTGTTGCAGTTTTTCTCTCCTCTCCTGCTTGGTGGGTGCATTTCTCCTGAGCAGTTTGCCTTTGTTTCTCAGTAGCTGCAGAAGTTCCATCAACCTGCTTTAAGTTGTGTAACTTTTGCACCTTGAGATTTTTCAGCACACAAATGAATGTGGTATAAATTTCTAACCAATTTCCATGTGAAGTGCATGTTTAAGCGTTTGTATATTTACGAGAAACTTTTTGGTTGGTCAGATTTGAGGCAGAGAAAGACATTTATCCTTTCTGTGCCAAAAGATGATTTATTCCCCCCTCACCCCCGGTGCAGTGAGATTTCCTCCTTTAAGATTTCAACTCTTGAGGCATCTCTCATCTCACTCCCCTCGAGGGTGACGGGGTTCTCACCGCTCCTCCTGTGTGGGCCCTAACCCCAAAGACCCCCTGGTGACCGGTCACATCTACACAGCAGAGATCGGATCTGTTAATGACTACAGTTTGTTGATTAACACTTTCCTCCTTATTTCCAGTATTTGATGATTTTCCTTACTCGGAAGCTCAGGTATACATTCAAAACAATGCCTACTCTATACTATCTTTCTTTTCTAGGTATTTGTAGTAAGTGGAATTTAAATATAAATTAGTATACATTTTTTTTTACAAGGTCTGGAACTTTGATTTCCATAGTAGTAGTTTAAATCATTAAAAAGATGGTCTTTAAAGCCAGTTCCTTGGATATAACTTGCTCCAATAAAAGGGAGGAGGGATTCTCATAGAGAAAAATGGTAACAATAGCTGTGTATTATGTAAAACTTAAGCTACACATTAAAAAAAATACAAATCACATTTGGAATGAAGTTCCATGAGCAAAAATCAGCAGTCATAATAAACAGCAAAAGTAGACCAGGAAGCATTTACAGTCTCAATATGTTTCACGTTGATAATATTTTCTTAACCACACTCTATCTTAATTTCCTAAAATATAACATGAAGAAATGATTTTATCTACCTGTTAGGGTTTTCTAATGGATTGTATGTGTCAGCGTACTTTATTAGTCAGTCAAGATTACTGTGGAAAAACCTACCAAGCCAAAGTACAGTGACTTAGCAGGAAAACATGTTTCTTGCTCAGATCAAGCCTGACATGGATCGCTGGAAATTGCTTCTACTTGCTTAACTCAAGAAACAAGACTGTCTTCCTCTAGAAATGCTTCTATGCTATCACAAGCATCTGTTCACATGGCTTCCAGGTCCTCTAAGCAGAGAACCCAGAGGGTGGACAGAGTACACTGGTTCATAACTGCTTCAGCCCAGAATTAGCATACTTCAGACCAGGGCAGTCTATTGACCAAAATAGTCACAAGGTTTCAACTTAAGTGGTATGAAGGCTAGAAAACATTGGGAGGCACTTGAAATATTTGATGAGCATTAACTGTCTTTACCACAAATATATGAATATTTTATAATAAGATCTTGCCCATATTAAACACTCAATACAGATTAGCTATTATTATTATTATAAATAGCACTGTGATTAATATGTTTACTTCCAAATATCTGCCACAGTTAGGTTATTTCATTAAGATTCCTGGAAGAACACTTATTATGTTAAAGGGTACGGGTATTTGTGGGCTTTTTATAAAGATTGTCAAATTCATTTTAAGGATGAGGTTGTTATAAATTTATCACAGGCATTTGTATGTCTATTTCATCGGATAAATAAATATGTTTATTATGTTATTATGACAATAATAAATATGTTTTTACAACATGTCTGTGGATTTTCAACTTACTAATCATCCTTTATTTCATTAGCTTAACAAATTACATTTTCTTTTAATTTGCATTTATTTAATTACTTTTGTGAGGTTGAACATTTTTATGTATTTATGCTGGTCATTAGATTCTGATCTAGAGAAAATTATCCGCTTGCAACCTATGTCCAAGTAGCTATTCATGACTTCAGTGTTTTTCATTCACCAATTTGTAATGGTTTTTCACTGTCAAAAGTTAATCCTTTTTGCAGATAATGGTTAAAAATGTTTGCCTTCATCTTTCATGGCCCTTTATACTTTAGTATCTTTGGATATGAAACTATTCCTGAAAATATTTTAAATGTCCTTTTATTGTATTAATGCTTTATCATCATATAAAGATCCTCACTTATTCTGGTAAATTTCTTTGCTGGGAAGTCTATGTAATATTAATTAAATTGTGACTTATTTAATATTAACACAGCCATGCCTGTTTTTCTTTTATTAAAATTTTTACAATATATCTTTTTCCATCCTTTTACTTTAAACCTGTATACATCATTATAATTGAAATGAGTTTTTTTTTTTTTTTTGTACACAGAACATAATGGAAGCATGTTGACTAATCTACTCTGTCAACCACTGTCTTGGTAATAATGTAATTATCGATTTGTTAGAGCTTAAGTCTGACATTTTAAATTTTCTATTGGTCGTCTCTTTCTCTTTCATTTATTTTTCTTGCCTTTCTATTTTCCTCGAATGTGTAAAGATCTTATATTTATTTATCTGTAGTGTGTTTGACTGTAATTCTTTGCATAACCCTTTAACTCTTTGCTCTAAGCATTACATTATACGCACATAACTTATCTCAGTCCTCAGCTGTCCACAGTTCACTAGTTTGAACGAAATGGAGCCATTGCATGTCCTGTTAAACTTCTTTCATCTACAATATAATTGCTTTAAAATTTTCCTCTATATATTTAAAAACCATTAAAGACATTTTCACAATTCTCACTTCAACTGTCAAACATAATTTAAATGCTCAAGTGGAGAATAAAAGCCGAATATATATGCCCATATTTTTGCTTACTGTGTTCTTTCTTTCATTTTGAAGTATCAAAGTCTCCTTTTTAAATCATTTATTTTCTCTTTAGAGAACTTCCTTTAGCCATTTTTTAGGATAGGTATGCCTGTGACAAACTTTGTTTTTCTTTATCTGAGAATGTTTTCAGTGACCTGTCACACCTAATTAATATTGTTACTGGTTTTACATTTCTGGATTTATGTTTTCTTTCAGTATGTTAAAAAATATTGTACCAACTCTTTCTGATTTCCATGGTTTCTGATAAGAAATTTGAAAGTGAAACTGAAAATGCAAAGTCCATGGAATTCTCCAGGCCAGAATGCTGGAGTGGGTAGCCTTTCCCTTCTCCAGGGGATCTTCCCAACCCAGGGATCAAACCCAGGTCTCCCGCATTGCAGGTGGATTCTTTACCAGCTGAGCCACAAGGGAATAAGAAATTTACTATTATTCAAATTTGATTTTCCCCAATAAATAACCTGTAGTTTTTCTCTAGATATCTTACAAAGTTTTTTTTTGTTTATTTGACAATTCCAGTTCATTAAGAAGACAACCAGTTACCATTGACCTTCCTACAAGAAATGAGGTATTATAATAAAAACTGGTTTGTTTTTGTTTTGTTTACCACTGAGTGAACTTTATTGTGAAATTTAAGGGGGCAAGGATGGGTTGAGACAGGTGAGAACAGGGAGAGGATCTGTTTGCAAACATCTTGAAATGTGTCTAGATAAAATAAATAATTCAAGTCATCCAAGATTTATTTCAAAGTTCCCCATATATTTTGGGGAACTCAAACTGAGAGCTAATCTTTACTCTTAATAATATGTACTTCACAGTAATTTTTTTCTCCTGTACTTTGCAACACCAAACTCTTACAGTTCTTACCCAATATTCAGAAAAGAGACTGCAGTTACACACATCCAAATATTTTTTACCCATTACTACTATTTATAAAATTAAATTACTATTTATAAAATTATAGGGCTTCCCTATAAAATTAAAATTTTCATTATAAAATTAAAAAGTGTTCATGGGGCTGAATCAGGAAACTGCCGACTTGGTTTATTGGATATCATGTGGGCTATTTAACTGAACACACTGAGATTCTGATTTCAGTTCTGGCACTGACTGAATCAAACAAACTAATGTCAATCTTTCATTCTCTAATTCTTCATCTTGAATATAAAAGACCATGATGTAAAAACTATGGTAATGTAGGGTGCCGTTTTGGACAATAACCCTATTCCTATTTCTAGATGCCTCAGGCTGCAAGAAATTTTCAAGATAAGAAGTAATTTCTCTGGAATCCAGGGTATGGCTAACATACTGTATAGCACAGAAAGTCTCCTCAATGCTCTGTAATGACCTATATGGAAAAAAAAAAGGAATCTAAAAAGAGTGATATATGTATATGTATAACTGATCCACTTTTCTGTACAACAGAAACTAACATAATATTCTATATCAACTATATTCCGATAAAAATTAATTAAAAAATAAGGAAAAGACCTCACAAATATTTAAGATGGCACGGAGTAAACATTGTCAACTATGTGAAAATCTTTTGAGAATATTAAGACTATTGTTCCACAAAAACCAGAGACATCACCTAAAGTAGAATGAGACCAGTTTCCAAAAGAATTATTGGTCTGATTTTTGCCTAATGGAATGACTCATAACATGAAGCAGACATAGAAAATCCTCAATGTTTATATGGAGTTTTACAAATTGGGCTAAAAATTATCAAGAAAGTTTGCAATGGAAAGACAATTTGGAGTCCTCAAACTTCCGTGAGATAGAAACCACCTAGGAAAGCTTTTTGTTGCTTTCATTCCTAAATCATGTCTGACTCTCTTGCGACTCCATGGGCTGTAGCCACAAGGCTCCTCTGTCCATGGGATTTCCCAGGCAATTACTAGACTGGGTTGCCATTCTCTTCTCTGGGGGATCTTCCTGACCCAGGGATCAAACTCACCTTTCTTCCTTTGGCAGGCGGATTCTTTACCAGTGAGCCACAAGAGAAGTCCCTGGGAAAGCTATTTAGTTTTAAATACTCCTTGGGAAGGCAAAAGAAGAGGGCAGCAGAGGATGAGATGGTTAGGTAACATCACTGACTCAATGGATATGAATTTGAGCAAACTCTGGGAGATAGTGGTGGACAGAGGAGCCTGGTGTGCTGCAGTCCATGAAGTCACAAAGAGTTCATGACGTAGCAACTGAACAGTAACAACATACAGGTCATTTCTTAGAAATATGAAGACTTCTCAGACTTCAAAGCAAAGACCCAGATGATTTGCCAAGAGAAAATCATGAATCAGAGAACCATATCCAAAAATAAGAACTTCCCCTTCATCAAGGAGATTTTCTTCTCCTTAAAGTAGGGGCATGTGGCGTCGGGTGCCTAGATGGGTCTCAGAGCTGCCACGCACCAGTTAACTACTCCCAGGAAACTCAGTACTGCTTTGTGAGAATCTCAGCTGAGCCCCGTGGGAATGAGAGCATGAGGAGCTGAAACAGACTCGGCTAGTGCCCTTAGAGAGGCCAGCAGAGCCACGACTACGGCATGTTTATTTACTGCTTCCTTAGACTTTACCTTTCTTTGTTCCTACCAATAGGCCTCTAAAAGGTAACAGTTATTTAATATTTCAAGCAATCCTTTGTGCTCAGTGACACACTTAATATCTCCCATATTTTCCCGTCCAATCATCCAAAGACCACTCTCTAAACGTAGATAAATATCACATCTACAAATCTTCTCTGTGTAACCCACCCATTCATTGAAATAGATACATGTTGATAATCACTTTTGACTGTCTGTTGAAATATATAATTATATGAGAAATATGAATGCCCAGTTTGTTGAACTCATAACCTTTGAATAGTTCCAATGAAATATCTACTTTTGAATATGAGGTTAAAGGAATTCTTCTGAGCTAAATCTGCTACATTCTTCTCATAGTATAACTGTATTCTTTTAAATTTAATTTTGCCATGTGCTGAATAAGGTTCTTTCTCCCTTTCCACCAAGCAATTAGCTGCAATTTCTGTTCAACTTTGACAGTGGTAAGAGTTATATTTCTCGATTTTAAATTCTCAGTCTTTTTCCATGCTGCATATATTGAGAGGATTTTTATTTTTATGTCATCAGTTCTAACTGACTTTGTGTTGATGATATTTAAGCACTGAAGAAATAGTTAAGAAAGCTCTAGTTTTAGAATCTCTACTGTATCAAATTACTATCTACTGCAGTCCATTGCCTTCCATAAAGAAAAGCTTCCTTTAATAAAAACAATAAGTAACTCGCAAGCTGGTAAAAGCTGTTTTCCAACTAAGTAAATCGTGACAATGGAAATAAATTCTTCCATGGTTGGTGAAGTATATTGTCTATAGTAAGACAGATGCTTTCTCAAGCTTATTAAAAAAAGAGAGGCAGCTTTATTTTGTTCCTATTGATGGGTCTGTCCAACCATAAAAGATGCATTTCCTCGTATTTACCATTTCTTTCTGCTGATTATTACCAACACAGTGAACTGGTAAATGCAAATTCTAAGTTGAATATTTTTGATAGCAAATTAAAAGCAAAGTTTCATAGTTTTTTTTAAGTCATTAAAATGCACAATACTGCTTGTAAAAATACTTCATTAAACAAAGAAAGATAAAAATATCACATACAAAAAGGCACTGAAAATGGGTGCTTGAGAGACTGTATAATAAAAAAGTAAATGAAATAACTCTGTAGATTTTCAGTCTCAGAATGAGTAGCCAAAAGATAACTACTGAAGCATTGGAGGCTGTTAAGAACAGGTTAACAGCATGCCTTCCACCAAGAAGTATTTTTAAAATAATGCCTTTGAATAGTTATATTCTAACAATCAAATAATTTGAATATTATTTTTCAACTGTAAAACTTGAACATCTAATAAAAAAGTCATCAAAAATTCAAATCCCAATTTCAATTTTTTTTTTTTGCTAAAATCTTTAGATTTCAAAAATGGCATTTTTATGATTGGAGTTCTCTCTCACACATCTTCAGATAAAACATTATAGAGTTGATCCTTGAACAACACAGGTGTGAAATACACAGGTCCACTTACACGTGGATTTATTTCAATAGTAAAAGTCACAATACTACATGGTCTGCATATATGTAACCAAAGATATAGAGGAATCAGGTACCCAGGGCTGACTATAAAGTTACATTCAGATTTCAGCTGTGCTGATGGTCCATTCCCCTAACACCCATGTTGTTCAAGGGTCAACTGCTTTTAAAGGAGAAATCATCACATATAATTAGAGAGGAAACAATGTGTCAACATAGACTTCCCTAGTGGCTCAGGGGTAAAGAAACTGCCTGCAATGCAGGAGACACGGGTTCCATCTCTGGGCCAGGAAGATTGCCTGGATAAGAAAATGGCTACCTATTACAGTATTCTTGCCTGGGAAATCCCATGGACAGAGGAGCCTGGTGGGCTATAGTCCATGGGGTCGCTAAAGGGTTAGACACAACTTGGGGACTAAACAATGACAGCAATGTGTCAATATTTCCTTCTAACCCCCAACTGAGGTTTTTAACAACAAAATGTAATTTATTTGTGGAATGAATATAAACTTGAGAGAGAATCCACAGATAACTTGATTCAGGAAGCCAGGTTATCCATTCAAAATAATTTGTGTAACTACTACAAACAAATTGCATGCTAGACTAATAGGATTTTTGCCTTGCATTTAGGTGGTTAGCCTTTAATTGCTAAAATGCAAAGAATGTCTTATTCACAGAGTGGAAGGATTTACCATTAATTTACACTGATGTCACTACATGTACACTACAGTGTATGGACCATGATGTCCGTAGTCACTACAGCTTTCTTAGGAAAACTGAGTTAGTACCTAGAAGGCTGGTGAACATGTTTCTTCAAAGTAGACTGGAAATAAATAAAATAAATAGAATTAAAAAAAAACAGACTGGTATTTTATGGGCAATATAGGGGAAGCTAGAGAATCCATACTACACGTGTCTATCACATTCTAGGGATCTGAATATTCTTGGAACCAGAAATACTGTCTCTGTACCCTGCCATGCTAAGTAGCTTCAGTTGTGTGTGATTCTTTGCAACCCTGTGGACTGTAGCCCATCAGGCTCCTCTGTCCATGGGATTCTCCAGGCAAGAATACTGGTGTGGGTTGCCATGCCCTCCTGCAGGGGATCTTCCAGACCCAGGGATCAAACCCATATCTCCTGTGGCTCCTGCATTGTAGGTGGATCCTTTACCACTGAGCCAAGGGGAAGCCCCAATATTGTCTCTACTCTTAGACAATTCTGAATATTTGATATTTGTGGATGAAATGTATTTTTTGCTTTTGAATGTCTGTTACCTGGAATTAAAGATGCTTTGCAAATAATAAGAGAATACAGGTATACCTCAAAGATACTGTGGATTATGTTTTAGACTACTGCAGGAAAGTGAATATCACACTAAAGCAAGTAATATACATTTTTTTAGCTTCCCAGTGCTTATAAAATTATGGTTGCACTATATTGTAGTCTATTAAGTCTGCAACAGTACTATATCAAAAAAGTACACATCTTAATTTAAAAATAATGCTTCTAGGAAATGGTTATCAACAAATTTGCTCGACACAGGCTTGCCGCAAACTTTCAACTTGCAAAAAAACATGGTCTGAAGCAAAATGAAGAGAAACACAATAAAATGAAGTGTGCTTGTAACTGCTGTGTGAAAGTAAAATACAATATTCTATATTCCAGGAATTGTAATCAATAATGATTAAACACTATATTTACAGTGATATTTTATGTAAAAATGAGATATAGTTATCATTTCATTGACATTCCAGATCAAATGTGAAAACTTCATAATCCAGAATAACCCTTTCTCCCTTGGAGTCTCTAGAAAGGATTACTGGGGAATGAGATACTGATCTAAATAAATCAATTCAGAGTTGAAAGAAATCAAGCTCCAAAGTAATGTTTGCTTCCTTGCTCATTCCTGTCTGACTCTTTTACAACCTAATGGACTAACAGCCTGCCAGGCTCCTCTGAGCATGGGATTTTCCAGGCGAGAATACTGGAGTGGGTTGCCATTTCCTGCTCCAGGGAATCTTTCCGACCCAGGGATCAAACTTTTGTCTCCTGGGTCTCCTGCACTGCAGGCAGACTCTTTACTGCTGAGCCACCAGGGAGGCCTTCTAAAATAATGAACCTACCCTACAATAACTCAGTAGCAGGTAGCAATGGGATTTAGCCTTGTTGTTGCTGCTTGGTCAGTCATTTGTATCCAGCTGTTTATGGTCTCATGGACTCTCACCATGCCTCCCTGTCCTTCACCATCTTCTGGAGCTTTCTCAAAGTCATGTCCATTAAGTTGGTGGTGCCATCCAATCATCTTATCCTCTGTCATCTCCTTCTCCTCCTGCCTTCAATCTTTCCCAGCATCAGGGTCTTTTCCAATGAGTCAGCTCTTTGCATCAGGTGGCCAAGGTATTGGAGCTTCAGCTCCAGCACCAGTCCTTCCAATGAATATTCAGGATTGATTTCCTTTAGGATGGACTGGTTGGATCTTCTTGCAGTCCAAGGGACTCTCAAGAGTCTTCTCCAACACCACAGTTCAAAAACATCAATTCTTCTGTGCTCAACTTTCTTTATGGTCCAACTCTCACATCCATACATGACTATTGGAAAAACCATAGCTTTGACTAGATGGACTTCTGTTGACAAAGTAATGTCTCTGCTTTTTAGCATGTTGTCTAGATTTGTCACAGCTTTTCTTCCAAGGAGCAAGTCTCTTTTAATTTCATGGCTGCAGGAATCTAGCCCAGGGCAATGAAGTCAGCTTAGTTCACAGGAAGGTGTGAGAATTAGAGTTTCTAGTCCTCTTCCAGAAGGACAGAAGTGTGGCAGCTGCGACAGATCGCACAGAAGCACGGCCTAGAGGAGCTATCCCATGCCCAAGTTCAGTAATGGCGACCAAGAGTGCCAGGCTGCAAGGCACAGGAGTGGCTGAGAGGAGCTACCCCACGTCCGAGGAGCAGCGGCTACGCGGGCGCAGGAGGGCCGAGAAGAGCTACTCCACGTTCAAGGTCAGGAGGGGCGACCTTGTCCAAAGTAAGGAGCAGCGGCTTCGCTGTGCTGGAGAAGCCATGAAGAGACACCCCACGTCCAAGGTAAGAGAAACCCAAGTAAGATGGTAGGTGTTGCGAGAGGGCATCAGAAGGCAGAAACACTGAAACCATAATCACAGAAAACTAGCCAGTCTGATCACACGGACCACAGCCTTGTCTAACTCAATGAAACTAAGCTATGCCGTGTGGGGCCACCCAAGACAGAAGTATCATGGTGGAGACGTCTGACAGAATGCAGTCCACTGGAGAAGGGAATGACAAACCACTTCAGTATTCTTGCCTTGAGAACCCCATGAACAGTATGAAAAGGCAAAATGATAGGATACTGAAAGGGGAACTCCCCAGGTCAGTAGGTGCCCAATATGCTACTGGAGATCAGTGGAAAATAACTCCAGAAAGAATGAAGGGATGGAGCCAAAGCAAAAACAGCACCCAGTAGTGGATGTTACTGGTGATAGAAGCAAGGTCTGATGCTGTAAAGAGCAATATTGCATGGGAACCTAGAATGCTGGTCCATCAATCAAGGCAAATTGGAAGTGGTCAAACAGGAGATGGCAAGAGTGAATGTCGACACTTTAGAAATCAGTGAACTAAAATGGACTGGAATGGGTGAATTTAACTCGGATGACCATTATATCTATGACTGTGGGCAGGAATCCCTTAGAAGAAATGGAACAGCCACCTTGGCCAACAAAATTCCAAAATGCAGTACTTGGCTGCAATCTCAAAAATGACAGAATATCTCTGTTCGTTTCCAAGGCAAACCATTCAACATCACAGTGACCCAAGTCTATGCCCCAACCAGTAATGCTGAAGAAGCATAGGGGATTGGAATGTAAAAGTAGGAACTCAAGAAACACCTGGAGTAACAGGCAAATTTTGCCGTGGAGTAAAGAAAGAAGCAGGACAAAAGATAACAGAGTTTTGCCACTGGTCATAGCAAACACCCTCTTCCAACAACACAAGAGAGGACTCTACACATGGATATCACCAGATGATCAATACTGAAATCAGATTAATTATATTCTTTGCAGCCAAAGATGGAGAAGTTCTATAGAGTCAGCAAAAACAAGATGGGGAGCTGACTGTGGCTCAGATCATGAACTCCTTAATGCCAAATTCAGATTGAAATTGAAGAACGTAGGGAAAACCACTAGACCATTCAGGTATGACCTAAATCAAATCCCTTATGATTATACAGTGGAAGTGAGAAATAGATTTAAGGGACTAGATATGATAGACAAAGTGCCTGATGAACAATGGACAGAGGTTTGTGACATTGTACAGGAGACAGGGATCAAGACCATCCTCATGGAAAAGAAATGCAAAAAAGCAAAATGGCTGTCTGAAGAGGCCTTACAAATAGCTGTGAAAAGAAGAGAAGCGAAAAGCAAAGGAGAAAAGGAAAGATATTCCAATTTGAATGCAGAGTTCCAAGAATAGCAAGGAGAGATAAGAAAGCCTTCCTCAGTGATCAATGCAAAGAAATAGAGGAAAACAACAGAATGGGAAAGACTAGAGATCTCTTCAAGAAAATTAGAGATACCAAGGGAACATTTCATGCAAAGATGGGCTCGATAAAGGACAGAAATGGTATGGACCTAACAGAAGCAGAAGATATCAAGAAGAGGTGGCAAGAATACACAAAAGAACTGTACAAAAAAGATCTTCATGACCAAGATAATCATGATGGTGTGATCACTGACCTAGAGCCAGACATCCTGGAATGTGAAGTCAAATGGGCCTTAAAAAGCATCACTACGAACAAACCTAGTGGAGGTGATGGAATTTCAGTTGAGCTATTTCAAATCCTCAAAGATGATGCTGTGAAGGTGCTGCACTCAAGATGCCAGCAAATTTGGAAAACTCAGCAGTGGCCACAGGACTGGAAAAGGTCAGTTTTCATTCCAATCCCAAAGAAAGGTAATGCCAAAGAATGCTCAAACTACCACACAATTGCACTCATCTCACACACTAGTAAAGTAATGCTCAAAATTCTCCAAGCCAGGCTTCAGCAGTACATGAACCATGAACTTCCAGATGTTCAAGCTGGTTTTAGAAAAGGCAGAGGAAGCAGAGATCAAATTGCTAACATCAGCTGGATCATCAAAAAAGCAAGAGAGTTCCAGAAAAACATCTATTTCTGCTTTATTGATAATGCCAAAGCCTTTGACTGTGTGGATCACAATAAACTGGAAAATTCTGAAAGAGATGGAAATACAAGACCACCTGACTTGCCTCTTGAGAAAGCTATATGCAGGTCAGGAAGCAACAGTTAGAACTGGACATGGAATAACAGACTGGTTCCAAATAGGAAAAGGAGTACGTCAAGGCTGTATATTGTCACTCTGTTTATTTAACTTATATGCAGAGTACATCATGAGAAACGCTGGACTGGAGGAAGCACAAGCTGGAATCAAGATTGCTGGGAGAAATATCAATAACCTCAGATATGCAGATGACACCACCCTTATGGAAGAAAGTGAAGAGGAACTAAAGAGCCTCTTGATGAAAGTGGAAGAGGAGAGTGAAGAAGTTGGCTTAAAGCTCAACATTCAGAAAACTAAGATCATGGCATCTGGTCCTATCACTTCATGGGAAATAGGTGGGGAAATAGTGGAAACTGTCAGAGTTTATTATTTGGGGCTCCAAAATCACTGCAGGTGACTGCAGCCATGAAATTAAAAGACGCTTACTCCTAGGAAGAAAAGTTATGACCAACCTTGGTAGCATATTAAAAAGCAGAGATAATACTTTGCCAACAAAGGTCCGTCTGGTCAAGGCTATGGTTTTTCCAGTGGTCATATATGGATTTGAAAGTTGGACTGTGAAGAAAGCTAAGCACCAAAGAATTGATGCTTTTGAACTGTGGTGTTGGAGAAGACTCTTGAGAGTCCCTTGGACTGCAAGGAGATCCAACCAGTCCATCTTAAAGGAGATTAGTCCTGGGTGTTCATTGGAAGGACTGATGCTCAGACTGAAACTCCAATACTTTGGCCAACTCATGCGAAGAGTTGACTCATTGGAAAAGACCCTGATGCTGGGATGGATTGAAGGCAGGAGGAGAAGGGGATGACAGGATGAGATGACTGGATGGCATCACTGATTCGATGCACATGAGTTTGAGTGAACTCCGGGAGTTGGTGATGGACAAGGAGGCCTGGTGTGTTGTGATTCATGGGGTTGCAAAGAGTCAGACATGACTGAGCAACTGAACTGAACTGAATTGAGTCCTCTCCTGTTCTCCCCAGTCTGTTCCTCTTCTCATGTTTCAAAATCTTATTTTATTTTTCATCTCTCTTCTCCCTCCACTCACCTTAAGTCCTCTAGAAGTAATAGCAAAAGTGAAATTGAACAGTGGAAAATGCAAAGAATCAATAAATATAAAAACAATGTTTAACTTCATCAGCAAACTTGGATAAGTTAATTATGAGAAAACATCTTTAGATACATTTTTTAAAAGAAAATAAGATTATAACACAATTCAAAAGATTGCACTTATATCTCATTCTAATTTTCAAGGTGAAATAAAACTTCCTAGTAAGTATGAAAATGTAGATAACTCAGAATCAAAGTTACTAAGAAAAAAATCTTATCACACTCAAAATGCACCTCTATTTTACTCTTTTAAAAGCCATAGTAAAGATAAAGAAGGAAAGAAAGAAACCAGAAAGCAAAAGAAGATCAAAACCCCAAAAGAAACCAGGAAAACTTTGAGAGGTATTGAATATTTCTGTCCCCTTGATTGGGGCTGAAGGTATTCCTGGTTACTGCATATGCCCAAATTCATCAAAATGCACATATTGAATATCTATAGTTTTTGCATAATAATTATACTTCAATAAAGCTGTTTTTAAAGAATAAAAACACTTTTTATCAAATAGTTATAACTGTATTAATAAAACTTCAGTCAACTAGAAGTTGTCTGCATTATTGTTGATATTTTTTGTAACACTGGATTTTGTTGTTTTTATTCAGGTGTCAAGTCGTGTCTCTTTTGTGACCCCAAAGATTCAGAATATCCAGGCAAGAATATGGAGCTGGTTGCCATTTCCTTTCTCCAAGCGATCTTCCCAATGTGGGGAACAAACCCTTGTCTCCTGACTACATCTCCTGCAGGTTGATTCTTTACCTCTGAGCCAACAGATACCCTGGTTGCTTTTTTTCTTTTTTAACAACTAATTCTCTAAATAATTTTTGGTGTCAAAGAATAAATAAAACAATGGTCACAGCCTATATTGTGTTAATTAAGATTAAAATTTTATAAGCCTAAAGTCTAAACAGGACAAGATCTCAAAGCTGTCAGAGGTACTCAGGCAATCTTTGTCTATCCACAAACATACTGCTTCCCTGTCTCAAAAGCCACCACTGCTCACAAAGTTCTCAATTCAGCTCAGGGGTTTTAAAAAAGCAAGGAACCAGCATATCTCACACTTCATTTACTCATTTAGCAGAAACTACCTAACAAAAATAGGAAACTTAGGCAAGGCTTGCTCCGTATTCAGTGGGTATGGAATTTACAAGTGATTACAGTTCAGTAATTGACTTAGAGAAAAACATGGCCTTTTAAAATCAGTTTCTGAACGTTCTTAAAATGAAGAAAAAAACATACACATAACTACAACAACAACAAGTCTCTGGATGTGTCTTCTCAAAGCTCTAACACAGGTACCATTCTGATTTGGTCCATCTGATATGGGTCCATTAGGACATGTAAGGTGACATATGTATGCACAGCAGCGTGATTAAAAAACATCAGCTGGAAGAGTCTGAGACCCATGAGAACAGAACATGGCATGTGCTGGAGCAAGTGGTTCCTAGAGAACTTCTGTTCTAGGAAAAAAACATGTAGTACTTGGATCCATGGAAGTTCAGGGTTCCCAAGGAAAACATTTTTGAGGAGAAGTAAGGGAACTTTGGGGATCTTAGAAGAGTTGCAGTTCCCCATAGAGAATGAAAGCATTTCATTACTCTAACAACTCACAGAAGTGTAGTGGTGTAAGGACAATGTCAGTCATGTAAATGACAAAATGTCCTTGACCTTCCTTCATAAACACATCACTGCTTTATTCCAAACACTGTAGGAGTGCTGAGAACACAGTAAGGAATGAAAACCTCAGGCATTAAAGAATAAGCCATCTTGTGGAAGAAATTAACATGTTAGTATGATAAAGTCTGTGACTGGCGTCTGTACTTTGTGTGTTCAAATGCATGGAGGGAGAAATAACATTCTCCAGGAGAAACTGCAAAAAAATGGGCCATAGAAATAGACATTTGAAATTGGTCTTGAAGAATGTGTTTGAGTTTGTTAGATAGAGGAAGAAAACAAAATCTTCCCCAACTAATAACATCTGAAGAAAAAAATTGTTAGAAGTATTAGCCTACAGACATGACTGATGGTTGTTTCTGAGTTCAAATATTGGTTATTTGAGTTAGGAGAGGCATAGTCTCTCTTGATGGTGCTAGTCTTTAAAATATGATTGATCTATGCCTTCCCCTAGTTTGACATTTTTTGAAGCTTATGTGATGAAATAATAAACATTTGCATAAAATTACTGACAACTCATCTAAAGTAAATAATATATTGTCAGAAATTATGTGGGTGAACCACACAAATATTAAAAATCATGTAAATATTACTATTTTGCTATTCAAAGTTCACAATATATTGTTGAAGGAAAAACTATAAACTGGCATCTATTACATAACTCCATTTCTAAATCAAAAACCACTGAACATTTACATGTATATGCATAAAAATATTAGATAACTATACACCATAGGATTATTTTGAAGTAGTGATATCATTTATTTTCTTGGGCTCCAAAATCACTGCAGATGGTGACTGCAGCTCTTTGGAAGAAAAGCTATGACCAAACTAGACAGCATATTAAAAAAGTAGAGACATTACTTTTCCAAAAAACATTTGTCTAGTCAAAGCCATGTTTTTCCCAGTAGTTAAGTATGGATGTGAGAGTTGGACTATAAAGAAAGCTGAATGCCGAAGAATTGATGTTTCTGAACTGTGGTGTTGAAGATGAGAGTCCCTTGGACTGCAAGGAGATCAAACCAGTCAGTCCTAAAGGAAATCAGTCCTGAATGTTCATTGGAAGGACTGATGCTGAAGATGAAACTCCGATACTTTGGCCACTTGATGCAAACTTACTCAGAACTGACTTATTTGAAAAGACTGTGATGCTGGGAAAGATTGAAGGCGGGAGCAGAAGGGGATGACAGAGGACAAGATGGTTGGATGGCATCACCAACTCAATGGACATGAGTTTGATTAAACTCCAGGAGTTGGTGATGAATAGAGAAGCCTGCAGTCCACAGGGTCACAAAGAGTCAGACACAACTGAGCAACTGAACTGAACTGAACTGAGTGACATCATGGGTGCACTTTGTATTTTTTGCTATATGATTTTCTTGATTATTTTACAATGAGCATAAAGTGTTCACTAAATATATACATAAATATTAAGGGAACCACATTGTTTTTATATGCTAGCAAATAAGCATAGAGAAGTGATAACTGAAGTAGGTCTTAAAGTAGAAGAGCAGGTCATTTGGATAAAGAAAATTAATATAAGGAAATTATGTCTCTCAGATCATTCTATAGCATTGATAAGAATTTGAGGAAGGGTTAGAGATGCGCTCATCTCACACAATAGTAAATAAATGCTCAAAATTCTCCAAGCCAGGCTCCAGCAATACGTGAACCGTAAATTTCCAAATGTTCAAGCTGGTTTTAGAAAAGGCAGAGGAAGCAGACATCAAATTGCTAACATCAGCTGGATCATCAAAAAAGCAAGAGAGTTCCAGAAAAACATCTATTTCTGCTCTATTGATAATGCCAAAGCCTTTGACTGTGTGGATCACAATAAAATGTGAAAAATTCTGAAAGAGATGGGAATACCAGACCACCTGATCTGCCTCTTGAGAAAGCTATATGCAGGTCATGAAGCAACAGTTAGAACTGGACATGGAACAACAGACTGGTTCCAAATAGGAAAAGGAGTACGTCAAGGCTGTATATTGTCACCCTGCTTATTTAACTTCTATGCAGAGTACATCATGAGAAACGCTGGGCTGGAGGAAGCACAAGCTGGAATCAAGATTGCCGGGAGAAATATCAATAACCTCAGATATTCAGGTGACAACATCCTTATGAAAGTGAAGAAGTGAAGAAAGTGAAGAAGTGAAGAAAGTGAAGAAGAACTAAAGAGCCTCTTGATGAAAGTGAAAGAGGAGAGTGAAAAAGTTGGCTTAAAGCTCAACATTCAGAAAACTAAGATCATGGCATCTGGTCCTATCACTTCATGGGAAATAGATGGGGAAACAGTGGCAGACTTTATTTTTTGGGCTCCAAAATCACTGCAGATGTTGATTGCAGCCATGAAATTAAAAGACGCTTACTCCTTGGAAGGAAAGTTATGATAAACCTAGAAAGCATATTAAAAAGCAGAGACATTACATTGTCAACAATGGTCTGCCTAATCAAGGCTATGGTTTTTCCAGTGCTCATGTATGGATGTGAGAGTTGGACTATAAAGAAAGCTGAGCACTGAAGAATTGATGCTTTTGAAGTGTGGTGTTGGAGAAGACTCTTGAGAGTCCCTTGGACTGTAAGGAGATCCAACCATTCCATCCTAAAGGAGATCAGTCCTGGGTTTTCATTGGAAGGACGGATGCTGAAACTGAAACTCCAATACTTTGGCCACCTGATACAAGGAGCTGACTCATTTGAAAAGACCCTGATGCTGAGAAAGATTGAGGGCAGGAGGAGAAGGGGATGACAGAGGATGAAATGGTTGGATGGCATCACTGACTCAATGGACTTGAGTTCAGGTAAACTCCAGGAGTTGGTGATGGACGGGGAGGCCTGGCATGCTGTGGTTCATGCGATCGCAAAGAGTCGCACACAACTGAGCGATTGAACTGGACTGAACTGAGAGATTTCTTTATGAAAATTTAAGGGCTTTATTATATTGTGTCAACCAGATTTCAGGTAAGTTTTTCCTCTTTCACAAGCCAAATTAACTCTATGCCATCAAAAATTCTGTTTAAATTTCCTGTGGCTTAATTTTAATAGGTTTAGAATGTGAATAATTATCAAAATATCTTCATAGGTTAGCTATGATACTCGAAGGTAATAAAAGTTATAAATTAAATAGATTCCTTATGGTGTGGAGCTTCTTCTTTCTCAAAATGCACTCCTCAGTTCAGTTCAGTTCAGTCACTCAGTCGTGTCTGATTCTTTGCAACCCCATGGGCTGCAGCATGCCAGGCCTCCCTGCCCATCACCAACCCCCGGAGTTTACACATAAACTCATGTCTACTGAGTAGGTGGTGCCATCCAATTCACTCCTCTCCTGGCAGCAAATCGTCATATCTTGAGAAACTAAGGCTTCTGGTAATGTCTATTTTGTGTATTACAACCCTAGAATGAGGTTCTTTAAATAACTTTATTGACATTCTTCCTCAGTAGTGAGACAATTTCTTTACTAGTCTTTCTTTCTTTTTCTTTTTTGTAACATTCAGGAATACTTCTAGCTCTGAACACACTTTTTGAACAATTAAAGTACTTAGTTCCATTTGCTTGGTAATGTTACAGACACACACCAGGCAGAAAACATAAAGATACTTTGTAGGTTTGGTATTTATACCATCATACAGGAGCGGTATTATAAAGGAAGAGCAAATGAAGACAGTCTCAGCTTAAACCTTCTATTTGAAGTAAGATGGTGCGGAGGTGCAATATACACTCAGATCTGAAACTAGAAGCAATGTATCAGTGTGCAGAACAAGGACTGAGGAGTGTGCACTGGTTCTTACAGAAGAATCCTCTATGTTACCAAGCTTTAATATGAGCACATAAAAATACGTCTTAATCATAGCAAGTGATTAGAACTATCATGCATGTGTCAATCAGCAGACATCAGTGGCTGCAGAGCTGCAGAGGACCTACGAGTTCCATCCATATTATCCCTTTACCATTTCTCAAGTCAGTCTTCACCGCCTTATTCTAAGCTCTCACAAGCTCTCATCTGAGCACACAGAGGCGAGCTTGGCTGAGCTCTTCCATGTTCTATCCCAGCCTCAGTGTGTTTTCTATACTGCAGCTGGTATCCTAAAACATGCCATCTGTTACCTTGTCAATGTGCTCTCTAACTCTCTCCAATACATTACTGTAGCTTAAAGACAAAGGTCTACAAAGACCGGCAATTTCTGGAGTTTTCTTACCAGTCCAGAGTTAGCCCTGGACACTCTCTGGGATGCCTGCAAACCAGCTCTTCCAGCCCCTCTGGGTGGTTAAATCTTTTAAGTACCCCAGATTTCTTCTTCCCTAGAGTATCCTCTAAAACTAATCCAGTTCCTTGGCCTTCCCTGATTAGTGTCACTGACTCTTTAGACTTTGACTGTAAACAGCACTTTGTACAGTAAAACTTCTCTGATCACTCCTGCTTCTCACAGTCTTGCTGAAGACCCTGGTATCTCTAGAGCTCCAGGAAGCCCACAAAGTTCTACAAGATTTAAATGTAGATTGGTTGATAGTTTCTTGGCACTCTGAACATAAAGCAACCAGCTACTGCTCACTTTTCAATTTAAAAGAAATGGACACAGTCTACTTCAGAACAAAGCAGATGGGGAGCATGGCAAGATACACAGGCTAAAGGTATCTTAGCCAACTTGGGTCAAAGGATGCTTCGATTGCACAAATGTCAAAATGTTCACCAAAGTTGCTTTTTTTCTACTAATTAATATTATATGTAAAGATATTTGAAAGGCAAAGTAGAAAAAATGCTATTAATATAGACACACTTCAAATATTTGAAGTTAATATTTTCTATTCTGGTTTAATGGACACAAAACTGAGGAAATGGGCAAGTGGATTCGAATAAAAAGGACAACTGCAACTAAGATAATAGCTATGGCTAATTTCTACTACTTAATCGTATCATATTAAAATTAGTTTTTTGATAAACTTCCTCATTTTACTTTTGTGCCCTCTTTTATGTAGATTAAAAAAAAACATATTTATGTCATCAACTGTTTCCTCTTTGGGGAAAATGTTTATTACATTTAATTTTCTTTCTTGTTCCTATATTTCCTCACTTAAATCTTTCTGTGAGCTGCATTTGTTGGGATCGTACTTCTTTGTTTTATTTTATTTTTCTTAACCCCAGGGCTAATAAAATTAAAGTTGTATTGAAACTGAAGTACAAGGGTTACATGGAAAATGAATCTGTTTCTACTTTATATACCAAGTTAAATCACCACTCCCAGAAAATCACATCAGATGCTAATATGTCATCTATGTTTTGCTATCTGTGAAAGTGAGAAGGCTATCTAAAAATCCAGTGACATGATTGAAAGATCATGACTCAATTTCATAGTTGACTGAAGGATGTAATGGTTCCTCTAAAAAAATTGCTGAAAGAAACATTTGATACTAATTGTTTTGAGAAAATATTTGATTATTGCCATTTTTAGTTTCACCGTTTCTTTTTCTTAAAACAATCTTGTGCAAAGTAGAAATCATATATCTTTAATATGTTTACATCACAAAATTTCCACATATTTTAGAAATACTTTTTCTGGTTAAAAGAAGCTGACACACTGAAGCTTGACAGGACAATATCAAAACCAATTTAGAGCAGAACATCTCAGAGATGCAATATCTCCTGTGTGTGTTTTTATTATAAACATAATTTCTTTCCATACTGTACCCAAAAATTTTCACAAAAGTTGTAAGGAAAGCTGATGCTTTGGGATCCAACATTTAAAAATAGGATATAATAACTGAAATTACAATTCTCTTGTCTTCTTATTTATTATTATTCTCAATTGGGGAAGAAACAAAAAAATAAACACTTAAGAGGTTTGCAATTTTAGTGAAGGATACATTTCCAATAGAATTGCTGGGATTAAGTAAATGAGGAAAGTGGCAGGAGGAAGTTAGAAAGATATTTTTACTGTTTGCAAACAGGATAACCTACAGGAAGGCTTTGACAAACTGCTAAACAACCAAGAATTTTATTATCTTGTTGTACAATCCACTGATTGTACTGATTAAAAAGAATTTCTCCATACAAGCAGTCATTTGTATCTGTAGCCTGGGGCAAGGTCTTTCCATACATTTCAAGCTGTTCTTCAGACTTCCTGCCAAAGACACATAGAATACATGAAGCCTTGTCTGTGTCTTCCTGTTTATGAAATACATCTATGTCTTCCTGTTTAAGACCTACTACTAGGTCTTCTGTTAGGTCCATCCCATTTCTGTCCTTTATTGAGCCCATCTTTGCATGAAATGTTCCCTTGGTATCTCTAATTTTCTTGAAGAGATCTCTAGTCTTTTCCATTCTGTTGTTTCCCTCTATTTCTTTGCATTGATCATGGAGGAAGGCTTTCTTATCTCTTCTTGCTATTCTTTGGAACTCTGCTGGATCATCAAAAAAACAAGAGAGTTCCAGAAAAACATCTATTTCTGCTTTATTGATAATGCCAAAGCCTTTGACTGTGTGGATCACAATAAATGTGGAAAATTCTGAAAGAGATGGGAATACCAGACCACCTGATCTGCCTCTTGAGAAATTTGTATGCAGGTCAGGAAGCAACAGTTAGAACTGGACATGGAATAACAGACTGGTTCCAAATAGGAAAAGGAGTTCGTCAAGGCTGTATATTGTCACCCTGTTTATTTAACTTATATGCAGAGTACATCATGAGAAATGCTGGACTGGAAGAAACACAAGCTGGAATCAAGATTTCCAGGAGAAATATCAATATTTCTCAGGTATGCAGATATGCATACCACCCTTATGGCAGAAAGTGAAGAGGAACTCAAAAGCCTCTTGATGAAGGTGAAAGTGGAGAGTGAAAAAGTTGGCTTAAAGCTCAACATTCAGAAAACGAAGATCATGGCATCCGATCCCATCACTTCATGGGAAATAGATGGGGAAACAGTGGAAACAGTGTTAGACTTTATTTTTTGGGGCTCCAAAATCATTGCAGATGGTGACTGCAGCCATGAAATTAAAAGACGCTTACTCCTTGGAAGAAAAGTTATGACCAACCTAGGTAGCATATTGAAAAAGCAGAGACATTACTTTGCCAACAAAGGTCTGTCTAGTCAAGGCTATGGTTTTTCCTGTGGTCATGTATGGATTTGAGAGTTGGACTGTGAAGAGAGCTGAGCCCGGAAGAATTGATGCCTTTGAACTGTGGTGTTGGAGAAGACTCTCAAGAGTCCCTTGGACTGCAAAGAGATCCAACCATTCCATTCTGAAGGAGATCAGCCCTGGGATTTCTTTGGAAGGAATGATGCTAAAGCTGAAACTCCAGTCCTTTGGCCACCTCATGCGAAGAGTTGAGTCATTGGAAAAGACTCTGATTCTGGGAGGGATTGGGGGCAGGAGGAGAAGGGGATATAGAGGATGAGATGGCTGGATGGAATTACCAACTCGATGGATGTGACTTTGAGTGAACTCCGGGAAATGGTGATGGACAGGGAGGCCTGGCGTCTGCAATTCATGGGCTCACAAAGAGTTGGACACGACTGAGTGACTGAACTGAACTGAACTGACTGGGTCTTCCCTGAATATATACTGGAGTGTTTCGTGGTTTCAAGAGGCAAGTGACTGATTGGCTTAGCAGGAAGGGAGACACTGATCAATAAAACATTCTTTGTTTCTGATTTAAATTCATTGTAGCAACTTCAATAAAGGCCAGTTATAATAACATTTGTAAAAATCATTTATTGCTAATTAGCAAAAATTCCTGACTTTGGTTCATTGCTTGTAACAGTTACGATTAAAGATACAAATCACAACAGAATACTGCACATTTAAGGCACTGTTTATTTAAACCCTATAGAAATGGAAATAAGAACTGTTTAGTGTTAGTCGCTCAGTCATGTCCAACTTTTTGAATTCCCATTGACTGTAGCCCACCAGGCTCCTGTGTCCATGGGATTTTCCAGGTAAGAATACTGAAGTAGGTTGCCATTTCCTCCTGCAGGGGAGCTTCCCGAGCCAGGGATCGAACCTGGGCCTCTTGTGTTGCAGGCAGATTCTTTACCATCTGAGCCACTAGGGACACTTTAGATGGGGCTTAAGGACTTCTTAGGGATTATTAAGGCTCCAGCAGAGTCCTAACATACCTAACGAAGAAAAATATATCTTGCATATTTAAGGGAATTATCCTGCGTGAACAGACCATTTTCCCCATCTGCCAATTTATATACTTAAACACACTGATGTATAAGTATTTACATCCGTGCAAGACCTCTGTCTCACCCCTTCCTCTCCCTCCTCTCACAATACGCACACACATACAACACACTCTTCCCTCTCTCATTCATTTATTCAAAAGGCACAAACTAAGCACTTCCTCTATTCTAGGCACCACACAGGCACAAAACACTGAAGAACAATCCTAGCTCTGAAGGGTTTATAGCACAAAGAGGAGAGAGACATGGGCACAATCATTTTAAATAAAGGAACGAGTGCTACAGTGAACATGTATCCAGATAGTATAGTGGTAGAAAAAGGGGTTTGTTATTTGTTAAAGTCACAAGATGATGAGTTTTACAAGAAATAAATATATGTCTTTAAGTAAGGAGAAATGTAAAGTCATTCTAAATTAAACACTTTTTTTAGGAAAAGGCCATTTGTGGATTTTGTGTCAGAAAAGCTTTCAATGAAGATAGAATAGTGGTCAATTTTAGAAGTAGAGATCACGATGATTTGAAAACATTTGTTTAATTAACTCACTTATGTGATTTCTAATATAGTCGACATGGCCCAAAGGGAAAAATAATTCAAGTCTTGAAGAAATCATTTCTACTATCTTCATCTGTGTGTGCTTAGTCACTCAGTTGTGTCCAACTCTTTGTGACTCCATGGACTGTAGCCCACCAAGCTCCTCTGTCTATGGGGATTCTCTGAGCAAGAATACTGGAGTCGGCTGCCATGCCCTTCTCCAGGGGCTCTTCCCAACCCAGGGACTGAACCTAGTTCTCCCACCTTGCAGATGGACTCTTTACCCTCTGAGCCACCAGGTTCATGGTTTTAAATAAATCAATTGCTGCCTTTATCATTTTATAATTCCTTATTTTGGTTAGATACTTCTTTAAAACAGCCTCTTGGTTGCAAAGAATGTATCCTGTGTGCATGCTCAGTCGCTCAGTCATGTCTGACTCTTTGCCACCCCATGGACTGTAGCCTGCCAGGCTCCTTGTCCATGGGATTTCCCAGGCAAGAATACTGCAGTGGGTAGTCATTTTCTTCTCCAAGGGAACTTCCCAACCCAGGAATTGAACTTGCATCTCCTGCAATGCAGACCAATTTTTTTTGTTGTTGTTTTTTACCACTGAGCCACCTGGGCAGGCCAAAGAGCATTTCACTCTTTCTTAAATGAAAATTCCTCCATATGTATTTCTTTTGTTGCATGCACTTCTACAGTTGACTTGTAACAGTTTGCCTGTTTTAGAGTAACTTGGGATTGTACATATATTTCAGCCTAGGAATTCTATTTTCTTAATTTGAATTTTTATAGACCCAGTTGGAAAAATGGCAAGATATTTTCATGGATTTATTATGTGTGTGTGTGCATGTGTGTTTATGTGTATCTTTTACTCTCTCAATGCTTCTCCTTTCTTTCTCTTTCTATGTATAGATATGTATGTATTTATATCAAAGAGAAAGAAAAATCCTTTGCTACATTTCATTTTTCTTTCTTAATGGAAATCTTGTGCATACATTTAATAGTATAATAACATAATTGGTCTTCATTAGGCACAGATGCATTTTAACTCTTTACTACATATCCAAAGTATAAACATCTTTTTATAACTCATTTGTTAAAATGAAAAAAAAAAAAAGCTGGTTCAATGAAACATAGATAATCACAGGTATTTTGAAGGAGATACAAATTTTCAAAGAATAAAAACAATTGGCAAATGATTGCCAGTTAACATTATACAATGTTATATGTATTGTATATACATATACAATATACATATTGTATATACATATATATATATATACACATATATACCTACAATGTATTCAGTTAGTATTATCTAAGTAATTATAGTTGGACTATAGACAGACATGGGTTGTTCATGTTGATTATTAGAGGCCATTTTCTAACACCTTAGGATATGTAGTGATCATCTGTTGTTTCTGTCTGCTAAGTATCGCTTTCTCGCTTTGGGAAACTAAGCTCTCTACTCTTCCCAGCATGTCACTGGAGGTGGGGCTGGCCTTAGCCATCACCCACCACATCAATCACACTGAAGGCTTGGCCAGGCTGTGCATTCTCCATCCCACTAACTCCACCATTCACTACAGATATGGTCTGTTCTGGTTTTTGTTGTTTAGTCACTAAGCTGTGTCCAACTCTTTCGTCACCCCATGGACTGTAGCCCGCCAGGCTCCTCAGTCCATGGGATTTTCGAGGTGAGAATACTGTTGCCATTTCCTCCTCCAGGGATCTTCCCAACCCAGGGGTCGAACCAGCGTCTCCTGCACTGATAGGAGGATTCTAAAGCACTGAGACACTATAACCAAAACAAGGCTATTCAGGGGCCATTCTAATACTTTAGTAGAAAGTTATGGGAGATGACATCTGTCTTCCTGCTAAAGATGCTGAGTTTGTAGGAATCTGACTTGAAGCTGTTGGTGCTTGTTCTGCCAAAACAAAGAATGGGACCACCATTCTTTGTTTGGGTAAAGGTAACAATACAGGAGAAAACAAATTCCAGAGATATTCATGCTATGCTATGCTAAGTCACTTCAGTCGTGTCCGACTCTGTGTGACCCCATAGACGGCAGCCCACCAGGCTTCCCCATCCCTGGGATTCTCCAGGCAAGAACACTGGAGTGGGTTGCGATCTCCTTCTCCAATGCATGAAAGTGAAAAGACAAAGTGAAGTTGCTCAGTCGTGTCCGACTCTTCGAGACTCCAAGGACTGCAGCCTTCCAGGCTCCTCCATCCATGGGATTTTCCAGGCAAGAGTACTGGAGTGGGGTGCCTTTGCCTTCTCCACCAGAGATATTTACAGAGTACCAAATTTTGTGAACCTCTGGCTATATCAATACCAGAAGTCAGGTTTTCCACCAAGTATTTTTGTACTGAAGTCCTTATTTTAACATTTCTTAGGTGACTATACTGTCCCAGGTAATATGAAATATAAATGGAACACAGTAATCTTACTTATTATTATCACCTAATAAATGTTTAAATAAGGACTTCAGTACAGAAATATTTGGATAGATAAAGAATCCGCTTGCCAGTGCAGGAGATGCAGGTTCAATCCCTGGGTCAGTAAGATTCCCTGAAGGAGGAAATGACAACCCACTCCAGTATTCTTGCCTGGGAAATCCCATGGACAGAGGAGCCTGACAGGCTACAGTCCATGTGTTGCAAAGAGTCAGACATGACTTAATGACTAAAGAACAATAACAAAAATAAATAAAATGCACAGATCTCTTTGATATATTCACTAATAGAGACATGCACAAGCAGGTAAGTTCATTAGAGTTTAGGAAAGTTAGACAACAAACATGTTGAAAGTACAAAGAGAGACTGCAAGGAAAGAGGTAATCAAAACAATGCAAAGAGGGTTAAGAAAACTATATAAAGCTTGAAAATTATTGGATTTTCGATATACAATCATAAAGCAAGTACATTCAGAGTATGCATTCTCCATGAAAAGAGGTGCTTAATAAATTGACTGAAGCATGAACAGCACAGATCAAGTAGACAAAATCCACAAGTGTTACATTTTTTTCACCTTACTACAAGTCTAGAACAATCTCTGTGTTATAACCTATTGATTTATATTTTTGACTAGTAAAGAATTGGACACTCAGAATGCTTAAACACCTCCTAGACCAAAAAAAATTATCACACTCATAGTAAACATCGTAAAATGGAGAGCTCCAGTACCTGCTTATATAATACCTATATTGGGAAACAAGATTTGTGGAAAATACTACATTCATTTTTGTGTGACTTTCAGAAGTAGAGAATATAGATTTGGAAATAAAATTACATTTTTCTTACCAACAGCAATTGAAAATGGCAATGTTGATTCCTAGGATAGACAACTCTATACATGTCTGAAAAATAGCTGTAAAGAGTTACACTATTGCTATTTTGTGGAATGTAAGTAAAACACAGCTTCAGAAAACAAAATTGTTGCAAAGTTGTCTACAATATTTTGTTGATAAAACTGTAATTAATAGATGTTACAGCTGAATTAGTGAGCTATAAATATGTATAGATCTTCCTCCATTTACAATGGGGTTACATCCAATAAACCCACTGTAAACTGAAAATATTTTAAGCTAAAAATGCATTTAATATACCTAGCCTATGGAACATCATAGCTTAGCTTAGCCAACCTTAAAAATGCTCAGAACCATTAAATTAGCCTATATTGGGGCAACATCATCTTAACACAAAGCCTATTTTATTATAAAATGTTGAATTTTCATATAATGTATTGATAACTGTACTGAAAGTGAAAAACAGAATGGTTGTATGAGTACAGAATTGTAATTATACAGGTTGCTTACCCCTGTGGTCAGGCTAGAAATTCCAGAAAGTTTTAACATAATCATATGCACATTCTGCTAATTTTGAAGATCTAGAAATCAGAATTTCTAAGGTAGGTATTTATTACAACAATTCAATTATAAATATGATAAACAAAGGACCCAAATACACAATTAAAAGTAGTCTAAGTCTCATATGAGATAATTGGATCCTTGTTTATTATTAAGTATTCATGGTATGTATGTAAAATTTATTATTAAATTTATAAATATATATTTTATATAAAAATCTTAATTTAAAGTGAATAAGAAAATGTGAGATGATTTACAAGGATTTGCAAGTTACTCTACAAATTTCATGTTACTTCTTATAACCAAATAGGTAACTTGTTGAGAATCATGTGTTATAATATTTAGTATTCTAGAGGAATCAAGGAAAAGGACTATATTTTTTCTGAAATTTGAAGGACTTCTTGATATGAAATTGCTTTTCTTATTTCTGTAAGGTTTCAAAATCTGTGTGTATGGAAGATTTTCTTGTAGTACTTTGTATTATCTTAATTTGTTCAATCTGGGCATTGTTCTGAAGGAAATCAGTAAGGTAAGCTACACATGAAGATTGATACCCTTCTATGGATCCTTAATTGCCTCTGATTGTAACTGCTGCATTGGATATAAAGGTTCTTTCAAAAGAACCTTTTGTGGTCAAATAAAGTGTGAGATATACTTGTGGGGTTGGGGGTGGATTTAGCATTTCATTCTATGGTCACCGTTTCTAAAGTACATCTTAGTAAATCTCACATCACTGATTCTCAACCAACTAATTGACCTGTCATTGTACTAATGTTTCTCTCAGTCTTACAGTGTTCATTAAGATTGATACTACATCATTTTGTTCTAATTTATTTATGTGCATAATTGCACGTTATGAAGTCATCATCTGCATACTAAATTTTCTTTTACTGCTGACAATATGCAAAAAAAAGAAAAAGACTTGATTACATGTGCCGAAAAACTTCAACAAATAAAAGAGAAAAAGTGTGCTTTTTCTTATATGTAAATTTCTAATGGAGAAGAATTTTTGATACAGTTAAATAAATAGTGACAAGACAAATAGACTATTTTTTAATGTATCAGTATTTTTAAAAAAGTTGATCAGTTATTTTACATTGTAGATAAAGAGTGATCTTGGAAATGAAGTATAATTATTCTTCCCATTATTAATAATAATGACATGGTTATAATAATATATCTCCTCTAGTAATAAAAGGTAGGTTGATATATCAGCTAATCAGATAATATAAATTATATCTTATGAGAAGGATAAAAGTAAAATAATGATGAGCACATAAAAATGTTCAGGAATGTGAATTATACATGCATGACTAGATTTGGCCCCCAGTTTTAGCAATTAAAGCTTAAAGGAGAAAGCATATTAGTAATAAAAATTACTGTATTCATAAGACAAAAACCTAGTTACTCAAAAGAAAACTATATCTCAGAAAAATGAAAGATAATTTATTTTCAACTTTCCTCCACTAAAAGATATTTTTGATGAAGTAAACAATGCTGTTAACAACATTAAAGAAAATCAAATATGTATTCATAGGACATTGTTAGATAATTTCTAGATTGTTTTTAGATTATATTGCTAGTTCAAATATATTGCTAGTTCAAAAAACTAGCAGTCATAGTAACTGCAATAAAAATTTTATTTCCTTTATAATAAATGATCTATACTGGAATACTGTTACTAAAAATTAATTTCATACAGTAAATATTCAATATGACCCCAATAAATGAGGTGAAAGTAATAAACAAATGTATACTTTTTCAAGTATATTTTCGACACATAAATCCAGCCTCTCTAACACAAACTTTCTATGGAGTATTTCCCAGTTGGGAAAAGGCTGAAGCAGTTGAAGTTTTTAAACACAAAAGTTTGATTAAGTTTGGACTCAAAACCACTCTATTTTTCTTGTTATTATGTAAGACAAAAATGTCTTCAAATCTGGCCTGAGAACATAACTAGACCATGTGAAATTGTTTCTCTTTGCAGAAAGAAATGTGACTATTAGACCAGAACCATTGTTTTTTAAGATCTGCTACATTTGGGTGTCCCATTTATAAAACATAGCCAAGATTTATCTTTTTTGAAGACAAAAAAGAAATATCTGCAAATCCCTGCCCAAAGTCCCTTTGCTTGAAAACAATTCAATTTTTCACAATTTGTATATGATTTCTTCACTTACAAATTAGGAACAAACCAAAATGGCATTTTTCCTTTGTATCTAAAGAACATATCAGAAATTTGTGACTGAATTTCATAATTAGCCTGTAGTTTCTATTTTGCAGAAAGCAATTAAAGGGATTATAAATACCACGTGGTACTTAAATGGGGCATTGGCTTTAGGACACAATCCACCGGATATCCAGTATTCCACAGCAAAAATCCTAGGATATAGTACTGTTACAGTGACCAGCTGCCCCTTCCTTCATTCAGAGGACTGGAAGCAATGTAATAGCTAGATATGTGTGCGCTCAGTCGTATCCAACTCTCTGCGACTCCATGGACCATAGCCCACCAGGCTCCTCTGTCCATGGGATATTCTTAGGCAAGAATACTGGAATGGGTTGCCATTTCTAATGTTTGACAAAGCATTTAATATGCAAAGTAACTCAGGTGGTCTCTGATTCAGTATGTCAAGAGTTTCCCAGTCAATGCAATAAAAACAATCCAAATATAGCCTCCCAATAGAGGGGGGAAAAAAAAAAACAAAACAATTTTGAGTGACTGTAGTGACCATAGAGTTAGTCCAAAGCTCTCTCTTTTGGCATCTTTGTTGCTCAAAGTAGTTTTGCATTGTCTTTCTACTAGAATCATTAATACATAAAGTTATCTTTTGTACGATTTCAACAGAAGACCAAGAAAACTACAAATATTTCTCAGTTGGGGAATGTTGAACAAGTCACAGTACAATCATACAGTGGGTACCAGGCAATTCTGAAAAGGAAGCATGTGCATTTTTGTACACAGTCTATGACATCATCTTTAAGATTGTTGTTGTTTAATTGCTGTCATGTGCAACTCTTTTGTGACCCCATGGACTGTAGCCTGCCAGGCTCCTCTGTCCATATGAATTCCCAGGCAAGAATACTGGTGTACATATGTGCTAAGTCACTTCAGTTGTGTCCTACTCTTTGAAACCCTATGGAGCCCTCCAGGCTCCCCTGTCCATAGATTCTCCAGGCAAGAATACTGGAATGGGTTGCCATGCCCTCCTCCATGGGATCTTCCCAACCCAGGGATCCAACCCATGGTTTTTATGTCTCCTGCATTGGCAGGGTTCTTTACCACTAGCGTTACCTGGGAAACCCAGACTGGGTTCTTGTTTCCTTGTCCAGGGGATCTTCTTGACTCAGGGATCGAATCTGTGTCTCCTGAATTGGCAGGTGGGTTCTTTACCACTGAGCCACCAGGGAAGGCCTATCTTCAAGATTTTAAAATTAAAAAGGCAGGTAGAGTACATAAAACATGCTGCTGCTGCTAAGTCGCTTCAGTCGTGTCTGAATCTATGTGACCCCATAGACGGAAGCCCACCAGGCTCCCCCGTCCCTGGGATTCTCCAGGCAAGAACACTGGAGTGGGTTGCCATTTCCTTCTCCAATGCATGAAAGTGAAAAGAGAAGGTGAAGTCGCTCAGTTGTGTCCGACTCTTCGCGACCCCATGGACTGCAGCCTACCAGGCTCCTCCGTCCATGGGATTTTCCAAGCTAAAACATGCTACTACTTCCTATATATAAGAAATTCATATATATACACATTAATTTATAGACACATAGGTTTTATGTATATTACATTTATGCATATATGCCTTACATTTATACATATATTGAATCATTATAGAAATTGAAACTTGAACTGAACTATTTAAAAAAAAATGATTACACAGGAGGGATGGAATTCAAGTGCACAGTTTGGAGGTTACCAGGAGGTAGCTCAGACAGTAAAGTGTCTGCCTGCAATGTGGAAAACCAAGGTTCGATCCCTGGATTGGGAAGATCCCCTGGAGAAGGAAATGGAAACCCACTCCAGTACTCTTGCCTGGCAAATCCCATGGGCAGAGGAGCCTTGTAGGCTACAGTCCATGGGACATGACTGAGCAACTTCACTTTCACTTTATTTTCTTCAGTACATTTGATTTGAACCATGTAAATAGTTTATATAAAAAAGCAAATATTATCTTAAATGTAATCTTTAAAAACATTTAAAAATGAAAACAATTAATATTAGCATAAAAACAACAGAATGATCTCTGTTCATTTCCAAGGCAAACCATTCAATATCACAGTAATCCAAGTCTATGCCCCAACCAGTAACACTGAAGAAGCTGAAGCTGAATGGTTCTATGAAGACCTACAAGACCTTTTAGAACTAACACCCAAAAAAGATGTCCTTTTCATTATAGGGGACTGGAATGCAAAAGTAGGAAGTCAAGAAACACCTGGAGTAACAGGCAAATTTGGCCTTGGAATACGGAATGAAGCAGGGCAAAGACTGATAGAGTTTTGCCAAGAAAATGCACTGGTCATAACAAACACCCTCTTCCAACAACACAAGAGAAGACTATACATGGACATCACCAGATGGTCAACACTGAAATCAGTTTGATTATATTCCTTGCAGCCAAAATGGAGAAGCACTATACAGTCAGCAAAAACAAGACCAGGAGCTGACCGTGGCTCAGAACATGAACTCCTTATTCCCAAATTCAGACTTAAATTTAAGAAAGTGGGGAAAACCACTAGACCATTCAGGTATGACCTAAATCAAATCCCTTATGATTATATAGTGGAAGTGAGAAATAGATTTAAGGGCCTAGATCTGAAAGATAGAGTGCCTGATGAACTATGGAATGAGGTTCGTGACATTGTACAGGAGACAGGGATCAAGACCATTCCCATAGAAAAGAAATGCAAAAAACAAAATGGCTGTCTGGGGAGGCCTTACAAATAGCTGTGAAAAGAAGAGAAGTGAAAAGCAAAGAAGAAAAGGAAAGATATAAACATCTGAATGCAGAGTTCCAAAGAATAGCAAGAAGAGATAAGAAAGCCTTCTTCAGTGATCAATGCAAAGAAATAGAGGAAAACAACAGAATGGGGAAGACTAGAGATCTCTTCAAGAAAATCAGAGATACTAAAGGAACATTTCATGCAAAGATGAGCTCAATAAAGGACAGAAATGGTATGGACCTTAAAGAAGCAGAAGATATTAAGAAGAGGTGGCAAGAATACACAGAAGAACTGTACAAAAAAGATCTTCATGACCCAGATAATCACGATGGTGTGATCACTCACCTAGAACCAGGCATCCTGGAATGTGAAGTCAAGTGGGCCTTAGAAAGCATCACTACGAACAAAGCTAGTGGAGGTGATGGAATTCCAGTTGAGCTATTCCAAATCCTGAAAGATGCTGCTGTGAAAGTGCTGCACTCAAGACGCCAGCAAATTTGGAAAACTCAGCAGTTTTCCAAAACAGGACTGGAAAAGGTCAGTTTTCATTCCAATCCCAAAGAAAGGCAATGCAAAAGAATGCTCAAACTACCGCATGATTGCACTCATCTCACACGCTAGTAAAGTAATGCTCAAAATTCTCCAAGCCAGGCTTCAGCAATATGTGAACCGTGAACTTCCTGATGTTCAAGCTGGTTTTAGAAAAGGCAGAGGAACCAGAGATCAAATTGCCAACATCTGCTGGATCATGGAAAAAGTGAGAGACTTCCAGAAAAACATCTATTTCTGCTTTTTTGACTATGCCAAAGCCTTTGACTGTGTGGATCACAATAAACTGTGGAAAATTCTGAAAGAGATGGGAATACCAGACCACCTGATCTGCCTCTTGAGAAATTTGTATGCAGGTCAGGAAACAACAGTTAGAACTGGATCTGGAACAACAGACTGGTTCCAGATAGGAAAAGGAGTTCATCAAGGTTGTATATTGTCACCCTGTTTATTTAACTTATATGCATAGTACATCATGAGAAACGCTGGAGTGGAAGAAACACAAACTGAAATCAAGATTGCCGGGAGAAATATCAATAACCTCAGATATGCAGATGACACCACCCTTATGGCAGAAAGTGAAGAGGAACTCAAAAGCCTCTTGATGAAGGTGAAAGTGGAGAGTGAAAAAGTTGGCTCAACATTCAGGAAACGAAGCTCATGGCATCTGGTCCCACCACTTCATGGGAAATAGATGGGGAAACATTGGAAACAGTGTCAGACTTTATTTTTCTGGGCTCCAAAATCACTACAGATGGTGACTGCAGCCATGAAATTAAAAGATGCCTACTCCTTGGAAGGAAAGTTATGACCAACCTACATAGCATATTCAAAAGCAGAGACATTACTTTGCCAACAAAGGTTCATCTAGTCAAGGCTTTTTTTTTTCCTGTGGTCATGTATAGATGTGAGAGTTGTACTGTGAAGAAGGCTGAGTGCCAAAGAATTGATGCTTTTGAACTGTGGTGTTGGAGAAGACTCTTGAGAGTCCCTTGGACTGCAAGGAGATCCAACCAGCCCATTCTGAAGGAGATCAGCCCTGGGATTTCTTTGGAAGGAATGATGCTGAAGCTGAAACTCCAATACTTTGGCCACCTCATGCGAAGAGTTGACTCATTAGAAAAGACTCTGATGCTGGGAGGGATTGGGGGCAGGAGGAGAAGGGGACAACAGAGGATGAGATGGCTGGATGGCATCACTGACTCGATGGACATGAATATGAGTGAACTCCAGGAGTTGGTGATGGACAGGGAGGCCTGGCGTGCTGCAATTCATGGGTCGCAAAGAGTCGGACATGACTGAGCAACTGATCTGTTCTGATCTGTGCTTACATCATAGAGTTTTTTTTTTTAATTAAAATGTAGTAATTTGAATATAACCCTCTCTATAACACATCTTAAAGGGTGAATTGACAAGAATAGCCTAAACTATTTGACAATTCTTGGTAAAAGTGTAGCTATCATTATTTTGAGACTGTCTTGAGATTATTGTAAATTAATGGAAATAGCTATGCTGATGTCCAGCCACTTGGGATTCTCTGTGTACAAAGGAGTTGCAGAAATAAGATTAACAAGGACAGCTAAAAAATCTATATTTCTGAATGTACCAGAATAAGCACATATTGTGTATAATGTTTCATAAAACACATTTCCTCTGTCTTGTAACATGACTACCCTATAGCAATGGGCATCACTAATGCCTTGATTGTATTCTCTATATATTACATATATTGCATTATATATTCTTATAAATGTTATATAACATATATTAGTATAAAATACCATTGTTTCCTTCTGTACCCACACCCCTCCTCATATTCAGAAAAGGGAATAAGGGTTTTATAGAGAAATAAATTGGTTGATATCATGTGTGGGCTAGGATGTGATTAAAATGAGCATGGACTATCTATTCCTTGAATTCAAGCAAGCTGTCAAAATTATGGTGTTCCTGTTGTATGTACAAAGAAGACAGCAAGAGGAATCAACCATTGGCAGAAGGTGAAAAAATCTGAGCTTAAAAAAAAAAAAAAAAAAAACTGAAGTAAATTGAATCACATCCAATATTTTAAATCCATAAACTCCTAATTGTCAGTTCTGTGGCTGCTAAAGAAAGTAACTCAACATTCTGAGAATCAGCAAACAAACAAAAACATCAGGCATCTAAGCTGTATTTCCTATAAAATTAAACCTCAGAGAATCTAATTGTTTATTGGGGATGTTTCTTTTTGAAGAAATAGTCCACCAAAAATTATGAAAGAATGAAAAATTTCACCATTTGTATGAAATAATGAGTCTAGAGAATGATCATCAATGCCTGCAAACATCAAAAGAAATAACCACTTTTTGGAACAATGGAATATCATCCAGGAAATATTATTTCCCCCTAAAATCAAACTTGAATCTAGCCATGCCTCTACATCTGGCAACAAATTTACAGGAAATGCAGGGGACAAAAAATTAATAACTTTTCAACAGTAAAGCAAGGATGCAATTTGCAAAATATGGATTGCAAAAACATCTATAGGATAGCCAGCATGCTTTCTTCAACAAAATACATTTTAGGGGAAAATAGAAAGAACTGAATCTACAGATTAAAAGATTCTTAAATAAAACTGTATAATTGGTCCTCTTGCTAAGACACTGAGAGAAAAAATGTGATTGTAATTATAAATTATGCATGAACACTGGGGATAAACAGGGATGGCTCCCAATCATGTAAGACATATGACTCTAAAAACAAAACCAACAAGTGAATCTCTAGAGCTGAATTGCCCAAATTTTAAAATTTTGTTAAAGAAGATACAACAAGGCAAATACAATCATTAGCTGGATGTGTAAAGAATTCCTGTTCATTAATTAAGGTATAACAATGTTAAGGCTATAATTTTTGAATATTTATCTTTAAGTAGTAAATATAGAAATATTTACATAATAAAATATATAATATCTTGTTTTGCTTCAAAATAACAAGTTGGGGAAGTGGATGTGAGTAGTAGAGTCATATAATTGGATAATTGGCCATAGATTAATTCAACTGATGGAGCTTACTATGCTATAGTTTCTAATTTGTATATGTTTGAATATTTTAAAACAGCTGTTTATTGAAACTTCCTCATTACCAACTTGATGAGTATTGTCATTTTATTTGGACCTGAGCCAAATCCATTAAGTCAAGCTCTACCCAGTGGGATTATGAACATTATTGTTTTTAAAAAGTTTCTCTGTTGACTCAAATGCAAGGTCCGGGCTGTGAGCCTACACCATACAAAATTAGCCCTACTTTAACAGAAACATCATTACTAGTGAATTAGTACTTACTGACTTCCTGGGGGAAAGATAATTTTAAAAGTCCTTAAATTTTGAAACAAAATTGTCAAATTCCTTTTGTCATAGAGCATAAAGAGAACAAACAAGTTAATATGTGAATACAAATTATGAGAAATGATGCAACATACTTTCATTTCAGTTGCACAACAAGTTATCTGAGATTCTGGCTTCTTGAAATTCAGTCTGTATTAGCAATTACTACAAAGCATTGATGCAATACAAAATATTATGTGATTGGTTAATGTTTTGAATAGTTATGCTTTTTGTTTCTCTTTGTAGTTTATCTGTTTTTCTACATTCAAGGAGAGAGTTACATGTACTGTAATTTTTTTTCAGCTTTTCCATTATATATCCTATATTCTTTTCTCTATTGTTTTTATAAATTTTGTTTGGGAATCTAGATTTTGCTGCTCTCAATCAGCAAGTTTTTATATCTGACCATTTGCTCTGCCCCAGGGGATAAAGTATGCATCCTAAGTTGCTTCAGTCATGTCCAACTCTGAGCGACCCTATGGACTATAACCTGTCAGGCTCCTCTCTTCACGGATTCTCCAGGCAAGAATACTGGAGTGGGTTGCCATGCCCTCCTCCCAGGTATCTTCCCAACCCAGGGATCAAACCTGAGTCTCTTAAGTCTCCTACGTTTTCAGGCAGATTCTTTACCACTAATGCCATGTGGGAAGCCCATAAAGTGTATGACCCAGGTCTAAATGAATCATATTTAACCAAAAGAGCCATAGTAGATATGTTAATATGCTGCTAGGGTTAAGGGAGGGGGGTGAAACTTGAACAGATATTATGGTTTTGTTCAGGGATACAAAAGTTAGATTTCATTTCACAGCTATCACAGTGGCCAAAAAGAAAAAAAGAATTATCAAACTTTCCTGAAGAATGAGAAATTGCCTCTACCAACCCACTTGTTGGAGTTTATATAGTGTATCCACTTTGGAGAGAAATTTAGCATCTAATAAATATGGATATAAAATTATACATGCTCCTGCATTTTACTTCTAAGCATATAACTCAGAAATGAGTTTGTACATGTTCACAAGAAAATACAAGTCACATTAACTTTGTTGGTAATACCCTTAGCCAAATATCCTTCATCAGAAGAGTGTATATATCACACTATATATTTAAACACTGAACTATCATGTAGTAAGAGTTAGATTAGTATTAAGGCAACTCCTAATTCCTCAGGTGTTAGATTTTGCCATGCTATGCTATGCAACAGTCTCCAAATCTCACTGGCTTATGCTATGCTATGTAACAGTTTCCAAATCTCACTGGCTTATTACAAACAGTTATTTCTTACAGAGGTCAGCAAATACAGATATGCCTGTGAGACTCTGCCCCAAGCTACAAGCCAAGTTTGGTGTACTGATGTAGTTAACTTCTCTTTCCAGAAAACTGACTGAAAGAGAGCCCTCACTCGCCAATACAGAAATTTCAGTTCAGTTCAGTTCAGTTTAGTCGCTCAGTCATGTCCAACTCTTTGCTGCCCCATAAATCGTAGCACGCCAGGCCTCCCTGTCCATCACCAACTCCCGGAGTTCACTCAGACTCATGTCTATCGAATCGGTGATGTCATCCAGCCATCTCATCCTCTGTCATCCCCTTCTCTTCCTGCCCCCAACTCCTTCCAGCATCAGAGTCTTTTCCAATGAGTCAACTTTTCCCATGAGGTGGCCAAAGGACTGGAGTTTCAGCTTTAGCATCAGTCTTTAAAAAGAGCAGGACTTATCTCCTTTATAATGGACTGGTTGGATCCTCCCAGGTATCTTTCCAACAGTCCAAGGGACTCTCAGTCCAAGGGACTCTCAAGAGTCTTCTCCAACACCACAGTTCAAAAGCATCAATTCTTTGGCACTCAGATTTCTTCACAGTCCAATTCTCACATCCACACATGACCACTGGAAAAACCATAGCCTTGATTAGAGGGACCTTTGTTTTGCAGAGCTTCTAAAATCCTTTCTAATGTACTAGTGTACATAACTTCTATTCAAAGGCCTTTGGCCAAAGTAAGACACATGGTAAGTTCAAGTGGTTAGGACTGTGCACTTCCACTGCAGGGAGTCTGAGTTCCTAGGATCCCTATTTCATGTAAAATTTACAAACTGATTGTCATTCATCAGCTCCTTCATAAAAGTGGGTGAAATTTAAATTGGAATTTCATTGAAAATATAAAATCATATAGAAAAGATATTTTTATGTATTTAAAACATATACACATAATATAATCCTCCATTCAAAATAGAGGTCTTTTGAAATTTCTCTCAAAATTGTTTTGTGGGTTCTCTATTTCTTGCATAACTTTAAGAGATGTACCGAGGTATTTAATGTTTTAAAGAGATTGATCATGGCATCTGGTCCCATCACCATGGGAAATAGATGGGGAAACAGTGGAAACAGTGTCAGACTTTGTTTTTGGGGGCTCCAAAATCACTGCAGATGGTGACTGTAGCCATGAAATTAAAACTTAGTAAGTAACTTCCACTTACTCCTTGGAAGAAAAGTTATGACCAACCTAGATAGCATGTTGAAAAGCAGAGATATTACTTTGCCAACAAAGGTCCATCTAGTCAAGGCCAAGGTTATTCCAGTGGTCATGTATGGATGTGAGAGTTGGACTGTGAAGAAAGCTGAGCACTGAAGAATTGATGCTTTTGAACGGTGGTGTTGGAGAAGACCCTTGAGAGATCCAACCAGTCCATTCTGAAGGAGATCAGCCCTGGGTGTTCTTTGGAGGGAATGATGCTAAAGCTGAAACTCCAGTCCTTTGGCCACATCATGCGAAGAGTTGACTCATTGGAAAAGACTCTGATGCTGGGAGGGATTGGGGGCAGGAGGAGAAGGGGACGACAGAGGATGAGATGGCTTGATGGCATCACTGACTCGATGGACATGAGTCTGAGTGAACTCTGGGAGTTGGTGATGGACAGGGAGGCCTGGCATGCTGCGATTCATGGGGTTGCAAAGAGTCAGATATGACTGAGCAACTGAACTGAACTGAAAGAGATTGAAAATAATGATGTCTCTTTGACAAATTAACTTTATTATTATATTTGAGAAGTAGAAATAAAATTTATTCAAATATTGACCTAGTCCCCTAAACCTTGCCAAATTCATCACTAAAATTTAACAATTTGAATGGATTTTTCAGATTTTCTATTTATACATTCTGCCTCTGAAAATAATCACAGTTTCAGATTTTTCTTTCTGGTTTGCACAAATTAAAACCTATTTTGTTTTTTGCCTTATTCCAAGATTTTGACAATCTTGGTTTCCCAGGATAGAGTAGAATGGAATAGTGATAATAGATATCCTTGATTAAACTAAAATATTTTCATATTTTATCATTAAGATGATGTTCACTATAGGTTTTGCACCAGTTATTTATAATATTAAGAAGGTTTATTGTATTCTTGGTCTGCAAATAATCTTTATCATGAATGGCTGTTAAGTTTTAATATTTAAGCACAAGCTGGAATCAAGATTGCTGGGAGAAATATCAATAACCTCAGATATGCAGATGACACCACCCTTATGGCAGAAAGTTAAGAAGAACTGAAGAGCCTCTTGATGAAAGTGAAAAAGGAGAGTGAAAAAGTTGGCTTAAAGCTCAACATTCAGAAAACTAAGATCATGGCTTCCAGTCCAATGACTTCATGGCAAATAGATGGGGAAGAATGGAAACAGTGAGAGACTTTACTTTTTGGTGCAAAATTACTGCTGATGGTGACTGCAGCCATGAAATTAAAAGACGCTTACTGCTTGAAAGAAAAGCTATGATTAATCTAGACAGCATATTAAAAAGCAGAGATATTACTTTGCCAACAAAAGTATATCTAGTCAAGGCTATGGTTTTTTCAGTAGTAATGCATGGATATGCTACTGCTGCTAAGTCACTTCAGTCATTTCCGACTGTGTGCGACCACATAGACGGCAGCCCATTAGGCTCCAACGTCCCTGGGATTCTCCAGGCAAGAACACTGGAGTGGGTTGCCATTTCCTTCAATGCATGAAAGTGAAAGTGAAGTTGTTCAGTAGTGTCCAACTCTTAGTGACCCCATGGACCACAGCCTACCAGGCTACTCTATCCATGGGATTTTCCAGACGAGAGCACTGGAGTGGGGTGCCATTGCCTTCTCCCATATGGATGTGAGAGTTGGACTATGAAGAGAGCTGAGACCTGAAGAATTGATGCTTTTGAACTGTGGTGTTGGAGAAGACTCTTGAGAGTCCCTTGGACTGCAAGGAGATCCAACCAGTCTATCCTAAAGAGATCAGTCCTGAATATTCATTGGAAGGACTGATGCTGAAGCTGAAACTCCAATACTTTGGCCACCTGATGCAAAGAACTGACTCATTGGAAAAGACCCTGATGGTGGGAAAAGTTGAAGGCAGGAGGAGAAGGGGATGACGGAGGATGAGATGGTTGGATGGAGTCACTGACTCAGTGGAAATGAATTTGAGTAGGCTCTGGGAGTTGGACAGGGAGGCCTGGCATGCTGGATTCCACGGGGTTGCAAAGAGTCAGACACGACTGAGTGACTGAACTGAACTGATTGAAATAACTATACCTCTTACTTTTTGATGAATGTGGTAGATACATTTATACTTATTACTTTTCAAACAATAAATCAGTATTGTGTTTCTGGAATAAACACCAAAATTAATAAAATAAATTCTATTTTGTTTAAGGCATTCGTGTGTGCTCTCTAAGTTGTTTGAGTCATGTGTGACTCTGTGTAACCCTGTGGATTGTTTAGCCCACCAGGCTTCTCTGTCCATGGGATTCTCCAGGCAAGAATACTGGAGTGGGTTGTCATGCCCTCCTCCAGGGAATCTTCCCGACACAGGAAATCAAACCAGCATATCTTATGTCTCCTGCATTGACAGGTGGGTTCTTCACCACTAGGCTACCTGGGAAACACTAACATACAATTATTTCACAAGAAAGATTGACTGGTAAAACTCATTTCTTATAATGCCCCTGTCATTAGGTTATGTACCATGGTAAAGATAATTTTATAAAATATTTCTGCTACTACATTCTATTTTTCTTTGAAATTTTTAAGACTAGTACTTTTCTTTTTCAAATTTTAGTGGGAAATTTATTAGCTCTTAACAGTTTCAATTTATTTGATACACATTCAACACTTTGGATTTCATATTTTCTTTGTGCATCAATATTGGTAACTTGTGTTTTTAACACAATTTTCCCCATTGTATTCAAAATTAAAAATTTAATGAGTTAAAGTGGCTCTTTATACCCCTGTATTATTTTTATGTCTGTACAGTATGTTGCAAATCATCATTTTAATTGTTTGTTTCATTTCTCTTCATTTTTTGTTATTGATATTGTATCTTCTAATTGTTATGTCTTTTTGAGAGTTTATCAATGTTATTAATTTCACACTGGAAATATATCAATCTTATTAATGTTCTCAAAGAACCAACACAGTTAATTTGTTCTATTGTACCTTCTTTTCTATTTCATTAATTTCTGATTTTCCCTTATTATTTTCTCCTTTCTTTTTATTTTCTAGATTCTTGAGACGGAAGGTCAGCTTTTAGATTTTCAGCCTTCTTTCACTGCTAATGCTGCTGCTTGCTGCTAAGTCACTTCAGTCATGTCCGACTCTGTGCAACCCTATAGATGGCAGCCCACCAGGCTCCCACGTCCCTGGGATTCTCCAGGCAAAAACACTGGAGTGGGTTGCCATTTCCTTCTCCAATGCATGAAAGTGAAAAGTGAAAGTAAAGTGGCTCAGTCATGTCCTACTCTTTGTGACTCCATGGACTGCAGCCTACCAGGTTCCTTGGTCCATGGGATTTTCCAGGCAAGAGTACTGGAGTAGGTTGCCATTGCCTTCTCTTACACTGCTAATACATGCATGTAAAATCAAGAAATATCTTAGAAATAATGTTATAGCTATGTTACCCAATTTTAATAGATGCTCCTTTTGTTATTTCTTTAAGCCATTTATAATGTACATTGTCATTTCTTCCTGACTCCCAGGTTATTTGGAGATCTATGGTTTAATCGTAGGCTATTGGTGATTTTCCAGGTATCATTTTTTGTTAGTTTTCACATTCATTTCACACTCACTCTTTTCAAAGACCTCTCCTTATAAGATTTAAATTCTAATATAATTTTTGAAACTTATTTTATGACCCATATATAGGTTCCTCCTCCCAAACTGGAATCATAAAACTCATCTGTTTTCTTTCCTTATGTATTTCTGTTTCCAATAAGTTGGAAAAGTTCATTTATTTGAATTTTAAAATGGCAGACTACTGTTTCAAAAAAGAAGCAATAGCCTCACTTTGATGCTTCAGATGGTTCCATCTTTCTTTGATGTTTGTTAGCTCTTCTCCCCACTAATGACTTCTTCCACAGAAGCTGCCAACAAAATGCTGATTAAATGATGCCTGCAAGCTGATCCTAGACCATCAAACTCATTTCACTATAATTTCATTACTCTTTATTAAACACTTAGAATTTGTGAGGAGTAACAGTGTCTTTAAATTTTGTTTTATTGGAATCACACAAATCAGCAGAGGATTGAGACTTCTTCTTTCTCTTGATATTTAAGTATTTCTACATTAACAAATCAATGGGTCTTATTTTAACTATAATGTCTTCCCTCTGGTAAATTATTTCCCTGGCAAGTAACCCAAGGCAGAGCCATGTTGTATGAAATTCTGTACCATAGTCCACCATGGTATGAAGATTCTCCACAATACTTTCAATTTTCTTCCTACTTTTAATGCTGCTACTTTGTATTTGGGGTTTCCCTGGTGGCTCAGCAGTAAAGAATTCACCTGCCAATGCTGGAGACGCAGATGTGGGTTGGAGCCCAGGTCGGGAAGATCCCTGGAGCAGGAATTGGCAACCCACTCCAGTATTCTTGCCTGAGAAATCCCATGGGCAGAGGAGCCTGGCGGGCTACAGTCCATGGGGTCTCAAAGAGCTGGGCACAACTTAACAACTGAACAACAATCCAACAACAAATCTGTATTTGGTAAAATACATGGCCCAAAATCTGTAGAATCATTAAAGAATGATATTTTCTTAATGATCATTTAAGTAAAATGTTTTGTAATATAGTAAGACAAAGCTTCTGAGTGACACTAAAATCAATTAGATTAACTTAATTGCTGGTCATTTAATGTCTGGCATCAAGTTATGCTTTTACCCATTAGTCACATGTAGGCAAGGAAATCTACTGGAGCCGGCCTTCAGACTGATTTGTGTTCATATTGTTTCTTGATTAATTGAATGTAACTGTTGGAGCAATCTCCATTTCATCAACACTACCCTGCTCCCCCCCACCCACCCCCACCCCCACCATCCTGTTCTTTTTTTTCCAACAGAGGTCTATTTTCAATCAGCCCTTGCCAGCATCTGGCATCTGAAAGTGAAAGTAAGTGAAAGTCACTCAGTCATGTCTGACTCTTTGTGACCCTATGAACTATACAGTCCACGGAATTCTCCAGGCCAGAATACTGGAGTGTGTAACCTTTCCCTTCTCCAGGAGATCTTCCTAACCCAGGGATGGAACCCAAGTCTCCTGTATTACAGGCAGATTCTTTACCAGCTGAGGCACAAGGGAAGCCCAAGAATACTGGAATGGGTAGTCTATCCCTTCTCTAGTGGATCTTCCTGACCCAGGTATTGAACTAGGGTCTCCTGCATTACAGAGAGATTCTTTATCAACTGAGCTATCAGGGAAGCCACTTTTTTCTGAAAGTGAAATCTTATGTAATTGTTTTTCCAACATAAAAAAGTCAAGCAAAGCATCAGACATCCTTTTTTGTTTTTCTCCAATATCTCTATTTCAGCTAATATATACCCTTTTGTGAAACCAAAGCTGTGCAACTATCTGATTAATTTGAGTTGAGGTGAACAGTCAAAGTCATTTTTTGATTAAATTGAATTATCTACTTGGTTCTTAGTACTGTATTCATCACAAATTTGTGCATTCTCAGTTTTGCTAGTCTTTGTATCTTAAACAGAGTATCACAGTGAGAAGGGCTATATTTATAATAATGGAAATCCCATCTATTGTATGAACAGATAACTCAATGTTCTGAAAATAACTCAAGCAACTATGAAATCTTATGTTTATTTATTTTACAATACTGCAGAAAATTCAATTCAGTTCATGCCAACCTAAATTTCCTGCTAAATAAATTATGATTGTGACTTTTCTTCACCAACATAAAGATAGTTATATTCATTTAACTGGTTGATTAGTTTATGAATTTCAAGATCCAAATAAAATGTGCCGTGATAATGAACACAAACATTGAAAAAGATAACTTATACAGTGTAGACTAAGCATGTGTGGCATGCACTTGCTCATTCGTGCCCGACTCTTTGTCACCCTATGAACCGCAGCCCACCAGGCTCCTCTGTCCATGGGATTTCCCAGGCAAGCATACTGGAGTGGGTGCCACCTGCCCTATCAACTAACAAGATGCTGTGACTATTAGCAGTTGCAGCCACCTTGGACTGGGAAGCCCTGAGGGAACTCAGGAAAGAAACAAGGAATGCCTGTCATCTAGCAGCCACCAGACTCAGCAACTCCCTGAGGGTACAGCTTGAGGAAACTCAGGATGAGAAAATGCAGGACACTGGCCCAGAGAGCTAAGGTGCACGGCAAAGGATTGATTTCTCTGAGCCCAAACTATCACACCTTCCCATACACAGAAAAGAGCTAAATCCCTTACCTTGAGATATCTGGTTTTCTATCATTAATGATAATTTTTGACATTCCTACTACTTGCCCTTTGTTGCAAAATAAACCCCAAAACCAAAAAACCTAACCCTCACCTCCTCCAAGCCTTTTTCTCAGTGCTATCTGAGATGCTGACTCCAGGGCTTGAAGTCCTAGGAATGTCCCCAGGATAAAACAAAACTCTCAACTTTTAGGTTATGCGTTGTTTTCAGTGGACAACAGGATAAATTCTTAAGTTATCGATAGAATTTGAATCAATACATTTGTTGGGAAAATAGAGGTCATTGAGTCTGACAGGTGCATTTACTTTGATATTGGGTAGGTGTCATATAGTAACTTTATAAGTGAAGAAGATAGATAACCATTACGTTGAAAGAAAAAAATCTCCTATTAAAAGCCATGTTTGCACTTCCAATATAATTGCATGCTGATGATGCAATGTCTTCAGTATGTCCAGTTTATCATAAAAATATTTACATCAATTTGGACAAAATTAATATTTCTAAGACTATCAGAATATTAATAATTTTATATTATTAAATGAGAGTTATACAAGAGACATCAGTTATATGCATTCAAGTAAGTACTGGCAAAATTAAGCTTTACTCTTTTATCCCTTGTCTTAAGATTATCATAGCAAAAACTTGTATTGTCTATGAATTAATTGAATCTTTGCAAATACAAAAAAATGAAAATTATCTTAGTAAATTATTTAATATTTGATAATGGCAAAGAATTACAGTTTTCATGAAATGGTAGCAGAAAGGTAAATATACCAATGTAAAGGACAGTAAGATTAGCCGCTCAGAAATTTAAAGTACAGTAACAAAATTAACATTTTTATTGGAATCTGAGAAGAGCAGAGTTTGTTTTGTAGAAAACTTTATCAGTAATGTGGAAGATAAATTGAGAAGCTCTTTCAAAAAGAAGATTCAAAAGATAAGAACAGAAACAACATAAATGAAGAGAAATGTGAAAATCTTAGACCAGAAATATGCAATAAGAATTCTGGGTATGCTTTTCCAATAAAACTGAATTAACACATCTGAAGAAAATTGCTTTGCTTAGTAGAGATTTGAGAAATTCCACACATTCCCAGATGCCTTTGCTCTGTCCTTAGGCACATTGTGTTAAAAACTATTTAAGTATAAGATTTAAAAAATTCTACAAGCTTGGCTTTATTCACTTACTTTTAAAAAATCACACATATCTTATGACTCCTTTGTATGCAATCTGAATATTCAGAATAGTCAATTGCTTAAGACAGAATGGAGCTTTGTGGTTGCCAGGGGCAGAGAGGAGGACAGTGGGGATAAATGGGGCTTTGCCTGGAGGACAGAAATGTTGTGTAACTAGACACACAGTGGGGGCAGCAGAAAATTGTGAATTTTACTAAACGCCTCTGAAATGGTCAATAAACTATTTAAAATAAGTATGCAAATACAGGAACCAAAATTAAAAAGCCTGTCTTCAGATTCACACAGACAGGGCTCTGAGCCCGGTGCGCCTGTGCTGGCTGTGTGCCCTTGCTATTAATAACTCCTGAAAGCTGGGGTGGCAATAACGGGACCACCCCACACAGTGGTCGTGAGATTTAAACCAGACGTGCAAAAGCACTTGACCGCATGGCTGCCACACAGTGAGGACCTCACAAATGGTGGTGACTGTCACTAATCACAATTCCACAGAAGCCCAGGGCCAGAAGGAAACTGTCACATCGCCCGACCCTGTGCAGATGAAGCAGCGGAGATCCACTCAGAGGCCCACGCCGACTCGGACTCGCGGTTCCCTTCAGCCTGCTCCCCCAGCTTAGAGTCCTCACTCCATCACTGCTCTCCGGCGGAGGTGCGATGAGGCACGTTGGTCCTCTGAGTCCTCCTGCTCCTCCCTCCCCTGTTCTGAGGATGAATGCAAAGCCCCGGTGAGGCCCTTTTGGGGCAGATGTTCCTCCCTGGGAGGTGGCTCCCCTGAGGGACGGTCAGGGCGGTGAGCAGTCGGGGAGCTGCTTCCCCGCACACAGACCGGCCCTCCGCAGTGCAGAGCGGCCTGCACTCGCAGGGCCCATGTGAAGGCCAGCACCCCTGGCCTTGCTGCTGCCCAAGACACGAGGAAGTCAAGCACACTATTTCCGCAATATACTACCAGAGAGATGCTACCTTTATGTACTTGAAAGAGTTAGAAATGCTGATATGCACAGTGTCTACAGACGCACTGCTATACTAGCAGAGAATAAAAGTTTCAATGTTTATTAAAAAAAGGTATCATGTTATACTTTTTAAAGTAAAAGAATATATTAGTTAACCCACTAAAACACATTTATTAGGCTTATTATATATTTTAGAAATGGAAAAATGAGTATTTGGGGGGGCATATTACCTTCTAGCACAGAAAAATGTATTTTAGTGGGAAAATCCAGCTATAATCATCATATAATAGCAGGTATAATATATTGTCTGCATACAACTTTTAACCACTATCACAATTTATGAAAAAATACACTTACTGATTCTCTGAACTTTCACCTTTCTCATCAGTTTCTTCATCATTGCATGGACTACTTTCAATAACCAAAACAGTTTTACTACCCATGTTTTCCTCTGTTAGAAACACTTGATAAACAATGAATTTTTAAATTCATTACACTTTCAGTTGATAATTTATACAAAATTACAAGTTTCTGATCATATATCTTTAACACAGTCACATTTATTAATCTTTCATGGACAGAGGAGCCTGGTGGGCTACAGTCCATGTGTCACAAAGAGTCAGACATGACTGGGTGACTAACACTTTCATATGTATGTATGTATAGACATATACACATATGGCTATATACATTCTCCACAATATAAATACTGAATGTATGCAATGTAGGGATTTTTAAAATGAGAATTTAAAAGGTTTGTGTACTATAATGAACTAAAATGTACTTAGTTTTAGTGTAAAAACTAAAACTAAATTTTAGTGTAAAAACTAGTGTAAAACTAAAACTAAAACTCTAGTTTTAGTGGATGAATTTAATTCATAATTCATCCACTCGAGTGGATGAATTTAATTCAGATGAGCATCACATCTATGAGTGTGGGCAAGAATCCATTAGAAGAAATGGAGTAACACTCAGAGTCACCAAAAGAGTCTGAAATGCAGTACTTGGGTGCAATCTGAAAAATGACAGAATGAGCATTGCTCTGTTCCAAGATTCAGTCTCACAGTAATCCAAGTCTATGCCCCAACCACTAGTGATGAAGAAGCTAAAGTTGAATGGTTCTATGAAGACTTATAAGACATTATAGAACTAATACCAAAGGAAAAAAAAAAAAGATGTCCTTTTCATCATAGGGGCTGGAATGCAAAAGTAGGTAGTCAAAAGATACCTGGAGTAACTGGCAAGTTTGCCCTTGGAGTACAAAATGAAGCAGGGGAAATGCTAACAGAGTTTTGCCAAGGAAACACACAGGGCATAGCAAACACCCTCTTCCAATTACACGAGAAATGACTCTACACATGGACATTACCAGATAGTCAATGCCAAAATCAGATTGATTACATTCTTTGAAGCTGAAGATGAAGACGCTTTATACAGTCAGCAAGAACAAGAATGGGAGCTGACTACGGCTCAGATTATGAACTCCTTCTTGCCAAAATCAGACTTAAATTGAAGAAGGTACAGGAAGTCACTAGACCATTCAGGTATAAGCTAAATCAAATCCCATATGATTATAAAGTAGAAGTGACAAATAGATTCAAGGGATTAGATCTGATAGACAGAGTGCCTGAAGAAATATGGACAGAGGTTCATAATATTGTAAAGGAGGCCATGATCAAAACCATCTCAAGAAAAAGAAATGCAAAAATGCAAAATGGTTGTCTGAGGAGGCCTTAAAAACAGTTGAGAAAAGAAGAGAAGCAAAGGCAAAGGATAAAAAAACCAAACATGTATCTATCTGAATGCAGAGTTCCAAAGAATAGTAAGAAGAGATTAGAAAGCCTTCCTCAGTGATCAATGCAAAGAAATAGAGGAAAACAATGAAATGGGAAAGACTAGAGATCTCTTTAAGAAAATTAGAGATACCAAGGGAACATTTCATGCAAAGATGGGCACAATACAGGACAGAAATGATATGGATCTAACAGAAGCAGAAGGTATTAAGAAGAGGTGGCAAAAATACACAGAAGAACTATACAAAAAAAGATCTTTATGACCCAGGTAACCATGATGGTGAGGTTACTCACTTAGAGCCAGACATCCTGGAGTGCGAGGTCAAGTGGGCCTTAGAAAGCATCACTAGAAACAAAGTGAGTGGAGGTGATGGAATTCCAGGTGAGCTATTTCAAATCCTGAAAGATGATGCTGTGAAAGTGCTGCACTCAATATGCCAGCAAATTTGGAAAACTCAGTAGGGGCTACAAGACTAGAAAAGGTCAGTCTTCATTTCAATCTCAAAGAAAGACAATGCCAAAGAATGTTCAAACTACCGCACAATTGCACTAACCTTACACGCTAGCAAAGTAATGCTCAAATTTCTCCAAGCCAGGCTTCAACAGTGTTTGAACCAAGAACTTCCAGATGTTCAAGTTGGATTTAGAAAAGGCAGAAGAACCAGAGATCAAAATGCCAACATCCGTTAGAGCAAAGGAAAAGCAAAAGAATTCCAGAAAAAAAAACATCTACTTCTGGTGTTCATTGACTCAACTAAATCCTTTGACTATATGGATCACAACAAACTGGAAAATTCTTAAAGAGATGGCAATAGCAGATCATATTACATGAGAAATCTGCATGGAGGTCAAGAAGCAACAGTCAGAATTGGACATGGAAAAACGAACTGATTCCAAATCAGGAAAGGAGTACGTCAAGGCTATATATTGTCACCCTGCTTATTTAACTTATATGCAGAGTACATCATGCAAAATTCCAGGCTGGATGAAGCACAAGCTGGAATCAAGATTGCTGGGAGAAATATCAATAACCTCAGATATGCAGATGACACCACCCTTATGGCAAAAAGTGAAGAAGAACTAAAAAGCCTCTTGATGAAGGTGAAAGAGGAGAGTGAAAAAGTTGGCTTAAAACTCAACATTCAGAAAACTAAGATCATGGCATCCAGCTCCATCACTTCATGGCAAACAGATGGGGAAACAATGGAAACAGTGACAGACTTCATTTTCTTGGGCTCCAAAATCATTTGCAAATGGTGACTACAGCCATGAAATTAAAAGATGCTTGCTCCTGGAAGAAATCTATGACCAATCTAGACAGCATATTAAAAAGCAGAGATATTACTTTGCCAACCAATGTCTGTAGTCAAAGCTATGGTTTTTCCATTAGTCATTTATGGATGTGAGAGTTGGACCATAAAGAAAGCTGAGCACCAAAGAATTGATGGTTTTGAACTGTGGTGTTAGATAAGACTCTTGAGAGTCAGTGGACTGCAAGAAGGTCAAACCATTCAATCCTAAAGGAAATGAGTCCTGAATATTCATTGGAAGGACTTATGCTGAAGCTGAAACTCCAATACTTTGGCCACCTGATTTGAGGAGCTGTCTCATTGAAAAGCCCTTGATGCTGGGAAAGACTGAAGGCAGGAGGAGAAGGAGATGGCAGAGGATGAGATGGTTGGATACCATTACCGACTCGATAGACATGAGTTTCAGCAATTGTGGAGTTTTATGGACAGAGAAACCTGGCATGCTGCAGTACATGAGTTCACAAATAGTTAGACAATATTGAGAGACTGAACTAAATTGAACTATAATGTATAAACCTTAGGAAGAAATATAGTTTGCTTTGACTCCTGTATTTAAATGCATTTCATCAAAAGACATTTACAAGCATCTGAACCTAGAATTAATTGGACTTTTTCAACATCAATGGTTGACCATTATCAAATCTTTGACTTCTACTCTATAATTATAACACCTCTAGGCAAGGAAGGTGGGGCTTATTAATGTGGTGGAGTTAGCCATTTCAGTCCCCATTCATCCTTCTGTGAACACCACATGGAGGAGGGTGAGGGACTGGGAAGGACAGGAGCATCTCGTTAACCTGGTTATCACAGGACAAGAGCAGGCAACTATGCCTTTGTCTGCAGAGGGAGGGGAAGAGTGTTGGATCTGTGTGTGTAGTATGTGGCTGGAGTAGAGTTACTATTACTGGATGAATAGTTTTGGAAATTTAAGACTGGTCCTTTGGCTAAAGAAAGTGTGTTTGTTTACTTGATTTTATTTTTGTTGTTGTTTTCTTCACCCATTGTGTTTACTGGTTGGCTGATTTCTCCAGCAGAGTCTGTGATAAATGAGGAAAAGAGAAAACCCAAGGAACTCACCACCATGCTGTTCCTGTCCCTTGGGTCCCTAGGTACCTAGTTAGTTCCTCTTCTTTCCTTTAAGAATCTGCTTGTGTTTTCTTTATATATAATATCCAGATATTTCAGTTGTTCTTGGGGGAGGAACAGGGAAAAGTATGTTTGCCCTTTCTTTCTGCACAAAGACATTTAGAACAATTCAAATATAAGACATCTGGAATGTGAAGTCAAGTGGGCCTTAGAAAGCATCACTACAAACAAAGCTAGTGGAGGTGATGGAATTCCAGTTGAGCTATTTCAAATCCTCAAAGATGATGCTGTGAAAGTGCTGCACTCAAGATGCCAGCAAATTTGGAAAACTCAGCAGTGGCCACAGGACTGGAAAAGGTCACATTTCATTCCAATCCCAAAGAAAGGGTATGCCAAAGAATGCTCAAACTACCACACAATTGCACTCATCTCACATGTTAGTAAAGTAATGCTCAAAATTCTCCAAGCAAGGCTTCAGCAAAACATGAACCATGAACTTCCAGATGTTCAATCTGGTTTTAGAAAAGGCAGAGGAACCAGAGATCAAATTGCCAACATCCACTGGATCATCAAAAAAGCAAGAGAGTTTTAGAAAAACATCTATTTCTGCTCTATTGACTATGCCAAAGCCTTTGATTATGTGGATCACAATAAAATGTGGAAAATTCTGAAAGAGATGGGAATACCAGACCACCTGACCTGCCTCTTGAGAAACCTATATGCAGGTCAGGAAACAACAGTTAGAACTGGACATGGGACAACAGACTGGTTCCAAATAGGAAAAGGAGTACGTCAAGGCTGTATATTGTCACCCTGCTCATTTAACTTCTATGCAGAGTACATCATGAGAAATGCTGGGCTGGAGGAAGCACAAGCTGGAATCAAGATTACCGGGAGAAATATTAATAACCTCAGATATGCAGATGACACCACCGTTATGGCAGAAAGTGAAGAGGATCTAAAAAGCCTCTTGATGAAGGTGAAAGAGGAGAGTGAAAAAGTTGGCTTAAAGCTCAACATTCAGAAAATGAAGATCATGGCATCTGGTCCCATCACTTCATGGGAAATAGATGGGGAAACAGTGGAAACGTGTCAGACTTTATTTTTGCGGGCTCCAAAATCACTGCAGATGGTGATTGCAATCAGGAAATTAAAAGACACTTACTCTTTGGAAGGAAAGTTATGACCAACCTAGATAGCATATTCAAAAGCAGAGACATTTCTTTGCCAACAAAGGTCCATCTAGTCAAGGCTATGGTTTTTCCAGCGGTCATGTATGGATATGAGAGTTGGACTGTGAAGAAAGTTGAGTGCTGAAGAATTGATGCTTTTGAACTGTGGTGTTGGAGAAGACTCTTGAGAGTCTCTTGGACTGCAAGGAGATCCAACCAGTCTGTCCTAAAGGAGACCAGTCCTGGGTGTTCATTGGAAGGACTGATGCTGAAACTCCAGTACTTTGGCCACCTCATGCGAAGAGTTGACTTATTGGAAAAGACCCTGTTGCTGGGAAGGATTGGGTGCAGGAGGAGAAGGGGATGACAGAGGATGAGATGGCTGGATGGCATCACCGACTTGATGGACATGAGTTTGGGTAAACTCCAGGGGTTGGTGACGAACATGGATGCCTGGCGTGCTGCGATTCATGGGGTCGAAAATATTCAGATACAACTGAGTGACTGAACTGAAGTGAACTGAACATGGTCTAAATTTTGTTCATCTAATCAAGTTTACAAGAAGCATAGGCTTTCCGAGTCTGTTCAGGCTGCTACAACAAAATTCAATAAAATTTGCACTTAAAAATAACAGAAGTGTATTTCTTATGGTTTTGGAGGCTTGAAGTCTGAGATCAGGGTGCGTGTGTGGTCTGGTTCTGGTGCAAGTTCTCTTACAGTTTGCAATAGATGATGTCTCTTTGAAGCCTCACTTGGAGAGATCAAAGAGGGGAAGTGAGTCTCTCACGACTCTCAAAGGGCACCAGTCACTCCATGGGGATGCACCCTCATGACCTCCTCGACTCCTTATCACCGCTGAAAGCCCATCTCCTAACAACTTGAAGCGGTATACAAGGTTTCAACATATGAATCTTGGAGGGAAACAAACATTCAGTCCTTAACACTCTAAACTACACTTTTCTGTAAAATAGGGATGTTAATTATATTGACCTGATAAGGTTGAGGCATGCAAAAGATAATTCCTACAAGGTGCTAAATTGCCTGGCACATAGTAGGTCCTTAATCCACTTCATCTGCCAATTTTATCATCACATGCTTTGCTTGCTTTTTAATGTTTAGCGTATCACAGGCACGTATTCATGAGGGTCACTCTGTAATCATAAACTCTTAGTAATTTTTGCTATTTTTTTCTATCAGACTTGGACTTTTTTGAACTTTTTAAAGGATTTGATATTTTAAGGATGCTACCAGAAATGTCCCCATATGTAATTTGCCTTTGATAGCCTTGTGCTTGTTTACTGTATATACTCTTACAAAATTTTATGTAGCAAAATTTAGAATTTTTTTGTCTTTCATTGCTTCAGACATGTTGATGCTCTGATTTCATTAAGTTATGGACCCCAAATAAATCTTATATTCATACAATAAATATTTTTATTACTTAAAAATATGTACATATATGAAACTTTAATGTATTTGGCCATTAATATATGATGGCCATGAAATCATAACAGTGAATTATTTTTTCTACTTCTTTTTGAGAGGTCCTTGAATTATTTCTGCTAATAACTTCCTTATTTTTCTCCTTTTTTCTTTCCTTTCTTCCTCCCTTTCACTTATTTTCTTCTTCTTTTTTATGATTTATAATTAAAAAAAAAAAAAAGTGAAAAAGTCACTTCACTCATGTTCAACTCTGGCCAACCTTCTGGTCTATAACACACCAGGCTCCTTGTCTACGGAATTTTCCAAGCAAGAATACTGGCGTGGGTAACCATTCCCTTGTCTAGGTGGTTTTCCCAACCCAGGGATCAAACCCAGATCACCTGCATTGCCAGCAGTTTCTTTACTGTCTGCGGCACCAGGGAAGCTCACAGTACAATTTCCTGTATAGTTGCAGGGTGCCTCATTTTATAATCACTGTATAAAGTCACTGTAGTCACAATCCAAAAAGTTTGTGGAGTTCTGGGGGCAAGGAGAAGTCTAAAACAGTATCACTTTGTCCCAGGTTTATGAGGACTCAGCAGGCTTTCTTTTCCATGATAATAGTTCATCTTGATTAATAAGAAAATGTGTTGGCTACCCTTGGAGGAGGTCAGATTGTTCTTCCTTAGGCTGAGATGTGAACAAAGTTGAAGGAACGCTCAACAGTTACCTGAATGGTTTCCTCTGCTAGTAGGACATCTGCACAGAGATTTTGTGTTTTCTATCACATTAAAAGATTATTCATGAACATTGTTTAGAAAAACTCCACATGATGTAGATCTTGTGATTTATGAGTCCAGAAAGTGAATGGTTTAGGACCACTTCTGGATCACCCAAAAAGGAACTCAGCTCTAAGCCGAAGTTATATGCTCAGTAAGTACTCATCACATAGATCTGAGGCAAGGGAATCCCTTTTGCAGCTCCTCCTTAATTAGGTGGACTGACACTCTGACAGTCTGGAAGTCCTTCCATACACGCCTCTCCTACTCTGAAGCTCTAAGATTGGGTTTGAGATTGTTCTTCCTTCAGTTAAGATGTTGGAGAAGGCAATGGCACCCCACTCCAGTACTCTTGCTTGGAAAATCCCATGGATGGAGGAGCCTGGTGGACTGCCGTCCGTGGGATCGCGAAGAGTCAGACAGGACTGAGCGACTTCACTTTCACTTTTCACTCTCATGCGTTGGAGAAGGAAATGGCAACCACTCCAGTGTTCTTGCCTGCAGAATCCCAGGGAAAGAAGAGCCTGGTGGGCTGCCATCTCTGGGGTCGCACAGAGTCGGACACAACTGAAGCGACTTAGCAGCAGCAGCAGCAGTTAAGATGTTAAGAGAAGTGAAGTGAAAGTCGCTCAATCATGTCCGACTCTTTGCGACTCCACGGACTATATAATCCATGGAATTCTCTGGGCCAGAATACTGGAGTGGGTAGCCTTTCTCGTCTCCAGGGTATCTTCCCAACTCAGGAATCAAACCCAGGTCTCCCACATTGCAGGCGGATTCTTCACCGGCTAAGCCACAAAGGAAGCCTACATAATAACAGAAACATAATTCAAAACAGTGAAGAGGAAAATGCAAAAGCCACACCCCAAATTCAAACTTCCTGTGCTGTGACATGACCTCTGACGTGTGAGGTCACAGAAACTCTGAATACTATCAAGTGAACACACTGAAAAGTAACTCTGCAATTTGGACCCTGTGATTCAGCTTCTGAATATGGAAAGTGAGTGAAGTGAAGTGAAAGTCCCTCAGTCCTGTCTGACTCTTTGTAACCCCGTGGACTGTAGATCACCAGGCACCTCTGTCCATGGAATTCTCCAGGCAAAAATACTGGAATGGCTACCCATTCCCTTTTCCAGGGGGTCTTCCCAACCCAGGGATCAAACCCAGGCCTCCGGCATTGCAGGCAGATTCTATACCATCTGAGCCACCAGAGAAGCCCCATAGTAAATCTAATTTGTAAAACATTTATTTCAAAATATATTTTCTGACACATAGTGAAAAATGTTTCACTACAAAATGACTTTACTGTTTAAATGGAAGTATTTTTTTGGTGCTTAGAGAATTATTTCAGACAAAAAATATTACCTTTGAAATCATATGGTACAATGTGAACAATAGACAAATTTATTTATAAGCATAACTAAATTAGAAGAAATTGAAAAATTTAGAAAGTCTGAGTCTTTGGGATAATTTTATTTGGTGAGAGTATCATAAATAGTTCTTCCATGTTGATAAATATAGCAAACTTAGGAGCATGAATACTCAGTCATTAGAAAAAGAGTCATAGTTGATTCAGGAAATTTTTCACAGGTTATTATCCATGATTGGGATTTGAAAGAATAATAAAGATGAAAAGATATAATACCAATGCTGTTTGGATTTATAGCCCTTATGTGATACTTTTTTTTGAGTTGCACTATTTTTAAAACCAATTTGTATCATTTGTCCTCAGTTTTTTCTTTGAAAGCTACCCCTCCAACATGTTACATGAACAGTGAAAAATAAGCTTGATTTACAATCTAAAATATTCCAGAATTTATTAGCTGTCAAATTTTAGCAATTATTAGAATCAAAATAAAATAAGAAAATGTGTTGCTTTTCAACATTGGGCATTTACTTTCTTTTACCATATGAAAGATCACATAAATTCATGAACACTCAAAAGCTTCTTAGAAACTTCCGAGCTCAGAAGCACTTGAAGTATAATGATCTTTCCCTTTGATTATAAAATTGGCTTATAAATCTCATAGATTGATGGTATTATATATCTTATGTTTAAAGCAACAGACATTGGGGAACTCCTATTCAATACTCTTTTATGTCATTTATCTTCATTTCGATATTTGGCAAAACTAATACAATATTGTAAAGTTTAAAAATAAAATAAAATTTAAAAAAATAAATTAATAAAAAAAAAAGAAAGTACATTTAAGTCTTTGGACATTTGTAAACCCCTTTATGATAAACATAGAAAATGCAGTTTATAAAAATGCTTTCCACTTAAGTATAAAAATCATGCCTCTTGTTTTGATTCTTTATAAGTAAAAAGACTTGACTACATTCTGAATTTTATAATTTTATGCATAACAAAGAAATGTTCACACAGAATGAGCTGTCCAATTTTATGATTTTATAAATCTCCATGCCTGTATGCACTTTTACAGTTTTTTTCAAATTCAAATTGTACCTTTAAAACAGATTTTAATAAAGTTAGATTATCTCATAAATATATCCACACCAAAACTTTCCTCTTATTAGATTATTTATACAAACAGTCGAGTGAAAAGTTTCTGATGGCAATTATTCTATTTACAATGGCTATCCTTTGGTAACCTGATATAAAGAGCTGACTCAGTGGAAAAGACTCTGATGCTGGGAAAGACTGAAGGCAAAAGGAGAAGGGGCGACGGCAGATGACATGGTTGGATGGCATCACCGACTCAATGCACGTGAGTGAGCGATATGGGAGACAGTGAAGAGCAGGGACGTCTGGTGTGCTGCAGTCCATGGGGTCACAAAGAGTAGGACGCAACTTAGGATGGAACAACAACAACACGATTTGCACTTACATATTTATGTTCATTTTCCTTTATAAATAATTATTGGTTAAAAATGATATTTTAAGTATTAGCAGATTTTAAAGTGTGACAAAATACATGTTCTCAACTTCTTAATATTTTTGAAGAGTAGTTTACGCTACAAGTATTTTAGATAATTTCTATGTAATATCATTAATGACATAATCATTTTATATGTTATATATAAATAAATATGTAATGAACAATATATAATTTTAGACTATTACTATATTATAAAGACAGATCACAGACATCATTTTTAATGAAACATTATCTTTTAGGATTGATTGATACATCCCTTATTATCATCTTGTGTCAGAAAAACAAGGAAGCTGTTTCATAGCTCAAACAAGGAAGGGGAAGAAAGAATTATTTGCAGAATGTTATTAGGGGCTTCTAGCCTTCAGCAATAACTATAGTCAGACATTATACTATTTAACTTATAAAAACCATAAAACCAAAATAAAATGTAAATACATTTGGAAAATAATATAGACAATGGGAAATGCACAATGCATCTGCAAATTAACGAAGGCACTAACTCGAAGAAGCAGGCAGCCGGTCAGCAAGTGGTCCAAGGTGGCTTCAGCTTAGTGAACTTTTCACGCCCTGGGTTTCCCCCTTCCTCATCCCAGCATGATCCTGACGTTGATTTTGCCAGTGTGCTTATAGATATATACAGAGTATAAACAGGAGAAATAACTCCCATCTATTTTGCAAGAGTAGTGTCTGATTATTTAAGCACTTAACAGAGTGCTTAAGAAAGTGCTCATCCTGCAGTTTATGGATGGTTAAGGAGACTGGCCTGCTACTTGAGAAGGTCAGGTCATACTAAAAACAGCTTATTAAATAAATGAAAAAATAATAAGTTGGGTGCTTGGCTTAATGTTAACTTATGATATAGTTAAAAGATAGGTTTCATTGAATAGTTTTTTTTTGCCATAAATTAAGAGGTATTAGTTTGTAAAAATTCCAAATTGCCTGAGAAAAGGCAGTAAAATATTGTGAGAAAAAAATGATGATGAAATTAGAGAATAAAGGCCTCTCCATTTCCCTCCCATCTATGATATTAGATATCATTTTGATCTTTTTGAGTTACCATTTTTTTGCTTTGATTCACTTATGTATAAAAAAAAAGTATTAGACTGAAAAAATGTCACCTAGATTTTTTACAGCAACTATTATGTGCAAAATTCTGTTCAAGCCACTTGCATCACTAGAAATTAGCCTATGACTCTAAGTACAGCATGAGCTCCTGTTCAGTCTGTGTTTACAGCTGAAAGGACCTTAGAGACAGTCTGGAGATGGAGATAAACACTTTGTTCATAAACACTATTAATGAGACCTATTGAGAACAGTAAATAGAGAACACATTAACTTACACTCCCGTTTTACATAATTATAACTAATTATAGTTATTAGACTAATGATCTTAGTCATCAAGAACAATGTAATTGTTATAAAGGTTAAGAAACATGACAAATTGACATCATTCTATTATGGTTCTTTCATAACTCCCTGGATATCCTTAGTCAATTTCTTTCATGGGCTATTCTCTCTCCACTTATCCTTTAAACTGGAAGCATTCTGCCCTCAAGTTCCCCTAATGCAACTTTCTTGGTCTTTCCAATTTTGATACTTCAGGTTCCATTTAAATTAGTCCATGAGTACCCCAAAATTTAATTACAAGATATATAGAGACCATTTCTAAATCCATGCCTCAGTCTCAAACCTTTGGATATCTCCTTTAGGACTTCTCCCAGGACCCTCTGTATGCCAAAAATAGATGCACTCATCACTTTTCCACCAAAGGTCTTGTTTGCCAGATTCTCTGTCTCAGTTAATATCCACAAAAGTCACAGAGCTGCTCAAGTCTGTAATCTGGATTCCAAGATTATCTCACATCCCATTCCCAATCACAGTGTAAGTAGTCATCATTGTTTGTCAATCCTCACTCTAAATTATAATTTACATTTTCTCTTTCTTTCTCTTGCCCATATTAGATGCACTTTTTCCCTGTGCTTTTATATTAGTTTTGTAATCTGATTCCAACTTCTCATCTGCCCACCTGCCCAGCTTTGAACAGTCTTGATGTCACCCTCTGGGTGAACATTGAAGATGACATTCTGACAAGGTCATTTTCCAATTAAAAAAAAATTCCCTTTGATGTCAGGATGAATCTAAATGCCTGCATATGACATAGAAACTCTTCTTGAGATTGTGTTATTGGCTCAGCCTGATATCCAAGGTATTTCTCTTCATTCCAGCTGCCTTGAAGTTGTGCCATTCCCCTAGCTACCATAGTATTTCACACTTCTGTTCTTCACTGGCTATGCCTCTGTACATAACTGGAGCACTCCTTCCTACTTCTTGTCTGTCAAGGGCTCACACATCTTCTAACCCTCCCTCAAGTCCTGTTGATTCCTACCATCCTTTTTCCAAGCTTTCCCTTCACTGAAATTTTCTTTACTTGACTGTAAGAAACTTAGGAAGTGGTCAATTTTCATTGTTTTTATACTAGATGGTAATAACAAGAACAATATCAAGGATGCATTATAAATTTTGTTAGAATTCAAAGGAAATGAGCAAGTAGAAATTTATGCAGAGAGTATGCATTTTCCTGACAGAAATAAAATGGCACTAAGTACTATGCAGGAAATAATATACTCAGAGGGTACTCAAATTTTTAGCTTTCACAGAAGTTATGAGTTCAGAAAGAGGAATGTTGGCAGGTAGTGAACTGAATATTAAAGATGAGATGTTTTAAAATAGTCAAAGGTCTGTGAAAGAAATGGTTATTACAGAAAATTTGAAAATCAGAGCTACGTTTGAGAAGAAGACATACACGTTCTGTTTTCAAAAGTAAATGATTTAAGGTTTTCATGGTCATATGTAGCTATTCTAAAACAGAATTCATATTTTCAAAATTAACATTGGTAATCAGATTTAAATATGAGGAAACAGAAAGCTTAACAAACTAATACAAAAGTGTTATGGTTTCTTGTTTTCAATCTTCAAATTATTCACTAAGTTTTAACCCACACAAATTAAGTAAAAAAGTATGCTACATTATTTTTTGTAGCATTTCTAATACATTTAATGTTTCATCAAAAAGAAATATTTCTAAAATTTTGATTACAATAGTAATAGTGATTTTAAATGGTCAAAATTTGTCAAATAATGGAGTAGGTGGCTGGCACCGTAGTGAAAACAAAGACAAAGTGATGTTAGAGGCAATTAAAGTACATGGCTTCATCCATGCACTTTACTTATCTATAAAGTAAGATAAAATTTACTTATCTACAGCTTTCAGAAATAAACCCTAAAAGTTTAGGAAGCCACTATGAAAGATTTTCATATCAAAATTTTATAAACCTCTTTGTGGTGTTGGAGAAGACTCTTGAGAGTCCCTTGCACTGCAAGGAGATCCAACCAGTCCATCCTAAAGGAGATCAGTCCTGGGTATTCTTCGGAAGGAATGATGCTAAAGCTGAAACTCCAGTACTTTGGCCACCTCATGTGAAGAGTTGACTCCTTGGAAAAGACTCTGATGCTGGGAGGGATTGGGGGCAGGAGAAGGGGACGACAGAGAATGAGATGGCTGGATGGCATCACGGACTCCATGGATGTGACTTTGAGTGAACTCTGGGAGTTGGTGTTGGACAGGGAGGCCTGGCGTGCTGCAATTTATGGGGTCACAAAGAGTCAGACACGAGTGAGCGACTGAACTGAACTGAACTGAACTGAATTACATACCAGTAAAGGAATTAAGTAAAATGAACTACACAAAAACTTTAGGAAAAGGACAGTCACAAACTAGATGTAAAAGTAGTTAAATAATAAATTTTCAAATGTGCAGAATGACAGACTCTGGGTGAGGAGGTGCAGTAGGCTTTGTAGTGGGTACCTAACTGACTCATTTATATTTAATTTCCCAGGGACATTTGGCACTTTCTGCTTTGTAGTTCAGAAGATATAGAGGGTTTATTTGTTTACCATAGAACTTGAAAAGAAACTTAAGATTTGTCTTGTTTATACTCTTTCAACAATTAATTACCAGATAAGAATGACATTTAATTTTCACAATTTTGTATCTCTTTTTACATTCCTAATCCAACTTGAATTCAAAAACATCTACCATTGTGGAATTCTCAGTGAATTTGCAAAGTCTCATCATGTGGCTAATTTAGTTTTGACTCTCAGGGTATTCCAAAAATCCCTCAAGATACATAATTTTATATTTATATAAAACCCCTTTCAGAATGTTTTAATGAAAAACAAATTTAAAAGTCAACTGACAGATCAATCAGTAAGTTCCTGGAATATCATTGGTTAAAAAGTTCAACTGGATATATAACAATTAATTTTAGTAAAAGAAGGTCTGAAGTACACACTCTATCCTTAAGCTGTGCTGGGTAAAGGTTTCCCTTCTATTGATAACTCTAGGGTTCTGCTAACTTTCCAACTAGGTGAAAAGATTTAGAAATCCAGATGTCAAGATGCAATTTGAAGTAAGAAAAGTTTCACTGCCTAATTAGTGGATTTTGGAGACAAACTTAGCAGGTAATCAATATTTATTAATGCCTATTCTGAGCCAGCTTCCATGGTGGCTGCCTTTTCATCGCACTGTATCCTCCTCATAACTCTGAGGAGCTATTCTGTTCCCCATATTATATGTGGGTAAACTGATGAGCGCACAGATTTAATCATTTGCACATGGTGCTAAAAATCATATGGTGCAATGAGTCTCAAACCGCTCTAGATGATTCTAAATTCCACAGCTCCTCCACAATGCTACAAAATATAGTCTTGATGATTAAGCACTTAATCAAAAAATATATTTTCCCATTAAAATAAATAAAATGTAAAATCAATCAGAATCATTTAAATAATGTGAAATGCTTCAAATAAACCAGTGGTGATACTGTTATTTTTAAAATATACTTTATTTTTTACAGAAGTTTTAAGTTCATAGCAAAACTGAGCAAAAAGTATGGCGAGTTCTTGTATACTCCTGACCAAATGCATGTATAGTCTTTGCCATCATCAACAACCCACCAACATAATGCATTTGTCACCAGCGGTGAACCCACATTTACACATCATAATCACCCAAAGTCCACAGTTTATGTTATACTTCACTATTCTTGGGGTCGTACATGCTGTGGGTTTGGGATAACATACATGTATCTATTTGTATGGGCTTCCCTAGGTGGCTCATTTGGTAAAGAATCTGCCTGCAATTCTGGAGACCCAGGTTCAATCTCTAGGTTAAGAACCCCTGGAAAAGGGCATGACAATCCCTTCCAGTATTCTTGCCTGGAGAATCCCATAGACAGAGGAGCCTGGAGGGCTACAGTCCATGGGGTCAGAAAGAGTCAGACACCACTGAGTGCCTAACACTTCACTTCACTTCACTCTTCACCCATACCTATAGTAATATACAGAGTAATTGCATTGTGCTCCACCTAGTAATTCATCCTGCTTACCCCTGGCAAACACTAAGCTTTTTTATTGTCTCCATAGTTTTGTCTTTTCCAAAATGAAACATAGTAGAAATTATGCTATATGTAGCTTTTTCAGATTGCTTCTTTTACTTAGTTTTATGCATTTAAGTTTCCTCTGTGTCTTTACCAGGCTTGATAGCCCATTTCTTTTTAGCACTGAATTATATTCTATTATCTCTGGATGTACTACTATTTATTTATCCATTTGCAGACTGGAGGGCATCTTGGTTGCTTCTAAGATTTGGCAATCATGAATAAAGCTGCTGTAAACATCTATGTGGTTTTTGTGTGGTTATGTTTTCAACTCCTTTGGTAAGTACATTGTATGGATATGTATAGTTTTATAAACAACAACAACAAAACAAAAAAAAAACTTACCTAACTGTCTTCCAACACGGCTATACAATTTTGCATTCCAACCAGCAATGAATAAGAATTCCTGTTGCTCCATATCCTTACTAGCAATCACTGTTGTCAATATTCTAGAATTTGGCCTTTCTGGCAGATGTTTAGGGGTATCCCATTGTCTTAATTTGCAGTTCCCTAATGAAATGTGATGTGGAGCATCCTTTAATATGCTTATTTGCCATCTGTGTATCTTTTTTGGTAAAGAATCAGGTAAAGTCTTGTGCTCATTTTTCAACTAAGTTACTTGTGTCCTTAATGATTGAATTTTAAGAGTTCCTTCTATATATTTGGATAAGAGTACTTTATCAAAGGTATCTTTTGCAAACATTTCCTCCAGTCTGTGGCTTAGTTGTTCGTTTCTTAACAGTGAATGCAGATGAGAATGTAGTCCTTTTCTTTCCCCACCTCAATCCTTGTTGTGTAAGATAACTTTTCTGTTTAATTAGAGGTTGATGTTTTAGAAAGATATTGGAATATAATCCAAGGAGATAAAACACTTAATACTATTTACAGTGAGTCCCATTACATCTTGTTAACTCTTCTGGCTTTTTAGAACATCAAATATTATACTATCAAACATTTTGCTATTTCATATTTAAGAGGGAAGTACTGATTAAGAGTTCCTAAATACCTTTATGCTATATAAAATAAGTAATATGAAATATACTGAGCTGCATCTAAGATGAGAAAAAAATAGAAAGAAAAATATGTGTCATGAAAGAGAGTAAAGAAAAACAAAAAATATGCCATTGTATTACATGGTAAGAGTAGACCATAGACCACAAATGGGCTATAAAAAAGGCTGAGTGCTGAAAAACTGATGATTTGAATTAGGGTGCTAGCGAAGACTTGGGAATCCCTTGGACAACAAGGAAATCAAACCTATCAATCCTAAAGGAAAACAACCCTGAACACTCATTGGAAGGGGTGGTGCTGAAACTGAAGCTCCCCCCAATACTTTGGCCACCTGATGCCAAGGGGCGACTCATTTGGAAAGACTGATGCTGGAGAAGATTGAAGGCAGGAGGATATGTGGGCAACAGAGGATGAGATGGTTGGATGTCATCACTGACTCAATGGACAAGAATGTGAGCAAACTCAGGGAGGTAGTTCAGGACAGGGAAGCCTGGCATGCTGCATTCCACAGGGTCTCAAAGAGTCAAATATGACTTAGTGACTGAACAACAACAATAGGAAACACTAATTTCCTTCCTATCAAAATGGAAGTCTTTACCATCTAAGTTTCTTTCAGGGCTTGGGGGTGCTATGGATGATTTCTTATATAGGCATACCTCAGAGATATTATGGGTGTGCTTCTAGGTAATTGCAATAAAGCAAATATCACAATAAAAGGAGTTGTACACATTTTTGGTTGCCAGTGCATATAAAAGTTACTTTTACACTATTAATATCATCTATTAACTATGCAATAATGTTAGGACTAAAATAATAAACATCTTAGTTTAAAAATATTTTATAGCTAAAAATGCTAAGCATTATCTAAACCTTCAGAGAGTTCATGCTTTGTTGGTGGAAGGCCTTGCAATGATGCTAATGGCTGCTGACTGCTTAGGGTGGTGGTTGCTGAAGGGTAGGGTGTTTGTGGCAATTTTTTAAAATAACAAAACAATGAATTTGCAACATCAACTGACTCTTCATTTTACAAAAGATTTCTCAGTAGCATGCAATGGTGTTTGATAGCATTTACCCACAGTAGAAGTTTTGAAACTGAAGTCAATTCTCTCAAAAATCTTCCACTGGTTTATCAACTAAATTTATGGAAAATTCTAGGTCCTTTGTTAATATTTTAATAATTATGACCTGTGGACAGAGGAGCCTGGCAGGATAGAGGAGCCTATCCATGGGATTGCAAAGAGTTGGACATGACTGACAACTTTCACTTTGACAGTATCTTCACCAGGAATAGATTTCATTTCAAGAAACCACTTTTTTTGCTCATCCATAAAAAGCAGCTTCTCATCTGTCTAGGTTTTACCAAGAGATTGCAACAATTCAGTCCCATCTTTAGCTCTACTTCTAATTCTAGTTCTCGGTATTTCCACTACATCTGCAGTTACTTCCTCCACTGAAATCTTGTACCCCTCAAGAACTGAACCCCTCAATTCATGAGGGTTGAAATCAATTCTTCCAAACTCCAGTGTATGTTAGTATGTAGTCCTCTTCCCATGAATCACAAATGTTCGTAATGGTGTCTAGAATGGTGAATCCTTTCCAAAACGTTTTCCATTGAATTTGCCCAAACTGATCAGAATAATCACTATATATGGCAGCTACAGCCTTAGAAAATGCATTTCATCAATAATGAGACTTGAAAATCAAAATTACTCCTTGATCCATGGTCTGCAGAATGGGTGTTGTGCTGGCAGGCACGATAACAATGTTCATCGCTTTGTATGTCTTCATCAGAGGTCTTGGGTGACCAGATGCATTGCCAATGAGCAGTAAGATTTTGAAAGGAAACCTTTTTGGGACCTAAGACATTCATTAAGCCATATCGTAGGAAGATGTAGTGTCATCCAGGCTTCATGTTTTCCATTTATAGAGCACTAGCAGGGCAGATATAGCCTAATTCTTAATGGCCCTAAGATTTTGAGAATGGTAACTGGATCCAGGTTTCAGCTTTCAGTCACCAGCTGCATTAGCTGCTAACAAGAGAGTCAACCTGTCCTCGGAAGCTTTGAGGCTAGGTGTTGGCTTCTCTCTAGCTACAAAAGACCTAGACAGCATCTTTTTCTAATAGAAGGCTGTTTCATTTACATTCACCATTTAGTGCAGCCACCTTCATTATTTATCTGAGGTAGATCTTCTCAGTAACTTGCTTCAGCATCTTCACCAGCACTTGCTGCTTCATCTTGCACTTCAGTGTTATGAGATGGCTTCTTTCCTTCAACCTCATGAACCAACCTCTTTTCCTCTGCAACTTCCTTGCCTCTGTCTCAGACTTCATAAAATGAATAGACTTAGTGCCTTGATCTGGATTAGGCTTTGGCTTAAGGGAATGTTGTAGCTGGTTTAGTCTTCTGTCCAGACAAACTTTCTCCATTTCAGCAATAAGGCTATTTCACTTTCTTATACACATGTTCACTGGAGGAGTACTTCTGATTTTCTTCAAGGACTTTTCCTTTGCATTCACAGCTTGGCTAAATGTTGGGAACAAGAGGCTTAGCTTTCAGCCTACCTTGGTATTTGATGTGACTTCCTCACAAGCTTAATCATTTTGAACTTCTGATTTAAAGTGAGGGACATGGGACACTTCCTGTTACTTGAACACAGAGGCCATTGCAGGTTTGTTAATTAGCACAAGTTCAAATTAAGGAAAAGGGAAGTCTTAGGGAACAGGGAGGCCTGAGGGAAAGGAAAGGGGCAAGGGAAATGTTGGAGGAACAGTCTGAACCCACAAAACTTTTATGGATTAAATGTTACATGGGCACAGTTCATGATGTCCCAGAACAATCACAACAGTGACATCAAAGATTATCGATCACATAATAAATGTAATAATAATGAGAAAGTCTGAAATATTGCAAGAATTAACAAAATGGGACACATAGAGATAAAGTGAGCAAACGCTGTTGAAAAAATAGTGCAATAGACTTGTTGAGAAGTAGGGTTACCACAAAACATAAATTTGTTTAAAAAAAAAAGAAAGAAACTAAATTAAGTTAAAAAAAAAGAAACTAAATTAAGTAAACACACACACACACAAAAGCAAAAACACAATACTGACGAGGTGAAATAAAGAGAAGCAAAATAAAATGAGGTAGACCTGTATATTCTGAGTATGTTCATCCTATTAGCTCAGCATGTCAATGAAAAATATACCATATATAGCAGGGACTGCTCCTGAGTTGGTCCAGTGCACTTAATCAGTTATATAGACTTCTCCCAAAATGAGGTTCCATGATTCATAGTGAAATGAATGAATGGGGCTTTCCTGGTCACTCAGACAGTAAAGAATCTTGCAGTACAGGAGAAATGGCTTTGAACCCGGGTTTGATCCCTGGGTCAGGAAGATCCCTTGGAGAAAGAACTGGCTACCCACTCAGGAACTGGCTACCCACTCTAGTATTCTTGCCTGGAGAGTTCCATGGACAGAAGAGCCTGGTGGGCTACAGTCCATGGGGTCACAAAGGGAGGATAGCTGAGTGACTAACACTTTGACTTTCAGTTCAATTCATAGTGAAATATCACTTTCCGGAAAAATGAATTTTTCAAAAGGAAACACACTTGCATAATGAAAACAACAAAAATATAAAAACCAGCTAAATATTTTCTATAGGAACAGGATAACAATCTCTATTGGAACATGCCTACCAGTGTAGACCTTAAGCAATGATTTAATAAATATCTCAGCATCATGTTTTTATATTATCTATTTCTTTGATTCTTCCTACTTTGGCATTTAAAAGGGCTAAGATTATAGCCAAATTGAATGGAACAAAACACAAAAACTTATTTAAAAAAAAGAAAAAAACAACAACAACAAACCAGGCATCCAAAGTCACAAAGAGTTAATCTAATTCAAATGGTGCATACATCTAACATTAACCCCTTTGATATTTTGCTTTTATCTGAAGTAAATGTAGATTTAACAAATTTCCTTATTTTTCCATTGAACTTATCATATATCATAATGCAAAATAACAAATTAAAGTCAAATAAGTGTAAAGCGTAATGCAGGATATTTAAAATTTTTCAACTTAATGAGAAGCTTCAGAAATATAGTCATAGTAGTAATATGACTACATAGTAGTCACAGAAATATGTCTAGTAGCAATATTTGAATTGTAAGAAAATATATATAATTTAAAATTTACCATTTCAGCCATTTTTAAATGTACAGATTAGAATTAAAAATACTCATACTGTTGTACAACTTTCACTGACTAATATTTATTCTTATGTAACAGAAGAACTTCGGTAAGAATTTTGACAGTATCGTGAAATCTGGCTCAATGAAAACTAATCTTATTTTTCTTAATAAATAACTCATTCATACTAGGACTATATATCATACTATGGGACTGTTTAGGTACCTTAATTGTCTTTATTACATTAATTGTCTTTATTTGTGGAAAGAACATCAGTCTTACAATGAGGAAAGTTAGTGCTTAGACGTAATTCCGCCAAGCATGAGGATGTGTTAAATCTTGGGTACACTGAAAACAGATTAAGCAAAATGAGGGCTCCAAATGTGTCTGGTCACTAATCACTGACTCAATTTCACACCTACAGCTGAGTAAGCCCACTCTCGGTTCCTCCCATCCGCACGCCCCCTCTTTGACTTAGCATTCGTGAGTCCTCAGTTGCTTCAGTCATGATTCTCTGCCACTCTATAGACTGCAGCCCGCCAGGCTCTCCTGTTCTTCAGATTCTCTGAGCAAGAACGCTGGAGGGGGCTGCCATGCCCTCCTCCAGGGGATCTTCCCGACCCAGGGATCAAGCCCACGTCTCCTGCATTGCAGGTGCGTTCTTTACCCGCTGATCCACCTGGGAAGCACACTCAGCCATTTACATTTAGACGAAAACCTAAAGCAAGCTAAGCAATTAAGCAAAAATCAAAAAAATATAAACAAAATAGTTGTGTCTATTCTACTGTCATAATTACACCTCACAATTTATTTTATATTATTTAAATAAAACGTGTTGGACAGGAAATAGTTTATTTATACTAAATCCCATGGTGCTAAATTGTATAGTCAAAATGAATACCCTCTTCTTATTTTAGAATATTTGTCCTTAAATCAAGCAAATGTGTAACCCCTAGGAATCATCCAGAGAACAAGTTAATTTCACTGTAAATTGGTTCAACTTTGACTGAAAGTATTAATCAAACTCTCCAAATACTATAAAACGTAGATGCAATTAGATGTCTTTCTGGTTTAGCCTATGAATTCTGCTGAATATATTTATTTCAATGTTTTGTGAAGGATGATAATGACATATCTTTAAGGTTCTGTGAAATTAATTGAAGACAATATATAAAAGAATGATGCTGTTTTTCTTTATAAATCCTATGTCTTTATTAATCAAGCTTTGCTTCTTTGATCACTATCATTTGTCACTTTCCTAAGGCTTTAAAAATGACTTAATAAGCTAAAATTTATATTCTACATTTACTGTATAAATATTCTATTACTCACATATTTGAATTAGATTCTCCTCTACATTTATAAATACTTAGTGTTAATTGTAACAGGTAAATTTTTATTATGAAAAGTACATATTCCCTCAACTATAGGCATATTTACTGAAAGTCTTTTATTTACTACAAAACCATGGTTTAATCTATGGGTTTAGTAATGCATAACAATAGTGGTATTTGAATTCTGAATATGAAAACTTTTAAGTATATATTCTTTATGCAGAAATTTGTTATAAAAGGAATACTACTATTTTCCTTCCTAAAATTAGCATTTATATTGAACATTATGTTCTTTGAATTTTACAATAAGCAAGAGGATCAGTTTATTGTACTCCCTTTTATCATATAATCACCAATTACATTGAGAAAATATGTATGTATACTTTAATAATTTTATTGTATAAATTACTTAAGTTCTTCCTCACAAAGCCCTCCAGGGGTAGATATTTATAACCATCTCCGTTTAACAAGCGAGGACATTTAGATACAGAGAATGTAAGTAAAGTAATTGAGCTTAAATCCTGAAGAGAATGAGCACAGGCAGATTAAATTCGGATCCAACCTAACTGGCGATAAACCTATCGGTGTGGTACACTGGTGTGAATAGATGAGAAGTATCTTTTCTCAATGAGCTTATAACCTTGTGGAAGAGCTAAAGAATACACAAGAAATGGCAGACTTCGCATTGCTGTTATTCGGTCAATAAGCTGTGTCCAACTCTGTGACGCGTGGACTGCAGCCTGCCAGGCTCCTCTGTCCATGGGATTTCTCAGGCTAGAATACTGGAGTGGGTTTGCCATTTCCTTCTCCAGTGGATCTCCAGTGGACTCAGGAAATGCAGGCAGATTTTTTACTAATGAGGTAAAAATTTTTACCTGGGAAGCCCAAAACATAGATATATTATACAGCTGTCAACTCAGTTGCTGACATCACTGTTGGCTCTACTACTTGAAGAGACCATGGAAAACCTGAAAATCAGCCCCTTCTTCATAACTGTCCATGATTTGGACAGAAGATGAAGTAATAAAAGTATTTTCAATTGAAAGAAATGATCTAAAATATGCAACAAAAGTCCAAAGGAGCATTCATTTATCAGACTGTGAAGTCACAAGCCTGACTAGAAGGATCTTTTTTCTTCAAATACTAGAAGGCCAATGACTGAAACTTTCCATAGATTTTCCAAGTTGATTGTTTCCATTTAAAAACTGTTGGCAGAATTTAAACATCTGCTTACAAAGTGCTGAGGAAGAATTAGACTCAGAATTTAGAGTTAATCAATTCTCTGAGAATGGCAAGTGATGGGAGTGTGAATAATGAAGAGTAATTCCAGTGTAGTATTAGATCAAAGGGAATTTCAAGCCAACACTTTCCAATACACGTGGCTTCACAATATAATTGGATATAATATACCAGATGGTTTGTAAAAAGTATGCTTTTTTCTTTAAATTACCTCATCTAATATTCTAAAGGATCTCCTATCTTAATATAGTTACCTGAGTTCTTAGTATTCACATGAGATGAACAGTTTCTCAGATACCACCACTGACTCTGAATAAAACCTCTTAATATCTAGCAGATACTACTAATAGAACATCTATGAGGCCAAAATAGCACCAAAGGCCCCATAAGCTAAGAATCTGTGAATGCATGATATTAGTTATGCTCTTTACTGGTCAAGTGATGTAGATTAAATGAACATAACTGCAGGTGTTCAAGGTTAGTGTCATTAACCCCTCCCCTAAGAAGCCTCCCCTTGGAGAAAGAAATGGAAATGTGACTAATGATACATTAGCAGTAAAAGTTTTTCGTTTTGTAGTTCCTTTGTAATTCTTCACTAGAAAGGACACAACCATTCCTGCTGGTGATTGCCCTGTAATTATTTCTTTTATAGAATATAAGGAAATTGTATTTTAAAATAGCATCTTGGCTCTTTATAGCTAGAGACTGAAGGCACTGTTGTACTAGGAAGCATAAAATGCAAGAAAATGGCAGTGATGTACTTGTTTCACACAGAGCTGATAAAGTTTGTATGAAGCCAGCAAACTCAAACTTTGTGAGAAAGTTGAAATCGGACAGCTGCCCCAGTGCACAATCCTTCATATGTCCCCAAACCCACTCAGTATTTGTAGGAAAATCCACACCACGGGAGAAGGCACCTCATTCTTATTTCTGTGACATCACAGTCTCCTTATTTTCCCTATGATGACTTACCCCACTTCTTTTATATCCTTTCTGCAAGTTTGGTTGTGAATGGTATGGTTTTTACAGTTTTCTTCTACACTCTCATCGTCCAAATGTCCTCTGTCTAGGCAATTTCATCCATAATCTGATCACCGCATATATGCTAAGGATCTTCAAGTTCAAATAGCTCTGAGCCATATTTGCAAAAAATTGCCTCCTGGATGTTGCTATTGGATGTCTCTACAGGAAATCAAGCACAAAATGGGTAAAAGGTAAATTCATAAGCTTCCTCAGAAAACAGTCCCTTCTCTGATGATCCCAATTTAGAAACGGATTCAACATTGATCCTGTTCTAAAGGACAGAAAACTGGTGATGGCCATGATGCATCACCATCACCATCGTCCTCTTCGTCATTTCAGGATCTCACACATCTCTCTCCTCCCAATACAATCAGAAGTTCCTTCATCCCATCTCCATCTGCTATTTTCAGCTACTGAGTGAAAAGAACTTTTAAAAATGCTCCTCTTAAAGCAAAAACTTTGAATAGAATAAAGCAAATCATGGACATTGAAAATTTCCAAAAAATATATTTTTAATAACTGCAAAAATGAAAGTCATTGATGATCACATACTGATATGGTATTACTGGTGTAAAAGCATTGCTGTAAGTAAAATGACACAGAGGCAGTAGATTGTATTGCACTCTGCTAACAAGCACGTTAGAGCCTATAAATGTCTCCATTGTTCTAACAGAAATTGCACAGAAAAGTCTGAATCAAGACTTGAAAGAAAACTGGAAATTGACATTATGTCAAAAAGCATCTTGTAGTGGATTGAGCATAAAGTTATTTATCCAATTTAGGAAATAATCACTGGCGCATTACAAAGAATGGTATTTATGTCTTCATTTTTCATATTACTTTTTCTTTGCACAAAATATATGAAGCTCGTACTAATCCCCGCCTCCTTTTTTTTCTGAAGGATGTCAAGCCTCCCTTAAGCTCAAATAAGCCTAAATTCAGAGAGGATTACCATGGAATTTTGCATTTTATCCGATTTAAAAATGTCAAATCCATTTCCTCAACAGCATTGTATTAGCACTGCCATCCAGGTTCCATTTGTTGTCGGTGTTTAGCTGTTTTTTTAGTCTTTAATACATAGTTTGAAACCTATAATATTTTGCAAGAAAATAAATTGATGCAAATTACACTGGAAGAGAAACTTCATTTAAACAGATCTCTTACATATTTTCTCTCTTTCCCATTACTGTTCACTCCATCCATATTACATTTTGCATTTTGAAGGCTTATTTTTCACCCATGATTATTCTAAATTACTGTGCATTCTTAATTTTTTCCCTTTCTTGTTTATACCATATTTTGGAAATAAATTATTGTTCCTTTATATTAACATTGAGTACATACATTTAATAAAATCCATATTTTGGATGGCTATTTCATTAATATGGTATTAAATTCAGAACAAGATGAGAATATATGTGTCATATAGAGTATTATTTCCCTAAAATGCCATAAACATATACTTCCCTGAAATATTTTTCTTCCAAATTTTTTCCATGGTGACTTTTTAAAATAAAAATAAAGATCATGTATAAAATCAAGTGGTTCAGTTAGACATACACCAAACATACACCTTTGTGGTATTTATAATTATGTGAATACAACTGTTTTTACTTTAATGAAAATAGAAATAATTATTGATGATTCTGTTACATTGGGTTGCTTTGCACAGCTTTCAAATTATAATATGATTTTAAAATCAAGGTGTACTTTTGCTTGAATCTACACAATTAGAATATAATGATGTTACTCCTCTGCATTTTCACATTCAGTTCAGTTCAGTTCAGTCACTCAGTCGTGTCCAACTCTATGTGACCCCATGAATTGCAGCATGCCAGGCCTCCCCGTCCATCACCAGCTCCAGGATTTCACTCAAACTCAAGTCCATCGAGTCAGTAATGCCATCCAGCCATCTCATCCTCTGTCGTCCCCTTTTCCTCCTGCCCCCAAACCCTCCCAGCATCAGAGTCTTTTCCAATGAGTCAACTCTTCACATGAGGTGGCCAAAGTACTGGAGCTTCAGCTTTAGCATCATTCCCTCCAAAGAACACCCAGGGCTGATCTCCTTCATAATGGACTAGTTGGATCTCCTTGCAGTCCAAGGGACTCTGAAGAGTATTCTCGAACACCACAGTTCAAAAGCATCAATTCTTCGTCGCTCAGCTTTCTTCACAGTCTAACTCTCACATCCATACATGACCACTGGAAAAACCATAGTCTTGACTAGACGGACCTTTGTTGGCAAAGTAATGTCTATGCTTTTTCAATATGCTATCTAGGTTGGTCATAACTTTTCTTCCAAGGAGTAAGTGTCTTTTAATTTCATGGCTGCAGTCACCATCTGCAATGATTTTGGAGCCCCAAAAAATAAAGTCTGACACTGTTTCCACTGTTTCCCCATCTATTTCCCATGAAGTGATGGGACCAAATGCCATGATCTTCATTAAGTAGCATTAATTATATAGTTTAACTCATGTGTATGAAGATTGTTCTAAATCTTTTATAAAGTAATTTTAAACATTTTATAGATGTCCCTAATTTAAACCTTAGTTCTAGAAAATATGCCACTAGAACCTTCTGCTTTATGAAGTTGTATTTGTTCAAGTTATTTATGAATTCCTCATAGAAATTCCTTATTCTAATGAACTGTGTAAGCTACTTTTAGTCTATCAAGTCAAAACCCCTATATAATGACTCATTTATGATAATATACCAATTTGTAGATGGTCTCCCACTGTATTTCCAAACAATATTTCTTTTGAAGTATTTAATTCTCATATGGCACTTATAGCTTTAACTATGAACTTAATTTCTAGATAATTGACATCAATATTTAATTCCTAGATAATTGACATCAACCTTTATCCTAATGTGTGTTGTATAATTGCTATCATCAGATCATTTCCCAAAGGTACACTTTTTAGTGTTTCAGATAGTGTTTCAAAGGCATATTATTCTGCAAAGCAGTTTTTATGATGTGATATTCAACTCTAGGCTTTATCCCAGGCTAGTAAGTAATGACACCTCATTAATATACTTTATAAAAAGCATCTTTACATTTTTAAGATATCTAATTATATTGCTGCCAATATTCATGTCACAAATTCTTACTTATGTCTGGTAATGCTTATTTTGCTGCTTTTGTATCTTTGTACTTCATATTATAACTTTACATATTATATTTTTACCTTGATATCTTTCTACTTATCTAATCATAGCTGTAGCTACTAAATTATTTTAATTTAACCAAGTATTTTAAATTGTAATTGTTATAAGCAAATGATCTGCTTTTCATTATTGCTTGATAATTACATTTTAAAAACCTATAGTTTAATTTTTCACCTATTTTTTGCTGTAAATTGCTCAAGCATGATGTAATTTTATACAGCCAAAAAGTTATTATAATTATTACATTTGCTGTTAATGTACAATTCATTATTCTGTAACTATTTGAAATCCTTTTCTCATAAAATTGTGAGCTCATATATTCAAAAGTGACAGTCTAATTTCCTTCAAAAATATTTCAAAGTATACATTGCTTGTTTCTACTAAGAAACATTACTCTTTTGAATTACTGTAAATATTCTGAGGAATAAGCTTTTTTTCTTTTTCTTTTTTTTTTTTTTGACTCAGGACAATATTGAGTATATCAAAGCAGTTAGTATTGCAGTGTTCAATACCAACTGAATGCTTGAGAGGGAATGATTATACGTAAACTGTAATTTGATTTATCCATTACTTTTCCAAGTAACATGAAACTAAAACATATTTATTCCATGCAACAATAAGCTACATCTTAGTACCATAAAAGAAAGCATAACTATGTTAAAAATTACAACAATACATATTTATTGAATGGAGACAATAAAATGGTCTCCATACACTTTACAAATGAAGCATAACCCTTTCTCAAAGGACTTCAAATCTACAAAAGGAGTAGTTATGATTTATATTTTAAGTTTACATTTTGGAGGGTAATGGGCTTGCCAAGTGGCCCTAGGGGTAAAGAACCAGTCTGCCAATGCAGGAGACATAAAAATAATGGCAACCCATTCCAGTGTTCTTGCCTGGAGAATACCATGGACAGACACAAATAGTCAGACAAGACTGAAGCAACATAGCATGCAATAAATTATACTGTTCACAATTTCCCTTTATATACATTATTAACAGGGGATTTACAAATTTAAAACCTACTTGAAAATCATATCCTTTCATCTATTCAATTGCCAATGGAGAAGTCTTAGTAATAGTATGTTTTATTTATTAATTAAGTATATGTATTTAAATACACATATAGGTATATGTGTGTATGTGTTAAAATACATATAGGCTTTTTTTTTTTTTTTTAATGAACAGATGTAATGCTTCTTTCTCAGTTAAACTGGTTCTGCTTGGTGATTTTTTTCCCCTAGTATCCTGTGGAAGCCTACATATTTGCTCAGAGTTGAAGATATGGAAAACAGAGAATTGTAATGGTTGATTTTTTTGAAATGTTGCCATACGTGACTCTTTTTTGCAGATATAATTAAGGTCCCTAACCAGTTGACTTTATTTTAACTGAAAGAAAAATGACCATGGGTAGCAATGACCTAATCAGGTGAACTAGGTCTTTCCTACCCTGGGCTTCCCTGGTGGATCAAACAGTAAAGAATCTGCCTGCAATGCAGGAGACCTGGGTTCAATCCCTGGGTTGGGAAGATACCCTGGAGGAGAGCATGGCAGCTCACTCCAATATTCTTGCCTGGAGAATCCACATGGACAGAGGCACCTGGCAGGCTGCAGTCCATGGGGTCACAAAGATGTGGACCGGACTGAGTGACTAAGCACACAACAGGTTGACTCTGTTTTAACCAAAAGAAAGATGACCATGGATAGGAAGGACCTAATTAGGCGAATCTTTTAAAGAGACTCAAAGCTGCAGACACATGCAAAGCAAAGGAGCTACTCCTCCCAGCTTCTAACAAACAGATGTGTCTATTGTGAACTGTCCATGGAGGGCACCAAGTGGCCAGGACCTAAGAGCAGTGCCTAGATGCTAAGAGTAGTCCCAGGTCAATTGTGTGCAAAAAAGTAGAAGCTCCATTTCTCCACATGCAAGGAGCTGAATTCTGGCAATAACCAGTTGGCTGCAAGAGAACTCAGATGAGAGAGCAGCCTTGGCTGACATCTTGATTTCAGCTTAGTGAGACTCTAAGCAGAAGACTGAATTATCTCCCTAATCCCAGAGAAATGGTGAGACAACACACTTTGTTTCAAGCAACAAAATTTGTAGTGAAGCACTAGAAAACTAATCTAGACTATAAAGAAAAGGATTTAGAGACATATTAGATTTGTAAAATAAAAACATATTTTTAAGAAAAATAAAGAAAATTTGAAGCACAAGGTATCTGGTGGGAAGTTTCCTACCATTTGTAGGAATTTCCCAAGCTAGAAGTACTATATCTTAGTCATTGTCCATTAACTTCACAAATCATAAAGGTCTTTAAGTGAAAGATTAAATCTGAATATCTATTATGCATGATTTAGGCAAAAACAAATTGTTCTTCTATGCACTGACCAACCTCTGTTATTTATTATTTATATATTTAATCCATTTGCATGACTAACACGGAACAAATGAACTAAATTTGGAGTATTGTCCATGATATAGTTGATTTGAATTTTTAAATATATGGTTATAAATATAATTAAATCTTTTTCCTACAATCAAAACCTCATCTTGGTCAAAGTATGATATGGAAAATCTGTTGAAACTTTAAGCATCCACCAACCCTAAGATCTTCAAATTTATAAGTAGTGATGAAATATATCTGACCATTACATAAATCTTCAATATATATAAAAACAAACGAACAAACTTTTTTTAAGATACTGTGGTACCTTCCCACTCCCAGTGATATGAATTAAGCTCATTGAGACTTAAGATTTCTACTTCCATCCTTCATGAGTCAGGTGATACTAATCCTGTAAAACAGGAAATAACCTGTAATGTTTCGTTTTCTGTGTCAGCTTACTAGAGGACAGTCCCCAGTTACTCAAACACTATATTTCATGGTATAAGATACTCTAGATGTGATTAAGGTCCATAATGAGTTAAGTAAATGACATAATGACATTAAGTAAAGGAGATTATCTGAGATAATCTGGGTGGGTATGATTCAAACCTTTAAAGAAGCTAAGAGCAAAATTGAGACTTCCCTGAAAAAGAGTGTGCCTACAGACAGCAGCTTAAGCTGTTTCCTAAGAGTTCTAGGCTGTTTTTCCTGAAGACCTGCCCTGTCAATTTCAGAATTGCTTAGCCAGCCCACAAAATTTTGCAACTCAATTCCTTGCTGTAAGTCTTATAATCTGGATATTGTACTAGTTCTGTTTTGCTGGCCAGCCCCTTCTCTGATTTGCAAACTTATAATGACAAGGGAAACTCTCATGGGTATAAAATCATTTTGGTGGATGTTTTTATTTCAATAATCATCAAGGACATAATATTTAAACAAATAAACAAATATCCTAGCAGGCAAACACAACTACCATGGAGCAACTGAAAATTAAAATCTGCAGCCTCAACAACCCATGATGGATTTCATGAAAGAAAAATTACCATGGTATCCAATAACTTCATATTAAATGTTCAAAATGTATGTTGCTTAATAAATGTTCTCCATGTATATAATTATCACTGAATTGATTTTCAGTTTGAATTACTCACATATTATGCAAAACAAAAAACAAGAAAAGCTAAGAAGAAGAGGGGCTTCTCAGATAGTATGTACTCTTTTATGAAGGCAAGCTTTAAATGGCATTGAGGTCACATCACCAAGGATTCAATCATTTCTGACAATTCTTTCAACAGTAAGGATTATGGGCTGACATCTCATTATTGGAGAGTGGAAACATGAATAATTTGTCCTACACTGATGACCAGGAGATACTGAAAGTCATACAGTTATGAGGTATGAGAATAAACTCTAAATATATTACAAAAGAATAATAATGGAAAAGAAATATTTAAGAAAGCTTTATAATTATATATTATTTTTATTATAAAAGACTTGTAGTTATCACGTACTAATCTTGTTTAAACATACAATTTTTAAAAAAAGTTATATTCCCCTAATTCTCAAAATTCCTGAGAATTTAAATGGCAAAAAATAAAAATGAAAGAACAGAATAAAGATTAATATTTATTTTAAAATTAAAGACAGATTGTATAATCCTTCTTGGGGTGGAAAATATACATCTTCTTTTTTTGTATAATATGGGTTGAAAATAAAAATGCAGAACAATTGCATATTAAATGAAAAGAGGAAATTTGAACACAACATCAGAAGAACTAAGTCAAAAGAAAGTGTGAACATTGTGCTTATTTTATAAATAATAGTTTTAAAGGAAACACTGCCTTCTAAGAATATATAACACTATTCATATTAAAGACATAAAAATATACAAAATAAACTTTATGATGAATTTAGAGCAGTTACTAGAAGGAATCAATATTTTAATTCAATAAGTTTACCGATACAGAGTCTATAGATATATCTGTCCACATTCTACAAGGGCACAGAACAAAGATGGAGCAGGACAGGTGTTAAGGACTGAATGTTTGCATTCCTTCCCAGTCATATGCTAAAGCTCTAACCCCCTGTGCATTCAAGATGGTGGAGTAGAAGGACCTGTGCTCATCCTCTCCTGTGAGAACACCAAAATCACAACTAGCTGTTCAACGACCATCAATAGAAGGATGTTGGAACTCAACCAAAAAAAGATACCCCATGTCCAAGGTCAAAGGAGCAGCCACAATGAGATGGTAGGAGGGGCGCAATCATGATAAAGTCAAATTCCCTACTCATCTGGTGTATGACACACAAACTGGAGAACAATAATACCAAATGAACTTCTCACACTTTGAGAAGGTTCTGGGCTCCACATCAGACTTCCAAGTGCAATAGTACTGGGAAATAGGTCTTTGGGAGAGTTCGAAAGTGAAAGTGAAGTTGCTCAGTCGTGTTTGCGACCCCATGAAGCCTACCAAGCTTCTCCATCCATGGGATTTTCCAGGCAAGAGTACCGGAGTGGGTTGCCATTTCCTTTTCCAGGGTTGGAAGGGTTTATATAAGGTTATATGGGTGGGGTTCTCATGATGATATTGGAAATGGCAATCACTCCAAGCCTCTGCTTGCAATGCAGGAGACTCAGGTTCAATCCCTGGGTCAGGAAGATCTCCTGGATAGGGAATGTCAACCCACTCCAGTATTCTTGCCTGGATAATTCCATGGAAAAAGGAGCCTAGTGGTCTACAGTCCATGGGGTTGCAGAGTCCAACATGCTTGAGCAACTAACACTTTCACTTTCATTTCCCAGTATTCTTGCCTGGAAAAATCCCATGGACAGAGGAACCTGGTGGGCTACAGTTCATGGGGATTTAGAGTCAGATCCGACCAAGCAACTGAGCACAGGTGCAAGCAGAGACTAGAGGACTTGCTCCCCCTCTTTCTGCCATGTGAGGACACAGCAGGAAATGGTCACTTGCTGACCAAGGTGTCATCAGACACCAAATATGCCAGCATCTTAATCTCAGACCCCTCAACTTCCAGAGCTGTGAAAAATAAACATTTGCTGCTTAAACTCCAGTGCACATCATTCTGTTATAGCAGTCCAAACTAAGACAATAGGTGTCATAGATGTTTAAGCAAGTGTAAGTTGACTCATTGGAAAAGACCCTGATGCTGGGAGGGATTGGGGGCAGGAGGAAAAGGGGACGACAGAGGATGAGATGGCTGGATGACATCACTGACTCAATGGACATGAGTTTGAGTAAACTCCGGGAGTTGGTGATGGACAGGGAGGCCTGGCCTGCTGCGATTCATGGAGTCGCAAAGAGTCGGACATGACTGAGCGACTGAACTGAACTGAACTGAACTGAAGGCATTCAGTGTTGTGGAGAAAACTAACCAGTGCCATTGGACTGATTTGATATTTCATCCAAACTACAGCATTGCTATTAGTGAGGAAAAATCTCACTTGCCCAAGAATTAAGGATTAATATTCTCCATCTCAGTAAATGAATTAAACTTTCGAGTTGCTGAAAATGTGTTTATTAAAAGACAGCATTAGAAAATTATTGGCTATGCTTATACATATATATTTAATAATATTATAATTTTAAAAAGTGGCAAAGAATTTTCCTAATTTTACTTTCTCAAAATATTTTCAGGCTTTGCTCACTGTATGTAACATCATATAATATTTTATTCTGAATATTTATCTGAAATTAAATAATGTCTTCAAATATCACAGAATGTCATATGGTTAGAGAATTGATCATTTAAAAGTATATTTATTTATTTTTAGCAGAAACCAAAAGAAGGTCAATTTCTATACTACTAAAATTAAAATTTTTGTTATTGATTTATCTGTTCTTATATCTTCTCTTTCACTGGTATATTAAGCCACAAATAAGAGATATTTATATTCACAAAGACATATGTAAGGGTATAGACTTTTGAATGCAGGTTGAATAAATACATGTTTTGATAGTGATACAAAGGAAATCACACTGTCTTGATTTTCAATAATTCATTAGTGTTTTAGAACCATCACACACATGTTTCCCATGTATGCTCAATATTAAGATCACGTGATTACTGTAAGAAAATCATAGTTAATGTGATTTAAAATGCAAGAAGCACAATTGATCAAGTTTTACAGTAAGAAATCAACAGAACAAAAAACAGTGTTCTCTTTAAACAAAAGTATAAAAGCTTCTGAAAGGAAAGGAAATTTTCTATGAAGAATTAAAATCATCAAACTAAAGCAGCATGTAATGTAACCTCCCTCAGATCTTCCTTGAGTGGATTATCTGAAGCCTCATTTGAATGAGAGTGGTGGAGACATTTCTGTACACAGAGCTGACCTGCCTCTCCTCTGCAGAACTTCTCCAAGCCCATTGTCAGAGCTGGTGACCTTCAAAAGGAGCATGACCAAAAGGGACTGAAGGGATGAGTTCATCCACATCTTTTTGTGCCCTCTGAGTGCACTGCAGTAATTTTGAAGCTGATACCTATCTTTAATGACCTTGGAATTTTAAACTTAAAAATTCCTGATTATACTGTTTTTAATGGTGACAATTCCATATCACATTGTTACCTAGCTTCTCTGAGCAAAGTCACTGTTAAGGGACAGTTAAGGTTTTTTGTCTTCAAATTAAATGAATCAGAAAATGAACAAACTTTTCTCACCTAAGATTTATCTCTGAAACACCATTTATTTGGACCTATGTCTTGGGGTAATTTTAAGCTGCTACTGCTGCTAAGTCACTTCAGTCGTGTCCGACTCTGTGCGACCCCATAGACGGAAGCCCACCAGGCTCCCCCGTCCCTGGGATTCTCCAGGCAAGAACACTGGCGTGGGTTGCCATTTCCTTCTCCAATGCATGAAAGTGAAAAGTGAAGGTGAAGTCGCTCAGTCGTGTCCGACTCCTAGCGACCCCATGGACTGCAGCCCACCAGGCTCCTCCGTCCATGGGATTTTCCAGGCAAGAGTACTGGTGCCTCAAAATGTTGAGAGACATTGCTTTAAGAGTTCTTTTTCTTTTTCTCCATTCCATCTTCCTCAAGATATGGTGATTATGAAATTTATATCTGTGCTTAAGACTGTATCTAATTTCAGATCCATATCTATAGCATAAATAAAACTACAAATATTAAGTTTGACAAAAAAAATGCATTGCTTTTCTCCCTTCTCACTTTAAAATTATAAACATTCCTTGTCCCTTTAACTGAGTCTTCCACACATACTGTTAAATTTCCTACTTTCTCCTTTATAACTCACTTTCTCCTAAAGCTCTGTCTTGGAAAACACCAGTGAATTCCCATTCACCATATGTGATGGTTTCTCTTAATCCATATTCATTGACATCTCTGCATAATTTGACACTCTCTTGAAAGGTTCATTTTACAAATGAATTTTCCAAGGTAACTAGAGTGTTTTATGAGATGCTTAGTTAAAAAAAAAAAATCTCTGGTGATCAAATTAGCATGGGTTAAGATGAACAAAATTAAATAGTTCTTTCCCCTGAGATTTCTTAGAATCTTTCATATTAGTAATGTGCCTTGCTAACTTCCAGGAGGAAAACTATTGCATTTGCATTTTTTATATTAGTTTGATCATGTAACCTGTTCTTAAAACTCTTAGAAGTGATGTTTTGCATCAAATGCTTTAGTTCAGTTCAGTCGCTCAGTCATGTCCAACTCTGTGACCCCACGGACTGCAGCACTCCAGGCTTCACCATCTCCTGGAGTTTGCTCAAACTCATGTCCATTGAATCGATGATGCCATTCAACTATCTCATCCTTTGTCATCCCCGTCTCCTCCTGCCTTCAATCTTTCCCAGCATCAGGGTCTTTTCCAATGAATCAGTTCTTTGCCTTAGGTGGCCAAAGTATTGGAGCTTCAGCTTCAGCATCAGTTCTTCCAATGAATATTCATGAAGCTCCAGTACTCTGGATACATGATGAGAAGAGCTGATTCATTGGAAATATTTTTAAGTAATTTCAAATTTAAAAGTAGAGAATATGAGAGAGTAAATATTTACCACATTAATTTTCAGCCAAACTTCTTAGTCTTGCATTTACAAAAAAATGAAATATTGAACAGAAACCAAAAAGTCATTTTCTCCCATCTAGTCCACTTCCTGAATTATATAAGTAATGTTGTTCTTTCTTATAATGGAGCCTTTAAAATTACACTATTTATATGTAACCATATAACAAAAAATAGCCTTTATAACTTTTTGTCTGACTTAACTTACTTCAGTTATATATGCTAGCCTGTATGATCTACTTTATTTATTTAATTGCTATATAGGTTTGGATTTATTGAGGTTTTCTGATCCACTCTTTGAATGATAACTACTTGGAATGTTTGCCAATTTTTTTCTATTAGAATCTCCCATCCACTTGTTTTTATTTTTTTTGACCATGCCACATAAGATGAGGGATTCTTAGTTTCTTGACGTATGATTGAACCCACGCCCCCTGCAGTGGAAGCATGGAATCTTAAGCACTGGACCACGAGGAAAGTCCCCCGCCCCTTTTTATGTTTTCCCTCTCACCCTGGACCTTTTAACACTGTGATGTCTTTTATCTCTTCCCAAATTTGAAGAAGGTATCTTATGTTTAATCCCTGTGATGCATTGGTATTCTATTGTTTAATACAGTAGACATATATTTAGATCATGCATCCCTGTGTTCTGTCCTGCATATGAGACATCCTATGTGAGAGCACCTTCCTTCTGCCTAAAATTCATTCTGCTTTTTCAATTTTTTTTTTTTTTGGTTGTTGTTTGTATGTTTAAAAAACATTGTGTGTAGAATTCTACTTCAGCAAGTCTCCCACCTCTCTTTTACATACTGCCAGCCAGCACCAACTACTATCCTCTGATCTGCTTCCTTTCAATCTTGATATTTCAAAATCAGATACCAACCTCACTACTGCTCTTTTAAATATCTTTATCCCCTGACTGATTCTAAGATTTCTCTCTCCTTTCCATCTAGCAGCATTTTTTCAGTTTCATCATGTTGTGCCTACTGTGAATATTCTTTTATTTTTAAATACTTAATTGTGATATAATCGGCATGCAATGAAGTGGAACTTTGACGTGTTTTAACAAATGCCTATACTTGTGAAACTATAAAACCATATGAGCAATGAACATTTATGAATAGATCATCAGCAGTCTCCCCTACCCCTGTCTCCCTGTCCCCTCGCAAGCCCAGAAAGTCACTGATTTCTTTTCTATCGTCACTTTGCATTTTCTAGAATTTTATATAAATGGAATCATGTAGAATGTACTCTTTTTATCTAACATTTTTGTCTCAGTTCATTCTTCTTCATGGCTGAGTAACATTGCTCAACGCTTCATCTGTTGATGAGCATCTGATTTTTTCCCTAGTGATTGACTGTTACAAATAAAGCTGCACTGATTATTGCAGAGCCGCTATACCAAGATCACAGACGTGGAGCCTCATACCAAGGTCACAGGGCAAAAAATCTCCAGAACTGACCAAACCCCATAGCAACTGTTGCCATGAAATCTCCTGACCTAAACTGCCCAGTTCCCTTACTCCTGTATTAGGTAAAATACCCACCCTATAGTATCCTGACCAATCACCCTACCAGCAGGAATTTTCTTTGTCTTGAGGCTGTGAAAATTGACTACTAATCCACAAAAGGGGTCGGCTCCCCCTGATCTCTCAGGAGGTCTGCCTGCTGTGTTTGCAGCCTCTTCATTATCTCTGCTCTTTGTTCTTAGTAAACTCACTCTGTTCTGAAATACCCTGTGTCTGGCAATTCTTTTTCCACCCACGCACAGACCACAACAGTTATGGGCATAGAAGTCTTAACATGTGAGTCTATGTTTTCCTGGGGCTTCCGTAGTGGCTCAGACAGTAAAGAATCTGTCTACAATGCAGGAGACCTAGGTTTGATCCCTGGAGATACCCTGGAGGAGGGCATAACAACCCACTCCAGCATTCTTGCCTGGAGAATCCCACGGACAGAGGAGACTAGCAGGCTACAGTCCATGGGGTCACAAAGAGTCAAACACGAAGCAGTGACTAACACTTTTCATACTTTATATTTTCCTGGCATTGTGCATGCACATTAAAGTTTGACAAGTACTACCCTGAAACACGTCTGTCTGTGTGCATACTCAGTACTGTCCAACACTTTGTAACCCCATCGGCTGCACTCACCAGGCTGTCTGTGCATGGAATTTTCCAGGCAAGAATGCTGGACCCGGTTGCCATTTCCTCCTCCAGGGGATCTTCCTAACCCAGGCGTTGAATCTGCATCTCCTGCATCTCCTGCTTGGAGAGTGGGTTCCTTACCACAGCACCACCAGGGAAGCCAACTCTGAAGCACAGCCGTCATTAATTTTAGTCTAATCTGAATTCTAGATCCACCTCTGGCCTTGCATTCCATGAAACAATTCTATAATCTTATAATAACCATTTCTCTTCATTTAATCTAGTGTTTGTATATTTTCTGCTTATAAAGAAAGTTTATAATAAATGATCACACCCTTGTTGCTTAAACTAGTCTCTGTGGATTTTTATTACTTATAATCATAGGAAACTTTACTAATTCAGTTGCTCAGATAAAATTTCCTTCAACTCTGCAGCACAAACCTTTAAGTCTGGAAGCTATTACTGTAAATATCAGTGATGATGACAGATGTTATATATTGGGTTTGGCTTAACAATCATCTGTGAATTAATTATATTCTTTTGAGGCAAACTTGTGCATTTCATGTTAATGTGGATTATCCAAAACAAGCTTGAGTTACATTTTCTTGAGGGATCCAGATAAAACTAAAGAGCAGTTTGTCAAAATAACATATTAGCAGACAGGGCAGCCATAATTATACATATTCTTATCATGGAAATATATAGATGGAAAGTTCACTGATATAAGACGAAAATAAACTACTCAATCTTAAAATAAAAGAGTAGTTAAGAATGGATTATTCTGGAAGTTACATATATGACAGATTAGGAGAAATCACAATCTCATAAAGAAAATAAAGTTCTTTTGGGTACATGGAATTACCTTTCAATAATTCAAGTAGGAAAAATCTAAAAAATGCACCATGGTATCTGTAGAAATGGGAGCATACTATATTTTTACATAGTAAAATTCTTAGAGCTCTTTAAGAAGTTATTTCTGTGACAGAAAAAAAAATCAAAGTTAAACAAATGATATAATTCCATATAATATAAACTTTTGATACAATTACCGAGTTGCACAAATATTTATGAAGCTGACCTTTATAAGGGCAGTAACAAAGAAGCATTGACTGCATCCTTTCCATTCTAGTCGATCACGGTTTAAAGTGCGTTTTATACTTTATTCTAGTAAATGCCACTAAGTTGGAGAAAAAAAAAGTAAATTTGTAATGTATAAATTTTCTTCTAGGATATATAGGAGCTAGCAAGATTGGACATTAATAAAAGACACAGCCCAGTTATTTATAACCTTAAAGAATCTAAGGTTTATATATGTGTGTATATATATATATTCATAATATGTGTTAATACAGATATCAGATATAAATATGACTAGAAATATTCCTAAACTACATTCTAGAAATCATTCCCCAATTTTGTGTCTGAACATAGGTTAATATTCAACTAAAAGAGCCCACATGCTGCCATTAAGACCCCTCAGGCTGAAATGAAGATGAACTATCCTACATGCTGCAACTAAAATCTGACACAATAAATGTTTTTTAAAAACCATGACATTTGGTTTTTTGATTACTGCAGTGTATTGCAGTGCTATACACTGCAAAGCGTCGTGCTTCTAAGGCAAGAGAATTGTCTATTATTTAGATACCATGGTTAATATTATTTTAATAATTACCACTATAAGACATCCACATTAATAATGATTCAAATATTTCAAACTTAAGCTGATTGAAATTTCAGATGAAATTAGAGAAAAAAACCTAATAAGTACCCTTTTGTGGCTTCCTCATTTAAAATTTTATACATATATAAGGCGTATAAACTTTTCTCTGTTCTTTAGAACTTTGTATAAGATTTCCTCAATGCCAAGAGAGTTAATGAAATTTTGGACAGACAGATTAAAGAAATGGCATGACCAACCAAAATTGCCCTTTTAATGATAAATTCCTTCAGAGCTGAATTATATGTCCATTCCATAAATCTGATGATCTTAAGGAGACATTCATTTTAAACTTAATTATTTGATAAAATTAGAAATAAAATATTAATATGCATCCCAAAGATATTTCTATTTTATTATATATTTTAAAATGTTCTCTGTTACCATATACTTGAAGGCAAATTATATTCAAAATCAAAAATGTCCTTTGGAACACAATATTTTAAAGTTCAATAACTACAGTGAAACTTGAATGGCTTTGAGCATTTCCCCAAAACTATTTAATATTTTTCTATCATAGGACGTGCCTGTAGTATGGATTCTTTCTGAAAAACATTCTTTTCTTTACTCCTTTTGAAAAGTTCAATTCTAATAATATCTGATTAATTATATTTCACCTAATCTCACATATATCTCCATTAGTGAAATTATGAAAACTATGAAGAAATTTGTATAATTAGAATCCCTAGAATCTTTCATTTAAAAATAATCTCACCATAATAATAATCACCATTATATGATATAATATCATAAGAATGACTTAGGTGCTAACCATAAAACTTTCAAAATGTAATAAACAATTGTTACAAATTTATGTTATTTTTAAATGAAATTCTAAAATCCAATCCAAAACATAAAAGTCAATTTAAATCCTAATTTAAACAGTGGAGAAAGGGCTTAAGTTACACAGTGGGCTAATTTTTAATTATTTAACTTGCTGTAAGTTAAATTGACTTAGACATTTTGAATTACTTTATATTATTAAAACATCTAAATTAGAATTTAAGAGCAAAAGCCTAACTAAACACATAGTTGGAACAGTGCAATTGAACAGAATAGCTTAGATTCTTTAGGAGGAGAATAAATGACTTGGAAGTTATCAAAATACACATCAGTATTACCTCCCTTTCAAAAGGAAGTTTAACTCATAGAAAACTTCAGTTGTACAGTGGTCTATTTGAAGACATTCCGAGGTGAGGAAGGAAGAGTTCCTGCATTAACTGCATAGGGTATATTAATTAGAATTGCTGCTGCCACTGTTACCTATGAGGATGCAAATTACACATGAGGTGGTTCTGTGGCAGGGTGGGGTGAAAAAATTTTGAGCTTTGAAGCAAAACAGAACTGGCTTTAAGATCTGGCATCACACTTGGTCAATTGGGCAGTTTCTGAAATATATTTAAACTCTGTCTTAGATTTCACTATGTGTGGAGGAGAGGGACGATCCCTTCTTTGGAGGGCTTTTGTAAAAATCACAAGTAATATAATGCTCCCAGCAATCATGCAGGTTAGTGAGGGGAAGTCAGTATTCCACAAACTGAACCTCAGAGGACCATAGATTTGGGAAGAATCAAAAAACTTTTGGGGGAAATTTGCTTTTTAGAAGCATCTTCTTGATTGATACCTTTTGTTAGAGAAGCAGTGGGGCATTTCTTGTGTGAAGCCCGGGACAAGGCATCGATGTGCTATACGCAAGGTGGGCAGAGGGCTAGAATAATGAGGGGATATGGACAATGTGTACAAACGGGAGCAAAGGACACAGTGAAGCTGGCTCCTTCCATGTTCCTTTCCCTTTGCTTCTGCACGTCTCTCACCTGGGGCTCTAGCAGCTTAGCTCTTCTTTCCACCCTTGGCTTCCTTCCAATGTATTTTCAGAAGTTAGAGCATTACTGTTAAATTTAAAATCGGAAGCCAGCTAGGAAAAGACAAATACTGCATCATCTCATTTGTATATAGAATCTAAAAAAAGAACTCAAACTCCTAAGAGCAGAAGTAGAAAGGGGCTGTCAAGGATGTGGCACAGGGAAATGGGGTGTGGCCCCAAGGATACAAAGTTTCAGGTATGCAGGATGAAGTTCTGGAAATCCAAGGCACATGTCCTGGTTAACTATAGCTAATACTGTAATGGATACCCAAAGTTTGCTAAGAGAGTTGATCTTAAGTGGTCTTACCACACACGAATTATGTGAGATGATGGATGGATTAATGACCTTGATTGTGGGGATCATTTCATAGTATATGGTGCTGTGCTTAGTCCCACTCAATTAAGTCCAACTCTTTGCGGCCCCATGGACTGTAGCCGCCCGGCTCCTCTGTCCATAGGGATTCTGCAGGCAAGAATCTGGAGTGGGTTGCCATGCCCTCCTCCAGGGGATCTTCCTAACCCATGTCTCCGCATTGTGGGCAGATTCCTTATTGTCTGAGCCTCCGGGGAGCCCTGGTGGCTTCAGAGTATATTAGGTATACCAAAACATCATGTGTACATCTTAAACGTGTGTAACTTTTCTCAATATACCTCAATAAAGCTAGAAAAATAGGCCTAATTCAGCAGGCGGCTTTACTGTTTAACTCCCCCTTAGCAGCTTCTCCTATTGTTCAGAGCAAACACAAGATTCCCTACAATGATCTGAAAAGGCCTCAGGAGACGTGAAACCCTGATTAGCTGACTTTATTTCTATGCCCTACATTGCTCCAGCCTCTGGTTTCACCCATTTTTCTTGAACTTGCTAAACACACTTCCTTCACAGTGTCTCTGTTCCTGACCTTAGTCTGCCTAGAAGTCTCTACTCCCAATAAATACATGATTAACTCAGTCAATTCCTTTACCTTGTCATTTAAATAACAGTGAGCTTCCCCCCGCCCAGTTTATAATATAAAGACTGCTACAAACCAGGTTCTTCCTGAGAGACAGGAGCCAAACCCTGAGAGGAGATGCCGAGGTCTTCAGCAGACAGGGCTTATTCACACGCAGCAGAGCAGGAGACCAAAGAACTCACTGGTCTAAATCTCGAGTCCACCCACTGAAGACAAGGGGCTCAGGGTATTTGGGGGATAAGTAATAAGGAGCAGAAGGTGCAAGGCACAGGGAACATGGGGATGGCAGGGCAAGGTGGCTGAAGAAGGTGTGGTTATCCTGGTTCTGTGCAGGTGTAACCTAAGCTGCAGTCTTCAGCTCATTCAGAAGGTCACCAAGGGACACGGGCATGTGCCCAGCTGGAGGGCCGGGGTTCTGCCCTTTTAACCAGCTCAGCTCCAACGAGACACAGCTGATTCCAAGTTTCTAGAGACCAACTCAGGCAAGCATCTTATTGTTCAGTCTGTGTGCCCCAAGCCTTAAAGCAACCTTCACTAGTGAAGCAGGTGAAGTGAATTTGACACATTACCTATGGTCTTAAGAGTCCCTTTAACACTTGCTTTCTCCGTATTTTGTCTTTAGTATTTATTTCAGTATAAAACACTCATATTTCCCTATGATTTATTCTGTTTATTACCTTCCTCTGCTGTAGAATAGATGTGTCTGGTTTACTGTAGCACTCAATAAAGAAATATTTTCAAGTGACCAAATGAATGAGCCATGGGGAAGATAGTTAAATTTTCTCTGCAAAGAAAAATGACTACAAGGTATCTGATGCTGTATCAGGCCCTAAGAATTCAGTCTCACTCCTTTTTCAATTAGTGTACAGAGAACAGTACTTAAGTGAGCTTCCAACCTAGAGATAACTGAACTTTAAAAATAAAATATAATTATTGCCAGAATCGTATGTTGAAGTATTTTATGCTCCTGGAATGACAAATGGAGGCTGAGATGACATGATCCAACTTTGGAAAAATAAAATAAAGCTTTCTTTATCTATCTTCCTTCTCTTACAACACATATCATTCACTCTTTCATTTAAGAAAAAGTTAAGATATCCACAGCATTTAAAGATATGAAGAAATACGGCTAATAAAAACAACATATTTTGTTTAATAACACTAGCTACTGGTCAACTGATTTAATCCAAAATTTTTAAGTAAATATTTTAAGTTGTTTGGAATGAATTAAAAAAAAAACTATAATTATAAAAAATAACAAATGCAAATGAATAGCATTCTAATTTACATAAAAAATGCAAACAGGTACTTCTTATCATCATACTCAGATTCATATCTGCAAATTTAGTTTATACATAGTACATGGCAAATTGGATAAACACATTTATTCATGTTAAAAAAAAAAAAAAGAACTGTGCCAAACGCCAAGACAGCCTATACAAAACTACTCTGGAAATTTCCCGAAGGAAAGGAATAGTTTCTTTTCTATCCCTTTGCATGTGGGTAGTGGAGTGAATGAGGAGTCAGGGGTCTACATGGGCAGAACCCACAATGGAGCTAGCTGGCTCAGTGATGGTGTGCTGACATCCTAGAAACTTTTAATTTATTTTTATAATCTCACCAACTAGGAAAACAGGATTTTTTTCACATTAAAAAGCACAGACATATTAAGAAACAGAAATCAAGATCCATATATTTTAAAAATAGATTGAGAGTTCACAGGAATTTTCCAAATGGAATAGAACTAAACAGGAGACAAGAAATACTGTTTTACCTTTTCCTCTGAAAGGGAACCCATTGGAAATCTTGACAGATGCTTATCTAAGAGATTGAAATATCACTGTTTGACATTTTCAATATTTTTCTTTTTTTTATTTTTAAAAATTTATTTGGAGGCTAACTACAAAATCGTATTGGTTTTGCCATACATTGACATGAATCTGCCACAGGTGTACATGTGTTCCCCATCCTGAACCGCCCTCACATCTGCCTTCCCATCCCATCCCTCAAGGTCATCCCAGTGCACCAGCCCCGAGCACCTTGTATCATGCATCGAACCTGGACTGGCGATTCGTTTCACATATGATATACATGTTTTAATGCCATTCTCCCAAATCATCCCACCCTCGCCCTCTCCCACAGAGTCCAAAAGACTGTTCTATACATCAGTGTCTCTTTTGCTGTCTCTCATACAGGGTTATCATTACCATCTTTCTAAATTCCATATATATGCATTAGTATACTGTATTGGTGTTTTTCTTTCTGGCTTACTTCACTCTGTATAATAGGCTCCAGTTTCATCCATCTCATTAGAACTGATTCAAATGTATTCTTTTTAATGGCTGAGTAATACTCCATTGTGTATATGTACCACTGCTTTCTTATCCATTCGTCTGCTGATGGACATCTAGGTTGCTTCCATGTCCTGGCTATTATAAACTGCTGTGATGAACATTGGGGTACATGTGTCTCTTTCAATTCTGGTTTCCTTGGTGTGTATGCCCAGCAGTGGGATTGCTGGGTCATATGGCAGTTCTATTTCCAGTTTTTTAAAGAATCTCCACACTGTTCATAGTGGCTGTATTAGTTTGCATTCCCACCAACAGTGTAAGAGGGTTCCCTTTTCTCCACACCCTCTCCAGCATTTATTCCTTGTAGACTTTTGGATTGCAGCCATTCTGACTGGCGTGAAATGGTACTTCATTGTGGTTTTGATTTGCATTTCTCTGACAATGAGTGATGTTGAGCATCTTTTCATGTGTTTGTTAGCCATCTGTATGTCTTCTTTGGAGAAATGTCTGTTTAGTTCTTTGGCCCATTTTTTCACTGGGTGGTTTATTTTTCTGGAATTGAGCTGCAGGAGTTGCTTGTATATTTTTGAGATTAGTTGTTTGTCAGTTGCTTCATTTGCTATTATTTTCTCCCATTCTGAAGGCTGTCTTTTCACCTTGCTTACAGTTTCCTTTGTTGTGCAGAAGCTTTTAAGTTTAATTAGGTCCCATTTGTTTATTTTTGCTTTTATTTCCAATATTCTGGGAGGTGGGTCATAGAGGATCCTGCTGTGGTTTATGTTAGTGTTTTGTGTATGTTTTCCTCTAGGAGTTTTATATTTTCTGGTCTTACGTTTAGATCTTTAATCCATTTTGAGTTTATTTTTGTGTATGGTGTTAGAAAGTGTTCTAGTTTCATTCTTTTACAGGTGGTTGGCCAATTTTCCCAGCACCACTTGTTAAAAAGATTGTCTTTTCTCCATTGTATATTCTTGCCTCCTTTGTCAAAGATAAGGTGTCCATAGGTGCTTGGATTTGTCTCTGGGCTTTCAATTTTTGTTCCTTTGATCTATATTTCTGTCTTTGTGCCAGTACCATACTGTCTTGATGACTGAAGTCAGGCAGGTTGATTCCTCCAGTTCCATTCTTCTTTCTCAAGATAGCTTTGGCTATTTGAGGTTTTTTGTATTTCCATACAAATTGTGAAATTATGTTTTCTAGTTCTGTGAAAAATACTCTTGGTAGCTTCATAGGGATTGCATTGATTCTATAGATTGCTTTGGGTAGTATACTCATTTTCACTATATTAAACAATTATTGGTCAAAATCAATTTATGTGACTAATGTGACTAGGCATTACATAAGAAAAAGAGAAATTAACAAAATTACATAAATCCTGATCATATGGAAGTTACACTCATGTTCTTGTAATCTGGGAATTTCTGTTAAGAAGTGGGCATATTTCAGTATACCCATAACATACCACAACATTCATTAACAACATTTACTTATCAAAAATACAAGAAAATGTTTATCTAAAAATAAGGTATTTATGGTTTTAAAAAGGTTAAGATTTTGAGGTATATATCAAAATCTTTTTAAAAACTGAAAATTTAGAAAAAATCCAAAAGAATAAAAGTATAAATTAAGACAATGTTTATAGACTAATACATCAAGAATATGAAACACAATGAAAAATTGGTTAAGAACAAGGTTCTCAGTGGCATACATCATTAATGGCAACTGTATGATGTATTAATGCCATACATCATACATGCTAATGGCAACGTGGTCCACTATTCTTGACTGGAAAATTCCATGGACAGAGGAACCTGGTGGGCTGAAGTCCATAGGGTTGCAAAGACTCAGACACGACTGAGTAACTACACACATATGCGTGCACAAACTTTGGGTTAATGCTATTTTATTCAGTATGTAAATATATATGTAAGCTGAGGATAGATAGGAGAATGACATATTTTTCACTTTTTGTTGTATCACAACATATTAAGAGCAGATGTTCTTTTGCAGTATAGAAAAATTACAGTAAGTGGAAGGTAAAATTATATAAAAAATGATGACTATACTGCTCCAATTTTAAACACTAAGCAATTAATATATTCTGTATTATTATTTTACTTATGGAGGAACTATTATATTATGAAAAGATAAGAAAGAGTTTTTCCATAAGAAAAATAATTCTTAATTTTAATAGTTTCATTTCTTTTTACACTGAGATAATGAGCCAATGCTTATATGGAATAAGAGTGGGCAGGGTTATATAAACTTGTTATAAACAAGAAAGAAAAGCAATTTAAAAGAAATAGTATTTGAAACCCAGAAAATAGGTTTGATCTTCTTCTAGAAATTAGGAAATTTGAATGAAAATATAAATAACATCCAATTTTAATATTTCACTTCTATTAAAAAATGATAGGAACTTTTAGAATTGTATTTACTTTCCTCATTTTAACCACCATCCTCCCCCTAAAAGAATTAACAAAGGTGCAAACAGTGAGTTATACTACAAAAGTAACATAAAATCACATATAGAAAAAAAGAATGAGTGAGAATAAGATTTAGATTGTGCACAAATTTAAACTATCTACTTCTGAAAAAAGCTCTCCTGCTCTGATTCATTCCTAGATCGAGTTACTAGAAACTATGTTCCACTCCCTCCTTCTTTTAATTAAACAAATACATATAATATGTAAATATATATATGTGATATCACATATGTGATAGCTATAATGGTATATGCTTTCATTATACATTGTCATATTTTTAAAGATTCAGAGAAAGTATCTTTACAAACCTCCATTGTATGAAAACTTTTCTAAATTATCATCATGTCTGTATTCAAGCAAGTTAGGAGAGAAATATTTCCAGAAACGAAACAGTCATTCAATATTGCTCAGGGTTCTTACAAATAATAGAATCCATCTGGCAACTCAATTCTAAAAAATCATTGAAAACAGTAGGCTTAACTTCACAGAATGAAAAGCAGCAAACACTTCACAAGAATCATGGTAAAACTAACATTAGGGTGCTTTTTCTTTCTCATATGTAAGTAAGTAAAATACAGTATCTCTTAAAGCCTCTTTTATTCATGCTGTTCATAGCCAGTTCAAAAGCTCTTGAAAGTGCATTTGATTGGACGAACAGCAGTTATTTGCCTACATTTTAGCTACAAAGAATACTAGGAGAGTAAATTTCCACGATTCTATTTTGGGAAGCCTGGATTTTAGGCAATAACAATGACAGATGTCCATTGTCTCACCAATATGAGTGACCCCAATGTTGTCCAGCTTGAATTCGGGACCTCTGGGTGATGCCTGTAATCCTCTCATGTAGATACCACATTTATATTCTCTCCTGAAGTTCAAAGTCAAATAGCTTGTACATGACATAGGTTGATTAACAAAATTATGAGAATGGAGAACAGGAAGGAAAAGTAACTCATCCATAAGCAAATGCACATCACATCAAGGAAGAAAGTAAGTTTGGTGATCCTCGTTCTTATTTATGAACTTACAGGGAATTACCAATGTTAATAACCTAAATCAGGTTCCTTTCTACCCAGGAAGAATCTCAGTTTTTTGTTTGTTGTGTGAATTATCAGAGTGAACAGGACCTTCAAGCTGAAAGAATCTGTTCCTCAGTGGCCCTAAAAGTAGAATTTACTTTAGTCTTTAATTTTTTCTGCTTTAATCATGGAAATAATCACAATTTTCTAAATACACTTTTCCTTTGAAGGCTAGCAACTATATTCTAAAAATATAGAATATTTTTATATCTAAATATTCTATATATAATATTTTATATCTAGAATATTATTTATATCTAGAATATATTTTATATCTCTATGATATAGATATATTTTTATATCTCTATGATATAGATATATTTTTATATCTATATCATAGATATTTTTATATCCCTCATCACTAAAATCAACCACAAGAGATAATACATAACTACTTATGTTTTTGTTTTTGTTTTTGTTTTTTTTTGCCTCAACAAGTGGTTTGAGAAACCTTAGATGGTCAGATTATTTCTGAGTCAATGACAGTATTACTGGAATTTCTTTCTTAAGTTCTATGATTTTTCAATAAGCCCTTCCTAGGGATAAGAAGTTGGACAAGACTGAAGCACTTTAGCGCACACACACACACACACACACACACAGGGATAAGGAAGAAAACATTTCCAGCATTTTTTAAGGATTGTAATTACAGAAGGTGGGATCTATATTTACCTCTTCATGTCTGAGCTCTTTTATATTCTTTATGGAAGAAACAAAACACTTATTTTCATCAGTTCAGGACATATAGCATATCCTATAGTAGATCACAATTGAATTGTCTGATATTTTATCCCAGGTAGTTCCATATGCATGTCTTCGGTAGACTGCCCAATAATTCTACAAGGCTAGAAGCTTCTGAGTGATGGAAAGTGTGGTGAGATCTGTAACATACAATGTTTCTTATTCAGAAGCAGTGTTGTATGCTATAGTGCATTCATAAGTATTAAGTATAAAAATGTTGTCACGGAAAATTTATGCTAGGTAGGGAATAATTTCCATATGCAGAATAAATGTTTAAATCAGTGTGAATAAATTGCAGCAATCTTGATGATTAGCAGGGGTCTAATTTGAGCAATATGCCGCACCTCAGGGGCTTAATATCAAACTGGGAGTTCAGTGCTGACTGCAGCCAGTATAGCTGCAGGAAGAGGAGGACCTGGAGCTTGAGTCCATGTATAGTTTATATTCTCTGTCACTGTGGCCGCCACTGTGGGGCCATTAAGCGAGCTTTGGGGTGAATGTCATGCACAGGTAGCTCTCACGATTGTTAGAGTCACCTCCTCATTGGAGTATTTTGACGAGAACTCATTTCGGATATAAGTACTTCAACATTCTAGACTTAAAGATTTCCTCAACAGTACTATTTCCCAAATCTCTAGCACAAATTAAAATCTTATCCTGTCCTATCCTTTCCAATTCCCCAAACAACTGGTGAAATCATGGGTTACTATACAGCAGGCCATTTTTTCTTTCAAGAAAACTGGCCAGGCCAGTACACTACCTGCAGTTCTGACCAATGAGAGTCCACTCGGGCATCACTGGGCTTTAGGATGCTCCTGGGCTCAGCTGTAGTTCTCTAAATGTCAGTGTGTTGACACGTGGTATACTGCTTTCTGTAAAACGGACTCATTTCAAACAAAACTTTACAGTTATATGTCATGCTTCACATGGAAATATTAAGATCCACAGGAAGTGGGTTTTAGGGACCACTTCAGTCTAATTCCAAGTGATAATAAAATGCTTCTGGATAAAACATCCAGTTTTCATATGGATGTCAGGTCACAACATACATGGTGTCCAAAAATGAGAAATTCAGCCTCTAATATGTAGGCAAATCAGCATTCTTTATCAACATAAGAATAGTTATTTGCCAAGTAATTTGTTCTAAAGCTTTATTATCAGGCTCACACTATCTGTATTATGTTCATCTTAATTGCAAAGTGAAACCCAAATAACACTGGCTTACAGGCGACTGTAGATGCAGATTTCACTTTCAGAAATGGTGGACTAGCTTAGAAAAACTTTAAAAGTGGGAACAAAAATAAATTTGTTTGGAAGCACTGGAGAGCTCTCATGGACTTGTAGTGGCAAGATGCTAATGAGAATTAAAGCCAAAAAACAAGAGTTAAATGTGTGGAATGACTTTTATTGATTTGGAAGCAATAGCTATGAGAACAGAACACTTAGGAGGTTCAAAGTGCTGGAAAGAAAAAAAAAAAAAGACAAACCTAGTGTAAGGGGCAAGTGCAGAAAGGAGACATTGTAAATACTCCAGGCTTTCTTTGAAGATTCAAAAGTTCTGGCATAAGAGCAAGAGCAAGCTATAAATAAAGAAGGCTTTAAAATAAATGAAACCAAGCTTCAAACACATTCAATATCTGATTGGATTAAGATAACTCTTCCTTGCAAACTGTTAACCAGAGGCAAAAGTTAATCCTTTTAGATAGAAAATGACATCACTGAAGCTTTGAATTATTTAGAATTTTTCACCTAGGAGAACTGTCATTAAAAAATAAAGTAATGCAAAATGACTATGGGAATACTGTAAGTAAGTTGAAACTAGGAAGAAAGACAAGCAATGGAGGACGATACACAGAAGTTCTAGATATTGGAATTTTCAGGCATGAACTTTAAAATTAATTTGATTAATATTTCAAGAAATAATAAATTGATGAATTTTAGCAGTAAACTGGAAGTCGTATTAATACTAAATATAAACATGTTAGTCAGTTAAGTGCAAAAGACACACACACAAACATATATGCAGTTACCAAACAGAAATATAATAATATCTTAATAGCATTAATTTCAATGTAGAAACAGATCAAATACTCATCAATAATATAGCTAAATAAGTTATGGTGAAGTCATAAAATGAACTAGTTATAAATATTAAAAAGACCAAATTATTGCTATATACTACAAATGTATGCATATTTTGAGCAACTTGATTCAAAATAATATTCACTCCATAGTTTCATTTATTAAAGTTCAACATAGCCCAAAACAAAAAGATGACATGCATTCATTTCTCAATGAATGCTGTGGTATATATTACACCAAAGAACTAGACATTTTCATCTTTAGTTTTTCCTAATGCATAAATTCCATTCACAAGATCATCTTCAGAGCCAAAAATGGTTGCTCCAGGCACAATATCCAAAGTCTAGCCAATATGAAGATAGAAAGTACAGGAGAAAAGATACAGAAACCTCTTCCCTCCTTTGTGGGCCCCTCATAGAATCTGCACGTATAACTCACCATCAACCATTAGCTAAGTTCTGCTATAAGGGAACTTAGTAATGTAGTCTTTCTTTTATGTGGTGACATGTTGACATCAAAAACTGACACTTCCACTTTTATATTAATACAAGACTAAAGACAGAGACAATAAACGAATATTTTAGCATAGTTATCAATTCCTAACACAGTGCATCACTTTGGCCACCAAATATCTGCACACACCCTATCCTAGATGTATAAAACACTCACTCCTTCTTCAAGGGAATCATTACTAAAGTTCCAGCTATTCACTTTATTCACCTTAAAGTTCAAGAAATTTGGATGGTCATGGGTCCTTTTCATCAGATGTGTGCATAGTCCTGATTAACAAATAAATATAGTGCTTACAAATGCAACTATAGGAAAAAAAGAGAAAATACACAAGAACATAATTAAGATTAAGAGAAAAAGACCTTTGAAATAAAATTAATCTGCAAAAACTATGAGCTCATTTTTTGCAAATAAATTGGAGAATATCCTAGTGAAATTCAATTTTCTAAAACAACCACATTAAAGATAAAAAAATTTAACTTGTAAATTTTCCATGGAGATATTAAGAATGTTGTTTAAAAAGTACCTCAGGAAAGACCAAAAGGGCAAGGTGTTATCACAAAAGAATCTGTCCAATCTCAAAGGCCAAATTGTCTGAAAGTATCATGAATTATTTCTAACTATAACATTGATACCTAAACCTGAAAAGACTGTGCAAAAGAGGAAAATATATATTAATATCATTTACAAATACGGTAACAAAAATTATACAGTAACTAAAAGAACATACTGAACAAAAATAAATAGAATCTCGCATCACCGATGTTCAAGGTGGTTTTAGAAAAGGCAGAGGAATCAGAGATCAAATTGCCAACATCCACTGGATCATGGAAAAAGCAAGAGAGTTCCAGAAAAACATCTATTTCTGTTTTATTGACTATGCCAAAGCCTTTGACTGTGTGGATCACAATAAACTGGAAAATTCTGAAAGAGATGGGAATACCAGACCACCTGATCTGCCTCTTGAGAAATTTGTATGCAGGTCAGGAAGCAACAGTTAGAACTGGACATGGAACAACAGACTGGTTTCAAATAGGAAAAGGAGTTCGTCAAGGCCGTATATTGTCACCCTGCTTATTTAACTTATATGCAGAGTGCATCATGAGAAATGCTGGACTGGAAGAAACACAAGCTGGAATCAAGATTGCCGGGAGAAATATCAATAACCTCAGATATGCAGATGACACCACTCTTATGGCAGAAAGTGAAGAGGAACTAAAAAGCTTTTTGATGAAAGTGAAAGTGGAGAGTGAAAAAGTTGGCTTAAAGCTTAACATTCAGAAAATGAAGATCATGGCATCCGGTCCCATCACTTCATGGGAAATAGATGGGGAAACCATGGAAACAGTGTCAGACTTTAATTTTCTGGGCTCCAAAATCACTGCAGATGGTGACTGCAGCCATGAAATTAAAAGACGCTTACTCCTTGGAAGGAAAGTTATGACCAACCTAGATAGCATATTGAAAAGCAGAGACATTACTTTGCTAACAAAGGTTCGTCTAGTCAAGGCTATGGTTTTTCCTGTGGTCATGTATGGATGTGAGAGTTGGACTGTGAAGAAGGCTGAGCACTGAAGAATTGATGCTTTTGAACTGTGGTGTTGGAGAAGACTCTTGAGAGTCCTTTGGACTGCAAGGAGATCCAATCAGTCCATTCTGAAGGAGATCAGCCCTGGGATTTCTTTGGAAGGAATGATGCTAAAGCTGAAACTCCAGTACTTTGGCCACCTCATGCGAAGAGTTGACTCATTGGAAAAGACTCTGATGCTGGGAGGGACTGGGGGCAAGAGGAGAAGGGGACGACAGAGGATGAGATGGCTGGATGGCATCACTGACTCGATGGACATGGGTCTGGGTGAACTCCAGGAGTGGTGATGGACAGGGAGGCCTGGCGTGCTGTGATTCATGGGATTGCAGAGTCAGACACGACTGAGCGACTTATCTGATCTGATCTGATCTGAGTATCACAGTAAGAAAATGATATATTAAGATCAAATAAAATTATTCAAGAATTCAGGTGTTTCAGTATTAGTAAATATGTTTATGTAATGTTACTGTATAATGTAATATACTATGTTAATACTTAAGGAAAAAAATCATATAAATATCTCCATAGATGCTGAAAAACCTTTTGAGGAACTTCAATATTCACTTCTTTTTTACAAAAAAACAAAGCACAAGAGAATGAGAAATAACTATTTTCTTCTATGATTATATGCAGTGTATCTTAATCCTAAATACGCTAACTTACTTTTGGGGAGAAACCTAGGGCATTGTCACTAACAGCAGAAACAAGTAAGGTGTCCATTATCTCCAGTACTATTCAGTTAAATAGGAAAACTGATTAGAATAGCAGATAGATGACATGCAATAAAATGATCTCTAAGTGTAGATGGTCCATTCAGGTATCTGGAAAATCCCAGATACACAATGACAAAATTAACTCACACAAGAAAAGGATTCAGTAAACTATAAGAACAGCTCAAGTGGAAGTCAATATCCCAAGTAGTGCCCAACTAAAACACTTCAGTACAGAGGAGGCTCTAACAAGAGGGTATTCACGCGTGATGAAGCCGCAAGGACACCCGAGCTCAGAAGAAACAACAAGTGCAGCATGCTGCTTCACTCTACGTTCTTGCAATTTATGAGGCACAATCAAGAAAAAACACATACATTTTTAGAAAACAATCTGAAATAGTCATGTCTACAAATGTTCTTTGCATAGATAGAAAGTGGTGAAAACTAATCCTTTTTACATGTTAGAGTTAGCTGAAATGCTCAAACAATACTTAAAAAGCTAAAAAATTCAATGAACAAACTTCAGTTCAAGATTATAATTTTAAATATAGGAGTTTTGTAAGTTTTGTCCCTCTTAATAGGAAATCAACATTTTCCATATACATAAATAATAGTAGATACAACAAGAGAAAAAATTAGTATCAGAAAGGAAGAAAAGAAACTAAAAGGGAATTTAACAGAAAACGTGCAAAATTTTTACTGTATGAGTAAACTTTTAAAACACTTTTGAATGACATTAAAATAAAGTATTAGGAAGAGCTGATTCATTAGAAAAGACCCCGATGCTGAGAAAGATTGAAGGCAGGAGGAGAAGGGGACGACCGAGGATGAGATGGTTGGATGGTATCACCAACTCAATGGAAGTGAGTTTGAGCAAGCTCTAGGAGATGGTGATGGACAGGGAAGCTCGGCATGCTGCAGCCCATGGGGTCGCAAAGAGTCAGACATGACTGAGTGACTGAACAACAACATTAAAAGTAGTAGGAAGATATTTCTTATTATTAGATATGATCATTCAATAGAGGACTCAGATTCCCTAAATTAATTCATAAATTAAACATTAATATGTATTTTATTGGCACTAGAATCTGATGTAAAAATTCATATGAATATCTAAACATTAAAGAATGACCAAGAAAACACACTACACCACACACACACACACTTAAACAAAATCAATTCAATTGGCTCCAATATCAGATAATAAAATACACTGTTGCTGCTACTGCTAAGTCGCTTCAGTCGTGTCCGACTCTGTGCGACCCCATAGATGGCAGCCCACCAGGCTCCCCTGTCTCTGGGATTCTCCAGGCAAGAACACTGGAATGGGTTGCCATTTCCTTCTCCAAATAAAATACACTATGAAGCCTCTATAATTAAAGCAGTGTGGTACTGACACATGAATATATAGCTAGACCTTTGCAACAATATAGAAAGTCCAGAATTTCCAAGTACAGATGGAATTTTCCATCGCAATAATAGATTTAGGCAAGAGACAACAATGGATGCTAAACCAGTAGGTAGACATTGGAAGAGCAACAAGATACTTTGTCTCTACATATCTCTTCACAATAACTATTAAATAGAAAAGGGTTAAAATAGTAAAAGGCTGTGCAAAAAGTCAATAGACACAGTCTGAACCAAAGTATTAAAGTAAACAGGAATAGTAACAGGATTAAGGACTAATAGTAACAGGGCTAACATCTGTGTCCAGTTATCAATCACTGAGGATGCAGAATCACTTCTGAGGTATTCCTGCCAAAAGCACATACCTGAATGCAATCACGGGGCAGTATTTCACAGAGAGAATATGGACTGGCCTGCGCTCCTAGAAAACAGAGTCATGAGATATAAACATACCATTGAGCAAATTTGCCAGATTAAAGAGACATGTGATACATGATAACTGAATGTAATGCATGATGTTAGATTTGTTTTGCTGTCATGAATATTGTTGGGTTACTTGATGAAGTTTGAATAAAGTCAGTAGATTATGTAATCAGATCAGATCAGATCAGTCGCTCAGTTGTGTCCGACTCTTTGCGACCCCATGAATCGCAGCACGCCAGGCCTCCCTGTCCATCACCACTCCTGGAGTTCACCCAGACCCATGTCCATCGAGTCAGTGATTCCATCCAGCCATCTCATCCTCTGTCGTCCCCTTCTCCTCCTGCCCCCAAATCCCTCCCAGCATCAGAGTCTTTTCCAATGAGTGAACTCTTCGCATGAGGTGGCCAATGGACTGGAGTTTCAGCTTTAGCATCATTCCTTCCAAAGAAATCCCAGGGCTGATCTCCTTCAGAATGGACTGCTTGGATCTCCTTGCAGTCCAAGGGACCCTCCAGAGTCTTCTCCAACACCACAGTTCAAAAGCATCAATTCTTCAGCACTCATCCTTCTTCACAGTCCATTTTTCACATCCATACATGACCACAGGAAAAACCATAGCCTTGACTAGACGAACCTTTGTTGGCAAAGTAATGTCTCTGCTTTTCAATATGCTATCTAGGTTGGTCATAACTTTCCTTCCAAGGAGTAAGCGTCTTTTAATTTCATGGCTGCAGTCACCATCTGTAGTGATTCTGGAGCCCAGAAAAACAAAGTCTGACACTGTTTCCACTGTTTCCCCATCCATTCCCCATGAAGTGATGGGACCGGATGCCATGATCTTCGTTTTCTGAATGTTGAGCTTTAAGCCAACTTTTTCACTCTCCACTTTCACCTTCATCAAGAGGCTTTTTAGTTCCTCTTCAGTTTCTGCCATAAGGGTGGTGTCATCTGCATATCTGAGGTTATTGATATTTCTCCCGGCCATCTTGATTCCAGTTTGTGTTTCTTCCAGTCCAGCGTTTTTCATGATGTACTCTGCATATAAGTTAAATAAACAGGGTGACAATATACAGCCTTGACGAACTCGTTTTCCTATTTGGAACCAGTCTGTTGTTCCATGTACAGTTCTAGGCCCAGTAAGATATTAATCACGACTGAGCGACTTCCCTTTCACTTTTCACTTTCATGCATTGGAGAAGGAAATGGCAACCCACTCCAGTGTTCTTGCCTGGAGAATCCCAGGGACGGGGGAACCTGGTGGGCTGCCGTCTATGGGGTCCCACAGAGTCAGACACGACTGAAGCGACAGCAGCAGCAGCAGCATCCTAAAAATAGAAAAATTCTAACCACATATGGTAACAAAAGTTATATGAATCTGTTCTCTCTGTCAAAATATTGTACAAATCTAATTTCTTTTCTGTCTTAATAAGCACTAATCATATGCACGGAGAAGGATCATATGCAACTCACTCCAAAACTCTTGCCTGGAGAATCCCATGGACAGAGGAGCCTGGCAGGCTACAGACCATGGGGTCGCAAGAGTCAGACAGGACTTAGTGACTAAACCACCAAACCACCCAGTCATACGCACTGTGGTAGAAACTTTTGCAGTTTGAAGTGCAGTAGCAAAACTAGCACAAATTCCTTTTTTCCTCATTACTGTTTAAATAACAGAAGGTTTCTTCTTATCTTAGATCTTGGAAACTTCAGCATACACTTTTTGTCCTTTCCTTATTAAATCAAGAACTTTCACATTTTCACATAAAGGAAGCACTTCATGGTTTCGCTGTTCATGTCCGAATTGCCAGTATCACTCCTCTTGTATTTAGGGGTTACTATTAATTAAATTAAGGGTCATTTGAATGCTGACTGCAGTACCTTGACGGGAAGTCTGGTACTCAGCATGGCTGCCTCGTGACCAATGGGTGTGCCGCTCCTACAGCGAGGTCACTCTGGCTTAGTCCAGGGTAGGATGGAGTTGATGTCATGAGAGTTCATCATGCTACCTAGGAAGGGGTGCAATTTTAAATTTATGAACTGTGTGTTTTGTAATTATCCATTTAAAAATTTCCAACCATAGTAACCGAACCTGTGGAAAACTAAACGTCAAATAAGGGGAGACTACTGTACATTTATATATAATACACATTCATATATGTACATTTATTTCTACTTACATAGTATATTTATAGTAATGATAGATTTATAATTTTCAGTTAATATAAATGGATACATTTAAATAGATGGATAAAAAATTTTAGTTTATGATTCATTTTAGTTTACTAATAGGCATAAAACTTTACTAGACAGAAAATATTAGATAATTGTATTACCTAAGCTAAACAAAATCTGTCTAAACATCTTCAATTAAGTGAATAATGATGATATTATTAAAAATAGAGTTTGAGCAAACTCTAGCAGAGAATGAAGGACAGGGAAAGCCTGGCATGCTGCAGTCTCTGGGGTCACAAAGTGTTGGACATAACTGAGTGACTGAACAACAAAGCAGATAGAAAAAAACACACTTATTCAATTTTTTTTAAATAGTAGAAAGTAATGTGTACTAGGATAATAGAATTTACCAATTAAAATAATTATAATGATAGGTATTATGTGAAAATATATTTGTATATTAATTTATCTACATTAAAATTATTTGGCATCACTTATAATACAGGGCTTTGGTGTTTAAAGTCAATATAAAGTCTAATAAACATATTTCATTTCTAAATATTTTCAATAAAATATTTCTTAAATTAGGAGTTAGAATTTTCAAAAATTTTATTCAAGTATAATATCACATTGAAGATAATTTCAACTATAGCATATATGCAAGAGTTGATAATAGTGAATCAATCAAGAAAATAAATCAATTTTTGACTCTACCATTTACTAAATCAGTTATATTAAGCAAGTTATGTGACATTGTTTTTGTTGTTCTTCAGTTTCTTTGGCTATAGAATGGAAACTATAATACATAGTAAAAGTGACTGTTCTAAGGATTAGCTGTAACAGTAAACTAGAAGCTCCACGCAGAGTCTTACACAGAGTAAAGTGAAAGTGAAAGTCACTCAGTCCTGTCCAACTCTTTGCGACCCCATGGACTACACAGTGCATGGAATTCTCCAGGCCAGAGTACTGGAGTGGGTAGCCATTCCCTTCTCCAGGGGATCTTACCAGTGAAGCCCAAGAATACTGGCGTGGGTAGCCTGTTCCTGGTCCAGCAGATCTTCCTGACCCAGGCATTGAACCAGGGTCTCCTACATTGCAGGCAGATTCTTTTCCAGTTGAGCTGTAAGTCCTTAGTATTTGAGAGCTATTATTATTGCTATTCAGAGAAGGCAATGGCACCCTACTCCAGTACTCTTGCCTGGAAAATCCCATGGACGGAGGGGCCTGGTGGGCTGCAGTCCATGGGGTCACGAAGAGTCGGACACGACTGAGCAACTTCACTTTCACTTTTCACTTTCCTGCATTGGAGAAGGAAATGGCAGCCCACTCCAGTGTTCTTGCCTGGAGAATCCCAGGGACGGCGGAGCCTGGTGGGCTGCCTTCTATGGGGTCGCACAGAGTCGGACACGACTGAAGCGACTTAGCAGCAGCAGCATTATTGCTATTAACATAATTATTTTAAAATGGTATTTCCCAAACCAAGCAAATCTAAGTGTAAAACTGACTAGGGAAGCAATTATTTTAGTTCTGAAATGGGCCAATTTAGTAATCTTGCTACATCACTTTCCTGTATATATTTAATGTCATCTCAGTTATTTCTAAAATGTTACCTAAGGATAGAACACCTTTATTTATTATCACTGGTGATGTTCCCTTTTGATGAAATGGAATTCCCAGCATTATATATTGAAATACAAGCGTCTCAGATTTATATCTATAATATCAAGATAAAATTAACTACACAGGCAAAGTTTACTTCATGGATTATCTGGATTGAAGGATTCAGTGCGTTGACTAGTTTCAATGACTTGATTATAATCAAAGAAGATATAATCTTCATGGAAGATTACACAAACATCATTTGAGCTGCACCAAATAAGGATTATAAAATGATGCATCTTTTCAGTCTGTAGGCCAGTCTTTTACCTAGAATGTGATGGAAGGGTAAAAACTGACAAGAGAACTGTGTATTCTCATGCATTGGTCATGAGAAGAGCAATGTATCTTCTCTGTAGTATGGGGTGGTACTTTCCAGAAAAGGGCTAAAGGAATTTGAAGTAAAAAGCTTTAGAAACTACTGTTTTCTTCTAACTAGGAGGGAATTCTTTTACTTTCAGGTATTTTCAGGAATCATGCATGCATGCACGCTCAGTCACTCAGTCATGTCTGACTCTTTGCGACCCCATGGACTGAAGCCCGCCATGCTCCTCTGTCCTTGGGATTTCCCTGGCAAGAATACTGGAGTGCATTGCCATTTCCTTCTCCAGGGGATCTTCTCCACTCAGGGATCGAGCCTGAATCTCTTGCTTTGCAGGCAGATTCTTTGCCACTGTGCCACCTGAGAAGTCTCTTAAAGGATCATATCAGGATCCAATTGACAAAGAAAGGGAGAGAACAGGTTACCAGTGAATCTTCAATTTTCACAGTAAAGTTTTTCTTTTAATCTTTCTTCTTTAGCTACAGTGATGGAAAAAAAAAATCACACTAGAGGTCTTTGCTGGGAATTAAGTGAATGAATTTACTAGAGTATATCTCATCGTTTTAATTTCTTAAAAACTTGTGTTATGTGACTCTTGCTAGAACTTAAGAATTTTGAGAAATCTGTATGCAGGTCAAGAAGCAACAGTTAGAACTGGACATAGAACAAAAAACTGGTTCCAAATGGGGAAAGGAGTACATCACGGTTATTGTCACCCTTCTTAACTTATATGCAGAGAACATCATGCTAAATGTTGTGCTGGATGAAACATAAGCTGGACTCAAAATTGCTGGGAGAAATATCAATAACCTCAGTAGGCAGATGACACCACACTTATGGCAGAAAGTGAAGAGGAACTAAAAAGCCTCTTGATGAAAGTGAAAGAGGAGAGTGAAAAAGATGGCTTAAAGCTTAACATTCAGAAAACTAACATCATGGCATCTGGTCCCATCACTTCATGGCAAATAGATGGAGAAATAATGGAAACAGTGAGAGATTTTATTTTTTGGGGCTCCAAAATCACTGCCAATGGTGACTGCAGCTATGAAATTAAAAGAAACCTGCTCTTTGGAAGAAAAGCTATGACCAACCTAGACAGCATACTAAAAAACAGAGACATTACTTTGCCAACAAAAGTCCATCTAGTCAAACCTATGGCTTTTCCAGTAGTCATGTATGGATGAGAGGGTTGGACTATAAAGAAAGCTGAGCGCTAAAGAATTGATGCTTTTGAATTGTGGTGTTGGAGAAGACTCTTGAGAATCTCTTGGACTGCGAGGAGATCCAACTAGTCCATTCTAAAGGAAATCAGTCCTGAATGTTCATTGGAAGGACTGATGCTGAACCTGAAACTCTAAAACTTTGGCCACCTGATGTGAAGAGCTGACTCATTTGAAAAGATCCTGATGCTGGGAAGGATTGAAGGTGGGAGGAGAAGGGGATGACAGAGGATGAGATGGTTGGATGGCATCACCGACTCATTGGACATGAGTTTGAGCAAGCTCCAGGAGTTGGTGATGGACAGGGAAGCTTGGCATGCTGCTGTCCTTGGGGTCACAAAAGTCAGACACAACTGAGCGACTGAACTGAACTGAAGAATTCTAGGCAGTTAGGGACAGAGATCATAAATTCAGCTCTTTGAGATTAATACAATATATCCATATATATAATTAAATACACATGCTTAAAGCTTTAATCATATGAACTGAATTTTCTCATTAACAGATGCCTGTTAAAACCTGTATACTTAACTCAGCTGCAGTTGTAGACAACTGGAATGGCTAGGATGACCAAGTTGACTATGTCCTACTTGCAAATTCTGTGAATGTAGCCTTGGCTTAAGTTCTAAAAGAGAATGGAACAAATTCCCCTGGCAAACACCTTCAAAGTTATTGCTTTTCCAACTGTGCAATCTTGGTTACATTGTTTCAATGCTATTTGCCTCATTTTTTGGGAAAATAAAGGCAACAACTTCTACACAATGTCGATGTGAATACTGAATGAGAAAAATATTTGCAAAGGGACATACTGGGTTTTGGTATTTGTTTTCCCCATTTCCTGTCCTTTCCTCTCAAAGTAGAAATGGCATACCTCATAAGGCAGAAAAAAAAAATTGACATGGCTATAAATATTTATATTTTTTCATTACCCTTTCATTGCAAAATAATTATTGAGCAAATTTCATACAAACACTTGGGGATGAAATGATGAACAAAACCTACTAGGGCTCGTTGTCATGGAGATTACATATGAAACACTGAAAACTTTTTCATTTATACTTTTATCTTTGTAATTGATATCATTTGGATCTCTTCTCTTTTACTACAACATCCCTATTCCCAGAAAAGCTATACATCATATAATTAAACTCAAGTGGGGTTTTACACGTTTTGATTTTTTAAGCCACTTTTTAATTAATATCATTCATTTTTATCATAGTATCAAATACAGACCTGGAACAAATGAAGATTACAGGACTAAATGCTAAATTTTGATCTCTAATCTGAAAGATCTTTAAACATAAAATAGTGAAGTAAAATATTTTTAAATATATTCTGGAGTTGATTTGAAAGATTAGGTACTGTTTCTGAGGTTAATTATGTATTTAACTCAATAAATTATTTTATTTTCTTATTTTCACATAGAACCCTTGATAAACTGATTACCTGAAGATATTAATGCTGGTCTCAATATTTCAAAGCAAATAAATAACTATAATAATACTTTATATTGCTTTCTTTGTAACTCCATTCCAATTGTAAAATAGTGTGTAATTAAATTTGATATGGTCTACCTGTTTTATATTTATACATATAGATTGAGTCTATCAGCTATAGAATGCCGGAGATGGAACATGATTTGCAGAGTTAATCAGTCCACCACTCAGCAAACAATGGGCCTCCTAAAATTGTACTGGCATTCACAGTAAGCATTTCTTAATTATATATCTGACAGAGGACAAATGAATTGTTCTCAGAAATGAAATGAATTATAAATAGGCTACATTTCAGGTTACAGTTTCCATAAGATGATATGAATGTTAATGATGCTAAAACTCTTCAGTAATAAAATGTAATTAATATACGAAGGAAAGGAAAAGGGAAAGGGATTGAAATGAAAGAAAGTGTTTGTGTTTGTATATATAATCAAGAAAGAGAAAGAAAAACATTTATTTTCAGTCAAGTATCTACCTAAAGAAGTCTATTTTAATGCTACATTAAAAAAAGAATGACTATTTTACAGTTACTTAAAATTATATATAAATACATATTTTAATGAAATTTTATAAATCACATCTTAATCTTTGTTAATTCATAAAACATAAGAAATTTATTATATCCTCATTCAGCATTCACTGTATGTTTTAAACTTCCATAATTGACTTCAATAGCTTTCTCATAATCACGGGATGAATAGCATCAGTTTAAAGCTGACTTTACTTTTAATGTTATCATTTGTTTACTATTTATATTTGTTTACTATTTATATTTATTTGTTTGTTTACTAAGAATAGTAGGGCTGTGTCTGTTTTATGACCTGCTGGGTCATCATCATTTACAAGTCTTGTAACAAATAATTACCTGTTGGGTGACTGAAAACAAGGTAATCGATATAACTTCTCTTTGTATATTCATGTCTATCTTATTGCCATGAAGTCCAGTGTAGATCTGTGAAGAACAGCTTGTGAGTGGGTTGAAAATCCATTTATATCTGTGACTTCCAGGGATTGTGAACCACTTGCTTGTCTACATGCAGTTTTTAGCAAAATACTAAAAATAGTCAGTGGATTCTCCAAACCACTGCATATTCCCAGCATAGGTGTGTCCAGGCCTTTATCCCATCATTTTGAGTTGGCTTGCCACAGCACAAGTCTGGTTGACTTGTGATTTCAACTATGTGATGAGTTCAAAAAAAAGTAGTTTTGTTTTGTTTTTCAAAAAAAAGTTTATCCAGTTTTTCTTTTTCATCTCATTAAATTAGAGAAACTCTCACTACAGTTGTCTACATCTGAGGTATAAGCAGAACACGAACAGTCTCTGCTACTTTAAGCTATTAGTCAACTTTCTATTTACTATATGAGATGTAATTCAAGATTGGATTGGATTGGATTATGACTAAACTAATCTAGTTTAGAGAAAGGAACATCAAGAGAAGAGAATAATTTGGTCGTCAAATACTTCATTTTGGTGAGAAGAGTGGAATTGTATTATGTAAGAGGAATTTTTCACTATATTGTTATAAGCACATTATTTTCAAATTTATGAGTGGAAGGATATATTTCAATACTAAGCAACCCAAAGGGTGGGCTGTGGTGTTTGTGGACAATTGGCACTCAGGCTCTATTTTTCACACGAATGAAAACTTCAGGAGTTTCTTGTGGTTAAGAGTCTGTGAGTGAATTTTTTCAACTGGAAACACTTAATGGCATTTGGAGGGTACACGTGACTGGAAATGTTTTCTTATTTTTGGAGATATGGGAGATTAGAAGCTGGCCAGTGTTGCTGTGAAGTGTTGTCAGACTTCTTGGAAATGGAAAAGTGGTTTCAGATATAGTGAAGGTGGAAAAATATTTGTCATCTCTCCTATGAAGATGTAGCTTAGAACTCAGGAATCCATTAATAGCTGTGACCACCTGACTCTAGATCACTCAGAAAGGTGGTTTTAAAACCCCGTAATTTATAATCACCTAACTCAGCAATACGTGAACCATGAACTTCCAGATGTTCAAGCTGGTTTTAGAAAAGGCAGAGGAACCACAGATCAAATTGCCAACATCCGCTGGATCATGGAAAAAGCAAGAGAGTTCCAGAAAAACATCTATTTCTGCTTTATTGACTATGCCAAAGCCTTTGACTGTGTGGATCACAATAAACTGTGGAAAATTCTAAAAGAGATGGCAATACCAGACCACCTGACCTGCCTCTTGAGAAACCTGTATGCAGGTCAGGAAGCAACAGTTAGAACTGGACATAGAATAACAGACTGGTTCCAAATAGGAAAAGGAGGACATCAAGGCTGTATATTGTCTCCCTGCTTATTTAACTTCTATGCAGAGTACATCATGAGAAACTCTGGGCTGGATGAAGCACAAGCTGGAATCAAGATTGCTGGGAGAAATATCAATAACCTCAGATATGCAGATGATACCACCCTTATGGCAGAAAGTGAAGAGGAGCTTAGAAAGCCTCTTGATGAAGTGAAAGAGGAGAGTGAAAAAGTTGCCTTAAAGCTCAACATTCAGAAAATGAAGATCATGGCATCTGGTCCCACCACTTCATGGGAAATAGATGGGGAAACAGTGGAAACAGTGTCAGACTTTATTTTTGGGTGCTCCAAAATCACTGCAGATGGTGATTGCAACCATGAAATTAAAAGATGCTTACTCCTTGAAAGGAAAGTTATGACCAACCTATATAGCATATTGAAGAGACATTACTTTGCCAACAAAGGTCCGTCTAGTCAAGGTTATAGTTTTTCCAGTGGTCATGTATGGATGTGATAGGGGGACTGTGAAGCAAGCTGAGCACTGAAGATTTGATGCTTTTGAACTGTGGTGTTGGAGAAGACTCTTGAGAGTTCCCTGGACTGAAAGGAGATCCAACCAGTCCATCCTAAAGGATATCAGTCCTGGGTATTCATTGGAACAACTGATGCTGAAGCTGAAACTCCAATGCTTTGGCCACCTCATGCGAAGAGTTGACTCATTGGAAAAGACCCTTATTCTGGGAGGGATTGGGGGCAGGAGGAGAAGGGGACAACAGAGGATGATATGGCCTGATCGCGTCAGGCCTCTATGGACATGAGTTTGGGTAATTCCGGGAGTTGGTGATAGACAGGGAAGTCTGGCATGCTGCAGTCCATGGGGTCGCAAAGAGTCGGACACGACTGAGCGACTGAACTGAACTGAACTGAACTCTTAGATTAAATACTTTTCTGCTGGAATATACAGAAAATATTTCTTACTGCTCACAGAATCATCAATTTAACAACAATATGCAGATGACATTATTGTAGTCTCTCATGTATTCTTATCAAAACATGTCTCTTATGTATTATTATCTCCCATTACTCTGAGGACTCTAGAATGCATTGAAAAGATTCAGTTCAGTTCAGTTTCTCAGTCGTGTCCGACTCTTTGCCACCCTATGAACCGCAGGATGCCAGGCCTCCCTGTCCATCACCAACTCCTGGAGTCCACACAAACCCATGTCCATTGAGTCGGTGATGCCATTCAACCATCTCATCCACTGTTATCTCTTTCTCCTCCTGCCTTCAATCTTTCCCAGCATCAGGGTCTTAACAAATGATTCAGTTCTTCACATCAGGTGGCCAAAGTGTTGGAGTTTCAGCTTCAGCATCAGTGCTTCCAATTAACACTCAAGACTGATTTCCTTTAGGATGGAGTGATTGGATCTCCTTGCTGTCCAAGGGACTCTTGTCTTCTCCAACACCACAGTTCAAAAGCATTGGTTATTTGGCATTCTTTCTTTACGGTCCAACTATCATATTCAAATATGACTACTGGAAAAACCATAGCTTTGACTATATGGATCTTTGTCAATAAAGTAATCTCTCTACTTTTTTTTTTTTTAGTTCTACCAGTTTATTGCTACCAACCCATCTCCCTCCACCCTCACGTGTGCATGCTTAGTCATGTAATCCCATGAACTGTAATCCCACCAGGCTCCTCTGTCCATGGACTTTTCCAGGCAAGTATACTAGAGTAGGTTGCCATTTCCTTCTCTGAGAGCTGCACAAATGTTTTAGTTTCCCACTGCATATAAAATTGTTTCCTTTATACTGTAGCATATTAAATGTGCAATAGGATTATGCCTAAAAAACAATGTGCAAACTTTAATTTAAAAATACTTTGTTTCTAAAAACACTAACTGTCATCTGAGTCTCCAAAGAGTTGTAGTCTTTCTGCTGGTGGAGTCTTGCCTCAGTGTTGATGGCTGCTGACGGATCAGGGTGGTGGTTGCTGATGGTTGGGGTGGCTGTGGCAGTTTCTTAAATAATACCATAGGGAAGTTTACCACATCAGTGACTCTCTCCATGATCTCTACTTTTAAATATGTTGTCTAAGTTGGTCGTTTTCTTTCAAGGAGTAAGTGTCATAATTTCATGGCTGCAGTCACCATCAGCAGTGATTTTGGATCCCAAGAAAATAAAGTCTGTCACTCTTTTCATTGTTTCCCCATCTATTTGCCATGAAGCGATGAGATTGGATGCTGTAATGTTAGTTTTTTGAATGCCTGATTTTTAAGCCAGCTTTTCACTCTCCTCTTTCACTTTCACCAAGAGGCTCTTTAGTTCCTCTTCTCTTTCTGCCATAAGGGTGGTGTCGTTGTCTGCATATCTGAGGCTATTGTTATTTCTCCCTACAATCTTGATTCCAGCTTTTGCTTCATCCAGTCTGGCACTTTACATGATGAACACTGCATACAAGTTAAACAAGCAAGATGACAATATACAGCCTTGACATCGACAGATGAATGGATAAAGAAGTTGTGGCATATATATATACAATGGAATGATAACTATAAAAAAGAATTCATTTGAGCCAGTTCTAATGAGGTGGATGAACCTATAGCCTATTATACAGTGTTACATATATCAAAAAGAGAAAAATTCTGTATACTAAAGCATATATATATATATATATATATATATACACACACACACACACAACAGGGCTGTCTATTGCCACCCTGCTTGTTTAACCTATATGCTGAGCACATGATGAGAAATGCCAGGCTGGTTGAGTTACAAGAATCAAGATATGTGGGAGAAATATCAACAACCTCAGATATGTGAATGGCACCATTCTAATAACAGAAAGTGAAGAGGAAATAAAGAGCCTCCTGAGGAGGGTGAAGGAGGACAGTGATAGAGCCAGCTTAACACCAAATATTAAAAAAAAAGCTAACATCGTGGCATCTGGCTCCATTACTTCATTACAAATAGAAGGGGAAAAGTTGGAAGTAGTGACAGATTTCCTCTTTTTGGGTTCCAGAATCACTGAGAATGATGACTGCAAACATAAACCCAGAAAACGATTGCTTTTTGGCAGGAAAGCTATGATAAACCTAGACAGGGTGTTGAAAAGCAGAGACATTACTCTGTCGACAAAGGTCTTTATAGTCAAGGCTGTGGTCTTTCCAGTGGTCACATATGGTTGTGAGAGCTGGATCACAAGGAAGGCAGAAGGCCAAAGAATCGATGCCTTCAAACTGTGGTTCTGGAGAAGACTCCTGAAAGTCCCTTGGACAGCAAAGAAATCAAACCAGTCAATCTTAAGGGAAATCAACCCTGAATATGCATTGGAAGGACTGATGCTGAAGCTGAAGCTCTAGGATTTTGGTCATGTGATGCAAACAGCTGACTCATTCAAAAAGCCCTTGATGGTGGCAAATATTGAGAGCAGAATTAGAAGAGGGTGTCGGGGATGAGATGGCAGGATGACATCACCAATGCAAGGACATGAACTTGGATAAACTTCAGGAGATGGTGAGTGACAGGAACGCCTGGCATGCCACAGTCCATGGGGTCGCAAAGAACTGGACAGGGCTGGGTGACTGAACAACAACAACAATGCATATATATGGAATCTAGAGAGATAGTACTGATGAATCTATTTGCAGGACAGCAATGGAGACACAGATATAGAGACCAGACTTGTGGACACAGTGGGGGAAGGAGAGAGGCATGAACTGAGAGTGTAGCACTGAAACTCGTGAAGTACCATATGTGTGATAATAGCCAGCGAGAGTTTGCCATATGGTATAGGGAGCTCGAATCCAGTGCTCTGTGACAACCTAGAGGGGTGGGATGGGGTGGGAGGTGGGAGGGAGGCACAAGAGGGAGGGCGGCGTATATATACCTATAGGCGATTCATGTTGCAGTGTGGCATAAAACAACACAATTTTGTAAAGCAATTATCCTTCCATTAAAATATAAATAAATTTTTAAAAAGGCAAGGAGAGGTGCATCAAAGCCTGCAGGAAAATTCACAGCATTTTAACCCACTCCAGCGGCTTCCCATCACCAGCACGTCACAGTGTGATCAGGAGAAAATTCACAACTCGCAGCTTCTTCCTTAGGAGAAGAGAAGGGACTATGTATCTAAGGTTCTCGATTGTGTGGCAGAGCTGTCCCAGAGACAAGTTTTCATCACATCTTACTTGGAGCTCTGAAAGGAAGTGTGGTTTGGATGCCAGGTTGAGGAGGCTGAGAAAGGAGGTAAAGACCACTGCAGGTTACAACACAGGAGTGACTGTAGCACTGCAGGCAGACACTAGGAGAAGAAGAGACTACGGATTTCAGAGAAGAAACAGGCCAACCATCTTTGGGCAACTGCAAAGGGAACAGGGATGATATATCCCAAGTAGATTTGAGAGGTCCCCAGAAACTCTATCTGGACTAACTGGTGAAGGGCCCTTATCTGTACAAAGTCAGTCTATAGAGACAGGAAAGGGTGGCTTTTTAAAAATTATTTTATTTTTTTAAAATATAAATTTATTTAATTGGAGGTTGATTACATTATTGTATTGGTTTTGCCATACATCAACATGAATCTGCCACAGGTATACACGTGTTCCCCTTCCTGAACCCCCTTCCTCCTCCCTCCCCATACCATCCCTCTGGGTCATCTCAGTGCACCAGCCTCAAGCACCCAGGATCAAGCATCGGACCTGGACTGGCGATTCCTTTCATATATGACATTATACATGTTTCAATGCCATTCTCCCAAATCATCCACCCTCTCCCTCTCCCACAGAGTCCAAAAGACTGTTCTATACATCTGGGTCTCTTTTGCTGTCTTGCATACAAGGTTATCATTACCATTTTTCTAAATTCCATATATATGCATTAGTATACTGTATTGGTGTTTTTCTTTCTGGCTTACTTCACTTTGTATAATAGGCTCCAGTTTCATCCACCTCATTAGAACTGATTCAAATGTATTCTTTTTAATGGCTGAGTAATACTCCATTGTGTATATGTACCACTGCTTTCTTATCCATTCATCTGCTGATGGACATCTAGGTTGCTTCCAACTGACAAACAACTAATCTCAAAAATATACAAGCAACTCCTGCAGCTCAATTCCAGAAAAATAAATGACTCAATCAAAAAACGGGCCAAAGAACTATATAGACATTTCTCCAAAGAAGATATACAGATGGCTATCAAACACATGAAAAGATGCTCAACATCACTCATTATCAGAGAAATGCAAATCAAAACCGCAATGAGGTACCATTTCATGCCAGTCAGAATGGCTGCGATCCAAAAGTCTACAAGCAATAAATGCTGGAGAGGGTGTGGAGAAAAGGGAATCCTCTTACACTGTTGATGGGAATGCAAACTAGTATAGCCACTATGGAGAATAGTGTGGAGATTCTTTAAAAAACTGGAAATAGAACTGCCTTATGACCTAGCAACCCCACTGCTGGGCATACACACTGAGCAAACCAGAATTGAAAGAGACACATGTACCCCAATGTTCATCGCAGCACTGTTTATAAAAATTATTTTAAAGCAGTTTGAAGTCCAGAGTAGAATCAAGGGAAGGTGAGAAACGCTGGGCTGGATGAAGCACAAGCTGGAATCAAGATTGCCGGGAGAAATATCAATGACCTCAGATATGCAGATGACACCACCCTTATGGCAGAAAGTGAAGAAAAACTAAAGAGCCTCCTGATGAAAGTGAAAGAGGAGAGTGAAAAAGTTGGCTCAAAACTCAACATTCAGAAAACTAAGATCACGGCATCTGGTCCCATCACTTCATGGCAAACACATGGGGAAAAGTGGAAACAGTGTCAGACTTTATTTTTTGGTGCTCCAAAATCACTGCCGATGGTGACTGCAGCCATGAAATTAGAAGAAAAGTTATGATCAACCTGCTGCTGCTGCTGCTGCTAAGTCACTTCAGTCGTGTCCGACTCTGTGTGACCCCATAGATGGCAGCCCACCAGGCTCTGCTATCCCTGGCATTCTCCAGGCAAGAACACTGGAATGGGTTGCCATTTCCTTCTCCAATGCATGAAAGTGAAAAGTGAAAGTGAAGTTGCTCAGTCATGTCTGACTCTCAGCGACCCCATGGACTACAGCCTACCAGGCTCCTCTATCCATGGGATTTTCCAGGCAAGAGTACTGGAGTGGGTTGCCATTGCCTTCTCCGATGATCAACCTAGACAACATGTTAAAAAGAAGAGACATTACTTTCCCAACAAAAGTCCATCTAGTCAAAGCTATGGTTTTTCCAGTAGTCAGGTATTAAATGTGAGAGTTGGACTATAAAGAAAGCTGAGAACTGAAGAATTGATGCTTTTGAACTGTGGTGTTAGAGAAGACTCTTGAGAGTCTCTTGGACTGCAAGGAGATCCAACCAGCCCATCCTAAAGGAAATCAGTCCTGACTATTCATTGGAAGGACAGATGCTGAAGTTGAAACTCCAATACTTTGGCCACCTGATGTGAAGAACTGACTCATTTGAAAAGACCCTGATGCTGGGAAAGACTGAAGGCGGGAGGAGAAGGGGATGACAGAGGATGAGGTGGTTGGATGGCATCTCCAACTCAAAGGACATGAGTTTGAGTAAACTCTGGGGTTGGTGATGGACAGGGAGGCCTGGCATGCTGCAGTCCATGGGCTGGCAAAGACTTAGACGTGACTGAGCGACTGAACTGAACTGAAGGGAAGATGAGATTCCCAGGAGACTCAGTGGTAAAGTATCTGCCTGCCAGTGGAGGAGACCCAGGATATACAATTTTGATCCCTAGGTTGGGAAGATCCCCTGAAGGAGGAAATGGCAACCCACTCTAGTATTCTTCCCTGGAGAATTCCATGAACAGAAGAGCCTGGAGGGCTAGAGTCTATAGGATGGCAAAAAGTCAGACATGACTGACCGTATACACATAAAGGGGAAACAGATTTCTTATATACCCCATACCCCCACACATGTATAGCCTCCCCATTATTGCCTACCTTGTACACATTTGTTTTAATGATGAATCTACATTGACACATTATTACCTAGAGTCTATAGTCTTCATAAGAGTTCATTCCTGGTGTAGTATATTCTATGGGTTTGGGAGATTCTACAAAGACATAAAGACACAAAAGATTCTGAACTGCAGTACTTGGATGCAATCTCAAAAACAACAGAATTATCTCTGTTTGCAAAGCAAACCATTCAATATTATAGTACTCAAAGTCTATGTGCTGACGAGTAATACTGAGGAAGCTGAAGTAGAATGGTTTTCAGTTCAGTTCAGTCGCTCAGTCGTGTCTGACTCTTTGTGATCCCATGAATCACAGCACACCAGGCTTCCCTGTCCGTCACCAACTCCCGGGGTTCACTCAAACTCATGTGCATCAAGTTGGTGATGCCATCCAGCCATCTCATCCTCTGTCATCCCCCTCTCCTTCTGCTCCCAATCCCTCCCAGCATCAGGGTCTTTTCCAATGAGTCAACTCTTCATATGAGGTGGCCAAAGTATTGGAGTTTCAGCCTCAGCATTAGTTGTTCCAATGAACACTCAGGACTGGTCTCCTTTAGGATGGACTGGTTGGATCTCCTTGCAGTCAGTCCAAGGGACTCTCAAGAGTCTTCTCCAACACCACAGATCAAAAGCACTAATTCTTCAGTGGTCAGCTTTCTTCACAGTCCAAATCTCACATCCATACATGACCACTGGAAAAACAATAGCCTTGACTAGATGGACCTTTGTTGGCAAAGTAATATCTCTAATTTTGAATATGCTATCTAGGTTGGTCATAACTTTCCTTCCAAGGAGTAAGAGTCTTTTAATTTCATGGCTGAAGTCACCATATACAGTGATTTTGGAGCCCCCAAAAATAAAGTCAGCCACTGTTTCCATGTTTCCCCATCTATTTCCCATGAAGTAATGGGACAAGATGCCATGATCTTCGTTTTCTGAATGTTGAGCTTTAAGCCAACTTTTTCACTCTCCTCTTTTACTTTCATCAAGAGGCTTTTGAGTTCCTCTTCACTTTCTGCCAGAAGGGTGGTATCATCTGCATATCTGAGGTTATTGATATTTCTCCTGGCAATCTTGATTCCAGCCTGTGTTTCTTCCAGTCCAGCGTTTCTCATGATGTACGCTGCCTATAAGTTAAATAAGCAGAGTGACAATATACAGCAATGACATACTCTTTTTCCTATTTGGAACCAGTCTGGTTATCCATGTCCAGTTCTAACTGTTGTTTCCTGACCTGCATATAGGTTTCTCAAGACACAAGTCAGATGATCTGGTATTCCCATCTCTTTTATAATTTTCCAGATTATTGTGATCCACACAGTGAAAGGCTTTGGCACAGGCAATAAAGCAGAAATAGATGTTTTCTGGAACTCTCTTGCTTTTTCAATGATCCAGCGGATGTTGGTGATTTGATCTCTGGTTCCTCTGCCTTTTCAAAAACCAGCTTGAACATCTGGAAGTTCACAGTTCAAGTATTGCCGAAGCCTGGCTTGGACAATTTTGAGCATTACTTTACTAGCATGTGAGATGAGTGCAATTGTGCGGTAGTTTGAGCATTCTTTGGCATTGCCTTTCTTTGGGATTGGAATGAAAACTAACCCTTTCCAGTCCTATGGCCACTGCTGAGTTTTCCAAATTCATGAAGACCTAAAAGATCTAGAGCTAACACTCAAAAGAGATATCCTTTTCAATATAGGGGACTAGAATGTAAAAGTAGGAAGTCAAGAGATATCTGGAATAACAGGCAAATTTGGCACTGGAGTACAAAACGAAGTAGGTTAAAGGCTAACAGTTTTACCAAGAGAATGCACGGATCATAGCAAATATCCTCTTCCAACAACACAAGAGAAGACTACACATGGACATGTCCAGATGGTCAATACCGAAATCAGATTGATTATATTCTTTGCAGCCAAAGATGGAGAAGCTCTATACAGTCCGCAAAAACAAGACTGGGAGCTGACTGTGGCTCAGATCATGAAATCCTTATTGCAAAATTCAGACTTAAATTGAAGAAAGTAGGGAAAATCACTAGACCATTCAGATTTGACCTAAATCAAATCCCTTATGATTATACAGTGGAAGTGAGAAATAGATTCAAGGGATTAGGTCTCATAGACAGAGTGCCTTAAGAACTATGGATGGAGGTTTGTGACACTGTACTGCAGGCAGTGGTCAAGACAATCCCCAAGAAAAAGGAATGCAAAAAAGGAAAATGGTCATCTGAGGAGCCCTTACAAATAGTTGAGAAATGAAGAGGAGCGAAAGGCAAAGGAGAAAAGGAAAGATATACCCATTTGAATGCAGAGTTCCAAAGAATAGCAAGGAGAGATAAGAAAGCCTTTCTCAGTGATCAATGCAGAGAAATAGGGGAAAACAATAGAACTGGAAAGGCTAGAGATCTCTTTAAGAAAATTAGAGATACCAAGGAAATATTTCATATAAAGATTGATATGATTAAGGACAGAAATGGTATGGACCTAACAGAAGCAGAAGATATTAAAAAGAGGTGGCAAGGATACACAGAAGAACTGTACAAAAAAGATCTTTATGCCCCAGATAACCATGATGGTGTGTGATCACTCACCTAGAGCCAGACATCCTGGAATGTGAAGTCAAGTTGGCCTTAGGAAGCATCACTATGAACAACGCTAGTGGAGGTGAAGGAATTCCAGTTGAGCTATTTCAAATACTGAAAGATGTTGCTGTGAAAGTGCTGCACTCAATATGCTAGCAAGTTTGGAAAACTCAACGGTGGCCACAGAACTACAAAAGGTCAGTTTTCATTCCAATCCCCAAGAAAGGCAATGCCAAAGAATGCTCAAACTACCTCGCAATTGCACTCACCTCACATGCTAGCAAAGTAATGCTCAAATATTGTTAACATTAGTTGGATCATTGAAAAAGCAAAAGAGTTCCAGAAAAAATATCTACTTCTGTCTTATTGACTATGTAAAAGCCTTTGACTGTTGGTGGATCACAACAAACTATGGAAAGTTCTTTAAGAGATGGAAATACCAGACCACCTGATCTGCCCCCTGAGAAATCTATATGCAGGTCAGGAAGCAACATTTAGAACTGGATATGGAAGACCCGACTGGTTCCAAATCAGGAAGGAGTACACCAAAGTTGCATGTTGTTACCCTGCTTATTTAACTTATATGCAGAATACTATATGAGAAATGCTGGGCTGGATGAAGTGCAAGCTGGAATCAAGATTGCCGGGAGAAATATCAATAACCTCAGATATGCACTTGACACCAACCTTGTGACAGAAAGTGAAGAAGAACTAAAGAGCTTCTTGATGAAGGTGAAAGAGGAGAGTGAAAAAGTTGGCTTAAGGCTCAACATTCAGAAAACTAAGATCATGGCATCCGGTCCCATCATTTCATCGCAAAGAGATGGGTAAATAATGGAAAGAGTGAGAGACTATTCTTTTGGGGCTGCAAAATTGCTGAAGATGATGACTACAGCCATAAAATTAGATACTTTCTTCTCACAAGAAAAGCTACGACCAACCTAGACAGCATATTAAAAAGCAGAGACTTGACTTTGCCAACAAAAGTCCATCTAGTCAAGGCTATGGTTTTTCCCGTAGTCATGTATGAATGTGAGGGTTGGACTATAAAGAAAGCTGAGTGCCGAAGAATTGATGCTTTTGAACTGTGGTGTTAGAGAAGACTCTTGAGAGTCTCTTGGACTGCAAGGAGATCTAACCAGTCCATCCTAAAGGAAATCAGTCCTGAATGCTCATTGGAGGGACTGATGCTGAAGCTGAAATTCCAATACTTTGGCCACCTGATGCGAAGAACTGACTCATTTGAAAAGACCCTGGTGTTGGGAAAGATTGAAAGCAGGAGGAGAAGGGGATGACAGAGGATAAGATGGTTGGATGGCATCACCAACTCAATGGACATGAGTTTGAGCAAGCTCCAGGAGTTGATGATGGGGACAGAAGCCTGGCGTGCTGCAGTCCATGGGGTCACAAATAGTTGGATACGACTGAGGGACTGAAGTGAACTGATAAAGACATATATCCGTGGTCATTGTTTCCTACAGAGTATTTGCACTGCTCTAAAAAGCCTCTGTGTTCAGGTACTTATGCTTCCTGATCACCTTTCCCACCAAATGTCTGGAAACTTCTGTTGTTTTTACTAGCATACACTGTGTAGCTTTTTCTTATTGGTTTCTTTTACTTAGTAATATGCATGTAAGTTTTGTCCATGTCTTTTCATGGTTCAAGAGCTTATTTCTTTTTAGTGATGATTAATATGCTGGGAGGGATTGGGGGCAGGAGGAAAAGGGGACGACAGAGGATGAGATGGCTGGATGGCATCACCGACTCGATGGACATCAGTTTGAGTGAACTTTGGGAAATGGTGATGGACAGGGAGGCCTGGTGAGCTGCGATTCATGGGGTCACAAAGAGTGGACACAACTGAGCGACTGAACTGAACTGACCTGACTGAATATTCCATCACATGGATTTACCAGAGTTTATTTATCCATTTACATACTGAAGGTCATTCCAAGTTTTTTTTTAATTAATTAATTTATTTTAATTGGAGGGTAATTACTTTACAATATTGTAGTGGCTTTCGCCATACATCGACACAAATCAGCCATGGGTGTACATTTTGGCAATTATGAATAAACTTGCTATAAACATCTATGTGTGGATTTCTGTGTGGATGTGATTTATCCATTTATTTTGGTACCTATTGGCTATGCCACTAAAAAAACAGGCAACAAAAGCAAAAATACACAAAAGACTACCAAAAAACAAAAAATTCCATGCATCAAAGACAAAAACCAACAGAGTGAAGAGAAAATCTACACAATAGATGGAGATACTTGCAAATCATATATCTGATAAGGAATTCATAACTAAAATAAAGAACTCATACAACTCAGCAAAGAGAAAGCATATAACTCAAATAAAAATGGGTAAAGGACTTGAATAGACATTTTTCCATAAAGATATATAAAGAGCTAACAAGTATACTAAATGAATCTCAAGATCACTAATCATTAAAAACAGTACAAATCAAAACCACAACACTGGCACTTCACAGTATTGGTATTAGAGTGGCCACTATTAAAAAACAAACAAATAAAAAAAAAATAGAACACAGGGGAAAAAAATGAAAACTAGACAATAGCAAATATTGACAAGGATACAGAGAGACTGGAACTCTTGCACACTGTTGGAGAGAATGTAAAATGGTGCAGCTGCTTTGGAAAATACTATGGTGATCTCTCAAAATGTGTAAAACAGAATTACTCTGTCATCCAGAAACCTAATGCCTGGGACATGTCTAAAAAAAATAAAAATAAAAACTTGAAAGCAGCATCTTGAAGAGTTATGGGCACACTCATGCTCACTGAAGCACTATTCACAATAGAGCTGTGAAGCATTATCCTTAGAGCTGGAAGCAACACAAAATATTCATAGACTGATGAATGGATGTAAGAAAATGTGGTATATACATACAGTGAAATATTAGTTAGTTATAGTAAAGAGGAAATCCTGTCATATGCTACAATATGGATGTACCTTAAGGAACATTATGTTAAATAAAATATGTTAGTGACAGAAAGTCAATACCATATAATTCCATTTATGTGATATACCTAAAATAGTCAAACTCCTAGAAGCAAGAAGTTAAAATGTGGTTGGAAGGGGACTGGGGAAGGGAGAAATGAGAAGTTGTTGTTAATGGGTACAGAGTTCCAATTAAAAAAAAAAGTTATAGAGAACCATTGTGCAACAATGCAAGTATACTTTGTACTACTGAACTGAACAGTTAAAAATGGTTAAAGTAGTCAATTTTATGTTACATGTTTTCCAACCACAATTATTATAAAAAGCAACACGTTTGCATGGAGGGATAATATGTGTATAAATTTACCTTTCATGTAGTTGATATCACACCTACAGGAAACTGATTCTTACCCTGAGAAAAGCTGTTTTCCTGGTGAATATTTTCAGGAAAGAATAGGAGGACAGCATGTAAATGTGAGAATTGAAGGGCATAGTAGGATTTTCAAGATATTATCTGGTTGGGATAGATACATTTGTGCCCAGAAAAGGGTCTATTTGGTAAAAGAGCACAGAGAAAGTTTACAGAAAAAGTAATACTTTTGTGACCCTTGTTTTATTGTGAAGGATGGGATTGGTACTTACCATAGTAAAGCCGAGAGGTGACTTATCCTTTACAGCTAGCAATTTTCAGTGAATACATTCACTCATCATTGTTCTAAATTTTGTTTCAAGCCTTTGCCAATACTTTGTCTTACTCCTAAATAGTACACTTCCATTTTTAAATATTGCTTTTAAATGGTTGTAATTTTTAAAAATTTCATTTTAGAGTGAGTAAACAATTGATAGATTTAATCCTGGTAGAAGAAAAGAAGAATCAATATTTTCCTCCTATTTTTTAAACAAATAGATTAGGTTAGGAATCTGCTACTCAGAATTAAATGCCTGTGTGAAGTCTCTCACCTAGCAAGTTATGGGGCTGCAATTTATATGCTTTTACTGCCTTTTTTCCCCCCCCATTTGTATGCCCAAGACAAAGGCACTTGTTGTTAAAGAAGTGATAATCTTTTTTTAAACCAAATTGTCCTGGAAACAAGCACATTTTGATTGTATTGTCACTATTTCCCTTTTCTAAATAAAAGAAAATTAATTATAGTTTTCATTGCCATACAGGCTGGCCTTTACTTACAATTTTTTTTTTCCTACTTTTCTTCTTTCTCTAAATAGGCTGTCAGAACACTATGACCAGGAGTTATTCCAAGGCTAGTCTTGTGGAAAACAAACAATCTGCATTCTACCCAGAGCATAAACTGCAGAAACAGAATTTAACAGCAATTCAGCGCAATAATAAGTCACTTGGGGAAAAATAAGGGGATTCAGTAAAGGACTATTTTAACTGTGATTATTACCAGATTACAGTCAGGGCTGTATCTACAGTTAACAGGGGGGGAAAAAGCTGAAATTTCCTGTATTACTGGAAAATACAAACTTATGTATCCATACATCTCATTACCTTTCGAATCCTTCTGTGATGATCACTGAGTGACTTGTTTTTCTATTTAAGGATTAGTTCACAGGACCATTCAAACACTATACAAGCCATGATGATAGCAACAATATATTATGCTTTGTTCAGTTTGATTTGAGCTCCTAGCATTCACTTATGTTTCCATGCAATATGTATGTCATATCAACTTTATTGAGCTATAACTGACATACAACCTAGTACACACTCTTATAACCTGATGAGTTTTGTCTTCAATATACACTAAAAATTACTACCACTATCAATATAGTAAACACACCCAGTGCTCTCAAAGTGTTCTCATATCCTTTTTGTAATCCTAAATCCCAGGGCATCAGTGATCTACGTTCTGTCATTATAGATAAGTTTAAATATTCTAGAGTTTAAAAATTTATAAAACATTGCATTCAGTTCAGTTCAGTCAATCAGTCCTGTCCAACTGTTTGTGAGCCCATGAATCACAGCACGCCAGGCCTCCCTGTCCATCACCAACTCCTGGAGTTCACCCAAACTCACGTCCATCAAGTCAGTGATGCCATCCAGCCATCTCATCCTCTGTCGTCCCCTTTTCCTCCTGCCCCCAAACCCTCCCAGCATCAGAGTCTTTTCCAATGAGTCAACTCTTCACATGAGGAGGCCAAAGTACTGGAGTTTCAGCTTTAGCATCATTCCTTCCAAAGAAATCCCAGGGCTGATCTCCTTCAGAATGGACTGGTTGGATCTCCTTGCAGTCCAAGGGACTCTCAAGAGTCTTCTCCAACACCACAGTTCAAAAGCATCAATTCTTTGGCGCTCAGCCTTCTTCACAGTCCAACTCTCACATCCATACATGACCACAGGAAAAACCATAGCCTTGACTAGACAAACCTTTGTTGGCAAAGTAATGTCTCTGCTTTTGAATATGCTATCTAGGTTGGTCATAACTTTCCTTTCAAGGAGTAAGTGTCTTTTAATTTCATGGCTGCAGTCACCATCTGTAGTGATTTTGGAGCCCAGAAAAATGAAGTCTGACACTGTTTCCCCATCTATTTCCCACGAAGTGATGGGACCGGATGCCATGATCTTCATTTTCTGAATGTTGAGCTTTAAGCCAACTTTTTTTTTTTTTTTCTAATTTTATTTTATTTTTAAACTTTACATAATTGTATTAGTTTTGCCAAATATCAAAATGAATCCGCCACAGGTATACATGTGTTCCCCATCCCGAACCCTCCTCCCTCCTCCCTCCTCATACCATCCCTCTGGGCCGTCCCAGTGCACCAGCCCCAAGCATCCAGCATCGTGCATCAAACCTGGACTGGCAACTCGTTTCATACATGATATTCTATATGTTTCAATGTCACTCTCCCAAATCTTCCCACCCTCTCCCTCTCCCACAGAGTCCATAAGACTGTTCTATGCATCAGTGTCTCTTTTGCTGTCTCGTACACCGGGTTATTGTTACCATCTTTCTAAATTCCATATATATGCGTTAGTATACTGTATTTATGTTTTTCCTTCTGGCTTACTTCACTCTGTATAATAGGCTCCAGTTTCATCCACCTGGTTAGAACTGATTCAAATGTATTCTTTTTAATGGCTGAGTAATACTCCATTGTGTATATGTACCACAGCTTTCTTATCCATTCAACTGCTGATGGGCATCAACTTTTTCACTCTCCGCTTTCACTTTCATCAAGAGGCTTTTTAGTTCCTCTTCACTTTCTGCCATAAGGTTGGTGTCATCTGCATATCTGAGCTTATTGATATTTCTCCCGGCCATCTTGATTCCATCTTGTGCTTCTTCCAGCCCAGCGTTTCTCATGACGTACTCTGCATATAAGTTAAATAAGCAGGGTGACAATATACAGCCTTGATGTCCTCCTTTTCCTATTTGGAACCAGTCTGTTGTTCCATGTCCAGTTCTAACTGTTGCTTCCTGACCTGCATACAAATTTCTCAAGACGCAGGTCAGGTGGTCTGGTATTCCCATCTCTTTCAGAATTTTCCACAGTTTATTGTGATCCACACAGTCAAAGGCTTTGGCATAATCAATAAAGCAGAAATGGATGTTTTTCTGGAACTCTCTTGCTTTTTTGATGATCCAGCGGATGTTGGCAATTTGATCTCTGGTTCCTCTGCCTTTTCTAAAACCAGCTTGACCACCAGGAAGTTCACAGTTCAGGTATTGCTGAAGCCTGGCTTGGAGAATTTTGAGCATTACTTTACTAGCGTGTGAGATGAGTGGAATTGTGTGGTAGTTTGAGCATTCTTTGGCATTGCCTTTCTTTGGGATTGGAATGAAAACTGACCTTTTCCAGTCCTGTGGCCACTGCTGAGTTTTCCAAATTTGCTGGCATATTGAGTGTAGCACTTTCACAGCATCATCTTTCATCTTTGATAGATGATACCCAAGAACAATCCATAAAAAAAAGTGATAAAATGGATTTCATCATAATTAAAATTTTCTGTTCTCAAAAAAACATCATTAAGAGAAAGGAAAAAAGCTACATCCTGGGAGAAGGCATTAATAAATCATATACCTTGTAAAAAAAACTTTCATCCAATATAAAGAACTCTCAAAATTCAATAAGAAAATGAACAACCAAATTTTTAAAATGAGCAAATTAACTGAGCATAAACTTCAGCAAGAAAAATAACAGCAGAAGATGGATGGAAGTGTGTTACCATGAATCAATAGGGAAACACAATTTAACCCCCTTAACCTTATATCACTGCACATATATCAGAATGGCCAACATTCAAAACACTGACAGAAAGAGTCAGTAAAAATGAAGAAGAATTGGAATGATCATGTCCTGTTGACAGCATAACAAGGTAACCCACTTTGAAAGAAAAATTGCAGTTTATTTTAAAAAGTTGAACACTTTCTCCCATAGGATCCAGCAATTTCACTTCTTGTTAATTACTCAGGAAAAAAAAAAAAGAAACACATGAAAGTTTTGGTTCAATACTTGAACAAAATTGTACATATCAGCTTAACTTTTAACAGACAAAACACTAGAAGTGACTCAAAGTTCCCTCAACAGGTGAATGGATAAAGAAAAATATGGTGAATCCATATAGTAGAATGCTACTGAGCAATGTAAGTAATGGACTATTGATAAACAGAAGTATCAATAGGTATTTCCATAGTCAGAAATAATTTTTTGGGGGTAAAAAAAATACCAAGCATATTATAAGTGCAAGTGATGTAGAAATATTTTATTATTAAAATTTTCATATTTGGACCTTCAAAAAATGGCAGTCTTAATTTCAACATGGAGATACACAGGGAAAATACCTATGTAGTGCAACATTATATACTCTGAAACAATATATTAAAGTTTTGCAATTCCAATTCCAAAAAACTATTTAGGTTGATGCTTCATATTAACCATTATATCTCACACAATCCTCTATATTTATTAGACAGACAATAATTAAAATGATTTTTATTTATTTTATTATTCTCCAATCGGGGATGGAGTAGCTTGGCTGTGTCATCTAGGTCATCTTTTTGACATCTCCAAACTGTCCAGTTTGAATCTCCACTGTGTACTGAGGCACCAGGGTTCAGAGCCTCAGTGGAGGAGAAAGACAGTGAGGATCGAGGCTTCTGACTCTTAAATACCTAACGAGCTTATTGTCTGCTGAACCTCAGACACGTCTCTGTGTTCTGTTCCCTTAGCCTAGTCAGACTGAATCTTTACTTGGAGCTGTAGCTCCAGGTCCTCATGTATGAGGACCATAGGAAATCACACTCTACTGCAACCATCTAGTAAAATCACAGGCTAGTAAAAACCACCGAGTAAAACGACTGTGACCTCTGGCTCTTCATTGCACCCTGACTGGCTCTCAGGTTTCATGGGATCTGAGGTTGTGGCAGCTAAAATTATTTCCTGTGCCTTCTACTTCCTTATAGGGCTTCCCTGGTGGCTCAGTAGTAAAAAAATAAATTAAAAATAAAAATAAAAACAAAAAACTGCCTGCCAATGCAGGAGACCTGGGTTGGATCCTTGGGTCAGAAAATCCCATGGAGAAGGAAATGGCAACCCACTCCAGTATTCCTGTTGGGAAATTCCACACATGGAGGAGCCTGGTGGGTTATAGTTCATGGGGTCACAAAAAGTCAGACATGACTGAGCGACTGAGAAACAATAACTATTTCCTTGTACTCTCTAGCCTGTTATCATGTTACCTGTATTCTAACCTGTATTCTTTATTAACTCATTACTGACTGGGGGATTTTTTTCATAAACAAATATCTGTGGCCCGTGATTTGTTAAGTAAGTGAATATTGAAACATATCCGGTCAATAACATTCAGGTAACAGAAGACATCCTAATAGGCCTCTGGTCAATAAAGTGTTAAGTATTAATTACATGTTTGCATTGCTTTTTTCCAAAATTAATTAGAGAATAGGTTATCAAAGTACTTTCTATTGAAAGAATTTTAGTAAGTCTTTTTTAAAACATAAATTTAGGATAAAATCTAAACATCAAATTTATTTTAGTGAAACTGAATTTAGAGAGTCACTTCTCATATCTCTGCAGTGTTTTCTGTAACACAGCATTACCAATACAACTTTCTCACCCAGTAGCATTGAAGAAGCCTTAAATTAGAAATGCCCAGAATCAAATCAAACCAAACAGCAAAATATGCTTTTATTAGGAGCATTCCATAGTTGTTTCTAGCCAATCTAAACAGGATAAACTAATATTCTTCATTGTTTGAAAACACTCCACGCATTCTGACTCCTCTTTTTAAAATTCTTGGACATGTTTCCCTTCCTTGTAAGAACATAAAATGCATATTTTGGGCTTTGTCCTAGTAACTTCTGGTTTCTATCATGGAACTCAGTTGGGTCCAACTTTTTGCGACCCCATGGGCTGAAGCCCACTAGGCTCCTCTGTCTGTGGGATTCTCCAGGTAAGAATACTGCAATGGGTTTCCAGTCCTTCTTCAGGGGATCTCCCTGATCCAAGGATGGAATCTGCATCTCCTGTGTCTTCTTCATTGCAGGTGGATTCTTTACAGCTTAATCCACCGGGGAAGCCCTTTCTATCACCACCCACTCACTTTCTTATAAATAGTCATAAAAAATAAATAAATAGTCATCTTTCAGATTAGTCATCTTTAAAATATGTAGTTATATTACTGGTTTCAACTTACTGTTCTCTCAAATTTAGAATCTGTTTGCTTTAGAGAGTTGCCTGTTTTATGGTTGTTCAATTTTTTTAAGTTCCTGTAATTGGAGCAGTAGTAAAAAAACAATCTCTTAGAGATTCTTGCCAGAGAACCTGTGTAACTTCTCAAGTACAGAGACAGCTCACATCAGGCCCTGGGGACAGCTGCAGAAGTCGAAAGGTGGGCTTTGCATTTTAGAGAAATTTCCTTTACGAATATGATGTCACTCATAATTATTTTTGCTAGAACATTATTTGGCCTAAGATAGATCTGCAAAGAGCAAGTCTATGGGCCAGTTCTTTCTTGCTGTAAACATTAAGTTTCCTGAATGAGTTATATCCATTCACTTAATTATTTCCAACATGGTAGTGATTTTTTTTTTTCATATTAACTGTTTCCTACTAAAGAGGTCTTTTTAAGGTTTTAAAAATTATATACCCCTTAAAACAGATTTCAAATTGAATTAAAATATGCTACAGTTAAAAAATATTTCAAATTGAATTGAAATATGCCACACTTAAAAAGACATGCATAGATACATTGAAATATTTTAATAACATAAATAGTGTCATCTAGTTTATAGTCTATGGGACTTTGAACAGAACTTGTATCCTACTATTGGGTGAAAATTGTATAAATTTTAGTTATGTTGAATTGTTTCATAGTGCTTTTCAGGTCTACTATATCCTACTTCTCTGTATATTCATTCTATTAATTTTTGATAGTTTAATATTGAAACTCCATGTAAAAATCTTAATTTATCTACTTAAAAAATAATTGTAATATATAAGTGAACTATATGTAACCTTGTTCTATATTTTCCAGTTCTCCTGTAAATGTGCTATCATACTTTCATAATTTAAGAAAGAAAATTATTCGTTTAAAGGCAAACATTAATGGCAAATGGGCCTTTAAAATATTTACACTGAAGCAAGAGAATGTGTCACCCAAGAAATTGACATAGCTGCTTAAAATTATTCTAAACAGCCCTTATCAAATATTTTAGGCATCACTGAAAATGCTTGTCACTGGAAATATAAGGCCTGTTCATAGACCGTTTGTTGCCTATTGTCTGAATGTGTGACTCTCCAGATTGACACCAAATTGCTATCTTGTCAACATGTAAAAGGATGGATCACTTTATCTCCTGACTGATGAAGTTTCAAATCCACAAAGCACAGGCCGTCAGTCCTTTGAGGTGATTATGATGCCTCAAACCCGACAGCCTGTCCTGACAGCTTTCACATATTCCTGAAACCAAACTGTTTCTGCTTCTATTAGAAGGCAGGTGTATAAAACCTAGAGGAAGAAGAAGGTAAATAGAAGAGAAAATTGTCTTCATGTTCTGAGTAATTATAAAAAGTTGTTTCCAGGGAAAAGTGTAGGTATTGATTTTGCCTCTCCTCGTGATGTACACAGAGAGACACAAAGAACCCATATGGGTCCAAGGTTTGCCAGGAAAAGCAATGTCAGGATAAGCAGATGGCAGCCCCATTGACATATGGCTCCTCAGGAATAAGCCCATGTTATGGAGCAGTGCCACAAGATAAGGCTAGAAATATTTTCATGCTACTATTTTAAAACAGCACAGAGAATGAATACCTGGTTTGCTGACACGAGAAATCATTAGAAAAATATGACAGGAGCACTTTATTACATGCACTTCCACTAACTAGCTCTTTGACTGAAAAGGATCAAACTGATAAGGTTTCCTATATTTTGGATACAAAATTATGTGGATAACACAGCAGATTTTTAAAAAATATCTAACCCAAAATCCTAGTCGTTGAAGTTAAAACATTTTTAAAGGCTTATGTTATAATCAAGGCTTTGATCCAGAATTTCTACTGTTTACAATAATAAATAAGCTAAATATTCCTGGGAACATTACCAGTTCTCATGTAAACTTGATGTAAAATGACAACTATTAAGTTTTTATTTAAAATTTGTTTCTAGTTTTATTGAGCTTTGTGTGTGTGCTAAATCACTTTAGTTGTGTCCGACCCTTTGCGGCCCTATGGATAGTAGCCCACCAGGCTCCTCTGTCTGTAGGATTCTCCAGGCAAGAATACTGGAGTGGGTTGCCATGCCCTCCTCCAGGGGATCTTCCCAACCCAGGGATCGAACCTGAGTCTCTTATGTCTCCTGCATTTGTAAGCAGGTTCTTTACCACTAGCATCACCTGGGAAGCCCATTTATTGAGCTGTAGTTGATATATAACATCTTAATTTAAGATGCACAATATGGTGATTTGATACATTATATACTGCAAAATGATTAACACAACAATAAGCTTAGTTAACTTATCTATCACTTCACATGATTATTGTTGTTGTTCTGTCACTCAGTCATGTCTGACTCTGCCACACCATGGACTGCAGCACACCAGGATTCCTTGTCTTTCAACATATCCTAGAGTTTGCTCAAACTCATATCGATTGAGTTGATAGTGCCATCCAACCATCTCATCCTCTGTCGTCCCCTTCTCCTCCTGCCTTCAATATTTCCCAATGTCAGGGTCTTTTCTAATAAGTCAGCTCTTCACACCAGGTGGCCAAAGTATTGGAGCTTCAGCTTCAGCATCAGTCTATCCAATGAACATTCAGGATTGATTTTCTCTGGGATTGAATGATTTAAGTTTGGGTTTAGAAACTGAAGACTTGGTAAGCCAGGCCCAGACCAAGACAACACTGAAAAATCAACCCATCCAAGTTTCACTTCCCTTCTCTGTAAAAGGTTTATGTGTGCTGTTACTAGGGAAAAGTGTGCTGTGAAGAACGCAGTAACTTGGGGACCCACACAGAACTCTATCCAAGTTCACCTTCTCCTATTACTAGTTTTGCTATTATTTTTCTTGGAAGCAGTTAAGACATTAAACTCATTTGCCTATCTGAAGGAAGAGGCTGACAATACAGAAATCACAGGGCTGCGGTGAGAAGTCAGTGAGGTGATTTCCAGGCGACTCTGGGTTACGAGACTAAAGAAAGGAGCAAGATGAATTAATGACAGCACACGGGTTAGGAGGGAGTGAAGAGAGGGCAGTGGGCCACCTAGCCCACCGGCAGCATTTTTTCTGCCTGAGAATACTTTGCTCCATTCTTGGGCTTTCTCTTTTCATACTGTTCATGGGGTTCTCAAGGCAGGAATACGGAAGTGATCTGCCGTTCCCTTCTCTTTTGCCAAATCACTGAAGATGGTGACTGCAGCCATGAAATAAAAAGATGCTTATTCATTGGAAGAAATGTTATGACCAACCTAGACAGCATATTAAAAAGCAGAGACATTACTTTGCCAACAAAGGTCCATCTAGTCAAGGCTATGGCTTTTTCAGTAGTCCTTTAGTCCAGTAGTCCATACATGTATGGATGTGAGAGTTGGACTATAAAGAAAGCTGAGCACCAAAGAATTGATGCTTTGAACTGTGGTGTTGGAGAAGACTCTTGAGAGTTCCTTGGACTGCAAAGAGATCCAATCAGTCCATCCTAGAGGAAATCAGTCTTGAATGGTCATTGGAAGGACTGATGTAGAAGCTGAAACTCCAATAATTTGGCCACCTGATGTGAAGATCTGACTCACTTAAAAGACTCTGATACTGGGAAAGATTGAAGGCGGGAGGACAAGGGGATGACAGAGGATGAGATGATTGGATGGCATCACTGACTCAATGGGCATGAGTTTGAGTAAACTCTGTGAGTTGGTGATGGACAGGGAGGCCTGGCATGCTGCAGTCCATGGGGTCACAAAGAGTCAGACACGACTGAGCGACTGAACTGAACTGAGCTGGACTTTCTCTAGCCTAGAGATAGATCCCTGGCTGCAAGCTTCCAGTGGAACCACTTGTTTCATGTGGGCTAAAAGTTTCCCTGATCTGACTTCCCTGGAGAAGATGATGTGACCCAAGTTTCACAAGATCCTCATAAGTTTTAACACCTCATTAGAAGGAGCAGCTCACATCCTATTTGTCCTAGAGCTTGAGACACGACCAAATAAGGCAGATGTTCATAGTGCCAGGTTGTTCAAAGAAAGCCGTGCTGGGGGTGGACAGAACTGACCCACTATCCTCCAATGTGACCCCACAATCCAATCTTCTAATTTGTTGTTGTTTTTCAGTCACTAAGTTGTGTTTGACTCTTTGCGAACCCGTGGGCTACAGTACGCCAGGCTTCCCTGTCCTTCACCATCTCTGAGTTTGCTCAAATTCATGTCCTTTGGACTGCAAGGAGATGAAATCAGTCAATCCTAAAGGAAATCAACCTTGAATATTCACTGGAAGGACTGACACTGAAGCTGAAACTCCAATACTTTGGCCAGCTGATGCAGAGCCAACTCATTGGGAAATATTCTGATTCTGGGAAAGGTTGAAGGCAAAAGGAGAAGAGGGTGGCAGAGGAAGAGATGGTTGGATAGCATTACCAACTCAAATATTCTAATCATGGTATCATTGCTTTTTATTGCTTTCTCTTTCATTTTTAATAATTCTTAAAAGGTAAGAGACTTTTCTTTGTGTATCTAAAAGCCATACATCAACATGAGATCATTGCATTCTTTATAATATCCTTTTCTCCTGTGTTTCTCACTTAATCTGTCAATCCAGCCCATGAGGGTGGCAGTATGAGCCTCCCCTCCCCCTAAACATATAAACCCAGACACACTATACACAGACAGATACATTTAAGTTTTTACAAGATATGATCAACAACAACTAATTAGTAAGCAGTAGAACTAGAAGAAGTAGCAAATTATCTAGTAAGAATAGACATGTCTTTCCAAATAGTTATAAAGGCTGAGATCAGTTTGTTTACTTTTATAGGTATTTGCATTAAATTATCAGATGCAGGAAAATTTTCCACATTATTCTCCCAAGTTTTTTTCAAAGGCTACAGATACACAATTACACAGACTATGCTGAAGTATAACTTCTTTCCTTTTAATATTGTTTCCAAGTATTTGGTAATCAGATAGGAATAAAAAACTGATAGAAAATTTCATTTAAAGAACACTATATGTAGAATTACACTCCTGAGAGAGAAGATAGCTATTAATGGTCAAGGGAAGGTCAAGAGTAACTCTTCACAGAAAAATGAAAGAAAAAAGAATGAATGAATAACTGAGATAAAGCTTGGAAAGAATTATACAACTGACTTTTTGAAATTGGGGTCTGTGATATCTGATAAACTGTGACGGATGCTAAAGAGTACAAAGATACAGTATACTCTCTAGAACCTCAGGAATGAATTTTTAAAAAAGAAAGAAAACCTGGCAGTGATTGTTGTGGTAGCTTACAATTTGATGGCACTTTGCTGAGTTTAAAGTGCCCCAAACTAGGAATCTGAGGAGGAGAGTCAGCCAGACACCACTGGATGACCTACAACTCAACAACTCCCAGGCTTTCAGTTATTAGTAGAATGAGACTAATGGCAGTGGCCTCACCTCTGACATGGGTTTTATATGCATACCAAATAATATATTCGACCTGAAAACATTTCAAAAATGTTAATGTTGTTTATTTTGATATATATATTATTTTTAGTCACCTCCTTCGCAGGGGAACATTTCATGCAAAGATGGGCTCAATAAAGGACAGAAATGGTATGGACCTAACAGAAGCAGATGATATTAAGAAGAGGTGCCAAGAATACACAGAAGAACTGTACAAAAAAGATCTTCATGACCCAAATAATCATGATGGTGTGATCACTCACCTAGAGCCAGATATCCTGCAAGTGAAGTCAATTGGGCTTTAGGAAGCATCACTGCTAACAAAGCTAGTGGAGGTGATGGAATTCCAGTTGAGCTATTTCAAATCCTCAAAGATGATGCTGAAAGTGCTGCACTCAGTATGTCACCAAATTTGGAAAACTCAGCAGTGACTGCAGGACTAGAAAAAGTCAGTTTTCATTCCAATCCCAAAGAAAGGTAATGCCAAAGAATGCTCAAAGTACCACAAAATTGCACTCATTTCACATGCTAGTAAAGTAATGCTCAAAATTCTTCAAGCCAGGCTTCAGCAATGTGTGAACCGTGAACTTCCAGATGTTCAAGCTGGTTTTAGATAAGGCAGAGGAACCAGAGATCAAATTGCCAAGATCTGTTGGATCATTGGAAAAACAAGAGAGTTCCAGAAAAACATCTATTTCTGCTTTATTGACTATGCCAAAGCCTTTGACTGTGGATCAAAATAAACTGTGGAAAAATCTGAAAGAGGTGGGATTACCAGATCACCTGACCTGCCTCTTGAGAAACCTGTATGCGGATCAGGAAGCAACAGTTAGAACTGGACATAGAACAACAGGAAAAAGAGTCCGTCAAGGCTGTATATTGTCACCCTGCTTATTTAACTTATATGCAGTACATCACGAGAAACACTGGCCTGGGAGAAGCACAAGCTGGAATCAAGATTGCTGGAGAAATATCAATAACATCAGATATGCAGATGACACCACCCTTATGGCAGAAAGTGAAGAATTAAAAAGCCTCTTGAGAAAGTGAAAGAGGAGAGTGAAAAAGTTGGCTTAAAACTCAATATTCAGAAAACTAAGATCATGGCATCTGGTCCCATCACTTCATGGCAAATTGATGTGGAAACTGGCTGATTTTATTTTTGGGGGTTCCAAAATCACTGCAGATGGTGACTGAAGCCATGAAATTAAAAGACACTTACTCCTTGGAAAGAAAGTTATGACAAACCTAGACAGCATATTAAAGAGCAGAGCCATTACTTTGTCAACAAAGGTCCATCTAGTCAAGGCTATGGTTTTTCCAGTGGTTGTGTACGGATGTGAGAGTTGGACTATAAAGAAAGCTGAGCGATGAAGAATTGATGCTTTTGAACTGTGGTGTTGGAGAAGACTCTTGAGAGTCCCTTGGACTGCAAGGAGATCCAACCAGTCAATCCTAAAGGAGATCAGTCCTGGGTGTTCATTGGAAGGAGTCATGTTCAAGCTGAAACTCCAATACTTTGGCTACCTGATGCAGAGAGCTGACTCATTTGAAAAGACTCTGATGCTAAGAAAGTTTGAGGGCAGGAAGAGAAGGGGACAACAGAGGATGAGATGGTTGGATGGCATCTTTGACTCAATGGACATGAGTTTGTGTAAACCCCAGGAGTTGGTAATGGACAGGGAGGCCTGGCATGCTGGGGTTCATGGGGTCGCAAAGAGTTGGACATGACTGATAGACTGAACTGAACTCACAGTACACAGGGAAGATGAGAAATGGAAATGAATTAATCAGGGTTATCATTTTCCAAGCAGGAAAAATAGACGTTCTATTTTTAGATCCAAAAAGCAGTTATAGGAAAGCTGCCCTAGAGTAAATATATTGATGTATGCAGCAAGAAGGCAATGGCACCCCACTCCAGTACTCCTGCCTGGAAAATCCCATGGATGGAGGAGCCTGGTGGGCTGCAGTCCATGGGGTCATGAAGAGTCGGATACGACTGAGCGACTTCACTTTCACTTTTTGCTTTCATGCATTGGAGAAGGAAATGGCAACCCACTCCAGTATTCTTGCCTGGAGAATCCCAGGGACGGGGGAGCCTGGTGGGCTGCCATCTATGGGGTCGCACAGAGTCGGACACAACTGAAGCAACTTAACAGTAGCAGCAGCAGGCAGCAAGAAAGGCAGGAGTAAAAGTGTGATCCCAGGTCAGATCAGCAGAAAAGACAGGTCGTGTTCTGTAGAGGAGAAATGTGGATGCACTTTAAGTATAAAGAGGACTGAAACGCATGGAAATAAAATGTTCTTTAGAAGGATGATAAATGATATTTGGGGGATTACAGATTTTTATTGAGCTTTTCTATCATGTTAAATTTGGGAGTTGATTGAAAGCTACTCTGTTAATAAAATGATGCTGTTTGTTGAAACAGATAAACCACCAAAACTCAGTGAATTGGCATAATAAGTCTTTTTTTCATTCAGGCAAGGTCTTATCCAGTGTGTGTTCACATTTATGGGTGTCTGCCCGCTCAGCAACTTAAGCTGACAGGAAGCTGCCATTTCCACATTGTTTTCAAGGTGATCCTGAGTGTTAGGGCCACTCAAGTTACCAGGAAAAAACGGATAGATGACTACATGGAAATTTTTTATTTTGTGTGCATGCGTGGGAGAAGGCTGTTTACTTAAAAGTGGAACACAGCATGTACTTATTTACATGTACTTCATTTACCAGAATTTAGTCACAAGGACATTAAAAAAAAAAAGAATGAAAAATAGGCTGTAATTGTGTGTCTAGAAAATAAGGACATGAAAACTTGCAGCCACTTGCTGTCATACTCTGCCCTTCTGTTAACCAAGCAGATATCTATCTTTTTTTTTTTCTTTTTGGTCCTAACCCAGATCCCATCATCCCCTCTCCCAAACTCCATTTAGCCCCTGACTCAGATCTACTTGCTCTTTGAGCTAAGGAGATCTGTAAATTCAAAAGACGATTTATCTAAAAACAAATATATAATAAAAAAAGTGTGTGAAACCACCACAACAATGCTATTTCACAAAAGAAACGAACAGGAGAGAGAGCTCTCAGCGGCACAGCCCGTAGCCCCACACCTGGGATAATACAAAGCCTTGACTAGAACATGGATCTGTTTTCTGCAGCAAACCTCCGAACAGTGATCTCTGGTCCTGTCTTCACCAGGTGGATTGTTCTTATTCATCCACTTCAGGGCTTCCCTGATAGCTCAGTTGGTGATGAAGCCACCTGCAATGCAGGAGACCCCGGTTTTATTCCTGGGTTGGGAAGATCCTCTGGAGAAGGGATAGGCTACCCACTCCAGTGTTCTTGTGGATACTTCCCTGTGGCTTCCCCTGTGGCTCAGCTGATAGAGAATCCACCTGCAATGTGGTAGACCTGGATTTGATCCCTGGGTTGGGAAGATCCCCTGGAGAAGGAAAGGCTACCCACGCCAGTATTCTGACCTGGAGAAGTCCATGGACTGTATAGTCTATGGGGTCACAAAGAATTGGACACAACTGAGTGACTTTCACTTCACTCAGTGGCCACAACAAAGGTGAGACCGAGAAGGATGCCTCCTTGGAGGCTATCATTTTTTTAAATCTATTTTTAATTGGAGGATAATTGCTTTACAATGTTGTGTTGGCTCTGCCATATATCAACATGAATCAGTCATAGGTATACACATGCTCCCCCCATACCATCCCACCTCTCTAGGTCATCACAGAGCTCCAGGTTTGAGCTCCCTGCCTCATACAGCAAATTCCCACTCTCTGCTTTGTATATGGTAACACATATGTTTCAATACTACCGTCTTAATTTGTCCCACCTTCTTCTTCCCTCACTGTGTTCACAAGGCTTTTCTCTACGTCTGCATCTCCACTGCTGCCCTGCAAATAGGTGCATTCAATTCAGTTCATTTCTCTCTTTTTTACTTACTTCACTCTGTATAATAGGCTCTAGGTTCATCCACCTTTTTATTTTTTAAATTTTATTTTATTTTTAAACTTTACAATATTGTATTAGTTTTGCCAAATATCGAAATGAATCCGCCACAGGTATACTTGCGTTCCCCATCCTGAACCCTCCTCCCTCCTCCCTTCCCTACCCTCCCCTCCCTCTGGGTCGTCCCAGTGCACCAGCCCCAAGCATCCAGTATCGTGCATCGAACCTGGACTGGCGACTCGTTTCATATATGATATTATACATGTTTCAATGTTATTCTTCCAAATCTCCCCACCCTCTCCCTCTCCCACAGAGCTCATAAGACTGATCTGTACATCGGTGTTTCTTTTGCTGTCTCGTACACAGGGTTATTGTTACCATCTTTCTAAATTCCATATATATGCGTTAGTATACTGTATTGGTGTTTTTCTTTCTGGCTTGCTTCACTCTGTATAATAGGTTCCAGTTTCATCCATCTCATTAGAACTGATTCAAATGTATTCTTTTTAATGGCTGAGTAATACTCCATTGTGTATATGTACCACTGCTTTCTTATCCATTCATCTGCTGATGGGCATCTAGGTTGCTTCCATGTCCTGGCTATTATAAACAGTGCTGCGATGAACATTGGGGTACACGTGTCTCTTTCCCTTCTGGTTTCCTCAGTGTGTATGCCCAGCAGTGGGATTGCTGGATCATAAGGCAGTTGTATTTCCAGTTTTTTAAGGAATCTCCACACTGTTCTCCATAGTGGCTGTACTAGTTTGCATTCCCACCAACAGTGTAAGAGGGTTCCCTTTTCTCCACACCCTCTCCAGCATTTATTGCTTGTAGACTTTTGGATCGCAGCCATTCTGACTGGCGTGAAATGGTACCTCATAGTGGTTTTGATTTGCATTTCTCTGATAATGAATGATGTTGAGCATCTTTTCATGTGTTTGTTAGCCATCTGTATGTCTTCTTTGGAGAAATGTCTGTTTAGTTCTTTGGCCCATTTTTTGATTGGGTCATTTATTTTTCTGGAGTTGAGCTGTAGGAGTTGCTTATATATTTTTGAGATTAGTTGTTTGTCCGTTGCTTCATTTGCTATTGTTTTCTCCCATTCTGAAGGCTGCCTTTTCACCTTGCTACTGGTTTCCTTTGTTGTGCAGAAGCTTTTAAATTTAATTAGGTCCCATTTGTTTATTTTTGCTTTTATTTCCAATATTCTGGGAGGTGGGTCATAGAGGATCCTGCTGTGATGTATGTCGGAGAGTGTTTTGCCTATGTTCTCCTCTAGGAGTTTTATAGTTTCTGATCTTATGTTTAGATCTTTAATCCATTTTGAGTTTATTTTTGTGTAAGGTGTTAGAAAGTGTTCTAGTTTCATTCTTTTACAAGTGGTTGACCAGCTTTCCCAGCACCACTTGTTACATCCACCTTTTTAGAACTGACATCATTTTTATAGCCAACTTCCTATTGGTAACATTTTAGGATCAGAATAGTCTCATTGCCAAAAGTTTTCTTTTTTAGTTTAGAATTGCAGGTTTTTTGGACAATAACATCCCCTCAAAAATGCAGTATTTGTTTAATCAGTTCCGGATGCCTCTCATAGTCTCAGTTTTTCTTACTTAATGCTTTCTTTATCTCTGTGATATTCTTGTTCAATTTAATGGAGATAACCTTGAAGCAGATGGCATTAGTCTTAGCTGTTTTCAAAACTAAGTCAAAAAGGGTTTCAACATTCAAAATATTTTAAAATTTTATTCTTATTATTTGGGGGCCTAGAAACTAATCTACTGTGACCTCAAAAGTCTGTACATTATTTACTTTCATTTCTGCTTGCAAAGAAGGTAATTATAACTTGAGGCCATTTCATTCGTTTCACACTTTGCTAAATGCAGTTAGTAGCTACCAACACACATTACTAAATTGTGTTTTCCAAGTGCTTATGCTTGAGCTAGACTGCCTCAAAAGTTATCACAGATGCCATTTTGAACATTTGTTTACTCACAACACAATAAAGATCTCCCTTTTCCCAATCTCTTTTATCCATATACTGGGAGTTCACTCCACTATTCTTGTCTGGAGAATTCCACAGACAGAGGACTCTGTACTGTCCATGGGGCACAGAGTCCGACACGACTGAATGACTTCAGTTTCACACACTAGGAGTTCACTGCCTAATCAACAATGAGACAAGTTTACGGAATTTTAGTTTGCCACTATAGTTTATATTAACTATATAACACCAGCTGCTGTAACCAGAAAAGTTTATATCTTACTCAAGTAAAATGTCACAAGAATGGAGAGGAAATGGGCTCCACACATTCTAGGAAAGTCTGTTGTATTAAATAAAGAAGAAGAAGAGGAGGAGAAGGAGGCGATGGAGGAGGAGGAGGAAGGAGGGCATAGAAATCTCAAACTCACCCTGGGATTTGAGATCTAGGTAGCAGATGAATAAAGAGAAAGTGAGGAGAGGATCACATAAGAAATATTTAGTTGGCCACAATCAGAAGTATTAGACATGACATCTGTAACTCTGATTAAAATAAATCACATAGGTTGATCCAGCAATTTGGGCTAAGATAGTTTAGGGTTATGTGCAACAGAAAATAAAAAATGGGCTTTTTGAACAACTCCCCAGTCTCTGTTGGGGATTGAGGTATTATTATTTTATCAAAAAATTCTACTGACTTCAGTGTATTCATTGATTTAACCATTTGATCATTTAACATTGTGAGTAAATTATTACAGTGTAGGCAACATATCTACTTGAACTTCAAGACTAAAGAATATCTATTCTAGGATAAGTAAAACTATAAAAAATACTATTTGTCAAGCAGGGGAGATTTTTATTTGTTGATAGGATGAAGAGGACAGAAGGAGCTGAGTAAAAATAATTTGGTGACTTTGGGGTAAATCTTGAAGGAAAGCTGGAAACAAACAGGCAAAAGAAGGACAAATATTTCAGTCAAAGGGCATAATAATATGCAAATACTCAAGATAGAATATATACAATATTTCTTCCTAAAGCAAGCTGCTGTTCAATAAATAGCCTGGAATATAAAGTACATGAGGAAATATACTGAGTGATAATGATAGAGAAAAGCTGTGATCAGATAAGGAAAGGGCTTTAATGGGGGTGATGGAATAATATATATTTTCACATAATGTAAATGAATATGCTTTTACACATATAAAAGTAAAAGTATTTTATAATCTATTTAGTCATTACCACGATGTTGCACTTAGCAAAGGTGGTCTGGGTTAGAATTTGAGTTGTGTCCTAAAACAAAGAACTAAGCTTGCAAAGTCTTAAGGTTATCTATTTAGGGATGTATACTGGAAGTCCTCAATTCTATAGGAGATTTTGTGAAGTTTCAAGACTATTCCAGAGACTAATAATCTTCTTGGCACTCATAATTAAACTCTGTTTATATTGACTAATTAGGAAGTTCCCTCTGACCTAGATTTCTTCCATCATAAATAGACAGCATCTCATAACTTTCAACAATCCAGTTTTTAGATGATACAGAAAGAGGAAGTTTAAAAGCTCACGTGAGCAAAACATGCCCATGATTACAATGGCTGAGACATCACAGGCTCTGCCTGATTATCAGGTGGTTATGTTAAAGTACCTTATGCAGGTCTTCATTTCCTCAACTACAGTTCTTAGTGACACAAACTGAAAATGGAGAAACTAAAAAAAAAAAAGGAGTTTGAAAACAAAAGTACACAGGGTAGATTATGGCTGTCATAGGTCTATAAGCCTTTCATTTAATACAATGAGAATCTTGGATGAGGCATATTGAAAGGAAAGTAAAGATTTTAGTGGTGAAAGTGAGAAATGGAGTCTAGACACTTCTAATGCATAGGCATGAAGTCTGGAAAATAAGTTCAACTTGACTATGCAAATATTAGAGGAGGTACTTGGTTTGATTCAGGAAAGAGTTTAAAGCCAAGGCATTCCTTTTGTGAGAAAAAAGAAAAACTCCTATCTCTTTTGAATTCCATAAGAATATTTAGGTTTTCATTTCTAGACTAATATCTATATTACCTATGGGCTTCCCTGGTGGTTCAGTGGTAGAGAATCTGCTTGCAATGCAGGAGAATCAAGTTCGATCCCTGGGTCAGGAGATCCCATGGAGAAGAAGATGGAAACCCACTCCAGTATTCTTGCCTGGGAAAACCCATGGATAGAGGAGCCCAGTGGGTTACAGCGCATGGGGCTGCAAAAGAGTCATACGTGACTTAGCAACTAAGTAACAACACTATATTACCTATAGGTAGTATATCACATTATCAGCAGTTTCTTAACACCATGTTATTTTTAATAGAGCCATTGAACCTGAAGCATTTAATATGGTGGCTAATATGTTGACCTGGTTATCATTGTAGAAGATGATGAGTTTCTTCATCAAATATCTCTAAAACTGAAACGGAGGAAAAATATTAATCTCAAATTTCTCACATTTTTTGGAGAAGTATTTGATACACAAAAATGGGAAAGTGTGTATATGCATAGTATGTTAGATCTCTATCTATCTATGCAAATTTTTCTACATGAGAGCGTTTTGGTGGTGACGGTAGTGGTGGTTGGTTTGGTGGTTTATTTTCCTGGGGCCAAGTCTCGGGCTGAGGTGCATTTTAAAGTTTTGATATGTTGGCTGAAGTGAACATTTAACCAGATCCCTATAAGAAAACGTGTACTATTTTTGTTTGTTTGCTGGATAAATGTCAGTATCACATGAATCCTAGTTCATCTTTGGAAATACAGTGTAGTTGATTTTAGAATTATAAACATTAAGACATCCAACAAGATACATGTATTTTGAGCAAGTCTCCATAACACAGAACTGTGTAACTTTAGGACTGGCTGCTCTTTGATAGGATTTATAGAACAAAAATAAGAGAAATTCAAACAAATTAACCTGGAAGAAGAAAGAAAGGAGTCTGAAAGATTTTTCCATGAAGGAAGTAAAGTCAAAAAAATCAGTCTTGCTCAAGAACAGTCCCTACAGAGAAAGAATGTATTTAAATGATGAACATATCAAATGCAAAGAGGCCACAGAAGAAAACCTGGAAAGAAGTTGGCATATTATCTACTCCTTCTTACAAAGTAAATAAAAGGGAGGTCAGGTAAAATATGGAAGTAAGTTCATGCAGAATTGTGAAGACTTGACACTCCTAAGTGGACCGGGATTTATTAAGTCCACTTCCCCTTGACCAGATTTGGGACTTTGCCTGGAGTTATCAGGCAGCGGCATTTTCTTTACCAATCTGTGTATAATAATAGAATTATATCAGCTCTGGGTGATGCACTAAAAGGAATTTAGTGTGAACAATAAAAGGTTCAGGTTATTTTATTTCTAAAGTCATTCAGTCTTTTCTCTGCCTCTACAAAAAACAACAACAGAAATTCACCACATTTGCAATGGAATCAATGTTGTCTGAATTAGGTACTCTATACTAACCCTTGCTAAAATTCTCTCAACACGTTCTAGAATGTTATAATTTCTTTTAAATAAGAGAATGATGATCAATCTTGAATCATATTCTTAGGAAGTAATCTCTTAAAACATGATTTTTCAAGAGTTCAAAGATGAGTATGTATAATTTATTATGTCATGTCTCTGCTCCCACAAACATTCTTGACTATTTTAATTAATCTTATAGCAAATTTTATTCTTCTGATTACTAATAAAGTAATTTCAATCAGAAGACTCTAGGGTAAAAGTTCTTTGAAGTTAAAATATTCTATAAATTAATATGTAAAGTCATATTTTATCACATTATTAGAATACTAATAAAACATATTTCCATTACATTGTAGTTCAGGAAACTTTTTTTGTACCATCCTTTGATATTTTACTTTTTTACTGGGTAATTCTGTAGCATTTTAGAAATATAACCTCTTTAGTACATTTAGAAATGTACTTGTGAGAAGGGTTGATAATCATACCAATAAATTATTAGTTTCATTACTAGCTACACTATTTAATTTTAATAATGTTTATGCTTCTTACATCTGAGCTGCATCAAATTTCTTGAATGCTTTTAGATACAGGCAATATATAAATCATGCATCTTTAAGGAGATGAATTATAGGTATAGAGGTATCTTGTGATCCCTTTTTGAGTCCTCAGTACTGTGCTTAGGGTAAAGAGTTATCACAAAGAATCAGTCAGAAAAAGAATACAAAGGTCCCAAACAATCATTTATACTTCATCCATTTTCTCTTCCTAATAGATGAAAATTACTTGTTTTGAACTATTGGCCTTAAGCTTCCTCTAATAATCTCAGAACCCAGAATGTCTGTAGAGGGTAGAGAGGTGAAGTAAGGTGGAGTGAAAAATAATGTGACATGTTCAGGCAATTTACTTCCTGAGACGGGGCAGAAAAGCAAGTACAATGTTTATGTACCACTCTGATTTATTCCATCGAATGGCTATCACTATGTACTGTGGTCATGGGATGATTCTTGCTGAAACCTTTGGGAATAGATAAGAAGTTCAAAGGACAATCAAAACTTCTTTTCACATTTTATTCTTATACAGATTATCCCAACATAAAAGGCAACAGCTGCTGTTTCTCACTTTCTCTCATTATTCCTAACCTTTCTCTTATATTCAGTATGCTTAAAAAAAAAAAAAAAAATCCTTCTGCTCCTTTGGTCATTACTATTGAGGAGGTGGTTGCTTATATGTACTTTTACAAAAGTTAGAACTTTACATATCATTTCATTACAATTCTATACTTCTGTAAACAGCTCAGTGTTGGTTTTATGACTTTTACTTTTTCAATTAATTGATGCTTAATGGTTTTCTGATACTTTATAAATAAATACATACAGGGAGTACATGAAAATAAAATAACAAGTTCTTTAGGATGAAAGACTCCATTCTGATACTGCAAGTTTAACCAGTAAAATATGAGAGGAGATCCCTGAATTTTAGGGATTCTCTGAGAAAAGAGAATTTTAAGTGAGGAAATACAATGGAAATTTTCCATTTTGATGTCTGGTGAGAACAGCCAAGGAGGTAACATTGCAACTGGATATGAGAGGTGGCCCTTCTTAATCCCCTTCCTTATGATTTTTGTTTTTCAAGGACCCGAAGAAGAAGTCTAACATTTACTGATGAACTTAGAAGCCAGTGATAATTGAAGTGTGAGTCATCATCCCCTGAGTCAAGGAGCAGCAGGTTAGAGAAATGCCTCATAATGTCCCTCCCTCAGAGTAGATAGAATACGTAGCCAAACACACCAGGAAAATCAGAGGTTGCCCCTAGCAAAGTAGAATGAATCACTTGCATTGGGCCACTATGAGACATTTTCCTTCCAAAAGTGAAAGTGGAAGTGTTAGTCACTCACTTGTGTCTGACTGTATGCACACCCATGGACTGTAGCCTGCCAGGCTCCTTTGTCCACATTCTCCAGAAAAGAATACTGGAGTGGGTTGCCATCCCCTTCTCCAGGGGATCTTCTTGACCCAGGGATTGAACCTGGATCTCCAAAGAGATAAGACAATCAGGGGCTGATGCCAGCCCAGAACCACCATACTCAAAAGTACAATGAACCTGTGGTCCCTTCTAATGCCCACCACTGGCATATGCCCAATTCTGTAAGTACATTCTTCTGGAGGCTGTTTTGGTAGGTCCATGTTCTTCTGCAGGACACTAATGACAAGAATATCAGGGAATTCCTAAAATGAAGTTTCTAAATTGACTATCATTAATTTATATATCTTGAGAAGACTATTTAATTGAAAGCCCAAATGTCTAGATTAAATTCTCTGCCATGAGGCAAAATCAAAGCTAAAAATTAAAGTCAGTTCTAGAAATACAGTTTTAAAATTACATATCTGAATGTGCTTGACCCAAGAAAATTTGCAATATTAAAGTTCAGTTCAGTTCAGTTCAGGCACTCAGTCGTGTCCGACTCTTTGCGACCCCATGAATTGCAGCACGCCAGGCCTCCCTGTCCATCACCATCTCCTGGAGTTCACCCAGACTCACGTCCATAGAGTCAGTGATGCCATCCAGCCATCTCATCCTCTGTCGTCCCCTTCTCCTCCTGCCCCCAACCCCTCCCAGCATCAGAGTCTTTTCCAATGAGTCAACTCTTCGCATGAGGTGGCCAAAGGACTGGAGTTTCAGCCTTAGCATCATTCCTTCCAAAGAACACCCAGGGCTGATCTCCTTCAGAATGGACTGGTTGGATCTCCTTGCAGTCCAAGGAACTCTCAAGAGTCTTTTCCAACACCACAGTTCAAAAGCATCAATTCTTCAGTGCTCTGCTTTCTTCCAAGTCCAACTCTCACATCCATACATGACCACTGGAAAAACCATAGACTTGACTAGACGGACCTTTGTTGGCAAAGTAATGTCTCTGCTTTGGAATATGCTATCTAGGTTGGTCATAACTTTCCTTCCAAGGAGTAAGCATCTTTTAATTTCATGGCTGCAGTCACCATCTGCAGTGATTTTGGAGCCCAAAATATTAAAGTTACTGCACATCAAATACTATTCCAGTCAAGTTGGCTTAAGTAGCAGAACAAATTTTATTTTTTATTTTATTTTATTTTTTACTTTTCTCGACAAGGAAGAAATTAGAAGACACCATATCATTCAGGAACTGGAAATTAAGTATAGACAGTTCACATTAGGTCTTATTCTTGAGCTGTAAGAACCAAGTCTACGTTATCTCCTGCAAATTATGGAGTTGCTCATCGCAGCATCTCCTCATGTGTCTGATTCATTTTCCTCTATGAACAAATGAGCACCATCTGATTTCAACTCCACTTGGTCACGTGTCCTTACGGCTTCTCCAAAAGGCACTCTAACTGAAAACCTTAAAACAATAATCACATACACTATCTGGCTTCCTATGTGTGATGGATCTAATCTGCCAGTGTGCTCATTCCAAATGTTTTCTCACCATGGGTCAGTCATCCACCGTGGTCACCTCAGCTGTAATCAGTTGAGTTAATCCATTAAGCACACATACAGTCTACACATGTACGCTTTCTGAGGGGCTGTGGATGAGCACAGATGACTTTGAGGGGCATCACAGGGTAGTCACAATTATTATACAAAGATAAAGTAAATTAAAATACTCATTTCATCATTTTAAAAAAATTTTAAACAATTTTCAATAGTTCTTAAAATCCATTCAATATGTACATTCATGATAAATTTTGATTTCAGAATTGACTGCCTTCATGCTAAATTTGCTTTTTTTTAAACAAATGAAAAATCACTTTCTTAACTTTCACAGATAAAAGCTCATAATTAAGGAATGCATAGGACTGATTTTTAAACAAAATTTTAAAACGTGGTCATTGGGCTTCCAGAGTTTAAGGATGAATCCTTTCCCTAATTCATTAAATTATCCACTAATATTTTTTTTATTTTTATTTTTTCAATACATACTGGAAGCTTTCATTCAGTAATTGTATACCAGAATTTGAAAATTGGTATTCATATCACATGAGAACAGTGTTGAACCTTAAATCACATTCTTTCTTCAGGTGACATCTTATAACATTGAATGATGGTATAATTTTCCTATCAGGGTTTCTTCAGTCTTAGGACTCTGAGTTTTTTCTCTGGTTTAAATGACACAATTACAGCAAGGACAAATTTAGTGTTTTGCTCTTTTGGTAACATGTTCTCTAAATAAGAACATCTGTTTTACAGTCACTTCCTGTTTATAGGGTAAGCTATTGTAGTTAAATTTCAAAATGTCAAACTCAATCAAAAATACTGATCTGTTTCAGTGCGCAAGCGAAATGGCTAATGTGTGTAAGGAGTCAATATAATCTTGTGGCAAGAATACTCTGCTGGGAAAAGGGAGGACTGTATTCTATTCCCAGCTCTCTCATGAATTATTGCCCTTGTCTACAAAGGGGATAAAAAGGTATTCCAAGGACAAACAGGCTCATGCACGCAGGCAAGAACTTGCCATATGAACGGCAGGCTCTGATTGCTCTGAGGAAGTGTTTACATGCTCCCTGAAGGTCATACGTGGCTGCTGCTGCTGCTAAGTCGCGTCAGTCGTGTCTGACTCTGTGTGACCCCATAGACAGCAGCCCAACAGGCTCCTCCATCCCTGGGATTCTCCAGGCAAGAACACTGGAGTGGGTTGCCATTTCTGTGGCTACACTCCTTTAAACATGGCTGCATTTCCTACTATGTCTTTGAGTGTTCATGACACACATGACATTAGCTAAACATGAAAAGGGATTGACTCCATAGAATAGAGCAGGTTCTAGTGTGTGTGTATATATATATAGCTTCTTATACACATTAGAAGGCTGAGCACTGAAGAATTGATGCTTTTGAACTGTGGTGCTGGAGAAGACTCTTGAGAGTTCCTTGGACTGCAAGATCAAACCAGTCAATCCTAAAATCAATCAAACTAGTCAATTTGAATATTCATTGAAAGCACTGATGCTTCAGCTGAAGCGCCAATACTTTGGCCTCCTTATAGAAAGAGCCAACTCATTGGAAAATACACTAATGTTGGGGAAAATTGAGGGCAAGATAAGAAGAGGGCAACAGAGGATGAGATGGTTAGATAGCATCACTGACTCAATGAATATGAGTTTGAGCAAACCCGGGGAGATAGTGGAGAACAGAGGATCCTGGAGAGATGCAGTCCATGGAGTCACAAAGAGACAGGACTTAGCAACTGAACAACAATGTGTGTGTTTGTGTGTATCCATTCAACTTGAGGGTACCAAGTCCAGGTAGGCTAAGAAACATGCAGGGGGCATACAAAACAATGACAACAACAACAGTAACATTCTAATACCTATGGATTTTCTCTGAGGATATAAAAAGCCTCTTTTTCAGCAGTAGGAACCTCCTAAAACTGAGAGGCTATGTATTTCACCTTTTATTACTGTTCATAATTAATGATTCCAGAATCTCTTTGACAGTTATTATAGAGAAATTTAATCATCTGTGTTTTAACTACATGATAACATGATTCTAGATGACCAGAAAGTGTTAGTTGGCTCAGTCTGAACAAACTGCCCTGCCAGATGTGTAATCACAACCACAATGTGTGTGCGTGTGTGTGTGTGTGTGTTACAGTCAGCAGCAGAGTGTGTGAGCCTGGCTTGACTAACAGCTGTGAACCACAAATGCATATATATTTTGAGTGAAATTTGAGTTAAATGATTACTTAGTATGGCGAAAATTTCCTTATTTGTAAGGTTTTAAATAGGAGAGACTTAAAGTAGCAATGTAAAACAGAAACAGGAATAAAAACAAAACAAAAACAAATATGTAAATAAACCCAGATAAATAAACCCAGAAATGATGGAGAGTTTTCCTCAAAAGAATTTAGGAAATTGACATTGATAAATACTATTTTCCTGTCCATTAGGTTTTCTTCATTTCTAACCAACTGCTATTGGGGATAATCAGTATATTTCAAGTTGATATAAAAGTTGATACAAAGAAAATTAAATCTAAATTCCAGGAAGAATCTGATATGGGATCCTTATTTCTGATCCAGTCCCAAATCATACAATAACCTCACATTTTTCAGGTAGCACCCAGACATTCTCCTATACTTACCTCTTCAGATAACTGTCCCTGCTAGAGATCGCTTTCCCCTTGTTTTTCACAGAGATCACTCCAGAAAATGACCTTAAAGTCGCCATGATGATGGCTTCTTCTCATGTAATCCCCCTTATGATAAAGTGGACAAAGGAAAGGATTTCACAATCACTAAAGTTAGTGCTTTCTTGTTTGAGAAATTCCTCTGTCTTGGGAGTTAAGGAAGATTGGTTTCCCTTAAAGGGCAAGTCCCGGATAAAGGAAGAATTCCTAATTCGGTGAAAGACCTTTGAAAAAGAAATTCCTAATTCGGTTATTGCAGTTGGATCTGCTTAGATATGGTGGTGCAGGGTTAGAAGTCATGTTTAGAGACCTGGAGAGGGGAAATGGGGGAGAGAGTTTTACTCAAACCCTATATTTTACATGTTTAAAGGGGACCAAAAAAGTTATTTATGAGAGAAAATCTACAAGAAATCTGCAAAACAATCCTGGTCTACTCAAACTTCTCTGTCTTGCTGTTGTAAGGAGAAGTGATAGTAATGAACAAACCTGCTGGCTGCTGGCAGAGGTGAGAGTCCCTGTGACACAGGGGTGCACCCTCCCCCCCCACGCCCCCCTCCCACAACAGGCTCCATCACTGAATTCTGGTGGGACATTTTAGGCCTACATGACAGCCTCTCCCCACCACCCTGTTATTGCCTCTACCATCTCCCATCTTCCTCCTTACAGAAACAACTGTCTCCAACTTGCCCACAATAAGACAGAAAATAACCCATATTACTGACTTCTGTCATGTTCAGTGAATGATGGTCACAGTAAGATGAGATGATGCCAGCTGAACTTCACCAGCTTTGCAGATCCTTATGCACAAGACCAACCTAGATAGCATATTCAAAAGCAGAGACATTACTTTACCAACAAAGGTTCGTCTAGTCAAGGTTATGGTTTTTCCTGTGGTCATGTATGGATGTGAGAGTTGGACTGTGAAGAAGGCTGAGTGCCAAAGAATTGATGCTTTTGAACTGTGGTGTTGGAGAAGACTCTTGAGAGTCCCTTGGACTGCAAGGAGATCCAACCAGTCCATTCTAAAGGAGATCAGCCCTGGGATTTCTTTGGAAGGAATGATGCTAAAGCTGAAACTCCAGGACTTTGGCCACCTCATGCGAAGAGTTGACTCACTGAAAAAAAAACTCTGATGCTGGGAGGGATTGGGGGCAAGAGGAGAAGAGGACAACAGAGGATGAGATGGCTGGATGGAATCACTGACTCGATGAACATGAGTCTGAGTGAACTCCGGGAGTTGGTGATGGACAGGGAGGCCTGGAGTGCTGTGATTCATGGGGTCGCAAAGAATCGGACACGACTGAGCGACTGATCTGATCTGATCTGATGCACAAGACGGGACTTCTCTTGTGGCTCAGCTGGTAAAGAGTCCGCCTACAGTGCAGGAGACCCAAGTTCGATTCCTGGGTTGGGAAGATCCCCTGGAGAAGGGAAAGGCTACCCACTAATGTATTCTGGCCTGGAGAATTCCCTGGACTGTATAGTCCATGGGGTTGCAAAGAGTCAGACATGACTGAACAACTTTCACTCCACTTCACTTCATACACAAGATGAAGAGAGGGTACCAGGCCACTCCTGTTACCAGTGTTAAGAGAAGGACAGTGCGTCTCAGATTTTATTGGGCATACAAACTACCTGGATGTCTTTTTTTTTTTTTTTTTTCTTTTGAACTTTCTATTTTGTATTGGGGTATAGCCAGTTAACAATGTTGTGACAGTTTCAGGTGAACAGCAAAGGGACTCAGCCATACATATGCATGTATCCATTCTCCCCCAAACTCTCCTCCCATTCAGACTGCCATATAACATTGAGCAGAGTTCCCTGTGCTATCCAGTAGGTCCTTGTTGGTTATCCATTTTAAATACATCAATATTTCTGACTAACAATCATATTTTCATATGATTTATTTTTCTGGGTCTTCCAACAGACAGTTATGTCTCATTGTTTTTCTTCTAATTTTAATGAAATAAGTAGTATTTAGTCTAACTGAATAACATGGATAATATCTAAAAATAAACATGCATTAAACATTTTCCAAGTAGTATTTTGATAGACTATAACAATGAGAAAAGTGATAATAGAGGTTTTATTATTATTCTTATATAATAATATAAGAAATAGGATGCATGCCATCATATAGGGTTTGGGACTTAAAAATATCGTCACTGCATTACCTCTGTCATCTTACTTAACTGAAACTGGTATCCTACACTGTAAATATTACTACCTACCATCCCTGAAAACTTAAGCAACTCTGCTCATTAAGAAACTAAAATATAAAAATAAATCAAGTTGATCCTTTCTATCTTTGCTACCAGAATTTATTTAGATGTAATCACATGTGTTTATAGCATTTACATTCTGTACACGTCCATCCCAAATTCCCTAACTAACCCTTCTTGATAAAATGCATACTAAAACTCAGGAGATCTGGGTGGAGCCTGAGATTCTGCTTTTCTAAAAAACAAACAAACAAGCAAACAAAACTCCCAGGCAACACCAGGACTGCTGATCCTTTTGAAATAGTACTTAAAATACTGACAAGCTTTATTTAGCTTGCTTTTGGGGCCTTAGATAGGGTGTTGATTAATCAAGCCTTTGCATTATTTTGCAGAGACAGCACTGCTCATGTCTTCAGTTGTTCAGTCGGTCAGTCAAGTCTGACTCTCTGCAACCCGATGGACTGCAGCACGCCAGGCTTCCCTGTCCTTCTCTGTCTCCTGGAGTTTGCTCAAACTCATGTTCATTGAGTCGGTGATGCCATCCAACCATCTCATTCTCTGTCGCTTCACCCCTTCTTCTCTTGCCCTCAATCTTTCCCAGCATCAGGGTCTTTTTGTCAGGGTGACTCACAAAACCAAGAATCTCCAGGCAACAGAACTTAAAGAATAGGAATGTTGCCACCTGAGCCCTTCAGGAGCAAGTCCTTCAGTCAGGAAAATCCAGCTTCCAGCAGTGCCAGTGACTTAGACGGACTAAGTTACAACTAGCCAATCATCTTCCAAGTTAAAATTCCCCCAAACTCTCACATTTAGTTCCAACTCTGAATCAAGGAGATGTATTTGAAAGCCTTGTCTCCTATCCTCTTGACTGTCACCCTCCAGAATGAAGCTCTTTTCTCAGAAGTTGCCACCATAACATTGGCTTCTATGCACATCTGGCAGCGAGCCCTTGATCAGTAAAACATTCAGTATGAAAGCCTAGGAGAAAATACCTCCATACTAATTGAAGGAGAATTTAGAGAGGTACCCTGATAAAATTACTTTTAATTATCTGACTTAAAACCATAATCAAGAGGTTTATTATATTTTAAATCCAAATATTTAAAGAGTTAAAAAGACAAAGCTGAGCAGAAAAGTCCTCTGCATTAGACAATGGATTTCAACTCTGTGAAACTCAATGCTCCATTTTTATCAAAACTATTTTTTATACACCATTTCTTATTATGAAATAAAATTTATAGCAAAAATGTACATACACAGTTTTTAAAGAATCAATATAGTTACGATTATAATATAAAGGAAAATAAAAGAATATATCGTAGAATTAGGAGGATTTTAATATGTAAATTTGTAGGCACAATCAGCTATTAGACATTAATCATAGGTGCTGACAAATCCACTCCCTCAAAATTTCAGCATTTTGAGAAGGGAAAAAAGTTCATAGAAACTTCATAAAGTCTTTTTTCTGTTGCCCTTTGTGAAAATGTTGTAAAATTTTTACATTTGATTTTTTTCTCCATATAAAGGATGTGTTGAAGTGAATTATCAATTTGACATTTTCTGTATTTCAGAAGTAAAATAATACAAGGGTGGTTCTAGAAGGAAACTTTTCCTATTTGCAAGAGACCTTAGAATTATTTCAAAATGAGAATCATCAAAAGGCATTTGGTTATAAATGATAATTTTTGAATATATCTATCTTCAGGGAAAAAGAGAATATATCATTTTTTTCACAAAATCTATGCATGAAATATGATTATGAATCATTTCGTTCCAAATATGTCCTATTAAAGAAAAAAAAAGATCTAATGGGAAGTGACAATTGTCCAATATAGTAGAGAAAAAGTGTATCTTGATGAAGGTAAGGGATACACTAAAGAGAAAGTTTTCTATCCACTGGAATGAAGCAAAACACACCAAATTTAAGCTAGAACAGGTTATGATGATATGAATATTAGATATACATATGTTTCAAAAAATCAAAGCACCATGTAAAATTATTTAGTACTTCTTTATAATTAGAGATAGATTTTAGGGTAGTTCCTTTCCGTGTAGATGAATTACCCCTATGAGGGTAATAACAATAAGTGAGCTGTGTAATAAGCTTGCTTGCATAGCAGCAGAACTGGAAGGATACGCTGGTTGACTGTGAGAATATTTCTAGACCTTTTCTCATATGTCCTCTCTGCAGTGGCCACTGGAGCAAGCTAAGACCTGCATCTGGCCGCCAGGGTCAGCAGCACCGAGAGCAGTGAGCAAGAGCTGTGCTCAGAAACCCCACTAATGAACCCATATTCGTGATGCATTTCAGACTGTTTCTGTCACTTTTGAGAGCAAGTAATTGATTTAATTAGTAAAGGTCAAACATACCTCTTTTAAAATTTTCTCTTCTGGAAAGGGCTACATCATGGAAATTTATGTCTCAACCCCACCCCAAATAGATCATAAGAGCAACCTGCTAGCCTTCAAAACACACACAAACACGTGCCACAACACACACACACAGAAAAAGCATTTGCAAGTTTTCAACTGAATTTGATTTACTAATGGAGTTGTGCATTTATTCTGGCTGAAAAAGTCTGTGTGTTAGTCGCTCGGTTGCACCTCCATAGACTGTAGCCTGCCAGGCTCCTCTGTCCATGGGATTTCCCAGGCAAAAATACTGGAGTGCGTTGCTATTTCCTTCTCAAGGTGGCTTTAGGAGGTAATTATTAGTTGAGGTCATGAAAGTAGAGTTCCCATGAAAGGATTAGTATTCTTAGAAGTGAATGATGGGAGAGAACAGAGCTCTCTCTGCATGCATGCACCAAGTAAAAGCCATGTAAGGACTTATGATGGGGTAGCCATCTACCAGCCAGGAAGAGGGCTCTCAGCAGACGCAAATCTGCTGAAATCTCGCTCTTGGACTTTCCTGTCTCCAGACGTGTGAGAAATCAATATCTGTTGATTAAGCCATGTAGTCTATGCTGCTGCTGCTGCTAAGTCGCTTCAGTCGTGTCCGACTCTGTGCAACCCCATAGACAGCAGCCCACCAGGCTCCCCCGTCTCTGGGATTCTCCAGGCAAGAACACTGGAGTGGGTTGCCATTTCCTTCTCCAATGCATGAAAGTGAAAAGTGAAAGTGAAGCCAAAAGCTCAGTCGTGTCTGACTTCCTAGGGACCCCATGGACTGCAGCCCACTAGGCCCCTCCGTCCATGGGATTTTCCAGGCAAGAGTACTGGAGTGGGGTGCCATCGCCTTCTCTGATGTAGTCTATAGTATTTTGTTAATATCAGGATGACTAAAACACCACAGAACTCTGTATAGTAATGGACTTGTGTTATTGGAGTTAGGGAAATTCATCTTTGAATATGACATTTCAGCACGGTCATGGTCATAAAGTTTATACAATTTCATCTGTGTGGCAAAGTGAACTGGTTTTTACTGAGTTTATGCAGGCAGAAGGAAAAGCAATGGTAAAACACTCTGTGCAACGTTTACCTATACACTTGTTCAGCTTTGTGGATAAGATAAATCATTTTTGGTCAGAATTTCCAGTGGGTAATCATAGACTTTCCTGGTGGTAATATCAAAAACATGGTTTGTTTATATATCATAAAGTTAGAATTAATACAATTTGTTCTAGTATAACTTATTAATGTTGAGCTTTGATCCATGATAACAGATTCACTCTGGTTAACCTAGAAATAAAGATACCTTTCTATTTATTTATATGACCTATTTTTCATAAAACATGTCATTTCTAATATACCTAGTGCTGAGATAGTTTCTACATAATGCTATAGCAGCAGGTATATCCATTCAGAGGGACCAAACATCTGGGCAGGCCAGTGTAATAAATGAGTAGAATATCTAGCCATTCTAGCCATAGCTCAATAATAAGTAAGACATTCTTCCCTTTCCTTTCTTGATGTTGTCATGTATGTGTAGAATATTGGAAGCATTTGTAAAAATTAACAGTGGTTATAATGACAAACCTAGATAGCATATTAAGAAGCAAAGACATCACTTTGCCAACAAAGGTCTGTATAATCAAAGCTATGGTTTGAACAGTAAAACAGATATGAAAATTGGATCATAAAGAAGGCTAAGAGCCAAATAATTGATCCTTTTGAATTGTGCTGCTAGAGAAGACTCTTGAGAGTCCCTTGGATGGCAAAGAGATCAAACCAGTCAATCCTAAAGGAAATCAACCCTGAATATTCATTGGAAAGACTGATGCTGAACTGAAGCTCCAATACTTTGGTCACCTGATGCAAAGAGCCAACTCATTGGTCAAGACCCTCATGCTAGGAAAGATTGAGAGCAGGAGGAGAAGGGTGTGACAGAGGATGAGAAGGTTGGATGATATCACTGACTCAACGGACATGAGTTTGAGCAAACTCCAGGAGATAGTGAAGGAAAGGGAAGAATGGCATGCTGCAATTGAGGGATTGCAAAGAATTGGGCACCACTTAGCAACTCAACAACAGCAGCAACACAGTTTACAAATGGACCATCCCAGAAGTTAGTGGGAAGCTCCATCTATCCTGTTTTTACTGTTTAAGTGGAACTAATCTGATAAAGAAGTCAACTGGACTTTATCAGTGTGACAAAAGAGATTTGTTATAAGGCAATATCTTTGGAAAGTGTCATTTCCTGGACTTCCCTGGTGGTCCAATGGGTAAGAATATACCTGCCAATGCAGGGGATGTGAGTTCAATTCCTGGTCAGGGAAGATTCCACATGCCACGGAGCAACTAAACCCTGCCATAACTACTGAGCACTCCTCACGCTGCAACTAGTGAAACCCACATGCCTAAAGCCTATGCTCTGCAACAAGAGAAGCTGCAGCAATGAGAAGCCTGTGAACCACAATGAAGGGTAGCCCCTGTGCACTGCAACTAGAGAAAGCTTGTGCACAGCAACAAAAATGCAGTGCAACCTGAAATAAAACAAACAAACAAAAACAACAAAAAAGTCATTTCTGGTAAAGTTAAATTCTTTTTTTTTTTTTTTAATTTTGTTTTATTTTTAAACTTAAAATGTTGTATTGGTTCTGCCATATATCAAAATGAATCCACCACAGGCATACACATGTTCCCCATCCTGAAACCTCCTCCCTCCTCCCTCCTTCCTACCCATACCATCCCTCTGGGTCGTCCCAGTGCACCAGCCCCAAGCATTCAGTATCATGCATCGAACCTGGACTGGCGACTCGTTTCATACATGATATTATACATTTTTCAATGACATTCTCCCAAATCATCCCACCCTCTCCCTCTCCCACAGAGTCCAAAAGACTGTTCTACACATGAGTGTCTCTTTTGCTGTCTCGTATACAGGGTTATTGTTACCAGCTTTCTAAATTCCATATATATGCGTTAGTATACTATATTGGTGTTTTTCTTTCTGGCTTACTTCACTCTGTATAATAGGCTCCAGTTTCATCCACCTCATTAGAACTGATTCAAATGTATTCTTTTTAATGGCTGAGTAATACTCCATTGTGTATATGTACCACTGCTTTCTTATCCATTCATCTGCTGATGGACATCTAGGTTGCTTCCATGTCCTGGCTATTATAAACAGTGCTGCAATGAACATGGGGTACACCTGTCTCTTTCCCTTCTTGTTTCCTCAGTGTGTATGCCCAGCAGTGGGATTGCTGGGTCATAAGGCAGTTCTATTTCCAGTTTTTTAAGGAATCTCCACACTGTTCTCCATAGTGGCTGTACTAGTTTGCATTCCCACCAACAGTGTAAGAGGGTTCCCTTTTCTCCACACCCTCTCCAGCATTTATTACTTGTAGACTTTTGGATCACAGCCATTCTGACTGGCATGAAATGGTACCTCATTGCGGTTTTGATTTGCATTTCTGTGATAATGAGTGATGTTGAGCATCTTTTCATGTGTTTGCTACCCATCTGTATGTCTTCTTTGGAGAAATGTCTATTTAGTTCTTTGGCCCATTTTTTGATTGGGTCATTTATTTTTCTGGAATTGAGCTGTAAGACTTGCTTGTATAGTTTTGAGATTAGTTGTTTGTCAGTTGCTTCATTTGCTATTATTTTCTCCCATTCTGAAGGCTGTCTTTTCACCTTGCTTACAGTTTCCTTTGTTGTGCAGAAGCTTTTAAGTTCAATTAGGTCCCATTTGTTTATTTTTGCTTTTACTTCCAATATTCTGGGAGGTGGGTCATAGAGGATCCTGCTGTGATGTATGTCGGAGACTGTTTTGCCTATGTTCTCCTCTAGGAGTTTTATAGTTTCTGGTCTTACATTTAGATCGTTAATCCATTTTGAGTTTATTTTTGTGTATGGTGTTAGAAAGTAGTCTAGTTTCATTCTTTTACAAGTGGTTGACCAGTTTTCCCAGCACCACTTGTTAAAGAGATTGTCTTTAATCCATTGTATATTCTTGCCTCCTTTGTCAAAGATAAGGTGTCCGTATGTGCGTGGATTTATCTCTGGGCTTTCTATTTTGTTCCATTGATCTATATTTCTGTCTTTGTGCCAGTACCATACTGTCTTGATGACTGTGGCTTTGTAGTAGAGCCTGAAGTCAGGTAGGTTGATTCCTCCAGTTCCATTCTTCTTTCTCAAGATAGCTTTGGCTATTTGAGGTTTTTTGTATTTCCATACAAATTGTGAAATTATTTGTTCTAGCTCTGTGAAGAATACCATTGGTAGCTTGATAGGGATTGCATTGAATCTATAAATTGCTTTGGGTAGTATACTCATTTTCACTATATTGATTCTTTCAATCCATGAACATGGTATATTTCTCCATCTATTAGTGTCCTCTTTGATTTCTTTCACGAGTGTTTTATAGTTTTCTATATATAGGACTTTAGTTCCTTTAGGTAGATATATTCCTAAGTATTTTATTCTTTTCTTTGCAATGGTGAATGGAATTGTTTCCTTAATTTCTCTTTCTGTTTTCTCATTATTAGTTTATAGGAATGCAAGGGATTTCTGTGTGTTGATTTTATATCCTGCAACTTTACTATAATCATTGATTAGTTCTAGTAATTTTCTGGTGGAGTCTTTAAGGTTTTCTATGTAGAGGATCATGTCATCTGCAAACAGTGACAGTTTTACTTCTTCTTTTCCAATTTGGATTCCTTTTATTTCTTTTTCTGCTCTAATTGCTGTGGCCAAAACTTCCAGAACTATGTTGAATAGTAATGGTGAAAGTGGGCACCCTTGTCTTGTTCCTGACTTTAGAGGAAATGCTTTCAATTTTTCACCATTGAGGATAATGTTTGCTGTGGGTTTGTCATATATAGCTTTTATTATGTTGAGGTATGTTCCTTCTATTCCTGCTTTCTGGAGATTTTTTATCATAAATGGATGTTGAATTTTGTCAAAGGCTTTCTCTGCATCTACTGAGATAATCATATGGTTTTTATTTTTCAACTTGTTAATGTGGTATATTACATTGATTTATTTGAGGATATTGAAGAATCCGTGCATCCCTGGGAAAAAGCCCACTTGTTCATGGTGTATGATCTTTTTAATGTGTTGTTGGATTCTGATTGCTAGAATTTTGTTAAGGATTTTTGCATCTATGTTTAACAGTGATATAGGCCTGTAGTTTTCTTTTTTTGTGGCATCTTTATCAGGTTTTGGTATTAGGGTGATGGTGGCCTCATAGAATGAGTTTGGAAGTTTACCTTCCTCTGCAATTTTCTGGAAGAGTTTGAGCAGGATAGGTGTTAGCTCTTCTCTAAAGTTTTGGTAGAATTCAGCTGTGAAGCCATCTGGACCTGGGCTTCTGTTTGCTGGAAGATTTTTGATTACAGTTTCAATTTCCGTGCTTGTGATGGGTCTGTTAAGATTTTCTATTTCTTCCTGGTCGAGTTTTGAAAAGTTGTACTTTTCTAAGAATTTGTCCACTTCTTCCACGTTGTCCATTTTATTGGCATATAATTGTTGATAGTAGTCTCTTATGATCCTTTGTATTTCTGTGTTGTCTGTTGTGATTTCTCCAGTTTCATTTCTAATTTTATTGATTTGTTTTTTCTCCCTTTGTTTCTTGATGAGTCTGGCTAATGGTTTGTCAATTTTATTTATCCTTTCAAAGAACCAGTTTTGGCCTTGTTGATTTTTGCTATGGTCTCTTTTGTTTCTTTTGCATTTATTTCTGCTCTAATTTTTAAGATTTCTTTCCTTCTACTAACCCTGGGGTTCTTAATTTCTTCCTTTTCTAGTTGCTTTAGGTGTAGAGTTAGGTTATTTATTTGACGTTTTTCTTGTTTCTTGAGGTATGCATGTATCGCTATGAACTTTCCCCTTAGGACTGCTTTTACAGTGTCCCACAGGATTTGGGTTGTTGTGTTTTCATTTTCATTCATTTCTATGCAAATTTTGATTTCTTTTTTGATTTCTTCTGTGATTTGTTGGTTATTCAGCAGCGTGTTGTTCAGCCTCCATATGTTGGAATTTTTAATAGTTTTTCTCCTGTTATTGAGATCTAATCTTACTGCATTGTGGTCAGAAAAGATGCTTGGAATGATTTCAATTTTTTTGAATTTACCAAGGCTAGATTTACGGCCCAGGGTGTGATCTATCCTGGAGAAGGTTCCATGTGTACTTGAGAAAAAGGTGAAATTCATTGTTTTGGGATGAAATGTCCTATAGATATCAATTAGGTCTAACTGGTCTATTGTATCATTTAAAGTTTGTGTTTCCTTGTTAATTTTCTGTTTATTTGATCTATCCATAGGTGTGAGTGGGGTATTAAAGTCTCCCACTATTATTGTGTTATTGTTAATTTCTCCTTTCATACTTGTTAGCATTTGCCTTACATATTGCGGTGCTCCCGTGTTGGGTGCATATATATTTATAATTGTTATATCTTCTTCTTGGATTGATCCTTTGATCATTATGTAGTGACCGTCTTTGTCTCTTTTCACAGCCTTTGTTTTAAAGTCTGTTTTGTCTGATATGAGTATTGCTACTCCTGCTTTCTTTTGGTCCCTATTTGCATGGAAAATCTTTTTCCAGCCCTTTACTTTCAGTCTGTATGTGTCCCCTCTTTTGAGATGGGTCTCTTGTAGACAGCATATGTAGGGGTCTTGTTTTTGTATCCATTCAGCCAGTCTTTGTCTTTTGGTTGGGACATTCAACCCATTTACATTTAAGGTAATTATTGATAAGTATGATCTCATTGCCATTTACTTTATTGTTTTGGGTTTGAATTTATACACCGTTTTTGTGTTTCCTGTCTAGAGAATATCCTTTAGTATTTGTTGGAGAGCTGGTTTGGTGGTGCTGAATTCTCTCAGCTTTTGCTTGTCTGAAAAGCTTTTGATTTCTCCTTCATGTTTGAATGAGATCCTTGCTGGGTACAATAATCTGGGCTGTAGGTTATTTTCTTTCATCACTTTAAGTATGTCTTGCCATTGCCTCCTGGCTTGGAAAGTTTCTATTGAAAGATCAGCTGTTATCCTTATGGTTATTCCCTTGTGTGTTATTTGTTGTTTTTCCCTTGCTGCTTTTAATATTTGTTCTTTGTGTTTGATCTTTGTTAATTTGATAATGTGTCTTGGGGTGTTTCGCCTTGGGTTTATCCTGGTTGGGACTCTCTGGGTTTCTTGAACTTGAGTGATTATTTCCTTCCCCATTTTAGGGAAGTTTTCAACTATTATCTCCTCAAGTATTTTCTCATGGTCTTTCTTTTTGTCTTCTTCTTCTGGGACCCCTATGATTCGAATGTTGTAGCGTTTAATATTGTCCTGGAGGTCTCTGAGATTGTCCTCATTTTTTTAAATTCATTTTTCTTTTTTCCTCTCTGATTCATTTATTTCTATCATTTTATCTTCTAATTCAGTAATCCTATTTTCTGCCTCTGTTATTCTACTATTTGTTGACTCCAGTGTTTTTGATTTCATTTATTGCATTATTCATTATATATTGACTCTTTTTTATTTCTTCTAGGTCCTTGTTAATCCTTTCTTGCATCTTCTCAATCCTTGTCTCCAGGCTATTAATTTGTGATTCCATTTTGATTTCAAGATTTTGGATCAATTTCACTATTATTATTCAGAATTCTTTATCAGGTAGATTCCCTATCTCTTCCTCTTTTGTTTGGTTTAGTGGGCATTTATCCTGTTCCTTTACCTGCTGGATATTCCTCTATCTTTTCATCTTGTTTAAATTGCTGAGTTTGGGGTGGCCTTTCTGTATTCTGGCAGTTTTTGGAGTTCTCTTTATTGTGGCGTTTCCTCGCTGTGTGTGGGTTTGTACAGGTGGCTTGTCAAGGTTTCTTGGTTAGGGAAGCTTGTGTCGGTGTTCTGGTTGGTGGAGCTGGATTTCTTCTCTCTGGAGTGCAATGAAGTGTCCAGTAATGAGTTATGAGGTGTCTATGGTTTTGGGGTGACTTTGGGCAGCCGGTATCTTGGAGCTCAGGGCTGTGTTCCTGTGTTGCTGGAGAATTTGCTTGGTATGTCTTGCACTGGAACTTGTTGGTCCTTGTGTGGTCCTTGGTTTCAGTGTAGGTATGGAGGCGTTTGATGAGCTTCTGTCAATTTATGTTCCCTGGGGTCAGGAGTTCCCTGGAGTCAGGGTTTGGACTTAAGCCTCCTGCTTCCAGTTATCAATCTTATTTTTACAGTAGTTTCACAACTTCTCCTTCTATACAGCACCATTGATAAAACATCTACATTAAAGATGAAAAGTTTCTCCACCATGAGGGCCACCCAGAGAGGTTCACAGCGTTACATGGAGAAGAGAAGAGGGAGGAGGGAGTTAGAGGTGACCCGAATGAGATGAGGTGGAATCAATAGAGGAGAGAGCGGGCTAGCCAGTAATCACTTCCTTATGTGCACTCCACAATTGAACCACTCAGGATGTTCATGGAATTATACAGAGAAGAGAAGGAGGAAGGAGACAGAGGTGGCCAGGAGGATAAAAGGGGGGATGAAAAGGAGGGAGACAGATTCAGCCAGTAATCAGTTCCCTAAGTGTTCTCCACCATATGGAACACACAGAAATTCACAGAGTTGCATAGAGTAGAGAGGGGTTAGGGAGGAGACACAGGTGACCTGGTGGAGAAAAAGGAGAGTCCAAAGAGGGAGACAGCACTCAAGCCAGTAATCTCACTCCCTAGTGAAAAATGGGTACTGAATATTGGGTTCTTAAAGGTACAAAATTGGTAACAAATACATAAAAGCAAAAATTAAAAATCTAGAGTTGAGTTTGGAATTTCAAAAATACAATGTTAAAGAAAAGAAGAAGGAAAAGAAAGAGATAGGGAAAAAAAGTTGCAAAAATTATAAAGAAAATATAGGTACAAAATTGATAACAAATACCAAAAAACAAAAGTTAAAAATCTAGAGTCTGGAATTTCAAAAATACAATGTTAAAAAAATAGAAAAAGAAAAAGAAAGAGAGAAAAAACAAACAAAAACAAACCAAGTCGCAAAAATTATAAAGAAAATATAGGTACAAAATTGGTAACAAATACCAAAAAGCATAAATTTAAAATCTAGAGTAGAGTTTGGAATTTCAGATATAGAATGTTATATAAAAGAAGAAAAGAAAGAAAGAGGAAAAAAAAAGGCACAAAAATTATATATTAAAAAAAAATATATATATAGTTATAAAATTGATAACAAATGCCAAAAAGCTAAAATTAAAAATCTAGAGTAGAGTTTGGAATTTCAAAAATACAATGTTAAAGAAAAGAAGAAAAAAAATAAGGTCACAAAAATTATAAAAAATACATATATGAAGTTTGCTTTAAAAAAAATAGGGTCTTTTTTTTTTTTTTTGCAAAGTAATAGTAGGTTATAAAAGTGAAAATTAAAGGAATAATAGAGGACTTAAAATTTTTTTTTAATTAAAAAAAAAAGAAAGAATGATCACAAAAATAGTAAAAATATATCTAGGACTTTCTCTGGTTTTGTTTTGGGTATTGTGGGGTCAGTTCATTTTCAGCTAGTTCCTTGGTCGGACATATTTCTCAAGATCTATAGGCCCCTTCGTATGTATTCAGTTCTAACCACAGGGTTTTAGTCTATTGCCTGTAGCTTCCAAGGCGGTTCCCTCTGTTATAGCTTCTTCTGTTTGCTGGTCTCTTCAGTGTCTGGTTTCTGCCCTGACACAAAGGGGACAGTGGTGGACACTTTCTTTTTTTTTTTTTTTTAGGCTCACTTGTTCAGTTGCGCTGTGGGGAGGGAGGGACGCTGCAAACAAATAACACTGGCGTGTGCTGGCAGTGCCTCAGCCATACTGGGCCTGCCTCCGCTCACGGTGCATGTAGCCTCCCTGCCCACACTGCTCAGGCTCTAGGTTGCCCCACCAGGAACCATCCATGGCCGGCCCTGGGCTGCCTGTCCCAGGTCTAAGCCGCTCAGGTTCAGGCACTTGGGTAGTCCTCAAAGGCGCAGATTCGGTTGGGCCAGCATTTTGTGCCCCTCCCAGGTCCGAGCAGCTCAGGTGATGAGGTGTTTGGCGAGCGCAATTGCTGTGACTTATCGCCTCCCTGCCGCTCGGTTATCTAGGTGTACAACTGGCGCACCTTCTCAGGCGGATGTTGACTGTCCAGACCCCCAAGAAGTTTTAGTTAGCAAAGAAGCCTGCTTACAGTTTTGTAGATAATGTCTCTCTGGGGCTGTGATTGCCCCCTTCCGGCTCTGGCTGCCTGTCACCAGAGGGGGACAGTCTGCAGCCGGCTATCTCTGTACAGTCCTTTGTTCTGTGCATGGGCCTGGTGGTGTCTTAGGTTAGGGCTGGCTTTTCGTGTGGTAGATATCCCACAGTCTGGTTTGCTAGCCCAAATTATTTCGCTCAGATAGCGCTCGGGGTATTCAGGCCAGATCCTTATTCCAAGCAATGCAGCCCGTGCAGTGCTTCCCTGCCCAGCCCCCGCTTGCTAATGGCAGATGCGGGCATCTGCACTGCTTCTCCGCTGGGGGAGTTACCGTAGGGCTCGTAATCTGCGGGTTTTAATTGTTTATTTATTTTCCCTCCCTGTTATGTTGCCCTCTGTGCTTCCAAGGCTCGGCACAGATTCGGCAGTGAGAAGGTTTCCTGGTGTTTGGAAACTTCTCTCTTTTTAAGACTCCCTTCCCAGGATGGAGCTCCGTCCCTCCCTCTTTTGTCTATTTTTTTGTCTTATATATTTTTTCCTACCTCCTTTCGAAGACATGGGTTGCTTTTCTGGGTGCCTGATGTCCTCTGCTGGCATTCAGAAGTTGTTTTGTGGAATTTACTCAGCATTTAAATGTTCTTTTGATGAATTTGTGGGGGAGAAAGTGTTCTCCCCATCCTACTCCTCCACCATCTTGGCTCCTCCTCTAAAGTTAAATTCTAATGACAAAAATTAAATTAAAAATTATTATATTTACAAAATATAGATGTATAACACATGGTTATATCTAATTGAATGCTGGTAGCACAGATGGAAAGAACTAGTTTGGTATTTATCTTTAATTTATCTTTTAGTTTATCTTTTATCTTTTAGTTTTATCTTTTACTGTAGCTAATTCAAGATGAGCTTAGTTGCTTAGTTTTTAGAGATACTTGAAACTTCTGGTAGGCATATTTACTGGTAGGATACCAGTTTCAATTAAATTAGATGTCAGGTAATGTGGTGAAGATATTTTTAAATCCCCCAAATTATTATGATAGTAAATGCCACATTTCTCTATAACTTCTATTATTACATTCCCCATTGTTATATTCTATCAAAATGCTACTTGGAAAAATGTTTAATGTATGTTTATTTTTAGATATTATCCACATTAGTCAGTTAGATTAAAAACTACGTATTTCATTCAAATGAGGAGAAAGACAATCATACATAACTGTCTATTGGAAGACCCAGAAAGATAAATCATATGAAAACATGACTGCTTTGGTCAGACATACCAATGTCTCTGGCTTTTATGTTCTCAGAGAAATGAGTAAGAACTCAATTTGCAAGAAAATAAATGGTACATGTCCTGGTGCAAGTTGTCAAAGGTTCATAACTCTGCCTGGAATCAATATGGAAGCTCCGTGATGATGCCCTGTTAAAAAAAACAAACTCCACATTTTTCTCACTAGTCTATATGGGTGGTTCACCATCTGTAATATGTCTTAAAAGGAACATGAATATGGAGTACGTGCAAGATTTGAGTGTGTCCTATTTACAAAACAAACTGGCAGATTGCATTTGGCTTGTTCTGGAAAACCAAAATAAATATGTTCTTTTAAAATTTCATTTATTCTGTGTTAATGAACTAAAACAGAACCATATTAAAAATCTGAAAGATGAAATTAAACACAAATATCAAATTTGAAAACTTGGAAGGTGAGTTTACAAAATGAATTTAATTGCATATTTTATAATTTTTTCTTCAAAATTATATGTCACTCTTGGAAGAAATTCAGATTAAAAGGACTTGTTCTGTGTACATATATACTACCCAGAAAATGTTACTAATGCCAGAAATGTTTTTTGTTCAAGATTTACTTGTTTTCACTGATATAATTAAATTAAATTAAATGCTTAGAAGCCAACATGGATTTAAACACATTGTATAAACAGTGACTGCTTTGTTAAAAATGTAGATCTCAAGAAATCAATTAAATTGTCATTGCATTCATTATCTCTGTTTCATTTTGCCATGCACTGAATCATCTTAACTTTTTAATGATTTATTAATGTCTATTCTTTAATATAATTCATCCAGAAATTATATTTATAACAGACATGAAATTTAAATCAAAATTTTATCTTATGAATTACTTGGCAGTAGTATCAAGTGCTGTTTATGAAATAGTATTCTTCTTAACCATTGAAAAGAAAATTCAAATTTATCAACTAATAAATACATGTATTTAATTATGTCCCAGGTTCCCAATTCAGTTCTAATTATTTGTGCAATTCTGCAATATATAGAGAGATTATATGTATGTATGCATGTATATGTATTTTAAAATATGCATTTTATGCAAAATATGTAATATATGTGTGTGTGTGTGTGTGTATATATATATAGACACGTATGTTTATATACACGTGAAGTTGGATTTGGAAACTGTGTTCTAAACTGTGGAGCATTCCTGCCAAAAAAAAAAGATGTATGTACAGCACTGTTCTCTGTCTGGCATATAGTAACTCATAATAACTGTTAGCTATTATTATTTGAAAAGAAAAATTTTGATAGAATTTGAGGCTCCTGAAGGCTGTTAGGCAGTGGATACAAAGAGGAAGACACCATGTTCTGAGAAATTTGTGAACATTTGGGACTTGATGGTATTTCCTACAGCCTTTTGAAAGTATAATTGTAATAGAATCAATTGCAATATCTAAAATGTGTAATTTGATAACTATTGAAAAATTGATAAATACCTATTATAATACTACGACCACGATTGAGTAAATCAATATATCCATCACTCCCGAAATTTTCCTAATGTCCTTCTCTTCTCTCTCTACTTCCCCCACTCTCAAGGCACCATTAATATGCTTTCTGTTAACTGTTGATTAGTTTGCATTTTCTAGAAATGTATGTGAACAGGATTATACAGTATGTCAGAACATACTGTATGGCTTTTGGTGTGGCTTCTTTTATTCAGTGTAATTGTTTGGAAATTCATTCAGGCTGCTGATGGTATCAAAACTTAATTCTTGTTTATTGCTATTTAGCATCCTGAATGGGAGAAGGGAATGGCAACGCACTCCAGTACTCTTGCCTGGAAAATCCCATGGATGGAGGAGCCTAATAGGCTGCAGTCCATGGGGTCGCTAAGACTCGGACATGACTGAGCGACTTCACTTTCACTTTCCACTTTCATGCGCTGGAGAAGGAAATGGCAACCCACTCCAGTGTTCTTGCCTGGAGAATCCCAGGGACGGCGGAGCCTGTTGGGCTGCCATCTATGGGGTCTCACAGAGTCGGACATGACTGAAGCAACTTAGCAGCAGCAGCAGCATCCTGTATACGGATATGCCACAAACTGTTTCTCTCTTCACCTAATGGAGAATTTTTTTTTTCCCTTCCAGTTTTTGACTTTTACAATAAAGTTTCTATGAACAGCAATATGCAAATTGTAGGGTGGTCATGTGTTTTCATTTCTCTTTATCTTTCCTGCCTCTCAAGGAATCACTGACATGACCCGAACAAATCCTAACAACTTTTTGTTCATATACTTTGTGCTGTTTCTTACTTAAAGCAGAATGGTGGATTTAATTTCAGTTATTCTATCCTGGCTGAAAGTGGATCTCTATCCTATATTATATTAATGACAGATTTTCCATCAACTACCAGTTATGGTTTTTCTTTTTGCAAGAGGTTAAATTCTGTGAAGGAAGCAATTTTTCTTTCTGCTTTGCTAACTAGCATTTCATGTATTTCTACCATTTAATTGAAACTTCATAAATATTTCTTGAATTAATAATATATGGAGTAGCAAAAACATCAAATAACAGGGTAAAAACACATGGAAATTTATTTTTTAACCACAATCCATGAGTTAAAAAAGTGATCTGCAGACTCAACAAGAGCCTGACTTGTTACATCTTTCTGCTTCACTAGCTTCAATACACTGAACTTTTATCAACAGGCTTATAACCTCATGATTGAAAGAAGGTGCTACAGTTGTACACTTTGGTGCTCACTTTATCTCACCTAAAGGGAAAATAGGGTGCAGAGAAAAAAATAAATAGGGAGACCTTAATTATTGGGAATGCATTTTAATTTTTTGATTGTCCTAAATTGCTTATTGGGCTTCCCTAGTGACTCAGCAGTAAATAATCCACCTGCCAAGGAAGGAGATGTGGGCTTGATCCCTGGGTCCAGAAGATCTTCTAGAGAAGGAAAGGGCAACCTTCTCCAGTATTATTGCTGGGGAAATCCCTCGGACAGAAGAGGCTGGCAGGCTACAGTGTATGGGGTCGCCAAGATTCAGATATGATTTAGTGACTAAATAGCAGCAGCAAATTGTTTATTAGGTAAGAATTTTAAAGATTATTTGTAGACATATCTTTAATCTAAGAGAAATACCTTGCTAAAATCCTTCAATATTACGTCTACTTAGCTTTGTCTCATTGGGCAAACACAGTTCCCATGCATACATTTAAGAATGTGGTAGCTAGAAAAGTCTTTACCTTTTTAATCCTAAGAGTGAAAGTCAATCAATGGAAAAGAAATTTGGAACCAACTGTTCAACTGTTTCATAGCCATCTATCAATATCTGTGATAGCGTGTTTGCCTTTATCGTGTATATTATTTTTAAATAACTTGATAATTCTCATGTGTTTATTTTTATGTAAACTTAAAAAATCATCTACTTTAAAAATTTAACTTTTATTGTAAATTCACTGAATCTGTGTATTTATACTATAGTGAAAATGAAAGTGTTAGTTGCTCAGTCGTGTCTGACTCTTTGCAACCTCATGGGCTGTAGCCTGCCAGCTTTCTCTGCCCACAGAATTCTCCAAGCAGGAATATTGAGTGGGTAGCCTTTCCCTTCTCCAGGGGATTTTCCCCACCCAGGGATCGAATCCAGGTCTCCTGAATTGCAGGCAGATTATTTACCATTTGAGTTACCATATTATACTATTTGAGCTATGCACATTTATACTATATATTTATCAAATTATACATAATTTCTTCACATTTGTTCAAACATTCTTCCATGCCTTTCATCAACATTTGATTTTATTTTCAAATTTTAGTGCCCAGGTACATAGTTTTGGAAAAGAACATACGATGATTTATTTTCAGCTTATATAATTTTATCATATTTTAATTCAAAAGAATTTTATTATAACTTTTGGTTTTTATTCTTAAATGTAATCAAACCATCAATAAAAAGAAATAGTTTAATTTTTCTTTCATGAAAGTTCAATTATTTTAAGGTAATTTTATTGTGTATTTCATTGTCCAGAACCTCAAAAAATTGCATAATAATAGTACGCAAGCATCAGATTCTTTACATAACTGATAAAATTAGTGTTTCACCATTTAAAATGTTGTTTTACCTTGTTATTTGTTTAATAGATTTATCATAGTTAAGTACTTAAGTACTTACTTATTAAGAATCCACGAGTTCTACTCAATACTGATTTATCGATCTACTCTATTCAAACTCCTCTGTCCCTTCTATCCTTGTGTACACCTTTTCTGTACCACCATGTACTAAGCATTACAGTTCTGTCACATGCTGGATACCCCTTTTGGATTTTTGCATTAAGTCTGCAACATCAACAAAACAGCATGTGCCACCCTCAATGATAAACCCTTGGAAACACCCCAAGTAAAATCAATACTTCCTTCCTCTGAATTATTTCTTGCTTCCTCTAAATTGTTTATTGCTCATCCTTCTTATATCACTGCTTTTGTAATAATGCCATGACAGTGTCTCAGTGTTTCATGTATGACTGGCCTCTCACCATTGCTTAGAGAGAAAATTTAAAGGGCAATGTCAGATATAATTGACTGTATGATATTCTCCCTTCTTTGTCATTTCTTTTCAATTTTTAGCACAACAGACAACAAGAGGCTTAATATGTCATATTATTCACACACCTAACACATACACAAAGGAATCTCTTAGGAAGTATGCCAGACACATGTAGAATTAACCTGTGCTTATAAAATATGAGCAAACTACTAGCTTAGAAATGTACAAAAAAAGAGAAAAAAATTTTCTAAGTTTTATGGTGAAAACATACAGTTCAACTCAACAAATATCTGGAAGAAGAATAAAAAGGGATTTGTGACATACCAGATCAAAGAGCAATTACAGAATAAGACAGAAAAAGGAGGACTTAAATCTATATCAAGAGAGGTGATCAAAGCAATTTTTCTCAGCAAGTAATATTTGACTATATTTTGAGGCTGACGAGTATACTAGATAGGGGGTAATATTCCTGTGGCTATCTGCATGAAGATGTACACAAATGTTGTCAAATGTAGACATATGTCTCCTGATTAACAGCCACTTACTTTAGCATAAAGGAGTATGTTTTACATAATGAAATCTGATCTTTCTAGGAGCTTTCATTACCTGCAAACACAATATTTATGTGCTAGGGAACAGGACAGGAATGTAAAAGGATGGGGCTAGAGAAGCAGCCAGTGACTGGTTCATGAAAGTTTGTATATAGCATGCTGGGAGCTTCCCAGGTGGCACAGTGGTGAAGAATCCACCTGCTAATGCAGGAGACACATAAGATGCAGGTTTGATCCCTGGGTGAGGAAGATCCCCTGCAGAAGGAAATGGCACCTCACTCCAGTATTCTTGCCTGGGAAACTCCACGGAGAGAGGAGCCTGGTGGGACACAGTAAATTGGGTCACAAAGAGTGTGACACAACTGAGCACACACACACATATACCATGCTAAGTATCTACGACGGTAATCAGAGTACAGTAGATGTAGTGATGCGTGGCAAGGTTTCCAGTTTTTGAAAGATGACATTGACGGTAATGCAAATAATTTGGGGAATGTGTAAAAGGAAAAGAGTTATCGCTCAGCTGTGTCCGACTCCTTGCAATCCCATGAACTGTAGCCCACCAGGTTCCTCTTGCCATGAAATTCTCCAGGCAAGAATACCAAAGTGGGTTTCCATTTCCTCCCCCAGAGGATCTTCTCAACCCAGGGATCAAACCCCTGTTCCCTGCACTGGCAGACGTATTCTTTGCCACTGAACTACCTAGGAAGTGCATCCATAGGTGGTGTCAAATTTAGTAAAGCAGAAAAATACATTCAGAATGCATATGGATGAGAAAGCCTCAAATTGTGTTCAATTAATATGAAAAAAAAAGCAATGGGTTGATAATGTTTGTTGTTATATGCCTAGAAATTGGTATTTAGAAAATTAGCAATTTTGATCATATTTGGTATGGCCATCATTCCGTTGGCCGAGTGGTAGATGGGAGGCTGGAAACACAAGGTACTTTTCCTACTTTCCAAAGTTGGTGAGCTCTTTTTGTCTTTCACGAAAGTTAGTTATTTAGGCTTCTAAACAGCCTTTCTAAGAAAAGGGAGAAAAAAAAAAAAGAGTCTTTCAAATCATAAAATGTGCCTATGGAGACCTGTTTTCAGACACTATTGTGGATTCTTTTTACCAAAGAAAGCAATCTTCATAGCAGAACTCCAAGCTTAAAAGTTATTTTGCTTTTAGATTCATCTCTGAATGTTGCTATGCTAAAAGAAACTTACAAAACAAGAATAAAGCATTTAAACTTCACACATAGCCACAGGGAAGCCTTCCTCATGCATAGCCACGGGGATACCCAGGGCTTTAATGCTAAGAAAAAATGAGCAAATCCCTCAACCCATCACACCATCTGGAGGACATTTACTACACTCACACACACACGCACACACACACACTCACACACCTGGATAACAACCGATGAGCAGGGTTGGCTGAGAAATAACTTGGAAATACTTTTTTTTTTTTGTCTTGTTGGAAAGTGTAACTCCAATTCTAGCTATGACATATATTTTGGAAAGCTTCAGAATCTACCTTATGGTTTTTCAAGTTTTAGGAATTTATTCATTGAATCAATGTAATTTTAAAATAATCACAGAAAATTGAAATTTACAGAGTCTCTAATTGCATAGGCTATTTAAAACCCATATCCAGCAGCAGTTACTAACTGAAGCCACTCATTTACCTAGCTGCAAATTAAAATTTAAGCATTTACCAGCTACTTTGTATATTCACATCTAGGGAAATCAGTGAGTGAAGAACATTTTGTGCAGATTAAAACCACTGATTTTCACAAGAGGATGGGTCATTTGAAGACTTAAGTTCAAAGTGGAAGTACTGCAGTTTGAGTGAGAATAGAAAAAAATAGAAAAATAAACAGGATCCAAATTAGGAAGGATCTTCAAGTCAGATGACAGGGATTTAAATGTATCCTAAAGTCAGGGGAGCATCTGAAAAGCTTTAATAAGAAGAACCAGTCTGATTGCTTATTAGCAAGCATGACATGAGAAAACCAATCAGACATTTCCTGCTGGAGAAATTTGTGAAGGAGTGAGATATGAAGGGCATCTGGAAAACTTTTAAAAATATGTGAAAAGAAGCCCAGAAATAAGCAAAGAGATATAAGCAGAAGCATTCACAATCACCTCCTTCTTATCTTGAACTCATAAACTGATTTTAGGGGGGTTCTGATTGGGGAACATGTGTACACCTGTGGCGGATTCATGTTGATCTATGGCAAAACCAATACAATATTGTAAAGTAATTAGCCTCCAGTTAAAATAAATAAATTTAAATTTAAAAAGAATTAATATAATACCTCCATCACTGTTATTCTGGTACTGCATTCAGGTACATTAGCTCTTAGTGACTACATATCATGACTTTTCAGAGCCTGAGAATCAGTTCAGTTCAGTTCAGTCACTCAGTCGTGTCCAACTCTTTGCGACCCCATGAATCGCAGCACGCCAGGCCTCCCTGTCCATCACCAACTCCTGGAGTTCACTCAGACTCATGTCCATCGAGTCAGTGATGCCATCAAGCCATCTCATCCTCTGTCGTCCCTTTCTCTTCCTGCCCCCAATCCATTCTAGCATCAGAGTCTTTTCCAACGAGTCAACTCTTCACATGAAGTGGCCAAAGTACTGGAATTTCAGCTTTAGCATCATTCCTCCCAAAGAAATCCCAGGGCTCATATGGCAGTTCTATTTCCAGTTTTTTAAGGACTCTCCACACTGTTCTCCAGGGTGGCTGTACTAGTTTGCATTCCCACCAACAGTGTAAGAGGGTTCCCTTTTCTCCACATCCTCTCAATAAATAAATTAAAACAAACAAACAAACAAACAAAAAAAAACAAAAAAACGAATTCCCAGGGCTGATCTCCTTCAGAATGGACTGATTGGATCTCCTTGCAGTCCAAGGGACTCTCAAGAGTCTTCTCCAACACCACAGTTCAAAAGCATCAATTCTTTGGCGCTCAGCCTCCTTCACAGTCCAACTCTCACATCCATACATGACCACTGGAAAAACCATAGACTTGACTAGATGGACCTTTATTGGCAAAGTAATGTCTCTGCTTTGAATATGCTATCTAGGTTGGTCATAACTTTTCTTCCAAGGAGTAAGCATCTTTTAATTTCATGGCTGCAATCACCATCTGCAGTGATTTTGGAGCCCAGAAAAATAAAGTCTGACACTGTTTCCACTGTTTCCCCATCTATTTCCCATGAAGTGATGGGACCAGATGCCATGATCTTCATTTTCTGAATGTTGAGCTTTAAGCCAACTTTTTCACTCTCCACTTTCACTTTCATCAAGAGGCTTTTGAGTTCCTCTTCACTTTCTGGCATACGGGTGGTGTCATCTGCATATCTGAGGTTATTGATATTTCTCCCGGCCATCTTGATTCCAGCTTGTGCTTCTTCCAGCCCAGCATTTCTCATGATGTACTGTGCATAGAAGTTAAATAAGCAGGGTGACAATATACAGCCTTGACGTACTCCTTTTCCTATTTGGAACCAGTCTGTTGTTCCATGTCCAGTTCTAACTGTTGCTTCCTGACCTGCATACAAATTTCTCAAGAGGCAGGTCAGGTGGTCTGGTATTCCCATCTCTTGAAGAATTTTCCACAGTTTATTGTGATCCACACAGTCAAAGGCTTTAGCATAGTCAATAAAACAGAAATGGATGTTTTTCTGGAACTCTCTTGCTTTTTCTATGATCCAACAGATGTTGGCAATTTGATTTCTGGTTCCTCTGCCTTTTGTAAAACCAGCTTGACCATCTGGAAGTTCACAGTTCAGGTATTGCTGAAGCCTGGCTTGGAGAATTCTGAGCATTACTTTACTAGCGTGTGAGATGAGTGCAATTGTGTGTAGTTTGAGCATTCTTTGGCATTGCCTTTCTTTTGAATTGGAATGAAAACTGACCTTTTCCAGTCCTGTGGCCACTGCTGAGTTTTCCAAATATGCTGGTATATTGAGTGCAGCACTTTCACAGCATCATCTTTCAGGATTTGGAATAGCTCAACTGGAATTCCATCACCTCCACTAGCTTTGTTTGTAGTGATGCTTTCTAAGGCCCACTTGACGTCACAGTCCAGGATATTTGGCTCTTGGTGAGTGATCACACCATCATGATTATCTGGGTTGTGAAGATCTTTTTTGTACAGTTCTTCTGTGTATTCTTGCCACTTCTTCTTGATATCTTCTGCTTCTGTTAGGTCCATACCATTTCTGTCCTTTATCGAGCCCATCTTTGCATGAAATGTTCCCTTGGTATCTCTAATTTTCTTGAAGAGATCTCTAGTCTTTCCCATTCTGTTGTTTTCCTCTATTTCTTTGCATTGATCGATGAGAAAGGCTTTCATATCTCTCCTTGCTATTCTTTGGAACTGTGCATTCAAATGGTTATATCTTTCCTTTTCTCCTTTGCTTTTCGCTTCTCTTCTTTTCACAGCTATTTGTAAGGCCTCCCCAGACAGCCATTTTGCTTTTTTGCATTTTTTCCATGGGGATGGTCTTGATCTATGTCTCCTGTACAATGTCACGAACCTCAGTCCATAGCACTCTATCAGATCTAGGCCCTTAAATCTATTTCTCACTTCCACTGTATAATCATAAGGGATTTGATTTAGGTCATACCTTAATGGTCTAGTGGTTTTCCCTACTTTCTTCAATTTCAATCTGAATTTGGCAATAAGGAGTTCATGATCTGAGCCACAGTCAGCTCCAGGTCTTGTTTTTGTTGACTGTATAGAGCTTCTCCATCTTTGGCTGCAAAGAATATCATCAATCTGATTTTGGTGTTGACCATCTGGTGATGTCCATGTGTAGAGTCTTCTCTTGTGTTGTTGGAAGAGGGTGTTTGCTATGACCAGTGCATTTTCTTGGCAAAACTCTATTAGTCTTTGCCCTGCTTCATTCCATATTCCAAAGCCAAATTTGCCTGTTACTCCAGGTGTTTCTTGACTTCCTATTTTTGCATTCTAGTTCCCTATAATGAAAAGGACATCTTTTTTGGGTGTTAGTTCTAAAAGGTCTTGTAGGTCTTCATAGAACCATTCAACTTCAGCTTCTTCAGCATTACTGGTTGGGGCATACACTTGGATTACTGTGATATTGAATGGGTTGCCTTGGAAACAAACAGAGATCATTCTGTCGTTTTTGAGATTGCATCCAAGTACTGCATTTCAGACTCTTTTGTTGACCATGATGGCTACTCCATTTCTTCTGAGGGATTCCTGCCCGCAGTAGTAGATAAAATGGTCATCTGAGTTAAACTCACCCATTCCAGTCCATTTTAGTTCGCTGATTCCCAGAATGTCAATGTTCACTCTTGCCATCTCCTGTTTGACCACTTACAATTTGCCTTGATTCATGGACCTGACATTCCAGGTTCCTATGCAATATTGCTCTTTACAGCATTGGACCTTGCTTCCGTCACCAGTCACGTCCACAACTTGGTATTGTTTTTGGTTTGACTCCATCCCTTCATTCCTTCTGGAGTTATTTCTCCACTGATCTCCCGTAGTATATGGGGCACCCACTGACCTGGGGAGTTCCTCTTTCAGTATCCTGTCATTTTGCCTTTTCATACTGTTCATGGGTTCTCAAGGCAAGAATACTGAAGTGGTTTGCCATTCCCTTCTCCAGTGGACCACATTCTCTCAGAGCCTGAGAATACTATAACACAATCCAGTTCTCACCCTGACCACCCCCAGACCCCACATTATATGTGACACAGTCTCCCACAAAAATACCCTTATTTCAGACTCCAGTTGTACTTTGGTGGCACTTAGGCCATTGGCATTTCTGAACAGTTGGCTATAAATTTTGGGTTCTTGTGACCATCTTAGCTTTCATAATTCACTAGAATTAGCTACAAAATAAGACTTTTGTTTAAAGGAACAACTTAAGGAGAGAACATCTGACAATATCAACTATTGGAAGAAATACTGAACAGTTTGGACTTTCAACTGCTGGTAAGAATGCACACTGAAACAATTACAATAAAAACAGTATAACATCACTACAGAGCTTAAAACTTATATCCCTACAGATGCAATATTTCCAGTTCTAGAACTATCTTCAGGAGTAGTGACTGATTTTGAGCATAAAACTAGAGCAAAAAGAAAACCCCTCACCAGTTTTTATCAGCCATTTACAGGGAATTGCTCAGTAACTCAATCCATTTCGTTTTTTCCCCTTTCTATTCTACTCTATTCTAGTCCATCCTATTCTGCTCTATGTTTATAATACAAATGAATACTATATAGCAGTGGAAAGAAAATCTAGATTTGTGCACTAAAACAAAAATCAATTGAAGCAACATCATGATGGGTGAGAACAATCATGGAAAAATTCCCAATAGATGATTTCATGTACATACAGTAAATTGGCAGTAAATCTATTCTCTACAATGTATGTATATCTAGGAGGTACCATTCTCAAAAAGCAGAATGTGATTACCATAAACATCATGATGGTGGTTGCCTAAGGGTTAAAAGAGTGTAGGTAATTGGGAAAGGTTGTTCAAGTGACTCTGGCATGTTGACAATGTATTATTTCTTGACTATAATGATGGTTTCAAGGATGTTTGTTTTTTAATTTATTACACTGTTCATTTACAGTAAGCGTATGACACTGTATATATCATATTTCACAATTAAAAAATTGAAACTCACATCATCACATCCATAACATCAGCCCTTCATATCCATCCATTCTGCATCAGCAGATTCAACTAACTGCAGGTAAAACATATTCAAATAAATTGCCGAAGTTCCAAAAACCAAACTTGAATTTTCCATACATAGGCAACTATTAACATAACATTTACATTATATTAGATATTATAAATAATCTAGAGATGACATAAAGTATACGGGAGGATGTATTAAAGTTATATTGCAAATACCAAGCCATTTTATAAAAGGAAATTGAGCATCTTGGGGTTTAGGCATTTCATGCATGACTTCCAGGAGTTGACTGTACTTTGAAACACAAATTTAAATAACATATTATCTATTTTTAGATAGCAAATTGAACAGGTATAGGATAATAATTTGAAATGTTTGTCAATGTCCCATGGCACCCCACTCCAGTACTCTTGCCTGGAAAATCCCATGGGCAGAGGAGCCTGGTGGGCTGCAGTCCATGGGGTCGCTAAGAGTCGGACATGACTGAGCAACTTCACTTTCACTTTTCATTTTCATGCATTGGAGAAGGAAATGGCAACCCACTCCAGTGTTCTTGCCAGGAGAATCCCAGGGTTGGAGGAGCCTGGTGAGCTGCCGCCTATGGGGTCGCACAGAGTCGGACATGACTGAAGCGACTTAGCAGCAGCAGCAGCATGCTTTAGTAAAAGCACCATACATCGTACTTAGCATTTATTGTTACTAAGTAAATATATTGTCGGAGAAGGCAATGGCACCCCACTCCAGTACTTTTGCCTGGAAAATCCCATGAACCGAGGAGCCTGGTAGGCTGCAGTCTATGGGGTCCGCTACGACTGAGTGACTTCAGTTTCACTTTTCACTTTCATGCATTGGAGAAGGAAATGGCAACCCACTCCAGTGTTCTTGCCTGGAGAATCCCAGGGACGGGGAAGCCTGGTGGGCTGCCATCTATGGGGTCGCACAGAGTCGGACATGACTGGAGTGACTTAGCAGCAGCAAATACATTGTGGATTCTAATAATGAGAAGTAAAGTGAAGTTGTTCAGTCATGTCCGACTCTTTGCGACCCGATGGACTCTACCCTACCGGGCTCCTCCGTCCATGGGATTTTCCAGGCAAGAATACTGGAGTGGGTTGCCATTTACTTCTCCAGGGGAACTTCCTGACCCAGGGATCGAACCCAGGTCTCCCGCATTATAGGCAGATGCTTGAAGAGCATCACAGTTTTTATTGGCAATTTTGCTTCATGGATATATACAGTATCATTACTAGCAGCACCCTTTTCTAGGCATTGTTATAGGTAAAACTTTGCTTAAAATGAAACAAAGAAACCCACTTTTTTCAAAATGAAATAAACTGGCTTTTATGAAATTTGGAGTTTTACCAATGAACTCTTATTCTAATCTTCTATCTTTCCATGAATTATTTAAGAAGTAAATTTATTTTGATTAGAATGCAAGTTTTTTTTTTTTTTTTAATATCAAGCAGCTGTTCATCATTTTCATCCTGGTAAAATTTCTGTTATTGACAGATTTTGTTTGTGTGTTTTACTTCAACAAAGCTACAACAAATGCTACAGTAAAACGTCAGAAATACTTGGTCTAATTTTAACCAATTAAAAAAGGAAATCAGCTAGAATTGATTTACATTCAATGTAATTTGGAATGGTGTTTTTTTTTTTTTTTTCCACAAAATAGTATTTTGAAATAATTTTATTCTAGAAGGGGAATCACCTGTACCCTGGTTTCATTCTCGCCTATGGAGAGGACTCCACTGGAAGAACACTCTTGGCCCAAGACCCAGCTGTTCTGTTCCTGCCCAGGAGTGGAGCATGCAATGGGCATAGAAGGCCATGGGAAGTGGCTGCAAATATTCAGATCTTAAATAACTGGAGCATCAAAATGAACAAAGACAGTATGATCACCTAAAGAATAAAATAAATTATTTTTATATAACTCTATATGATATAAATGAATAAGGAAGGAGGGAAGAAAGGAAAAGATAAATCCAAGTAACTGATGTAGATAATTCCTGCCACAACTCTGGAATGTTCTGCACCAGAAGTTGGAGCTCAGTCCCCTTCGTGTGTGTTTGTCCAGGATCCTATTGTATATTCCCTCACCCAGTCTTAGAATCAGCCATTTCTCCAAGGACCCCCATTCCTTTCACTGGGGACTTGCATTTAGAAACCAAGATGTAGGTAACCGCTCTTTTTATGCAGGTGCTGGAGGGTCCTTGAAGGAGACAGAGCCAGGAACTCTGTGTCGGTGTGTTAGCCCATGTGTACATTCACGTGTCTGTAACTGGTTCTGCTGAACATGAATTCTGCTGATATCTCCAACTCTAAATCAGTTTTCTCCAAAATCTAAGCCAAACTAACTCCCAGATTGGTTAAATAATTAAAAGTAATTAATATTATCATTAAAAAGCCAGAGTAAAAGACATAGGCCAATAATGACTTATTGTCAACTGGGGGAAATGTTTTAAGCAGAAGACCCCAAAATTAGGGAAAGAAAAACAAAGGAAAGGAAACACACACTTATAGAAATTCTGAATAGCAAAAGTATTAGCCTGTATATTCAGAAGAGTAGGATAATGACTAACTTTCAAAGATAATAAACTCATGTTTAACTGTTTAAATCAAAATAGTCCCTGTGAATAAATCATGTGATAATAAAATAATGAACAAAATTAGTCACAGATTATTCACCATATAACTGGTCAACAGAAAAAATACTTCTATCAAATTATAAAACAATTTACTCTTATAATAACTCACATTATTGAGAGTAGAGTGAGATATTGTTTTGTGAAGTAAAAGTGAAAGTTGCTCAGTCATGTCTGACTCTTTGTGATAACCCAGGTCTCCCGCATTGCATACGGATTCTTTACCAGCTGAGCCATAAGGGAAACCCAAGAATACTGGAGTGGGTAGCCTATCCCTTCTTTAGTGGATCTTCCCTAACCAGGAATTGAACTGGGGTCTCCTGCATTGCAGGTAGATTCTTCACCAACTGAGCCATCAAGAGGACTTCCCTAGTGGCTCAGTTGTTAAAGAATCTGCCTGTAATACAGGAGACCTGGGTTTGATCCCTGGGTTGGGAAGATCCCCTGGAGAAGGAAATGGCAACCACTCCCGTACTCTTGCCTGGAGGATTCCATGGACAGAGAAGCCTGGCGGGCTACAGTCCATGGGATTGCAGTGTCTATATGAATCACTTGTGACTTAATATATCAAATATGCAGATTGAATATCCTTTTCTGAAGGCAAGGATTTAACTAAGAAAATGTTTGTAATGTTCACATATTTAAACTCTAGAAATATATATTAAGGAAGTAATTAGCTGTGAGGTTATATATTATATTCAAATATATTGTTGTTTAGTTGCTAAGTAATATTTGACTCTTTTGTGACCCCTATGGGCTGTAGCCCGCCAGACCCATGGGCTTTCCTAGGCAAGAATAACTGCAGTGGGTTGCCGTTTCCTTCTCCAGTGGATCTTTCCAACCCAGGGATCAAGCACTTCAGTATGTCTCATTAGTAAGAGGAAAGATTCTTTTACAACAACAAAATTAACAGCAACAATTACACCAATGTTTAAAGAGACTGAACCCAAATTGGTGAATCAAGTATATAGAGATAAATATTATTTAACTTTTGTGCACCCAGATCAAATTATAAGCTATAGCATATTTTATTTGGTGTGTTAATTATCAGATTTTCTTTCCAAAGGAAGAATAAAGAAGTTTAACTAAATGTAGTCTTGAGAAACAAGGCTTTGTCCTGAACTTTTCAAAATCCTTTTTGTGCAGTATTTTTCTACCAGAGTTCTGTTGCTTTCCTGTGTCCCACCTCAGTATAAGACTTGCTGATCCATCCAAACCACTTCTACGCTGGATGGGTCACTTCTGTGTCAGAACTGATTGATACTAATTGCAGAGAAGCATCTGTCTTCATCTGCTCTTTTTTTTTTTTTTTTTTTAGTTAAGACTTTATAGAACAGAGAACATCAGTTGAATTGGTTCAGTCTGCTTTGTTTCTGTTTTTATTTATTGGCGCATGGATTCCTGTGAATGTAGGAACACGGAGATATGAAGTTGTTCTCTAATAGGCAAAATGACTGCTTTGAAAGTCCCTTCTCTCCCTCTGAATTGCTGAACTGGGAGGAGTTTTATCAATTTTTCTGACATTTGAAGGAAAATAAAAAACTTCTGATCAGAGTTCTACAGAAAGCGTCTCTTCAAATCTTGCAATGACCTTTAAACTACAATTACTTCCTCTGTGATTCTTTCAAATGTCTCCTAATAGCAGCAGGGCTGGTTGAAACTGTCCACTTTTGACTCACTAGGTTTTGCTTTTTAACTGAAAATGTGGTACAAAAGCAAAAGACAGCAGATTGTGCATTGATTGCAGTTACTGAAAAATGTTTGTTTGGGCCTCTTGTGGCATCTGGCTAGCACTGTGTGATATGACTTTCTCAAATGTCCAACTAAAATAGATACCAAGTGAAAATAACTAAAAATGTTGAAAAATTTTAAATAGCTAAATGCTATGACCTTTGGGGAAACAAATAATATTAAGAGTATTAAGAGTAACCTATCTGGGATTTCTGCCAGATTTCCTTTCATGAAGTGGAGATTTCTGAAGTGGAAAAAAAGAGCAGGATGTTAATTCTTGCATTTCTCAGAATATGTCTGCTGACTCCAAATAGGTTTCATACTTGTTAGAAATGGTTACATCTATATTAAAGAGAAATGTACATACAGGGTAAATAAACCATATATCATATTATTTCATTTTTATGAAATGTTCAGAATAGACAAGTTTGTAGAAACAAAATTAGCTTAGTGGATTGCTTAGGGCTGGATGAGAGAAGGAAGTAAGTGGGTGATAGCTAAGGATATGGACTTTTTTTTTTTTGAGATGAAAAGTTCTAAAATTGACTGATGATGGTTCCACATATATGTCAATATACTAAAAATCATTGTTTTATACACTGTAAATGTGTGAACTGTATAGTATATGAAGCATATCTCAATAAAGCTGTTGAAAGGAAGGAAGGAAGGAAGGAAAGGGCAAAGGAGTGATGGAGAGAGAAAGAGAGGAAGAAAGAAAGAAAGGGAAGCGGGCTCAAAACTCTGACACAGAAAGGGCACGGAGCCTCCAGTGCAGTCACTTAGTTCACAGAGAAGACCCAAGGTCAGAGAGCTGAGACTGATCTGCTTTCAAACAATGTTTCAAAATATTAAAAAGTGAATTTCAAAGTTTCATTCAAAATGACTTTCAAAACATTCATATGTATTTCAAAAAGGTTCACAGCTAGTTGCATCAGTGGAATCAGAATTTGATGCTAAGAGGACAGACCCAGGCAGAGCAGTGAGGCGACGTGTTGAAGTTCTCACCCACAGTGAGGGACAGAGAAGCCGCAAGAGCTCGAGCACCACAAGTGTCATTTAGGGAGCCCCCAGATAAACAAGTAAGCACAGCAGCTACTTCTGTGCCTCTCTTCTCTGACCCTCCTAGAACACTCACGTCAACGTTCTGGATCTCTGACACACACTAATTGCTCCTTTCTCTCTCCAGTGTAGATAGAGTTGCATTCTCAGCCCCGAAAAATGTGAATTCTTAGGGTCCTTCTACTTGTTGATACAAAATGATATTTTTACTTATTTTAACATATTTCTTTATACATCCTATCCATGATTAAACTGATACACATGCATAAAATTCTAAAACTTTATAAGGGACATTTTAAATGACATATTCTAATTCATTCCCCATACCTGGAATAATTTCACTAGTGGATGAAGACTATCTATAAAACTGCCATTCCATTTGGGAAAATTCTTTCTTAGAGAAGACTGAAAAAATAACTACTTGGTATTTCATACCTGTGTATTCCAGCCCTGCTTTCCAGAAAAAATAATAAATGCATTATCTTTGGCAAAGCATAGCTGTCAGATATTTGAAGAGAACTATTACAAATGTGTGTGTCTTCTAATTGCTTTATTAAATACACGGGCTATTTCAGTGTCCCTTTATGTTACTTTCTTTTTCAGCTCTTTAATCTTCTGGGAAACCTCTTATGGCCCTACTTCAGATTGTCAACTTCCTTTTTCATAACATTTAAAGAGCACAAATTTCAATGTGACTATTATCTTATTTGAGACTGACACTGTATTTGGAATTACCAATGATACAGCATCCTTCATTTAAAACTAATTTGGAATCAACTAAAATCTCCATATCAAAGTGTATTATATAAATTACAGTCAACCTATTGTTTCTAAGGTATATTTAGGCAATTAAGATTTTTAAAGAAATCCAGATTCTTAATTTTTGTAAGTGATTTATAAGCATCAATGTCTGAAATATGCTTGTTGAATTATAATGAAATTTTAAAAGATCATTTTAAATTTGGCATCATAGTGACTCTAATTTTAGGTCAATAATGTAGACAAAAAAGACAACATACTTAAGGCTATATTTTTTGGTTTGAATTAGAAAACATTGACATTATCTCATTGATGGTGCAAAGGGTGAGAAACAAGTTTGTGGGAGAATTGAGTTGAGTTCCGAACACACTGACCTTGAGTGGCTAGAGAGATTTCCAAGTGAAGAGGTGGAACAAACAGTTGAAGAAAATATCAGACAGAAAATGGAGTAAAGATAAGATGGAAACTCAAAAGTAGATATAAGAGATTAATGAGATCTCAGATTTAGGAGAAATTTTGCCTATCCATGCACACAAATTTTAAGTTATCGATACAATGTGAATTGTTAATATGCTTTGTCTTATTTAAATGTGTACAGAGTAAATGTGTAAATTCACTAATTTTAGTACAGTGTATTGTTAATTTAGTAGTACATATAGTACTCTCCCCTTCATGGATCACTGCCTTGTCATGCTGAAGGGGCTTGTGTAAGTCAATGGAGCTATGAGCCATGCCATGCAGGGGCACCCAAGATGCACGGGTCATAGCAAAGAGTTCTGATAAAATGTGATCCCCCGGAGGGAAAGGCAAACCACCCCAGTATACTTGCCATGAGAACCCCATGAACTGTATAAAAGGCCCAAAATCTATGACACTGGAAGATGAGTCCCCCAGGTCTGAAGGTGTCCAATATGCTACTGGGGAAGAGCAGAGAATTACCAATAGTACCAGAGTGAACGAAGCAGCTGAACCAAAGTGGATATGATGCTCAGTTGTTGCTGTCTCTAGGGAAGCTTCCCTGGTGGCTCAGATGGTAAAGCAACTGCCCACAATGCAATGCGGGAGACCTGGGTTCAATCCCTGGGTTGGGAAGATCCCCTGGAGAAGGAGATGGCAACCCCCTCCAGTATTCTTGCCTGAAAAATCCCATGGACAAAGAAACCTGGTAGTTTACAGTCCATGGGATTGCAAAGAATCAGATACGACTCTTCAACTCCACTTTCTTTCTTTACTTTGCTGATGTGTCTGCTGACAAAAGTAAAATTGAATGCTGCAGAGAACAGTATTGTATAGGAACCTGGAATGTTAGGTCCCTGAATCAAGGAAAATTGGACATGGTCAAGCAGGAGATGGTAAGAATAAACATCAACATCCTAGGAATCAGAGAACTAAAATGGACAGGAATAGGTGAATTTAATTCAGATGTCCATTATATCTACTACTGTGGACAAGAATCCCATAGAAGAAGTGGAGTAACCCTAATAATCAACAAAAGACTCCAAAACACAATACTTGGGTGCAACCTCAACAATGACAGAATGATCTTGGTTAATTTTCAAGGTAAGCCACACAATATCACAGTATTCCAAGTCTATACCTCTAATACCAATGCTGAAGAAGCTGAATTTAATTAGTTCTATGAAGACCTAGAAGACTGCCTAGAACTCACATCTAAAAAGATGTTCTATTAATCATCAGGGATCAGAATGTGAAGACAAGAAGTCAAGCGATACCTGGAGTAACAGGCAAGTTTAGACTTGGAGAACAAAATGAAGCAGAGCAAAGGCAAAGTGAATTCTGCCAAGAAAACTCACTAGTCATAGCAAATACTCTTTTCAACAACACAAGGGACAACTTTACATGGACATTGCCAAATGGTCAATAAAGAAATCAAACTGATTACATCCTTTGTAGCCAAAGATGAAGAAGCTGTATACAGTCAGCAAAAACAAGACCTGGAGCTGACTGTGTCTCAGATCATCAGCTTCTCATGGCAAAATTCAGTCTTACACTAAAGAAAACCAGAAAACCACTAGACTATCCAGGTATGACTTACATAAAATCCTGTATGAATTCACATAACAATGTGCCTGAAGAACTATGGACAAAGGTCTGCAATATTGTACAGGAGGTGGTGAACAAAACCATCTCAAAGAAAAATCAAAGCAAGAAGGCAAAGTGGTTTTCTGAGTAGGCTTTATGAATAATGAAAAAATGAAGAGAAGTCAAAAGCAAGGGAGAGAGGGAAATGTACATCCAATTAAATGCAGAGTTTCAATAAATGGCTAGAAGAGACAAGAAGGTCTTCTTCAATGAACAGTGCTCAATGACAGAAGAAAACAATAAAAGGGGAAAGACTAGAGATCTCTTCAGGAAAACTGGAAACATCAAGGGAACATTCCACCCAAAGATGGGCACAATAAAGGATAAAAATGGTAGAGATATAGTAGATGCTGAAGAAATCAAGAAGAGTTGGAAAGAATACATGGAACAACTGTATAAAAAAGATTATAATGAACCGGATTACTATGATAGTATGGTTAGTCACCCAGAGCCAGACGTTCTGGACTGCAAAGTCAAGTGGGCCTTAAGAAGCACTGCTGTTAATGAAGCCAGTAGATGCAATGAAATTCCAGCAGAACTATTCAAATCTGTAGAGGATGATGCCATCAAGGTTTTGCATTCATTATGTCAGCAAATCTGGAAGACCCAGCAGCGGCCACAGGACTTTAAAAGGTCAGTCCTCATCCCAGTTCCCAAGAAGGGTAGTACCAGAGAATGTGGTAACAATCGGACAATCACACTCATCTCCCAGGCTAGTAAGGTCATGATTAAAAACTTGCACACTAGGCTTCAACATTTTGTGAACCAAGAGCTTCCAGATGTCCAAGCTGGGTTTAGAAAAGAAAGAGGATCTAGAGATCAAATTGCCAACATTCTATTTGGATTATAGAGAAAGCAAAGAAATTTCAGAAAAACATCTATCTCCATTTCATTGACTACGCTAATGCATTTGACTGTGTAGATGATAACAAACTGTGGAAAGCTCTTAAAGAAATGGGAATACCAAACAATCTTACCTGTCTCCTGAGAAACCTGTACATGGATCAAGAAGCAACAGTTAGAACCCTGTATGGAACAACTGATTGGCTCAAGATCAAGAAGGGAGTATAACAAGGCTGTCTGGTGTCACCCTGCTTGTTTAACCTATATGCTGAGCACATGATGAGAAATGTCAGGCTGCATGAGTTACAAGCTGGAATCAAGATAGGCGGGGGAAACATCAACAACCTCAGATATGCAGATGATACCACTCTAATGGCAAAAAATGAAGAGGAAATAAAGAGCCTCTTGATGAGGATGAAGGAAGAGCATGAAAGAGCCAGTTTAAAAGTAAATATTAAAAAAAAAAAAAAACAAACAAACACTAAGATAATGTCATCTGGCCCCATTTCTGCATGGCAAATGGAAGAGGAAAAGGTAGAAGTAGTGAGATTTCATCATCTTCTTGGGCTCCGAAATCACTGCAGATGGTGACTGCAGGCATGAAATTAGAAGACGATTGCCTCTTGTTAGGAAAGTTAAGACAAACCTAGTCAGCCTGTCGGAGAAGGCAATGGCACCCCACTCCAGTACTCTTGCTTGGAAAATCCCATGAATGGAGGAGTCTGTTAGGCTGCAATCCATGGGGTCGCTAAGAGTCGGACTCAACTGAACAACTGCACTTTCACTTTTCACTTTCATGCATTGGAGAAGGAAATGGCAGCCCACTCCAGTGTTCTTGCCTGGAGAATCCCAGGGATGGGTGAGCCTGGTGGGCTGCCATCTATGGGGTCGCACAGAGTCGGACACAACTGAAGTGATTTAGCATAGCATAGCATAGTATAGTCAGCCTGTTGAAAAGTAGAGACATTACTCTACTGACAAGGGTCCATACATTCAAGGCTATGGTCTTTGAATTGGTCACATATGGTTGTGAAAGCTAGATTGTAAAGAAGTTCAGTTCAGTTCAGTTCAGTCACTCAGTCGTGTCCAACTCTTTGTGACCCCATGGACTGCAGTGCACCAGGTTTCCCTGTCCATCAACAAATCCAGGAGCTTGATCAAACCCATGTCCATCAAGTCATTGATGCCATCCAACCACTTCATTTTCTATCATCCCCTCCTACTCCTGCATTCAATATTTCCCAGCATCAGTGTCTTTTCCAATGAGTCAGTTCTCCACATCAGAGAGCAAAGTATTGGAGATTCAGCTTCAGTATCAGTCCTTCCAATGAATATTCAGGACTGATTTCCTTTAGGATTGAGTGGTTGGATCTCCTTGTAGTCCAAGGGACTCTCGAGTCTTCTCCAGCACCATAGTTCAAAAGCATCAATTCTTCAGCACTCAGCTTTCTTTATAGTCCAACATTCATATCCATACATGACTACTGGAAAAACCATAGCTTTGACTAGATGGAAGTTCATCAGCCAAGTATTGTCTCTGCTTTTTAATATTCTGTCTAGGTTAGTCATAGCTTTTCTTCCAAGGAGCAAGCTTCTTGTAATTTCATGGCTGCAGTCGCCATCTACAGTTATTTAGGAGCCCCCCAAAATAAAGTCTTTCACTGTTTCCATTGTTTCCCCATCTATTTGCCAGGAAGTGATGGGATTGGATGCCATGATCTTTGTTTTTGAATGTTGAGTTTTAAGCCAAAATTTTCACTCTTTTCTTTCACTTTCATCAAGAAGCTCTTTAGTTCTTTGCTTTCTGCCATAAGGGTGCTGTTATCTGCATATCTGAGGTTATTGATATTTCTCCTGGCAATCTTGATTCCAGCTCATGCTTCATTTAGCCCAGAATTTCACATGATGTATTCTGCATATATGTTAAATAAACAGGTGACAATATACAGCCTTGACATATTCCTTTCCCGATTTAAAACCAGTCTATTGTTCCATGTCCAGTTCTAACTGTTGCTTCTTGATCTGCATATAGATTTCTCAGGAGGCAGGTCAGGTGGTCTGGTGTTCCCATCTCTTTAAGAATGTTTCACAGTTTGTTGTGATCCACACAGTCAAAGGCTTTGGCATATTCAATAAAGCAAAAGTAGATTTTTATTTCTGTAATTATCTTGCTTTTTTGATGATCCATTTGATGCTGTCAACTTAATCTCTGGTTCCTCTGTCTTTTCTATCTAAATCCAGCTTGAACATCTGGAAGTTCACAGTTCACATCCTGTTGAAGCCTGGCTTAGAGAACTTTGAGCATTACTTTGTTAGCGTGTGAAATAACTGCAATAGTGTGGTAGTTTGAATATTCTTTAGCATTGCCTTTCTTTGGGATTGGAATGAAAACTGACCTTTTCCAGTCCTGTGGTCACTACTGAGTTCTCCAAATTTGCTGGCATATTGAGTGCAGCTCTTTCACAGCAATGTCTTTTAGGATTTGAAATAGCTCACCTGGAATTACATCACTTCTACTAGCTTTGTTCATAGTGATGCTTTGTAAGGCCCAGTTAACTTCTCATTCCAAGTTGTTTGACTATAGGTGGGTGATTATACTCTCATGTTTATCTGGGTCATGAAGATCTTTTTTGTACAGTTTTTCTGTGTATTCTTGCCACCTCTTCTTAAAATCTTCTGCTTCTGTTAGGTCCATACCATTTCTGTCCCTTATTTTGCATATCCTTCTATGAAATGTTTCCTTGGTTTCTCTTATTTTCTTGAAGAGATCTCTAATCTTTTGAATTCTAATGTTTTCCTCTACTTCTTTGCATTGATAGGTTGAGAAAATCTTTCTTATCTCTCCTTGCTACTCTTTGGAACTCTGCATTCAAATGGGTATATCTTTCCTTTTCTCCTTTGCCTTTAGCTTCTCTTCTTTTCTCAGCTATTTGTAAGACCTCCTCAGACAAGCGTTTCACCTTTTTCCATTTCTTTTTCTTGGGGATGATCTTGATCAGTGCATCCTGTACAATGTCACGAACCTCTGTTGATAGTTTTTCAGGCACCCTGTCTACGAGTTCTAATCCCTTGAATCTATTTCTCACTTCCACTGTATAATCATTAAGGGATTTGATTTAGGTCATATCTGAATGGTCTAGTGGTTTTCCCTACTTTGTTCAATTTAAATTCGAATTTGGCAATAAGGTGTTCATGATCTGAGTCACAGTAAGTTCCCAGTCTTATTTTTGCTTACTGTATAGAGCTTCCCCATCTTTGGCTGCAAAGAATATAATCAATCTGATTTCAGTATTGTCCATCTGGTAATGTCCATGTGTAGAGTCTTCTGTCTGTTGTTGGAAAAGGGTGTTTGCCATGACCATTGTGTTCTCTTGGCAAAACTCTGTTAGCCTTTTACCTATTTCGTTTTGTACTCCAAGGCCATATTTGCCTGTTACTCCAGGTATCTCTTGACTTCCTACTTTTGCATTCCAGTCCCCTATAATGAAAAGGACATCTTTTGGGGGTGTTAGTTCAAGAAGGTCTTATAGGTCTTCATAGAACCATTCAACTTCAGCTTCTTCAGCATTACTGGTTGGGGCATAGACTTAGATTACTGTAATATTGAATGGTTTGCCTTAGAAAGAAACAGAGATCATTCTGTCTTTTTTTGAGATTGCACCCAAGTACTGCATTTTGGACTCTTTTGTTGACTGTGAGGGCTATTCCATTTCTTCTAAGGGATTTTTTGCCCACAGTAGTAGATATAATAGTCATCTGAGTTAAATTTGCCCATTCCAGTCCATTTTAGTTCACCGATTCCTAAAATGTCAATGTTCACTCTTGCCATCTCCTGTTTCACCACTTCCAATTAACCTTGATTCCTGGACATAACATTCCTGGTTCCTATGCAATTGTTCTTTACAGTATCGGACTTTACTTCCGTTACTAGTCACATCCACAACTGGGTGCCGTTTTTGCTTTGGCTCCCTCTCTTCATTCTTTCTGGAGTTATTTCTCCACTCTTCTTCAGTAGCATATTGGGCACCTGCTGACCTGGGGAGTTCATCTTTCAGTATCCTATCTTTTTGCCTTTTCATACTGTTCATGGGGTTCTCAAGGCAAGAATACTGAAGTGGTCTGCTGCTATTCCCTTCTCCAGTGGACCATGTTTTGTCAGAACTCTCCTCCATGATCTGTCCATCTTGCATGGCCCTATGTGGCATGGCTCATAGTGTCATTGAGTTAGACAATTCTGTGGTCCATTTGGCTAGTTCGATTAGTTGTCTGTGATTGTGATTTTCATCGTAAAGAAAGCAGAGCACCAAAAAGTGATGCCTTCGGACTGTGGTGCTGGAGAAGACTCCTGAAAGTTCCTTGGACAGCAAAATCAAACCAGTAAATCTTAAGGGAAATCAGTCCTGGAAGTACTGATGCTAAATGTTAATCTCCAGTATTTTGGTCATCAGATGTGCAAATGACTCATTGTAAAATTCCCTGACACTGGGGAATATCAAGGGGAGAAGAGAGCATCAGAGGATGAGATGGCTGGACACCATCACTGATACAATGAACATGAACTTGTGTAAACTCCAGGAGATGACGAGAGACAGGGAGGCCTGGCATGCTGTAGTGCATGGGATGGCAGAGAGTCAGATATGACTGGGTGACTGAACAACAACAATATATATTACCCTCCAGGCTTCCCTAGTGGCTCAGATGGTAAAGAATCTCTGCAATGTGGGAGATCCAGTTTCGATCACTGGGTTGGGAATATCCTGGGAGAAGGGAATGACTGTCCATTCCAATATTCTTGCCCAGAGAATTCCATGGACAGGGCAGCCAGGCACGCTATAGTCCATGTGGTCACAAAGATATGACAGTCGTATAAGATTGAATTACTAACACTTTTCGCTTTTACTACTCCCCATTTTTTGGTGTCAGTTCAAAATTATCCAGTGTGTATATTTTTAAAAATATGTTATCTATATAGGCTTATTATTTAGAGACATAAATAGGGATGATATTTCTAAGAAAGAGTGCAAAGGGAGAAGAAAAGAGTCTTACACAATGAGTTAAGGAAAGGTGTTTATGTTTAATTAAAAGAAAATGAGCCAAGGGATAAGGTGGAGAATGTGGCAGGGATTAACAAGATGCTCAACAAGCTTAACCATCTTCCTGGACACTCTGCTAAAGTACATTTTCCCAACTTCTCTGTACTTACAGTTGTTCATGTTCCTGACTTCTGGGCAATGGGCAGTTTTAGGGAAATGACAGAAATCAGTATATGGTTCCACATATGATCCTTACACCTCCACTTTTCTCATTTCTAGGGAAGACGCTGTAGTAGGCTTTGGGATTACTGAATATCCTCCTCCAGGAGGTGCTCAGTAGAGTGGTTTAATCAAGAGTACCTACAAGAGTGAGGAATGTACATTCATGTTGTGTTATTATTTCATTAGACCTATGCATGGGAGAAAATTCTTTATAAAACTATCATCAGAGTCATTTGGTTTTGTTTCTACTGACTGCATTTTTTTCTTAACTTTGGATCATATTTTCCCATTGATTTGTATGTCTATTGGTTATTGACTGAGTTTTGGTATTAGGGATATTATGTCATAGAGATTCTGGCTGGAAGCAGACTGCAAAGGCCTGAAGAGCTTTGAGTGGTAGAAATAATACATGAATAGAAAAAATGCATAATATTCTTAAGAAAACTTAAAAACCTAATGGATTGAGAGAGAGATAGCATGCTACCTACAGACAGCATGATTTTTGAAATATAATTATTAATACTTATTTAATTTAAACAAAGCTTGACTACAGGAAAAAAAAAATCTAGATATAACAGATATTGAAAGGAGAAGAAAGTGGAGACAACCTATACTTTGGGGAAAGCCAGAAAAACATCTGCAACATGAATATAAGTAATAAATTTACATTTTGGTTGCCTAGGATCAAAGGCAGAACTATGTGGTTTGCCCATAAATGACACACTGAAAGTCATCACTTTTGAATATAGTTGATGTAAAATTATAAACGCGCTCAGTCACTCAGTCGTGTCCAACTCTTTGCAACCCCATGGACTGTAGCCTGCCAGGTTTCTCTGTCCATGTGATATTCCAGGCAAGAATAGTGGAGTGAGTTGTCATTTCCTTCTTAAGCAAAAATTATAAATATACCTGGCCAGACTACATATGTACCATGTGTGCGTGCATGCGTGTTCACTCATGCAGTTGTGTCAGACTCTTTGTGACCCCGTTGACTATAGCCCACCAGGCTCCTCTGTCCGTAGAATTTTCTAGGCAAGAATACTGGAGTGGATTGCCATCTGCTACTCCAGGGAATCTTCCCAACCCAGGAATCAAACACATGTCTCTTGTGTCTCCTGCATTGGCCAGTGAATTCTTTACCACTGTGCCACCTAGGAAGTCCATATGTATCATATGATTCTAATATTATCTATAATGACATTATAAAGCATTTAAAACATTTTACTAAAACTGACCTATAGTATCATAGTAGCCATAGTACCTGAAAGTTGTCAGCCTGGTGTGACTAGTGTAGTGACCATAAATTGACTCATTATTCTTTCTGAATTTATTTCTGGCCTCTCAGACTTAAACAAATATGTATGAAATATTGTCATTGAGATCTAGATATCAATCCATTAATCTATTTATCTGTCAGTGTGTGCATTTGAACTTCCTGAAATCTGCACATTTAAAATCTGTCAAAAATCTGTGGTCAATATCTTATTTATTTGCTATTATTAAATTAAATATGGTATTTGAAAATGGGAAGAAGAATAAGAGAGGCAAAATTTCGAGTTGAGAGCCATACAGAACAGTGGAATTTTTAAGACAGGATAATAATATGTTACTTGTGGACAACACTTGGTTTAATTAATTGAGAGGAATATGGGCATTATGGGGCTTCCCTGGTGGCTCAGATGGTAAAGCGTCTGCCTGCAATGCGGGGGACCCAGGTTTGATTCCTGGGTCAGGAAGATCCCCTGGAGAAAGAAAAGGCAATCCATTCCAGCACTCTGGCCTGGAAAATCCCATGGATGGAGGAGCCTGATAGGCTACAGTCCATGGGGTTGCAAAGAGTCGGACACGACTGAGCGACTTCACTTTCACTTTCATGGGCATTATAGAAAAGAAGAGATAAGAGACACAAATTCCACCTGTTTAAATAGTTGCTGCTATGCAGTCTGATTGCTGTTATATACACTATCATTACTTAAATTTCTACCAGTGTTTTTCAAGCCTCCAGATAGATGATGATGCATGTGAAATCATTATAATAACCTGTATTGAAGAAAAGTATTTAAGGAGAAATATCAGAGTGCCACAAATATGGCTTTAAAAAATTCTACTCTCCTCTTATTCTTTTTAAAATGGATCTGTATTTTTGCCTATTTTCCTACGCTCCTGCATAGGGAAAAATAAAAGGAAAATACTTTTTAAAAAAAAATAAAATTAGTGGTTTCTCAATTCTGAAACAAGCAATTTCCTAAGAGAAATCTATTTTAATTTTTTTTCAAATGCACAGAAAAATTATAAAGCATTCTAGCAGTGGGCTGCTATCATGCACGTGATTGAAAGTTATTTTTCCATGTGTAATCCAGGAGCTTCTGGTCCCAGATGTCCCAGAAACTTGACCAATCAGAGAAGATCCCAAACAGCATTTTTTATCAATTATGTACAAAATACTGCCAATTATCTCCTCATATAATCCACATCAATAACTGAGAAGCACAAAAGATATAAACTCAAACCATCTGCTCTCACTACAGTAAGCTACTGAGAGCTTAGACAATAGCTCACATAGTAACATACTTTGATTCATTTATCTGGGATCATGCTGTTTACGTGAGATTTGTGATTAAAAATATTACCACTTTGGCCTCCCCACATTAGAAAATATGTTTTCCCCTTTTAGAGAAAGCACTGTCATTTCTGTTTTATTACAATGGTAAATTAAGAGAGCCACTGCCAGCTACATATAAAGAACACAAACTGCACTTCTACTTTATGTTTCACCGTAATTATTTTTCCTGTTGATGCTAACAATACCCAAGCTCTTAAAAGATAAAAGGAAAAAAAAAGATAGCCTCCAGAAATTCATTGTTTTGACACCTGCACAATTTTTGAACCAAGTTAAGTGCCAGGGTAAAGATATATCAACATACAAAATGTTAGCCCACAGTGCCTATATGACCCAAGAGAAGGAAGTAAAGACTACAATCACATAAGATGGCTGATATTTAATATGTGGCTGTTCTAAGTGTTAGTGACACAGAACTGGCACTTGCCAAAAATAGATGTGATTTTAAATGACATTCCAAAGGAAGAAGAGAGGACAGACAATTCCCTCCCATTCCCATCAGAATCCCTATCTTACATTATAGCTTATCAGACTTGTCAAGATATCTACATTTCTCACGTTAACAACAAAAATATGTAAATGAAAATATTATATTGTCAATTTCCCTAAACAGCCCTGTGTTTCATTTACAGATTCTCAAATCAATTGGGGGATAAATTAACATTTATAATTCTCATACATCTTAAAGAAACCAGATTCCACTTGTTCCCAGACTTCAATAATATAATTTTGCAATCATAGTTTGGAAATTATCCTGCTTGACATAGTTTTTCAATCGGTGATGCATTACACAGAATGGAGTGGATATTCTCCACCCTGTTTACAACGACATTTACATCCTAATTATAACCAAAAAATTATGCCCTTGATGATAAATAAAGGAGGGTAAAGAAATGTAACAGCTTATATTCAGAGAAGATGTATATCATACCATTTCAAAATAAGGCATTCACAAGTGTTTGAAGAGCAATACAAGATTCTTATGTTTTGTGCATGAACATTATCTTATTTGGTTATTAGTGTGTATATGTATTTATGATACAACACACACACTTGAAAAAAATAAGATGGAAAAATTACAAAAATCTTTACGCTGTAAGGTATTATGAACCATGGAGAAATTCCGTCAAAAAATTCAGTATACTCAAACTGAGATTTCTGAAATTTGAGGTTGGAAATAAACGAAGATGCAATTTTTCTCATCAGTACTTCTAAAGTAGTGTAGTACTTTAATGGTCAGAAAACTTGCCTACACTATTTGGAAAAGCCTAATTGTACAAAAATATCTTGAACAGCAAGGAGGATAATGGCTATGTTATGGCAGAGTTGAATTCACAAAAGGGAGATTATCCTGAGTGGACAGTCCTGGTCAGGTCATGCTTAAATGCACCTGGGTTTATTCTTGTGAATGATATACAAGGCCCTGGAAGACTTGTGCTAAGTTGCTCAGTCATGTCTGACTCTTTGAGAACCCATGGAGAGTAGCCCACCAGGCTCCTCTGTCCATGGGGATTCCCCAGGCAAGAAAACTGGAGTGGGTTGCCTTGCCCTCCTCCAGGGTATCTTCCCAACCCAGAGATCGAACCCAAGTCTCCTGCATTGCAGCTGGATTCTTTACCATCTGAGCCACCAGGGAAGCCCCTGGGAGATTTGACACACCCGAAATTCTCCACTGCTGGCTTTAGACCAAAAAGATAGTTATGGGGAATCAACCAACATCTCTAAAACAAAGAAGTCTTGGGTGGGGTAGAGGAGGCAGAAATGTTGAGGTCTGGCTCTTTATCTAGTCCTCCTGAAGTTTGCCCAAGTTCATGTCCATTGAATCAGTGATGCCATCCATTCATCTCATCCTCTGATGCCTTCTTCCCCTTCTGCCTTCAATCTTTCTCAGCATCAGGATCTTTTCCAATAAGTCAGCTGTTCGCATCAGATGACCAAAATACTGGAGTTTCAGCTTTAGCATCAGTCCTTCCAATGGGTATTCAGGGTTGATTTCCCTTAAGATTGATTGGTTTGATCTCCTTGCTGTCCAGGGGACTCTCAAGAGTCTTCTCCAGCACTACAGTTTGAAGGCATCAATTCTTCAGTGTCCTGCCTTCTTTATAGTCCAGCTTTCACAACTGTATGTGACCACTGGGAAGACCATAACCTTGACTATACAGACCTTTGTCGGCAGAGTAATGTCTCTGCCTTTCAACACCCTGTCTAGGTTTGTCATAGCTTTCCTGCCAAGAAGCAAATGTCTTCTGATTTCATGGCCGCAGTCACCATCCACAGTGATTTTGGAGCCCAAGAAGAGGAAATCTGTCACTACTTCCACCTTTTCCCCTTCTGTTTGCCATGCAGTAATGGGACAAATGCCATGATCTTGGATTTTTTAATATTTGGTGGTAAGCTGGCTCTTCACTCTCCTCCTTCACCCTCATCAAAAGGCTCTTTAGTTCCTCTTCACTTTTTGCCAATGGAGTGGCATCATCCATGTATGTGAGGTTATTGATGTTTCTCCCACCTATCTTGATTCCATCTTGTGACTCATCCAGTCCAACATTTCTCATGATGAGCTCAGCATATTTATTAAACAAACAGGTTGACAGCAGACAGCCCTGTTTTACCGATCAGTTCTCAATCTTGAACCAATCAGTTGCTCCATACAGGGTTCTAACTGTTGCTTCTTAACCTACATACAGGTTTCTCAAGAGACAGGTAAGATGCTCTGGTATTCCCATCTCTTTAAGAGCTTTCCAAAGTTAATTATGATCCACACAAAGGCTGTAGCATAGTCAATGAAACAGAGTTAGATGTTTTTGTGGAATTCCCTAGCTTTCTCTATGATCCAGCAAATGTTGGCAATTTGATCTTTGGTTCCACTTCCTTTTCTAAACCCAGCTTGGACATCTGGAAGTTCTTGATTCACATAATACTGAAGCCTAGCATGCAACATTTTAGGCATGACCTTTCTAGCTTGGGAGGTGAGTGCAACTGTCTGATGGTTAGCACACTCTTTAGCACTACGCTTCTTGAGGTTTGGGATGAGGATTGACCATTTCCAGTCCTGTGGCGACTGCTGGGTCTTCCTGATTTGCTGACATATTGAATGCAAAACTTTGATGGCATCATCCTTTAGGATGATTACCTTATGGCACATTATTTCCATAAAACAGCAATTACTGAGCACCCACAAGGTATAGCACTATTGTAAGGAATTGTTTTAAATGAGACACCAATTAACTTTTAAGCAACTTATAATCTACTGACCGTTAAAACAGACAGGACTTTCCTGGTGGCTCAGACGGTAAAGCGTCTGCCTACAATGAGGGAGACCCAGGTTCGATCCCTTGGTCGGGAAGATCTCCTGGAGAAGGAAATGGCAACCCACTCCAGTACTCTTGCCTGTAAAGTTACATGGATGGAGGAGCCTGGTAGGCTATAGTCCATGGGGTCACAAAGAGTCGGACATGACTGAGAGACTTCAATGTCAATGTCAATGTTACAACAGACAGGTAGCAAGGTATGAGCAGAGAAAGGGGGTGCAGTCCAGATGGCACAAAACCACACATTCTGTAAAAGTAAGTGTTCATGGCAGACAAAAAAAAGCAGGACCCTTCCGGCTGACTGAAAGCTACACACTTTGGGGTGCTATGTGTCCTGGAGGTAAAGAAGGTGGGAAAAGGCAGGAATCTCCTGAGCTCAAATGTAATTTGCTGCTCCTTGTACTCCCATCACAATAAAATTAGCCTTGTAGATAAAAAAACTCCCTCATGTACAAATGCCATGACACTTCCAATCAAAGCTGCTGCTGCTGCTGCTGCTGCTGCTGCTAAATCATTTCAGTCCTGTCCAACTCTGTGTGACCCCATAGATGACAGCCCACCAGGCTCCCCCATCCCTGGGATTCTCCAGGCAAGAACACTGGAGTGGGTTGCCATTTCCTTCTCCAACGCATGAAAGTGAAAAGTGAAAGTGAAGTCACTCAGTCATGTCGGACTCTTCTCGACCCCATGGACTGCTGACTATCAGGCTCCTCCGTCCATGGGATTTTCCAGGCAAGAGTACTGGAGTGGGGTACCATTGTCTTCTCCGCCAATCAAAGCTAAATAAGAACAAAAATCTTTCTTCCCCTCTGGAAAGTGGTTCTGGGATGAAAATCAGAAAATACAGCCCTTAAACTCCTCCCTCCCCATGGAACATTCCACCTCTGCATTTGTTTACGCCACTTAACCTACTTGCCAAAGAAACTCAGGGCAACGATTTACCTGAAACTGCTTGCTCTCATCTATCAAGAGCCTGAGTGACGAGTGATGTCGCTCAGTTGTGTCCGACTCTTTGCGACCCCATGGACTGTGGCCTACCACGCTCCTCCGTTCAGGGGATTTTCCAGGCAAGAGTACTGGAGTGGGCTGCCATTTCCTTCTCCAGAGGATCTTCCCGACCAAGGGATTGAACCTGGGTCTCCCGCATTGTAGGCAGACGCTTTACTGTCTGAGCCACCAGGGAAGTCAAGAGCCTACTGTTGTTTAAATAAATCCTCACTTTGCTTTATGAACCTTCCTGTCTTGTCTCGGAATTCTTTCTGCGATAAAACAAGGGTATTTCACTGGGAACAACTCTAAACTAAGATGTCCAATTCAGTGAGAGTTGGGAATAAAATAAAATATATAAGTGCTTCAATCCTAATTCCACTGAAAAATAAAATGTGACTCATTATCTTCTAATTTCTTGAACCTCACTGAGCACTCAAAATGCCTTTAGGATCTAAAAACCAAAACACTCTCTAATTAAAAGTTGTCCAAAGATTCATATTTCTCTATAAACTTAACTTAGTTTACATTTTCAGGTTTATGTGGAAGATAGCTTATAAACATATACCCTGTATATTAGAAATGTAATGACATTTCTAAATTAATTTTAATATGATTGGAATTATAAGAATCACCAAAGTATTGAATAGTAATGGTCTATGTGTGTGTATATATATATATATATATATATATGCATTTTTGTGTAAGGTGGTGTATGAAAATGGTTTGTGTAATCAATACTTTTAGAGATCACAAGTTATCAGGGTCTATTTCAATGTGTTCTTGCAGTTGAATAACCAGGTTGGAACTGTGCGACATGGAATCTGGTTCTTAGCTGGAAACCTAGGTTTCCTGTGATGAGGAGTCCCTCTAGCATTACATATGCAGCATAATTCTTAAACAATGGCACTGTGTGTATTCCATTTCATTATTATTTAAATAAGCTCATAAATATTTTATGAAGAATTCAAGAATGGAAGCTTTGCATCTGGACACTCTGACAGTATGGCTTCCATCTGATTTGTTTTTCTATCAGATGTAGAGTTATCATATTATCATAAAATATGGTAATAGCAGAACATTACCCTGGAAAAAATGCTGAGGCTAATAATATAATGTATAAAACATACCATCTCAACATATTTCCAACTCTTTGTATGCAGTTTTATAATAAATCCATGGAAGAAGAAAAAGGGCAAAAGAATTCAAGCACAGGGTGACTATAAAACTGTACATTGAAGTTTTCTAATATTGATAGTAAGATGTTATTAATTTAAGACATATTAATACAAAACTAGATAAATTAAGGTTCTCCTAGGGATGTTAACTCATCCTCATTTAATATATATTACATGTGTTATTTTAAATTACCAGTTAGGTTTCTAAATACATATTTTATTGTGCAGGCTCTATAATGTTGATAATATAATGTTACCATGAGAACTGTAACTTTTCTGTAGTGACATATATGTTTAGATTTGTAACCTTGTTGTTACATTAGCACTGAATTGTTTTTCCTATATATTTCTTATGGTTTTAAAAGAGAAAGTGTATAAAAAGTAATTTTAAAAAGCACCCTCAATTGTGGAAATACACATACTATATACTGTAACATTGCTGAATTATAAAAAAATCTATAATCAATATCATTTGAGTGGAGAACAATGGTATTTTGTGAAAATAAAATAATATGTCACTTAATATAAGTATTTCATTATCTTTATCTTTTTAATGCATTTATATAGAAATTAATATCTTGAGTCTATTCAATTTTTCCCATTTATGTTTTAATTACTTAATTTTTAATTTCTCTCAACATATCTGTAAACTACTGTTTACCATCTGTGAGATTTTCAAATTAAGATTTGAAACTCTAGATTTCCTTATTGTACATTAACTTTAACTGTTTTCCTTGAACAATTATTTTAAATAAATATGATGTAGCAACACTGATTAAAACAGTTCATAAACACTTGCTTCAATATACACACATTTTAAATATATAGCAGGAAAAATGAGAGGTTAGACTTCAGTATGTTCTGATTTCATTTAAAAATTAGGATAACTTCAACATTAAATACATTTATGATTAATTTATTTCTTTTGAGGGTTGATAATGAAAAAAATTTGGATTTTTGATCCTTTATGAGTTAAAAATCTCAACTGTTCCCTTCTGTGTAAAATATTATTTTGTGAACATTTACAACATATGAGAAGTCATTTTATTTGCATATTTAAAAATTATGATACCTCAGTTACATTCTCCTAAGCAAAGTTATCTATTCTCCAGTTGTGCTTAATCTTAAAACAATGAATATCAAACAAATAGATATTAAACAAGAGAATTGTGGCTCATTGCAACTTTGTTTCACAAGATTTGACACAGCCATTGAAATTATATGTAACACTGTGTGTGTGTGTGTGTGTGTGTGTGTGTGTGTGTGTGTGTGTAGCTGAGAGGGGCAAACTATCACAGTCAATCACCAAACACTTGATTTGTGTTTATCTAACAAAATACACATCATCATTAAAGCAACAGTCATCTTTGCTAGTGCCGCACCATATGCCAGGTTACAACGAATGACAGAAAAGCCTTCTGAGGACTTGTGTTGGTTAGACCTACTTGAGTCTGACCGGAAACCATAGACACCAAGTCTCTCTGAGAAGGTGTCTATGAGCATTTCTGGAAAATTCAATATGAAGTCTCTATGTCTCAAAAGATTCAAAGAACAGTATTCTTGAGGACTGGCATATCACCTATGTGAGCTCTCAATGAAGGTCATACTCTAGTGAAAATTTTTAGCTAAAACACTGGAGTGTAATATATAGGCTATAAGTAGGATGGGTGGTTTTAATTCAGGAAATCACATAAAGTTGAAATTAGATGAGATAATAGATTGCTGGAGAGAGTAAAATGCACTATCTTCATTCTATGTATAATATTCATTCGACTGTAAGTATTATCATCCCTCCCTTTTAATCAATCAAGTGTGGGAGACATGCCTGTCAACAGGTCTATGACAGTGTGACAAGGGTGCATGAATGCTCAGTTCCTCAGTTGTGTCTGACTTTTTGTGACCACACAGACTTTGGCCCACCAGGCTCTTCTGACCATGGAATTTTCCAGGCAAGACTACTGGAGTGGATTGCCATTTCCTTCTCCAGGGAATTTTCCCGACTCAGGGACTGAACCTGAATCTTCTGCATCTCCTGCATTGCAGGTGGACTTTTTACCCACTGAGCCACCTGGGAGTCCCAGAGATAGCATTTCTGTGACAAATCCAGCAATAAACAAAACTTGAATAAATTTTACTATAATTATTACTTCTGCCATTACATTTTTCTACTTTATTATTTATCATTGAAATATATTACTGATAGTTATGGAATAATGGCAGAAGATTACTGAGGAGGTTGGTAGAATTCATTTAGAAATTAAAATTTTTCATCAATTATATTAGTTTCCTTAAGTGACTATTTGATTTGGTTATGCAATGTGGTATGCAATAGGAGATAGGCTTGAATTGGAGGAATACAAGAAGAAGACAATGAATTTGTTCTTATTCCAAAAGTAGATGGGTTTTAGTTGTTTTTGGACTGCACAAATTAGAGTGTAGAAAGGATTAGAGGACAAACGTAGGATAATAAAGAAATAGAGCGAGCCAAAGAAAATGATAACTATGAAAAATATTTCAGTGGATGGCATTATCTATACAATTATATTTACTGCCTGCTGTAGAATTTGAAATGGAATAACACTATTAAAGTATACTTGCTAATAAACTGGTTATATTTAGGCATAACATTCCCTTCTCCAGGGGATCTTGCCGACCTAGGAATAGAACCCAGAATGGCAGGTAGATTCTTTACTGCATGAGCCACCAGGGAAGCCCCATTAAATACATATGTAATTCAAAGTATTACTAGTTAATAATATCTTTCATTTGTATAGCTTTATCTATTCCTAATGTCTCATACATATTTCTTTATTTTTCATCTAAAAGAAGTACATTTTTTTTCAAGGAAACTTACATTTTTAAGGCCAATATATAACACTTTCTTTCTGTGTCTGTACGCAGTCGCTCAGTCGTGTCCAACTCTGTGACCCCATGGACTGTAGCCGCCAGGCTCCTCTGTCCATGAAGATCCTCCAGGGAAGAACACTAGAGTGGGTTGCCATGTCTTCCTCCAGGGGATCTTCCCAGCCCAGGGAATGAACCCAGGTCTCCTGCATTGCAGGCAGATTTTTTCCCATCTGAGCTACCAGGGAAAGCTTTGCCAAGTTCTTAGCCTTATAATTATCATTATTCAAGAAAGATAGAATTGCATCTAGGTAGAAGTTAGATTTTACAGGAAACCTAATGCAGTAAGTGAAATTCACTTACAGTAAAATTAAAAAAAAAATGAAGAAGCACTTGAATCACCCATTAAGTTCAGCCTACTTATTTATACTTGCATATATATGTATGTGTATATATATATATACATATATATATATATATATACTTGCATATATAACCCTGTAATGAAATACATAAATGTACACACATGATAAGCAGTGATATGAAAATGGATACCACATGATACATATATATTTTTTACCTAGCTTGACAAAATTAATTAAAAAATTCTTTTTCAGAGTGCAGAATTTGTGCTTTCACAATATAAAGAGAATATGACCCAATTTCTAACAGTAGTGTTTAATTTAAACATTGGATTCTCTGTTTCTAATATCTTTAAGCTTACATGAGAAGTATTTTTTGATAAATACTAATTAAGAAAACAAGTATTACAAAATAGCAAGTTTAAGAACAAAATAAATTACATAGTTTGTTCTCTATTGTTCCAAAATAATTATGCATTTGTAATGATCTAACCCACAATTGAAACAGTAATGCATGGTTTGACTCTAAGTATTGATAGAACTAGAGTATAAATGCAGGCTACCATCCGTATTTAAATAGATTCAGTAGAGTGGAAGTGACAATCAGTTAATTCATTCACTTATTTAATGAAGATATTTACTGTTGCTTGTGCATGCATGTTAAGTTGCTTCAGTCATGCCTGACTTTTTTTGACTCTATGAACTGTAGCCTGCCAGGCTCCTCTGTCCATGGGGATTCTCAGGGAAAAAATACTGGAATGGGTTGCCATGCCCTACTCCAAAGCATCTTCCTGACTCAGGGACTGAACCCATTTTTCTTATGTCTCTTGTATTGGCAGGTGAGTTCTTTACCACCAGCACCACTTAGGAAGCTCTTACTGTTGCCTACTCTATGGCAAACTTGGGGATGTAATAGAAAATGGGAGAAAAATTCTCTGTGTTCAGAGAGCTTGCATTGTAGTGACTGAGTTAGCAATGAATAAGCAAGGATATGACACATTTTCAACTAGTAGAGATTATTGTAAATAATATAGCAAAAATAAATTGTACTTGATAGTGAGAATGACTGTGGGAAAGGCAATATATTAGAGAAGGTAATGTTAGGACAGAAAGAATTGCTAAATCTATAAAGATTTGGAGATAGTTAGAAACAATTGTTTTGTGTCAACAAAGGACTCCAATGAGTCACACAATCATTAATGCAGTCTTATTTCCTAGATAAGTAAGCTGGAACAACAAAAGAATTCATGGGGAATAGGATGTTTGAAATTGAAATATTGGGGGTAGTAAAATAATGGACAGTATCGAGTTCTAGAATATCATTGTATATTCAAGTGTGGGGTTCTAGAGGAAAATATTTTGAAGTGCAGATATGAAATAACCGAGAGGCAAGTGTGGTAGGTGGATCACCTGCATGGTGTTCAACCTGTTGCTAAGGACAACTCTGGGAAAGATAACTGAAAACTTCTGACTGGGTAGAGCTGACCTGAAGATTCCTAGATGACCACAGTGAAGAGGTTTTGAATGAAGAGTGATAATCTGGAAATAGCTGTAAAGAGCAAATAGGATAATACTCACTAACAATTCTGTGCTATTTAGGGTACAGTTAGGTAAAAAATCAAATAAAATCCAATCAAGTAAAAACCTTTTCTTGGAAGGGCAACAAAATAAGTAATGAAAGCTATAGAAAACCAGATACTATTAAATGAAAAAAGCGAAGGGTCTCTTCAAAGCAAAAGATGATGATGATTTTCTGATGTTAGACCATGGATGGTCTATGTTAGAGCAGATGGTAGAAAATTTGGGGAAATTGGAGAGGGTGGAATGGTGCATTGGATGAAGGGAGACATAAAATCATATGGGATAAAATCCTAGAAGACAATATACAACCTCAGATCTCCGGTATTTTTTCCCCTTATTCCACATAGTTCCTATATAAAAGCTACAGAATATTTATCCACACACATTTATTTTTCCTTTGTGCGTGTGGATGTGTCCCTAGTCTCATTTTAGGTAATCCCTTGGTATGATCAATTCCATCGCTTTCTGTTTCATAAGAGTTTATTATTCCCATTCTCTGATTTGTATTCACTCTTTATTTCAGTATTGGATCTTTCCAGTAAGATTTTATATGTTTATAGTTCTCCCATCTTAAACAAAATCCTTCCTTGAGAGTCTATATTTAGAACTCAACTTTAGTCAATTTATGAACTTCTTTCTCAGGAGAGGTGTTCTTTTAGCTTCCTGAACCGAATTTCATCATGTGGAGGGGAGGTTCTCACTCACCAACAAGCAATCCTTGGACACCAGCTGGGTGTCCTACAATCCCACTCCTTTCTGACCCTGTCTGGTATGTGCAAGATCAGTTGTGTCCGACTCTCTGCAGCCCCGTGGACTGTAGCCCAGTAGGATCCTCTGTCCATGACATTTCCCAGGCAAGACTACTGGAGCAGGTTGCCATTTCCTCCTCCAGGGGATCTTCCCCTCTCAAGGATGGAATCCATGACTCCTGCTTCTCCTGGATTGGCAGGCAGGTTCTTTACCACTCGGCCACCTGGGAAGTCCAACTGACCATATTTACCCAGAGATAATGTCCAATCCCACAGGCTAAGGATGCAAGATCACTCCCCCTACACCCCACTGCAGGTATCAATTACACCCCACTATACTTCTGACTGTCGTTAAATCAAAGATTTCCATGATCCATGCCTTGGGTTCAACTAGGTTGCTGGAATGGCTCACAGAACTCAAGAAAGCTTTTTACTCAGGAGATCACTGATCTATTACCAAAGATCTTAAAGGACAGGAATCAACAGCCAGATGATGAAATACAGAGGGCCAGGTCCCGACCAAAGGCACTTCTGTCCTTCCGGAGCCTGGGGTTTGGCATGATTGTACATGGGTGGGGGTTCCCCAACATGAAAGCTCTTATAATTCTGTTCTTCTGGGGTTTTATGGAGGCCTCATTAGACTGATTAAATCATTGGCTGCAACCTGCAGTCTTACTGGTTGTCTCATTAACATAACAAAAGACACCTTTGTTGCTCTCAACACTTAGGAAATCTAAGGATTTTAGGAGCTCTGTGCCAGAAATGTGGACAAAGACCTAATACATATTCCTTACTACAATTCACAATACCACAGGTACGGATGCTTTTTTTTTTTTTTACATTAATTAACTTCCAACAGACAGGAAACTTTTCTAAGCATTTTAAAGTTATTTTTCTACAAGAATCAAAATGTATATATGTTTGTGCTTGTTTCTACACAGAAAATGTTTTGCATAGAAAAACATGTATTTATTTTACATTATTCTAAATAAATAAACAGAAAGTGCTGTCACCACACTTATAGCTCTCTTTGGTCCTAACATCAAACTATACTCTAAATTATATGCTTCCTGTACCTTAAAATAATTCTTAGACGAAAACTAAGAAAAATGCACTGCGAGACCACTAGAGTGACAAGGTAAGAGTAACAGTAGAGTCTAAGTGCCTTATTATGCTAAATGCAGGCACTTTTACTAGGAGATTTTCTTGTGGATAAATACTTTTAAACCCACATAGTAGACTCATCATTAAATATATGCTGAAAGACTTTCATGAAGGTCTTAATGTAAAATTTTAATGTCAACTTCAAGTATGTGCTACCTATAAATATGCTGAAAATATTACTTGCATTCTTTCTTTCATTATGACTAACTCTTTTAACCTCTCCTGTTTATAAAGCACTCAAATTACTGATAAAATTATAAGAGGCTGCAGAAAAGAAATTGAAGTTTAGCTCTCACTTCACATTAAGTAGAATACTGTCTGAACCACAATAACCAATATAACAGTTTTCAGGAGCTTTTGGGAGATAAAAGACAGAGATGATCATCCAAAGATGTATTTGATGTCACAAATTATTATTCAGCACTTCACTTTTAAGACAAAAGCCTCCCCTTTCAAAGTGCCTTATGAATAGGTATATATGAAGGAAATATTTCTAACTAATAATTGGTAACAGGCCAAACTTTTTTAGTTCTGAATTACTGCTCTACAGAATGGAGAAGTCACTGAATGCTGGTGGGAATCAGGCTGACTGGTAAAGAAGGTCCCTTTTTTCTTTTCTATAGAAAAATCCTATATAGAATTTGAAAGAAACTGAAAAAAGTAATCTAAAACCATGCTTGCCTGTAACATAGGAAAAAGGAGAAATGTATTATTGGCTTCTTATTTTGTTATGTAGATGAAAAGATGGGAATGATAAAATTTAGCATTAGTGCTTTCAGAAAAATAAAAAAATATATATATTGATGCATGAAATTATATTTCCCATATGTAAATTATACTATGTATATGGATACACAGAGGCTTCCCAGGCGGACCGGCAGTAAAGAATCTGCCTGCCAATGCAGGAGATGCAAGAGACGCAGGTTCAATCCCTGAGTTGGAAAGATCCCCTGGAGTAGGACATGGCAACCTACTCCTGTATTCTTGCCTGGAAAATCCCATGGACAGAGGACCCTGGTGGCTTATAGTCCATGGGGTCACAAAGACACAACTGAGCAACTGAGCACAAGCTAGCACACACATACGATTCTCTTTGTAAAAATCCCCCTGCAGAGTCCAAAGTATAACTACTATCTTTCTCCATATGTTGTTTCTCATTTGCTTTATGCTGAATTTTTCTGACAGTTATTTACCTGTTCCCATTCCTTCTCTCCTTCACACACATCTTTTTGTTCAACATATTATGAGAATTCAAGGAAAAAACGTACGTGTAAACTTCTTTGCCTCTTATATTCCTCTGATTCAAAATGCATCAATAGTTGCCTTAGAAAATGCCTAAGGCCTATAGGAATATAAATGAGTTTCAAACCTGTTTGTAGAATGATCTAGATAAGAGCAAGGTGATAACACTTCAATTGATTTCCTTTTCCATAAAATGAGTATTCTATTAGAAAGACATTTCATGTAAGACAGAATGAATATTGTCCTTTAACACTTGCACAAAGAGTTAGATTGAAAATATCAGCTCGATGCATACCAAAGTCAGAAATCCCTTCTCTTCTCCCTAAAATGTCTCCTATTCTCAGGATTTTTAGAAGATGCCTTCAGACATTCTGTGGCCTGTTGACGTCAGTAGCATGACAATCCCACATATAACAGGAAAGGAACTGGTCAATCACAAGAAACAATTTCCATTAGATACCCAGACTAGGGTATCACTAGTCTGTAGTATTTCATAAGCATAAATTAGTTTATTTGGGCAAAGGACACATTGATTTTTCCATTTCTAGACTATGATTTAAATAAAGACAAGAGTTAGAATTGAATGTTATCTAACAGGAATGTGATTTTTATCTACACAAAGGGCAATCTTGAGAGAACTTTAGGGAGTCTGATGAATAATATAATCAGGAATATATGTGAATCACTGAAATTTCCATTATTTGCTGCTTATTATTTTAATAAATATGCTGAAGTTATATACTAGCATCACATTTTCAAGATGTCTTAGTTTTGCTACTCACCCTGCTTGGTCCATTTATTCACAAAATCACCACTGGAACTGAGCTTGATTTGCCTGTCATGAATACTCCAAAAAAAGGAACTATTGTGTATGATTACTTCTGTTTCACAATCCCAGGAGTAGGAAAACACAAGTGATAAACAAAATAGAGGTACCTTTGAAGAGAAGAGAAAACAAAACAGAATGACACCACTGTTGATTCAAAGGGGGATCAAAAAACAGCAGCTTAGTATTAAAGCAGATGTTGTTGTTTAATTGCTAAGTCGTATCTCACTCTGTGTGACCCCATGGACTGCAGTAGGCCAGTCTCCTCTGTCTGTGGGACTTCCCAGACAATAACGCTGGAGTGGGTTGCCATTTCCTTTTCCAGGGGGTCTTCCTGACCCAGGGAATGAACTTGCATTTTAAGCTTGGCAGGTGGATTCTTACCTCTGAACCACCTGCTAAGCCCCAGTAGAGCAGACACTTTTGCATTAAAGCACTGTCACTGGCCATTACCACTATTCCCTACTCCCCCAACAAAAGAAGCCAGTCTGTCCTTAAATGAAGACTTACTGGGACTAAGGCTGTGGTGATGTTGACAATGACACTGATAATAGTTACCTTTATTCATTTAGCATTAGTTGTGCCAGTTAATATCTAAACTTTGTACATATAATAAGACAGTTCTAGTGAAGCAGATGCAACTATTTCAACAGATAAATATGAAGCATAAAGAAGGCTAAGAAAAAAATCCAAAGTCACAAGTCACAGGAGTTTAGAAAAGCCTGGGACATGTCACTTGTGATTAAACCTGATTTAATTATTAACTTTGAAGCAACTCTTCCAAAACACTGCTAAAGTCTGAAGGTATTTAGAAACTCCACAAAAGATTTACTTTGTATTATTTCATATAACCAGAAATTGTCTGTAAAGATAATTTTTATATCATATATCTTGCCAGAAGCCAAATATACACTGATGAGCACACAGACAGAGCCCTGGCCTTTTGGAACATCATGTCTAGTAGGTTAACTCAGTATTTCTCAGGTTGCTTTATTTTTCAATGTATCCCCATATCCTAGTTGAGTTCATGTAGTCCAATTATTCAAGTTGGAGGACTTATACTACCTGATTTTAAAAATCATTATTAAGCTAGAGTAAACAAAGCAATGTGATTTAAGCATAATGTGACAGGTTTATAAATAAATTGAATATAATAGTGACTCTGGGAATAGACCTACACAGTTAAGGTATATATATATTTTTAAACAAAGGAGCCCAAGTAATTCAATGGAGATTGACAACCTTAAAAATATAGGACTTGAATATTTAAATATTCATACAAAATAACTCTAGATCTAAATGCAAAGACATAAAACTATAGAGGAAAATAGAAGAATATATTCATGATCTCAGATTAGGCAAAAGTTCTTAGATCAAAAAAGTGTAAATTATAAAATAGAATTAATTAATAAGTTATAACTTATCAAAATTTAAAATACGTGCTGTTCAAAGAAACTAAAAAGATAAGCCATTGATTAAGAATAAATATGGGCATATATATATCTGACTAAAGTCTTCTATTGAGAATATATATAACTGCTAAAACACAATAAGAAGACAAACTAATTTAAAGATGGGTAAATTATTTGAAGACATTTCCTGAAAGAGTATATATTGGAGGCACATAAGTTTGTGAAATGATATTCAAAATCATTACTCATTAGCAAAATGCAAATAAAAGCCATAAGGAGACATTGCTTTATACTTATTACAGTGAGAAGGAGAAGGAGGAAAAAAAGAAGAAAGGAGGGTAAACAGAAGAAGCAAAAAGGAGAAGAAGGGAAATAAGAACTTCAGAAATGCTGGTGATGAAAATGATGAGTAACTAGAATGTGTATGCACTGTGAGTGAGAATGCAATATGGTTGTTGTTTAGTCACTCACTGGTGTCCGACTCTTTGTGACCCCATGGACTGTAGCCCACTTGGCTCCTCTGTCCATGGGATTCTCCAGGCAAGAATACTCGACTGGGTTGTCATTTACAGTTCCTGTGTAAAACAGGATGGCAGGTTTCTTACAATGTTAAGTATAGACAATTAACTCAATAAATATCCTTTATTTATGGAGTGAAAAACTAAAGATTTCTTCTGGCAAAGGTAATTTTTGAGTCTATTCCTAAAGATCACAGCTACAGAAGACATGTTGGAGGAACAATAATTTCACCTTGGTTGGATGTGGAGAAACCTTCCACAGTCTTCTTCATATAAACTCTTCTGTGCTTGCTAGTGAAAGTGAAAGTGGCTCAGTTGTGTCCAACTCTTTGCGACCCCATGGACTATATAGTCCATGGAATTCTCCAGGACAGAATACTGGAGCGGATAGCCATTCCCTTCCCGCATTGCAGGCGGATTCTTTACCAGGTGAGCCACCAGGGAAGAATGTTCGAACTACTGTACAATTGCACTCATCTCACACGCTAGCAAAACATTGCTCCAAACCAGGCTTCAAAAGTACATGAACTATGAATGTCCAGATGGTCAAGCTGGATTTAGAAAAGGCAGAGGAACCAGAGGTCAAATTGCCAACATCTGCTGGATCAAAGAAAAAACAAGAGAGTTCCAGAAAAATATCTACTTCCGCTTTGTTGACTATGTCAAAGCTTTTGATGGTGTGGATCACAACAAATTTTGGAAAATTCTTAAAGAGATGGGAACATCAGACCACCTTACCCGCCTCCTGTGAAATTTGTATGCAGGTCAAGAAGCAACGATTAGAATGGCACAGGTAACAACAGACTGGTTCTAAACTGGGAAAGGAGTATGTCAAGACTGTGTTTTGTTACCCTGCTTATTTAACTTATATGCAGATTACATCATGCAAAATGCCAGGCCAGATGAAGCAAAAGCTAGAATCAAGATTGACAGGAGAGATATCAATAACCTCAGATATGTAGATGACACTACCTTTATGGCAGAAAGCAAAAAAGAACTAAAGAGACTCTTGATGAAACTGAAAGAGGAGGGTGAAAATGTTGGCTTAAAACTCAACATTCAGAAAACTAAGATCATGGCATCCAGTCCCATCACTTCATGGCAAATAGATGGAGAAACAGTGGAAACAGTGGCTGACTTTATTTTGGGGGGCTCCAAAATCACTGTAGATGGTGACTGCAGCCATGAAATTAAAAGACACTTGCTCCTTGGAAGAAAAGCTATAACCAACGTAGACAGCATATTAAAAAGCAGAGACATTACTTTGCCAACAAAGGTCCATCTAGTCAAAGCTATGTTTCTTCAGTAGTCATGTATGGATGCGAGAGTTGGACTGTAAAGAAAGCTGAGCACTGAAGAATTGATGCTTTTGAACTGCGATGCTGAAGACTCTTGAGAGTCCCCTGGACTTCAGGGAAATCAAACCAGTCAATTCTAAAGGAAATCAGTCCTGAATATTCATTGGAAGTACTGATGCTGAAGCTGAAACTCCAATACCTTGGCCATCTGATGTGAAGGGCTGACTCATTGGAAAAGATCCTGAGCTGGGAAAGATTGAAGTTGGGAGGAAAAGGGGATGATAGAGGATAAGATGGTCAGATGGCATCACTGACTTGATGAACATGAGACTGAGTAAGCTCCAGGAGTTGATGATGGACAGGGAAGCCTGGCATGCTACAGTCCGTGGGTTGCAAAGAGCCAGACACCACTGAGTGACTGAACTGACTGACTGTGCTTGCTAGTGCTAGTGCTAAGTAGCTTCAGTCACCTGCCAGGCTTCTCTGTCCAAGAGATTCTCTAGGCAAGACTACTGGAATGGGTTGCCATTTCTTCCTCAAGGGGATCCACCTGGCTCAGTGATCAAACCCATGTCTCCTGCATTGCAGGCAGATTCTTTACTGTCTGAGCAACCAGGGAAGCCTGCTTCTAATATTTCAGTCGCATATAAAAAGGGGTGTATCTTTTTCTAATGCTAACAGATGTTGTCAGTCGATTATAAATGATTCATGATTTTGTTATTGTGGGAATATTCTGAAGACTATCCAAAATTATCTTTAGTATTCATTTCCAAAGTATCCCAACTTAAAATCAAATACCAGAAGAACTGGAATATATCTCCCATAGTAGGAAATTTGTATTCCTGTCTAAACTCTCCTAATCATAATTCTTCACTCTCTCCCTTCAGCCAGCTGTATATGGCATATTATGTATCAGCCTTTTGAATCTCCAGTACCATTCTCCTCTTTCTGACAAAGTAGCATTTGGAAAAGGTATTAGCATTCTAGTCAAGGCAACATCTATACCATTGCTGGGGCTCTTTCATTTTCATTTTGCTCTCTCAGCATGCACTGGAGGAAGGAGAGTGTGCAGGCTGTCATTTTATTTAATGAATAATGAAAACATAAACTGATGAATATTGAATATGTATTCTTCACTAAAATTAATACAAATGAATATTTGAAATTATAGGAGCAAGGTGATTCTAACAGTAATTGTGATATCATAGACTTACATTTGGATTAAAATATACAAGGTACTGTCATATATTCTGACTACAATAACAAGCCTCTAAAATAATCTTGCTTGAATGTGTTATTTGCAGTTTGTGTTTTGTGTAAGCATTTCTGTGGTCCTTTTCTCACTTTCATTAAAGGAAGCAAGTAGACATCACTTTGAACCAACATGCCAATATGCCGGGGTCCAGCCCCGGCGGATCCAGGGAATTCGAAGCGGGGACGGCGTTGGCGAGGATCAGGAAACAACTGCTTAATTAAATGTTAATTAAGGATATAAAGAGTAATAGAATAAGGACAGCTCAGTAGGAAAATTCAGTGAAGAAAAGAGGCTGAAATAAGGATAGCTCAGTGAGGAAATTCAGTGGAGAAAAGAGGCTGAATAATTCAGCCAGAAGGTGAGAGAAAGAACGACATGGGGAGACCAAGTTTCGGTGAACAAGGCCCGCACTTTATTTTCCAAAGTAGTTTTTATACCTTAAGTTATGCATAGAGGATAATGGGGGAAGGGGTAGAGTCATGCAGTAAGCCAGGCTTTCTTCCTGCAATCTTATCATATGCAAAAGTTTAGGTGATTTGCATCATCTTCTGGCCCAGAGGCCTGTTAACATTTTAAGACCCTTTCTTCAGAAAACATTTTCTCTAAAGGTGACTAGTCAGGCGCCACCCTCCAAAAGCATTAAAGTTGCATTCCTATAGGGCAAAGGTGTGGTGGGCTACAACAAGAAAAAGAATTAACTCAAGGGTCCCAGGTTACAAACATTAAAGCTACTACTTACACCAATTATATTAATCAATACACTGCCAGGGACACAGCAGGTAAGGGATATGGAAACTTAGCAGCAAACATTGGCCCAACAAGTGAAAATCCTTTCACCAATACAATTTCTAATCAATCTTTTAACTGCTCAAAGGAATCTGTATTTAGACAGTTTAGAACATCTCATGCCTCTCACAGATCTGAGGCTCTGAGCAATCACATGTGGCCGGAAAAACCTATTCAGGCAGGCTAGAGGACTTCCAAAGGAGTTTGTAGGTTGAAACACTGTCACACCCAGGAATTATTAACTGGAGCTGTAAGCTAACTCTTTTTTCAGAGATAGGTAGTGGGGGACAGCCCCCCGTAAAGTCAGAGGTGTAGGTGAAAGCACAAAGCAGAAAGTAGGCAGACTCTGGTTTGGGGGGTAGATGCTCGAGAATTTCCAGGGGGACTCCTGAGGCTCGATCCCGCCTTTGCGTATGCCAAGCCTCCTTCTTCATGACCTTTGCCATGGGTGGAGCTCGCTCCCAGCACCAATATATATAAATAAAATTCAGTTTTTGTGGGATAAACTGCGTTTTTTGTTGACTTCCTAGAAAACTTTCAGTTATCCAAAGGTTTCCCTTATGAGATAATCAAAGGTATATGCATGCTATCTTTTATTTCCTGGGTAAAGAGAACTGTCACTTAGACATTTCCATAAAACCTCCTCTTTTTCTAGGGGTTCTCCCTTCACATGCTTCCTCAGAGTTTTCAGAAAACCTGAAGGAGACTATCTTGGGGTGAACACCACTCACTAGCAAAATCTGCAGTTAGTAGATTCTGAGAAAATGAAACACAAAACTTTCTTTAAAGACTGAAGATAAGTACTAGAAGAATAGACATCATCGAACTGAGTCTCGCATAGCTAGAATGGAGGAGGGCATATCTACAGTGAGATACTTAAGCAGGGCCTGGTATTCTGAGAATCACAATTAAAACATGAGTCTGTTGGTCAGCAAGGGCAGGGCAACTGAATGGAACATCAGAGGAAATCTCTCAAATGGAAAGGCACTGGGGCAATGTCTGAAAATGTACTGATGGAAGAAGAGCAGACAGAGAAGGCAGAGTGCCTTACTTTCCTGACTAACTCTGCCACCCAGTAGGTGTTTGAGAGGATTTACATGTTTCAGTTGCAGAGGCTATTGTCATTGATATTAATCATAGAGGGGCTTGCAATTCAAATAAAATTATAATCTTCTACTTTCCTCATTCTCTGCTAGGAATCTGACATCTCTTCAAAACAGAACACTCTTGAACAGAAATGCTTTTGCCTGAAGATTTTTCAGTTGTTTGTTGTGCGTATTTGTTTTAACACAATTCACTGATTTAGAAAACCTTATTTTCAAATGCCTCTTATGGGAACTCAGAATCCTCACTGACACATAAAATGTCAGTGAGGATATTTGGATAATTAATGATGAGTATACTGATAGTGTTTAAATCCTAGGATATGAAAAGATGAGGAGAAATCCCATGGATAAAAATGCAGCAGAAACCTCTCCTGGCGCCTCTGCTGTTACTGCAGAGAAAGTGGAAAACACTGTAATACACACACACACACACACACACACACACTGTAATACTGGAGCCTATAAATTCTTTATGAAGTTCTCCTTCTTGGAGGCAGGATATAAACTGAGTATGGCATGGAGAATTCAGAATTATTTTGATCATGAAATATTCTGTTTTGTTCAGTCATGAAGTCTCTCTCTTGAATCCAAGAAGCCATGGCTACTGTTTTTAAAAAATGGCCATGGATAAAGTTGGTGTATGTTAGCCCCAAACCAACAATTTACTCTTAGCACTGGGTTGAGTGAATCAATGCGCATGTGCTCAGTCACTTCAGTCCTGTCTGACTCTTTGCAACCCAATGGACTGTAGCCTGGCAGGCTCCTCTGTCCATAGGAATCTCTAGGCAAGATACTGCAGTGGTTTGCCATTTCCTCCTCCATGGGATCTTCCCAAACCAGGGATCAAACCCATGTCTCCTGGGTCTCCTGCATTGCTGGCAGATTTTTTTTACAGCTGAGCCACCAGGGAAGCCCAGGGTGGATAAGTTGATCCACTAAAAAGAGACTGCTCAATTTCAATCTGTAAGGTGCTAGTTCTGTTATCTGAACATATAGACTGTGTTTGAATACAGAGTAAGACCGACTCTGTTTTTCCTTAACTGTGAAGATCACATACTAGTCTATGAGCAGCAATGAGGTACCCGAGGAAATTAGCTGTGAGGAGATCCCTCATTTACTTGTATATTGCTACTTTAGATCGAACAATATAGAAATAATTTTTCTGCCAGAATTACATAGATAACTGTATTATAGTGAGGATAAATCAGAACTTCTTATCACCTTATATTTTCAGAGCATGCTTATATGACATAATTTTTAGATAATAAATCCTTCATAATCTTTCCATAATAAATATTTTTATATTGGACTTCTCTGGTGGCTCAGATGGTAAAGAATCTGCTTGCAATGCAGGAGACCCAGGTCTGATCCCTGAGTTGAGAAGATCCCCTGGAGAAGGGAATAGCAACCCACTCCAGTATTCTATATTTCTCTTTCTCTATGTCTAGACAGGTTTTGGTGGAGAAGGCAATGGTACCCCACTCCAGTACTCCTGCCTGGAAAATCCCATGGATGGAGGAGCCTGGTAGGCTGCAGTCCATGGGGTCGCGAAGAGTCGGACACGACTGAGCGACTTCACTTTCACTTTTCACTTTCATGCATTGGAGAAGGAAATGGCAACACACTCCAGTGTTCTTGCCTGGAGAATCCCAGGGACGGCGGCACCTGGTGGGCTGCCGTCCATGGGATTGCACAGAGTTGGACACGACTGAAGCCACTTAGCAGAAGCAGCAGCAGCAGACAGGTTTTGGGGAGTGGGTGGAGGCAGAAAGATTAAGTTTGACAAAGATCCCTGAAAGTATTTACAATGATTTTTAGATACACTGAAATAAACATCAAGTATGCTTTTAAAGAGAAAAATCTCCAAGTTATTTTGATGATTAGGTACCTTGGACTTTTGGATGAAGACCCATTTGGGCCGTTTACTAGAATTTTCCCCTGCAGATATATAAGCCATCCTTCCCGGCATCCCCTGGATCCTCGCGGTGCCTTTTGGGAGAGGTCTTCCTGCTTGGCGCTGCACGTGCAGGGCGCTCTCACCTCCTCGCTAGTATCCCTGCCCCTGGGCGGGGTCCGGAGGACACCTCGCCTAATCTTCTTTCCTGCAGATAATTTTTTGCCCTTTGAAAAAGAGAATATCCATCCCACAAATAATGTTTGTTTTAAATAATGACTACACATTAAAACACAGACTGAAAGAAACCATTTCATTGAGTTAAAAGACCTAACTATATAATGTGATTTATTTAAAATTGTATCCCTAGATAAGATAAATTATTAATCCAGTAAAAGTTAGACTTCATTCCGTTTTGTTTTTATTTTTCAGGAGCAGTCTATGCAGTAACAGGCTTCCCCTTCCCACTGCCTTTCTCACATGCCATCTTGGTCCCACAGAGATGAATGAGAAACTGAATTGAAACAGAAATTTTTCAAATGTGCAGGTGTGACCTTACATGTGTGCTTGTGGTGGGGACAGCATTTTAAAGTGTGTGATCACTGACCACAGAATGAAGTTGTATTAGTTGGAGTTATTTCCATTCTGTTAGGACAATACCATAGGACCCATCTTCTCTGCTAGGGCTCTTTAGAATTGGAAAAGCAAGGGGTGACTCATATATCTGAATCAAGATTCAGCAGAGCTACTCATTTTATCTACTAAAACATAGAGCTACAAATGTTCTTTTATCTCCAAAGCCACCTCTTTCTTAATGAGAAAGATGAACGTATAGGGCAAATTATTCTGTCCTAGAGCATAAACAATGAAATAGAGGTGGGCAGGCTTGATTCCATTATCTTTTTCATATGGTTCATGTGCTCATCAACTACTATTTTTCCCTTTTTAGTTCCTGGGGTTTCCCAGGTGGCTCAGTGGTAAAGAATCCACCTGCCAATGCAGGAGACACAGGAGATGCAGGTTTAATCCCTGGTTTGGGAAGATCCCTTGGAGTAGGAAATAGCAACCTGCTCCAGTATTTCTTGCCTGGGAAATTCCATGGACAGAGGAGCCTGGTGGGCTGCTACAGTTCTTGAGGACAAAAAGTCAGACATGACTGAGCGACTGAGCATGAGCATGCATATAAGAGTACACAGTTCACTTGAATCATGAAGATGGACTAGGGAGAACTGTAGTGAGTAAAGGTTATTAAAAGCAGCTCGGAAGAACCTTACATACAGTGGCCACTTATGTGGGTTAAGATTATCAAACTGTGTCTGAATACATCTGTCAATCACTTTCCTGAATTTAACTGAAAACATTTTTTAACTCCTATTTATTCTCAAGGAGATAATGGTAAATTCGCTTAAATTTATTACAGATAAAATGCATACAAAAGGCGTTCTTTTACATCTTTAATTTTCCTCTGAAAAGTGTACTTATTACTTTTTTTCTTTTTAATTACCTGGCTGGAGGCCGCTGAGTATCTCTCCCAGAATCCTGCTTCTAGCTGTGGTCCCAGCATTTCAGAGTAATTTTGCTGGTGAAAAAAATGTTTTCCTTTAACCAGTCCAAATACTGCTGCTGCTGCTGCTGCTGCGTTGCTTCAGTCATGTCCGACTGTGCGATCCCACAGACGTCAGCCCACCAGGCTCCCCCGTCCCTGGGATTCTCCAGGCAAGAACAATGGAGTCTGTTGCCATTTCCTTCTCCAGTGCAGGAAAGTGAAAAGTGAGAGTGAAGTTGCTCAGTCATGTCTGACTCTTCGCAACCCCATGGACTGCAGCCTACCAGGCTCCTCCGTCCATGGGATTTTCCAGGCAAGAGTACTGGAGTGGGTGCCATTGCCTTCTCCAGTCCAAATACTAGAGTTACATAGTCTACCCGTGATGACATATGGCCAGAATGTTTTATTTTACATATATTTTAACTCAGTTCCTCAGAGGTGTCATCTGAATAGGCAGATGCATGGGTATGTGGAATGTTACTTATTTTCTCTTTTATATTTCCAAATGTTTTACTGCAAAAAACCTTTTAATTTTATTATTGCATTTGTTTATTTTACTTTTTTAAAATAATTTGTGACCAGTTTATTCTTTTTCTAATTATCTCTGGGTGAGGAAAATAAGCCTCTCCAAATCAACTTTATACAATAATTTTATCTCTGATAGTGTGAAATACAAAGCACAACAGTTCTCAATGCTGTTTTCCCATTTGCTTTTCTTAATAAATATTCAGATGCTCTCAAATCTGCTTTCAGATATGTTATATTGTACATTGTTTATAATGATATTCCCTGTTTTCAAAATCTGTATTTGAATGTCATTACAAATGTATATATTTCAAGTGTGTGTTGCATCCTTATCTTCAAGTATGTACATGAACCCTTTTGCAAATGAATTATGAGCCTTTTTTCTACCTATGCTTCCCTTCCCTGCACATCACTATCTACCCCAAAACAAATGCTCACGTGGTGTCTGTGAGGAGTCTTAGATTATATTTATGCATTTTTTAAATTCTGTAAAATCAATGTGTACAGAGGTGTGGTCGATGATGGATCACACTCATTCTTCCCTGTACACAGATCTTGAGAAAAATATAAATCCATGTTAAAAAATAACTGGATTATTTACAATTTATACACTTAAAATTCTAAGTTTGCTAAAGGCATTCAAAGTAAACTTGTATGTGCTAGAATTTCTCACAAAGGAATATATTATTGAAGAGACAGTATTATGTTATTTCTTTATGCATATGGTAAAATAATATTTTTACTTGTAAGACATTAGTAAAGATATTTACATAAGATGCAACTGTTATAATAAGCTTTTAAAATCAAATGGTTTTTTCCTTCAAAACTATATATTTGTATGCAAATATGTCACAAATGTAGTCTTTGTCTTGGAGGAAGTCTTACATTATTATAAACAATATAATACAGCTTTGTACAGGCAAGCCTAAACAAATATTTATGCAGCAATTCTCAGGAGAAAAGAAAACCAAAATTCTGAACAAAAACAAGCATTAAGATATTTACATTTTTCATCGTATCTGTTACGTTACATATATATGTATGTTGATCGAAAAATTATGTATATGTTTGTTGAAATATAATGATCTAAAAGTTAAAATCATGATTCTTAAATAAATATAAAATGTATGCATTCATGCTTAGCTCTGTTAGACTCTTTGCAACCCCATGGACTGTAGCCTGCCAGACTCCTCTGTCCATGGAATTTCTAAGGCAAGAACACTGGAGTGGGTTGCCATTTTCTTCTCCAGGAGATCTTCCTGACCCAGGGATTGAACACATGGCTCCTGCACTGCAGGTGGATTCTTTACCACTGAGCCACCCGGGAAGCCCATAAAATGTATAGGTATTGACAATTTCATTTGATGTACTGATTAAAAAGGACACCAGAGAGATGGTAAGGCTTGATCAAAGAACATTTGAGGAAGTGAGTAGTTATGAAAACTTAATAAAAGAATTCAGGATAAGTTTTCTGTTAAATATAAGACTGGTTAATATCCTTTGGGGCAAATAACTATAACCGTTGGACCTAACTTTTCTACAGGGAATTATTCTGTAACTCCACTAAATCTAAGACCTTATCACTAGGAAACAGTAAGTACAATGAAGAACATTTCCTTACATAATCTTTGGGTAGATCTGTTAAGGGCTTCCTTGGTGGCTCAGATGGTAAAGAATCCACCTGTAATGCAGGAGACCTGGGTTTGATCCCTGGGTTAGGAAAATTCCCTGGAGAAGGGCATGGCAACCCACTCCAGTATTCTTGCCTGGAGAATCCCCATGGAAAGAGGAGCCTGGTGGGCTACAGTCCATGGGGTCGCAAAGAATCTAACAGCTAAGCACGAATGCACAACTGAGTAAGCACAGACCTGTTAAACAATGCTTTCATATGATATGAAACAATATGCTACTAAACATGCCTTATTTTAAGTTCATATTAAAAGTTAATCAAGAGGACAGTATCCATTGGCATTTAATATGCACTTACTAAATAATATTTCATGAACTTACAATATATAGATTTAGATACACTTGAAACTTGGATAATTTATAAAATATGTTATGAAATGTCAACAAATCACAATTTCAGAATGTTCATGCTATAAAAAACTCTGAATTGTCTCTGCTTTCTTTAAATCCCAATTCTTTATGTTTTCCCTGGTTCCTATGAGACTCCTGAAGAATTTTCATTGAATGAACTTAATTTGGCATTATTCTTCTTGCTTGTATTTGAACTCATCAAGCCTGTTGCTCTATCACAGTTTTGCATTAGCAAATGTCCTCTGCCTGTCATTCTCTTCCTCTAACTCTAACGGCTTTCTCTTTCTCTTCATTTTGGTCTTAGTTACAACATCATCTGCTTAGAGAGGACTTTCCTTACCATGCCCCACCTGTAGTTGCTCTTGTGCTGTGCTGTGCTCAGTGGTGTTCGACTCTTGGCGCCCACATGGATTATAGCCCACCATGCTCCTCTGTCCACAGGTATACTGGAGTGGTCTGACATTTCCTTCTCCAGGGGATCTTCCCAACTAAGGGATGAACCCACATTAGCCGTGTCTCCTGCACTGACTGATGGATTCTTTATTGCTGCACCATCTGGGAAGCCTTATCTTACTATATTTTCTTCATATCTTTTTCTTACCATTTAAAATTATTGTGTGTACTTATTTGTTTGATATTAAATTTCTCTGCCTCCCCCCAAATATAAATTCTGTGAAGACTGGGACTTGTCCTTGTTAGTTCATTTCTATATTTATGGTATGAAGAATAGATAGTACAATTTAATAGGAGGTCAATAACATTTGTTGATTAAATAAAAGTGTTGTTTGTTGTACACATATTCTACTCTAAAGAATCGAAAGCACCAGCGATAAATCCATGCCTAGACAGAGTCTTACATATTCAATTTCATGTCTGTTGGAAGAAAGTAGAAGCAAAGCACATTAATTTTTTAAAAAAATGGTAACACCCTAAAATCTGGGTAATGTGCCTGACTATACCCAATCATGAAAAGACAGATAACCTGAAAGGAGTAATTCATTTCTTTTTCTTTACGTACCAATGACTGCCTAATATATAGATACTATTTTTGACCTTTGTGGCTCAGACAGAAAAGAAACCGCCGGCAATGCAGGAGAACTGGGTTTGATCCCTGCATCAGTACGATGCCCTGGAGAAAGGAATGGCTACCCACTCCAGTATTCTTGTCTGGAGAACTGAATGGACAAAGGAGCATGGCAGGCTATAGTCCATGGGGCTGCAAAGAGTTGGACATGACTGACAACTAACAATTCACTTCACTTTCAGTATATATCCTCTTGCAATTCTCATTATTAATGTAAGGTTATTTTCTACTGACTTTTTTGTTTTTTACCCTTATATCAATATTGACATACCTCATACCATTATATTGAAAAAAGCTGATAATTTAATGACTTTATATCATACATCTGAATATTGTATTGAAATTCAAAGCCACTTATTTATAATTTAAATCAAGTATTTTGATCAATAAAAATATGCTGACCAATAGATATCAAAGGATTATAATAAATCCATGGACCATTATGTTTCTTATCAGTTTTGTCCAACTGAGCTGCTGTTGACCCTTGCATATTCAGTAACACTGTCTTTTTAAATTTTTATTAACAAGTAATTATACAAGAAAGTATGAGTACAGCAGTATTTTCTGGCACCAGAAAATGCTGTAGGATCATCCTAGATTTTTCCTTCCTCAGGTTGAGAATCAACTAGATCTGAAGGAATCCTGCTTCCTCTTATTGAAGAATGGTATTTAGAAATCCAGCACCTAGGGCCTGGATCCATTCATTTCCACAGGGCTGGCACTGCTTCTAGCTCCTCTCAGTTTGCAGATAAAGGAACATAGGTACAAATATGTATGTACTGCAGTAATGCACGTATTCATCTACCTATATATCTGTCTATCCACCTCTGGTCTATCATGAGTTTATATTGGTATGTTTAATTCAAAAGCAGTACAACCATGTACTCTTGGTATCTCTCCATTTTTGCTGGATCTTTACCCATACACAACCTTCATATGCAAATAAAGTAATTTCAGAACTACTAACCCATGTCTTTGTTCTTTGTTATCAGCAGTTTAACACTATCATATATAGTGTTAAAGTTTTTTTTTTTTTTTTTTGCATTCTGTGTAATTTTCAAATAAGCATTTTGATATCTGACAATATTATTATTTTTTTAATTTTTAATTATTTTTTATAAGATTTTTTAAAATTTTATTTTATTTAACTTTAAAATATTGTATTGGTTTTGCCATATATCAGAATGAATCTAATATTATTTTCTTAACGCTGCCATTATTTCTTCAATTATCTGTTTGCCCTTCTGTCTATGGGGTTACAATTATAAATATTTTGTAAGTTTTATATTGACATACAGACCTTGAAACTTTTACTTTTATTTTTTATTTTTTTTTTTTAGGGGCCTCGTTTGTTCCCTGCTAGGCCTGGCCTGCGCGATGGTTCTCGGGAGAGAAGTGCGACGAAACTTTTACTTTTAAAGTTATCTTTCTCTTTGTGTTTTCACTGATCTAATTTCCACTGGGAATTCCCAGGTGGTGCTGGTGTTATAGAACTCACCTGCCAATACAGGAGATGTAAGAGATGCAAGTTCAATCCCTGGGTCAGGAAGATCCCCTGGAGGAGGGCATGGCAACCAACTCCAGTAATTGTGCTTGGAGGATCCCATGGACAGAGGAGCCTGGCAAGCCACAGTCCATAGGGTGGCAAAGAGTAGGAAATGACTGAAGCGACTTAGCACACACACACAATTTCCACTGACCTATTTTTAGTCTGCTGATTCTTTCTTTAGCTGGTTTGCCTCTACTGTTACACATGAAAAAGGTATTCTATTTCATGTCTCTATTACTGTTATGTTTCATGGTTTTCATATGAAATGTCATATGTCATGTAGAATTGTAGAGACTGAGATAAATAGTATTTATATCAGGAATGATCACACCTTTTATTTTTCCTGATAGACCTTCAGTGTAGGGGGTTGAGCTAACCTTTGTAGATTTGGGCGGGAACTGAGATGTGATCGCTGTCTTTATACATTTGCAATTCAGGCTTAAATTCTTATGCAGACAACCTAGAAATCTGTGTGAGAGCTGATTTCACAGAGCAGGCAAACTTCTACTCAGTTTTGACTGAGATTTTTGTGCTCTGCATCAGAGAGGATATCTTTGTGCCCTCTTTCTCCTTTCCTACTCTTCCCAAGGAATTGTCTGAGGGCTTAGTATTTAATCCTTTAGCTTGTTAATGGTGAAGTTGAATGGTTCTATGAAGCTGAGGTTGAATGGTTCTATGAAGACCTACCCACTCCAGAGTACTGGCCTGGAGAATTCCGTGGACTGTATAGTGCATGACATTGCAAAGAGTTGGACGCAAATGAGCAAATTTCATGCACTCACTCACTCACTCATGAAGACCCCCAAAACCTTGTAGAACTGACACCAAAAAAAAGATGTCCTTTTCATCATAGGGGACTGTAATGAAAAAGTAGGAAATCAAGAAATACCTAGAATAAAAGGCAAGTTTGGCCTTTGAGTACAAAATGAACCAGGGCAAAGCTAACAGAGTTTTGCCAAGAGAATGCACTGGTTATAGCAAAAACCCATTTCCAACAACGCAAGAGACAACTCTACACATGAACATCAGCAGATGGTCAATATTGAAATCAAGTTGATTATATTCTTTGCAGCCAAAGATGGAGAAGCTCTATACAGTCAGCAAAAACAAGACCAGGAGCTAAATGTGGCTCAGATCAAGAACTTCTTATTGCAAAATTCAGACTTAAATTGAAAAAACAGGGGAAACTACTAGGCTATTCAGGTATGATCTAAATCAAATCCCTTATGAGTATACAGTGGATGTCACAAATAGGTTCAAATGATTAGTTCTGATAGAATGTCTGAAGAACTATGGATGGAGGTTCATAACACTGTACAGGAGGCAGTGATCAAAACCATTCACAAGAGGAAGAAATGAAAAGAGACAAAATGGTTGTCTGACAAGGACTTACAAATAGCTGAGAAAAAAAGAGAAGCTAAAGGCAAAGGAGAAAAGGAAAGACATACCAAACTGAATGCAGAGATCCAAAGAACAGCAAGGAGAGATAAGAAAGCCTTCCTCAGTGATCAGTGCAAACAAAAAAGGAAAACAATAGAACACAAAAGACTAGGGATCTCTTCAAGAAAATTAGAGATACTAAGGGAACATTTCATGCAGTAATGGGGACAATAAAGCACAGAAATGCTATGGACCTAACAGAAGCAGAAGATATTACGAAGAAGTGGTAAGAATACACAGAAGAACTATAAAAAGAAAAAGATCTTAATGACCCAGATAACCATAAGGATGTGATCACTCACCTAGAGCCAGACATCCTGCAATGTGAAGTCAAGTGGGCCTTAGGAAGCATTACTATGAAAAAGCTAATGGAAGTGATGGAATTCCACTAGAGGTATTTCAAATCCTAAAAGATGATGCTGTGAAAGTGCTGCACTCAATATGTGAGCAAATTTGGAAACTCAGCAGTGACCACAGGCCTGGAAAAGTCAGTTTTCATCCCGATCCCAAAGAACAGCAATGTCAAAGAAATTTCAAATGATCACACAATTGCACTCCTTTCACATGCTACCAAAGTAACGCTCAAAATTCTTCAAACTAGGCTTCAACAGTATGTGAACCAAGAATTTCCAAATTTTCAAGCTGGATTTAGAAAAGGCAGAGGAACCAGAGATCAAAATGAACCATCCAGTTGTTCATAGAAAAAGCCACAGAATTCCAGAAAAGAATCTACATCTGCCTCATTGACACTGAAGCAATGTCAATTTGACTATGTGGATCTCAACAAGGTGTGGAAAATTATTAAAGAGATAGGAATACCAGACCAGCTTACCTGATTCCTGCAAAACCTGTTTCCAAGTCAAGAATCAACACTTAGAATCAGACATGGATCAATGGCCTGGTTCAAAATTGGGAAAGGAGCATGTGAAGACTGTATATTGCCTCCCTGCTTATTGAAATTCTATACAGAGTACATCATGCAAAATGCCAGGCTGGATGAAGCCCAAGCTGGAATCAAGATTGCTGAGAGAAATATCAATAATCTCAGACATGCAGATACTACCACCCTTATGGCAAAAAAGGAAAAGGAACTAATGAGCCTCTTGGTGACAGTGAAAGAGGAGGGTGAAAAAGCTGTCTTAAAAGTCAACATTCAGAAAACTAATATCATGTTTTTCAGTCCTGTACGTTCATGGCAAATAGATGGGGAAACAATGGAAACAGTGACAACTTTACTTTCTTGGGCTGCAAAATCACTGCAGATGTTGACTACAACCATGAAAATAAAAGATGTCTGCTCCTTGAAAGAAAAGTTATGACCAACCTAGACAGCATTTTATTTTTTTTATTTTATTTTTAAACTTTACATAATTGTATTAGTTTTGCCAAATATCAAAATGAATCCACCACAGGTATACATGTGTTCCCCGTCCTGAACCCTCCTCCATCCTCCCTCCTCATACCATCCCTCTGGGTCGTCCGACTGCACTAGCCCCAAGCATCCAGTATCGTGCATCGAACCTGGACTGGCATCTCGTTTCATACATGATATTTTACATGTTTCAATGCCATTCTCCCAAATCTTCCCACCCTCTCCCTCTCCCACAGAGTCCATAAGACTGTTCTATACATCAGTGTCTCTTTTGCTGTCTCGTACACAGGATTATTGTTACCATCTTTCTAAATTCCATATATATGTGTTAATATACTGTATTGGTGTTTTTCCTTCTGGCTTGCTTCACTCTGTATAATAGGCTCCAGTTTCATCCACCTCATTAGAACTGATGCAAATGTTTTCTTTTTAATGGCTGAGTAATACTCCATTGTGTATATGTACCACTGCTTTCTTATCCATTCATCTGCTGATGGACATCTAGGTTGCTTCCATGTCCTGGCTATTATAAACAGTGCTGCGATGAACATTGGGGTACACATGTCTCTTTCCCTTCTGGTTTCCTCAGTGTGTATGCCCAGCAGTGCGATTGCTGGATCATAAGGCAGTTCTATTTCCAGTTTTTTAAGGAATCTCCACACTGTTCTCCATAGTGGCTGTACTAGTTTGCATTCCCACCAACAGTGTAAGAGGGTTCCCTTTTCTCCACACCCTCTCCAGCATTTATTATTTGTAGACTTTTGGATCGCAGCCATTCTGACTGGTGTGAAATGGTACCTCATAGTGGTTTTGATTTGCATTTCTCTGATAATGAGTGATGTTGAGCATCTTTTCATGTGTTTGTTAGCCATCTGTATGTCTTCTTTGGAGAAATGTCTATTTAGTTCTTTGGCCCATTTTTTGATTGGGTCATTTATTTTTCTGGAATTGAGCTGTAGGAGTTGCTTGTATATTTTTGAGATTAGTTTGTCAGTTGCTTCATTTGCTATTATTTTCTCCCATTCTGAAGGCTGTCTTTTCACCTTGCTAATAGTTTCCTTTGATGTGCAGAAGCTTTTAAGGTTAATTAGGTCCCATTTGTTTATTTTTGCTTTTATTTCCAATATTCTGGGAGGTGGGTCATAGAGGATCCTGCTGTGATGTATGTCAGAGAGTGTTTTGCCTATGTTCTCCTCTAGGAGTTTTATAGTTTCTGGTCTTACGTTGAGATCTTTAATCCATTTTGAGTTTATTTTTGTGTATGGTGTTAGAAAGTGTTCTAGTTTCATTCTTTTACAAGTGGTTGACCAGCTTTCCCAGCACCACTTGTTAAACAGATTGTCTTTAATGCATTGTATATTCTTGCCTCCTTTGTCAAAGATAAGGTGTCCATATGTGCATGGATTTATCTCTGGGCTTTCTATTTTGTTCCATTGATCTATATTTCTGTCTTTGTGCCAGTACCATACTGTCTTGATGACTGTGGCTTTGTAGTAGAGCCTGAAGTCAGGCAGGTTGATTCCTCCAGTTCCATTCTTCTTTCTCAAGATCGCTTTGGCTATTCGAGGTTTTTTGTAGTTCCATACAAATTGTGAAATTATTTGTTCTAGCTCTGTGAAGAATACTGTTGGTAGCTTGATAGGGATTGCATTGAATCTATAAATTGCTTTGGGTGGTATACTCATTTTCACTATATTGATTCTTCCAATCCATGAACATGGTATATTTCTCCATCTATTAGTGTCCTCTTTGATTTCTTTCATCAGTGTTTTATAGTTTTCTATGTATAGGTCTTTAGTTTCTTTAGGTAAATATATTCCTAAGTATTTTATTCTTTCCATTGCAACGGTGAATGGAATTGTTTCCTTAATTTCTCTTTCTGTTTTCTCATGATTAGTGTATAGGAATGCAAGGGATTTCTGTGTGTTGATTTTATATCCTGCAACGTTACTATAGTCATTGATTAGTTCTAGTAATTTTCTAGTGGAGTCTTTAGGGTTTTCTATGTAGAGGATCATGTCATCTGCAAATAGTGAGAGTTTTAATTCTTCTTTTCCAATTTGGATTTCTTTTATTTCTTTTTCTGCTCTGATTGCTGTGGCAAAACTTCCAGAACTATGTTGAATAGTAATGGTGAAAGTGGGCACCCTTGTCTTGTTCCTGACTTTAGAGGAAATGCTTTCAATTTTTCACCATTGAGGATAATGTTTGCTGTGGGTTTGTCATATATAGCTTTTATTATGTTGAGGTATGTTCCTTCTATTCCTGCTTTCTGGAGAGTTTTTATTATAAATGGGTGTTGAATTTTGTCAAAGGCTTTCTCTGCATCTATTGAGATAATCATATGGTTTTTAGTTTTCAATTTGTTAATGTGGTGTATTACATTGATTGATTTGCGGATATTGAAGAATCCTTGCATCCCTGGGATAAAGCCCACTTGGTCATGGTGTATGATCTTTTTAATGTGTTGTTGGATTCTGATTGCTAGAATTTTGTTAAGGATTTTTGCATCTATGTTCATCAGTGATATTGGCCTGTAGTTTTCTTTTTTTGTGGGATCTTTGTCAGGTTTTGGTATTAGGGTGATGGTGGCCTCATAGAATGAGTTTGGAAGTTTACCTTCCTCTGCAATTTTCTGGAAGAGTTTGAGCAAGATAGGTGTTAGCTCTTCTCTAAAGTTTTGGTAGAATTCAGCTGTGAAGCCGTCTGGACCTGGGCTTCTGTTTGCTGGAAGATTTTTGATTACAGTTTCAATTTCCGTGCTTGTGATGGGTCTGTTAAGATTTTCTATTTCTTCCTGGTCGAGTTTTGGAAAGTTGTACTTTTCTAAGAATTTGTCCATTTCTTCCAGGTTGTCCATTTTATTGGCATATAATTGTTGATAGTAGTCTCTTATGATCCTTTGTATTTCTGTGTTGTCTGTTGTGATCTCTCCATTTTCGTTTCTAATTTTATTGATTTGATTTTTCTCCCTTTGTTTCTTGATGAGTCTGGCTAATGGTTTGTCAATTTTATTTATCCTTTCAAAGAACCAGCTTTTGGCCTTGTTGATTTTTGCTATGGTCTCTTTTGTTTCTTTTGCATTTATTTCTGCTCTAATTTTTAATATTTCTTTCCTTCTACTAACCCTGGGGTTCTTCATTTCTTCCTTTCTAGTTGCTTCAGGTGTAGAGTTAGGTTATTTATTTGACTTTTTTCTTGTTTCTTGAGGTGTGCCTGTATTGCTATGAACTTTCCCCTTAGGACTGCTTTTACTATGTCCCACAGGTTTTGGGTTGTTGTGTTTTCATTTTCGTCCGTTTCTATGCAAATTTTGATTTCTTTCTTGATTTCTTCTGTGATTTGTTGGTTATTCAGCAGTGTGTTGTTCAGCCTCCATATGTGGAATTTTTAATAATTTTTCTCCTGTAGTTGAGATCTAATCTTACTGCACTGTGGTCAGAAAAGATGCTTGGAATGATTTCTATTTTTTTGAATTTACCAAGACTAGCTTTATGGCCCAGGATGTGATCTATCCTGGAGAAGGTTCCATGTGTGCTTGAGAAAAAGGTGAAATTCATTGTTTTGGGATGAAATGTCCTATAGATATCAATTAAGTCTAACTGGTCTATTGTGTCGTTTAAAGTTTGTGTTTCCTTGTTAATTTTCTGTTTAGTTGATCTATCCATAGGTGTGAGTGGGGTATTAAAGTCTCCCACTATTATTGTGTTATTGTTAATGTCTCCTTTCATACTTGTTAGCATTTGTCTTACATACTGCAGTGTTCCTGTGTTGGGTGCATATATATTTATAATTGTTATATCTTCTTCTTGGATTGATCCTTTGATCATTATGTAGTGACCATCTTTGTCTCTTTTCACAGCCTTTGTTTTAAAGTCTATTTTATCTGATATGAGTATTGCGACTCCTGCTTTTTTTTTTGGTCCCTATTTACATGAAAAATCTTTTTCCAGCCCTTCACTTTCAGTCTGTATGTGTCCCCTGTTTTGAGGTGGGTCTCTTGTAGACAACATATGTAGGGGTCTTGTTTTTGTATCCATTCAGCCAGTCTTTGTCTTTTGGTTGGGGCATTCAACCCATTTACGTTTAAGGTAATTACTGATAAGTATGATCCCATTGCCATTTACTTTATTGTTTTGGGTTCGAATTTATACACCCTTTTTGTGTTTCCTGTCTAGAGAATATCCTTTAGTATTTGTTGGAGAGCTGGTTTGGTGGTACAGAATTCTCTCAGCTTTTGCTTGTCTGAAAAGCTTTTGATTTCTCCTTCATACTTGAATGAGATCCTTGCTGGGTACAATAATCTGGGCTGTAGGTTATTTTCTTTCATCATTTTAAGTATGTCTTGCCATTCCCTCCTGGCTTGAAGAGTTTCTATTGAAAGATCAGCTGTTATCCTTATGGGAATTCCCTTGTGTGTTATTTGTTGTTTTTCCCTTGCTGCTTTTAATATTTGTTCTTTGTGTTTGATCTTTGTTAATTTGATTAAAATGTGTCTTGGGGTGTTTCGCCTTGGGTTTATCCTGTTTGGGACTCTCTGGGTTTTTTGGACTTGGGTGATTATTTCCTTCCCCATTTTAGGGAAGTTTTCAACTATTATCTCCTCAAGTATTTTCTCGTGGTCTTTCTTTTTGTCTTCTTCTTCTGGAACCCCTATGATTCGAATGTTGTAGCGTTTAATATTGTCCTGGAGGTCTCTGAGATTGTCCTCATTTCTTTTAATTCATTTTTCTTTTATCCTCTCTGATTCATTTATTTCTACCATTCTATCTTCTAATTCACTAATCCTATCTTCTGCCTCTGTTATTCTACTATTTGTTGCCTCCAGAGTGTTTTTAATTTCACTTATTGCATTATTCATTATATATTGACTCTTTTATTTCTTCTAGGTCCTTGTTAAAACTTTCTTGCATCTTCTCAATCCTTGTCTCCAGGCTATTTAACTGTGATTCGATTTTCATTTCAAGATTTTGGATCAATTTCACTATCATTATTCGGAATTCTTTATCAGGTAGATTCCCTATCTCTTCCTCTTTTGTTTGGTTTAGTGGGCATTTATCCTGTTCCTTTATCTGCTGGGTATTCCTCTGTCTCTTCATCTTGTTTAAATTGCTGAGTTTAGGGTGTCCTTTCTGTATTCTGGCAGTTTGTGCAGTTCTCTTTATTGTGGCGTTTCCTCACTGTGTGTGGGTTTGTACAGGTGGCTTGTCAAGGTTTCCTGGTTAGGGAAGCTTGTGTCGGTGTTCTGGTGGGTGGAGCTGGATTTCTTCTCTCTGGAGTGCAATGAAATGTCCAGTAATGAGTTATGAGATGTCTATGGTTTTGGGGTGACTTTGGGCAGCCTGTATCTTGGAGCTCAGGGCTGTGTTCCTTTGTTACTGGAGAATTTGCTTGGTATGTCTTGCCCTGGAACTTGTTGGCCCTTGTGTGGTGCTTGGTTTCAGTGTCTGTATGGAGGCGTTTGATGAGCTCCTGTCAATTAATGTTCCTTGGAGTCAGGAGTTCCTTGGAGTCAGGGTTTGGACTTAAGCCTCCTGCTTCCAGTTATCGGTCTTATTTTTACAGTAGTTTCACAACTTCTCCTTCTATACAGCACCATTGATAAAACATCTACATTAAAGATGAAAAGTTTCTCTCCTGTGAGGGTCACTCAGAGAGGTTCACAGCGTTACATGGAGAAGAGAAGAGGGAGGAGGGAGTTAGAGGCGACCCAAATGAGATGAGGTGGAATCAATATTGGAGAGCATGGGCTAGCCAGTAGTCACTTCCTTATGTGCACTCCACAACTGGACCACTCAGAGATGTTCACGGAGTTATACAGAGAAGAGAAGGAGGAAGGAGACAGAGGTGGCCAGAAGGATAAAAGAGGGGAATGAAAAGGAGGGAGACAGATCCAGCCAGTAATCAGTTCCCTAAGTGTTCTCCACCGTCTGGAACACACAGAAATTCACAGAGTTGGGTAGAGTAGAGAGGGGTTAGGGAGGAGACACAGGCGACCTGGTGGAGAAAAAGGAGAGTCCAAAGGGAGAGAGAGCTATCAAGCCAGTAATCTCGCTCCCTAGTAAAAAATGGGTCCTGAAGATTGGGTTCTTAAAGGTACAAAATTGGTAACAAATACATAGAAGCAAAAATTAAAAATCTAGAGTAGAGTTTGGAATTTCAAAAATACGATGTTAAAGAAAAGAAGAAGGAAAAGAAAGAGAGAAAAAACGAACAAAGAAAAACAAACAAGGTCAGGAAAATTATAAACAAAATACAGGTACAAAATTGATAACTAATACCAAAAAGCAAAAATTAAAAATCTAGAGTAGAGTTTGGAATTTCAAAAATACAATGTTAAAAAAAAGGAAGAAGAAAAATAAAGAGAGAAAACAAACAAACAAAAACAAACAATGTCGCAAAAATTATAAAGAAAATACAGGTACAAAATTGATATCAAATACCAAAAAGCATAAATTAAAAATCTAGAGTAGAGTTTGGAATTTCAGGTATACAATGTTATATAAAAGAAGAAGAGAAAGAAACAGAGAAAAAAGAAAGTCACAGAAATTATAAAAAAAACTATAGGTACAAAATTGATAACATATACCAAAAAGCTAAAATTAAAAATCTAGAGTAGCGTTTGGAATTTCAAAAATACAATGTTAAAGAAAAGAAAAGAAAAAAAAAAAACAAGGTCAAAAAATTATAATATATATATATATATGAAGTTTGCTGAAGAAGAAAAAAAATAGGGTCTTTTTTTTTTTTTGCAAAGAAATAGGTTATAAAAGTGAAAATTAAAGGAACAATAGAGGACTTCAAAAAAATTTTTTTAATTAAAAAAAAAGAAAAGAAAGAAAGAATGATCGTAAAAACAGTAAAAATATATCTAAGACTTTCTCTGGTTTTGTTGTGAGTATTGTGGGTTCAGTTCATTTTTGGCTAGTTCCTTGGTCTGACTTATATTTCTCAAGATCTATAGGCCCCTTCCTATGTAGTCCGTAGTAACCACAGGGTTTTAATCTCCTAGGCGTTTCCCTCTGTTATAACTTCTTCTGTTTGCTGGTCTCTTCAGTGTCTGATTTCCGCCCTGACACAAAGGGGACGGTGGAGGATACTTTTTTTTTTTTTTTTAAGGCTCACTTGTTCAGTCACGCTGTGGGGAGGGAGGGAGGGATGCTGCAAACAAATAACACTGGCGTGCGCTCGCAGTGCCTCAGCCACACTGGGTCTGCCCCTGCTCACGGCGCATGTATCCTCCCTGCCCACACTGCTCGGGCTCTAGGTTGTTCCGCTGGGAACAATCCGAGGCCGGCCCTGGGCTGCATGTACCTCCCAGGTCCAAGCCGCTCAGGTTCAGGCACTCGCGTAGTCCTCAGAGGTGCAGACTCAGTTGGGCCTGCGTTTTGTGCTCTTCCCAGGTCCGAGCAGCTCAGTTGATGAGGTGTTTGGCGAGTGCCAATGCTGTGACTTATCGCCTCCCTGCCACTTGGTTATCTGGGTGTAAAACCGGCGCACCTTCTCAGGCAGATGTTGATCGTCCAGACCCCCAAGAAGTTTTAGTTCGCAAAGAAGCCTGCTTACAGTTTTATAGATAATGTCTATCTGGGGCTGCGATTGCTCCCTTCCGGTTCTGGCTGCTTGTCACCAGAGGGGGAAGGTCTGCAGCTGGCTATCTCTGTTCAGTCCTTTGTTCCCTGCACGGGCCTGGCGGTGTCTTAGGTTAGGGCTGGCTTTTCGCGTGGTAGATATCCCACAGTCTGGTTTGCTAGCCCAAATTATTTCGCTCAGATAGTGCTCAGGGTATTCAGACCAGATTCTTACTCTAAGCGATGCAGCCCGCGCTGCGCCTCCCTGCCCAGCCCCCGCTTGCCAATGGCGTGTGCAGGCATCTGCGCTTCTTCTCTGCTGGGGGAGTTACCGTAGGGCTCGCAATCTGTGAGTTTTAATTGTTTATTTATTTTTTCTCCCTGTTAAGTTGCCCCCTGTGCTTCCAAAGCTCGGCATAGATTCGGCAGTGAGAAGGTTTCCTGGTGTTTGGAAACTTCTCTCTTTTTAAGACTCCCTTCCCAGGATGGAACTCCATCCCTCCCTCTTTTGTCTCTTTTTTTGTCTTTTATATTTTTTCCTACCTCCTTTTGAAGAGTTGGGTTGCTTTTCTCGGTGCCTGATGTCCTCTGCCGGCATTCAGAAGTTGTTTTGTGGAATTTACTTGACGTTTAAATGCTCTTTTGATGAATTTGTGGGGGAGAAAGTGTTCTCCCCATCCTACTCCTCCGCCATCTTGGCTCCTCCCCTCTAGACAGCATTTTAAAAAGCAGAGACATTACCAACAAAGGTCCATCTAATCAAAGCTATGGTTTTTCCAGTAGTCATATAGGAATGTGAGAGTTGGACCATAAAGAAGGCTGAGTGCTAATGAATTGATGCTTTTGAACTGTGGTGTTGGTGAAGACTCTTGAGAGTCCCTTGGACTGCAAGAATATCAAACTAGTGAATCCTAAAGGAAGTCAACTCTGAATATTTACTGGAAGGTCTGATGCTGAAGCTGAAGCTGCAATTCTTTGGCCACCTGATGTGAACAGCTGACTCACTGGAAAAGACCCTGATTCTGGGAAAGACTGAAGGCAAGAAGAGAGGGGATAATAGAGGAGAGACAGTTGGATGGCATCACTGACTCAATGGAAATGAGTTTGAGCAAGCTCTGGGAGATGGTGATGAACAGGGAAGCCTGGTTAGATGTAGTCTATGGGGTCACAAAGAGTTGAACACAAATGAGCGACTGAACAATGACAAAAGCTTATTAATGAGGGATTATGGGGAGTCTGTGTCTCTGTTCTGAATAACCACCTTTGGCTCAGACAGGTTGGTGTGCCCAGGTCTTGTGGGCCTGGCCTTCTTGGGTTTCCTGCCAACCTCCCTCTGCCATGTAGCTGTGGGATCAGAACATTTTTTACTTTCCTGCTTTTTCTCTGTAACTGCCTTACATTATTACCAGTGCAATAAACACAACAGAGTGCATTCCTTTTCTTTCACAGATTAAAGGCTCTTCCCCATTTTTAGAAAAAGGAGGGCTGGGCATGGGCTCTTCTCCTTTCCAGCTGCATTCACAGTGGGCACCTCTTAGTACCTTTTCTATTATTTTCTGGGAGTTCCCAGGGGGATTTCCTCAACCCTGCAGTTCCCATGGTTTTCACATCTGCCAGTGAGCCCTCATATTACTTATTTTTCATTATCTCAAGATGAACTCTTTTTAATCTGCATTAAGTTGCATTAATTTTGAATGACTATATGTTCCCCTGTTCTCTCTACTTGAAGGCACCATGTGCCTTGACTTCAGGCACATGTTGCTTTAGAATTTAAAACTTTAGATTTCTCTGTATTTGGATAAATACATGAATTAGAAGTTTGTTGAATGTTTGTTGTTGTTGTTGATGATGATATCAGAGTGGTAATGATGTTCCTTTGAGCGCTCTACATTCTGGAAGCTGGAATCTCTCTCTCAGTACACAATTTTTTACCTGACCACAGTAAGACGGTAGGTGCTGAGAAGGCATCAAAGGGCAGACAGACTGAAACCACAATCACAGAAAACTAACCAATTTCATCACACAGACCACAGCATTGTCTAACCTGATGCTGTGTAGGGCCACCAAAGATGGATGGGACGTGGTGAAGAGTTCTGACAAAAAGTGATCCACTGGAGAAGAGAATGGCAAACCACTTCAGTATTCTTGCCTTAAGAACCCCATGAACAGCATGAAAAGGCAAAAAGATAGGACACTGAAAGGTGAACTCTCCAGGTCGGTAGGTGCCCAGCATGCTACTGGAGATCAGTAGAGAAATAACTCCAGAAAGAATGAAGAGACGGAACCAAAGCAAAAACAACACTCAGTTGTGGATGTGACTGGTGATAGAAGCAAGGTCTGAGGCTGTAAAGAGTGATATTTCATAGGAACCTGGAATGTTAGGTCGATGAATCAAGGTGAATTGGAAGTGGTCAAACAGGAGATGGCAAGAGTGAACGTCAACATTCTAGGAATCAGCGAACTAAAATGGACTGGAATGGGTGAATTTAACTCAGATGACCATTGTGTCTACTACTGTGGGCAAGAATCCCTTAGAGGAAATGGAGTAGCCATCATAGTCAAAAAAACAGTCTGAAATGCAGTACTTGGATGCAGTCTCAAAAATGACAGAATGATCTATGTCCGTTTACAAGGCAAACCATTCAATATCACAGTAATCCAAGGCTATGCTCTGAGCAGTAATGCTAAAGAAGCTGAAATTGAATGATTCCATAAAGACCTATAAGATCTTTTAGAATGAACAACCCAAAAAGATGTCCTTTTCATTATAGGGGGCTGGAATCCTAAAGTAGGAAGTCAAGAAACACCTGGGGTAACAGTCAAATTTGGCCTTGGAGTACAGAAAGCATCAGGGAAAAGGCTAATAGAGTTTTGCCAAGAGAACACACTGGTCATAGCAAATACCTTTTTCCAACAATACAAGAGAAGACTCTACACATGGACATCACCAGATGGTCACACCAAAATCAGACTGAATATATTCTTTGCAGCCCAAGATGGAGAAGCTCTATACAGTCAGCAAAAATAAGACCAGAAGCTGACTGTGGCCCATATCATGAATTCCTTATTGCCAAATTCAGACTGAAATTGAAGAAAGTAGGGGAAACTACTAGACCATTCAAGTATGACCTAAATCAAATCCCTTACAATTATACAGTGGAAATGAGAAATAGATTTAAGGGACTAGATCTGATAAACACAGTGCCTGATGAACTATAAACAGAGGTTAGTGACATTTTACAGGGAACAGGGATCAAGACCATCCCCAAGAAAAAGAAATGCATAAAAGCAAAATGGCTGTCTGAGGAGGCCTTACAAATAACTGTGAGAAGAAGAGAAGTGAAAAGCAAAGGAGAAAAGGAAAAATATGCCTATTTGAATGCAGACTTCGAAAGAATAGCAAGGAGAGATTAGAAAGCCTTCCTCAGTTATCAGTGCAAAGAAATAGAGGAGAACAATAGAATGGGAAAGACTAGAGATCTCTTCAAGAAAATTAGAGATACCAAGGGAACATTTCATGCAAAGATGGGCTCAATAAAGGACAGAAATGGTATCAACCTAAAAGAAGCAGAAGATATAAAGAACAGTTGGCAGGAATACAGAGAACTGTACAAAAAAGATCTGCATGACCCAGATAATCACGATGGTGTGATCACTCACCTAGAGCCAGACATCCTGCAATGTGAAGTCAAGTAGGCCTTAGAAGGCATCACTATGAAAAAAGCTAGTGGAGGGAATGGAATTTTGGAAACTCAGCAGTGGCCATGGGACTGGTAAACATAAGTTTTCATTCCAATCCCAAAGAAAGGCAATGTCAAAAAATGCTCAAACTACTGCACAATTGAACTCATCTCACATGCTAGTAAAGTAATGCTCAAAATTCTCCAAGCCAGGCTTCAACAGTATGTGAACCGTGATTTTCCAGATGTTCAAGCTGTTTTAGAAAAGGCAGAGGAACCAGAGATCAAATTGCCAACCTCCGCTGGATCAAAAAAAAAAAAACAAGATAGTTTCAGAAAAGTATCTATTTCTGCTTTATTGACTATGCCAAAGCTTTTGGCTGTGTGGATCACAATAAACCGTGGAAAATTTTCAAGAGATGGAAATACCAGACTACCTGACCTGCCTCTTGAGAAATCTGTATGCAGGTCAGGAAGAAACAGTTAGAACTGGACATGGACGAATAGACTGGTTCCAAATAGGAAAAGGAGTATGTCAAGGCTGTATATTGTCACCCTGCTTATTTAACTTATATGCAGAGTACATCATGAGAAATGCTGGGCTGGAAGAAGCACAAGCTGGAATCAAGTTTTCCAGAAGAAATATCACTAACCACAGATATGCAGATGATACCCCCTTATGGCAGAAAGCAATGAAGAACTAAAGAGCCTCTTGATATAAGTGAAAGAGGAGAGTGACAAAGTTGGCTTAAAGCTCAACATTCAGAAAACTAAGATCATGGCATCCAGTCCTATCACTTCATGGCAAATAGATGGGGAAACAATGGAAACAGTGACAGATTTTATTTTGGGGGAATTCCAAAATCACTGCAGATGGTGATTGCAGCCATGAAATTAAAAGACACTTTCAGTTCACAATTGTTTACCTGCCTATTTCTCTGGCTATTTTTATTTTGCATATTCAGTGTTCTTGGGTAATGTGAGAATTTCTAAGATATTTCCCTAAGCCTTTTTTCATCCCACATTATGCATTTTCATCAATTTTATTTTCTTTCTGTGTCATCAGGTGGTTGTTATATGCAAAAACCCAGATTAAATCTTTCTCTCCGGATAGAAGCACATCTAACTGCTTACTTTGAAAAGTCTCCCCAGATATCTCCTGGCATCTAAAGTAAACATACACAAATTTAACCTCTCTCTTTGCATTCCTGAATCTACTCCTCCTCCATCAAAAAGCATCGCCACCATACAACTTTCCATCTGTGCCTGCAATCTGGGAGTCATCGGCAGTCTCTTCCATAACCCTCAGATCTAATCTGGTGCTATGTTCTTTGTATTTTATAACATTGATAACTTTGTAATTCTTCCTTCCCAAAGGCTTCATTCTGCAGCTTACAGCTACTTGGTTTATGTCTCTGGAGCAGACATTATCTTCATCAAGGCCAGACTGGTCTTTCTAAACCAGGGATTAGCAAACCACAGCCCACAAGTCAAATTCAACACCACTGTTTTGTAAATTACATGCCCTCACATATCATATATTGTCCACAGCTCCATTCGAACTACAATGTTAGAACATAGTAGTTTCAAAGAAATAGTATTTCAAGCAAATACTTTTTCTTAATTTTTTTTTTTTACTATCTGGATGTTTAAAAAAAAAAAATGACCAACCTCTGTCTAAACTTTGAAACACCCATCCTCTTGCTTAAAATGCTTCTATGGAGTCCGGTTTCTCTCAGCAAAAGAAAAAGTGCTTCAGTGCAGTTCACATCGTCATGATTTGCCCTGTGCCTCCTGTTCTTTATCTCTCATTGCTTTCTCCCGGTTACAGGGCAATGCACTAAAACACCTGCAGGTTCCTGCAATGTCACCTGCCCACACTCCTCCCGTGTGTGGAGGAGTGTGCTTTTCCTCTTCCTGCAAACTTCGTCCTGAGACACACTCTTTAAATCCCTCAACATAATTTCAATTCTTTGGCATTGTTGCTCAATTTCTCAGATCTCTGGCCTACAATAACACTCAGGGATTATTCTTTTACAACAGTTATGTCATTTTTAATGTTATTTAATGGCTTTGAACTTCCATTTCCTTCACTTATCTCTAAGTTGCTTATGGCTAGTTCCCTGTTACTTGGTCAATACAACTGGGAGGAACCATGTTTCGCACAGAAGATGCATCAGAAACCTGGAATACATTTCAACATAGGAAAATCAATAATTCAGTGATTTTTTTTTGTAGTCTTCAATTGAATGCATCTTAATTCTTGTTTTGTGATAAAAGTCAAATCAAATTTGATTTTTCCAACCATATGGAACTCTTACCCAAGATAAATCTTTACTTTGTTTAAGGAGATAATTATGTAATTCATTTACTAAAAAAGAAAAAATATATAAAATACTCTTTGCATTCAATAGTAATTCATCCCTATAACATTCAAATATTACATAATATTTGTTATTTATAAATATATTAGAATAGACTCTTTGGTTCTGAAAATTTTAGCTGGGAAACATGTAAATTAAATTAATTATATCTGCAGATACTTTTACACCTGTAATTTTAAAATAATTGCATGATACATTTCCTTCAACATAATCATTATTTCCTCCCTAATAAAATATCCTCTGAATAATTTTCACACAACAGAGCTTAAAGCTGAAAATTTTATATATCTGTTAGAGATTCTTCTTGTTGGGAATGATAGTAGTGTAACATACAAATACATTTTAATCTTTCTGTGTATCCAGTTTATAGCATTTCTTCATTCTTAATAATAATAATAATAATGGATTTCAAAAGATAATGAGACCAGTATACTGTATCTTCCAATATTATAAACAATAATATCCAGAAGCAATGTTTATTAACATTTATTAACTTTTTATTTAGGAATGTGATGAAGAGGCATTTGTTTTATGTATATCCAGTAGAAGGAATCACAAAGGTTTACTTGAAATAATATTAAATTGTATTGTAATATGTGTGACTTCTGAGACATTTATTTATAGGTGTCAATATGATTTCTGTTATATATTTAAAGTAAGAAGAAATTAATACAGTAACACAGCAAGGAAGAAAAACCCTCCTTTATCTGAGTTCATCTATACTATCTTAGTACTACTATTTTCAATTGGTTATTAAGTGATAACATACCCCAGCAGGGGAACATGAGATCATATTAGAGCAATCTCATTAGCAGAACCCTCCTGAGAAAAGGACAGTGTTCTAGCTGATTCTTAAACTTTTTCCAATTAACCTGCCTTAGGTCTTATTTTTGTGTTCCATACATTCTTTTTTTAATGTAACACCCAGTATACTTAATTTAAAATGCCCATTTTTTATCTTAATAATTATGATTTTAGATGGTATACACAAACAGGACTTTCTACCTTTATGAAAATGCAATGAGATACAAATATATAGTATTAACATGTACATATATCTACATATAAAATCTTGATGAGAGAGAAAATTTAGCATAGCAAAGGAGCTACTAGTCAGTGATCATGAGAGTTACTTCACATATGCGTCCAGAAACAAGACTGATAATCTCCCCAACTACATTATGATTTTTGTTCTATATTTAAAGTCAAGAATTACATTTACAAATTACACAGAGCAGTCAAAAGTAAAATCGATTATTAAAACAATCAAGAAGTAGCGTAGTCTCAGATTTTATCTCTGAAATATATAGACGACTAAGCAAAAACGTATGTTTCATTTTATTGCCAAAAATATCCAGGTGATTTTTATTTTATTTTTTGCAGTTTTTTTATTTATTTATTTTAACTGGAGGCTAATTACTTAACAGTGTTGTAGTGGTTTTGCCATATATTGACTGCCCTTGTTATTCTGTATCTCCATTTCCTCTGTTTAGACCAGGGCTGGCTGTGAACCGCCCATTTTGAAGCGCCATGAATGGCGGCCTTGCTCACCCATTCCAAAGAGGCAATTGTTTTCTACAATTAATTAACAATTTGGAATAACTCTAACTTTATTTTATATCATTACTTTGAGGTATTCATAAACACACTAGGAGATAAAATGTGTGTGTGCTCAGTTGCTCAATCGTGTCGGACTCTTTTGCAGCCCCGTGGACTGTAGGCTGCCAGGCTCCTCTGTCCATGGGATTGCCCAGGCAGGAATACTGGAGTGGGCTGCCATTCCCTTCTCCAGCGCATCTTCCTCACCCAGGGACTGAACTCACCTCTTGCATCGCCTGCATTGGCTGGTGGATTCTTCACACTTGTCCACCTTGAGATCACAGGAAATAAAATACACATTATTAAATATAGCTATACTTCTGTTATTTAAAAAATTATTATTTGTTCTTTATTTGATGAAGAAATTACTTAGAAAATACAATTGGCCTCTTTGGCTGACACTAGATATTTGATAGAATTCTTTCATCTTTCACTGCAAATGAGTATTCCCTAAGGCAAAGCATATAAGATAAAATATTATCCAACTTTCTGAGGTTCCCTCTAAGAAATACTGATATTTATTTATTATTATTTATTATGTATCTATTAATAAGCACTATCTCTTTTATCTTCAATTTATACATATGGAATCTATTTTCCTACCTATATAAAGTTCTTGGCTCAACCTACAATTCTTATGAACAAAGTGATATTGTATTGAAACCAAGTTTATCTACCTCTAGTTCAGGATTCTTTACATGAAACATGTATATAAATAATTTATATGTTATTTCTATGATATGGTTCACCATATTAGTGATATATAAATGACACCAATGATTCTAATCCTGCTGACTAATAATAATGTGCTACATTTCAAAAGGCTTTTCATTTTATATGTTGATTTCAAATATCAAGTAAAAGGTGGAGCAAGGGAATTTTGCCATATTATTTATTTTCTTGCTTATATTTAATTATAATAAAATATAGTGGAAAAGATGAGACTTATAAAAGTTACTGAATTCAATAACAATTATTACAATTCTACTTTGTTTTTATAAAAACATTTCATTTTTATTCAGAAAGTATATGGAAGTACAAGTTCATATAACTAATTTCATTAACAAGAAATTTAAAAGTCAAGGTATTATAAAGCTGATTTCTTTAATAATTATTTTTACTATGTCATATTATTCATATCATAAATACACTATTTATTAACTATCCTACAATATTATTTTTAGGAACTGTGCACTATTCTACTATATGAAATTTTATGTTTTTTAAACACCAGAGACGTATTAAGGCCACAGGTGTCTGATCCTGCAAAAGTCTCCCAATCAATAATGCGTTAACTTTTTTTTTTTTTGATGGATCTAAATGTAGCTTCTGCTTTTCACATTAGTTCAGTTCAGTTCAGTCGCTTAGTCGTGTCCGACTCTTTGCAACCCCATGAATCGCAGCACACCAGGCCTCCCTGTCCATCACCAACTCCCGGAGTTCACCCAGACTCAATGTCCATCGAGTCAGTGATGCCATCCAGCCATCTCATCCTCTGTCATCCCCTTCTCCTCTTGCCCCCAATCCCTCCCAGCATCAGAGTCTTTTCCAATGAGTCAACTCTTCACATGAGGTGGCCAAAGTATTGGAGTTTCAGCTTTAGCATCATTCCTTCCAAAGAAATCCCAGGGCTGATCTCCTTCAGAATGGACTGGTTGGATCTCCTTGCAGTCCAAGGGACTCTCAAGAGTCTTCTCCAACACCACAGTTCAAAAGCATCAATTCTTCGACGCTCAGCCTTCTTCACAGTCCAACTCTCACATCCATACATGACCAGAGGAAAAACCATAGCCTTGACTAGACGAACCTTTGTTGGCAAAGTAATGTCTGCTTTTGAATATGCTATCTAGGTTGGTCATAACTTTCCTTGCTTTTGACATTATGGTGATACAAAAAGCACATAACACAGAAATGTTTTTCAACTTGTAACAGTTTCCATATAATAAATCTTGTGAAGTGGTACTCAAGACTCAATAATGATGAATATTTTAAAGTGTATTTTTTCTACTATTACAAAGAAAATTTCACAGTTCTTATTAGAATTTCTAAAAGTTCCATTCAGCAATCTAGCCAAATTTGCATTGAATTTGAAAGTATACAGAGACTAAAAATGTATGTGTGTGGACAGGTGTGCACATGGATTTGCTTGCACTGTGTATGTGTTGGAAAATGAAACTGTTTGAAAAGTTTGAGATACCTATGATGCACATACACATATTATCATAAAATTTTTAATCTCAAATATCTCCAAAATGTGATCATTTTTGGAAGAAAATGAATATAAACATATTTTATGAGAAACACTATTGATAATGACAGGAGTTTTATATTGGCAGATTCATGTTGATGTATGGCAAAACGAATACAATATTGTAAAGTAATTAGCCTCCAATTAAAATAAATAAATTTAAATTAAAAAAACCAATCATTTCAGTAATGTAAACGTTAGTATAAAGAATTAAAATGTATATTATGCTATGCCTTTATGGAAAAGAATTTTAGGTTTACAAAAAAGAAAAGGATCAATAACTCTACATTTCCACATTCTAGAGGACCACATGGAAATTACAGTTTACTCCTCAGAGGTATAAGATCAACAACAAAAAATACCCACAGAAAGGTGTGTAAAAATGACATAAAAGAGAAAAAATGATTATCAGGCAAAAACCTAACTGAATACACTAACATATAAAAAAATGAAACATCAATCAGATGCAATCCCAGTCTCCTCTTTACCTATATTTTCTTCATTTTGGTTTTAATCTTAGTATAGCTATTCACTCAGGCCAGAACTTGTCTAAGAACCATTTTAGACACATTCTTTCCTTTCAGCTCCTGTGCTAGTCAACATGGAGTTCAAAAATACCTTCAAACACTTCTCACTTTTTTTGGCCTACTCTATTTAGCTGTTACTTCGTATCAATGACCTAGCCTCCTCACCAATGCTGAAAATATATTATTCAGATTAATGTAAGGTCATGCTTTTTCCTGGGTTGAATCATGTCAGTGTTTGCCCTTTCTCCCTGGCCATGTTCACAGTCGCTAGAAAGCTGCAAAATGTCATTCATGATGGGGTCTCCTGACTAGTAAGTCTCTACTCAGCTTCTAGTCCCTTTGTTTTGATACTTTATGGTCAAACATGGTTTATTTTTGCAGGAAAATAGCTTAATGATTCATACAGCCAGCAGTGCTGCTGGGGCCATCCTTCCTTCCCCCAGAGGATCTGATGGGCTAACTCTTGCCAAGTCTCTATTTTATAGGTATGTCTGTCTGATGTAATAGGAAAAAAAACACTTTTTAAAAATGTCATGAATGCTTTTCCCTGTTGCATTTTTTTAAATTTATTTTTGTTTGTTTGTTAATTTTGGCCACACCCCAAGGCATATGGGACCTTTGATCCCCAACCAAGGATTGAACCCAATTCCCCTGCACTTGAAGAAGTCTTAACCCCTGAACCCCCTGGGAAGTTCCTGTTGCATTACTGAACTGTATATTAGTTTATGTGTTTGTCTCTTTTCCCACTAATATACACTAGTATTTTAGAGTCGGAACTCGGTGTAATTTGTGGTTAAATCCCCAGCATCTACCCCCATGTGTGTCCTGTGACGCACCCTGAATAAAAATGTACTGATTGAAAGATAAGGTATATTCTTCTTCATTATTTCATCAAAGCTTACAAAATAGGTACCCTGAAATTTAAATGTTTAAACTCTTTCAAAATCCGAGGCTGCTTAAGTGACATGATATATAATAAGATTAAGGAAATCAGATAAGGTTTTATAGGAATTTAATCTGTATAACAATTAAAATTTGCATGTAGATAATGGAAACAATTTTAGGTATTTCAAGCATTAACTGATTACATTTCGGAATTCCAGCGCTCACAAAACTGTTGAGGAGGTTGTAGATGCAAGCACTAGTTTTGACTGGATAGATGCCTTCCTGGTTATCACCATACAGCCTGCCATCAAGAGAGCTCCTACTCCTACTACACAGAGGTCGCCACTTATACACCACGGACAGTCCAAGACCCCCAGAGGATGCCTGAAACCCTGGAAAGTACCACGATCTACACATACTGCTTTTCTTATACTTAAATACCTACCAAAAATTTCATTTAACAACAACTAATAAAAAGGAACAATGGAGACACTGATTCAACTCCTGGGTCGGGAAGATCCCCTGGAGGAAGAAACGGCAGCAAGTCCGGTATTGTTGCCTGGAGAATCCCATGGACTGAGGAGCCTGGCAGGCTGTGGCCAAATGGTGGAGAAGAGTCTGACATGACTGAGTAACTGAACAATTAAGAAAAACAAAAACACTAAAAAATCTAATAATAAAATAGAACAATTACAGCAGTATATTATAGTAAAATTTATGTGAATGTGGTCTTTCTCTATCCTACTGTACAAATCATGCCTTTTCCATCTTAACCTAGCACTTTTCACACACTGGCCACAAGTTTTGCATTTTGAAGTGAAATGTTACACCAAAGCTAGCATGGGTTTCTTTTTCCTTCACAATTTCACAAATATAAGATTTGTTCTTACCATAGATCTTAGCAAATTCAATACAAAACATTTTGGGGCTTTTTTCCCTTTCCTTATTAAGTGGAGAACTTTTACCTTTTTACTTAAAAACAGCACTTTGAGGCTTCCCTTTGGAATATCTGAATGGCCAGCATCACTGCTCTTGTTTTCTGGGGAGAGCAGTTAAGTGAGGGTCACTGGAGCACAGCAGTGCTATGCTTGTGCAGTCTGCCTCATGATGAGACGGTTCTAAAGTGACTGATGAGCAGGATACACAAGGCAAAGGGGCGATTCACTTTTCAGGCAGGACTAAGTGGGATGGCACCAGATTTCACCATGCTGCTCAGGATGGTGCATAGTTTAAAACTTATGAGTTGTTTAATCTTGGATTTTTTTCATTTAATATTTTCAGACTGCAGTTGCTCACAAGTAACTGAAACGTCAGATAAGGAGAGGCTACTTTCTGAACTTTACTGTTCAGAAAGCCATTGTGTCAGCAGCTGGATATAAGACCACACTGTATCCACACTCTGGGGGTAAAAAGTAGCTTTTAAAAATTGTGTCTCCTAAGTTGCTTCAGTCATGTCCAACTCTGCAACCCTATGGATTGTAGCCTGCCAGGCTCCTCTGTCTATGGGATTCTCCAGGCAAGAAGACTGTGAGTGGGTTGCCACGCCCTCCTCCGGGGGATCTTCCCAACCCAGGGATGGAACCCACCTCTCTTATAGCTCCTGAATTGGCAGACAGGTTCTTTACCACTAGCGCCACCTGGGAAGCAGCAACATAACAACTTGGCTTCAATTTGGGAAACAGGAAGAGTGCTCCAGACCACTTGTGTCCAGAGCCACACGGACACCCTGGGACCATGACTCAGCCAGTGCATCAGGACGCCTACTGCAAGGTGGTCTAGGAAATGCTGTTCATATCTTCCCTGCAGCTGAGATAATAAACTGGAATGAGACTGCATCAGTTGGCTCATCTAACATTTCTACCACACTCTGTCTATGCAGTAAGAACAGTAAATATTGTATAATAATGATATTGTATATAATGATACTGTTAATAATACTCAACAATAAATAATAAATACTGATACTGATAACAGTATCAATGATACTGTTAATAATAAAGATTAACCATACTGATCTTTATTATTACAAGTCACATAAATCATTTTTATCTATGTCAGAATATGTGGAATTATCGATAAATGTCATAGTTAATATCAAGCAATACTTACTGAACATCTTTCTCCATATAAGACACTATTCCATATGAAAATAAAATATCTACACATCAAAACTTCTAGCCCCAAAATAAATTGAATAAAGCCAAGTAAATTTAAACATTATTCAATCTGTTTTATAATACACACAATCAAAATTTACAATCATAATAATTCACATTTACTAACACCACCTTTCCCATTGTGAATACTCTGCATTTCTAAGATTAATTGCTTGCTACAGAAATATTTTTAATCTGTGCAATATATATGTATATGCACATATATATCTTTTTTCCTCATATCATTTATAAATATATACACATATATATACACACTTATTTATTATATAAATCCTGTAATTGAGTTCAGTGGGGCTTGCCATGGCATTTATTTTTGTGCTGAGTGCATTTACCTCACAGGAAATGCAATATAAAGAAAATATGCTTTTTAATAATTACATTAAAATTATGATTTTTATATCTTAATCTCTACCCTTTCCTGAAATTGTTCTCCCTCAAATGCAAACTTTTCCCCTAATATTTAAATTATATCCCTTATTTTAACTTGTATGGTGGACTTGAACACAGAGTCTTAGGCAATTCTTGCCTCAGGAAAACATAATTAATGACTTTTGCATCTCTACCTAAGAAATGTGTTTACAAGGCTATATGCAATCATTCAGCCAGATGGAAAAAAATCTGTGACATGGGCTGGTTACCTTAAGCACAGCTGACCTAATCAAAATTAACATCCTCTTTAGAAAAATTTATCATCCATTCATAAAATTCAGTGGCATAACATAAATGTCATGACATCCAAGGTCCTGCATCAGTAATTGATTTGTTTATGATATAAATGAATTTTCAATATTCTGCCTCTTTCCCAACAATAACAAATGAACAGGGAAGGTTATTATTTACTAGCCACAGCTCAGTGCACCATGCAATCAAATCCTTTGTCAGAGCATCCTACCACATAATCAGATCGTGTGAATTGTCACAAGCAATTTTATAAATATGTATTCATGTAAAGCCTCAGTAAGCTTGCTACAGTGTAGCATAAGTACATTTTTCTTCTTTTTTCCCTCTGTTGATTCTGTATTCTGAATTCTTATGTATGGAGTAATTACATTTCTTAAAATATAGTTCAACTCTGGAAAAATAATAAATTCTCTATTCACCTATCAGAAATATTACCCTTCTAAGCCCCAAACATTAAGTTGTTATGGTTTGATTTGTATATAATTTTCTCCCAGGATAACTGCTTTACAAGATATTTTAAATAAATATTTCTGAAATTTTGATAAATATTTTTGCTGAGCCATGTTAGAGCTAAACAAGAATTCAGTACACACTCCAAAGTTTATCAAAATGTATTTAAATATATACACACAGACACCAATACCCACATGTATAATCACACTTCTTTACAAAGAACATGTTTCTGTGTAATTTGCAACTTTGATTTAGTTTTCTTTGTCCCTGATAGACTGTTGAACATCCTTTGGGCTCTCTTTGCTTTTGGTAACAGTGAGAAGCTTTTTCATAAGGTTCATGGTATCGATTAAAATACACTGAAAATTGATCTGCACCTCTCTCTGGAGGCCACGTGACTCACCACTAATAACAATAATAAAAAAAGTATTACATGGCTATTTCTACAGGATAACAATTACATCATTTCTGAGGAATAGCAGTGGAGAGGTAGGCCTTTACTCTCTTAAAATTACCCATATGATCCAGAATATTTACTAGGAGGTATTCCTTGATTTAACATTAACTTAAAAAACACTGAATATCCACTGTTACACTTGGCACAAGTCGGTAGAACAGAAGACACAGAAGATTCAGTCTGTAGCTTCAGGAAGTGTCTTGGCTGGCCAAAGAGCCCAGTCAGGTTTTCCATACCCTCTTATGGTAAAACCCAAACAAAATTTTGGCCAACCCAATATAATAATGAAATGTAGCCAAAGAATCCAGCATGCAAACAAGGAAAGATAATAGAAGAGAGCTTGAGAGGGAATGGATACTAGTGGCTGTGAAGTAATCACAAGGGTTGTTGTTCAGTCAGAAGATGTGACTGACTCTTTGGGACCCCATGGACTATAGCCTGCCAGGCTCCTCAGTCCATGGGATTTCCCAGGCAAGAATACTGGAGTAGATTGCCATTTCACTCTCCAGGAAATCTTTCTGATTTAGAGATCAAACCTGTGTCTCCTCCAATTTCAGGCCGATTCTTTACCACTGAACCACCAGAGAAGCACAATCACAAGGATATTTTGTCTTAAGAGCTTTTGAAGAAGACATTGGTTGATGTGATTTGAAAGAGAAATTTCAGTTGAACTTTTTAGATGAAAGCTGTTGGATGTGGGATTAAATACAGTAGGATTAGCAGAAAAAGAAGAATGTTCATGGTTGGGAGCATCTTTTCAACTAGTTACATGTTGCCTTATGTACAATCATAATTTGAGGTACTTATGTAATTTATTACACATAATAATTATGTTAGACTATAATAATAATTATAGGGAGGTGCCCTAGTGCAATCATTTTATCTCTTGCCTCAGCCTCTTAATCCCTCTCCTGGTAGAGGCAGGGATGTACATGTCTGGTGAGTTTGACAGAAGCATCCAGCACAGTTGACTATGCCCCATCCTCTTGCTTTAAGAAGATCTTCTATCTAAGACTGCATGCTCCTCTCTGCAGTAGGTATACCTGGGGAGGCTCCACAGAGGAGGGTTACAGCTATTCACTATCTTTGTACCGCGCTGCAACCATGAAGGGTATATAAGCCAAACTCAAAGTACCATGAGAGGGCTTCCCTCTGGCCCAGTGGTTATGAATCCACTTGCCAATGCAGGGGGCATTATACCGATCCCTGGTCCATCAAGATTCCACCCACTGCAGGGCAGCTGGGCCCATGTGCCACAGTTACTGAGCCAGCACTTTTGAGCCTACATGCTGCAATTAATGAGCCCAAAAACCCTAGAGCCCACACTCCAGGACCAGAGGAGCCACGGCAATGAGCAGCTTCTGCCCCACAAGAAAGAGTAGCCCCCACTTGCCACAACTAGGTGAAGTCTGTGTGTAGTGATGGAGTTTCAGCACAGTAAAAATAAAGAGAAATATATAAATAAATAAACAAACCTTTTGAAACAAGTACCATGATAAAGTGAGTGTAGAAGTCTAGACTGTAGCCAGCCATAAAACAAGTATGAATTTACATCTGCCTGACTCCTGAGTCATCTCTCAACCCAGCTTCCACCTGAGCACAGAATATAATTATTTATTGGTTCCCTCTAATGCCACTTACAAAGATTATGGTTTAACTACCTTTAAATACAAATGCCTGTTCCAATCTAACATATTGTGGAAAAATAGCATAAAATAATTATGTACACAATTTTTACATACACAACAGAATACAAAATAACACTTGTTTCTTAAAAGAATCTGATTCAAAATTCCCTTTCAGAAAAGATATTCACCTGTACACTTTTGATGACAATACATTGATAGTGTTAGATAGTTTAACAAGCTCTAATCTTATATGTGGGAGACCTGTGTTATATCCCTGGGTTGGGAAGATCCCCTGGAGAAGAGAAAGGCTACCCACTCCAGTATTCTGGCCTGGAGAATTCCATGGACCATACATTCCATGGGGTCGCAAAGAGTCGGACACGACCGAGCGACTTTCACTTCACTTTAATCTTATCACAAGAAACAGTGGCATTTCAATTTTGTTCAGTGGTTAGTCCAACACCATAAATATATGTACTATTAAAAAATGCTTATTTGCATTCAGATAAAACTAGGACATTTCCATCTAGGAAATGTATATTATCCTTTAAAATAATTTTGTGCCCTTCTTTCTTTTTAAAATTCATTTACTACAAGCTGTTAATCAGTCATTAGCCTTTGTGTTTTGGTAAAAGCCTTCAGTTCAGTTCAGTCTCTCAGTCATGTCCAACTCTTTGTGACCCCATGAACTGGAGTACGTCAGGCCTCCCTGTCCATCACCAACTCCTGCAGTTCACCCAAACCAATGTCCATTGAGTCGGTGATGCTATCCAACCATCTCATCCTCTGTCTTTCCCTTATTCTCCTGCTCTCAATCTTTCACTACATCAGGGTTTTTTCCAATGAGCCATCTCTTCTCAGGAGGTGGCCAAAGTATTGGAGTTTCAGCTTCAACATCAGTCCTTCCAGTGAACACCCAGGACTGATCTCCTTTAGGATGGACTGGTTGGACCTCCTTGCAGTCCAAGGGACTCTCAAGAGTCTTCTCCAACACCACAGTTCAAAAGCATCAATTCTTCAGTGCTCAGCTTTCTTTATAGTCCAGTTCTCACAGCCATATGACCACAGGAAAAACCATAGGTTTGATTAGATGGACCTTTGTTGGCAAAGTAATGTCTCTGCTTTTGAATATGCTATCTAGGTTGGTAATAACTTTCCTTCCAAGGGGTAAGTGTCTTTTAATTTCATGGCTGCAGTCACCATCTGCAGTGATTTTGGAGCCCCCCAAAATAAAGTCTGTCACTGTTTCCACTGTTTCCCTATCTATTTCCCATGAAGTGATGGGACCAGATGCCATGATCTTCATTTTCTGAATGTTGAGCTTTAAGCCAACTTTTTCACTCTCCTCTTTCACCTTCAGCAAGAGGCTCTTTAGTTCTTCTTCACTTTCTGCCATAAGGGTGGTGTCATCTGCATATTTGAGGTTATTGATATTTCTCCTGGCAATCTTGATTCCAGCTTGTGCTTTCTCCAGCCCAGTTTCTCATGATGTACTCTGCATATAAGTTAAATAAGCAGGGTGACAATATACAGCCTTGACCTACTCCTTTTCCTATTTGGAACCAGTCTGTTGTTCCATGTCCAGTTGTAACTGTTGCTTCCTGACCTGTATACAGGTTTCTCAAGAGGCAGGTCAGGTGGTCTGGTATTCCCATCTCTTTGAGAATTTTCCACAGTTTATTGTGATCCACACAGTCAAAGACTTTGGCGTAGTCAATAAAGCAGAAATAGATGTTTTTCTGAAACTTTCTTCCTTTTTCCATGATCCAGCGGATGTTGGCAATTTGATCTCTGGTTCCTCTGCCTTTTCTAAAACCAGCTTGAACAGCTGGAAGTTCACGGTTCACATATTGCTGAAGCCTGGCTTGGAGAATTTTGAACATTACTTTACTAGCGTGGGAGATGAGTGCAATTGTGCAGTAGTTTGAGCATTCTTTGACATTGCCTTTCTTTGGGATTGGAATGAAAACTGACCTTTTTCCCATCCTGTTTTGGAAAACTGCTGAGTTTTCCAAATTTGCTGGCATACTGAGTGCAACACTTTCACAGCATCATCTTTCAGGATTTGAAATAGCTCAACTGGTATTCCATCACCTCCACTAGCTTTGTTCGTAGTGATGCTTACTAAGGCCCACCCACTTGACTTCACATTGCAGGATGTCTGGCTCTAGGTAAGCGATCACAGCATCGTGTAAAAGCCTTAGTGAAAACATTAAAAACACATGAATTTGGAGACATACATTGTCTTAATTTTAGGAAGAATGTTCCTAACCATGATGATCCTGGGGGGAAGACAGAATTTTTATACTTTTATTGGACCTAAATGTAAATTTTACCTACAGAAGGAGTCAGGGGTAATTCTATGAGGTTTGAAAATTTAGATGCATATGGGAAATAGATCGGGAAACAGTGGAAACAGTGTCAGACTTTATTTTTTGGGGCTCCAATATCACTACAGATGGTGACTACAGCCATGAAATTAAAAGACGCTCACTCCTTGGAAGGAAAGTTATGACCAACCTAGATAGCATATTCAAAAGCAGAAACGTTACTTTGCCAACAAAGGTCCATCTAGTCAAGGCTATGGTTTTTCCAGTGGTCATGTATGGATGTGAGAGTTGGACTGTGAAGAAGGCTGAGCGCCGAAGAATTGATGCTTTTGAACTGTGGTGTTGGAGGAGACTCTTGAGAGTCCCTTGGACTGCAAGGAGGTCCAACTAGTCCATCCTAAAGGAGATCAGTCCTGGGTGTTCATTGGAAGGACTGATGTTGAAGCTGAAACCCCAATACTTTGGCCACCTCCTGAGAAGAGTTGACTCATTGGAAAAGACTCTGATGCTGGGAGGGATTGGGGACAGGAGGAGAAGGGGACAAGAGAGGATGAGATGGCTGGATGGCATCACCGGCTCGATGGACGTGAGTTTGAGTGAACTTCGGGTGTTAGTGATGGACGGTGGGGGAGGCTGGTGTGCTGCGATTCATGGGGTCGCAAAGAGTCGGACATGAATGAGCGACTGAACTGAACTGAACTGAACTGAAGTAGTACTGCCCATAATTAGCATGAGTAAGAAAGAAGCATCATGAATACAATAAAATATACTTCAGCAAAGAAGCTGAGAGATAAAAAGACCATTTTGAAGCCTCTGTTTATTGTTAATGAGATGATCCAGAACTACCCTCCAGCCCAAAGCAAGCAGAAAATCTGAACAAGTTTAAAATCCATCTGCATGAAAGAGCTAGAAGATGGAAAGAACTATAACATAGAAATTACTAAGTTAAAATAGAATGATGACCTTGGATATAAGCTAAGTTTAGCGGCAGTCTTCTACAGGTGGTTGGCTGGTTCTGGAGGAGATGGCTGAAGGACGGAACAGAGCTATGACCAATCTTGAAAGTGAGGCACTTGGACAAGTGTGGGGTGGCTAGAAGATGGTTTTAGGTTCTCAATAAAGTGTTGGTTGCTTTTCTCAATGAGAAAAATAATACTGTTGGGCCAAATAATGGGCTAAATTTTCTGGTTTCCTCTTCTCTTCTGATCTTGGTCCAGCACATCCTAGTTGTCTTGGTGATTTTATGAACTAATTAAACATAAAAGCTTTTGCACAGCAAAGGAAACTATTGCCAAAATGAAAAGACAGCCTACTGAATGGGGGAAAATATTTGCAAATAATATGAGTCACAAGGGATTAAAATCCAACATATAAAAACAGATCATACAACTTAACATCAAAAAGAAAAAACAAAAAAACAGACAACCCAATTAAAAAATGAGCAGAAAAACTGAATAGACATTTTTCCAGAGAGAAAACACATGAAAAGATGTTCAACATTGTTAATTATCAGATAAATGCAAATCAGAATCACAATGAGATATCACCACACACCTGTCAGAAAGTCTGTCATCACCAAGAACACAGATAACAAATATTGGTGCAGATGTGGCAAAACAGGGAACCCTCATTCAGTATTGGGGGGAATGGAAATTGCTGTAGCCATCTTGAAAAACAGTATGGAGATTTCTCAGAAAACTAAAAATAGAACTACCATATGACCCACCAATTGTACTTCTGTTTATATACCCCCAAAACACTCCAAAATATTAATCCAAAAAGATGCTTGCACCCCAATGTCATAGCAGCATTATTTATATTTGCAGCAACATGGATGCACCTGGACAGCATTATGCTAAGTGAAACAAGTCAGAGAGATAAGGACAGATACTATATGATATTAATTATACGCGAAGTCTAACAAATGCAACAAACTAGTGAGTCTAACAAAAAAGAATTAGGCCCATTGATACAAGAGATCCAACTAGTGGGAATAAGTGTGGAGATGGGGGAGGGGACATATAGGGTACGGGGTGAGAGGCACAAACTTTTGGATGTAAGGTGGGCTCTAGGATGTATTTATTGTACAACATGGGGAATATAGCCAATATTTTGTTATAATGGTAAATGGAAAGTAGCCTTTAAAAACTGCATACTTTTTTTTAACTTAAAAATAAATAAAATCTAGTCTATCTGAAAAAAAGAAAATAATCCGATATATAATAGCATCAAAAATAGCAAGTTATAAATAAGTAAAGCTAAAATAAAATAAATTAGGATATTATTTGGAGTGTGTGGATGAAAAACACTTTGGTGCAGAAGTTCCTGAAGAACTCCCTCCAAGATGGGTAGATAGATGGATAGACAGATAGATAAAAGCATAGAATCAGAGATACAGATATAAGAATAGATGAAAATGAAAAAAAAAAAAACAACTAAGATACAAAAAGCAAGGTATTATTCTATAACAATGATATTAAGAGAATGAAAAATCATTAACTGATGAGTTTATCCTCTTTCCCTGTTCTTTTTTTGAGGCTAACAAGTAATCTTTTCCCCCATATTTTTGTTTTATACTGCTCTTTTACTAGAAGGAAGGCTCTGAATCTGAAGTGACCTTTCTTTCTTGGCAGTCTTTTTTGAGCAGGATGAGAAACAGTGATGGAAGAAGTAGTCACTAGTTACAAAATCTTGAAGATGAGGTGGGACTTTGGGAAAAGGTAACAACATATAGAGATTTCTGAAATTTTCATTTAATGAGGTCAAACAATTCTCCTCTCTCTCTCTCCAACCAAGCATTTAAATATTCAATAAAAAGCAAATGAGAATACCTATATTCAATTTATTTGATTCCTACTCCATACAGGTAATGAACCATGAAGGTCTGACATGCATCAGGTTTAACTGAAGAGAAAAGAGAGAGACTAGAAGGGAAAGGAGTACATAAACGCTATATATTGTCACCCTGCTTATTTAACTTATATGCAGAGTACGTCATGAGAAACGCTGGGCTGGAGGAAGCATAAGCTGGAATCAAGATTTCCGGGAGAAATATCAATAACCTCAGATATGCAGATGACACCACCCTTATGGCAGAAAGTGAAAAAGAACTAAAGAGCCTCTTGCTGAAAGTGAAAGAAGGGAGTGAAAAATTTGGCTTAAAGCTCAACATTCAGAAAACGAAGATCATGGCATCCGGCCCCATCACTTCATCACAAATAGATGGGGAAACAGTGGAAACAGTGGCTGACTTTATTTTTCTGGGCTCAAAAATCACTGCGGATGGTGATTGCAGCCATGAGATTAAAAGACGCTTGCTCTTTGGAAGGAGAGTTATGACCAACGTAGACAGCATATTAAAAAGCAGAGACATTACTTGATTGACAAAGTTGATATAGTTAAAGTTATGATTTTTCCAGTAGTCATGTGTGGATGTGAGAGTTGGAACATAAAGAAAGCTGAGCACCAAAGAATTGATGCTTTCAAACTGTGGTCTTAGAGAATACTCTTTAGAGTCCCTTAGACTTCAAGGAGATCAAACCAGTCAATCCTAAAGGAAATCAACCTTGAATATTCATTGGAATGACTGATGCTGAAACTCCAATACTTCTTCACCTAATGCGAAGAGTCGACTGATTAGAAAAGACCCTGATACTGGGAAGATTGAGGGCAGGATGAGAAGGGGACGACAGAGGATGAGATGGTTGGATGGCATCACCGACTCAAAGGACATGAGTTTGAGCAAGCACTGGGAGATGGCGAAGGACAGGGAAGCCTGGAGTGCTGCAGTCCATGTAGTTGCAAAGAGCTGGACATGACTGAATGACTGAAAAACAACAGAATTGTCAGACTTAACAGAAGAGGACTGTTGGAAGGAGAATTGGAAAATTCCAACCTTTCATCCCAACATTTAACATTCAGCTTCTTTGTGTAATCTGAAACTTTGTTTCTCATTGTAAATGCCAGATTCAAAGAAAGTGCTCTCTGCTTTGCACCATCTGGTATTAACTGTGTAACCTGGCATCCTAATGGCCGTATCCAGTGGCTCAGTGGTAAAGGATCTTCCTGCAATGCAGGAGACCAGGGTTCAATCCCTGGGTCCGGAAGATCCCCTGGAAAAAGGAATGGCAACCCACTCGTATTCTTGCCTGGAAAATCACATGGACAGAAAGGCCTGGTGGGCTACAGTCCATGGGGTTGCAAAAGAGTTGGAGATGAACTAGCTTCTCTAGAACAATGGCCATATCAGACAGATAGGGGAAACGCAGCAGATGACTTCTGACATGTATCTGTCTTCCTATGTCATTTGTCCCAGCAGAGGAAGAATAACAAAAGAATGTATCAGTGAGAACAGTAGATTCCTACTCACACATAATTCCTCGCATATCTGAAAGCAAGAGAGGGCAATGATACAATGGTCCAAAACATGGTCACAGTTCATGTTGGCTGAAAAATATTTCTTTGTCACAATGATGTTCTTTGACTCATTTTAATTGTGAAACATCTTGTTTGAAGAAAAACCATAATAAGATCGTATGACAAAATATATTCAATACAAAAAAAAGCCGTTAAATATCAGTGATTTAAGCCAAAATAAAATTTTATCAGAAGTTTTAATGTTTCAAAAGTTTAACAGCAGAATCAGATATTGCTGTGCATGTTAGTAATTTATTTTCTGAAATTTAAGACACACAATTGTAAATACATACCTAAGGAAACAATAGAAAAATGCTTAGGGTTAAATATTATATTTTGTTAAAAATAGATTTCCTTTTTTAATTAACTGACGTACATTTATATTTTACTCCCCCCTCCAAGAGTTTGGGCACTGCTATTTTACAGTTACTGAAATTAATTGACAAAATATTAATATATATGCACACATACTATAGAACACATACACTCATACTGGGGGACAGAGGAGAGACAGGGCGTTCAGGAAATCAAGAGAGAGGCAGACAGAGAGACTATATACTATAATCTGGCACTCCCAGTCTCATCTCTCTCTTTCCAACAACTCTGTGAAGCCCTGCCACGCCACCCTTCTTGCCCTTTTAAAAATGGAGAAACAGTCTCAGTGTGGTAAAGGAAGCCACTTACTTCACTAACATTCTATTTCGATTTCACAAAGCCCTCACTTTCTAGTGGTCTGAGTTCTCCTAACAGCATTCTTCTCACAGAAGCATTGCTTATTTATCCAATTTCAACATGAGTTTTGTGTAAATAAAAACCAGAATCTCCCGGTCTTCCATGTCCTGCTCCATGTTAGGCAAAAGAGTATCAGTTTATCTGATTTACCTGTCAGACCCTTCGGATACTTTTTAAAGCAACTATAGTTTCTCTAGGTGGGATAGAAAGTCCTGGAGACAAATTACTTAGTATTAATTTAATATGTGACAGCATTGGTTTTCAAGTTTTACCTAGCATTTTGCTAAACATATAAACACTTGACTTCTATACCCAGAGATTATGATTCAAATTTGTGATAGGGTCTGAAATTGCAGTAAATTCCCCAGATGACTTTGATGCAAATGCCCCCAGTGCTGTACTCTGGAGCACACCGTCTAAGGAGAGATTTTGAGTTTAAATAATGCCATACATTTTAGCAGCTTCTGATGGAGAAGGAAGAGAACAGAAAGAAAATATACTTAAGTACATATAATACAAATATACTATTGCATGCAAATATAATACAAATATACTATTGCATACAAAGTTTTTATTTGCCATGAAATAGTAGAGTCAAGATAATTACAAAATTGCATATATTGGACAATTTAACCTAATCTGAGTAGCTATACCTGCCATGTCCACAAGTATAATTTAATTAAAAAGGAAAATGTGATATTTGGGTACTATGTTTTTGAACATTCTAATTGCCCACTATAAGTGCACTGACATTATGTTGCTACTAAACAACTGAAAATAATATAAAATATATTTCCCTAAATGTTCCTTACAAGTCAGTAAAGTTATCCAATTATAAGCATGTGTTTTTCACATTTTAGCTTATATATATATATATATATATATATATATAAACATTCAGTTCAGTTCAGTTCAGCTGCTCAGTCATGTCTGACTCTTTGTGACCCCATGGACTGCAGGACGCCAGACCTTCCTGTCCATGACCAACTCCTGGAGTTTACTCAAACTCATGCCCATTGAGTCGGTGATGCCATCCAACCATCTCATCCACCCTTGTCCCCTTCTCCTCCTGCCTTCAATCATTCCCAGCATCAGACATTAGAACTTTAGAAAAATTAAGTTTCTGTAGCAAGCGCTTATCAAAGTATTATTTCAGAACAACCTTCCTGTCTTTCAAAAAATTGTTTCAGGCAAATTGGTATTTCAAAATAAAAATGAACCACATGAAAATAAATTATAAATTGAAAACCAGAAAATTTTTATTGGCTCGAAGTGTTTCTCTTTACAGCCATATAGTACAAGTGGTAAAGAACCCACCTGCCAATGTAGGAAACATAAAAGATGTGGGTTCGATCCTTGGGTCGGGAAGATGGAGGAGTAGGGCACGGCAGCCCACCCCAGTGTTCTTGCCTGGAGAATCCTATGGACAGAGGAGCCTGGTGGGCTTCAGTCCATGGGGTCACAAAGAGTTGGATAGGACCGAATCAACTGAGAGCAGGCAATTGACACTTTAAACGAAAAGCAATCTGCTTGGAGGTGGTTAACCTGTCCATTATATGTGGCCACACATGCACTCTCAATTTAGTGTTAGTTTTTACACAACAAATTCATGTAATACCTTCTGGGAATCCACTCTCAGGTTACAAGCATTGGGGAATTCTGAAGAAGAAATGAGTGATGTATATGCCAACTTTATGTGAACCAACTAGTGAAGATATTTGAATGAAATGATTTTATGGCAAGCGGTGATACCATTCAATTGGAAAGTGCTGACCTGATCTAGGTGTGACAACTCTGCTGATCAACCAAGATACCTTCTGGAGGTCAGGATCTTCTATTCCCATTTCTTTGTCTGGGAAAGAAACTATAAATGAAATATTAGGACAAAATGTACAGAGTGTATGCTGAAGTGTTTTCTGTACTATGTCATACACATATAATACTAAATAATAAAAGTAATGCTTCAGTTATTATTGTTTATATCAACATAAGCTAATTTATGCATTTGTGCTACCTGTGAAGTGCTTCAGTAGTGCCCAACTCTTTGTGACACTATGGACTGTAGCTCTCCAGGCTTCTCTGTCCATGGGATTCTCCAGACAAGAATACTGGAGTGGGTTGCCATGCCCTCCTCCAAGGGGTATTCCTGACCCAGGAATCCATCTCTTACAGCCATCTCTTATATCTCCTGCATTGGCAGGCAGGTTCTTTACCACTAGCATCACGTTTCCTCTAATAATATCAGAAATTGAAAGATTATTTTCTAACAGAATATTAAAATATTTAATGTCCTCATGAAGAAATAAATACATTCTATACTTTTTTTTAATCTACTAAGCCTAGAAAATAAATCTATTACAATAGGAATCTATCAGTTTATAAAACTTTCAGAAGGTAGAGGAATATTCTTTTGGGGGAGTGGTGGTGTTATGGTTGTTGAGATGTAAAATTATGTAAAATAATTCAGCTTTATCTTCGACCAAAGTGAGCTATTTTCTCTCTACATCCTTCCTCTTTACTTCTTACTTTGCTCCTACCTTTTTTCTCTCTGTATCCTATTTCTGTTCCCTTCACAGTTCCTTGAAAAACATATTCTTTCCAGTATCTATGTTCTATATTTTTATATATTTGCTTTCTTATGATTTGTTCTATAAGTCATAAATTCAAGCATAGGTTAGGTGTAAATTCTACACTCAATTTATCAAAGGAGAAACTGTGTTCTTTCCTGAATATCAACACCTATGAACATAACCAGGGCTTCCCAGGTGGCTGTAGTGGTAAAGATCCTGCCTGCCAATGCTGGAGACTTAAGAGACATGAGTTCGATCCATGGGTCGGGAAGATCCCCTGGAGGAGGGCATGGCAACCCACTCCAGTATTCTTGCCTGGAGAATCCCATGTAGTCTGGTGGGATATAGTCCATAGGGTCACATAGAGTCAGACACAACTAAACCAAGTTAACATGCTCACATGTATTTACCTGTCCATATCCATTTGTTGTTGTTGTTGTTTAGCCACTAAATCATGTGCAGCTCTTTTGTGACCCCATAGACTATAGCCTGCCAGGCCCCATATTGGAGTGGGTTGCCATTTCCTTCTCCAGGATCTTCCCGACCCAGGGATCAAACTTGCATCTCCTGCATTGGCAGGCAAATACTTTAACATTGAGTCACCAGGGAATCCCTACTATATCCATATCTATGTCAGGAATTGAGCTTAATGACAAAAACACAGGATATAAAAAAATAGGTTCACTTTAGTTCAGTTCAGTCGCTCAGTCGTGTCCAACTCTTTGCGACCCCATGAACCTCAGCACACCAGGCCTCCCTGTCCGTAACTAACTCCCGGAGTCCATCCAAACCCATGTCCATCGAGTCGGTGATGCCATCCAACCATCTCATCCTCTGTCATCCCCTTCTCCTCCTGTCCCCAATCCCTCCCAGCATCAGGGTCTTTTCCAATGAGTCAACTCTTAGCATCAGGTGGCCAAAGTATTGGAGTTTCAGCTTCAACATCAGTCCTTCCAACGAACACCCAGGGCAGGACTGACCTCCTTTAGGATGGACTGGTTGGACCTCCTTGCAGTCCAAGGGACTCTCAAGAGTCTTCTCCAACGCCACAGTTCAAAAGCAGCAATTCTTTGGTGCTCAGCTTTCTTCACAGTCCAACTCTCACATCCATACGTGACCACTGGAAAAACCATAGCCTTGACTAGATGGACCTTTGTTGGGAAAGTAATGTCTCTGCTTTTTAATATGCTGTCTAGTTTGGTCATAACTTTACTTCCAAGGGGTAAGTGTCTTTTAATTTCATGGCTGAAGTCACCATCTGAAGTGATTTTGGAGCCCAGAAAAATAAAGTCAGCCACTATTTCCACTATTTCCCCATCTATTTGCCATGATGTTATGGGACCGGATGCCATGATCTTTGTTTTCTGAATGTTGAGCTTAAAGCCAGCTTTTTCACTCTCCTCTTTCACTTTCATCAAGAGGCTCTTTAGTTCCTCTTCACTTTCTGCCATAAGGGTGGTGTCATCTGCATACCTGAGGTTATTGATATTTCTCCCGGCAATCTTGATTCCAGCTTGTGCTTCCTCCAGCCCAGCGTTTCTCATGATGTACTATGCATAGAAGTTAAATAAGCAGGGTGACAATATACAGCCTTGACGTACTCCTTTTCCTATTTGGAACCAGTCTGTTTTTCCATGTCCAGTTCTAACTGTTGCTTCCTGACCTGCATACAGGTTTCTCAAGAGGCAGGTTAGGTGGTCTGGTATTCCCATCTCTTTAAGAATAGATAGGTATTTGTCATCAAAAGAAAACTAACACAAAATTATATAGACTGGAAAGACCAGTGGTTGCCAGGGGTTGAGGGAGGAAGGCTGAATAGATAGACCACAGAAGATTTTTGAAAGTGAAAGTTGCTCAGTTATGTTCAATTCTTTGTGACCCCTTGGACTGTAGTCTGCCAGGCTATTCTGTCCATGGAATCCCCAGGCCAGAATACTGGAGCAGTTAGACATTTCCTTCTCCAGGGAATCTTCCCCACCCAGGGGTCAAACCCAGGCTTCCTGCATTGCAAGCAAATTCTTTACCATCTGAGACCACTAGAGAAGCCCAAGAATACTGGAGTGGGTAGCCTATCCCTTTTCCAGGGGATCTTCCCCACACAGGAATCAAACTGTGGTCTTCTGTATTGCAGGCAGATTCTTTACTAGCTGAGCTACCAGGGATGCAGAAGATATTTAGAGCAATGAATAACGGTGGATACATGTCATTATGCATTTGTCTAAACTGATAGAATGTACAACACTAAGAGAGAACCCTAATGTAATATTTGGACTCTGGGTGATAATAATGTGAAGAAAAACATTTAGAGAATTACAGTATAAACTATATATTATGGCAGACGGGTGTACTAAAGAGTCCAGGAATACAAGAGAAGGACTCTCTCCATTTTCCTAGAGTAAGGGAGTAAAAATAGGCAGCAGAGAATAGAAGAAGACATTTGAGTAAAAATCTAAGTAGTACTTCCTCAGGAAGACTCTCAGTGTAGAGTATAAGAGGCAGGAGATGGGGTGTGGAAATAGCAGATCCTGAAAGATCACCTGAGGTCAGAGGCTAAGGACACTTCAGTGATGCAAGAGCTTGAACTGCTAAAGGAGAAGTTATCAAGAAATAAGGCTGGGAATTTAAGCAAAGCTGCAAGCAATAAGCAGTATGAATTTTGTTTTTAAAATAAATGAGGAGTCCTGGGAAAATGAGAAAAGTAATAGTTGATTTGTGAGAGATAACACATTGACATTTATTTGAAACCTTTAGATTGAAAGAGTGAGGCCAATTAGCAACTGAAGCTGGGAGAATCATAAATAGGTTACAATGAAGCCATTTACACACTACAGTATGATTCTAAATGTATAAGCTAAGGCATAAATAGCATACAGTCAATATTTTCCAGAAAATTTAGTTAGAAATATGACATACTCGAAACTAAAATATCAACTTTCTGTAAATACAAAATTTAAGCTTTTCCTAGTTGGGATTATACCTGTGTTGTTCACTACCACATTTCTAGAGCCCATAGTGATACCTGGCACTCTCACAGAGTTCGTAAACTTTGGTTTAATAGTTAAATTAATTAACAGTAGCTAAGTTTTCTCTTCTTGACTCTTCCCAGTGTGACAGAAATATGTGGTAACAATTCAGTTCAGGCCATGGTGCTAATGTTCCAAAGACCGGGGTGAATACAACCCATGTCAGGTCCAGGAGGTGAAAACAGGCAGGGACTGAGGAGATGCCCTCAGACAGGCATCCATCTCTCCACCTTTTCAGAGACAGCTGCTCTCCCTAAGAGTCTAAAGTGAACCCTGGGACCAGAGGAAGCAAATGAGATGGCTGCAAAATGGAGAGATTAGCAATGGTCTCAGGGGCTGGGAAGTTGTTTTGTGGGCTCCTTCCTATTTTTTCTTCAGCACACCCTTATCTGTATGCTATGCTATGCTATGCTGAGTCACTTCAGTCGTGTCCGGTTCTGTGTGACCCCATAGACGGCAGCCCACCAGCCTCCCCCGTCCCTGGGATTCTCCAGGCAAGAACACTGGAGTGGGTTGCCATTTCCTTCTCCAATGCATGAAAGTGAAAAGGGAAAGTGAAGTCTATCAGTCATGTCCAACTCTTAGCGACCCCATGGACTGTAGCCTACCAGGCTTCTCCGTCCATGGGATTTTCCAGGCAAGAGTACTAGAGTGGGGTGCCATTGCCTTCTCCGCCCTTATCTATAGGCTTAACCTAAATGGTAGCCCTTTTAATACTATTTATGTGGTTCTCGAGGCAAGAATACTAAAGTGGGTTCCCATTCCCCTCTCCAGTGGACCACATTTTGTCCACTTTTGAATGCTTTCAAACTGTGGTGTTGGAGAAGACTCTTGAGAGTCCCTTGAACAGCAAAGCGATCAAACCACTCAATCCTAAAGGAAATCAACCCTAAATATTCTTTGGAAGGACTGATGCTGAAGCTGAAACTCCAATACTTTGGCCATCTGATGTGAAGAGCTGATTCATTTGAAAAGACCCTGATGCTGGGCAAGATTGAAGGCAGGAGGAGAAGGAGAAAACAGAGGATGAGACGGCTGGATGGCATCACCAACTCAGCGGACGCGAGTTTGAGCAAACTCTGGGAGATGGTGAAGGACAGGGAAGCCGTGGGTGCTGCAGTCCTTGGGGTCACAAAAAGCTGGACATGACTTAGGACTGAAAAACAACACTAAGTGGTAGCCCTGGCTTCAAGTCTTTCCCAGATGCTTCCTTACAAAAGAGAGCTGCCACACCTTGGAGAGGAAGAGCTTATGGACTCTAACCAGACTCTTGTCTGAAAAGTACATCCCCTCAAAGATAGAAAACAAATTGGAACCAGGTACCACTTTACCTGCCTCCTGACAAATCTGTATGCAGGCCAAGAAGCAACAATTAGGACTGGACATGGAACAACAGACTGATTCCAAATCGGGAAAGGCTTGTATATTGTCACCCTGACTATTTAACTTATATGCAGACTTTATTTTTGGGGGGCTCCAAAATCACTGCAGATGGTGACTGCAGCCATGAAATTAAAGATGCTTGCTCCTTAGAATAAAAGCTATGACCAACCCAGAAAGCATATTAAAAAGCAGAGACATTACTTTGCTGACAAACGTCTGTCTAATCAGTTATGGTTTTTCCAGTGGTCATGTTTGGATGTGAGAATTGAACTATAAAGAAAGCTGAGCACCAAAGAATTGATCCTTTTGAACTGTGGTGTTGGAGAAGACTCTTGAGAGTCCTTTGGACTGCAAGGAGATCCAACCAGTCCATCCTAAAGGAAATCAGTCCTGATGTAATGCAAATAACTGAGTCATTGAAAAAGACCCTGACACTGAGAAAGATTGAAGACAGGAGGAGAAGGGGATGACAGAGGATGAGATGGTTGGCTGGCATCACCAATTCTATGGACAGGAGTTTGAGTAGGCTCCAGGAGTTGGTGATGGACAGGGAAGCCTGGCATGCTGCAGTTCATGGGGTTGCAAAGAGTCGGACATGACTGAGTGACTCAACTGAACTGAACTGAACACCATTGAAAGCAGAATTAGCAAATCATGTACACCAATAATTTAAAATAGGCTGAATGTTATACCTAGAAAATAAGGAGGGGTATTAGCAACATAAATATAATACTTGAAAACTTTTAAAAAGACTTACAGAAATATTAACAAGAAAATTTAATTGTTGAAATAAAGGACAAAATAGTTGAGAAACACATTGGAATAAATTCTCCAGAAAAGAAATTAGTAAGCAGGAAGATGTGAGAGAGGAACACTTTTGTAGGCAGCTTCAGAAGATAAAGATAACATAGGATCAGTGCAACCAGATAGCAGGACTTTTGAAGGCAAAATATGACAAATGTAGATGAAGAAGTGCTTGAAGAAACATGGTGCTAAATTGTCCAGAATTAAAGAAAGATTAAATTTCCATTTAAAAGGCTAAAAAAAAAAAAAAAAAAAGAAAGTGCCAAAGAAGAGGTCAGGAAAATAACACAAGTAAACAAATTTCAGTTAAATTTAAGACTATAAACACATTTATAAAGCTTCCAGGTAAAAATAACAACCACCTAAATAACTACTTGATTCCAATCAGTGTCAGAATACTCAGTAGCAGCACGAGACATAAGAAATCAACTTGTGACCCCATGGACTGTAGCCCACTAGGCTCCTCTGTCCATGGGATTTCCAGGCAAGAAGACTGGAGTGGGTTGCCATTTCCTTCTCCAGGGGATCTTCCTGACCCAGGGGTCAACCCACGTCTCCTCTGCTGCAGGCAGATTCTTTACCAACTAAGCCACCAGGGAATTCACTAAGAAATCAAAATCCAAATCAAACCAAACATGCTAACAAACTGTTTTTTTTTCAGAATCAAGAAAAAAAAAAAACAGAAGTAAAAGATCATCATTTAGTCCAGTTGTTTTCAAACAAGGCTGCTCATTAGAAACATATCTCGAGATTTGAAGGAAAAAGTAGTATTTCACATTTGTCTAGTTTCACTTTATTTCATATTCAGTGCTCCCATTTCATTTAGTTTATGTTTTCCAATTTCTCCATTTCTTTTTTTTTTTTTTTTTGACGTTCTCTCTCAAGCCTTTACCAAGTGTAGTAGAAAAGCTTTTGTATACATGTATATAAATAATATGCATAATATATATATTTTAGAAAAAAAGAAAATATACAGAAAGTTGATAAAGAATATGAACAGTCACTTCACACAAATGGCCTTTAACACAATTTCACACATAGTAATAAAAATGTGAAATAAAAGTAGTACGCAAAGATCAGAATTGTTCTCCTAGTAGATTATAGAAATGTTTGGGGATTCACAACAAACTAAGGAGGTGAAGAGCTGGGGAGTGAGGTTGGCGCTTGCACTGCTTGCAGGAATGCAACACGGACTCCCCCTAGACAGGAAAATTTGGTACATCCTGTGGAGCTCCTTATGCATTTATACTTGGACCTAGATATCCCACTATTAGGTGTAAGTCCAAGGGTATTACTAAAATAAAATAAAAAAATTGTAGCAGAATTTTTCATGGTAATATATTGGAAATCACCTGGAGACCCATACATAGAAGATGTGGTTCACATCCACACAATGAGGTTCCATGCAGCAGGAGAAAGAATAAGAAAGATTTACATCAGCATAATCAGGTGAGGAGAAGGCAATAGCAACCCACTCCAGTGCTCTTGCCTGGAAAATCCCATGGATGGAGGAGCCTGGTGGGCTGCAGTCCATGGGGTCGCTAAGAGTTGGGCACGACTGAGCGACTTTACTTTCACTTTTCACTTTTATGCATTGGAGAAGGAAATGGCAACCCACTCCAGTGTTCTTGCCTGGAGAATCCCAGGGACAGAGGAGCCTAGTGGGCTGCCGTCTATGGGGTCGCACAGAGTTGGACACGACTGAAGTGACTTAGCAGCAGCAATCAGGTGAGGTGGAGTTTAAAACAGCAAGGTGTAGAATAGTAAAAGCAGTTAAATATAGTTAAAGGTATTTGTTTGCTTTTGTTAAAAAACTACAAGAGACACAGAAAGCATTCATAAATACAAAACTAATAAAAATGCTTATTAAGAGGGTGGGTAAAATTGGATAGAAGATAATTTTGTCCTAACAAATTAATGATGTCCATGTTCAAAAGACACATTTTCTGAAGTGTAAGATAAATTTAGTATAAGGGTTAAAAACTTTACAATGAAACTTTAAAACAGCAAAAAAAGAAACCATGTATCAAATTCATAATATAACCACACATACAAAGAACCAATTTAGTTAACTTTAAAACACAGCACTATGACTGTTTACTCTCAATGGGATATTTCTTATTAGGACAAAATAACTACAAAGGAATCTTTAAGTTTACTTAATATATTTGTTGTGAGTAGTTGTATTGGTAAGGAAATTAAACCACTTTCATTTTTGTAGTATAGATCAGTATAGATCAAATGAGTAAATTCATTGACATTGTTGGAAACCATGATTACGACTGTAGGAATTTGTTAGCATAGAAATAAAGTATGAGTCCACACTTAGAGCTATTTGTATTTAGTAAATGATGAAGACCTAGTTTAAATTAATGATAAAAGACATGAATTATTCAATAAATGGTAATGGGAAACTGTTGGATCACTAATTTAATCTCTACAACAAAATGAATTCTGTATGGATTAGCTCATAAATATAAGTACTAAGAAAACAATTTGAGTTTTTTTTTTTATCATCAAACTGAAAAGACATTTCAAAAACATAAGAAAACCGATAAGCAATAAATAATGCACCAAAGTCATGACTAATTAAAATAAAAAAATTAAAATGTAGTATAGCAAAAACATCATAAAAATATATCTGGATTAAGCAAATTTATACTACATTTGAAGGATATTAGTCTAAGTTCTTTAGTTTTCCAGAAACTCATAAATTAACTTTTAAAATATGAAACATGCAAAAGGAAAAAATGGGCAATTGAAGCAAATATGTTAGAATTAAAAGTAAATACTGAGTGAATTTTAAAGTATTCCCATACCTGTTCCTAATGAAAGACATACAAATCAAATAATGATGATATTGAGTTGGCAACAAATCAAAGTTAGATACTATCCCATCTTGACAAGTGAATGGGGAGTTTGTCATTTTCATGAACTGTTTGTGCAGGGCTGATACTCAAGCAGCAAGCACCAGTGTGACCATATGTTCTAATTGTTACCAGCATCTGTTCTAATTGGTCAGCATTCGTCTTCTAGTGACTGTAAAATATATTTAATATCTCCCTTGTGTGAACAGGAGTATAAATCGGTACACCCTTCCTACAGCACAGTTGGCATTATGAATGCATGCACTTTGGTCCAACCATTCACTGATAGGACTGTATCACCTTCTGTTACATGCAAACACATTTAACACCTGAAAACATTATAGCAATTATTTTGTGGTGTGGAAATTTTGTTAAACAATTTGAACATCTCTTCCTGGAGGATATCTCTTTCCTAATATGTCCTTCCACACAGAGGGAGCTTCAAGCTAAGACTCTGGGGGTCTATCAGTCTGCTCGTGTATTTCCCTTTCATCCAATTGGTGGCTTCAGGATGAAGAAGTTGGCAAAATTTGTCAGCTTATTTATCTACCACTCTCCTTTAAGATCACCACTAAGAAAGACAAAATAGAATACTTTTAACTACTCTCTAACTGGTACCAGGTTAGCCATAAAGGCTCTGCTTATACCGGACTTGTATCTAATCCCCTGAATCTTATTTTTATGCCAAGTATTTAAAATACAAAAGTATCCCAATTCTAAGCCAAATTGTCAAATATCTCCTTGAACAATGTCAGTTATAGTCTTATTCTTCATCTATTTACTCTTTTACTGTCAGTTTTTAAATGGGAAAGAGAAGAGTTATACTTATTCTGCTTTCCGCAAATTCCACCCCATGCAATAAGATGCTGTAACTTAATTTCCTCAATTATAGAAGTGGATAGCAATAGTAAGTGATTCACAGTGTCAAACCCAGTTTACACCTGTGTCCTTGCTGTGATTATTACACTTAATGTAGTTAATACGAACTCCTTTCCATTTCAGAACTGCCTGCACTTACAAGGTTGATTACACAGTTCCCCATCTACCACTGTTGGCTAGTTTAGTCTCCCTAGTGGGATGAGGGCTGGCTTTGGCTTTGCCTCTTTTCTGCCCACTTTTGTCAGAAGCCAGGCAGTACCAACACCTGGGTTCAATAAGACAAGCATTGTCAGAACACAGAATCCCTAATTTTTCCCAGAATCTATGCAGAAGGACATTATAACTCAATAAAGAAGAGAAGGAAAGTAATGCATGATGACGTGAACTTTGTTAGTGAATGAAAGAGGCAAGGAGAACTGAAAAGTTAAATTCATATACTTCTTCTCTCTAACAGCTGATTATAAGGTGTGGTAACCATAAAACCCCTCTATGTATCCAAATAACTAGTAATATTTTGATAGTTTGTGAGCAGTTTAGTAAGGCACTTACTTGAATTTACTTTCCCTGACACACACTTTTAATCTCTCCTGTTTTGTTGACCTGGCATTATATTCAGACATCAAACATAGATTTTTCTCCTGCTCTGTTTTCTAGGGAACTCAGAGTAAGACGACACCAGGGATGGTCCTGAAAATGAAACACTCATAATGGGCATTTGGATTGGAAATCTCACCTGTCTGGAGGCAACAAGACCCCTTCACCTTGTTTTAAGTGGGGCAGTTATGGTCCACCAAAAAGTAACCTTTCAACTTTTTGAGCTGGTACGGGGCATAGATAGACATCAAGGCATTAGAAGATCAAGCAACTCCTGCACTTGTTGATTTAAGGGTTATGACACTTATGAAAGATTTGATGTGAGTGACTGTTTTCTATTACTTTTCAGGTCTTGCAAAAACAAAAAGGAAAAGGGTCTCCTGCACTGCAGGTGGATTCTTTACCAAGAGAGCTAACTAAGAATTTAGTGAAAGTTGCTCAGTGGTGTCTGACTCTTTGCAACCCCATGGACTATACAGTCCATGGAAGTATTCAGGCCAGTATACTGGAGTGGGTAGCCTTTCCTTCTCCAGGGGATCTTCCCAACCCAGGGATCGAACTCGGGTCTCCCACATTGCAGGTGGATTCTTTACCAGATGAGCCACGAGGGAAACCTGCTGTGTTTGGGGCATTTCATTTCCAATATAAGACAAGTTCTAAAAGTTAGAAGGTCTTAAGGCGGCTTCAAAGGAGACTATCATTTCACACAACCACAGGTAATTTGTGTTGAAATCAAGGTTCAACGTGGCAGAGCAATCCTGTTGAAGAGGAAAACCCTTTGCCAAATTAAGAACTGCAGTAGAAAGAGTGGGAGCTGACAGCTGGTATTTTGGTGGAGCAGCTTGTGAATCTCTAACAACCAAAATTCCCTGAAACCCCCTGGTTGCAGAAGGATCCCAATCTCACTGGTATAAGCAGAATAGTCTTCTCATCTGAAGACCCTGTGATGATCACAAATGGAGCATTTGCTGAAGGTGATGCTTTTGGACCTCAATATCCACACTCACTATCCTTCTTTGCCTTCAGCAAAAAAACAGGATCAGTTCTCAGCACAGCTAGAACCTGGAAGTAAGAACTTACCTCCAGAAAGAAATGGCTCAAAGACCAAACTAACTGAAGGTAAGTGGGGAAATATTTGGGAGAGTGTTAGGTGTTGGTGTTCATGGCAGAAAGTGAAGAAGACCTAAAGAGCCTCTTGATGAGGGTAAAAGATGAGAGTGAAAAACCTGGCTCGAAACTCAACATTCAGAAAACTAAGATCATGGCATCTGATCCCATTTCTTCATGGCAAATAGAAGGTGGAAAAGTGGAACCAGTGACAGATTTTATTTTCTTGGGCTTTAAAATAACTGCAGACAGTGACTGCAGCCATGAAATTAAAAGATGCTTGTTCCTTGGCAGAAAAGCTATGGCAAACCTAAACAGCATATTAAAAAGGTGCCTACTTTTTCATTTTGCCCACAAAGGTCCCTATAGTTAAAGCTATAGTTTTTCCAGTGGTCATGTATGGATGTTAGAGTTGGACCCTGAAGAAGCCTGCACACTGAAGAATTGATGCTTTTGAACTGTGGTGTTAGAGAAGACTCTTTAAAGTTCTTGGACTGCAAGGAGATCAAACCAGTCAAACCTAAAGGAAATTAACCCTGAATATTCATTGGAAGGACTGATGCTGAAGCCAAAGCTCTAATACGTTTGGCCATGTGAGGCGAAGAGCTGACAACTTGGAAAGGACTCGGACTGGAAAAGATCGAAGGCAAAAGGAGAAAGGGGCAGCAGAGGTTAGATAGCATCACCGACTCAATGGATATGAATTTGAGCAAACTCCAGGAGACAGCTGAGCACAAGGGAGTGCTGCAGTTCATGAGGTTGTATCCAGCCTGGCATGACTTAGTGACTGCACAATAGCAGTAATATGTGGTGGGAACAAAAACATGATGGCATAAGGGAAAATGTCACTGGGGCAGTAACTTAAGACATGGGATTTCATGTTCGGGCAGGGAACCATGGAAAAGGGCTGCTGGTCATAATATTTTGCTGCTGTGGTTTCTTAAGACCAGGGACAAAAGGAAATAGTCTGCATTAGACGTGGTGTGGATACTCCAAGTTTGGTAAACACAATCCACCAGGTTGAGATAGGGATTTGAAGGCTCAGAGAGGTAACAACCCCAGAATGGAGCACTGAGAAGTCACCAGCAACATATATTCCCCAGGAGTGTTCACTGGAGAGTCTCTTCACTAAAGCTCCATGGACTGTTCTAAAGGAAGGTTACTGTTAGTAGATAATAACTCTGTGTGGGAAAATAATCTTAAAAAAAAAGAGTGGGTATATGTATATATATAACTGACTCACTTTGCTATATGCCTGAGGCTAATACAAAATTGTAAATCAACTACACACCAATAAACATTTTTAAAAAAGCATATGTCCTAAAATATTTGTGTACAGAGTTGTACAGAGGTATTATTGGCATATGGATATAGATGGAAAAAACTATAAACTTATAGCAAGCTTTATTGAATACAATACCTTGTGTATGACACATTAGATACTACAAATTGAGTAAAAAAGATTGTTTTTAGTGTTATTCTTATAAATATAAAAACATTAATGTACCAAATCACATGCCACAAATGACTCTAGAAGGATCAGGATGTTGAAGAAAGTAGAAAGAAACTCTTTCAATTTATATACTCAGATTTTGCTTTTAAGAAAAATATTTTAATATTTCTTGAACATATTTTGCACTAGTGGCCTTTATTCACAGAACTTTGAAGGCCATTATTCCCTTCTTTATTTCCTACATAATTTTAATGGTCTCCTTTTGTTGCACAGCCATTTTCTTATATTCATCCTTGAAATATTTGAGAATTTCACTAGCTATTATTTCTCAATTAGCCAATGTGTCTATAGATTTTGTTCTCCTTACTATCATATTACATTCTAAAACTTTTCAGTCAGAGTGATAGTTAATTTGCAAATAATCTTAGCCACAAGCAAACATTTACCAAATTTATGTTTCTCAAAAGCAAGTTCATGAAGATAGATAGACACATAGATAGATATATATTCATTAAGTTGGTTTGAGAATATTTTATATTGTTATATTTTTCCATCTTTAAAATTTTCAACTCTTTCTAAAAGTTCATATAAGACTACAGTCCTCAATGTTCATTGGTTCCAATTTCTTCCTATCCCTTAATTGCTACTGAATTTATATCAAAGAATCTATGTCAGTCTAAATATTATTTTAGATATTTTCTAAACACCTTGATTATATGTGAAATAATTAAGGAAAAAGTGAGAAAACACACTGAAAGGTATTAACAGTCTCATTGAAGTAATCTTAGAATATTAAATTCTATTCATTGGAGATATAAATCATTTCTTTAATATTATTTTGGGAAGGTTCCCTAATTTCAAAATTAATGCTAAGAATAAAGTATTTGAATTTCCAAAAATATTCCCAATGAAACATTCATTTTGGAAGTTAACAGTAATACATTCTGTAAAGTGAAAGTTTGAAGTGAAGTTGCTCAGTCGTGTCCGACTCTTTGCGGCCCCATGGAGCCTGCCAAGCTCTTCTGTCCATGGGTTTTTCCAGGCAAGAATACTGGAGTGGGTTGTCATTTCCTCCTCCAATAAATTCTGTAAAATTAACTATTAAAAGTATTAATCTTTGCTAAATGTTTGGATAATAAGTTAGATTCAGTAACACTTTTCAAATTGTGTAGAAAAATCACTGGCATTTTAAAGTGGTGTTTGAGGAGGATGAAGAAGGAAAATTAGTTTTTGTTTTTTTTTTAATTGAAGGTATTTAATAGAGGTATGCATTAGAATGATCTAATTCATTTTAGAGCATGAAATCATCTTTGAAAAAGTCTCATGGGTTAGAAAAATAAGTATTTTTATTCTTTCTCCCTCAAAATAAAATTGATATTTATTATTAATGAATAAAACATGTTATTAAACTTAAAGCACATAGGTGAATTATACTCAATATCATGATATGAATTTGAATAGAATAGGACTTTTAATAGAATTGTTCTTGTCATGATATTATATGAAAGATACAAAGACATTCATATTGGACTACTAGGCATGCAGAATTTATGTACATTTGCCAACAGTAATCTCTCAGAAACTTTGCCTACATGCTTTGCTAAAAATGACATTTTAAATATTAATCTTCCTTGTCTATTTCCTTTTATAAAATATAAGTAAATTTTTTCACAAAAGAGAATTATTAGCAGCTGTTAAAAGTTTTTCCTTGGCAGAATTAATTTTAAAAGCAACATTTACAGCAGTAAGGAAATTGTATATGAGGAAATATATGCCAGTTAACATTACTATTGCCAAAAAATTTAATACTAATCTATAATCACAAAACTTATAGGCAGAATGTCAGTAGTATAATTTATGGTTAACAGCACACACAGTGGAGTTAGTTCAACTAACATTCACCAGGAATGCCTTGCACTGAAGCAAATATATTGTTCCTTATATTAAAGAAAGTGTTTTTAATTTTTCATCATGGAATATGATGTTAGGTATGGACTTTTCATATATAGTCTTTATTATATTGATGTAATTTCTTCCATAATTAGTCTATGAAGAACAACTATCAAGAAAGTTTGTTGATTTTTTAAAATGCTTTTTGTGCAGTTATTGGGATGATCAAGTGGAATTTTTCTTTTTTATTAAAAGACTTTCACATTCACCTTACGATTGAGTGAAAGGTGCACAGATTTTCCACAAGCTGACAAATGCACACACAAACATACACTCCCTCATTATTAACATCCCCCTTCAGAGTCATACATTTTCTAAACTGATATACTAGAAGAATCAATATTGTCAAAATGACCATACTACCTAAGGTAATCTGTAGATTCAATGCAATTCCTGTGAAGTTCAGTTCAGTTCAGTTCATTTCAGTCACTCAGTTGTGTCCGACTCTTTGTGACCCCATGAATTGCAGCATGGCAGGCCTCCCTGTCCATCACCAACTCCTGGAGTTCACTCAAACTCACGTACATCGAGTCAGTGATGCAATCCAGCCATCTCATCCTTTGTCATCCACTTCTGCTCCTGCCCCCAATCCCTCCCAGCATCAGAATCTTTTCCAATGAGTCAACTCTTCACATGAGGTGGTCAAAGTACTGGAGTTTCAGCTTTAGCATCATTCCTTCCAAAGAACACCCAGGGCTGATCTCCTTCAGAGTGGACTGGTTGGATCTCCTTGCAGTCCAAGGGACTCTCAAGAGTCTTCTCCAACACCACAGTTCAAAAGCATCAATTCTTCGATGCTCAGCTTTCTTCACAGTCCAACTCTCACATCCATACATGACCACTGGAAAAACCATACCTTGACTAGATGGACCTTTGTTGGCAAAGTAACGTCTCTGCTTTTGAATATGCTATCTAGGTTGGTCATAACTTTCCTTCCAAGGAGTAAGCGTCTTTTAATTTCATGGCTGCAATCATCATCTGCAGTGATTTTGGAGCCCAGAAAAATAAAGTCTGACACTGTTTCCCCATCTGTTTCCCATCAAGTGATGGGACTAGATGCCATGATCTTTGTTTTGTGAGTGTTGAGCTTTAAGCCAACTTGTTCATTCTCCTCTTTCACTTTCATCAAGAGGCTTTTTAGTTCCTCTTCACTTTCTGTCATAAGGGTGGTGTCATTTGCTTATCTGAGTTTATTGATAATTCTCCCAGAAATCTTGATTCCAGCTTGTGCTTCTTCCAGCCCAGTATTTCTCATGATGTACTCTGCATAGAAGTTAAATAAACAGGGTGACAATATAAAGCCTTGACATACTCCTTTTCCTATTTGGAACCAGTCTGTTGTTCCATGTCCAGTTCTAAGTGTTGCTTCCTGACCTGCATATAGGTTTCTCAAGAGGCAGGTCAGGTGGTCTGGTGTTCCCATCTCTTTTAGAATTTTCCACAGTTTATTGTGATCCACATAGTCAAAGGCTTTGGCATAGTCAATAAAGCAGAAACAGATGTTTTTCTGGAACTCTCCTGTGAAGTTACCAATGGTGTTTTTTAAAGAACTAGGACAATATTTTTAAAAAGTTGTATGGAAACACAAGACCCTGAATAGCCAAATCAGTCTTGAGAAAGTACAGAGCTGGAGGAGTAAGACTCCTGACTTTAGAGCATAGTACAAAGCTGCAGTACTCAAAATAATATGTTAACGGAAAAAATCAGATATATAGATCAACAGAACAGGAGAGAAAGCCCAGAAATAAACCCATGCACTTATGGTTGATGGAGAAAAGACAGCCTCTTTCATGTGCTGGGAAAACTGGACAGCTACAGTTAAAAATGAAATTAGAATATTCAATAACACCACATACAAAAATAAACTCAAAATGGATTAAAGACCTAAATGTAAGACTGGGTACTTAAAACTCCTAGAGGAAACCATAGACAAAACACTCTTTTGACTTAAATTGCAGCAATATTCTTTGAATCTGTCTCCTAGAGTAATGGAAATAAAAACAAAATTAAGCAAATGAGATCTAATTAAACTTAACTATAAACAAGAGGAAAAGACAATCTATGGACTAGGAGAAAACATTTGCAAATGATGCTATTGGCAAGGGATTAATTTCCAAAATATAAACAGTTTATATAGCTTAATATAAAAAAAAACACAAAAAACAATAAACAATCCAATCAAAAACTGAGCAGAAGACCTGAACAGGTATTTCTCCAAAGAAGACATGCAGATGGCCAATAAGCACATAAAAAGATATTTAATATCTCTAGTTACTAGAGAAATGCAAATCAAAACTACAATGAAATATCACCTCACACCAGTCAGAATATCTGTCATTAAAAAGTCTCCAAATAACAAATGCTGGAGAGGGTATGGAGAAAGGGAACCTCCTACACCGCTGTGGGAGTGCAAATTAGTACAGCCTCTATGGAGAATAGTATAGAGGGTCCTTGCTGCTGCTGCTGCTGCTAAGTCGCTTCAGTCGTGTTGACTCTGTGCGACCCCATAAACGGCAGCCCACCAGGCTCCCCCGTCCCTGGGATTCTCCAGGCAAGAACACTGGAGTGGGTTGCCATTTCCTTCTCCAATGCATGAAAGTGAAAAGTGAAAGTGAAGACGTTCAGTCGTGTCCCACTCTTAGCGACCCCATGGACTGCAGCCTACCAGGCTCCCCCGTTCCTGGGATTTTCCAGGCAAGAGTACTGGAGTGGGGTGCCATTGCCTTCTCCGATAGAGGCTCCTTAAAAAACCTCCTTAAAATTAGAGCTACCATATGATCAAACAACCCCACTTCTGGGCATATATCCAGACACACACACACACACACACAAACTCTAATTGAAAAGAGACATGCATCCCAATATTCATAGCAGAACTTATTACTATAGCCAAAATATAGAAGCAACCTAAATGTCCATCCACAGATGAATGGATGAAGAAATGTGGTACATACATACAATGTAACATTACACAGCCATAAAGAAGAATGAAATAATCTCATGTGCACAGTGTGGATGGACCTACAGATTATCATAGTAAGTGAAATAGGTCAAGGGAGAAAGATAAATATCATATGATATCACTTTTATATGGAACGTAAAAAATGATACAAATGAACTTATTTAGAGAAAGGCTCCTATGCGTAGAAAACAAATTTATGGTTACCAAGGGAATTAGTGGGTAAGGGAGATGAAGGGGAAAGTAAGACTTTTGGATTAACATATAAATGATACTATATATATAATAGGTAAATAACAATATGTTCTATATAGTACAGGGAACTGTACTCAATATCTTTTAATAACCTATAATAGAAAAGAATCTGAATCACTTTACTCTTTACTTGAAACTAATACAACACGTCAACTATATTTCAATAAATATGTAAAAGAAAATCGATATAACATTTTTTCACTCAAAGTTCATAGTTTACATGAGGGTTCACTCCTGGTGTTACACATCCTAAGATTTTAGATTAGTATATAATGACACGTACCCATCATTAGAGTATCATACGGATTAATTTCACTGTTCTAAAAATCCTCTGTATTCCACCTATTCATCCTCCTTCTCTCCTGACACCTGGCAATCACAGATATTATTTTCTCCATGACTTTTTTCCCACAGTGTCCTATGCTCAAAAGTATACAATATGAACACTTTTCTGACTGACTTAACTTAGTGTTATACATTTAAGTGCCGCTCATGTCTTTTCATGGCTTGAAAGCTAATTTTTTCTTGGCTCTAATTAATAAACTAATCTCTGGATAAACCAGTATTTTTGTCATTTTTACTGGTGAACACTGATGTTTTCAAGTTTTGGTAATTATTAATAAAACTACAAGAGGCATCTGTGTACAAATTTTTGTGTGTATATATGTTTTGGTAAATATAAAAAATCATGATTGTTAGATCCTATTGTAAGAGTATATTTAATTTTGTAAGAACCTACAAAACTGTCTTTCAAGGTGTATCATTTTGCCTTCCTGCCATCAATGAATGAGAGTTCCTGTTCTCTATACCTGTGCCAAGATTTAGTATTGTCAGTGTCCTGGATTTTTCATTTTAATAGTTATGTAGTGATATCTCACAGTTATTTTAATTTACATTTCCCTGATGACATATGATGTGGAGCATCTTTTCAAAGCTTATTTTCCATTCATATACCTTCTTTGATAAGGTGTCTTTAAAGGTATTTGGCTCATTTCTTAATTGGATTTTTAATTTTCTAATTGTTAGTTAAAGAGTTCTATGTGCTTTTAGATCACAGTCTGCTATTACATGTGTCTTTTGCAGATATTTTCTTCCAGTGTATGGCTCACTTCATAATCTTGACATTGTCTTTCACATAGTCATTTAGTTGATCAATTCTTTTTTCATGGATCATGGCTTATTTTAAAAGGTTTCACTATACCCATGGCCTAGATTTTACTGTTAATTGAATTAATGTGTACTAAAATTATAAAATTAATGAAGAAATAATCAATGCAACACCAAAGTGTTTGTTAAGATATTAACTGAAAGCAATATAATAATCTCAATATGTATTTAATATTAAAACTAAGTGAAAATAAAGCAGGTGGCTTGATTACCAAACAAAATGTGAGAGGCTAGATATACATAGGAAGATATTGATAATTTTTAATTGTAAACAAATAAACTAAATATTTCATTTCTAAGACTGTCACATAAAAAATAAGTAATGCTTCAAAAAGTCATGACAAATGCAATAATATTGAAAATTTTAATATAAAAATACTTATTAAGGTTTCATAAACAAATACTAACCAAAATAAGGATGGTATAAGCTATACCACTGCTAAAGTAAACTTTAGACAAAATTAATTATACAAATAATGAACATTTCAAACAATAATTGAGACAATTCTATAGAAAGCTATACCAGTAGTAAATGTATAAGGTACCAGCATGTAACATCAATACACCATAAACGAAAACCACAAGAACTAAAAGAAGAAATAGAAAAATCCACTATAGAGTTGGAGATTTAGTCATTCCTTTCTCAAGTTTATTTACTAGCAACAAACTCTCCCAAAACAACTTTATTTTTTTTAATTTTTTTAACCTTTTTTAAAATTTTGCCCCCCCTACCCCAGAACTCTCCACACGCCCCCTTCCCTAACTATTCCTCCCCATCTCCACCCCTAGCAGCCTTTCACGTTGCCTGTTTTTTATTCATTTTAATGTGTCATTAATTTTTTTTTTAATCCTTGGTTCTCTTTCCATCTTTTTCCTTCTTCTTGTGATTCATTTGCTCATGAAACCAGATCATTTGTTGTATAGAGTTTCCCACAATCATTGCTAATTGCATCTCCATGGTGGAGGTAGCACATTCCTCTTTTCTTGGAATTTCCTAATAATTGGTCATTGGATCCAGAGACTAATCAGGTTTGCATTTCTTTTTCTGACAAGCCTGCTTTTACCGGTGATGTGTGTTCATCATCAGGGGCTCATGATTCTGTTTCTCTCATCGTGTACATTTCCTACCCTAGATCTGAAATCAGACCCAGTATCTTGGGTAAATATTAACAGCTACGATTTTCTAAGAAGCTGTTATGCAGTCTTCTGAGGTGGTGAATTTATTTACACTCTCATCCAAAACAACTTTAGCTAGCTTTTGATACAATTAAATAAGAAAAAAATGTCATTAAAATATTATAACTTGTGATAGCACAGATTTTTCAGTAGTAGACTTTAGGGATTATGCTGCTACTGCTGCTGCTAAGTCGCTTCAGTCGTGTCCGACTCTATGCGACCCCATAGACAGCAGCCCACCAGGCTCCCCCGTCCCTGGGATTCTCCAGGCAAGAACACTGGAGCGGGTTGCCATTTCCTTCTCCAATGCATGAAAGTGAAAGTGAAGTCACTCAGTCATGTCCGACTCTTAGCGACCCCATGGACTGCAGCCCTCCAGGCTCCTCCGTCCATGGGATTTTCCAGGCAAGAGTACTGGAGTGGGGTGCCATCGCCTTCTCCATTAGGGATTATAAATAAGCTTAAATAATAACAGGCTATGGACATATAATAGTTATCATGACCTAATATCACCCCTATAGAGATTATCTGTGCCAGATGCAGCCATGTGCCTTCAAGCACCCAGATGTGCTATCATCTGGTAATTATACCTTCTGCTTTCCACACAGTATAAACATTCTGCATTTAAGTACAGTCACTATACAAAGTCTTGATGAAAGTGAAGGAGGAGAGTGAACAAGTTGGCTTAAAGCTCAACATTCAGAAAACTAAGACCATGGCATCTGGTCCAATCACTTCATGGCAAATCCATGGGGAAACAGTAGAAACAGTGACAGACTTTATTTTGAGGGGGCTCGAAAATCACTACAGATGGTGACTGCAGCCATGAAATTAAAAGACGCTTACTCCTTGGAAGGAAAGTTATGACCAACCTAGACAGCATATTCAAAAGCAGAGGCATTACTTTGCCAACAAAGGTCCATCTAGTCAAGGCTATGGTTTTTCCAGTAGTCAGGTATGGACATGAGAGTTGAACTATAAAGAAAGCTGAGTGCCGAAGAATTGATGCTTTTGAACTGTGGTGTTGGAGAAGACTCTTGAGAGTCCCTTGGACTGAAAGGAGATCCAACCAGTCTATCCTAAAGGAAATCAGTTTTGGATATTCATTGGAAGGACTGGTGTTGCAGCTGAAACTCCAATACTTTGGCCACCTGATGGGAAGAACTGACTGATTTGAAAAGACCCTGATGCTGGGAAAGACTGAAGGTGAGAGGAGAAGGGGACAACAGAGGATGAGATGGTTGGATGGCATCACTGACTCAATGGACATGCTTTTGGGTAAACTCTCGGAGTTGGTGATGGACAGGAAGGCCTGGAGTGCTTCGGTCCATGGGGTCATCAAGAGTTGGACACGACTGAGCGACTGAACTGAACTGAAGTGAACGCTACAAATTTTAAGGATATTGCTCTGACCACAAGAAAATACTGACTAATGTAAGTAATTTATTAATTCAAAATACAATTATATTGCATAGCTCATTATGAGTAAAAAGTCTCTTAATCTGTAGTTTAAAAAATACTTCTTAAAAAAGAAAAAAATATTAATGAAACATAAGAATAGGAACATATTCATAACTATCATAAAAAAGTAGTTGTTTATGAAAATCAGTCATTTTAATCATTGATCTCCATTCTCCCATTTTTTATATATATATTAAAAAAGCATGGTGACCATGTCCTTAAATAACTTTGGAGTTTTATTTCAACTTTATTCTTTGAAAGCATAGTTATGAGATAACAAAACGAAAAGGAAAGTGAATATGTTTCATACTAAAAATTTGTGGCTTATATTTTACTAATTGGATAATATTTTAAAGATACAAAAGATTTTAAGGATGTTATAAATGTATAACACAGAAAATTGGTATCATTTATTATGAAATAAATTATTTAAGACTCATATAATTGTTATGAAGTTTTAAGAGGAAACAGACACATAAATAAATTCAATATTATTATTATCATTCTGGGCAGCCTTTCACAGACGAAACTTGACTATAAGAAAAAGAAGTTTTTCTTTATTCCTCCCAAATATCAAAAAGTTTCAATGCCTTTTAGTATTTCAGCTTACTAAGATTTAAATTGCCAAAATAGCAAGCACATTTAAACACAGGCAGTCACTGATACAACTGATAAAGAATATATTCACCCTGTTCTTTGTCTGATGTGCTTTCATTGGGAATTGCTTTTCCTTGCTTCCATTAGGAGAAAATGAGCAGACAGCAAATAAAAATATTGACACTCTAATCAAATGCCTTTCATAAAGAAAAATTTTATTTTAGTGCTCAATTTAAGTCAACCAATCAGAGGGTTCAGGATGGGGAACACATGTATACCTGTGGCGGATTCATTTTGATATTTGGCAAAACTAATACAATTATGTAAAGTTTAAAAATAAAATAAAATTTAAAAAAAAACACCACTTCAATATCAACAACACCCTTACTGTTCCATACTTTATTGTTGACTAGAAAATTGTTCTGTTTATTCTCAGTTTCAACTTCAGTTTACAGCAAAACTAATGATATGCTTATCAATAAGTTGAAACACGATGGAAACAAAATTTTCAATTTAATTTCTAAGATTCAAGGATACCAGCTTACTGTATTGAAGTCAGCCATAAACAAGAAATAGAACAGATCATCATAGCCTGCCAGATCGCAAAAAATGAGATACAGGGAAAAATAGGAACAAGAGATTGATCTGAGGAGAGGTGGGGAAAACACACACGTACACACACAAATGCAAAACTTTCTAATAGCTAGAAGTTTTAATACATTTTTCAGAGAGGAAATAATAGTTTTTTGGCAAAGTAAACATATAACCATAACACAAAATATATTAAAAATAATATAAAAAAGGTATAATAGCAAAAAGTTGCAAAGCATGCCCTTATTAGAAAGTTCAAATGCTAGAACATTAAATAAGAAAGGCAACAAAAAGGTGTCAGAAAATGGAGACTATCTCCCAACAACATTATATATATTAATCTACTAATAAGTATTCCCTGGTGGCTTAGTGGTAAAGAATCCACCTTCCAAAATGCAGAAGACACAGGTTTGATCCCTGGGTCTGAATGATCCCCTGGAGAAGGAAATGGCAATCCACTCCAGAATTAATGCCTTGGAAATCCCATAGACAGAGAACCCTGGCAGGCTACTGTCTGTGGGGTCTCAAAGAGTCAGATGTGACTTAGTGAATAAAAAACAACAAACTAATAATTAACTGATAAGAAAACATAGAAACAAATTACTTATGACATTTAGTAGTGCCTGAATCCTGGGGTAAATTTTCATTGAATTATCAAAATCCTTATTTTCTCTGAACCAGGATAATTGGTCAAGTGGACTCTGATTTTATGTTAACCTCATATTCCAATCTGGAGTAAGTTGATACAGAATTTTGTCCTTTTACATACTAGGTTAAAAATGTTTGAGTCCCTTAGGACTCCTAGATCATGTATAATGTATGAGTAAAAAGCTTTGAAAAGTCACAATCTAGTTCTCTGTGGTCTTTCAAAGTCTGTAGTGAGCCCAGCTATTTAAAAAAAGCGCAAACAAAAATAAACACAGGTAGATATTTTGCACTATTAGTTTTCAATATTAACTGAACATTTAAACAACCGTTTATTTCCTTTCATTTTCCAGAAAGAGTTGAAGCCACAGAACCTCTTAACTATTGATAATTACTATTTACTTTCAACATTTATCTCACAAATTGATACTGAGTGTTGTTCTCACTGTGTGTGAATGTGCCCCCACACATACAACTCGGAGATAACTTAATAATATGGTCTAAAGCATTAATATTAGTTTTACTGGAGAGCACCAGCTCTGCCAGAGTGCCCCGGTGACCTTGTCCGTATTTACAACAGGCCACGTAGGAAGCTTAATGACAGTTGATGTAAGCTGGGACTTAATGCCGTGTGATTGTCCAGGACTGCAAGAACATGGCTTTATGAGGTGCTACTAGGCTGCTGCTCATTCACCTCCCTATTTATCATGGAGGCTGAGCATGAGACAAGTTTCATATGGCCTCTGGGTTCTGATGAGCTTGGAGACTTTCCCCTTTCCCCCCTTAGTTAGTTAGTTAAGTCATTCCGACCCTTTGCGACCCCATGGACTGTAGCCTACCAGGCTTCTCCGTCCATGGGATTCTCCAGGTAAGAATACTGGAGTGGGTGTCCCTGCTTAAGGTACATGAAAAGTGCAGGTTTTCAAACTGCCGAGATGCAGCATGAGATCAGCTCTCAGCACAGGCCAGCCCAACATCCCAGTCTGTCTTACAGACTCTTCTGCTTCAGTATCGTCCTGGGGGACAACAGACTCTGGGAGTTGACACTGCCATTCTTGCTTTTACCATCCACATAAGTGATAAACTGTCTGAATTTAAAATGAGTTGGTTGCTTCTTTACCAGCCAACTGGGTCAGTATTACTTGACACTACCTTTCCAAGAAGCATCACATTCGAGGTTCTATTCACACAACACTTCTCAATAAACTGGGTTTTTCTTCACCTAAGTGCTGATTAGCAGAACATAGAGCCTAGATATTTTCACCAATACACAAAGAGAAAAAAAAAAAAAAAAACTATAATTGAGAACTTAAGGTTAAAAGATGAAATTTGGGACCATGTGGTTTCTTCAATTGCTCTAATTTTCCAAGATTTATTAGGGAATCTCTATCACTTTGGTTTTCTTAAGTTGGAAAAGAAAAAATCTCTCTGGTAGTTGAGAACGCCTATGAAAGAAGAGACAAATTTTGTAGAGTTTCTACGTAAAGTACAAAGAGACTATGTTATATACCATATAATACTTCCAGAATGCTGAGCAGACTGAATACCAAGTTATGCTTCTCAGAATATTTCAGGACCATTTTAATTAAAATTAGAAGATGTAGCAAGAAAATCATTACTATTCATCTTCCTTTCCATGTATAGATGACATATGATTTAAAAAATAAGGGAGAATGAAGCAAAGCAAAAAAGAACTTGAAAACTATTTATTATGGGGTCTCATTTAGGACTTTATTGCATCAGCAATAGCTGAGAGATCATTGCTAGAATGAGAAATACATAAACAGGAAAAAATTAAGTGTTTGCCACTAATTTCAAAAAAAAAATAAAATTTTGGCAATACATACATTTTCAGAGTTATATCTAAAGATCTGTTCCTATTTCCAAATGTGGATTAAGTATTCATAATGCTTGTCATGGACTTCCCTGGCGACTCAGATTGTAAACAGTTTGCCTACAATGCAGGAGACCCAGGTTCAATCCCTGGGTTGAGAAGATCTCTTGGAGAAGGAAATGGCAACCCACGCCAGTATTGTTGCCTGAAAAACAGCATGGAGGGAGGAGCCTGGTAGGTTACAGTCCATGAGGTCGCAAAGAGTTGGACATGACTGAGTGACTTCACTTTCACTTTCTAATGCTTGTCATGAATAGTCATCAATACCTTAAAAACCTCTCATATGGGACTATATTCTACATCTAAAAAAATTATTCTCAGCTATGTTCATTCCCTTTGCAAGTTACCATGCTGACATTTCTTCAAGACAGAATTTAAATAATTAAAATTCAATGTATTGATATCAACTGGAATAAATAACATGGAGATCTGCAGTTCATTCTTGCATAAAGAGTTGAATTATATAGCTACAAATCACTGGTAAAATGATATGTGTGTGAGGAATAACTGATTAAAATTTTCTCTAAATATATTTCTTGTTCTGATAGATCTGGTGAAGTAAGTTTTAAACACACATTGAAATTTTTCTGCATGTCTGTTATCAATATTTGTAATCTAAAATAGTAATATTTGGACTTGTATCAAAAATGGTGCAAACTATTGAATTAATTGCTGTCCAATATGTTTGAATGAACACATTGAACAATTTTTCATCTACCCAAGCTCTTTACAAGTGATATTTAGTAAATGTTCATAGAGAAATAACTTGCTCATTCAAAGGAAGTGAACAGTTCCTTAATGGTATGAATGACATGCTGATCATGTTGAATTACTCGCTTTAAAAACAGTTTGCTTCAAAATTGGCCCAGAACATGTCTTTTAACAATATGTTCACGTTTATATATAAGAACTAATTAAACCTCTGGACAAAGAGTAAGTTCCACAATTCTATGTTTCAATTTTAGTACCTTCCAAATGTCTTAACCTGGAGAAGGCAATGGCACCCCACTCCAGTACTCTTGCCTGGAAAATCCCATGGATGGAGGAGCCTGGTAGGCTGCAGTCCATGGGATCACTAAGAGTTGGACACAACTGAGCGACTTCACTTTCACTTTTCACTTTCATGCATTGGAGAAGGAAATGGCAACCCACTCCAGCATTCTTGCCTGGAGAATCCAAGGTACAGGGTAGCTTGGTGGGCTGCGGACTATGGGGTTGCACAGAGTCGGACATGACTGAAGCCACTTAGCAGATTGTCTTAACCTAAGTGTAGGATTACAATCCTAATGAACATGTACAATAATGTTGCCATTGTCCTGTCATTATCATTACTTATTTTCACATTTCAAAATGAAAAGAATAATTTTACAATAAACACTGAATATCTCATACTGTGCAAAAAATAATGCTAAAATTATGAAATAATTTTTCATGATGTTCCTCCAAATATGTGTGTGCTTGTGTGCTGTTTTAATCAGAAAAAGAAGTTATCGTACTTTATATGATTTAAGTAGCTTGGTTCTTCACTTTATGGATTAATCCTAGAAAATTGTCTTAAAACCCAAAGAAAATATATGAGGACTACATAAAACAACACTATATAAAAGCAGTAAAACCTACATAAAATAGATAATAAATGCATAATACAGAAATAAATAACATTTTTAAAGAAAAAAATTACAGCTTGAAATTTTTGTTCAAGTTTGTGTAAACTTTAAATCCTATTGACAGACTCATAATCATAATAATGAGCTGAACTGTCTGAATATCAAAAGAATTGCAAAGTACACTTTTATAATACAAAAATGCAATTGTCTCATTTTACTTTCTAAAATACTTTACTTATAAAGGACTATAGTCAACTCTCATAAACATAATTTAAATATGATAAAGAAATTATTAGAAAAAACACAACAGTATATTAAAATGCAGTTCATCAGGAGTAAGAGGTTTTGGTTATAGAATTGTAATGAAGAAACATTTAATATGGAGCATATTCTGGTTAAACCAGACTCATAGAATGAGAATTGTGGGCATACCTTTACCAGGAATACACAAAAAGGCACATCATACACCACCCCCTCAACACACACACACAAACACCTCTTTACCTCTAAGATGTGTTTAGGGTAAATGTAAACAGAACGGGGATTTACTTTGAAAGCTAATTTGTAGTCTACGTATCAATAGGAAGAATGTCCTTGCCTACAAGATTAGAATGATAAAGGAGATGACATATGAGCTGAACAGTGGAGGAAACAATTCTCATGGAACTTTCCCACTGAAAGGGACTGTGGCATACTTTGAGAGCTAAACCAACCAAAAATGTTATTTAAATAATTAGGACATTTGAGTAATTAGGTAACATTTAATTCATTTTAACCTTTCATATTCTGTACAAAGATGTAAATAATACAGTTTCATTTACCTAAAAGTAAACTGCTGCCAAGATGTCTTTTCAACCTTATGAAGTTTGACCAGTCAGCTTATAGAAGCAATTTGGAAATCATGCCTCTGATTAACTAAGCTTCCAGGAAATTTCAAAATATGTTAAAAGTCAGCTGACTTGTCAGTTCCACATGGTTATTTTCAGAATGAGATCATAGGGTTATTCTGCTGCAATGAGATCAGTATATAGTTCGCAACTGTGTTTGAATTGTATCAATTATTCCACATTATGCTTTTATTTACATTGATAAGACATAAGTTTGAAAATGTGTATTTCATATTCATTTTTCATTTATTTCATGCATATTGTAAATATTGGTACTATATATTTTAATACATGCCAATATGGTCAACAAATTTATCATGAGGATTCACCAAATACATTTCCACTTTGCCTGTCTTAAATATGGAAGAGTCATGGGGTTAGGGACACCTAAGAAGTCCCCTCCCAATTCTCTCTCTTCCAGTCATGTGCAGATCCTATGACAAGACTGCAAAAACACAAAAAGAATTTTCTGGAACAAAATGGCCCAGATTGTGTTTCACTGGACATCAATATGTAGAATGATAACAATTATTCCTAGAAATAAGATCTCTGGGGCCAAATAATATGCAATTAAATTTGTATATTATTAAAACTTGAAAATTAACAATGTATATTTGCCTGTTAAATGTTCTGAAGATTCTTGATCTAAAATCTTTGTTTAAAGTGTGTTTTATCTTCATATCCCAAGCTTCCATTAGCAAAATCTCTTGCTTCATTGTACTGCATATTCTATCCACAATTTATCCAATCAGTAATGTTTTTTTTTGAACAGCATGAGTAAGACTTATTTAACCCACCTCCATGGTGACATCACATTTTAACTTTTGTTACTGATTTCTGGTTTAATTCCACTGTGTAGAGGTAATAAATTCTTAATGATTTCACTTGTGAAAAAAAATTTCAATTATTTATTTTTACTTGGAGGATAACTGTTGCACAATATTATATTGTTTTCTGTCATATATCATCATGAATCACCCATGCTGCTGCTGCTGCTATGTCGCTTCAGTCGTGTCCGACTCTGTGCGACCCCATAGACGGCAGCCCACCAGGCTCCCCCGTCCCTGGGATTCTCCAGGCAAGAACACTGCTATATGCATATTCCCTCTCTCTTGAACCTCCTTTCTACCTCCCACTCCATTCTATCCCTCTAGATTGTCACAGAGCATCCAATTTGAGCTCCCTGTGTCATACAGCAAATTTCCACTAGCTATCTAATTTTACATATGGTAATGTGTATGTTTCAAGTTAGTCTCTCAATTCTTCCCACCCCCTCCTTTCCCTGCTGTGTCTACATGTCTGTTCTCTATGTTTGCATCTCCACAGCTACTCTATAGATAGCTTCATCAGTACCATTTTCTAGATTCCATATATATGCATTAATATACAATATTTGTCTTTCTCTTTGTGAATCACTTCACTCTGCATAATAGGCTCAAGCTTCATCCATCTCATTAGAACTGACTCAAATGCATTTCTTTTTATGGCTGAATAATATTCTATTGTGCCAAAGCCTTTGACTATGTGGATCACAATAAACTGTGGAAAATTATGAAAGAGATGGGAATACCAGACCACCTGACCTGCCTCTTGAGAAACCTATATGCAGGTCAGGAAGCAAAAATTAGAACTGGACATGGAACAACAGACTGGTTCCAAATAGGAACAGGAGTACATCAAGGCTGTATATTGTCACCCTGTCTATTTAACTTATATGCATAGGACATCATGAGAAACCCTGGGATGGAAGAAGCACAAGCTGGAATCAAGATTGCTGGGAGAAATATCAATAACCTCAGATAAGCAAATGACACCACCCTTATGGCAGAAAGTGAAGAGGAACTAAAAAGCCTCTTGATGGAAATGAAAGAGGAGAGTGAAAAAGTTGGCTTAAAGCTCAACATTCAGAAAATGAAGATCATGGCATCTGGTCCCATCACTTCATGGGAAATAGATAGGGAAACAGTGGAAACAGTTTCTAGATTTCATATATATGCATTACTATACAATACTTGTTTTTGTCTTGCTGGCTCTAGGCTCCATCCACCTTAGTTCAACTGACTATAGTATTGTCTCTTCAGTATTCAGTAGAGAATAATTTATTATCTGCTCAAATTTCATTTTGCAGTTAAATCTGAGGCCAGACTCACTTATCTACCTTGTAGATAATGCATTTTTACATTAATAAGTCTTCAGGAATACTTCTTTATCTCTTAAACTCAAAATTTTCCATATTTGCCTGTCACACTATAGATAAGTCACTGGATGTATTACTGCATCTACTTAGAGATCTAATTTAATTTATCAGTTATACAAATGGTAAGACACAGGAAAAGTATAATTGAGGAAATGGGGTGAGTTAAGAGAAAGAATCACACTAAATCTTGTTTGTATATTTACCTAAAAGTTTGATAATTTTAAGTAATTAATAATAGGTGGTTTTAATTAGATAAAAGGGCAAGTCTGATTATCAATATCCATAAAATTACATTGTCATAATAATAAATATTTGACAAAAGTTTTTAAATTTTTACCCCAAAAGTATGTGCCACTGAGCATATGACTCAAAACATTCAATATTTTTATTCATGATACATCTCAAGAAGTCAGTACTCATTACGGCATCAGCATCTTCTAAAATACTTTGAAAGTAGTCGATTTATAAATCCTCTGCTCATTATTATTTGCAATTTGCCTCAGTACATGGAATGATATATTTTATCTATGTGTACATGTTAGATTAGAGATCAAGCCAGTAGTTACAGGAATTTATCCACTTAATTTCAAAAGTTAAACTTAAATGAATACCATAGTCAGACTCAGATTCTGCATAGAAAATAAAAGGACAGAGTTCATAATCTGATGGATCTTAGAGTTTGGTGAAAATTAAAAATAATTTCAAAGCAAATAAACTTATAATTTCAAATGTGAAGAGATACATAAAGAAATAACAGAATGCTGTTAGAAAGATGAATAGTGTACCAGATCTGATTTATATAGTGTGCCTTTTCTGAAAAAGGAAGAACAATAAGAATCAAGGAGGGAAAGGATTAACTTTTGCTGTGAGCTGAGACAAGGAAAAACTTCTTGTATTTTCATATACCGATGAGAAACCAAGTGTCTGAACCTTACTTTCAAGGTCCAGATCAGGGGACAGTGTGGCAGTGTCAGGGTGGAAATCTATCTTTCAGGCATTTATGGAATATATGCCTGAGCCCATGTCCATAAGCATATAATCTGAAGGGAAGATTAAAATGCTGATAGTTTATTTGTGAATTGCACTGTCAGTGGGAGGCTGAAGAATAAACAGAAGTGAACAGAAAAAGAAAGTGCAAGTTATGATATGCAATAATTTACACTATTGGCCCATTTGTCATAAAGAGTTGAGAAGATAACACAGCTGGACTCTCAGGAAAATTGAGACTTCCTCCAGAGGATTTTTAAAAGGAAACTAACTTGGGATAGTTCTGTGAAAATAAAAAAGGGCTGGGGTGGGGGATTAACCTGTGTAAATCGCTTCCATTTCTTATTTTCCATTAGCCAAAGATCTCACTCACTTCCCTCCACTTTCAGGTTTTGTCGTCATGCTCTGAAATCCCCATAGTTCACAGTTTCCTCAAACAGAGAGGTGAAGGAATGATATTAAAATAGTTGAAAATGAGCAACATAAGAGAGAGGAACAGAAAGAGAAAGAGAGGGAAGCATGACTGAAGGGATCTTAGAAGGCATACAAGGTTGCCTCTAATAATACATCATGATAAAAATTTGGGATTTATGATTAACATAATGGTATTGCTATTAGTCAGTCCTAAAGGAAATCAAACCTGAATATTCATTGGAAGAACTGATGCTGAAGCTGAAGCTCCAATACTGTGGGCCACCTTTTACAAAGAGCCAATTCATTGGAGAAGACCCTGATGCTGGGAAAGATTGAGGGCAGGAGGAGAAGGGAATGACAGAGGGTGAGATGGTTGGATAGCATCACTGACACAATGGACATGAATTTGAGCAAACTCTGGGAGACAGTATACAGGGAAGCTGGGATGCTACAGTCCATGGTGTCACTGAGATGGAACCAACTTAGCAACTGAATGACGATAACAACAATGGTAATACATTGAATAGTATTTAAAGGGATGTCATATAATCAGATTTGTATTTTCAATTGCTAATGTGGCAGAAATGCAGAGAGGCAGATGAGTATTTACTAAGAAGAATGGTTAAAAAGTTTTCTAAATTGGCCCTTTGAACATTAATAAGGTGGGGAAGAGGGAAGAGCTCTAAGATGTATTTTGAAGGCAGAATCAGTGAAATAAATTGATGATTGTAAAAAATGCAAAATGAAGACAAGTCAAGACCGATTCTCAGGTTTCTAGGACAAAAACTAGGAAATTTTGACATCTCTTGATGAAGTGAAGGGAAAAAATTTGGAAGCTGGATTTAAATAGAGATGATTAAAATAACTTTTTCAAATTAAAAATTCCTTAATTGCTTTTTTAAGAAAACATAATTCTCTTGATGAAATCGGGCTGGATGAAGCACAAGCTGGAATCAAGATTGCAGGGAAAAATATCAATAACCTCAGATATGCAGATGACACCACCCTTATGACAGAAAGCGAAGAGGAACTAAAGAGCCTCTTGATGAAAGTGAAAGAGGAGAGTGAAAAAGCTGGTTTAAAAAGCAATATTCAAAAAATGAAGATCTGGCATCTGGTCCCATCACTTCATGGCAAATAGGGAAATTATAGAAACAGTGACAGCTGAATTTTCTTGGGCTCCAAAATCACTGCAGATGGTGACCTCAGCCATGAAACTAAAAGACACTTGTTCCTTGGAAGAAAAACTATGACCAACCTAGACAGCATATTAATAAGCAAATACATTACTAACAAAGGTCCATCTAGTCAAAGCTATGGTTTTTCTAGTTGTCATGTATGGATGTGAGAGTTGGACCATCAAGAAATCTTAGCGCCGAAGAATTGATGCTTTTGAACTGTGGTGTTGGGGAAGACTTTTGAGAGTCCCTTGGACTACAAGGAGATCCAATCAGTCCATCCTAAAGGAGATCAGACCTAGGTGTTCATTGGAAGGATTGATGTTGAAACTGAACTCCAATACTTTGGCCACATGATGTGAAGAACTGACTCATTGGAAAAGACACTGAGGCTGGGAAAGATTGAAGGCAGGAGGAGGAGGAGGGAATGACAGAAGATGAGATGGTTGGATGGCATCAGCAACTAGATGGACAAGTTTGAGCGAGCTCTGGGAGTTGGTGATGGACAGGGAAGCCTGGCGTGCTGCAGTCCATGCGGTTGCAAAGGGTCAAATATGACTGAGCAACTAAACTGACTAAACTGAATTCACTTGAAATGGCCTGAAATCTCAAGGCTGTGTGTGTGTGTGTGTGTGTGTGCTCAGTTATCTCCAACTCTCTTCATCCCCATGGACTACAGCCTGCCAGGCTCCTCTGTCCATGGAATTTTCCAAGCAAGCTTACTGGAGTGGGTTGCCTTTCCTAATCCAGAGGGTTTTCTTGACCCAGAGATCAAGCCCGCATCTCTTACATCTCCCGCATTGGCAGGCAGATTCTTTACCACTGCACCATCTGGGAATCCTGAAATCTAAAATCTGATTTCAAATTTCCAGGTATTTTTCAAACCTTTGAAAAATGCTAAGTCATCACAATGTTGGTGTTTCCTCTTTCAGTCATCTACTAGAATGGGAATTTTGGTTGTAGAAATGCATACATTGAATCTGCATGGTTTTAATAAATGAGACTTGAAAATTTAATGTATGTTAAACTTAATAATGGTGAAGGAAATGGCAACTCATTCCAGTATTCTTGCCTGGAGAATCCCATGGACAGAGGATCCTGGCAGGCTACAATACATGGGGTCACAAGAGTTGGACACGACTTAGTGACTAAATCACCAAACTTAATAATATGGAGGCAGGCTGTGTGCTAAGCATTCTACCTGTATTATCTCATTTAATCTTCACAGCCATTTGAGATAGGCATTGCTATTATCCACAAGTTATAGTAACTGATATAAAAGATTATTAAGTAACTTCCCAAGGATACTTATTATGTGGTGATGCCACAGTATAAATTAAAGTATTCTGAGATCAGAATTAGAATTCTTTATCACTATACTGTATTGTTTCATTTATCAATTCCAAAGTTACACCATGGCTTTGGAGCTTAAAAGACTTGGATGGAAATTTAGTCCCATCACTTGACAGATGTAATGTCTCAAAGAATGACTCGAATGACTCATACAGTCTTTCAATTTTTTCATCTGCAAAAAAGAAATAATTACACCTATTTTATACACTGCTTTGAGATTCAAATGGGGAAGACGCTGATCAAAGTAAGTATTCATCAAATGATACTCTTTTCCCTTTCTCTAGTGTCCAGGCTGAAGATGTCAATGCAGATTTCTTAAGGTATTTTTTAAGATATTTTGTTCATGGTGGATTCAATAGGCAAACTGGAAGAGTTAAAGAAAGTACAAGTCTCCTATGAAAGTGATTTTATACATATAACATGTTAAGTCCCATAAGCAAAACAAAAAAATTTGGCATGTTTACAATTCAGATAGGGAGTGAGTTTCAGCATAAAACACATTATGAAACTCAGGTAATTTTATACTGATTATCATAACTTAGTGAGAAGAATGTTTGATTTATTATACCTGTCTCCATAAGTAAGATAAAATGTTTAAACAAAAAGTAATTTTAATTCTCAAGCCTAAGACTGGGTTTAAGGGGGAAGAAACAGTCAATTAGTGAAAAGTCTAATGATGTAACAAGCTGAAATGTAAAGGACCAGTTATAGACCTGCTCTTATTATGATAGTGATGTACTGATGCATTTGCAAAACACGGGTAGGGGGAGCTTCTGTAAAAGGTCTTAGCTTTCACCATGGTCTATGTGAGCACCCAACCTTTCCAAATTAAGATTAATCACTGCTTCTTCATGTCTTCTTGGGGAATGAAAAGGAATTTGTCTCTATGACATAACAGACTGACTTCCACAGCACACACAGTCAAATCCATCCTCCAGGAAAGAATATCTTTTCTATAAAATCTATTATTCAGAAACCATGGGTGAAAGAAAATATTGGTAGGTAGTTGGCACCACTGTCTTCTGTTACCACTTTAAACTATATGAGATTCCACTGTCCTATGTTTAAATCTCTGCTGGAAATACTTTACTTGATACATGGTATTGGCCTGATGAAAATGATATGATGCAAGCTTATCCAGAAAACGAGGACAGAAATTTTCAGAGTCTAAAGATCCATTTTGTTCTTTTTCAAGATTTATTGAGCTATAATTTACAAATAAAATTATTTTTATTTAGTGTACAAGATCTTTTGATAAATGAATATGTTATAAATGACTACCAGAATCAATTTAACTACTAAATCTGCCTGCAATGAAGGATACTCCCAATTTGATTTCTGGGTTGGGAAGATCTGCTGGAGAGGGATGGGCTACCTACTCCAGTATTCTTGGGCTTCCCTTGTGGCTCAGCTGGTAAAGAATCTTCCTGCAATGTGGGAGACCTGGGTTCAGTCGCTGGGTTGGGAAGATCCCCTGGAAAAGGGAATGGCTACCCACTCCAGTATTCTGGCCTGGAGATTTCCACGGACTGTATATTCCATGGGGTCACAAAGAGTCGGACAAGACTGAGTGGCATTTCTATTTCCAGTTTTTTAAGGAATCTCCACACTGTTCTCCATAGTGGCTGTACTAGTTTGCATTCCCACCAACAGTGTAAGAGGGTTCCCTTTTCTCCACACCCTCTCCAGCATTTATTATTTGTAGACTTTATAGAACTGCCTTATGATCCAGCAATCCCACTGCTGGGCATACACACTGAGGAAACCAGAAGGGAAAGAGACACGTGTACCCCAATGTTCATTGCAGCACTGTTTATAATAGCCAGGACATGGAAGCAACCTAGATGTCCATCAGCAGATGAATGGATAAGAAAGCAGTGGTACATATACACAATGGAGTATTACTCAGCCATTAAAAAGAATACATTTGAATCAGTTCTAATGAGGTGGATGAAACTGGAGCCTATTATACAGAGTGAAGTAAGCCAGAAGGAAAAACATCAATATAGTATACTAACGCATGTATATGGAATTTAGAAAGATGCTAACAATAACCCGGTGTACGAGACAGCAGAAGAGACACTGATGTATAGAACAGTCTTATGGACTCTGTGGGAGAGGGAGAGGGTGGGAAGATTTGGGAGAATGACATTGAAACATGTAAAATATCATGTAAGACACAAGTTGCCAGTCCAGGTTTGATGCACGATACTGGATGCTTGGGGCTAGTGCACTGGGATGACCCAGAGGGATGGTATGGGGAGGGAGGAGGGAGGAGGGTTCAGGATGGGGAACGCATGTATACCTGTGGCGGATTCATTTTGATGTTTGACAGAACTAATGCAATTATGTAAAGTTTAAAAATAAAATAAAATTTAAAAGGAAAAAAAAAAAGACTGAGTGGCATTTACTTTCAACCACTTCACATAGTTTTTTTTTTGTTTGTTTTTTTTAATGTGTGGTGAGAAAATTTAAGATGGATACTCCTAGCAAATTCCAAGTTTATAACACAATACTATTCACCACTGGAGAAGGCAACCCACTCCAGTATTCTTGCCTGGAAAATTCCATGGACAGAGGAGCCTAATGGGTTACAGTCCATGGGATTGCAAAGAGTCGGACATGACTGAGCACATATGCACATTATTCACTGCAATCAACATTCTGTACCTTAGACCTCCAGAAATCATTCATCCTACATAACAGAAATTTAAACTTTATATAACTGAAACTTAATATACTCTAACATCTCTTCATTTCCCCCACCTACCCTCAGAGACCATGGCAGTCATTATTCTACTCTGTGATTCTATGAATTCAACATTTTTGTATTCCATATATATGTGAGATCATGCAGTATTTATTTTTTCCTTGTTCTAACTTATGTCACTTGGTATAAATTCTCCAGAGTCATCCATGTTGTCAAAAATGGCAGAAATTCCTTCATTATTAAGGCTACGTAATATTCCATTGTGTGTGTGTGTGTGTGTGTGTGTGTGTGTACACTCAGTTCAGTTGTTCAGTTGTGTCCAACTCTTTGTGACCCAATGAACCACAGCATGCCAGGCCTCCCTGTCCATCACCAACTCCCGAAGTTTACCCAAACACATGTCCATTGAGTCGGTGATGCCATTCAATCATCTCATCCTCTGTCATCCCCTTCTTCTCCTGACCTCAATCTTTCCCAGCATCAGGGTCTTTTCAAATGAGTCAGCTCTTCGCATCAGGTGGCCAAAGTACTGGAGTTTCAGCTTGAACATGACTCCTTCCAATGAACACCCAGGACTGATCTCATTTAGGATGGACTGGTTGGATCTCCTTGCAGTCCAAGGGGCTCTCAAGAGTCTTCTCCAACACCACAGTTCAAAAGCATCAATTCTTTGGCTCTCAGCTTTCTTCACAGTCCAACTATCACATCCATACATGACCACTGGAAAAACCATAGCCTTGACTAGACAGACCTTTGTTGATAAGTAGTGTCTCTGGTTTTTAATATGCTGTCTAGGTTGGTCATAAATTTCCCTTCAAGGAGCATGAGTCTTTTAATTCCATAGCTGCAATCACCATCTGCAGTGATTTTGGAGCCCAAAAAATAAAGTCAGCCACTGTTTGCAAAGTTTCCCCATATATTTGCCATGAAGTGATGGGACAAGATGCCATGATCTTTGTTTTCTGAATGTTGAGCTTTAAGCCAACTTTTTCACTCTCCTCTTTCACTTTCATCAAGAGGCTCTTTATTTCTTCTTCACTTTCAGCCTTACGGGTGGTGTCATCTATATACCTGAGGTTATTGATATTCCTCTGGCAATCTTGATTCCAGCTTGTGGTTCATCCAGCCCAGCATTTCTCATGATGTACTCTGCATATACGTTAAATAAGCAGGGTGAGAATATACAGCCTTGATGTACTCCTTTTCCTATTTGGAACCAGTCTGTTGTCCAGTTCTAACTGTTGTATCCTAACATGCATACAGGTTTCTCAAGTCAGGTGGTCTGGTATTCCCATGTCTTTTAGAATTTTCCAGTTTGTTGTGATCCACACAAAGGTTTTGCATAGTCAATAAAGCAGAAATAGATGTTTTTTCTGGAACTCTCTTTCTTTTTCCATGACCCAGAGGATGTTGGCAATTTGATCTCTGGTTCCTTTGCCTTTTCTAAAACCAGCTTGAACATCTGAAAGTTCACGGTTCATGTATTGCTAAAGCCTGGCTTGGAGAATTTTGAGCGTTACTTTACTAGTGTGTGAGATGAGTGCAATTGTGCGGTAGTTTGAGCATTCTTTGGCATTGCCTTTCTTTTGGATTGGAATGAAAACTGACCTTTTCCAGTCCTGTGGCCACTGCTGAGTTTTCCAAATTTGCTGGCATATTGAGTGCAGCACTTTCACAGTATCATCTTTCAGGATTTGAAATAGCTCATCTGGAATTCCATCACCTCCACTAGCTTTGTTCATAGTGATGCTTTCTAAGGCCCACTTGACTTCACATTCCAGGATGTCTGGCTCTAGGTGAGTGATCATACCATCTTGATTATCTGAGTCATGAAGATATTTTTTTACAGTTCTTCTGTGTATTCTTGCCACCTCTTCTTAATATCTTCTGCTTCTGTTAGGTCCACCCCATTTCTGTCCTTTATTGAGCTCATCTTTGCATGAAATATTCCCTTGGAATCTCTAATTTTCTTGAAGAGATCTCTAGTCTTTCCCATTCTATTGTTTTCTTCTATTTGTTTGCACTGATCGCTAAGGAAGGCTTTCTTATCTCTCCTTGCTATTCTTTGGAACTTGCATTCAAATGGGTATATCTTTGCTTTTCTTCTTTCCTTTTCACATCTCTTCTTTTCACAGCTATTTGTAAGGCCTCCTCAGAAAGCCATTTTGCTTTTTGCATTTCTTTTCCATGGAGATGGTCTTGATCCCTGTCTCCTGTACAATGTCTTGAACCACCATCCATAGTTCATCAGGCACTCTGTCTATCAGATCTAGTCCCTTAAATCTATTTCTCACTTCCACTGTATAATCATAAGGCATTTGATTTAGGTCATACCTGAATGGTCTAGAAGTTTCCCCACTTTCTTCAATTTAAATTTGATTTTGCCAATAAAGAGTTCATGATCTGAGCCACAGTCAGCTCCTGGTCTTGTTTTTGCTGACTGTATAGAGCTTCTCCGTCTTTGGCTGCCAAGAATAGAATCAGTCTGATTTTGGTGTTGATCATCTGGTGATGTCCCTGTGTAGAGTTTTCTCTTGTGTTGTTGGAAAAGGGTGTTTGTTATGACCAGCATGTTCTGTTGGCAGAAACCTTTGCCCTGCTTCATTCTGTACTCCAAGGCCAAATTTGCCTGTTATTCCAGGTGTTTCTTGACTTCCTACTTTTGCATTCCAGTCCCCTATAATGAAATGGACACCTTTTTTGTGTGTTAGTTCTAAAAATTCTTGTAGGTCTTCATAGAACCGTTCAACTCTGGCTTCTTCACCTTTACTGGTCAGGGCATAGACTTGGGTTACCATGATACTGAATGGTTTGCCTTGGAAACGAACAGAGATCATTATGTCATTTTTGAGATTGCATCCAAGTACTGCATTTCGGACTCTTTTGTTGACTATGATGCCTATTCCATTTCTTCTAAGGGATTTTGGCCCACAGTAGTAGATATAATGGTCATCTGAGTTAAATTCACCCATTCCAATTTATTTTAGTTAGCTGATTCCTAGAATGTCAATGTTCACTCTTGCCATCTCCTGTTTGACCACTTCTAAATCGCCTTGATTCATGGACTGAACATTCCAAATTCCTATACAATATTGGTCTTTACAGCATCAAACCTTGCTTCCATCACCAGTCACATCCACAACTGGGTGTTGTTTTTGCTTTGGCTCCATCCCTTCATTTTTTCTGGAGTTGTTTCTCCACTGATCTCCAGTAGCACATTGGGTGCCTACCAATCTGGGGAGTTTATCTTTCAGTGTCCTATCTTTTTGCCTTTTCATACTGTTTGGGGTTCTCAAGGCAAGAATACTGAAGTGGTTTGCCATTCCCTTCCCAGTGGACCATATTTTGTCAGAACTCTCCACCATGACCCGTCTGTCTTGGGTGGCCCTACACGGCATGGCTTAGTTTCATTGAGTTAGACAAGGCTCTGGTCTGTGATCAGATTGGCTAGTTGTCTGTGTTGTTTCAGTATGTCTGCTCATACATATATATCTCTCTCTATATATACATTCCATGTTTTCCTTATGCATTCATCCTTAAATAGGCAGTTAGGTTGATCTATATTTTGGCTATTGGAAAGGTGCTGTAATGAACATGGATATGCAGGTACTTCTTCAAGATAATGCTTTCATTTTCTTGGGTATATACCCAGAAGTGATTTTGTTGGATCATGTGGTAGTGCTATTTGTAGCTTTTTAAGGGATCTCATACTGTTTTCCTTGATATACTGATTTACATGATTTATGTTTCCACTGACAGTACAGAAAATCCACATCCTTACCAATAGTCGTGATTTGTTTTGTTTTGTTTTTGGCAGGGGTGGGGTCCTTCTCATGAAAGCCATCCTAACAGGTATGAGGCAATACCACATTGTGGTTTGCTTTGATTCGCATTCCTTAATGATTAATAATATTAAGCATCTATTCCGATGCCTGTTGGCCATTTGTGGGCCTTCATTTAAAAAAATGTCTATTCAAGCCTTTTGCCAATTTTTACTTTTTTATTATTTTTTTTAATTTTTATTTATTTATTTTTCAATTTTTAATCTTATTTTGGCTTTATATCTGTTGAACTGTTTGAGTTCCTTATAGTTTTTGGATATCCCTTATCAGATGGATGGCTTGTAAATATTTTCTCCCATTTTGGAGGCCGGATCCACACTATTTTGTTTCCTTTGCTTTTCCAAAGCTTTTAGACTGACGCAGTTCCATTTGTCAGGGTTTGCTTTTGTTCTCTGTGCTGTTGGGATCATATAAAAAAAAAAATCACTGCATATGTCAAGAAGCTTTCCTTTTATATTTTCTTTCAGTAATTTTAAAGTTTCTCATCTTATATTTAAAAATTTTAATCTACTTTGAGTTGATTTTTGTATATGTGTGAGATAAGGGTCTAGACTCATTTTTCTGCATATGAGTATCCAGTTTCCTCAATACAATTTATTGAAGAAATTGTCTTTTCTCCACAGTGTGTTCATGGTACCTCTGTCAAACATTAATTGGTAGTAAATGCATATATTTATTTCTGGGTGTGTATTTATTTCTGGGTCTATGTTTTGCTCCATTCGTCTATATGTCTGCTTTTATGCCACTCCTATGCTGATTTGATTACTATAGCTTTGTAGTATATTTTGAAATTAGTAGAGAGTTGTCCTCAGGTGCAATCTTTTTGCTCATGATTGTGTTTATATTTGGGATCTTTTGTGGCTACATATGAATTTTAGATTTTTTTTTATGGCAAATATTGATACATATTTATTTTTTTTTTTAATTTTATTTTTAAACTTTACAATATTGTATTAGTTTTGCCCAACATCGAAATGAATCCGCCACAGGTATACCTGTGTTCCCCATCCTGAACCCTCCTCCCTCCTCCCTCCCCATACCCTCCCTCTGGGTCGTCCCAGTGCACCAGCCCCAAGCATCCAGTATCGTGCATTGAACCTGGACTGGTGACTTGTTTCATACATGATATTATACATGTTTCAATGCTATTCTCCCAAATCTCCCCACCCTCTCCCTCTCCCACAGAGTCCATAAGACTGATCTATACATCAGTGTCTCTTTTGCTGTCTCGTACACAGGGTTATTGTTATCATCTTTCTAAATTCCATATATATGCGTTAGTATACTGTATTGGTGTTTTTCTTTCTGGCTTACTTCACTCTGTATAATAGGTTCCAGTTTCACCCATCTCATTAGAACTGATTCAAATGTATTCTTTTTAATGGCTGAATAATACTCCATTGTGTATATGTATCACAGCTTTCTTATCCATTCATCTGCTGATGGGCATATAGGTTGCTTCCATGTCCTGGCTATTATAAACAGTGCTGCGATGAACACTGGGGTACACGTGTCTCTTTCCCTTCTGGTTTCCTCAGTGTGTATGCCCAGCAGTGGGATTGCTGGATCATAAGGCAGTTCTATTTCCAGTTTTTTAAGGAATCGCCACACTGTTCTCCATAGTGGCTGTACTAGTTTGCATTCCCACCAACAGTGTAAGAGAGTTCCCTTTTCTCCACACCCTCTCCAGCATTTATTGCTTGTAGACTTATGGATTGCAGCCATTCTGACTGGTGTGAAATGGTACCTCATAGTGGTTTTGATTTGCATTTCTCTGATAATGAGTGATGTTGAGCATCTTTTCATGTGTTTGTTAGTCATCTGTATACAAACACAGGAAAAGATGCTCAACATTTCTCCAAAGATTTTTTTTTTCTATTTGTGTAAAAATGCAATTAGAATTTTGATAAAGATTATTTTAAATCTGTAGATTGCTATGGGCAGTATGGACATTTTAACATTAATTCTTTCTATCTTTGAACATAGAATATTTTTCCACTATTCGTGTCTTCTTCAAATTTTCATTAATGCTTTATAGTTTTCAGTGTATATATCTTTCACCTCTTTGTTTAAATTTAAACCTAAGGTTTTTTTTTTTTTTTTTTTAGGACTTTTGGTAATATACGAATGAGATTATTTCCATACTTTCTTTTTTCAGATAGTTTACTTAATGTGTAGGAACACTACTGTTCCATGTATGTTAATTTTGGATCCTGAAATTTTACTGAATTTATTAGTTTTAATATTTTTTGATAAGAGTATTTATGTTTTTCCATATATAATATTATGTCATCTGCAAACAGAGACAATTTTACTTCTTCCTTTCTGATTTGGATGTCTTTTTTTTTTTCCTGTATAATTGCTTTGGCTAATACTTCCCATATTCTCTTAAATACAAGCAGTGAGAGTGAGCGCCCATGCGTTTTTTCTGATCTTAGAGGTAAAGCTTTTAGCTTTTCACCATTTATCAAGATATTCACTGTTGACTTGGCATGCATGTCCTTTATTATGTTGAGCTACATCCTTTCTATATCTAATTTTTTGAGGGTTTTTATAACAAAAGTGTGTTGAATTCTGTCACATGCTTTTTAGGCATCTATAGAGATGAAAATATGATTTTTATGGTGTATTACATTCATTTATTTGTGGATACTGAACCATTTGTGTCCCTAGAAGAAATTCTATTTGATCATGTTATTTGATCTTTTTAATATGCAGTTGAATTAAATTACCTAATATTTTGTTGAAGATTTTTGCACCTATGTTCATTGGAGACTTTTGTTGTTCTTTTTCAGTTGCTAAGTCGTGTCTGAATCTTTGCGACTCCATGGATTACAGCATGCCAGGCTCCCTGCCCTTTACTATCTCCTGGATTTTGCTCAAGCTCATGTTCATTGAGTTGGTGATGCTGTTTTCTTCTGTTTGAGGTCAATGCTCTCATCATAAAATGAGTTTGAAAGTGTTTCCTTTTCTTCTACTTTTAGGAAGAGTTTGAGTGGAGTTAATTCTTTAAATGAGTGGTACAATTCACCAGTGAAGGCATCTGGTCCCAGGCGTTCTTTTGAAAAATTGACTACTGATTCAGTGCTCTTCTTTGTTATGGATCTGTTTATATTTCTTATTTCTTCAGGATTTAATGTTGGTAGGTTGTCTGTGGGAGTGCATTCATTTCTTCTAACACATGAAATTATTGGTATATAAATAAATTAGGAGCTTCTTACAAACCTCTGTTTTTGTGACATAAGCTGTAATCTCTCTTTTAATGTTCTGATTTTCTTTGAATATTTTCTCTTTTTTCCAAGTCTACCTAATGATTTCGGAGAAGGCAATGGCACCCTACTCCAGTACTCTTGCCTGGAAAATCCCATGGATGGAGGAACCTGGAAGGCTGCAGTCCATGGGGTCGCTGAGGGTCGGACACGACTGAGTGACTTCACTTTCACTTTCACGCATTGGAGAAGGAAATGGCAACCCACTCCAGTGTTCTTGCCTGGAGAATCCCAGGGACGGGGGAGCCTGGTGGGCTGCCGTCTATGGGGTCGCACAGAGTTGGACACGATTGAAGCGACTTAGCAGCAGCAGCAGCTAATGATTTGTAGATTTTATTTTATTGGAATGTAGCTGCTCTACAATGTTGTGTTGGTTTCTATTGTACAGCAAAGTGAATTAGCCATACTTATATATATATATATATATATATATATTAAGTATATATACTTTATATATATATATATATATAGTTCCTCATTTGTGGATTTCTTTCACATTTAGGTCACCACAGAGCATTGAGTATAGCACCCTGTGCTATACAGTAGGTTCTTATTAGTATCTATTTTATACATAAGAGTATATTATGTCAATATCTCTAATTTTGTATCTAGGATTGTATCAAGTATAAGCCTCATCTGAAATCAACTTTAACATCAACAAAAGATTAAACACAGTTGAACTATTGGGTTGATTGAAGTTTGTTAGGTATATTTCAAAGTTAAATAACACCATTTTACTATAAGAGCACAAAACACACAGCAAATACTGAGCATTTAAAAAAAGAAAGAAGAAATTCAGTAGAGCAAATTTCCTTAATATAACATGCAAGTACGCTGTTTCGTAATTCACTCTTCCTATGTGTTCTAGCTTATGCAGATGTCAGTTATCTAATCATTGCTTTATTAGGTGGCAGAGATTAGATGCCTTCTAATGGCAGCTGTACATTTTGTGCTTCACTGGCATTCTAGGACTCATCACTGTGGTCTGGATAAGAAAACTCTTCACTTTGTGTTTCAATGATAGAAGGAAATTGCATACTAAATGTTTAACAGAAGAACTCTCTTTGAGTTTAACATCAAAACTACAAGTGGTTAGTGAAGTGTGAGGCTGAAGCTCTTATTCACTGAACTCGTCTTCATGCCAGAAAAGGGAAAAAAGCCAAGATAACAAGCCTGCATGGATTTTCCAGTGATATGAATCGATTAAAATTCAGGAGGAGAGAAAACAAAAGTCCAATGCAATTTATTAATTTGTTTACAGCTGTTTGAATATGTAATATGAAAGAGGAGTTTGGGGAATCGCTGTAGATTGGGGGATATATTGATTTTGACGATAGTGCTCAAAGAGATAGACAAGTGGTTTTGACGTATAAACTGCTACAGTGTAACTTGTTTAGTCTATTGATTCATGTGCTTTGATGGACTTGTATATGCCTGCTGTTCTGGGACTCACTGAAAAATGAGATGCCATTTCAATGTGTGGAATAAGGAGTATATTTAGATGTGAAAAGCTGCTGGTTCCTTCTGTTATTTTACTGTTGTTTATTGCTCATTCGGCAAAAGATTTTGCAGTAGCAGCCACTACATCTGCTTTTTTAAAGGAGTGAAATTAGTACATCAATGATAATAATAATTTAAATATGCTCAATTAAAATAAAAGAAACACGGCTGCTAGACTTCATAAAGGAAGTAGGAATTTTTGTATATAATGACAAAATCTTAAGATAAAGCAACAGTTCAATGATCACAAAGGGAAAACAACTGAGACTTATTGAGGGTAAATTCAATGTTAAAATTGTATACTGCAAATAAAAAAAGATGTAAGACATCATTGTACAATGGGTTGAAAATTTCTTTTACTCTTAGGCTTCCTAGATGAGAAATTACTTACTCTTGATTTCACATCTTATATGAAACACTACCTAGAAATACGGAGAAGGCAATGGCACCCTACTCCAGTACTCTTGCTTGGAAAATCCCATGGAAGGAGGAGCCTGTTACGCTGCAATCCATGGGGTCGCTAAGAGTCGGACAAGACTGAGCGACTTCACTTTCACTCTTCACTTTCACTCTTCACTTTCATGCATTGGAGAAGGAAATGGCAACCCACTCCAGTGTTCTTGCCTGGAGAATCCCAGGGATGGGGGAGCCTGGTGGGCTGCCGTCTATGGGGTCACACAGAGTCGGACATGACTGAAGTGACTTAGCAAAAAAAAACCTAGAAATAGGTACGAGTGTCTTCCTAGATATTTTTTTTAGAGAATAAATTTTGATATATATAAATTAAAAGTATACTTCAAGTAAATATATTTTTTTACTCAATGCTTCAAAACTAAATCACAGTAAATTAGTTATAATAACTAAGGTTTGGAAGATGCAACAGTTTTGGTGGAAGTTACCACTAACTTAGGGCTTCCCAGGTGGCACAATGGTAAAAATAAATCCTCCGCCAATGCAGAAAACACAAGAGACACAGGTTTAAAATATGTGGGTTCTATCATCCCTGGGTCAAGAAGATCCTCTAGAGTAGGAAACAGCAACTCATTTGAGTGTTCTTGCCTGGAGAAACCCATGGACAAAGGAGCCTCTTGGGCTACACAGTCCACGGAGTTGCAGAAAGTCAGACATGACTGAGCAAGTGCATACCCATCACAAACCTACACTGTTCTCTACACCATGAGGGCTGCAACATTTGATATCAAGTTATAAAGAATGTAGCTAGAGAGAGTTTGATTTATAATACCTTATATATGCACTCAATTATTAAGATGTTAATAAAGAGATAACATATGTCTGTTCAATAGTTATAAGTTTATCTGTATCTTATCAAAGATAAGATTAATTTTGATTAAAAAACAGAATTATTAAAATGAAAATATCAATACTGAAAGTCAAATCCTCCATAGATTTATGGTGTTTTTCTGTGGTCTCTGCCTCTGAGATGCTCCCTAGGGACATTTGTTGTTTTTCAGTCTCTAAGTTGTGTATGAATCTTTGTGACCTTATGGACTACAGGCTTCGCTATCCTTGACTATCTCCCAGAGTTTGCTCAAATTCATGTCTATTTAGTCGGTGATGCTGTTTAACCATCTCATCTTCTGTAGCCCCCTTCTCCTCTAACCCTCAGTCTTTCCCAGCATCAAGGTCTTTTCCAATGGGTTGGTTCTGTGCATCAGGTGGCCAAAATGTTGGAGCTTCAGCTTCAGCATCAGTCCTTCCAATGAATACTAAGGGTTGATTCCCTGTTGTTAAAGCTCATCTCCTGTCTTTCCACTCTTCAGAGACATTTACTTATATTCCATAGTTATAACTCTAAGATACCTTCCCTTTTTTCCCTTGGAAGAGATTTCCTAATACATAAGGCTACTGTATGGAGATTCCCTCATGGCTCAGTCAGTAAAGAATTTGCCTGCAATGCAGGAGACCTGGCTTTGATTCCTGGGTCAGAAATATCCCCTGGAGAAGGAAATGGCAACCCACTCCTGTATTTGTGCCTGGGAAATCCCATGGACAGAGGAGTCTGGTAGGCTATATTCCAAGGTGCCACAAGAGTTGCACATGACTTAGTGACTAAATTACCACCACCAAGGGTACTTTGTAGTCTAACTCCCTAGAAGGAAAAACAAGATGCTATGCCACCAGACCCAAAACAGTGTAGCATCTCATAATCCAGGGGTTCTTCTACTCTGGCACACTTCACTCTGTGCACAGGTAACATCCAAGCATCATCAGAACAAGATGCTGCTCTGGTTGCTATTTCTGCTGTGAATAATAAAAGACTTATTGCTTTGGTGTACCCCAATGCTCATTGCAGCACTGCTTATAATAGCCAGGACATGGAAGCAACCTAGATGTCCATCAGCAGATGAATGGATAAGAAAGCTGTGGTGCATATACACAATGGAGTATTACTCAGCCATTAAAAAGAATACACTTGAATCAGTTCTAATGAGGTGGATGAAACTGGAGCCTATTATACAGAGTGAAGTAATCCAGAAAGAAAAACACCAATACAGTATACTAATGCATATATATGGAGTTTAGAAAGATGGTAACGACAACCCTGTATGTGAGACAGCAAAAGAGACACAGATGTATAGAACAGAGTTTTGGACTCTGTGGGAGAGGTGGGGGGGATGATTTGGGAGAAGGGCATTAAAACATGTATAATATCATATAAGAAACGAATCGCCAGTCTAGGTTTGATGCAGGATACAGGAAGCTTGGGGCTGGTGCACTGGGGTGACCCAGAGGTATGGTATGGGGAGGGAGGTGGGAGGGGGGTTCAGGATTGAGAACACGTGTACACCCATGGCAGATGCATGTTGATGTATGGCAAAACCAATACAATATTGTAAAGTAAAAAAATAATAATAATAATAATAAAGAATTTTGTGTCTTTGTATAACACACACACATACTTGTAGTATAACTCATTACCTTGCAAGTAGTAATATCTTCAGTTTCTAAGTTAACAATAAGACTAAAATCTACATTTGTAGAGATAACAAAACAACATTTAAAAGCAAAGCACAAAGATTCCAGTTTGCAACAACATTCGATGTGTGGAGGTTGAAAGATGACTCCCTGCTCCCAGAAAAGTTTATTCTCTAATTTACAAAACCTGTAAATATGCTACATTACAGGGAAAAAATGACTTTGCAGATGTGATTAAAATAGAGATGGTGAGATGGAGATACTTCCTGGCTTGTCTCATGAATCTTTAAAGGCGAAGAATCTTTCCTGGATAAAGTCAGAGAGAGAGAAGACAGAGCAAAATGCAAAACATCCACAAGGCATGAGGCAATTTCAACTATTTGTTGTTGGCTTGGAAGATGAAGAAAGCAGGTCTTGAGTCAAGAAATGATGGAGACTTCTAGAAGTTGGGAATGGCCCTAAGCTGAGAGCCAGCAAGCAAATGGGGACCACAGTCTTAACAGCATCAAGAAACTGAATTCTGCTAACCACTGAATGAGCAAGGAAAAATTTCCCCATTCCCAAGGCTTTCAGGAAGGAAGGCAGCCCAACAACACCTTGGCTTTAGCTCAGCAAAAACTATTTAAGTCTTCTGAGCCACAGAACTGTGGTATAATGAAATTGTGTTGATGTTAAGTCACAAAGTTTGTAGTGGTTTGTAATGCCCGCAATAGAAAATAAATATACTATGTTACCCTTTATCAAACGGACTTTTTTCACAATATCCATCTCCCTCTTCTTCCAAGAATAGCTTTCTGATTTTCACTGGAAAGAGCATAGCTCCCCCATCCAACCTGTGAGGTTGGGGTAAATTGATAATATCCTTCCCTGGTGACTCAGAGGGTAAAGCGTCTGCCTGCAATGCGGGAGACCAGCGTTCGATCCCTGGGTTGGGAAGATCCCCTGGAGAAGGAGATGGCAACCCACTCCAGTATTCTTGCCTGGAGAACCCCATGGACAGAGAAGCCTGGTAGGCTACAGTTCACAGTGTTGCAAAGAGTCGGACACAACTGAGCGACTTCACTTCACTTCACTTTATTTCTGAACGAAAACTATTTGCTCAAAGAATCAAATATATTGAAAGGCCAAATGAGCTAAAGTGAAGTCGCTCAGTCCTGTCCAACTCTTTGTGATCCCATGGACTGTCGCCTACCAGGCTCCTCTGTCCATGGAATTTTCCAGGCAAAAGTACTGGAGTGGGTTGCCATTTCCTTCTCCAGGGGATCTTCCCGACCCAGGGATCGAACCAGGGTCTCCCACATTGCAGGCAGATGCTTTACCATCTGAGCACCAAGGAAGTCATTTTAAAGTCACAAATAAACATATGGCCTAATAAAGAAATACTGGACTCCTCTGCTGGAGTTTCTGCTAAGTTGTATTTTTCTTTCTTTTGTTTGGTGGGGTGAGATTAATTCTAAGGCTGTAGCCATGTTATGACCGTAAGTAGAGAGCCTAAAGCGAAGGGAGACCACAAGGAGCCTGAAAAGATATTGGCCCTACAGAGATTCTTTTAATCCTCTTCCCTTAAGCTCAAAATGTCCTTTTCCTTGTTCCTATGGATTTGAGTTTCTCTCCTTGCAATAAAACAGTCTAACATATATATTACAGATTTTTTCTTCCTGCATTTTGCACTTAAAATTCTGAACCTGAAGATAAATATCAAATTTAAAAACTTTTTATCACAGTATTTTAGGGCAAACAATTGAATGGGAGATTCACTAATGAGATTTATTATAAGTAAAGAAGTAAAGAATCACCATATTCTTTGTAAATAAGAATCGTTGTGTATAGAAACAAATAATCTGCATTTTTATAAAATTCTGAGGGTTATTCATGAAATTCAATAGGATTTGAGAATAACTCCTCCAATAATAACAAATAGAAGGCAATTGTAAATTGGAACACATTCCAGGAGTTAGTGGAAGACAGAAGAACCTGGTATGCTACAGTCCATGGGGTCACAAAGATGTGGACATGACTTAATGACTGAACCACGACTTCTTTTGTTTTCCTCTTCTTCATGTGTAAGAACATGCTAGAATGCATTGGTTCCTGTATAAAATTACAAAAATATAATTGTAAAGATTATGCATCTAATAATGACTACCTGCAATGGTAGACCAGGATTCCTTTTCTTCTCAATCTTTGGTCACAACTAGTCACACTTATTTTGGTAAACTAGTAACTTAATCTTCTTCTGGAAAAAACAATTCTTTCTCTGGACTCATTATGTTTGAGGATAATTATCCCAAATCTTGCTACAGAATGGATCTTTGATGTCCTTAAGGTACTCTGTATATTTCATTTTCTTAGCTCTGCTAGCCTCAACCAAGCACAGCCAGTGAGGCAAGGGCAGATATTACTATAGTCAGTGGTAAAATAAAATAAATACTCTACTCCCTTCCATGCCATGGTTAAAAACTCTTTTGGACTGATAGAGGAATGCCTGGAGCTGCTGGTGTTGGCTGAGTAAGGAAAAGGCTCTTCTCATCACCTGAGAATGAAGCCTGCAAAGCCAAGGTATAGAAAAATAAATAACTATGACCTTGATGACATTGTCTGAGTCATGAGATTTAGTCTTGACTGAAGCCAGCACTATCCTAGGATTTTTCATTACTTGAATCAATAAAGTCAGTTTTTGCCAAGGCCAGTTTGAGTTGGATTTTATATTACTTATCACATCTTGCCCTAACTTTCAGTATTTCATAAATGCTATGTGATCTTCTATAAGATAACATCAATATTTTTTCCATCATAAAGTATTTATATAACCATGATATTCATATGGTTGAAATAAACATTTTGAATAGAAATTTTCTTATTATATATGTAATTCATAGATTTCAGTGTTTGTAGTTCTTCAAATGTGACCTCTACAGCAACATCCTCATCAGCATCTGGGAACTTATAAGAAGCAAATTTAAAAACCACTGATTTAAGGGAACAGAAAAATTACTATTATCTAGCTCATCAGTAGTTTCAATTTGGTACCTCACAATACAAAATAAATGTGACATTGTGTACCACTAAACATTGGTGAGCCTTTAGGGGAAATAGAGATTTACTGTTTATAGTAACATAATTCAAAAAGAAAGAAATGGGCATTGATTTTTCAAGATGGGTTATTGATAAAATGAAGATGGTTACCTCAATACTGGTACCATTTTTTAATCATTGTAGGGTGAACTGTGGTAGCTAATCTTTCCTCTGCATATAAATTTTCCCAACTTCTTTATTCTTCAGAAAATCTACAGCAATGGACATTTGGCTGTAGCTGATCTATGTATCAAATCTGTCTTCCTGTGAAGTCAAAGTCGCCCAGTCGTGTCCAACTCTTTGCGACCCCATGGACTATACAGTTCATGAAATTCTCCAGGCCAAAACACTAGAGTGTGTAGCTGTTCCCCTCTCCAGGGGATCTTCCCAACCCAGAGATCAAACCCAGGTCTCCCACATTGTAGGCGGATTTTTTACCAGATGAGCCACCAGGGAAGCCCAAGAATACTGGAGTGGGTAGCCTATTCCTTCTTCAGGAGATCTTCCCAACCCAGGAATTGAAGCGCGTCTGCTGCACTCCAGGCGGATTCTTACTAGCTGAGCTGCCAAGCAAGCCCTGATCTATCTTCCTGAGGGATGGACAAACGATCAAGTATTAATAGTAGCAATTAAAAAAAAAATCCTAAACTGCTATGCAAACATTGGGAAAATTTGTTTCTTTATGCTGATATAAAACTACACTTCAAATCATTTACAAAGAATTTGTTGGCAAAATAAAGCAAAACACCCAACAGATAAAACCTGAGTTATTTCTTTGATTCTGTGAATTGTGTGAGTACTCAGGAATTACTTAACATAAAATTCAATTTTGCTGAAGCTATTTGAGTTAGCTTCTGTCACTTGCCAGTAAAATAATCTTTGAAAATTTGCATAAAAGAGTAACTATTAAATCTGCATATATGTCACAGGGTGGAATGCAGACCAGTATATTAACATTCACCATTTTCCTCAACGCATTTTCTCAAACGCTAAACACTTTCCCATAATCAATATCCTTATTAAATTTTGCCAATTTTTGACCTGATGTCAATACCACAATGATGTGGATGGTTCCAAAGTTCCATTTTTTTTCTTGTTAGTCATTAAGGAATTATAGAATTTAAATAAATATGAATTCTTGAATTAATAGGCTTAAAACAAATGTATGCCAATACTCATTTAAAGTTATTATAATTCTGAAATATTATTCTTAATAAATAAAAATATTGTCTTAAAATATGGGCTGCATTTAATAGTGGGCCATCATAGCTTCTATTGTTAACAATCAAACCAATTCCTTTATGCATAGTCTCTTTACCATTGGGATTACTTAAATTGATGGTTCTCAAGGCTGGCTAATTTAAGAATCATTTGGAGAATTTAAGAATAAAAACTTTTAAAAACCAAAATTAAAAACAAAATGTTTATATACCTATCTCCATTACCAAACGCAAGAAATTCTTATTTCATAGGACTGGCATGGTTATTTGGTGTTGAAAATCCCACAGGCAATTTACTGTTTAGCCAGTGTTGCACAGTATTGATTTAAATCATTATATCAAATATAAGAATCATCTAACTGTATACAATAGGGAACTGTATACAATATCCTGTCTTAAATCATAATGGGGAAGAATATACAACAAAAGAATGTCTATATGTGTATAACTGAGTCGCTTTGCTATATAGTCAAGATTAACACAACATTATAAATCAACTATACTTCAATTAAAACAAACTAAATTAAGCAACAATAATCTAAGTTTGATGTTATATTAGGATTATATATGTATTTTAAGAAAAAGTGCTTATATTCTTGATATATTCTTTTAAATTGTGGTGACACATACATTTATACCTATATATCTCTCATGTAACAAAATATTATTATTAATAATACTATAAATTGAATGTACTTAAGCAAAAAAGATAGTCTAAACTTGTCAACTCTATCAAAACTGCTCCAACTCTTATGTTTCAAGCCTCAATTTGGGGAACAATTATCAACCTTGTCGGTAAATAAACAATTTAAGCCAATCTCCACCCCATTGTTGTCACTTGGTAAGAACTTTATCACCAGTCTTCTCAATTCGATTGGAAAGTAGTTCAAACAGATGGACAGCATAGGTAGCAAAAAACATGTGCCATGTTAGGGGTATATCAATCCTTATTCACAAATTCTGCTGCTGCTGCTGCTAAGTCGCTTCAGTCATGTCCGACTCTGTGTGACCCCATAGACAGCAGCCCACCAGGCTCCCCCGTCCCTGGGATTCTCCAGGCAAGAGCACTGGAGTGGGTTGCCATTTCCTTCTCCAATGCGTGAAAGTGAAAAATGAAAGGAAGTTGCTCAGTCGTGTCTGACCCTCAGCGCCCCCATGGACTGCAGCCTACCAGGCTCCTCCGCCCATGGGATTTTCCAGGCAAGAGTTCTGGAGTGGGGTGCCATTGCCTTCACAAACTCTGGTCATCTTTATATCTCCATTGGAAAATTCTCACTGTTTAGATTGTTTTTTACTCATTGAATCTTTCTAAATTCTGGCTTACATGAACTCTTGAGATATGCTTCTGGATTCTGGGCTTCATTTAACTTCTTAGACTCATGACTTGATGCTTTTAGTTTCATGTCTATATATAGGTCTAGAGAATATGGCCAACAAAAATCCGTATAGTCAAAGCTATGGTTTTTCTCATTAGTCATGTATGGATGTGAGAGTTGGATCATAAAGAAGGCTGAGTGCTGAAGAACAGATGCTCTTGAGCTGTGGTGCTAAGGAAGACTTTTGAGAGACCCTTAAACAGCAAGGAGATCAAACCAGTCAATACTAAAGGAATAAGTTCTGAATATTCATTGGAAGGACTGATGCTGAAGCTGAAGCTCCAACACTTTGGCCACCTGATGTGAAGAGCTGACTAACTGGAAAAGACCCTGATGCTGGGAAAGACTAAGGACAGAAGGAAAAGGGGGCAACAGAGAATGAGATGGTTGGATGGTATCACCTACTCAATGGACATGAGTTTGAGCAAACTCTGGGAGATAGTGAAGAACAGAAAAGCCTGGTGTGCTGCAGTTCATGGGGTTGCAAAGAGTTGTACATGACTGAGTAACTGAACAACAACAGCACTGAATATGTTACTCATGTTTCAATTTTTTTGAGAACATGGGTGTTAATATGACAAATAAGCTCAGTCAAAATATCTGAGATTAAAGGTAAGATGAAACTATAAATTATGAGACTGACTTTATTATGTTGTTTCTCAATAGTTTCGAGATTATTTCCTAAAGAAAAGTTTCAGAAATACTGTGCATAATGAAATTTCCTTAATAAGAAACTGCTAGTTTCTTCAGTATTTGAAACTACAAGAAAATTCTAAAGCCCATCAAGACATCATTATGTAACAAGAGCTAGAAAAGTGAGGGGTTATTTTACATAACTATTTGTTTCTGTTGTTGTTTAATCACTAAATCCTATCCAACTCTTTGCGATCTCATGGACTGTAGCCCACCAGGCTCGTCTGTCCCTGAGATTTCCCAGGCAAGAATACCGGAAAGTGAAAATTGCTCATTCATATTTGACTTTTTGCAACCCCATGGTCTATGCAGTCCATTGTATTCTCCAGGCCAGAATACTGGAGTGGGTAGCCTTTCCCTTCTCCAGGGGATCTTCCCAACCCAGGGATAGAAACCAGGTCTCCCACATTGCAGGTGGATTCTTTACAAGCTGAGCCACCAGGGAAGTCCTTGAGAAAGGACGAAGGAAGAATACTGGAGTGGGTTGCCATTTCCTTCTCTGGAGATCTTCCTGACTCAGGAAAGGAACCTGAGTCCCCTGAATTGGTAGGTGGATTCTTTACCACTGAATCACCAGAGAAGCCCATGCTTAACTATTTGCATTATGATAAAACAATTTTGTAGGCATATAACAGTACTGGAGGGTTTCAGTTCATGGAGTCACAAAGAGTTGGACACAACTGAGCACACTTGCATGCATGCATGCACACAACTATACTTAAAGATCTGAATGAACAAAGAAAACTGTGTTTATACCAAAGCTATTTCATGGACTCTTGTGGGAAAAAAAAAAAAAAAAAGGAGATAAAAGACAGTGGATTACAAAGCTTTATGGGATCAGTGGATAGCTTCCCAAAGTGGACTATTTGAGTAAGTGTCTGTATTTAAAAATTTACGATTCTGCAACTGCATTTCATAAATCCACCACCTAGGGGAGTATTAAGAGCAGAATTACTAGTGGTAAAAGGTATAACTAAACTTTTGCTGCCTGGTTTATATTAAATTTTTTAGAATAATAGCAATGAAAATTCAATTTATAAAGGGCATAAGCTACCTGAAATTTAGAAGTCATACAAGATTCTGAATTGTGGGGTCATGGGTGATAACTTTAGTTTATTTTTAGAAACTAAATTCTTAAGTTCTTTGAATCTTGAAAACAACTTTAAATATTTTGTTTTTAAAAGATGAGTCCATATCTAGTTCTATTTTCAGCAAGCTTCAGGGCTATCTAATACAAAGAATAATTTTTGTTGGATCAATAGATTGCAAAGGCATATTCAACATGTTTTATTGGTTTTTCTAATTGACCTTGTCATTTCTGAAGTGTAATTAAGAGTTATAGTGCCATTAGGAATTTTGCAGTTTTCTTAAAAAACAAAACAAAACTCGGAAAAGATAATGTTATATAGTTTTGTAATGCAATTAAATGTTTGGAAGAAAACTGTAGAAACTATTAAAATAATGATAACTAATCTAAACAGCAATAGAAAATGGAAGTGCTAGTCGCTCTGTCTTGTCTGACTCTTTGTGACCCTATGGACTGTAGCTCACCAGGCTCCTCTGTCAATGGGGTTTCCCAGGCAAGAATACTGGAGCGGTAGCCATTCCCTTCTCCAGGGGATCTCCTGAACCAGGGATTGAACTCTGTTCTCCAGCATTGGCAGGCAGATCCTTTACCACTGAGTCACCTGGGAAACCCAAAAGGCAATAGGTTATTAGGGAATTAATGATATGAATACTTTAATGGCCGAAAATTTTGACTGTCAACAACTTATCTTTACACAAAATTACTTGAAACCTTTTTAAAAAGAGTTAATACAGTTCAAATATTTAAGGTAAATTAGAATAGATTTATCGGAGAAGGAAATGGCAACCCACTCCAGAATTCTTGCCTGGAGAATCCCAGGGACAGGGTAGCCTGGTGGGCTGACATCTATGGGGTCGCACAGAGTCAGACACAACTGAAGCGACTTAGCAGCAGCAGCAGCAGAATAGATTTATATCGCTTCAAAATTTTAAGTGAAATACATTAGAGATAAACTTCAAGAGAATGACTAGTACTTAAACAATCAAATTGTGACATATTAGTCATTTTCTGTCATATGAATTTGGAGTAGGCAGAGCCACAAATTCTCAGTTCGTATAGAACTAATTAAAAAGTAAAAGAAATCATGGTGGTGTTATAATTAAAAACAAAATGAAGTTTTATCCATTTTTACGCACAGTGTACTCTTCTTTCAGGTTTGTGTTTAGCTTGGTTTACATTATTTTCTAGTGGTTATTAAAGTAATGTAAAAAAAAAAAACACTAGCATAGATTGTCCATAGATGATATATTAAACTGAAATTACCTAAGACTATGGACTGTGAACTGTGTTAGTCGCTCAGTCGTGTTCAACTCTTTGACTTCACTAACTGCAGCCCACCAGGCTTCTCTGTCCATGGAAATCTCCAGGTAAGAATACAGGAGTGGATTGCCATTCCCTTCTCCAGAGGAACTTCCCAACCCAGGGATCGAACCCTGTTATCCTGGCTTGAAGGCAGATTCTTTACCGTTTGAGCTACAGGGAAGTCATTACTTATGACCATGGCACTTAAATCATCGCACTCCTACTAGCTTTCTAGAAATGGAAAGTCTTATGCATTATGTCATTCTTAATGAATAAGAATGTGCATTTAACAACATCTCTGACATTAACATTTGAGAAGTACTGTTTAAGGTGTAGTATTCCAGGCAAAAGCTACCTGATATATCCAGTGCCTAAAAATGTGCAAATTATGATTTCCTTCTTTTTCATTATTGATAAAAAAAATCTTAAAAACCAGTGCTTCTATCTTATCCTCAGTGATATGTAATGCTTTCATTGAAGGAATTATTTTTAAATGAGTAAATAAATAGATGAATGTAGTAATATGAATTATTTATTGAATATAAGTGGAGGAAAAGTTTTAAGAGAAAGAAGGATGACTGAAGTTAAATGTGCACACCAAACTCAGAGGAAAGAAGAAACTGGAGAGACTGGAAGAAAGATGTTTCTTGGAAGAATAAGGGCTCACAAGAAGCTGTATCAATTATATTAACTTACATGTATCAACCCCTCATTCTCTATTGTTTGAAAGTATTGTACTTTCAGCTTGTAATTGGGGAGTTGAGAATCACCAAAATGGCACATGATTAATATGGGTTTGGCATGGCAGGGGTAAGTTCCCAAAGTTGAAGTACTGAAAGTATTTTCTGCCACAAAATGATAGCAAGTGAAGGGGACTAGGGCTGGAAAACCAAGGTGTAACAAATGTGGGATATTCAATCTGGTATATCCATATCAGCCATGGGCATGTAGTTGGATAGTATGATGGAAGCAGCCAGCATGCATGTTTTCGAACAGATAAGTGGCAACAGCAGCAGGAATAAAGACAATATTTTAGATGATGGACTCCCCAGATGACACACTGGTAAAGAATTCACCTGCCAACGCAGGAGCCACAGGAGATGCAGGCTCGATTCCTGTGTCAGGAAGATCCCCTGGAGGATGAAATGTCAACCCACTCAAATATTCTTGCTTGGGAAATCCCATAGACATAGGAGCATGGAGGACTATAGTCCACAGGGTATCAAAGAGCACGCACTCACTTCATTTTAGATTAGTTGGTAGTGGAAGGTGTCACTTAGATGAGATTTTATAGCCATAGGAGAGTTGAAAAATTTATAGATTACTCTTGTGAAATATTTCTTACTTTATTTTAACACTTTAAATCTTAAAGACAATCTCAAGTCAAAGACTTTCTAAGCCCCTGTGAATCAAAGTTCACTTTAACCCAAGCATCACAGAAATGGGAAACTGAAATACAGGTACTGTAAACAGATTAGCATTTAGTTTTTAAACATGGATGCTCACAATTTAGGAATTAATATTTTTTAAATTACTATAATTCCATGGATTTGAAATCATTCCTGCTTCACATAAATTTTATTGCTCTTGACATTCTAGCATTTAGATTCTTAAGTTCCTTACTAAAATATTAATACTCTATATATGTATATATATATTACAACCACTAAAAAGTCTATTAAAAGAGACACTGAAAAACACTATAGATAAAAAAAAATGGAATTAAAAAAAATTTCAAGTAATCCATAGGAAACAAGAGGAGAAAAAAAGTTGAAACAAAACAGAGAGAAAATGGACCAGGAAAAAAGGTCAAATTTAAATTTTAACATACGAATAACTGCATGTGAAGTAAAAGATCTACATATATCAACTAAAGAGGGACATTAGTGGAGCATATTAATAAAAGAAATCAACCTGAAGCTGTACAAAAGAAATTCACTTTAAATATAGTAACATATGTAGTAGGAAAATAGAATGGAACACACCCACACACTTACTATGGAAATGTTGTCAAAAGAAAGCAAGAGTAGTTGTATTAATACCCTATAAATTAGACTTTAGAGTGAATAAAATTACTAGGGACAAAGAGATTCAACCAATCAAGAAGTCACAGCAATTCTAAATGTTATGTATCTAAAATAACAAAATAGCTGCAAAATGGGAAACAAACAAAAAAAATTTACAGAACTGCAAGAATACATACAAAATCTAAACTTCTACTTGTTGCAGACTTCAACAGTCCTCATTCAACAAAGAGCTGAAAGAACAGCTAGACAGAAAATCAGCAAAGGCATCAAGCCCATCATCAACAGACAGCACACAACCAAGATTTGCAGAACACTATCCAGAAACAACAGAACAGGCATTCTTTTCAAGCTACCACAGAAATTATACCAAGATTGGACAAAACCTGGACTATAAACCAAACCTCAACAAAATTAAAAGAATTAAAACCCTACTGGCTATATCTTCTGACCACAATAAATTAAACTAGAAATTAATAACAGAAAGAAGACAGGAAACTTTTCAAATAATTGGACATGAAATTACACACTTCTAAATAATCCCTTGGTTAAACAGAAAGCATTGAGAGAAGATTTTAAAATAATTAAACTAAATGAAAATTTCAATATATCAAACTATGTGGAACACCACTAAAGCAGTATTGAACCGGAAATGTATGGCTCTATTTGCTTATATCAGCAAAGAGAGGAGACATAAAATCAATTAAATTCCTATCAGAAGAAAAACAAAAGCCAAAGTGAATTAGAAAGAAAAAATAATAGCAAAAAGAACAGAGACTGCACTGGAACTTATAAAGAAAAATGATGAAAACTAACAGAACAAAAAGATTAAAATGTTAATAAAATTTTCAAAATTCTAGCAAGACATGTAAGGAGGGAAAAAAAGAGAAGACATACTACTAATATCAGGAATGAAACAAGATATCAGTCTGCAGAAACAGACTCTGCAGACATCATAAGGATAATAAGGTAATATTTCAATCAATGCTACCCACATAAATTTCACAATTTGATTTAGTGAAAAAGTAAGAACTACTTCAACAAGCACTAAATATAAAATAAATAATCTGAATAACCCTATAAGTACTAAAGTAATGGAACTCATACTTTGACATCCCTGGAAAAAGAAATTGACTTTTTGCTCTCATTGGAGAATTCTATCAAGTGTTTAAAGAAGAATTAGCATCAATTCTATAGATTCGCTTCAAAGGAAAAAAAAAGAAAAGTGGAGGGAACACCACTCAACTCATTCTTTGAAGGTTGCACTACAACAAGACTAAAGTCAGACTAAAGAAGTACAGAAAAGGGAAATAAATGAATAGAGAGAAGAAAGAGAGGGAAAGAAAGAAAGAGAGAGACAGACAGAGAAGGAGGGATAGACAAAGGAAGCAAGGAGGGGAGAAAGAAAACTGTAGACCAATATCCTTCAGTATAGTCTAAACATATTCAAGCAAAATATTAGCAAATTGAACTTAAAATATCTTAAAATAATTATATGTCATGATCAAGAGCATGGAAGACTGATTCAATATTCAAAAATTAGTCATCACAATCCACCATAATAACAGCATAAGAAGAAAAATATGTGATCATATTAATTTATGCAGAAATGTATATTCAACAAAATCCCATATCCATTCATAAGAAAACCTTTTAGAAACTTGGAGAGGAGAATTTCCTCAACTTATAAAGAATATTTAGAAAAACCCAATATTACCACTATACTTGGTGAAAGACTGAATGTTTTCCTTATGAAATCAGAAACAAGACAGAATTTACTACTCTCATCTCTGCTACTCAACATAATTCTCAAAGTTTAGTCAGTGCAATAAAGGAAAAAAGGGAAATGAAAGACAAGTACCATAGGGGGGAAGAAACAAATTATTGCTATTTTCATATAACAGAATTTTCTGCATAAAAAGACCCTAGGAATGTCTAAGAAACTCTCTCAGACTTAATAAGTGAATTCAGCAAGTTCATAGCATATAAGGTTAATACATAAAATATAAGTATATTTCTATATAATAGCAATGACCATGTGGAAACTGAAATGAAAAATACAATTTTATCTGTAATTTCTTAAAAATAAAAATACTTTTAGGTATAATTATACCTAAATAATTTTGGGTATAATTAGGTATAAATTTCACAAAACATATATAAGATTTATATGCTGGATACAGCAAAACACTGCTGAGCAAAAGATTTTACTTAATGAGCTAGCTGGATAGCAAATAAACACATGAAAAGATGTTAAACATCATTAGTATTAGGAAAATGCTAATTGAGACTACTATGAGTATCATTATACATCTATGAGAAGAGCTGAAAAATAAATAGTAACACCATGAAATGCTGGTGAAGATGCAGAGAAAATAGATCACCCATACACTGCTGATGAAAACACATTTTAAAACTTGCGTCCAGGTTTGATGCATGAGACAGGGTGCTCAGGGCTGGTGCACTGGGATGACCCTGAGGGATGGGATGGGGAGGGAGGTGGGAGGGGGGTTCAGGATGGGGAACACATGTACAGCCATGGCTGATTCATGTCAATGTATGGCAAAAACCACCACAATATTGTAAAGTAATTAGCCTCCAATTAAAACAAATAAATTAATTTTTAAAACTTGCATTCATATGATTATGAATAATTATATTTTTCATGGTATTTGGAAGACTTTATTGCATATTTCAGATATGAATTCCTTACTAATTTGAAATGTTGTGGTTTCACATTTTAAATATGTGAAAACTTAAAATAGTCACATTTTTAATGTGTACTCAATGGATAAATATGTGTGTGACCTGAGCACGTAACTCGGGTCATAAATGAATGATTAAATTAATGAATTATGGATCACACTAATAACATATGAAACAGAGAGACTGTTCATTCAGCAAGAAATTCAGTGGCAAAGGTAAGCAAGAGAACAAATAAGTATACCTGATTCTCTGCAGAAATTCTTGAGGATAGATGTGGAACTCCATGTGGAATGGGATCTGAAGCTTTGAACCAATCCTCCTTAAAGGACAATGGATTCACCAGATAGTATGTGGTTGATACAATTTCGAAAAAATACATTATATTACTATTTGCAAATTAGAGCCATTTTTGTGAAATAAACAGAATTAGTTTCTTCAATATTGAAAAAGAATGTAAAGCAAAGATTAAAAGAGAATTAGTGCATTTTTAACTTTCAATTATAATCACTTTCCCTGTGGCCCACAGTCTAATCTTACATGGGCAGCTCTTTCCCTAACACTGATATGCTTCTACACTTTAATATATTTTAAAACAATATGTATTTGAAAAATTAAGGGCCATCAATAATGCGTAAGCATTATTGTAATGCATTACTGTAAAGCTGAAATTACTATTTTAGTTGGCTTAATCATGGGAATGTAATTTCATTGATTTTGGACTTGTAATTCTATTAGGTACAATTTCTAGTTTTCTAATTATTAAAAAGAAAAATGAAGGAATTTTATGAACAACTTGGAAGTTGTTTAATAACCTTTATTTTCTTTGCATGCATGCAAAGTGATGCTAAAGCTGAAACTCCAATACTTTGGCCACCTCATGTGAAGAGTTTACTCATTGGAAAAAAACTCTGATGCTGGGAGGGATTAGGGGCAGGAGGAGAAGGGGACAACAGAGGATGAGATGGCTGGATGGCATCACCGACTAGATGGACAAGAGTTTGAGTGAACTCCGGGAGTTGGGGATGGACAGGGAGGCCTGGCGTGCTGCAATTCATAGGGTCGCAAAGAGTCGACATGACTGAGTGACTGAACTGAACTGAACCGAAAGGGTTGGTCCTGTGTGACTTTTTCAGTCCTATGAAGTGTAGCCTGCCAGGCTCCTCTGTCTGTGGGATTTTTCAGGCAAGAATACTGAAGTGGGTTGCCATTTCCTTCTCTAGGGAATCTCTTGATCCAGGGACTGAACTTGCTTCTCCCTCAATGGCAGGTAGATTCTTTAACACTGAGTCACCAGGGAAGCTTTATTTCCATTACTTGTCATTAATTGGCTCATTCTCTCATGCTCAAATTCTGGAAACTTTTTTAGATATTTTTGTTATCATAAAAATCCTACCACATGTCTTAAGAAATTCTCAGTAGAAAAATATAGAATCCTACTTGCAATTAGAATTGCAAATATAGAATCCTATTTTAAGCATCAATTCATGCTACTTCTTAAAATTAGCTTTTTAACAGAGATATCTATATCCTTCTTTCTCTTTGGACTAGTCTCTGTGTTATAAAGAAAGCACATTTTACTCTAAACAATGTTCAATAAATAAAGATCTATAACATAACTTCAGTTTATTTAAAATGCATATTAACAAAGCATAATATAAATTCTTGTTCATCAGTCGACAAAGTATGACACTGTATCCATCATACGAGATAACTGGGGATACAGAGGGAAAAAAAAGCTCCTTTTCCATCATACGAGATAACTGGGGATACAGAGGGGAAAAAAAGCTCCTTTTCTACTTTTTAATTCCTTAATGTATGAAGACCTTGAAAAATAATCAATATTATGAATCAATATTTGGGAGAAACGTGTTACTGTATTGGTCTGCATTTTAACTTTAATTATCTTGTTATATAGCTTGACGAAAGGATGCAGAAAAGAACAGATAATGAGAAGGACAATAATACAAGTAGATAACTGAAATTTAATGAAATAGTGTAAGCTGTGTCTATATAAAATGTTTTTATTTTTAAAACATTTGTTTAGTAATCATCCTTAAAAACTATAAAATGTTTTAAATACATTATGAAAACTTGGGTCCCAGTTCTGCTACTGTCACACATAAGCTTTATGCCATTCAGCAAATTTCATCAAATCTTAGTGAATCATTTGTTTCATTACTACTCTGAGAATTTAGAACCTATAAAGAGAATCATTAGGAACATGTTAATATTTAAGATTATATAACCGATAGTAAAATTCTACTTAGAACAGCTTAATGTTTATTAGATCATGTAATTTGCAATTAATTGGAGCTTATTGTGTGTCAAGTAATGTTGGCAAAGCTACTTTCCCTTACTTCCTCCCTCAATCACTCAGGTATTCTTTATGCAATTATTCAGTGCTCTACCTAAGCTCTAGAAACACAAGGGTGACCAAAACAATGGCAGTTGTTTAGAGAGGTATTCAGCAACCTTCAGGTTGGGACTCTTTAAAGATTTCAAGAAGATGTAGAAAGGGTTCTTTTATTAAAGGAAAAATGACCTAGATTTCCAATTTCTATTTCCTTAGCAGTATGATAACTTGCAGATTTTCTTTTAAAAGTGAACCATTTAAGAACCTTCTGAGTGTGTCCTGAATAATCCATGTAAAGATTAGCTACGATCAGATAGACTTGCTCATGATTCAGTTAGTTGTTATATCTGGCTCTTTTAGGCTATTGACGTTTGCTTCTATATAAAAAGATCACCGATTTCTATACATTTTGTAAACAATCACTTACTGAATATAATATGATGTGGGAAACACATTTTTCTTAATTTTATCACATAGATTTAATTATTAAACTATTGCAATTAGCTTTGATTATTTATAGTATATTATATAATTAAGTCCAAAATTTGCCATATAGATAATGTATAAAAATAAACTGAAGTACAGTTTAATGAGGAAACCCACTATGACAATTATTCCACAGAGTGTTTTAAGATTCAGGGGTATGTAAGTTTAATTTGCTGGTTCAATATATTTATGTAGCACATTAAATGTTTCAAAACCTTGCAAATCAATAAAAGGGAGAGAAAATACAGTGACTAACGTATTCAATAAGACTATGTATTGCAAGTAAGTTCTCCACATTATCAAATTCTATTTCTGAAGAAGACCTTGCAAATAGGAAATCATATATCCCTTCTTCTACTGCATTATTTACAACCAAAACAGAAATCATATGAACAACCTGACTGATGAATTTATAGAGTAGAAAATGAAGAAAAAAAAAAAAAAACTATCCAAACATCAGATCAGAAAGAGACTCATAGAATTGGAGAACGAGCTTATGGTGGCAGGGGGGTGGGATGTAGGGGAGAATGGGGCAGGGGATAGGTAGGGGGTTTAAAATGTACATGTACCCACTGCTATGTTTAAAATGGCTCACCAACAGGTACCTACTATATAGCTCATAGAAGTCTGCTCAATGTTATATGGCAGCCTGGATGGGAGGTGAGTTTGGGGGAGAATGGATACATGTATATATATGTTTGGGTCCCTTCACAATTCACTTGAAACTGTCACAACATTGTTTGTTAATTGGCTATACCCCAATACAAATTAAAAAGTTAATAAAAAAACAAACATCAAATCATATAAGAAGTTTGTTCTATGTCTGATGCTGAAACATAGTGTTACATTTCTGTTCAAACTTTAAAATAGTTCTAGTTCTCAGGGCAAACATAATATGGTATTTTAAACATATATAATTTTAAAATGCTTTGAGACATGTGTACCCCAATGTTCATTGCAGCACTGTTTATAATAGCCAGGGCATGGAAGCAACCTAGATGTCCATCAGCAGATGAATGGATAAGAAAGCTGTGGTACATATACACAATGGAGTATTACTCAGCCATTAAAAAGAATACACTTGAATCAGTTCTAATGAGGTGGATGAAACTGGAGCCTATTATACAGAGTGAAGTAATCCAGAAAGAAAAACACCAATACAGTATACTAACGCATATATATGGAATTTAGAAAGATGGTAACAATAACCCTGTATACAGCAAAAGAGACAATGATGTATAGAACAGTCTTTTGGACTCTGTGGGAGAGGGAGAGGGTGGATGATTTGGGAGAATGGCATTGAAATATGTATAATATCATATATGAAACGAGTTGCCAGTCCAGGTTCGATGCACAATACTGGATGCTTCCGGCTGGTGCACTGGGACGACCCAGAGGGATGGTATGGGGAGGGAGGAGGGAGGAGGGTTCAGGATGGGGAACACGTGTATACCTGTGGCGGATTCATGTTGATATATGGCAAGACCAATACAATATTGTAAAGTTAAAAAAATAAAATAAAATGCTTTGAGCTTACATAAATTATAACATATATAACATATATAAGTTTTAGCTATACAGATTACTCATGGTAACAATTTTTCCAAAGAGGCTAAATGCTGTCTCTATTAAAAAACATATGGCTTCCCCTACCACCTGACAGTTCAGTTCCCAACATAATTTATATAATCATCCATCTTTTCTTCTCATTGACTTTAAATGTACCATTATTTATATATTATATTCCAGAATTGTGTGAAGGCTATTTATAGAATTCTGACTTTGATCTATGCATCTTTTTTGTTGTTGTCGTTGACTTGTTTAATTGTGTGCAACTCTTTTGCGACCCCATAGACTGTCGAATGCCAGGCTCTTCTGCCTATGGGATTTTCCAGGCAAGAATACTGGAGCAGGTTGCCATCTGCATCTCCAGAGAATCTTCCCTACCCAGGGATTGAATCCACATCTCCTGCAAGTCTCCTACATTTCAAGCAGATTTTTTACCGCTGAAGATTCTTTCCTACAGGAGAAGCCCATTCATCTTTATATTGTCCCTTAATATCTGATGGAGATATCCCACCTCTGCCCTTCCAGTATAGACTGTTCATAAGAAAGCTCTTAGCTGATCATGCTGATTTAATTTTTCACGTGGCCTTTAAAGCCAGACTCATTGTTTCATCTCCCGTCCACAAAATACTATTTTTATTTTTATTTCTTTGTATTTATAGATGAACATACAGAGAAATGGCATTCTTATTATTTTGAATATTACTATGCAGAATGTGATATACATTATATTTTTTATGCCAGCTTTGGATCTTGGAATAATATTTTAAATATTTCTTCACATAGATCACACTCTTTTTGTATTATGTTTGTATTTAACATAGCTCTTTAAGAACAGACTTTAGCACAGTTCTGGCCATTGTAAGTGGAACTTTCTTGATATATTTTCTATCTGATCTGTGGCTTTTAAAGTAAAAGGCCTCTGATCTCTGTAGGTTTATTTAGGACTTTGAATGCTATTGAAAAATAAATTACTTCCTTAATTTTTTTTTTTTTTTGAAATTTGCTTTAAAAGTAGTCAAAGCTATGGTTTTTCCAGGAGTCATGTACAGATAAGAGAGCTGGACCTTAAAGAAGGATGAGATCCCAAGAATTGTTGCTTTCAAACTCTGGTGCTGGAAAAGAGCCTTGAGAGTCCCTTGAGGAGCAGGAAATCAAACCAGTCAATGCTAAAGGAAACCAACCCTGAATATTCATTGGAAGAACTGATGCTGAAGCTGAAGCTCCAATACTTTGGCAACTTGATGTGAATTGCTGACTCACTGGAAAAGACCCTGATGCTAGGAAAGTTTAAAAGCAGGAGAAGGGGATGACAGAGGACAAGATGGTTGGGTGGCATCACCAACTCAATGGACATGAGTTTGAGCAAACTCTGGGAGATAGTGAAGGACAGGGAAGTCTGGTGTGCTGCAGTCCATGGGGTCACAAAGTGTAGGACATGACTTAGTGACTGAACAACAAGTATAAGTTGAATATATTATTGTAGATTTATTTCTACTCTGTTCTACTGATCTACTTATCTTTTCTTTTTCCATGTTCAGTTCAGTTCAGTTGCTCAGTCGTGTCCGACTCTTTGCGGCCCCATGAATCACAGCACACCAGGCCTCCCTGTCCATCACCAACTCCCGGAGTTCACTGAGACTCACCTCTTTCGAGTCAGTGATGACATCCAGCCATCTCATCCTCTGTCGTCCCCTTCTCCTCTTGCTACCAATCCCTTCCAGCATCAGAGTATTTCCAATGAGTCAGTTTTTCGCATCAGGTGGCCAAAGTACTGGAGTTTCAGCTTTAGCATCATTCCCTCCAAAGAAATCCCAGGGCTGGTCTCCTTTAGAATGGACTGGTTGGATCTCCTTGCAGTCCAAGGGAATCTCAAGAGTCTTCTCCAACACCACACTTCAAAAGCATCAATTCTTCGGCACTCAGCCTTCTTCACAGCCCAACTCTCACATCCATACATGACCACAGGAAAAACAATAGCCTTGACTAGACGGACATTTGTTGGCAAAGTAATGTCTCTGCTTTTCAATATGTTATCTAGGTTGGTCACAACTTTCCTTCCAAGGAGTAAGCGTCTTTTAATTTCATGGCTGTAATCACCATCTGCAGTGATTTTGGAGCCCCGAAAAATAAAGTCTGACACTGTTTCCACTGTTTCCCCAACTATTTCCCATGAAGTGATGGGACCGGATGCCATGATCTTTGTTTTCTGAATGTTGAGCTTTAAGCCCACTTTTTCACTCTCCACTTTCACTTTCATCAAGAGGCTCTTTAATTCCTCTTCACTTTCTGCCATAAGGGTGGTGTCATCTGCGTATCTGAGGTTATTGATATTTCTCCTGGCAATCTTGATTCCAGCCTGTGTTTCATCCAGTCCAGTGTTTCTCATAATGTACTCTGCATATAAGTTAAATAAGCAGGGTGACAATATACAGCCTTGATGTACTCCCTTCCCTATTTGGAACCAGTCTGTTGTTCTATGTCCAGTTCTAACTGTTGCTTCCTGACCTGCATACAGATTTCTCAAGAGGCAGGTCAGGTGGTCTGGTATTCCCATCTCTTTCAGAATTTTCCACAGTTTATTGTGATCCTCACAGTCAAAGGCTTTGGCATAGTCAATAAAGCAGAAATATATGTTTTTCTGAAACTCTCTTGCTTTTTCCATGATCCAACGGATGCTGGCAATTTGATCTCTGGTTCCTCTGCCTTTTCTAAAACCAGCTTGAACATCTGGAAGTTCACGGTTCACATATTGCTGAAGCCTGGCTTGGAGAATTTTGATCATTACTTTACTAGCGTGTGAGATGGGTACAATTGTGCAGTAGTTTGAGCATTCTTTGGCATTGCCTTTCTTTGGGATTGGAATGAAAATTGACCTTTTCCAGTCCTGTGGCCACTGCTGAGTTTTCCAAATTTGCTGGCATATTGAGTGCAGCACTTTCACAGCATCATCTTTCAGGATTTGAAATAGCTCCACTGGAATTCCATCACCTCCACTAGCTGTGTTCGTAGTGATGACTTCTAAGGCCCTCTTGACTTCACATTCCAGGATGTCTGGCTCTAGGTCAGTGATCACACCATCATGATTATCTGGGTCGTGAAAATCTTTTTTGTACAGTTCTTCTGTGTATTCTTGCCACCTCTTAATATCCTCTGATTCTGTTAGGTCCATACCATTTCTGTCCTTTATCGAGCCCATCTTTGCATGAAATGTCCCCTTGGAATCTCTAATTTTCTTGAAGAGATCTCTAGTCTTTCCCATTCTGTTGTTTTCCTCTATTTGTTTGCATTGATCACTGAGGAAGGCTTTCTTATCTCTTCTTGCTATTCTTTGGAACTCTGCATTCAAATGGTTATATCTTTCCTTTTCTCCTTTGCTTTTCGCTTCTCTTCTTTTCACAGCTATTTGTAAGGCCTCCCCAGACAGCCATTTTGCTTTTTTGCATTTTTTCCATGGGGATGGTCTTGATCTATGTCTCCTGTACAATGTCACGAACCTCATTCCATAGTTCATCAGGCACTCTATCGATCAGATCTAGGCCCTTAAATTTATTTCTCACTTCCACTGTATCCTCATAAGGGATTTGATTTAGGTCATACCTGAATTGTCTAGTGGTTTTCCCTACTTTCTTCAATTTCAGTCTGAATTTGGTAATAAGGAGTTCATGATCTGAGCCACAGTCAGCTCCTGGTCTTGTTTTTGCTGACTGTATAGAGCTTCTCCATCTTTGGCTGCAAAGAATATAATCAATCTGATTTTGGTGTTGACCATCTGGTGATGTCCATGTGTAGAGTCTTCTCTTGTGTTGTTGGAAGAGGGTGTTTGCTATGACCAGTGCATTTTCTTGGCCAAACTCTATTAGTCTTCGCCCTGCTTCATTCCGTATTCCAAGGCCAAATTTGCCTGTTACTCCAGGTGTTTCTTGAATTCCTACTTTTGCATTCCAGTCCCCTATAATGAAAAGGACATCTTTTTTGGGTGTTAGTTCTAAAAGGTCTTGTAGGTCTTCATAGAACCGTTGAACTTCAGCTTCTTCAGCGTTACTGGTTGGGGCATAGCCTTGGATTACTGTGATGTTATCCTAATTAATGCAACCTATGATAAAGCTTGAAATCAAATAATGTAAGTCCACAATTGGCCTCTCTTTTTTTAGAACTCTGTTGTATATTCTATGTTTCTACTCTTTCCATATAAAATCTAGAATCAATTTATTGATATTCAGAAGATAGCTTGCTGAAATATTGATAGGTATTATGTTGATTCTATGGATAAAATTGGGAAGAATTAACATCTTAAGGGCATCAATTCTTTCAATTCATATGCATGGCATTTCTTTATTTAGATCATTCCTAACATTTTCATCAATGTTTTATAGTTTTCTGCATATACATTCTTTATTCATATATTTTTGTATCATTTGTACACATACAAGTCCTATGTCATTAATACTCTTTTTGTAACCATATTTAATTTCGTATTACTTTTATTATTTTGTAATAGAGTCAGTGGACACTGGTTGCCTCCAGGATTTGGCAAAATCACTTCACTTTCTTCCTTGCTTAATATCAGTATTTAGTACTGTCTCAAAGGGGCTCCAAAATCAATGCAGATGGTGACTGCAGCCATAAAATTAAAAGACTCTAGCTCCTTGGTAGAAAAACTATGACAAACCTAGACAGCAAATTAAAAAAGAAAATTAGAACTTTGAATACTACTGAAAATGAAGTAGCTTCTCCCTCACTTTTTTTATTTTTTGAAATTTGATTCATTATAGTCAAAGCTATGGTTTTTCCAGTAGTCATATATGGAAGTGGAGGGGGGCATGGCAACCGATGCCAGGATTCTTGCCTGGAGAATCCCCATGGACAAAGGAGCCTGGTGGCTATGGTCCACGGGGTCACAAAGAATCAGATATAACTGAGTGACTAAGAACAGCACAGCACATATATGTATGTGAGAGTTGGACCATAATGAAGGTGGAATGCCGAAGAATTGATGCTTCCAACTGTGGTGCTGGAAAAGATGCTTGAGAGTCCCTTGGACCTCAAGGAGATCAAAGCAGTCAATTCATTGGGTTGTTCATTGGAAGGACTGATGCTGAAGCTGGAGCTCCAATACTTGGCCACCTGATTCAAAGACCTGACTCATTAGAAAAGACCCTGATGCTGGAAAAGATTGAAGACAGGAGGAGAAGGGAACAACAGAGGATGAGATGGTTGGATGGTATCACCAACTCAATGGACATGAGTTTGAGCAAGCTCTGGGAGATGGTGAAGGACAGCAAATTCTGGCAGGCTGCAGTCCATGGGTTGCAAAGAGTCAGAAATAACTGAATGACTGAACAAAAAAGAAAGGTTTATGGGAATAATTCTTACATGAATCAAATGAGTGTTCAGTTACCATTTTTTTGAACAACAGTTTTTTTTTTTTTAAGCTACAAAATTTCTTCCAGAAACATCTAAATGTGCCATTATTTTCTGCCATCAGATGTAGCAAGGGTTAAGTAGGATATACATTTTCCATTAGAGATTATTAAAACTTGTTAGTTTATATTAGAAAATTTGAATAGATTAACCAGCTGTATCTCTGTGTTTTTTTTTTTTTTTTTTTTTTTTACTGTATGTCAAATCTCCTTTATCTTCTTGAAAAACATGTGTCTGTTTTCTTCTAATCTGTATTTGTAAAAATTATTTTTAATTTCAGGAATATTTTGCTGTATTCAATAATCTCTCTTTTCTAAATCTATTCTTTTAATTCTTTCCTCAAAGGCACCAATTAGGCAGAGGTTAGATTCCTTTCCCTGCCTTCCCTTTCAATTCTTTCACTCAGAATTTATTTAACACTTTGTTAATTTTCACTTCCTTCCTCTCACTATTCTCAATCATGCCTTTTATGTTTCTCAATTTATCATATTAACAGTGTTATGTCCTTTTGTACTGCTTTCATCTTCACATAAATTGTATAATGATTTTTTACTATCATTTCTTTTCTGAGATCTACCACTTTATTTTTCACTTCCCATTTTCTAATAATATTTCTTTAAATTCTTAGAGTTCCTCATTATGCGCTTATTTATAACAGTCATTACATAATTACTTAACAAAAAAAAACAAAAATAAAAATGTGTATAGAATATCTGTTCCTGTGATTGGCTTCAGGAAGGCTAATGAAGTTAATTGTCTCTTACCAGCTATGTTCCAGTCCCAGACCCTTTTTATGCTTTCTCTTCATCAAAATGTGTAAAAACTCAAGGACAATATTCTGTAAATTCATCTATAGCCAGTCTCTGAGTCAGAGTTTACCAACAAGAAACTTGCTTGAGATTTATAAACCAAAATAGACGCAGAAGCTGTTACTGCTTCGTCATTGATGGAAATCTTGTGGTCTCCCATCCAAGTACAATCAAGATTGACCTTAAAGTCACAGTTGTGCTAGAAAATCAGTTCTAGAGATCTGTTGTGCAATATGGTGCCTACTATTAACAACAGTCATGTTAAGCATTATTCAGTTCAGTTCAGTTCATTTCAGTCGCTCAGTTGTGTCCGACTCTTTGCAACCCCATGAATAGCAACACGCCAGGCCTCCCTGTCTCTCACCAACTCCCGGAGTTCACCCAGACTCATGTCCATTGAGTCAGTGATGCTATCCAGCCATCTCATCCTCTGTCGTCCCCTTCTCCTCTGCCCCCAATCCCTCCCAGCATCAGGGTCTTTTCCAATGAGTCAACTCTTCACATGAGGTGGCCAAAGTACTGGAGTTTCAGCTTTAGCATCATTCCTTCCAAAGAAATCCTAGGGCTGATCTCCTTCAGAATGGACTAGTTGGATCTCCTTGCAGTCCAAGGGACTCTCAAGAGTCTTCTCCAACACCACACTTCAAAAGCATCAATTCTTCAGTGCTCAGCCTTCTTCACAGTCTAACTCTCACATCCATACATGACCACAGGAAAAATCATAGCCTTGACTAGACGGACCTTTGTTGGCAAAGTAATGTCTCTGCTTTTCAATATGCTGTCTAGATTGGTCATAACTTTCCAAGGTAAGCATTATTACCAATAAACAAACAAACAAAAAACTCACAGAGAGATACCAGGAAACTTTGGGGTGTGTAGGAAATTTCTATTACCTTGTTTGTGGTTGTGGTACCGTACCTACATGTGTATGTTCAAATTTGTCAAATGATAGACAGTAAATAGATAGTTATTTATGTATCAATTATGCCTTAGTAAAGCTGTTAAGAAGTAAACCTCTGACCTTTTCAGATATATTTTTCCAGAAGCATATGGATCTTCTTTAGGGAATGAGTCACTTCATTGCATCAGGGAGCTGAAATTAGCACCAGTTTCCTACGATTCCTACATTTCCAGTGGCAGCTTTCTTGGCATTCATTCTCCACTCAAACATCTTGGTAAGCCTCCAATTCTCTGTATTTATAATATTCTGATGAAAATATCTAGACTAGTCCTATCCTCTTATCAAAACCTATCAAGAAAATCAGTTATTTTTTAGCTTATTTGAGGCTAGGTGATAATTACATCATAATCTCAATAAATTAAATAAACATTTACATATTTAAACAGAATCTAATGATATACTTTGTGACAAGTGCTGTGGGAGTGGCAATAATTTATAAAGGAAGCTGAGGTAAGAGTTTCAGTAGTAGCATCTAGTACCCAACAACTGTGGAGTTTTGGTAGAAACTGCAGTGAATCTTTGCCATGAGAGGAGTGATGTTGGACTAATTCTGTGTTACTATTTTGAGTATTATCTCTGACTATGTAATCAAATTTTTATTTAACAATCTTAAGTTTCCATTGATCTTAACACCCTTTTCTAATAATTTTACTTTTCTTCTTGAATTTTGCAGTTTGTTTTGTCTTCACACTCAACAACAAAACCTAAATGAAAGAGCAACTGGTGCATAATGGATAATATACAAAAAGTGGACTATCTGGGTGATTCTGGGAGAGGGCACCTGGACTAATGGGATTAAGAGTGGTAAAGCTCCTGTTAAGGATAAGGGATGACTTTATGGCAGTTCAAGGAGTGCAATGATAAAACAGTTTATCAAACGATCCCCTTTCATCACATGGAAAAGTTAAGGTCATGCAGGAAAGGTCAGAAATTTTAAAGTGGCACCCTGTGTTCTTTGCCACCACTCTCTAACCCCCTATAAACCAATTTTTTCCTTCCCATAGCATTCATCATCATTGGATATGCCATGTACGCCCTCACTTTGTTTGCCATGTGTCGCATTGTATTAAACTGTTAGTTCCATAGGATAGAGATATTATCTCTTTGTTCACTGCTGTGTCCCGTTAGCTTAGAACAGTGATTAAAATAGAAGAGCTTCTCACCAATCATTTTGTATTGGATGGATAAATAAGTCAAAGATCATGGGAAAAAGTTGCCACAGTATAAAATTTAGTATTTATACCTTATTATTGCAAATAATATAGAGAAAGAGTGATTCTTTCAAATTCTTGGCTTAAATAAAAAAAAAATAGAAGCCTCACATTTCTAAGTTCTCTGTTTGGGCTAAATTCTAGAATTCCATAATTATGCTAAAATATGTTCTTATCTTTTTCAGCCACACAGCAAAAAAAAAAAAAGAAAAAAAAAAGATGGAAAAATCAAATTTCAAATCCTCTATCTTCCAGTTTCAATAAGACTTGAATTCATAACCTTTTAGATTTTCAATGTAACATTTGGGAATTGACTGAAAAAGAGAAGGAGGTCAAATTTGAAGGTTTGAATTCATTCATTCATTCAACAAATCTCTTTTGAGAGTTTATTATGTGCTACATCCTGCTCTAGATGCTGGGGGAAAAAAAAAAAAAAAAACACTCTGTCATGCACATTATCTTATAATGAAGATTCTTCCTTGGCTGGTAAGATCATTTCTTCTTCTTCTTTCAGAAGATCCATTAGCAACCTCTACTGAAAGAATAATCTGGAAAGAAGAAGGACATATATGTAAGTCTCCCCCTTTTCTCCAGATTGCACCAGATTAGATCATTCTCTGTGGATCAAGTTCCAAGTCAAACCTGGGAGCAGAAAACTTACATGTAAGGACTTAGTGACTCTAAAGTTGTTATAAATGTCATTATTTAGAATAAAATCAGGAGAAGTCGACCTTTGAGGTTTCTGTAGGCTGCACAAAATTTAGGTTGAACATAATTTTAGTTTGGCTTGAATTTATGAATCTGAGTGCATTTGCCAGATATTCTGCACTCAGTGTGCTAGGTCAAGCAGATGGGAGTGTTTATAATCTCTCTTCTTGATTAGATGGCATATTTGGATTCACTAGTGGGCCATGAAAACTAAATTTGAGATGCCAGAAATTCCTGATTAAAATGTAGTGAACAGAGTTTATGAGCATAGAAGAATACAATATTTGAGTAGATTCATCAGGTGAGAAATACCCACTGCCCCCATACAATGCCCTCAGAATGAAGACAGAAGTCAATTTATTCACCAAATCAGTATGAAATCCACTCCATAGAGTCTATAGTGGCCTTTAAAAAGTGGTTGTAGATTCATTGTTCTCTGTAGGGAGATATTAATACTTCAGTTAACTGGGCTTTCGGATTTCAGTTGGAACCTCAGGATTCCCAGGACAGCAAAGTCTGAGAAAGTACTTCATAAAGCATCTCAGATATGTTTCATAAATCTTGTTCCTAGATTCCTCAAATTCAACCCCTGCTTTTTTTTTTTTTTTTTAACAGAGTAAATATGTACTAGGAAACTAATAAAAAATTGAAATTAACATATCAGAAAATATTCAAAACTGGCTCAGTTCTTCATGGATTCTGGGCAAACTGAACAACTCTAGGGTTCATTGCTGAGAGTGGAGCTTACTTTTAGTGAGTCTTTTAATCCTACCTAAAATAATTTTCCTTTTTTTCTAATATTATTTAATTAATTTATTTTTTAATTGAAGGATAATTGCTTTACAGAATTTTGTTGCTTTCTGTCAAACCTCAATTTTCCTTGTTTTTAAACATACATTTATAATAGCATTCAGCAGAATTTTCAGTTCAGTTCAGTTCACTCGCTCAGTCGTGTCCAACTCTTTGCAACCCCATGAACTGCAGCATGCCAGGCCTCCCTGTCCATCACCAACTCCCAGAGTTCATCCAAACCCATGTCCACTGACTCGGTGATGCCATCTAACCATCTCATCCTCTGTCATCCCCTTCTCCTCCTGCCCTCAATATTTCCCAGCCTCAGGGTCTTCTCAAATGAGTCAGGTCTTTGCATCAGGTGGCCAAAGCATTGGAGTTTCAGCTTCAACATCAGTCCCATCAATGATCACCCAGGACTGATCTGCTTTAGGATGGACTAGTTGAATCTCCTTACAGTCCAAGGGACTCTCAAGAGTCTTCTCCAACACCACAGTTCAAAAGCATCAATTCTTCGGCGCTCAGCTTTCTTCACAGTCCAACTCTCACATCCATACATGACCACTGGAAAAACAATAGCCTTGACTAGACAGACAGACCTTTGTTGACAAAGTAATGTCTCTGCTTTTCAATATGCTGTCTAGGTTGGTCATAACTTTTCTTCCAAGGAGTAAGCGTCTTTTAATTTCATGGCTGCAGTCACCATCTGAAGTGATTTTGGAGCCCCCCAAAATAAAGTCAGCCATTGTTTCCACTGTTTCGCACCCCACCCCCCGCCCCCCATCCATTTGCCATGAAGTGATGGGACCAGATGCCATGATCTTTGTTTTCTGAATGTTGAGTTTTAAGTCAACTTTTCATTCTCCTCTTTCACTTTCATCAAGAGGCTTTTTAGTTCCTCTTCATTTTCTGCCATAAAGGTGGTGTCATCTGCATATCTGAGGTTATTGATATTTCTCCCGGCAATCTTGATTCCAGCCTGTGCTTCCTGCAGCCCAGCGTTTCTCATGATGTACTCTGCATATAAGTTAAATATACAGGGTGAAAATATACAGCCAGACATACTCTTTTTCCTATTTGGAACCAGTCTGTTGTTCCATGTCCAGTTCTAACTGTTACTTCCTGACCTGTATATAGGTTTCTCAAGAGGTAGGTCAGGTGGTCTGGTATTCCTATCTCTTTCAGATTTTTCCACAGTTTATTGTGATCCACACAGTCAAAGGGTTTGGCACAGTCAATAAAGCAGAAATATATGTTTTTCTGGAACTCTCTTGCTTTTTCAATGATCAATCAGATGCTGGTAATTTCATCTCTGGTTCCTCTGCCTTTTCTAAAACCAGCAGAATTCTCATATCCACTCTAATCCTTATATGATTCATATGTGCATGGGGACCAAATTGAAACACCTTTCATCCAAAATAGTAAGCCAAAAGCAATACTATTTCATGTAGGGAATGAGAGTTTAGTGTCACCATCAGAGACACAAAATATTATTTCCTGGTTGTCCTCAAAAGAAGTTAGATGATTTGGGGAGAAAAATAGTGGTTTAACATATTTCATTAATTGGAAATTTCAAATGCAGAGATTTTACCTGACATGTCCTCCTTATTTGAGCAAATCAATAGAGCCCTATGATTTGATAAAACCAATTAAACTGTCAGATGTTGTTTTTTTCCCCTTTCACCTCCAATAGTTAGAGAATACCAGAAAATGAAGGCAGAGACAACAGTATATGTTCATTTTGTTACACTGTGTTTTAGTCACACTTTGGCTCTAAGACACAAATGAGAATAAAATGTCCCAACATGGTATAAAATCATAACATCTCCTCACTGATAGTACTTAGAGATCACAGGATATTGGGTATAGTATATACTGTTAAGAATTAATTGGGACATAAAATAGGAGATTGATTCCATAAAAAATTAGGTGTCCAAGATTTCAGTAAAATTTCTGTTGGTCTAGTGTTCTGTGTGTGTTCCAACCTATGTGGGTTAGTCGCTCAGTAGTGTCTGGCTTTTTGCAACACCAAGGACTGTAGCCTTCCAGCCTCCTCTGTTCATGAAATTCTCCAGGTAAGAATACTGGAGTGGGTTGCCATTTCCTTTTCCAGGGGATCTTTCCTGATACAGGAATTTGAACCCAGGTCTCCTGCACTGTATGCAGATTCTTTACTATCTGCACCACCAGGGAAGTGCAAGTAAGAATGTAGACTGTTAGAAAGTGAAAATCAAAGTAAATAAATCAATAAATAAACAAGAGATGGAGAAAGCAATCATATCTTTCAGTATTACACCTGATGATGATTCACTGAAAAGCAAAAACAAAACCTTTGCTACCCCTCTCCGCTTTCCACCCCATACACCACCTGACCTACTCGGATTATCGGACATAGAATTTTTGCTTCCTAGTGAGAAATATTTCATTGGTATACACATTTGATTGCTTCAATAGAAAGATAAAGGTTTTACTGAAGTAGCCGGCAACAGCAAGAATTACCTTGTTGAGTAGGGAGTTTAATCTTAACTATTAATGATAACAAGGATATCAATCGCTTAGGTCCAGAGGAAAAGAGAATTTTCCAGGGTATCCTTTGACAATTCTATTGAGGAAAATAGTAAAACTCCAAGGGCTCAGAACACCCAGGAATCAAATTATAGGTTATACCCCTGGATAATAAGCTGTTGCATTACTTCGGATATATTTTGACATATGTTTTAAATTCTTGAAGCAAAGTGGATGTCTATAATTCACTCCTGTGAATAAAATTACTCTTCTTATAATAATAATGAGGGTAATGATGATGATAGAAAATATTTATGTATTTCTTAATATGTCTGTGACACTAAGTACCTTTTATAGATAACTAAGTTAGTCCTACATTCTAAGGTAGATGTTATTGTTAATATATGTTTATTAGGATGTGTAAATCTAAAAGAAGACTTTTATAACCTTCTTAAAAATGTCTGTTGCTACTAGATGATGGGATAACCCCTACTATAAAAGTTAAATAGAGCTAAATTTAAAGACAAGAGAGGATAGAAAATGAAGTTAGAAGAGCTGAAGTTCTACTGGACATTCTTATACACTTTGCCAAAGCCAACCACATGGAAATCTTGTGCATCATGTTAAAGGTGATGCCCCATCTCTGACTTTTTTCTCCTTATTTTCCAGATGTGTTTCAATTTTACATTATAACGAGAGGAATCAAGAAAGCTACTGATTGCTAAGAAAACATAAATATCATTATTATTTTTACTCATTAAGTTGACTGAAAATTTTGATTGATCATCTTAAGATCCTCAGTATAATTTAATCAATTCCTGAAACTAAAAATGAATATTAAATTATTTTTTAAACTTTCAGAGGTACAAGAGAAAAAGGCTAGCTTTTTGAAAATAAAACACTAGTCTCTGGTGATGTGTGCATCTCTGAGCATTGATTTTTAAATTGGTCCAGACTTTTTTGAGTGATGGTAGGGAATACAAGGCAGGCTTCATATTAGCATACACAGAACAACTTCCAGCAGATGTTGTGAGAGGCTTCACTGATTTGTCCTACAATCAGCTGGGCAACTGTTTCATTTTGATTCTCGATGAAAGCTAATGCATCCATTCTAGTCTGAATTATTCCTTTGATGAATTTTCTGTATGGTTCTAAATGCAACCTGATAGCATTTTGAACAATGCTTTAAAAAAACACTGGTAATAACTTCTATCTTTCTAAAAGAATTTAAACATCAGTGTCTAGTGAACATTTAGCAAGATTCAAAGGGTTTATGGTCTCACCTAAATTTGGAGTCATGGGGAAAACATATATATTCTATACATATGAATCACCTTACATCATTTTATTTTAAAAAGTCTTGTCCATATAACCATAATGTTTAGCAACAGACAAGTAAAAAATGTGATTTCTTTGAAATTTTCTAATATCCTAAATATAAGAAATGATATATGTAAATAAGAAATGCATTGCATAAATAAGCCAATATTATGAGCCTCAACATTTTGAATTCATTTAAAATGAATGATTTTTCTCTTTTTTATTTAATATAACGAAGTTTATTTATTTATTTATTTTGCTCAGACTTGTCAGTACTTAACAAACCATGTTTCCTTAAAGTACTAAACACAAGCAAAATAAAACAAGCAGAAGTTAATTTTTAACATATATATTTAAATAAGTAGTATTTTGGAATAGTCATCAAACTGTACAATATACTTAATTCAAAATCATTTTTATGAATATAACCAGTTTTCCCACTCCTGTTTTAAATTTACATTTAAACATTCCTGGAAGATTTTTAGTATCCTGTGATGGCTAATCATTATCACTGGAAGAAGGGTAGGGATTATTTTTTTAAATAAAAAGAGTAATCCAGATGAATTATACCAATTTTGTCAAAAGCAAGATGTAATGTAAACTAATAGGATTAATTATCTTATGAGTGACAAAAAATGCTGATTTTCAGAGTGAAGGTGACCCATTTGGCAAAGATATGCTGACATTAATTTTTTAATATTTATTTATTTTGGCTTTGTTGGGTCTTAATTGCTGTACAGATTTACTTTTTTAAGAGCTCCATGATTTAAAGAGTCCAGCCACTTAAATACATACATTTTGGTATATTTATAAATTAACTGTATTAATATAAACTCAAATTTCTCAATGATACTAAGCTACATGAGAATGATTATTAGCGGAATACTTATCTGCAAACCCCAGCTGTGTTACATTGAGAACATTTATTGAAAATCCAGTTTGCTAAACAGAAACAGACTTTGAGGATGAGCTTATGGTTGCCAGAGGGAAGGATGGGGGAAGTGACATCTAGGGAATTTGGGATGGACATGGACACACTGTTACATTTTAAATGAATAATCAACAATGACCTACTGTATAGCACATGGGACTCTGCTCAGTATTACGTGGCAGCCTGGATGGGAAGGGGGATTGGAGGAGAATGGACACATGTAGATGTATGGCTGAGTCCCTTAACTGTTCACCCGAAACTATCACAACATTGTTTATTAGCTATGAAAGTGAAAGTGAAGTCGCTCAGTTGTGTGTGACTCTTCATGGCCCCATGGACTGTAGCCTACCAGGCTCCTCCCTCCATGGGATTCTCCAGGCAAGAGTACTGGAGTGGGTTGCCATTTCCTTCTCCAGGGGATCTTCCTGACCCAGGGATCAAACCCGGATCTCCCGCAATCCAGGCAGACGCTTTAACCTCTGAGCCACAGGGAAGCCAATACAAAATAAAAAGTTAAAATAAAATCCAGTTTGTGATTCACATCCAGAAAACTGACATATTTTATTTAGAATATCTAGAAGAAAGGATTGTTCTCTTTGTTTGTGAATGACTTCACTTAATCTCAATAATCCTATCTCCAAATATGAGGGCATCCCTGGTGGCTCAGTGGTAAAGAGTCCACTGCCAATGTAGGAACTGCAGGAGAGGCAGGTTTAATATCTGTTTCAGGAAGATCCCTTGGAGTAGGAAATGTCAACCCACTTCACTATGCTTACCAGAAAAATCCCATAAGGAAAGAGGAGCCTGGTGGGCTACTGTCCATGGTGTCACACAGATTAGGACACAACTGAGGAGCTGAGCCCATTTCCAAGTACAGTCAGATTCCGAGCAAGTAGTTTTAGGACCCTGACATGAATTCTGGGGAGATATGATTCAACCCAAATGGGGGAGCCATTGATAGAAGCTATTGAAAGCTTAACCTGTGGAGAAAACTCCCCAACAGGAGTTTTTGTGTAGGGTACAACTATTATCAATTACATTTCTACCTTTCTCAAGCCCTTTTATTTTCTAACTGAAATCAAACAGAAGTGATAAGAGTCTGTTCAAATCAATCCATTTTCAAGCTCCCGAGGTGGAAAAGGGTAGAGAATAGATGTGCAAGGACAACTCCATTCAGCGTGGCAACCACTTTACACATCAATTGTCTGACTGAAAAACTCTTATCCCAGCTCAGGGAAACCACAAATTTTGTATCAGACACTGTGTCAATAAGGATGATTTTAATTCAGTTATATTCCTACCTGAAATTAAGGCAAGCTTAAAATAAATTATACGGAGGGGCGGAGGGTGGTGAATTGTAAAAAGAACATTTAATTCACATAAAACACAGCTGCTTGAGTAATCCTTCTTAAATTGTCATGAGACTTAAGATGTTAACCATAATTTCTTTCTTATAGCATCCATTTCCATTTCCCTCCCACTATATTTGACAGTATATTGGTAAGATAGAGTTACTTCTGGTGCAGTCATGAAAGCTTTCATTTCCTCAAGTTTTGAATCCTTGATGTTCTGTCCCTAATGTTTTCTCTCTTATTTTTTTAAATAAATAAGATAAAACTTTAATTAGTTATACCCCAATACAAAATGATTTTGGTGTTAAAAAATAAAAATAAAATTAAAAAGAAATAAGATAAATTTCAATGGGGGTAATTTTAGCTTTACAGAAAGGATTTAAAGATAGTACAGTGTTCCCTTATACATATTTTATTCATTTTCCCCTAATGCTGACATCTTGCATAAAATGTCACATCTGTCAAAACTAAAAATTAATGTTGGTGCATTAATTTATAAACATTTATAAAATTTAATTTCTAAAAATTTATAAAACTTGAGGTTTTCATAAGGACTTCACTAGCTAGTCTATTAATGTCTTTTCTTCTGTGCCAGAATTCAGTACAGATTGCCACATTGCTTTAGTTATCAGGTGTCCTAAGTCTCTACTCTTCAGTTACAGTTCTTCAGACTTTCCTTGTTTTTTGTTTCTTCGTTTTCCCATGACTTTGACAGTTTTGAATAGTTGTAGAAAGTCACTCAGCTGGGGTGTAGCTATTTTCTTTGTTTGACTGTTACGGTGGGTTACGGATTTTGAGGACAAATTAATAGAGGTGAAATGCTTGTTTCTACATTGCTCAGGCATCAAAAGGTTGATATCAAAATTACATACTGCTGGTGAAGTTAATCTTGATCACTTGGTTAAAGTTGGTTAGGGGAATGTTTGCTGAATTTCTCTATCATATGTTACTATTTTCTCGTTTCCATATTCTATTTTTGGAAGTAATCATTAATTCCAGCCCACTTTAGGGAAGGGATAAATAAGCTCCATTTCAAGAAAAGGAAGATCATACATCATTTGGGAGTACTCTAAAAGAAGCTTTCTAACATGAACTCTAACCCTCCCCATGTCCCCACCGGTAACCATTAACTTGTCTATATTTGTGAGTTTGCTTCTTTTCTGTTATACTAATTTGTTATATTTGTAATATTTTACATTTAAGTATTCAGATCAGATCAGATCAGATCAGTCACTCAGTCATGTCCAACTCTTTGTGACCCCATGAATCGCAGCACGCCAGGCCTCCCTGTCCATCACCATCTCCTGGAGTTCACTGAGACCCACATCCATTGAGTCAGTGATGCCATCCAGCCATCTCATCCTCTGTCGTCCTCTTCTCCTCCTACCCCCAATCCCTCCCAGCATCAGAGTCTTTTCCAATGAGTCAACTCTTCGCATGAGGTGGCCAAAGTACTGGAGTTTCAGCTTCAGCATCATTCCTTCCAAAGAAATCCCAGGGCTGATCTCCTTCAGAACGCACTGGTTGGATCTCCTTGCAGTCTAAGGGACTCTCAAGAGTCTTCTCCAACACCACAGTTCAAAAGCATCAATTCTTTGGTGCTCAGCCTTCTTCACAGTCCAACTCTCACATCCATACATGACCATAGGAAAAACCATTGCCTTGACTAGATGAACCTTTGTTGGCAAAGTAATGTCTCTGCTTTTGAATATGCTGTCTAGGTTGGTCATAACTTTCCTTCCAAGGAGTAAGCATCTTTTAATTTCATGGCTGCAGTCACCATCTGCAGTGATTTTGGAGCCCAGAAAAATAAAGTCTGACACTGTTTCCACTGTTTCCCCATCTATTTCCCATGAAGTGGTGGGACCGGATGCCATGATCTTCGTTTTCTGAATGTTGAGCTTTAAGCCACCACATAGCATTTCCTTTGTCTGATTATAATACCCTCCAAGTCCATTCATGTTGCTGCAAATGGCCAAATCCCATTCTTTTTTATGGCTGAGTAATATTCCACTGTATGTATGTCTATATGTGTATACAACATACATACAACACTTTCTTTATCTATTCATCTACAGATAAGACACTTAGGTTCTTCCATATATTGGCATGTGTAAATACTGCTGCTATGAACATTGGGGTATATATATCTTTTCAAATTAGTGCTTTTGATGTTTTTAGAAATATTCCCAACAGTGGAATTCCTGAATCATATGGTAATTCTAATTTTACTTTTTTGAGAAAACGCCATACTGTTTTCTACAACGCCTGCACCAGTTTACATTCTCGTCAACAATGTATGAGAGATCCCTTTTCTTGACATCCTCACCAACATTTTTTGTTTGTGTTCTTTTTAATTTTAGCTATTTTAACAGATAGAAGCAAAAAGCAATGGAGAAAAGGAAAGATATAAGCATTTGAATGCAGAGTTCCAAAGAATAGCAAGAAGAGATAAGAAAGCCTTCTTCAATGATCAATGCAAAGAAATAGAGGAAAACAACAGAATGGGAAAGACTAGGGATCTCTTCAAGAATATCAGAGATACCAAAGGAACATTTCATGCAAAGATGAGCTCGATAAAGGACAGAAATGGTATGGACCTAACAGAAGCAGAAGATATTAAGAAGAGATGGAAAGAATACACAGAAGAACTGTACAAAAAAGATCTTCACAACCCAGATAATCACAATGATGTGATCACTGACCTAGAGACAGATATCCTAGAATGTGAAGTCAAGTGGGCCTTAGAAAGCATCACTATGAACAAAGCTAGTGGAAGTGATGGAATTCCAGTTGAGCTATTCCAAATCCTGAATGATGATGCTGTGAAAGTGCTGCACTCAAGATTCCAGCAAATTTGGAAAACTCAGTAGTGGCCACAGGACTGGAAAAGGTCAGTTTTCATTCCAATCCCAAAGAAAGGCAATGCCAAAGAATGCTCAAACTACCACACAATTGCACTCATCTCACATGCTAGTAAAGTAATGCTCAAAATTCTCCAAGCCAGCCTTCAGCAATATGAGAACCGTGAACTTCCTGATGTTCAAGCTGGTTTTAGAAAAGGCAGAGGAACCAGAGATCAAATTGCCAACATCCGCTGGATCATGGAAAAAACAAAGAGAGTTCCAGAAAAACATCTATTTCTGCTTTATTGACTATGCCAAAGCCTTTGACTGTGTGGATCACAATAAACTGTGGAAAATTCTGAAAGAGATGGGAATACCAGACCACCTGATCTGCCTCTTGAGAAATTTGTATGCAGGTCAGGAAGCAACAGTTAGAACTGGACATGGAACAACAGACTGGTTCCAAATAGGAAAAGGAGTTCATCAAGGCTGTATATTGTCACCCTGCTTATTTAACTTATATGCAGAGTACATCATGAGAAACTCTGGGCTGGAAGAAGCACAAGCTGGAATCAAGATTGCTGGGAGAAATATCAGTAACTTCAGATATGCAGATGACACCACCCTTATGGCAGAAAGTGAAGAGGAACTTAAAAGGCTCTTGATGAAATTGAAAGTGGAGAGTGAAAAAGTTGGCTTAAAGCTCAACATTCAGACAACGAAGATCATGGCATCCGGTCCCATCACTTCATGGGAAATAGAGGGGGAAACAATGGAAACAGTGTCGGACTTTATTTTTCCGGGCTCCAAAATCACTGCAGATGGTGACTGCAGCCATGAAATTAAAAGACTGCAGCCATGAAATTAAAAGACGCTTACTCCTTATGACCAACCTAGATAGCATATTCAAAAGCAGAGACATTACTTTGCCAACAAAGGTTCGTCTAGTCAAGGCTATGGTTTTTCCTGTGGTCATGTATGGATGTGAGAGTTGGACTGTGAAGAAGGCTGAGCGCCAAAGAATTGATGCTTTTGAACTGTGGTGTTGGAGAAGACTCTTGAGAGTCCCTTGGACTGCAAGGAGATCCAACCAGTCCATTCTGAAGGAGATCAGCCCTGGGATTTCTTTGGAAGGAATGATGCTAAAGCTGAAACTCCAGTACTTTGGCCTCCTCATGTGAAGAGTTGACTCATTGGAAAAGACTCTGATGCTGGGAGGGATTGGGGGCAGGAGGAGAAGGGGACGGCAGAGGATGAGATGGCTGGATGGCATCACTGACTCGATGAACGTGAGTCTCAGTGAACTCCAGGAGTTGGTGGTGGACAGGGAGGCCTGGAAGGCTGTGATTCATGGGGTCGCAAAGAGTCGGACACGACTGAGCGACTGATCTGATCTGATCTGAAAAGATGTGAGGTGATGTCTCATTTTGGTTTTGATTTGCATTTTCCTGATGATTAGTGATGTTGAGAATCTTGTCATGTGCCTGTTGGCCATCTATATTTTCTTTTTGGGAAAATATTGTTAAAATGGCCAACCTACTTAAGGCAGTCTACAGACTCAGTTGAATCCCAATCAAAATACCAATGGCCCTTTTCACAGAAAAAATACTTTTAAATTTTTGAACATAAACACAAAAAAATCAAAATAATCATGTGAAAGAAGAACAGAGCTGGAGGAATCATGCTGTCTGACCTCATATTATAAAGTAAAATGCTACGGTAATCAAAACAGTTTGGTAGTAGCAAAACAAATAAAAATGACATATAGATCAATAAAACAGATCAGAAAGCCCCCAAATAAACCCATGCACTTATGGCCAATTAATCTCTGACAAAGGAGACAAAAATATGCAATAGGAAAAAGACAGTCTCTTCAAGAAGTGTTGCTGGGAAAACAGAAAGTTACATGTAAAAGAATAAAATTAGAAAATTCTCTACACCATATACAAAAATAACTTCAAAATGGATTAAAATCCTAAACATAAGACTGGATACAAAAATCCTTGAGGAAAACATAGACAGAACACTCTTTGCCAAAAATTACAGCAATCCTTTTTGAATCTGTCTCCTAAAGCAAGGGAAATTAAAGCAAAATAAACAAATTGAACCTCATTAAGCTTAAAAGCTCTTGCACAGAAAAGCAATCCATCAACAAAATGAAGAGACAACCTATTAATGGGGGAAAGTATTTGCAATTGATATTGCCAATATGGTCTTAATATCCAACAAACATAAAAAAAACTCATATAATTCAATGTCAAAAACAAAGAACCTGATTAAAAAATAGACCAAAGAACTTAATACAGCTTTTGGTTTTATTATAATTTTAATCATTAGCCTTAGGATTCCTAGTCAAAACACCATTTTCTAAAGTTATTTAAGCTAGCTTCTTTACTTAAAACTGTGTTAGTGACATTTATTTTTAGCATTGTATCAACAGCATAAAAAATTTCATTGACTTTGCTTCTGTTTTGTTACCTTATCTACTAGCATTGTTCCCCTCACTTGTTGGCAATACTTTGAAATGTTTAACTGCATGATCCCTTTTTAGATGACAGATGCAGAGGACTGATTTTGGTTTCATAGACACATGACTTGTTTCATACTTACTTGTTTTTTTTAGGTTATATATGTTTTACATTAAGTTATACATGCAGCCATGAAATTAAAAGACGCTTACTCCTTGGAAGGAAAGTTATGACCAACCTAGATAGCATATTCAAAAGCAGAGACATTACTTTGCCAACAAAGGTTCGTCTAGTCAAGGCTATGGTTTTTCCTGTGGTCATGTATGGATATGAGAGTTAGACTGTGAAGAAGGCTGAGCGCCGAAGAACTGATGCTTTTGAACTGTGGTGTTGGAGAAGACTCTTGAGAGTCCCTCGGACTGCAAGGAGATCCAACCAGTCCATTCTAAAGGAGATCAGCCCTGGGATTTCTTTGGAAGGAATGATGCTGAAGCTGAAACTCCAGTACTTTGGCCACCTCATGCGAAGAGTTGACTCATTGGAAAAGACTCTGATGCTGGGAGGGATTGGGGGAAGGAGGAGAAGGGGATGACAGAGGATGAGATGGCTGGATGGCATCACTGACTCGATGGACGTGAGTCTGGGTGAACTCCAGGAGTTGGTAATGGACAGGAAGGCCTGGCGTGCTTCGATTCATGGGGTTGCAAAGAGTCGGACATGACTGAGCGACCAATCTGATCTGATCTGATACATGTATTAATTATACTTACATCTAAAGGTAAAAAACTAGCAACACATACATGATTAAATATAACATTAAAACTTAAATGTGAAAATGTACATGTGGTTAATTAAGAATCTATAAATAAAATAATGACCAAAAATTTTCCTATAGCTGTTTTCACCTATATTCTGAGTCTCAACATAGAATCCTAGATAATGATTCTATTATCCCTATAAATTACCTTTATTTTCTGTGAAAGTATACAGTTTAACAAGATGATTTCCAATTCAGGAAAGGAGTATGTTGAGGCTGTATATTGTCACCCTGTTTATTTAAATTATATGCAGAGTACATCATGAGAAACGCTGGGCTGGAGGAAGCACAAGCTGGAATCAAGATTGCCAGGAGAAATATAAATAACCTCAGATATATAGATGACACCACCTTTATGGCCGAAAGTGAAGAGGAACTAAAAAGCCTCTTGATGAAAATGAAACAGACTGAAAAAGTTGATCTAAAACTCAGCATTCAGGAAACTAAGATCATGGCATCTGGTCCCATCACTTCATGGCAACAGATGAGTAAACAATGAAAACAGTGACAGACATTATTTTTGGGGGGCTCCAAAATCACTGAAGATGGTAACTGCAGCCATGAAATTAAAAGATGCTAGCTCCTTGGAAAAAAGTTATTACAAACCTAGACAGTGTATTAAAAAGCAGAGACATTATTTTGCCAATAAAGTTCCGTCTAGTCAAAGCTATGGTTTTTCCAGTAGTCTTGTAAAGATGTGAGAGTTGGACTATAAAGAAAGCTAAGCACCAAAGAATTGATGCTTTTGAACTGTGGTGTTGGAGAAGACTCTTGAGAGTCCCTTGGACTGCAAGGAGATCCAACCAGTCCATCCTAAAGGAAATCAGTCCTGAACATTCATTGGAAGGATTGATGCTGAAGCTGAAACTCCAATACTTTGGCCACCTGATGCAAAGAACTGACTCACCTTAAAAGACCCTGATGCTGGGAATGATTCAAGGTGGGAGGAGACAGGGAGGACAGAGGACAAGATAGTTGGATGGTATCAGCGATTCAATGGACATGAGTTTGAGTAAACTCTGGGAGTTGGTGATGGACAGTGAGGCGTGGGGTGCTGCAGTCCAAAGGGTCACAAAGACTCAGACACAACTGAGCAACTGAACTGAACTCACCTGAACTGGATGATGACTGGGGTGTCTTTTGTTGTTGTTCAGTTGCTCAGTCATGTCTGACTCTTTGCAGCCCCGTGGACTGTAGAAATCCAGGCTTCCCTGCCCTTCACTTTGCTGAAATTCATGTCCACTGAGTCAGTGATGCCAGCCAACCATTTCATCCTCTGTTGCCCCCTTCTGTCTTTAAGCTGTGGCTAACAAACACATGAAAAGATGCTCAACATCACTCATTATCAGACAAATGAAAATCAAAACCACTATGAGGTACTATTTCACGCCAGTCAGAATGGCTGCGATCCAAAAGTCTACAAGCAATAAATGCTGGAGAGAGTGTGGAGAAAAGGGACCCCTCTTACACTGTTGGTGGGAATGCAAACTAGTACAGCTACTATGGAGAACAGTGTGGAGATTCCTTAAAAAACTGGAAATAGAACTGCCTTATGATCCAGCAATCCCACTGCTGGGCATACACACTGAGGAAACCAGAAGGGAAAGAGACACGTGTACCCCAATGTTCATTGCAGCACTGTTTATGACAGCCAGGACATGGAAGCAACCTAGTTGTCCATCAGCAGATGAATGGATAAGAAAGCTATGGTACATATACACAATGGAGTATACTCAGCCATTAAAAAGAATTCATTTGAATCAGTTCTAATGAGATGGATGAAACTGGAGCCTATTATACAGAGTGAAGTAAGACAGAAAGAAAAACACCAATACAGTATACTAACACATATATATGGAATTTAGAAAGATGGTAACAATAACCCTGTATACGAGACAGCAAAAGAGACACTGATGTATAGAACAGTCTTATGGGCTCTGTTGGAGAGGGAGAGGGTGGGAAGATTTGGGAGAATGGCATTGAAACATGTATACTATCATGTATGAAACGAGTCGCCAGTCCAGGTTCGATGCACGATATTGGATGCTTGGGGCTGGTGCACTGGGACGACCCAGAGGGAGGGTATGGGGAGGGAGGAGAGAGGAGGGTTCAGGGTAGGGAACACATGTATACCTGTGGCAGATTCATTTCGATATTTGGCAAAACCAATACAATATTGTAAAGTTTAAAAATAAAATAAAATTCAAAAAATAAAAAAAATAAATCAAATCCTTAGTTAAAATGTTCTAATGAAAAAAGGCATATATATTTAAAGTTCTAGTATTTCATTATGATTAAATTTTATTATTTAAATTTACATAGTTACTTAGCCCCTCTCTTTCTCTTTAACAATTTTCCCCCCTCCTACTACTGTTGGCAGGTCAGATTGTCTGGTATTTCCATCTCTTGAAGAATTTCCCACAATTTATTGTGATCTACACAGTCAAAGGCTCTGGCATAGTCAATAAAGCAGAAATAGATGTTTTTCTGGATCTCTCTTACTTTTTCGATGATCCAACGGATGTTGGCAATTGGATCTCTGGTTCCTCTGCCTTTTCTAAAACCAGCTTGAACATCTGGAATTTCACGGTTCATGTATTGCTGAAGCCTTGCTTGAAGAATTTTGAGCATTACTATACTAGCATGTGAGATGAGTTCAGTGGTGCAGAGGACTGAATATTCTTTGGCATTGCCTTTCTTTGGGATTGGAATGAAAACTGACCTTTTCCAGTCCTGTGGCCACTGCTGAGTTTTCCAAATTTGCTGGCATATTGAGTGCAGCACTTTCACAGCATCATCTTTCAGGATTTGAAATAGCTCAACTCGAATCCCATCACCTCCACTAGCTTTGTTTGGAATGATGCTTCCTGAGTCCCACTTGACTTCACATTGCAGGATGTTTGGCACTAGGTGAGTGAAGAAATCTCTATTCTTTCCCATTCTATTGTTTCCCTCTATTTCTTTGCATTGATCACTGAGGAAGCCTTTCTTATCTCTCCTTGCTATTCTTCAGAACTCTGCATTCAAATAGGTATATCTTTCCTTTTCTCCAGCGCTTTTCACTTCTCTTCTTTTCACAGCTATTTGTAAGGTATTCTCAAACAGCCATTTTGCTTTTTTTGCATTTCTTTTTTCTTGAGGATGGTCTTGATCCCTGTCTACTGTACAATGACATGAACCTCCATCCATAGTTCATCAGACACTCTGTCTATCAAATCTAGTCCCTTAAATCTATTTCTCACTTCCACTGTATAATCATCAGGGAGTTGATTTAGGTCAATCTGAATGGTCTAGAGGTTTTCCCCACTCTCCTCAATTTATGTCTGAATTTGGCAATAAGTAGTTCATGATCTGAGCCACAGTCAGCTCCTGGTCTTGTTTTTGCTGACTGGATAGAGCTTCTCCATATTTGGCTGCAAAGATTATAATCAATCTGTTTTCGGTATTGACAATCTGGTAATGTCCATGTGTAGAGTCTTCTCTTGTGTTGTTGGAAGGGGGTGTTTGCTATGACCAGTGCGTTCTCTTGGCAAAATTCTATTAGCCTTTGCCCTGTTTCAGTATGTACTCCAAGGCCAAATTTGCCTGTTACTCTGGGTGTTTCTTGATTTCCTACTTTTGCATTCCACTCCCTTATAATGAAAAGGACATCTTTTGGGGGTGTTAGTTCTAAAAGGTCTTGTAGGTCTTCATAGAACTATTCAACTTCAGCTTCTTCAGCATTACTCGTCGGGACATAGCCTTGGATTACTGTGATACTGAATGGTTTGCCTTGGAAACGAACAGAGATCATTCTGTCATTTTTGAGATTGTATCCAAGTACTGTATTTCTGACTTTTGTTGACTATGATGGCTACTCCATTTCTTCTAAGGGATTCCTGCCCACAGTAGTGGACATAATGGTCATCTGAGTTAAATTCACCATTCCAGTCCATTTTAGTTCACTGATTCCTAGAATGTCGATGTGACCTGCCTCTTGAGAAACCTGTATGCAAGTCAGGAGCAATAGTTAGAACAGGACATGGAAAAACAGACTTGTTCCAAATAGGTAATAGAGTATGTCAAGGCTGTATATTGTCACCCTGCTTATTTAACTTATATGCAGAGTACATCATAAGAAATGGTGGGCTGGAGGAAGTACAAGCTGGAATCAAGACTGCCGGGAGAAATATCAATAACCTCAGATATGCAGATGAAACCACCCCTATGGCAGAAAGTGAAGAACTAAAGAGCCTCTTGATAAAAGTTAAAGAGGAGAGTCAAAAAGTTGGCTTAAAGTTCAACATTCAGAAAACTAAGATCATGGCATCTGGTCCCATCACTTCACAGCAAATAGATGAGGAAACAATGGAAACAGTGGCTGACTTTATTTTTCTGGGCTCCAAATCACTGCAGATGGTGATTGCAGCCATGAAATTAAAAGATCACTTACTCCTTGGAAGGAAAGTTATTAGCAACCTAGATAGAATATTAAAAAGCAGAGACACTACTTTATCAACAAAGGTCCATCTTGTCAAGGCTATGGTTTTTCAAGTAGTCATGTATGGATGTGAGTGCTGGACTATAAAGAAGGCTGAGTGCTGAAGAATTGATGCTTTTGAAGTATAGTGTTGAAGAAGACTCTTGAGAGTCCTTTGGACTGCAAGGAGATCCAACCAGTCCATCCTAAAGGAGATCAGTCCTGGGTGTTCACTGGAAGGACTGATGCTGAAGCTGAAACTCCAATACTTTGGCCACCTGATGGGAAGAGCTGACTCATTTAAAAAGACCCTGATGCTGGGAAAGATTGAAGGCAGGAGGAGAAGGGAACAACAGAGGATGAGATGGTTGGATGGTATCACCGACTCAATGGACATGAGTTTGGGTAAACTCCAGGAGTTGGTGATGGACAGGGAGGCCTGGTGTGCTGTGGTTCATGGGGTCATAAAGGGTCGGACATGACTGAGTGACTGAACTGAACTAAATACTGTTGGAGGAGATCACCAGAAAGACTTGACCGCCAGCTGACCCAGTGGTTGGATCAGTCCTTGGAATATACGTTCTGCTTACTGTTCCCATATTAACAGTCATTTCAGGGATGCAGCTTTGACAGAGTAACATGCTGTTGAGACAATGTGGCCTGAATAAGTGACTGAATGCTGTATTAGTCCTCTGAATAAACTTTTAAGATTCTTGCAGGCAGGCTCAGAGGTCTATTCCTTTTGCCCAAGACAAGCCTCATACAGAAGTTCCTTTGCTTACTAAAACTGCCACTTACCAATCTGGAGAGGTCAGCATCTTCCCTTGGTCTCTCCCTTCTCTCTGTATAGAGCCAGTTTTGAATTTCACCTGGAGAATTCCCAAGACTGAGGATCAACAAATATGTGCCTGGAATAGTTGACATTAAATTAATTAGTAATAATAAATTCTGGGGCTAGAAAAATGCTTTTGGTACATCACACAATGTTCTTTTCAACTGAAATCTGTTAATTATTTTGTATTAATTAAACCCAATTAATTCTATTTAATTATTGGAATCATCAAGAATGTCAGCATCTTAAGACAAAGACTGTAATAAACTCATTATATAATTTATACTTAATTATATAACAATCAAAGGGTCAGTCCAAAAAGAGGATATAACATTTCTACATATGAATGGATAGAGAAGTTGTAATACATAATCCACAGAACATATATATATATATATATATATATATATATATATATATATATATATATATATCAATATTATTCAGCCAAAAAGAAGGATATTCACAGATATATGCCATATAAGCAAATTGGGAAATAGAGTATTCATTGTTCTCAATAAATTAAAAGCTCTTGCCAATGATATTTACTGATAAAAATTCTATGGTTTTATTCAGATTAAAATAAATCTTTATGATATTTCTCCATTGTTATCTTCCTAACACTCATCTTTGTACCTTCATTCATTTGTATAATACAATAAAAATGATTTTCAAAAATTTACACAGAAATTTATTTTTTTTTCCTTTTTTAATGGCATATTTATTTATTTTATTTTATTTTTAAACTTTACATAATTATATTAGTTTTGCCAAATATCAACTTTACTATGTTGTTCATAAAACAAGGTACATTTTAAATTACATGTCTCATAGAAAAGTGAATTAGTGGTTATTTTTAAAACTGACACAATGTTTTTTTGAAAGTATGGGCTGAAATGGAAGGATCCATGGAATTCAAGTCTATGCTATAGATTCTCTTTCATGTGCTAAATCAAGTGCATCTTCTAACATTAAATATTTCACAAACTGAAATGAACATTATAAGCCAAGAAACTTCATAAAGAGGTAAACAATAGAAAGAAATACCATGAAATCTAATAGGATCTACAATCCACTATTTTAATATTAGTTGAAACATATATATCTCTGTTATTTGAATCCATTACATTTCTTATATATATATACTCAAGAGTAGAGACAATTTATGATCATAATGCAAAATCAAACTGCTTTTGTAACAACTGTATGAACTTCAGTGTTTCTACATAATTTTAAAAAGAATGTGCTGTAAGTATCATATACACATTCTTTTTAAAAATTGCATAGAAAATCTTGATGGGATGGGTTTCCCTGGTGGTTCAGTGGTAAAGAATCCACCTGTCTACACATTTACATAAGTATGCACACTACCCAATTCTTATGTATCTGTACATTATAGTAAGAATTTCTCAGTAAACATTTGAAAGTAATATTTTTGTTACATAGAAAAATGTAATAAGTTCTGAGAGAAAATTCAAGTTTTCAGAACAAGAGCCACTTTATTCAGTTGTGGAACTATATTTTATCAGATTTGAGTTTTTCCAAGGTAACACATATTAATAGACTAAAACATAATACACAAAAGTATATTTAAGTATGTTTTACTATATTTCACTCAGGGCAGATAATCCAGTATTATAGAAGTTAATGACTTAATAACTGCACAATGTTTATGTCAATTTACAATAGCCAAGTTGTCAATGTATTTGTCTGTGTTAGTCATTCAGTTGTGTCCAAATCTTTGTGACCCCAAGGACAGTAGCCTGCCAGGCTCCTCAGTCCATGGAATTCTCCAGGCATGAATACTGGAGTATATATACCACAACTTCTTTATCCATTCATCTGTCGATGGACATCTAAGTTGCTTCCATGTTCTAGCTACTGTAAATAATGCTGCAATGAACAATGGGATTACCATATGTAAAATATATAGCCAACAGGAATTTGTTGTATGCCTCAGGACACTCAAACAGGGGCTCTGTATCAATCTAGAGGGGTGGGATGGGGTGGGAGATGGGAGGGAGGTTCAAAAGGGAGAGGATATATGTATACCTATGGCTGATTCATGTTGAGGTTTGACAGAAAACAACAAAATTCTGTAAAGCAATTATCCTTCAATAAATAAATAAATAAATACTGGGGTAATTTGCCTTTCCCTTCTCCAGGGGAATCTTCCTGACTCAGGGATCCAACCCAGGTCTTCTGCATTTCAGGCAGATTCTTTACCATTTGAGCCATCAGGGAAACCCTTTAAATGTATATATAGATATTAAATCTATATAATTCATTGATAATTTCCAATTACAGCTAAGTAAAGGAAAAATACATAACTAATGGAATAGTTTTATGATAAATATGCAAAATATAAACTTCAATATTTACATGAAATAATATTTTGTTCATTTAATTTATATAAAATATCTAAAGGAATGAATAATTTCCTGCTTAACCACATAATAAGAATTGCTTTGTAAATTTAAATATCATCTAAAAATATAATTCAAAGATAATAATAGAAGAAAAATCAGACCATTTTCATGTTTTCTAATTTTATAATTGCATATATTTTACCTGCCTGACTAGAAGTGAAATGAAAAGATAACCAGTTTTACTAATTAAAAATTGTTTTACAGCATGGCACTCTACTAATTGAGTGAATCCACTTCAAGATGGGTTTTGGTGCAAGTTAGTCATTAACTGCATAACATAGAACCCCCAAATTTGGTGGCTAATTATTTATTTAGCTTATGATTCTAAGTATTACTATTTCAGCTGGGTTCAGCTTATTGTGGTTTTCAGGGTGAAGCTGGATTCTCTCATTCACCTGGCGTCAGATGCATGTAAGCTATGTGTTAGCTTTTCTGATATGGACTCATTTTTCTTACATGTATAGGGCTTGGGCAGCATCATTTGAGATGACATGTTTCTGGTGTGCATAATCTCTCATTCTATAGCAGACTAGCCTATGCATCCCATGGGAGCCATAAATCCAAACATGCAGAGTGGAAGTAAGCAAGGCTTGGAACCAGAAGGCCATCATTCTGACACATCCTATTAGACAAATAATATCACAAATTTAGAACAAAACAACTAGGTTTCACGTCTCAATGGAAGTAATTGCAAAGTCATGAGGTACAGTCTGTACATAAGAAGAAAGAACAACAGATGTCCATTTTTGTGACTTACTACTGCTGGAAGCAGAAGAACTTTGTATCAACATTATAAAAAAGGGGGGGGGGGATAGTTCTGATAAGCAGAACACATGGGAGAAAAAGCTGGGGAAGGATTAGTCTGTATTGATGAAATAACAATACTTTCAAATAGAAAATAATGAGTTTGTACTTTTCATTTGCAGCTATGTAAGATACTCCTCATCCAAGTTAAGGAGCAGTGGCTGCGCTTTGCTGGAGCAGCCGTGAAGAGATACCCCACGTCCAAGGTAAGAGAATCCCAAGTAATATGGTATTGTGAGAGGGCATCAGAGGGAAGACACACTGAAACCATAATCACAGAAAACTAGCCAATCTGATCACACAGACCACAGCCTTCTCTAACTCAATGAAACTAAGCCATCCCGTGTGGGGCCACGCAAGACGGGAGGGTGATGGTAGAGAGGTCTGACAGAATGTGGTTCACTGGAGAAGGGAATGGAAAATCACTTCAGTATTCTTGCCTTGAGAACCCCATGAACAGTATGAAAAGGCAAAATGGTAGGATACTGAAAGAGGAACTCCCCAGGTCAGTAGCTGCCCAATATGCTACTGGAAATCAGTAGAGAAATAACTCCAGAAAGAATGAAGGGATGGAGCCAAAGCAAAAACAATACCCAGTTGTGGATATGAATGGTGATAGAAGCAAGGTCGATGCTGTAAAGAGCAATATTGCATAGGAACCTGGAATATCAGGTCCATGAATCAAGGCAAATTGGAAGTGGTCAAACAGGAGATGGCAAGAGTGAACATCGACATTCTAGGAATCAGCGAACTAAAACGGACTGGAATGGGTGAATTTAACTCAAATGATCATTATATCTACTAGTGTGGACAGGAATCCCTTAGAAGAAATGGAGTAGCCATCATGGTCAACAAAAGAATCTGAAATGCAGTACTTGGATGCAATCTCAAAAACGACAGAATGGTCTCTGTTCATTTCCAAGGCAAACCATTCAATATCAGAGTAATCCAAGTGTATGCCCTAAACAGTAATGCTAAAGAAGCTGAAGCTGAAAGGGTCTATGAAGACCTACAAGACCTTTTAGAACAAACACCCAAAAAAGATGTCCTTTGCATTATAGGGGATTGGAATGCAAAAGTAAGAAATCAAGAAACACTCAGAGTAACAGGCAAATTTGGCCTTGGAATACGGAATGAAGCAGGGCAAAGGCTAATAGAGTTTTGCCAAGAAAATGCACTGGTCATAAAAACACCCTCTTCCAACAACACAAGAAAAGACTACACGTGGACATCACCAGATGGTCAACACTGAAATCAGATTGATTATATCCTTTGCAGCCAAAGATGGGGAAGCTCTATACAGTCAGCAAAGCAAGAATGGAGCTGACTGTGGTTCAGATCATGAACTCCTTATTGCCAAATTCAGACTTAAATTGAAGAAAGTAGGCAAAACCACTAGACCATTCAGGTATGACCTAAATCAAATTCCTTATGATTATGCAGGGGAAGTAAGAAATAGATTTAAGGGACTAGATCTGATAGACAGAGTGCCTGATGAACTATGGACGGAGGTTTGTGACATTGTAGGGATCAAGACCATCCCCATGGAAAAGAAATGCAAAAAGCAAAATGCCTGTCTGAGGAGGCCTTACAAATAGCTGTGAAAAGAGAAGTGAAAAGCAAAGGAGAAAAGGAAAGATATAAGCATCTGAATGCAGAGTTCCAAAGAATAGCAAGGAGAGAAAAGAAAGCCTTCTTCAGCGATCAATGCAAAGAAATAGAGGAAAACAACAGAATGGGAAAAACTAGAGATCTCTTCAAGAAAATTAGAGATATCAAGGAGACATTTCATGCAAAGATGGGCTCAATAAAGGACATAAATAGTATGGACCTAATAGAATCAGAAGGTATTAAGAAGAGGTGGCAAGACTACATAGAAGAACTGTACAAAAAAGATTTCCATGACCCAGATAATCACAATGGTGTGATCACTCACCTAGTAATTACAGACATCCTGGACTGTGAAGTCAAGTGGGCCTTAGAAAGCATCACTACGAACAAAGCTAGTGGAGGTGATGGAATTCCAGTTGAGCTATTTCAATCCTGGAAGATGATGCTGCGCTCAATATGCCAGAAAATTTGGAAAACTCAGCAGTGGCCACAGGACTGGAAAAGGTCAGTTTTCATTCCAATCCCAAAGAAAGGCAATGCCAAAGAATGCTCAAGCTACTGCACAATTGCACTCATCTCACATGCTAGTAAAGTAATGCTCAAAATTCTCCAAGCCAGGCTTCAGCAATACGTGAACCATAAACTTCCATTGTTCAAGCTGGTTTCAGGAATGGCAGAGGAACCAGGGATCAAATTGCCAACATCCACTGGGTCATGGAAAAAGCAAGAGAGTTCCAGAAAAACATCTACTTTTATTTTATTGATTATGCCAAAGCCTTTGACTGTGTGGATCACAATAAAATGTGGAAAATTCTGAAAGAGATGGGAATACCAAACCACCTGACCTACCTCTTGAGAAACCTATATGTAGGTCAGGAAGCAACAGTTACAACTGGACATGGAACAACAGACTGGTTCCAAATAGGAAAAGGAGTCAAGGCTGTATATTGTCATCCTGCTTATTTAACTTATATGCAGAGTACATCATGAGAAACCCTGGGATGGAAGACGCACAAGCTGGAATCAAGATTGCCAGGAGAAATATCAATAACCTCAGATACACAGACGACACCACCCTTATGGCAGAAAGTGAAGACAAACTAAAAAGCCTCTTGATGAAAGTGAAAGAGGAGAGTGAAAAAGTTGGCTTAAAGCTCAACATTCAGAAAACTAAGATCATGGCATCTGGTCCCATCACTTCATGGGAAATAGATGGGGAAACAGTGGACACAGTGGCAGACTTTATTTTTTTGGGCTCCAAAATCACTCCAGATGGTGACTGCAGCCATGAAATTAAAAGACGCTTACTCCTTGGAAGGAAAGTTATGACCAACCTAGATAGCATATTCAAAAGCAGAGACATTACTTTGCAAACAAAGGTCCATCTAGTCAAGGCTATGGTTTATCCAGTGGTCATGTACGGATGTGAGAGTTGGACTGTGAAGAAATCTGAGCACCGAAGAATTGATGCTTTTGAACTGTGGTGTTGGAGAAGACTCTTGAGAGTCCCTTGGCCTTCAAGGAGATCCAATCAGTCCATTCTAAAGGAGATCAGTCCTGGATGTTCTTTGCAAGGGCTGATGCTAAAGCTGAAACTCCAATACTTTGGCCACCTCATGCGAAGAGTTGACTCACTGGTAAAGACTCTGATGCTGGAAGGGATTGGGGGCAGGAGGAGAAGGGGACAACAGAGAATGAGATGGCTGGATGGCATCACAGACTCGATGGACGTGAGTTTGAGTGAACTCCCGGAGTTGGTGATGGACAGGGAAGCCTGGCGTGCTGCAATTCATGGGGTCGCAAAGAGTCGGACACGACTGAGCAACTGAACTGAACTGTTGTGGGTATTACTTTAAATCTATTCTAATCTTCAACATTGTAACATGCACATGTGCACACATAGACATGTACAGTATCACAGTCCTCACTGGGAGCGCTGCTTTAGAATGCCAGTAGGTTTGGTGGCTGGTTGTTCACTTCATATTTTATCAACTCAGCTTGAAATTTGATGTTTTTAACTGAGCTTTCCCTTAGTTCCTACCATATCTTTTCATTTTCAAAATCTGCTCAATGCATATTATATTTTATTTTTCCTGATCTTTTCTCTCTGAATGTGGAAATTTGATACTAAAGTGAATCTTACCTAGATATATAGTTTTTATCTATCAATTACTCTTGAATGAATAACATAATATCATGGAAAAACAATAACAATACATTAAAACCATAGTTTAACCTCCAGATTTACTTACTGATATTATGCTGCTATAACCTCCCCAATACATTTATTTCTTATTGACCTGACAGATTCTTAATGATATAAATGGGAGGAAAGTTTTTTTCTTATTTGTATCAACATGAAATTCTGGGAGATTTAGAGATTCTGAGTTACCTCTATATATAGAGGCTTTGAGTATACTGGAAAATAAGTAATTGAAAAAATGGCAACACCAAAGGGAAGGTATTTTAAATGTTTATATACAGCAAATAAATGTCTTTAAAAAATAGTAACACATATAAGTATTACTCTGGATATGGTATTCAGTTCAGTTCAGTCGCTCAGTCGTGTCCGACTCTTCGCGACCCCATGAATCGCAGCATGCCAGGCCTCACTGTCCATCACCAACCCGGTATTAGGATGTGTAAAATTATAAATCCATGCCACACATAGACAGTGTGATTATTTACATTTAAGTGGAAAGCTGTAACCTTAAGAGCTATTTTTCATTCTGTGCTTATCCATGTGAATGGAAGTATAGGATAATGGAGATGTTTAACTCTAAGCTCCTTATAAATGTTCCTCTTGGCCCTTCTTTGATAAATGCTATATCCATCCATTTATGATTTTATCATTTATCTAGAAATAGATAAGTGATAAAAATGGGCATTTATTTGAAGTCCATATATATTTTCTATAAGCAACACGTTAGAGGAATATTTTCAGGGTCAACCACTTCATTTTATTAAGGAAATTTTCGCATGCATGCTCAGTCATGTCTGAATCTTTGCAACCTCATGGAATGTAGCCCACCAGGCTCCTCATCCCTGGAAATTTTGAGGCAACGATGTTGGAGTAGGTTGCCATTTCCTCCTCCAGGGGATCTTCCCGACGTATGGATTGAACCTAAATCTCCTGAGGTTCCTGTGTTGGCAGGTGGATTCTTCACCACTGAGCCACCTGGGAAGCCTAGGAAAATTACTAGATGAGGAAAATAAAACCTTCAAGAAATTTCAACAGAAGTTAGGGATAATGGTCAAAAATAATAATTGATGGTAAAAATGAAGAATTTTACATTGACTTGCTGTAGAGGATTGTTTCCTCTAGCTGTTGACCTACATTGCCAAAAAATATAATTGACCTACTATCATTTTGATGTGGAGGTCTCTATTAAGGGAATCTCTCTTTTTTTCTTTCTTTCTTTTTTTTTGGAGGGGATAAGTGGCCTGGTCATGTATAATCTGTCTCTAAAAGCTCCAAAAGCTCTAGACTTGGAATGGCATCAAAGGTACTGTTGTTCCAAGAGAGGAAAAACGCTTCAGCTTCAGGATTGATTGTAAAAATACAGTGATAATATATGTCTTCCTAGTTTTCAATGATTTACTGTAAATATTACTGTTACTTATAGGTTTAAATATTATCAGAATAAATATTTTAAGAATAACTTAGGCATAATAAATCTTGTCAGGCTAGCAAAAGTAGATCTAGCTTTTAAATCTATCTGTAACTAAAATATATAGGCAATTAAGCCTATAGTTTCCTCATCTGTAAAGGTTTATATAAATGGTTTCAGAAGACTGGATATTATATTCTTAATATGATGAAGGAGCTGTCATCTGGTAAATTTCCTTTTAGTGAGTGAGGAACAAGATTACCAACTTACAATTTGGATAGAGGAAGGCACAAGGGAAACACTAAAGACACAGATCATAGAATAAGATAGTAAAGTTTAGCTGATGGGGTAGGGAAGTAAATTTGATACAGAAACATGGTTGGTTTGGGAGGGGGCACATAATGGAGGCCTAATTTTAAACTTAATTCATTTCAAGAGAACTTGGTCAATTAATATTTATAATTATTTCCACATATGTTCACTTCCTTAAAGGCTTCTGTTTGTTAGTTACTATGTGAAACAGCACCATCTTTAATGCTTAAAAGGACCTTGGTGAATTGTCCATAGCACACCACACTGTTATTTGTAAGTAGAAATGATTTCCCATCTTTAAAAAAGGTAGCCAGTTGCACTCTCAACAGAAAAGATCATGTAAATGTTCATCAACATGTGTGTGCTCTGCCAAGGTGCTTCAGTAGTGTCCTACTCTGTGAGATCCTCTGGGCTGCAGCCTGCCAGATTCCTCTGTCTGTAGATTCTCCAGGCAAGAATACTGGAGTGGATTATCATGTCTTCCTCCAGGGGATCTTTATCCAGGGGTTGAACCTGTGTCTCTTACATCTCCTGCATTGACAAGCAGGTTCCCCAATATGGTGCCATCTGAGAAGCCTGTATGAGTTCTATACTGTGCTTTAAAAAATATAAACACATTTCAAAAAGATTAGCATGCAAATTAGACCATATGTGCTTTCCTAGTGACAGTAGCTGATCTGCCTATAAATTTTCAATGGAAGTGCAGTGGTTTCAACTGTTTTACAAAGTAACAAAAAGTATAGAAGCAGATATAAAATATAACAAAAATGTTATATTATATGATAAAACTTCAGATTTTTTATTCTTTACCAAAGGCATTCTTATGTGAAACAGGACTGTTTAAATTCTGCAAATGAGTGATGGTAAAAAATTAAAATCTTGGTGCCCTGTCTTGATTTGTGCTGAGGTCCATTAGTACTTCGCATGACTGTTTTTTGCATGATTTGCACAAATCTTGACACAGTGACATCATAGCTTTGACCTCAAGATGCACTGGAAGGATCTCAGGGTCTCTTCAAGGGTCACAGACCACACCTTAAGGAGATCTGCATTAGAAGAATTTTCATGTTTGCTTTGTTTCTACTGCTCTACTTCAAACCCCAAGTCCAGCTAGGAAGTCTCAAGTTATTGGTGGTGTTTAGTCGCTAAGTCACATTTGACTCTTTTCCAACTCCATGGACATGTAGTCTGCCAGGGTCCTCTGTCGATAGAATTCTCCAGGCAAGAATACTGGAGTGGGTTGCCATTTCCTTTTGCAGGGGATCTTCCTGACCCAGGGATTGAATATATGTCTTTTGCATTGGCAGGTGGATTCATTACCACTGAACCACCAGGGAACCCCATAAGAAATCTCATACATATTTTCAAATATAAACTTACAAAATATCTTGTTATGAGAAATCTTCTCTGACGTATATGGTATCATCATCATAGTATTAAAACCATGGACTTTCCTTGAGATTTTCATAATAGCTGATATTTCCCATTAATTTATTTCTTATTTGAAATTTTATCTTCTAAGAGATCACAGATCATAACATCAAATAACTGAAGCCCCAGGGAATCATGCAGGATATCCCTGAACTGAATGGCTTAATGGACACAGCAGTAGACAGAATAATATCTAAGTGAGAAATGTGCACAAAACTATGTCAAACAACATTCAGACTCTTCCCTCTGAGGGACATGGAGACCTTTTGAAAGTCAATCAAAATCTACCTTAGGGACACATTTTCAAGCTAGTACTCCAGGGTTGCAGTCTACAATCATCATAAGGGCACAGACATGATATGCATTCTAGTTTTGCACTTTTTTTGCATCTTTCTCTCAATAGTGCCCAAATTACATCTCTACATCTGGGAAACTGAGAACAGAAATTTCCAAATACCATTAGGATGCCGTGTGACTAATCAATGCCAAAGCCAAACTCTTAGTTAGCACTGTTATGCCACAAGAAGTTGCTTATCTTCATTGAATTTATTTAGGCTACATGAGAAAGAAACTCAACGAGGATTAACAAAGAATTATCCAGGGTCCATGTGGGACTGCATCACTCTCCAGAGGTTCATTACTTCTGTCAGGAAGCTTTCCCAATATGGCCCCTTCAGTCTTAGGAATGCTGACAGCTCCCACTGTTACCAGCTATCTCTAGGATCCTGCACCTTTCCTTGTCAATTTCCCTGGAATTTGCCCACACCACAATAAACATCCCCTTTATTAAATCCTATGAAGCACACTTTTTAGAAGAAGCACAAGTACAGCTTGGATGATACCCAGGCTGGAATCAATATTGCCAGGAGAAATATCAATAACCTCAGATATGCAGATCAGATCAGATCAGATCAGTCGCTCAGTTGTGTCCGACTCTTTGCGACCCCATGAATCGCAGCATGCCAGGCCTCCCTGTCCATCACCAACTCCCGGAGTTCACTCAGACTCATGTCCATTGACACCACCCTTATAGCAGAAAACAAAGAGGAACCAAAGAGCCTCTTGATGAAACTGAAAGAGGAGAGTGAAAAAGCTGGCTTAAAACTCAGCATTCAGAAAACTAAGATCATGGCATCTGGCCCCATCACTTCATGGCAGATAGATGGAGAAACAATGGAAACAATGGCAGATTTTATTTTCCTGGGCTCCAAAATCACTGCAGATGGTGAATGCAGGCATGAAATTAAAAGACACTTGCTAATTGGAAGAAAAGCAAAGAAAAACCTAGACAGCATATTCACAAGCAGAGGCTTTTTTTTTTTTTTTTTTTGCCGACAAAGGTCCATCTAGTCAAAGCTATGGGTTTTCTGGTAGTCATGTATAGATGTGAGAGTTGGACCATAAAGAAAAGTGAGTGACAGAGAATTGATGGTTTCAAACTGTGGTGTTGGAGAAAACTCTTGACAGTCCCTAAGTCCAAGGAGATTAAACCAGTCAATCCTAAAAGAAATCAGTCCTAAATATTTACTGGAAGGACTGATACTCAAGCTCCAATAATTTGGCCGCCTGATGTGAAAGACTCATTGGAAAAGACCCTGATGCTGGAAAAGATTGAAGGCAGAAGGAGAAGGGGATGACAGAGGGTGAGATGGTTGAATGGCATGACTGACTCGATGGACATGAGTTTGAGCAAGCCCCGGGATTTGATGATGGGCACAGAAGCCTGGCGTGCTGCAGTTCCTGGGGTCACAAAGAGTCAGACATGACTGAGTGACTGAAATGTACTGAACAGATATTTCTTTCCTCTACCATCTCTTTCCCACCCAGAAACAGACTCATGTATCTACCCTGGGCTCACTTATGACACAAAGTAAACAAACAAATAGAGTTTCCAGGAGTGGCTTTTACCCACATTTTCCTTGCATATATACATAGTAGGTGCTCAATAAATGTTTGGTACATTAAATTATGAAAACATATCATCGATAGCAAAACTGACTTCCATCTCTTCCAACTATAAGTAAGTAGATTATTTCCCCTGAATTTCAAGTTTGGGTTAGGATATTTAGGATTTTAAGAAATGAGTGTCTCGTTAGGTTGACAAGTCATCCATTTCTTACTAGACTTCTCATTCTCAAACCTGGCTGTTATAACAGAAAAGTATTATGCTCCGAGTACTTTTATAATCATTCCATGACCCATCCCCCCAAATCTTGATTTAATTAGCCTGGATTGGATCCCAGACACCAGCAATTTTTTAAAGCTTCCCAGGTGGCTGGTTCTAAAGGGCGTCTGGGATTGCAAATCTCTACTCTTGGCACTCTCCACATTTCCTTTGCAGGGGTAATAAATCTTTGCTTTAGCCACAGTAAGGTTACAAATGTGAAGGAAAAAGTATGTGGACCATTGGGGAAAAGATACCTAGGGAAGTATTTCAAAATATTTTCCCTCTTAAATATAAACCTGTTGAATACATAAAGTGAACTGAATGTGCTTTAAAAAAAAATGTTATCCCAGCACCTAGCACTGTATGCTAAGCATGCTGCTTTCAAAGGTAAGTTTAAAGAATGAAAAACACAATTTTAGTCATATGGGAAATTGTTAGCATATGAATATACGGAAAATTTGGTGTTTAAGAGAGTGGAATGAACCCAGGATGTTGAGTAGATTAGTAACTGAAAATTACAATTGGCTTTTGGGCTATATGAGATATAAATGACAGCTGTGTGCTAGAAAGGTAAACTGTGATATTGGCAAGACTCTGTGTCTGTAGGACTATGGAAGCTCGTAATAGATCAGAATGACTAATGATAGCTGTATATTTTCACTGTACTTTCCCTTCCTTCCAGAATACATAAACCCAATCCCAAGCACAACACACTCTGTGATGATTACAGTAATAAAAAAACAAAAAACTTAGGAGTTGACAGGGGAAATGAAACAAACTTAGTAATCTAGATAAGAAAATTTAGACCATTGCATTCATACCTATATTCTCAAACTCATATTCCTCAACCAGTGGAGCTGAGGTTTACAAGTATTGCTACTGCTAAGTCACTTCAGTCACGTCCGACTCTGTGTGACCCCATAGATGGCAGCCCACCAGGCTCCCCGTCCCTGGGATTCTCCAGGCAAGAACATGGAGTGGGTTGCCATTTCCTTTCCCAAAGCATGAAAGTGAAAAGTGAAAGTGAAGTCACTCAGTAGTCTCCGACTCCTAGCGACCCCATGGATTGCAGCCTACCAGGCTCCTCCGTCCATGGGATTTGCCAGGCAAGAGTACTGGAGTGGGTTGCCATTGCCTTCTCCCTTACAAGTATTACTAGGGGTTATTATTAGAAAGTCCAATTAAGTTTTAGGCCACCACCACCAAGAAAGGTCAGCAATCATAAACATGAGTTACATATTCTTAATAGAAAATGCTAACTTTTTGAAAACAGGATACAAAAGATGAAAATATGCTTAATTATGAGATAATAAAAGCCAGCAGTGAAAGGTGAAATGGATGTAGACAATACTGATCTATTCATTTTATAATATCATAGATAGAAGGAAAAATACTTTTTCCTCTATTTGTATACCTCTGACCTCCAATTTCTGAATCTCTCCCTTTACATCCAAACACAATATTGCTGTTTCACATTTTTTAAAACAATGAAAATATTTCTGTCCTACATGGTACACAGAGTATCACCTGAAAATCACCCATTCAAACACAAATAGTGGTGGATAACATAACCAAAAATAGTTCAATTCAGTTCAGTCACTCAGTTGTGTCCAATTTTTGCTAGCCCATGGACTGAAACACATCAGGCTTCCCTGTCCATCACTAACTCCTGGAGCCTGGAGTTAGTGTCCATCTAACTATTTGGACAGTTTAGTTTAGATGGACATCTAAACTCGTGTCCATCCAGTCGATGATATCATCCAACCATCTCATCCTCTGTTGTCCACTTCTCCTGCCTTAAATTTTTACCAGCATCAGGGTATTTTCCAATGACTCAGTTCTTCACATCAGGTGGCCTAAGTATTGGAGTTTCAGATTCAGCATCAGTCCTTCGAATGAATATTCAGGACTAATTTCCTTTAGGATGGACTGGTTGATTGTTTGCTTTCAAAGGGACTCTCAAGAGTCTTCTCCAACACCACAGTTCAAAAGCATCAGTTCTTCAGCGCTCAGTTTTCTTATGGTCCAACACATCTATACATACCTCCTGGAAAACCAAAGCTTTGACTAGATGGATCTTTGTCGGCAAAGTATGTCTCTGCTTTTTAATATGCTGTCTTTGTTTGTCATAGCTTTTCTTCCAAGGAGCAAACGTCTTTTAATTTCATGGCTGCAATCACCATCTGCACTGATTTTGGAGTCCAAGAAAATATAATCTCTCACCGTTTTCATTGTTTCCCCACCTATTTGCCATGAAGTGATGGGACTGGATACTATGATCTAATTTTTCCAAATGTTGAGTTTTAAGCCAGCCTTTTCACTCTCCTCTTTCACTTTCATCAAGAAGCTCTTTAGTTCCTCTTCCCTTTCTGCCATAGGGTGGTATCATCTGCATATCTGAGGTTATTGATGTTTCTCCTGGCAATTGATTCCAGCTTGTGCTTCATCCAGCACAGCATTTCACATCATGTATTCAGCATAAACGTTAAATAAGCAGGGTGGCAATATAAAGCCTTGATGTACTCCTTTCACAATCTGGGACAAGTCCATTGCTCTATGTCTGGTTCTAACCATTGCTTCGTGACCTGCATACACATTTCCTAGCAGGCAGGTAAGGTGGACTGGTGTTCCCATCTCTAACCAAAATAACCAATTAGTTATTCATTTGATCAAGTTAAGCTTAAACATGTTACTGTGTATCAATTATATAAAATATATACTCAATACAATCTAGATACACACATATGCATGTGCACACACAAACACACCTAGGCATATAATCAAGCTATAGAAAACCAAAAACAAAGACAAAAAATAAAATTGCAGGAGAAAAACTATTAAAAATTCCAACATATGGAGGATGAACAACACCCTGCTGAATAATCAACAAATCACAGAAGAAATCAAAAAAGAAATCAAAATTTGCATAGAAACGAATGAAAATGAAAACACAACAACCCAAAACCTGTGGGACACAGTAAAAGCAGTCCTAAGGGGAAAGTTCATAGCAATACAGGCACACCTCAAGAAACAAGAAAAAAGTCAAATAAATAACCTAACTCTACACCTAAAGCAACTAGAAAAGGAAGAAATGAAGAACCCCAGGGTTAGTAGAAGGAAAGAAATCTTAAAAATTAGAGCAGAAATAAATGCAAAAGAAACAAAAGAGACCATAGCAAAAATCAACAAAGCCAAAAGCTGGTTCTTTGAAAGGATAAATAAAATTGATAAACCATTAGCCAGATTCATCAAGAAACAAAGGGAGAAAAATCAAATCAATAAAATTAGAAACGAAAATGGAGAGATCACAACAGACAACACAGAAATACAAAGGATCATAAGAGACTACTATCAACAATTATATGCCAATAAAATGGACAACGAGGAAGAAATGGACAAATTCTTAGAAAAGTACAACTTTCCAAAACTCAACCAGGAAGAAATAGAAAACCTTAACAGACCCATCACAAGCACGGAAATTGAAACTGTAATCAAAAATCTTCCAGCAAACAAAAGCCCAGGTCCAGACGGCTTCACAGCTGAATTCTACCAAAAATTTAGAGAAGAGCTAACACCTATCCTGCTCAAACTCTTCCAGAAAATTGCAGAGGAAGGTAAACTTCCAAACTCATTCTATGAGGCCACCATCACCCTAATACCAAAACCTGACAAAGATCCCACAAAAAAAGAAAACTACAGGCCAATATCACTGATGAACATAGATGCAAAAATCCTTAACAAAATTCTAGCAATCAGAATCCAACAACACATTAAAAAGATCATACACCATGACCAAGTGGGCTTTATCCCAGGGATGCAAGGATTCTTCAATATCCGCAAATCAATCAATGTAATACACCACATTAACAAATTGAAAAACAAAAACCATATGATTATCTCAATAGATGCAGAGAAAGCCTTTGACAAAATTCAACACCCATTTATGATAAAAACTCTCCAGAAAGCAGGAATAGAAGGAACATACCTCAACATAATAAAAGCTATATATGACAAACCCACAGCAAACATTATCCTCAATGGTGAAAAATTGAAAGCATTTCCTCTAAAGTCAGGAACAAGACAAGGGTGCCCACTTTCACCATTACTATTCAACATAGTTTTGGAAGTTTTGGCCACAGCAATCAGAGCAGAAAAAGAAATAAAAGGAATCCAAATTGGAAAAGAAGAAGTAAAACTCTCACTATTTGCAGATGACATGATCCTCTACATAGAAAACCCTAAAGACTCCACCAGAAAATTACTAGAACTAATCAATGATTATAGTAAAGTTGCAGGATATAAAATCAACACACAGAAATCCCTTGCATTCCTATACACTAATAATGAGAAAACAGAAAGAGAAATTAAGGAAACAATTCCATTCACCATTGCAATGAAAAGAATAAAATACTTAGGAATATATCTACCTAAAGAAACTAAAGACCTATATATAGAAAACTACAAAACACTGGTGAAAGAAATCAAAGAGGACACTAATAGATGGAGAAATATACCATGTTCATGGATTGGAAGAATCAATATAGTGAAAATGAGTATACTACCCAAAGCAATTTATAGATTCAATGCAATCCCTATCAAGCTACCAACAGTATTCTTCACAGAACTAGAACAAATAATTTCACAATTTGTATGGAAATACAAAAAACCTCGAATAGCCAAAGCGATCTTGAGAAAGAAAAATGGAAATGGAGGAATCAACCTACCTGACTTCAGGCTCTACTACAAAGCCACAGTTATCAAGACAGTATGGTACTGGCACAAAGACAGAAATATAGATCAATGGAACAAAATAGAAAGCCCAGAGATAAATCCACGCACATATGGACACCTTATCTTTGACAAAGGAGGCAAGAATATACAATGGATTAAAGACAATCTCTTTAACAAGTGGTGCTGGGAAATCTGGTCAACCACTTGTAAAAGAATGAAACTAGAACACTTTCTAACACCATACACAAAAATAAACTCAAAATGGATTAAAGATCTCAATGTAAGACCAGAAACTATAAAACTCCTAGAGGAGAACATAGGCAAAACACTCTCTGACATACATCACAGCAGGATCCTCTATGACCCACCTCCCAGAATATTGGAAGTAAAAGCAAAAATAAACAAATGGGACCTAATTAAACTTAAAAGCTTCTGTACATCAAAGGAAACTATTAGCAAGGTGAAAAGACAGCCTTCAGAATGGGAGAAAATAATAGCAAATGAAGCAACCGACAAACAACTAATCTCAAAAATATACAAGCAACTCCTACAGCTCAACTCCAGAAAAATAAATGACCCAATCAAAAAATGGGCCAAAGATCTAAATAGACATTTCTCCAAAGAAGACATACAGATGGCTAACAAACACATGAAAAGATGCTCAACATCACTCATTATCAGAGAAATGCAAATCAAAACCACTATGAGATACCATTTCACACCAGTCAGAATGGCTGCGATCCAAAAGTCTACAAATAATAAATGCTGGAGAGGGTGTGGAGAAAAGGGAACCCTCTTACACTGTTGGTGGGAATGCAAACTAGTACAGCCACTATGGAGAACAGTGTGGAGATTCCTTAAAAAACTGGAAATAGAACTGCCTTATGATCCAGCAATCCCACTGCTGGGCATACACACTGAGGAAACCAGAAGGGGAAGAGACACGTGTACCCCAATGTTCATCGCAGCACTGTTTATAATAGCCAGGACATGGAAACAACCTAGATGTCCATCAGCAGATGAATGGATAAGAAAGCAGTGGTACATATACACAATGGAGTATTACTCAGCCATTAAAAAGAATAAATTTGAATCAGTTCTAATGAGGTGGATGAAACTGGAGCCTATTATACAGAGTGAAGTAAGCCAGAAGGAAAAACACCAATACAGTATACTAACACATATATATGGAATTTAGAAAGATGGTAACGATAACCCTGTATACGAGACAGCAAAAGAGACACTGATGTATAGAACAGGCTTATGGACTCTGTGGGAGAGGGAGAGGGTGGGAAGATTTGGGAGAATGGCATTGAAACATGTGAAATATCATGTATGAAATGAGATGCCAGTCCAGGTTCAATGCACGATGCTGGATGCTTGGGGCTGGTGCACTGGGACGACCCAGAGGGATGGTATGGGGAGGGAGGTGGGAGGAGGGTTCAGGATGGGGAACACATGTATAATTTTTTTTTTAATTAAAATTGAATAAAAAAAATAATAAAAAAAATAAATAAATAAAATAAAATTGAAGATGTGCAAATGGAAGAGACAAAACTGTAGAGGTGCATGGATAATAAATACAGTGAACCTCTCATCAAAACCAGGCAAGCAAGAAAATCTTTGAAACAGAAAAATGTGCAGAATTACATATACGTATTCACCAAAATTACTCTTTAAAGGTGAACAGAAAGGAAGTTTCTTTTCAAATAAAACATGATGGAATTCATTACCAGCAGAAATGAAGAGATTCAGGTAGAAAAAATGATATGCAACAAAAACTTGGATGTATATTAAAAGTGGTGGATTCATTTTGATATTTGGCAAAACTAATAAAATTATGTAAAGTTTAAAAATAAAATAAAATTTAAAAAAAGGTAATGAAAAATTTTTAAAAATGTAAAACAAATGCTTATCTTCTTTATCATACTTCTCTAAAAGATCAATATTTATTGCAATAACAGCAACAATTTTTGGACTATAGCATAGGGTTTGAATGACATGAATGACAGTAAATTCACAAGGGATGAAGATAAGTATTAGGAATGCTGTGTTTTAAGTATTCACAATATTCTTAAGGTCCTAAATGTATTTGACATTGGACTTAGATTATTTAAAATACATATATACTGTAATTCATACATTAAAGTCAGATACCATAGAATGATAAAATATTGTTCAATGAAAACCTAGGACGGCAGGAAAAAAAAACCAATAATAAAAAGCATCAGATTAAATAAATGGTTTAATGTATAGGTCTCATAGAATCTTTAACATTTTTCAGTTCAGTTCAGTCACTCAGTTATGTCCGACTCTTTGTATCCCCATGGACTAAAGCACGCCAGGCCTCCCTGTCCATCACCAACTCCCAGAGTTTATTCACACTCATGCCTATTGAGTCGGTGATGCCATCCAACCATCTCATCCTCTATTGTCCCCTTCTCCTCCTGACTTCAATCTTTCCCAGCATCATAGTCTTTTCAAATGAGTCAGCTCTTTGCATCAGGTGGCCAGAATATTGGAGTTTCAGCTTCAACATCAGTCCTTCCAATGAATCAGTTCAGTTCAGTTCAGTCATTCAGTTGTGTCCAACTCTTTGCGACCCCATGAACCACAGCACACCAGGCCTCTCTGTCCATCACCAACTCCCGGAGTTCACTCAAACTCACGTCCATTGAGTCGGTGATGCTGTCAAACCAGCTCATCCTCTGTCGTACCCTTTTGCTCCTGCTCCCAATCCCTCCCAGCATCAGAGTCTTTTCCAGTAAGTCAACTCTTAGCATGAGGTGGTGAAATATTCAGGACTAATTTCCTTTTAGGATGTACTGGTTGGAACTCCTTGCAGTCCAAGGGACTCTTAAGAATCTTCTCGAACACCACAGTTCAAAAGCATCAATTCTTTGGCACTCAGCTTTCTTTATAGTCGAACTCTCACATCTATACATGACTCCTGGAAACACTGCAGACTTGGCTATATGGACCCTTGTTGACAAAGTAATGTCTCTGATTTTCAATATGCTGTCTCGTTTGGTCATAACTCTCCTTCCAAGGAGTAAGTGTCTTAATTTCATGGATACAGACACCATCTGCAGTGATTTTGGAGCCTCCAAAAATAAAGTCAGCCACTGTTTCCACAGTTTCCCCTTCTATTTGCCATGAAGTGATGGGACTGGATGCCATGATCTTAGTTTTCTGAATGTTGAACTTTAAGCCAACTTTTTCACTCTCCTCTTTCATTTTCATCAAAAGGCTCTTTAGTTTTTCTTCACTTTCTACCATAAGGGCAGTGTCATCTACATATGTGAGGTTATTGATATTTTTCCTGGCAATCTTGATTCTAACTTGTGCTTTATCCAGCCCAGTCTTTCTCAGGATGTATTCTGCATATAAGTTAAATAATATACAGCCTTGACATACTTTTTTCTATTTGGAACCAGTCAGTTGTTCCATGTCCAGTTCTAACTGTTGTTTCCTGATCTGCATACAAATTTCTCAAGAGGCAGGTCAGGTGGTCTGGTATTCCCATCCCTTGAAGAATTTTCCAGAGTTTACTGTGATCCACATAGTCAAAGGCTTTGGCATAGTCAATAAAGCAGAAACAGATGTTTTTCTGGAACTCTCTTGCCTTTTCCATGATCCAGTGGATGTTGGCAATTTGATCTCTGGTTCCTCTGCCTTTTCTAAAACCAGCTTGAACATCTGGAAGTTCACGGTTCATGTATTGCTGAAGCCTGGCTTGGAGAATTTTCAGCATTACTTTACTAGCATGTGAAATTAGTGCATTTGTGTGGTAGTTTGAACATTCTTTGGCTCTGCCTTTCTTTGGGATTGGAAAGAAAACACATTTTCCAGTCCTGTGGCCACTGCTGAGTTTTCCAAATTTGCTAGCATATTGAGTGCAGCACTTTCACAGCATCATCTCTTAGGATTTGAAATGGCTCAACTGGAAATCCATCACCTCCACTAGCTTTGTTCATAGTGATGCTTCCTAAGGCCCACTTGACTTCACATTCCAGGATATCTGGCTCTAGGTGAGTGATCACACCATCATGATTTCTGGGTCATGAAGATCTTCTTTGTACAGTTGTTCTGTGTATTCTTGCCATCTCTTCTTAATATCTTCTGCTTCTGTTAGGTCCATACAATTTCTGTCCTTTATCGAGCCCATCTGTGCATGAAATGTTCCCTTGGTATCTCTAAGTTTCTTGAAGTGATCTTTAGTCTTTCCCATTCTATTGTTTTCTTCTATTTCTTTACATTTATCACCGAGGAAGGCTTTTTTATTTCCCCTTGCTATTCTTCAGAACTCTGCATTCAAATGGGTATATCTTTCCTTTTCTCCTTTGGTTTTTGTTTCTCTTTATTCACAGTTATTTGTATGGTCTCCTTAGACAGCCATTTTGCTTTTTGCATTTATTTTTCTTGGTGATGGTCTTGCTCCCTCTCTCCTGTACACAGACCTCTGTCCATAGTTCATCAAGCACTCTCTCACATCTAGTCTCTTAAATCTATTTCTCATTTCCAATGTATAATTGTAAAGGATTTGATTTAGGTCATACCTGAATGATCTAGTGGTTTTCCCTACTTTCTTCAATTTAAGTCTGAATTTGGCAATAAGGTGTTCATGATCAAGCCACAGTCAGCTCCAAGTCTTGTTTTTTGCAGACTATATAGAACTTCTCCCTCTGTGGCTGCAAATAACATAATCAATCTGATTCCAGTGTTGACCATTTGGTGGTGTCCACGTATAGAGTCTTCTCTTGTGTTGTTGGAAGATGGTGTTTGCTATGACCAGTGCATTCTCTTGACAAAACTCCAGTAGCTTTGCCCTGCTTCATTCTAGCTTTGCCCTGCTTCATTCTGTACTCCAAGGCCATATTTGCCTGTTACTCCAAGTGTTTCTTGATTTCTTACTTTTTGCACTCCAGTCCCCTATAATGAAAAGGACATCTTTTTTGCGTGTTCTAGAAGATCTTGTAGGTCTTCATTGAATCGTTCAACTTCTTCAGCATTGCTGGTCAGAGCATAGACTTGGATTACTGTGATATTGAATAGTTTGCCATGGAAACAAACAGAGATCACCCTGTCGTTTTTGAGATTGCATCCAACTACTGCATTTTGGACTCTTTTGTTGACTATGATGGCTACTCCATTTCTTCTAAGGGATTCTTGCCCACAGTAGTAGATATAACGGTCATCTGAGTTAATTCTCCCATTCCAGTCCATTTTTATTCACTGATTCCTAAAATGTTAATATTCACTCTTACCATCTCCTGTTTGACCACTTCCAATTCATTCCAGGTTCCTATGCAATATTGCTCTTTACAGCATCGGACCTTGTTTCCATCACCAGTCACATCCACAACTGGGTGTTGTTTTTGGTTTGCCTCCATCTTTTCATTCTTTCTGGAGTTATGTCTCTACTCTTCTCCAGTAGAATATTGGGAATCTACTGACCTGTGGAGTTCATCTTTCAGTGTCCTATCCTTTTGCCTTTTCATACTGTTCATGGGGTATCAAAGCAGGAATGCTGAAGCGGTTTGCCATTCCCTTCTCCAGTGGACCACATTCTGTCAGACCTCTCCACCATGGCCCATCCATCTTGGGTGGCCCTACTCAACATGGCTCATCGTTTCATTGAGTTAGACAAGGCTGTTGTCCATGTGTTTAGGAATAGTTTTGAATTAGTACAAATTTATATATGAAAATGGTCATCTGCATAGAATGTTAAAGTGATAACAAATTATAGACTTAAATACATCATTTAAAAATGTATATTTTTAAAGAAGAATTCTTTAGAAACCAATTAATGTCCCTACAAAAAAAAGCATCTTTATGAAATTTACAACCAAACTTAACAGGTCCATTTAAACATGATGTAAAGAATACATAGAAAATACTTACAAGCATGAATGTGTCAGGTATGGATCCAGCAGGTTCAAGAAATTGTATTTTACAGTTCTGCACATAAACATTATCAGGAATTTATCAAATATTCTGAGCCATTGTGATATTCAGAGATGAAAATCAGTTCAACATTTGCACATAACAGATTGCAACTTGTTGGGACGTATTATGTCATTCATAGAGACAGAGTTGTTGCTAACATTTCACATTGCTCACTTTTGATTTTTTCCCCTCAAAACAAGAATTTGTTGGAAGCTCTACAGTGGAAATCTCTGAGAATGTAACAACCTGTAAGCCTGAGGGAGGAGGTAAATTCTTCCTCTGATTTTGTCAAACAGAACCTCCAAGGAATTGATAGAAAAAGTATTGTGCCTGTGCTTTCATGCCTTAGAAATAAGTAAAGGAAAAATCATATTCACCTCACTTCACCTAAAGAAAACACAGAGTGTTAGTGTACAACTTTCTTCTGAGAAACAAGGATGGATGCTTTTCTTCAAAGGAAGAGGCAGTGATTTTAAATTAAAGGAAACCAGGAAGCATTAGAAGAAAATGTACGTTGCACAGACAAATAATGAAAGGTATGTGGTTCTGTATAATTTCTTATTTAATAATTTCTTAAAGTGCTTATAATAATAATTTCTTCAATTGCTTCCTGCCATAAGGGCCACTGGACTCAGAAAGTAATAAATAAAAGAAAATAGAAAAGTACTGAGTTATATGGCACTTTTGTCAAAACTTCAGAGGCATTTTTTAAAAATTCATTTGTAACCTATTTGAATCTTTTATGGGGCTTCCCTGGTAGCTCAGATGGTAAAGAATCTGCCTGAAATACAGGAGACCTGTGTTCAATATCTGGGTTGGGAAGATGCGCCGGAGAAAGGAATGACTGCCCACACCAGTATTCTTTTCTTGAGAATTCCATGGACAGAGGATAATCCATGGGGTCGCAAAGAGCTGGAAACAACTAGGTGACTTTCACTTTCTGAATCTTTGTATGCCCTCCAAAATATGTCACATCAAAAGGCAAATGTGTCTACTATCAGCCTTATTTAATACTTGTTGGGGTCAGAGACAAAAGCACTAATATGATTTTATAGCATCTCCATATAGATAGCAGAGTCAAGCTCTGGGAATAAGGGTATGAGGTTTGAACACTGATTCTTAAAAAGTTCACATTTTTCTTCACCCCTTTCATTCATTACCTCTTTGTATAATAAGGAACAATATGTGCTAACTAAATAACTTAAAATCCTTTTTCTTTACTAGAGATATTAAAATATAAGCTACCATATATAAATTGAATACTTTTACCAAACCTAACACTAGTTTGTTAGCTTATGGTTACTGATTAAATTATTCAATGTAAATTTTAACTTGAATTTTACATTTCAGTTCAGTTACTCAGTCGTGTCCGACTCTTTGTGACTGCAGCACACCAATATTCCCTGTCCATCACCAACCACTTGAGCTTGACCAAACTCATGTCCATCAAGTCAGTGACACCATACAACCATAACATCCTCTTTTGTACTCTTCTCCTCCTGCCTTCAATCTTTCCCAGCATCAGTGTCTTTTCCAAAAAATCAGCTCCTCACATCAGGTGGCCAAAGTACTGGAGCTTAAGTTACAGCATCAGTCCTTCCAATGAATATTCAGGACTGACTTCCTTTATGACTGACTGGATTGATCTCCTTGCAGTCCAAGGGACTCTCAAGAGTCTTCACCAACACCTCAGTTCAAAAGCATCAGTTCTTTGGTGCTCAACTTTGTTTATGGTCCAATTCTCACATCCATACATGACTACTGGAAAAACCGTAGCTTTGACTAGACAGACCTTTGTAGGCAAAGTAATATTTCTGGTTTTTAATATGCTATCTAGATGGTCATAACTTTTCTTCCAAGGAGCAAGCGCCTTTTAGTTTCATGGTTGTAGTCACCATGTGCAGTGATTTTGGAGCCTAAGAAAATAAAATCTGTCACTGTTTCCACTGTTTCCCCATCTATTTTCCATGTTGAGATGGGACCAGATGCCATGATCTTAGTTTTCTGAATGTTAAGTTGGAACCCAACTTTTTCACTCTCCTTTCACTTTCATTAAGAAGTTTTCTAGTTCCTCTTCACTTTCTGCCATAAGGGTGGTGTCATCTGTATATCTGAGGTTATTGATATTTTTTCCAGCAATCTTGATTCTAGCTTGTGCTTCATCCAGCCTGGCATTTCACAAGATGTACACTGAATATAAACTAAATAAACAAGGTAACAATATACAGCACAGATGTACTCCTTTCACAATTTGGAAACAGTTCACCGTTCTATGTCCAGTTCTAACTGTTGCTCCTTGGCCTGCATACAGATTTCTCAGGAGGCAGGTCAGGTGGTCTGGTATTCCCATCTCTTTCAGAATTTTCCACAGTTTATTGTGATCCACACAGTCAAAGACTTAGAATAGTCAATAAAGCAGAAGTAGATGTTTTTCTAGAATTCTCTTGCTTTTTGTAAGGTCAAGTAGATGTTGACAATTTGATCTCTGTTTCTTCTGCCTTTTCTAAATCCAGTTTGAGCATCTGGAAGGTCATGGTTCACATACTGTTGAAGTCTGGCTTGGAGAATTTTGAGCATTACTTTACTAGCATGTAAGATGATGCAATTGTGTGGTAGTTTGAACATTATTTGAGATTGCCTTTCTTTGGGATTGGAATGAAAACTGAACTTTTCTAGTCCTGTGGCCACTGCTGCATTTTCCAAATTTGCTGGCATATTGAGTGCAGCAATTAACAGCATCATCTTTTAGGATTTGAAATAGCTTAATTAGAATTCCATCACCTCCAGAGCTTTGTTTGTAGTGATGCTTCCTAAGGCCCACTTGACTTTGCAACCCAGGATGTCCGACTCTAGGTGAGTGATCACACCATCGTGGTTATCTGGGTCATGAAAATCTTTTCTGAACATTTCTTTGGTGTATTCTTACCACCTCTTATTAATATCTTTTGCTTCTGTTAGGTCTATACCATTTCTGTCCTTTATTGTGCCCATCTTTGCATGAAATATCCCCTTGGTATCTCTAATTTTTTTAAGAGATCTCTAGTTTTTCCCATTCTGTTGTTTTCCTCTTTACTCTTTATTTCTTTGCATTGATCATGGAGGAAGACTTTCTTTTCTCTCCTTGCTATTCTTTGGAACTCTGCATTCAAATGGGTATATCTTTCCTTTTCTCCTTTAACTTTAGCCTCTCTTATTTTCTCAGCTAGGACTTCCACAGACAACCATTTTTCCTTTTTGCATTTTTTTCTCTTGGGCTTGATTACTGCCTCCTGTACAGTGTTACAAACCTCCATTCATAGTTCTTCAAGCACTCTGTCTATTAGATCGAATCCCTTGACTCTATCTGCACTTTCACTGTATAATCATAAGGGACTTTATTTAGGTAATACCTGAATTGTCTAGTGGTTTTCCCCTGCTATCTGCAATTTAAGAACAAAGTATGATTTTTAATCTACATTCTTCTTAAATTTCAGAAAGTAGGGAACACCACTAGTAGAATTTTAAATTTAAACCAAAGTATTTGATTATCTTAATAGTCTAATGTCTACCTAACTGAAAAAAAGAGTGATATTTTAAAAACATCAGTCACTAACCATACAGTGCCTAAGAATACTTGTTGTTCTTTTGTTATTGTTTAGTCATTAAATTATGCCTAACTCTTTGTGACCCTGTCGACTGTAGCCCACCAAGTTCCATAGTCCACGGGATTTCCCAGGCAAGAATACCGAGTGGTTGATCAAATACATGTCTCCTCCATTGGCAGGTGGGATCTTTACCACTGAAACACAAGAGAAGCCCACCTAAGAACGCTAACAGCTTTATAAATAAGAGGAGGGGAAGGAGAACACAACTACAAATGCTTTCACTCTGCATCTGTTCCCAGGTTTTCACAGTTACGTATCAAGACAATATATTGGCTAAATAATCAGTCTTCTAGCTCTATAAGCAATGTTAGAAATAAATGAGACATAAGTATATCAAAAGTGTACTATGTGAGGGTAAACATGAAGATGTAAAAGGGAACATCAAAATCACAAAATGTCAGGAAGAGGTGTAAAAAATGTATATTTTTTGGAATTACCAGTCTAAAGCATTAGATATAGGAAACTGAAGTTAATATTAGTAGGCTGTGATGATAAATACTTATATCAACATTATTTACATATTTTCCTATTTTTCAACTCTGCTGCAACTATTTTCTTTCTTTTTTCTGTTTCTATAAATTGGAATTAGAAAGGCAAAAGGGATTGACAGGGGAAGTAGGCAGATATCATGTATAAGTATCGCCTACTTAATAAGTGCTTAGAGGTGACCTTGCTGAATATTTTTTTAAGTTTTTTTTGACAGAAATCCAGGTATCCTGGGTTAGAAATGCAGTCAAATGCATCATAATTACATTTCATGTTTTTAAAATTAAACATCTCATGTGTCAATCACCATACTGAATATTAGAGAACTGAAATAGCTAGACCCTGACTCTTTGAATAAACCTTGGATATAAGATCCTTTGTTCTGAATATTTATTTTATATCTTAACCTTGAAACTCTCTAAATGTGTCATCAAGCCTCTTATTTATATTGCTGTTTACATAATTTATCTACATATTTGTAACTGTCACTGGGCAGTGAGCACCAGTGACTAAGTTCTGTTTAATATGTGTTGCGAGAGGGCATCAGAGGGCAGACGCACTGAAACAATAATCAGAGAAAACCAGTCAATCTAATCACACAGATGACAGCCTTGTCTAACTCAATGAAACTAAGCCATGCTGTGTGGGGCCACCCAAGACGGACAGGTCATGGTGGAGAGGTCTGACAGAATGTGGTCCACTGGAGAAGGGAATGGCAAACCACTTCAGTATTCTTGCTTTAAGAAACCCATGAAGTATGAAAAGGCAAAATGATAGGATACTGAAAGAGGAACTCCCCCAGGCCAGTAGCTGCCCAATATGCTACTGAAGATCAGTTGAGAAATAACTCCAGAAAGAATGAAGGGATGGAGCCAAAGCAAAAACAATACCCAGTTGTGGATGTGAATGGTGATAGAAGCAAGGTCCGATCTATAAAGAGCAATATTGCATAGGAACCTGGAATGTCAGGTCCATGAATCAAGGCAAATTGGAAGTGGTCAAACAGGAGATGGCAAGAGTGAACATTGACATTCTAGGAATCAGCGAACTAAAATGGACTGGACTGGGTGAATTTAACTCAGATGACCATTATATCTACTACTGTGGGCAGGAATCCATTAGAAAAAATGGAGTAGCCATTATGGTCAACAAAAGAGTCCAAAAAGCAGTACTTGGATGCTATCTCAAAAATGACAGAATGATCTCTGTTTGTTTCCAAGAGAAACCATTCAATATAAGAGTAATCCAAGTCTATGCCCCAAACAGTAATTCTGAAGAAGCTGAAGTTGAACAGTTCTATGAAGACCTACAAGACCTTTTAGAACTAACACGCAAAAAAGATGTTCTTTTCATTATAGGGGACTAGAATGCAAAAGTAGGAAGTCAAGAAACACCTGGAGTAACAGGCAAATTTGGCCTTGGCATATGGAATGAAGCAGGGCAAAGGCTAATAGAGTTTTGCCAAGAGAATGCACTGGTCATATCGAACACCCTCTTCCAACAACATAAGAGAAGACTCAACACATACATTAAATGGTCAACATTGAAATCAAATTGATTATATTCTTTACAGCCATAGATGGAGAAGCTCTATCCAAGACCAGGAGCTGACTGTGTCTCAGATCATGAACTCCTTATTGCCAAATTCAGACTTAAATTGAAGAAAGTAGGGAAAACCACTAGACCATTCAGGTATGACCTAAATCAAATCCCTTATGATTATACAGTGGAAGTGAGAAATAGATGTAAGGGACTAGATCAGATAGATAGAGTGCCTGATGAACTATGGACTGAGGCTCATGACATTGTACAGGAGATAAGGATCAAGACCATCCCCATGGAAAAGAAATGCAAAAAAGCAAAATGGCTATCTGGGGAGGCCTTACAAATAGCTGTGAAAAGAAGAGAAGCGAAAAGCAAGGAGAAAAGGAAAAATATAAAGCTCTGAATGCAGAGTTCCAAAGAATAGCAAAAAGAGATAAGAAAGCCTTCCTCGGCTATCAGTGCCAAGAAATAGAGGAAAATAACAGAATGGGAAAGACTAGAGATCTCTTCAAGAAAGTTAGAGATACCAAGGGAACATTTCATGCAAAGATAGGCTCGATAAAGGACAGAAATAGTATGGACCTAACAGAAGCAGAAGATATTAAGAAGAGGTGGCAAGAATACACAGAAGAACTGTACAAAAGAGATCTTCATGACTCAGATAATCACGATGGTGTGATCACTCACCTAGAGCCAGACATCCTGGAATGTGAAGTCAAGTGGGCCTTAGAAAGCATCACTATGAACAAAGCTAGTGGAGGTGATGGGATTCCAGTTGAGCTATTTCAAATCCTGGAAGATGATGCTGCAAAAGTGCTGCACTCAATGTGCCAGCTTATTTGGAAAACTCAGCAGTGGCCACAGGACTGGAAAAGGTCAATTTTCATTCCAATCCCAAAGAAAGGCAATGCCAAAGAATGCTCAAACTACCGCACAATTGCACTCATCTCACACGCTAGTAAAGTAATGCTCAAAATTCTCCAAGCCAGGCCTCAGCTGTACATGAACCGTGAACCTCCAGATGTTCAAGTTGGTTTTATAAAAAGCAGAGGAACCAGAGATCAAATTGCCAACAGCTACTGGATCATGGAAAAAGCAAGAGAGTTCCAGAAAAACATCTATTTCTGCTTTATTGACTATGCCAAAGCCTTTGACTGTGTGGATCACAATAAACTGTGGAAAATTCTGAAAGAGATGGGCATACCAGACCACCTGACCTGCCTCTTGAGAAATCTATATGCAGGTCAGGAAGCAACAGTTAGAACTGGACATGGAACAACAGACTGGTTCCAAATAGGAAAAGGAGTACGTCAAGGCTGTGTGTTGTCACCCTGCTTATTGAACTTACATGCAGAGTACATCATGAGAAATGTTGGGCTGGTAGAAGCACAAGCTGGAATCAAGATTGCCGGGAGAAATATCAATAACCTCAGATATGCAGATGACACCACCCTTATGGCAGAAAGTGAAGAGGAACTAAAAAGCCTCTTGATGAAAGTGAAAGAGGAGAGTGAAAAAGTTGGCTTAAAGCTCAAAATTCAGAAAATGAAGATCATGGCATCTGCTCCCATCACTTCATGGAAAATAGATGGGGAAACAGTGTCAGACTTTATATTTTGGGCTCCAAAATCACTGCAGATGATGATTGCAGCCATGAAATTAAAAGACACTTACTCCTTGGAAGGAGACCAACGTCGATAGCATATTGAAAAGCAGAGACATTACTTTGCCAACAAAGGTTCATCTAGTCAAGGCTATGGTTTTCCCTGTGGTCATGTATGGATGTGAGAGTTGGACTGTGAAGAAAGCTGAGCACCAAAGAATTGCTGCTTTTGAACTGTGGTGTTGTAGAAGACTCTTGAGAGTCCCTTGGACTGAAAGGAGATCCAACCAGTCCATTCTAAAGGAGATCAGCCATGTATGTTCTTTGGAAGGACTGATCCTAAAGCTGAAACTCCAGTACTTTGGCCACCTCGTGCGAAGAGTTGACTCATTGGAAAAGACTGATGCTGGGAGGATTGGGGGCAGGAGGAGAAGGGGACGACAGAGGATGAGATGCTGCATGGCATCACCCACTTGATGGACGTGAGTTTGAGTGAAATCCAGGAGTTGGTGATGGACAGGGAGGCCTGGTGTGCTGCAATTCATGGGGTCAGAAAGAGTTGGACATGACTGAGTGACTGAACTGAACTGAACTGAGTATAGTCACATTGTATCAGATCAGATCAGTCCCTCAGTCATGTCCGACTCTTTGTGACCCCATGAATCGCAGCATGCCAGGCCTCCCTGTCCATCACCAACTCCTGGAGTTCACTGAGACTCATGTCCATCAAGTCAATGATGCCATCCAGCCATCTCATCCTCTGTCGTCCCCTTCTCCTCCTTCTCCCAATCCCTCCCAGCATCAGAGTCTTTTCCAGTGAGTCAACTCTTCGCCTGAGGTGGCCAAAGTACTGGAGTTTCAGCTTTAGCATCATTCCTTCCAAAGAAATCCCAGGGCTGATCTCCTTCAGAATGGACTGGTTGGATCTCCTTGCAGTCCAAGTATAGTCTCTGGCAATTACTCAACATTCAATATACCTGCTGGCTATAATGGTGTCCCTGCTCAAGTGCAAAACATTCTTTCTTTACAAATGAGAAAGTGGATGGATGGATTGCTTTTCTGGTAAGACCATGTTATTTACTATTCTGTGACTTTAAGTCACCTTTCTTTCTATTTTTTTAGATTATGTTATATTATCAGGTGTTTTTGTAATATCACTAATTGTCTTCTGGAAGTCTTTCAAAATACTCAATACAATGTAATGGTATATTTTAAAACAAGCAAAAGGACCCTAAACAATTATTCAAGTCCCTGAATTTGTCATTTTTCCAAAAAGAAAGAAGCGTTAAGTGACCTGGTTGTATAGGTCACTCTACTTTACCAAGGAGACAATAAAATACTACCTAGGGCTCAGTTTGATAAAGAAATATAGATTATCAACTGTATATAAAACCAAGCATGTGGACTTCAACCAGATTATGAAATGTTACCATTTGTAAAAATTATGGGGAAATCAATAATTTGTACTATAAACCTTGGTGGTTTGGAAGCCAAAGGTGGACATCATCTATTGATGTTTAGACGATCTGTATAGCAGTATACAAATGTTTTTAACATTCTGTGGTGGATGTGAATGGCACCACAGTACAGAATTTGGGGCTGTTTCATCCTTCTTGGTTGTAGTTAAAGGAAAAAATTCTAGGTTAAACAACTTATAGTTGTTTATAATGCAATTCTCATTGTTTAGAAAGAACAGTTTCTGTTTGCGGAGGGGTAGGGACAAAATCTAACATTCTAGGAAGAGGAGAATTTAAAACTTTAATTCTGAATTTTATTTATTTCACTTATTGTGACAGGCAAGAGGCAAAAATTAGAATTATAAAAATATGAATTATGCAGAGAAATTCAAAATTATATATTTTTAAACTTTTTCTGTCACAGTGGTAGCTCCTAACCTTGCAAAATAGGGTTTTAAGTGATTATATCACCATAGTTACATATATTAATTCACATTAATTTTACAAAACTTACTAAAACTAACATAAGCTAATAATTGTATAAAGCATTTTATAACTATTAGCTTTTGTTTTTTTCTTGTCAAAACTGTCAATACTAATACCACCTAACTGAAGTTGTTCTTCAGTGTTCAATTCAGTTCAGTTCAGTTCAGTTGCTCAGTTGTGTCCACTCTTTGTGACCCCATAAATCGCAGCATGCCAGGCCTCCCTGTCCATCACCATTTCCCAGAGTTCACTCAAACTTATGTTCATTGAGTTGGTGATGCCATCCAGCCATCTCATCCTCTGTCATCACCTTCTCCTCCTGCCCACAATCCCTCCCAGCATCAGAGTCTTTTCAAGTGAGTCAACTCTTCGCATGAGGTGGCCAAAGTACTGGAATTTCAGCTTAAGCATCATTCCTTCCAAAGAAATCCCAGGGCTGATCTCCTTCAGAATGGACTGGTTGGATCTCCTTGCAGTCCAAGGGACTCTCAAGAGTCTTCTCCAATACCACAGTTCAAAAGCATCAATTCTTCAGCACTCAGCTTTCTTCACAGTCCAACTCTCACATCCATACATGACCACAGGAAAAACCACAGCCTTGACTAGATGGACCTTTGTTGGCAAAGTAATGTCTCTGCTTTTGAATATGCTATTTAGGTTGGTCATAACTTTTCCACCAAGGAGTATGCATCTTTTAATTTCAGTTAGTTGAGACCAAATTGCCAACATCCACTGGATCATCAAAAAAGCAAGAGAGTTTCAGAAAAATATTTATTTCTGCTTTATTGACTATGCCAAAGCCTTTGACTGTGTGGATCACAATAAACTGTGGAAAATTCTGAAAGAGATGGGAATACCAGACCACCTGATCTGCCTCTTGAGAAACTTATGCAGGTCAGGAAGCAACAGTTAGAACTGGACATGGAACAACAGACTGGTTCCAAATAGGAAAAGGAGTACATCAAGGCTGTATATTGTCACCCTGCTTATTGAACTTATATGCAGAGTACATCATGAGAAACACTGGGCTGGAAGAAGTACAAGCTGGAATCAAGATTGCTGGGAGAAATATCAATAACCTCAGATATGCAGATGACACCACCCTTATTGCAGAAAGTGAAGAGGAACTAAAGAGCCTCTTGATGAAAGTGAAAGAAGAGAGTGAAACATTTGGCTTAAAGCTCAACATTCAGAAAACTAAGATCATGGCATCTGGTCCCATCACTTCATGGGAAATAGATGGGGAAACAGTTGAAAGAGTGTCAGACTGTATTTTGGGGAGGGCTCCAAAATCACTGCAGATGTTGATTGCAGCCATGAAATTAAAAGATGCTTACTCCTTGGAAGGAAAGTTATGACCAACCTAGATAGCATATTCCAAAGCAGAGACATTACTTTGCCAACAAAGGTCCGTCTAGTCAAGGCTATGGTTTTTCCTATGGTCATGTATGGATGTGAGAATTGGACTGTGAAGAAAGCTGAGCACTGAAAAATTGATGCTTTTGAACTGTGGTGTTGGAGAAGACTTTTGAGAGTCCCTTGAACTGCAAGGAGATCCAACCAGTCCATTCTAAAGGAGATCAGTCCTGGGTGTTCATTGGAAAGACTGATGCTAAAGCTGAAAACTCCAGTATTTTGTCCACCTCATGCGAAGAGTTGACTCATTGGAAAAGACTCTGATGCTGCGAGGGATTGAGGGCAGGAGGAGAAGGGGAAGACAGAGGATGAGATGGCTGGATGGCATTACCAACTTGATGGACATGAGTCTGAGTGAACCCAGGAGTTGGTGATGGACAGGGAGGCCTTGTGTGCTGCAATTCATGGGGTCGCAAAGAGTCGGACATGACTGAGCAACTGTACTGAGCTAAATTGAATATTTGTAAAAATGATGAACATACTGCTCATAAATAGTAACACCTAATGAACAATAGATATTATTATGATTGACCTAGAAACCAAAATTCTATTTAGTACAATATATTTATGGTACATGAAAATGAAAGGTAATGTGAATGAATTCTGATTATATTTATATTAATTGCTCATGAAATAACAAAAAATTCAAAATGTTGAATCTGCTTCGATATTTTGAAAGAGCCATCCAATTGAGCATTCAGTTCAGTCTCTCAGTCGTGTCCCCTCCTGCCCCCAATCCCTCACAGCATCAGAGTCTTTTCCAGTGAGTCAACTCTTCACATGAGGTGGCCAAAGTACTAGAGTTTCAGCTTTAGCATCATTCCTTCCAAAGAAATCCCAGGGCTGATCTCCTTCAAAATGGACTGGTTGGATCTCCTTGCAGTCCAAGGGACTCTCAACAGTATTCTCCAACACTACAGTTCAAAAGCATCAATTCTTTGGCGCTCAGCCTTCTTCACAGTCCAACTCTCACATCCATACATGATCACTGGAAAAACCACAGCCTTGACTAGGCGGACCTTTGTTGGCAAAGTAATGTCTCTGCTTTTGAATATGCTATCTAGGTTGGCCATAACTTTCCTTCCAAGGAGTAAGCGTCTTTTAATTTCATGGCTGCAATCACCATCTGCAGTGATTTTGGAGCCCCCAAAAATAAAGTCTGACACTGTTTCCACTGTTTCCCCATCTATTTCCCATGAAGTGATGGGAACAAATGCCATGATCCTAGTTTTCTGAATGTTGAGCTTTAAGCCAACTTTTTCACTCTCCACTTTCACTTTCATCAAGTGGCTTTTTAGTTCCTCTTCACTTTCTGCCATAAGGGTGGTGTCATCTGCATATCTGAGTTTATTGATATTTCTCCCGGCAATCTTGATTCCAGTTTGTACTTTGTCCAGCCCAGCGTTTCTCATGATGTACTCTGCATATAAGTTCAATAAGCAGGGTGACAATATACAGCCCTGACGTACTCCTTTTCCTATTTGGAACAAGTCTGTTGTTCCATGTCCAGTTCTAACCATTGCTTCCTGACCTGCATATAGGTTTCTCAAGAGGCAGGTCAGGTGGTTTGGTATTCCCATCTCTTTCAGTATTTTCCATTGATCATTATGCAGTATCTGAAAATAATGACATAAGAAGCACCCATACCAAAAAATTCAAATTTATAGTCTTAATTCTTAACAAAGAGGAATGGATAGGAGATAATACATTTTATAAATACACATAGTCTCAAGTACACAGATGCACACACACATACACATTGATAAATGGGACTATCATTTGACTTTTAAATTTAAGTGATTTTATTAGTCATCTGACTTTTCCAAAGTTTCTATAATGCTTTTTCATTGATTTGTTAATAGAAAAACACTTTCTATAATTACAAAAATAAAATGTTCACATTTTGATAAAATAGCCTCAGAAAGAGATACACACACACACACACACACACACACACAGAGGAATATTACTCAGCTAGAAAAACAGTGAAATTTGTAGTGTTTGTTAAAATGTGGACAGACTTAGAGAATATTTTGCTTAGTTAAATAATATGTGACAGATCGATTTTCCAAGTGTAGGGAAAGAAAAATCAACATTGATTCCAAATTTTATATGAACAACTAGAAAACAGATTTTCTGCTCTGCTAATGGGGAATTCCTGGGAAAGAATAGACTCAAAAGAGTTTTGAGATTCTAGAAAGTTGAGATTTAAGAAGGAGATTGTAAGTAGTAAAGAATTATAGACAGAATTATTTCATAAATGGGCTTCCCTGATAGTTCAGTTGGTAAAGAATCCACCCGCAATGCAGGAGACCCTATTTTGATTCCTGGATGGGGAAGATCCGCTGGAGAAGGGATAGGCTACCCACACCAGTATTTTGGGGATTCCATTGTGGGTCAGCTGGTAAAGAATCCCCCTTCAGTGCAGCAGACCTGGTTTCAATCCCTGGGTTGGAAAGTGCTCTGAAGAAGGGGACGGCTACCCACTCCAGTATTCTGGCCTGGAGAATGCCATGGACTGTATAGTCATGTGGTCGCAGAGTTGGGCGTGACTTTCACTCTAACTTTCAATGCATACGTGAATTATCACACCATACTGAGGAATTTTACTGAATCCTGAAAATTTTAAATTAATGCTATACACAGCATTAATGTTTGCTATACACAGAACACTGTTTTAGAATCATATTAAGTCATCACATAAATGCTGTGCTGGCAGAAGAAAACAATACAAGAAGACAGAGAGTAAGAAGCAAGAGAACACTAGGATTTTTGCTATTATGAAGGCAGGCAATAATGTGAAGTGTAAAGATTCATTGATTTAATTTTTCCAAGTAATCATTGTACCTAGTGTTGTGTGCTCTGTACTGTAAGTACTGGTTATCCTGACGTGACTACAACAGGTTTTTGTTTCTTCAATCTAATGTTTTGCAACAGGTAAGGTGGTTTATCATAGGTTAGCATTATTTTTGCAAAGCAAAATTTACCTATTATTCTACACAACTGACAATGTAAAATATTAAGCTATATGCATACATATATATGCACCTGTAAATCTACTTCAGTAAAAAATCATTCAGAAGTAATACATTACATAGGTGAGGAGTAGATTTGAAGACTCTCATTAAAATATAACTAAATAATGATCTGATCTTAAAAAAAGGGTCTATAAATTTACAGATGAGTGAGAGTTAAAAATATCAGAAGACAACATTTTCTGACACTGGCTGAGAAGGGAATACAAAGGTTTCTGTGGGAGTCACCGGCTGATAAAAGGAAGAATGTAATATTCACTGCAGGATTTTCTTAACATTGATTTTAGAATGTTTTCAGGCCAGATGCTTAATGAATATTTTACATTTTCTTATGATTATAAGATTTAAATATTTTACACTTTTTTATGATATATAAAAGTACATATATTACATTTTCTTATTATAAGCAAATGTTTGCTACACATTTGCTACAACTTTGTACAATATATTTGATAGTTAAATAACATATCTAAAATGCACAATCCCCCTTAGCAAACATAATAGTTTAAAATGAGTTTAGGCTGACTTTATGTAAACTAAGTTAAATGAACCTCAAAGTAGAATGGTGTCAAAAGTGAGTTTGGTCAAAAATAATATGTAAAAGAACAGCTGATGTACTATATCTATGTCAGTTGTGTTAGACTCATGTAACTCTGATGCCCACTAAATCCCATGGACGGAGGAGCCTGGTAGGCTGCAGTCCATGGGGTCGCTAAGAGTCAGACACAACTGAGTGACTTCACTTTCACTTTTCATTTTCATGCATTGGAGAAGGAAATGGCAACCCACTCCAGTGTTCTTGCCTGGAGAATCCCAGGGATGGGGAAGGCTGGTAGAAGGCTGTCTATGGGGTCACACAGAGTCAGACACAACTGAAGCGACTTAGCAGCAGCAGCAGCATAACCCATTTTGCAGAAAAAAAAGATCCTAGTAGTCTGAGTAGCTATGAGATGCCATAGTTAAAGAAAATAATTAATAAAGAATTGTGTGATCTCATTGTTCAGCCTCCAGTGTAATCTCCCAATAAGCTTTTCAATAATATGAGGAGAATACATATTAAACCTCAGATGCTGACTCATCCTCTATGAATAAAGATCACAGAATATATAACTCCAGCACTAACTTGTAATGATGAAATTATTTCACAATATACTTATAAATAATAACACACTCCTAAAGAAGAGCCAGTCAAAGAGGGAGAGAATAAGAAAAAACTTTTATCAGTTCACCTCAGTTCAGTCGCTCAGTCATGTCTGATCTTTGCCACCCCATGAATTGCAGCACACCAGGCCTCCCTGTCCATCACCAACTCCCGGAGTTCACTCAAACTCACGTCCATTGAGTTGGTGATACCATCCAGCCATCTCATCCTCTGTCATCCCCTTCTCCTCCTGCCCCCAATCTTTCCCAGCATCAGAGTCTTCCAGTGAGTCAACTCTTCGCATGAGGTGGCCAAAGTACTGGAGTTTCAGGTTTAGCATCAGTCCTTCCAATGAACATCCAGGGCTGATCTCCTTCAGAATGGACTGGTTGGATCTCCTTGCAGTCCAAGGGACTCTCAAGAGTCTTCTCCAACACCACAGTTCAAAAGCATCAATTCTTTGGCACTCACCTTTCTTCACAGTCCATCTCTCACATCCATACATGACCACTGGAAAAACAATGGCCTTGGCTAGATGGACCTTTGTTGGCAAAGTAATGTCTCTGCTTTTGAATATGCTATGTAGGTTGGCCATAACTTTCCTTCCAAGGAGTAAGCATCTTTTAATTTCATGGCTGCAATCACCATCTGCAGTGATTCTGGAGCCCCCAAAAATAAAGTCTGACACTGTTTCCACTGTTTACCCATCTATTTCCCATGAAGTGATGGGACCAGATGTCATGATCTTTGTTTTCTGAATGTTGAGCTTTAAGCCAACTTTTTCACTCTCCTCTTTCACTTTCATCAAGAGGCTTTTTAGTTCCTCTTCACTTTCTGCCATAAGGGTGATGTCATCTGCATATCTGAGTTTATTGATATTTCTCCCAGCAATCTTGATTTCAGCTTCTGCTTCCTCCAGCCCAGCGTTTCTCATGATGTACTCTGCATGTAAGTTCAATAAGCAGGGTGACAATATACAGCCTTGACATACTCCTTTTCCTATTTGGAACCAGTCTGTTCCATGTCTGGTTCTAACTGTTGCTTCCTGACCTGCATATAGATTTCTCAAGAGGCAGGTCAGGTGGTCTGGTATTCCCATCTCTTTCAGAATTTTCCACAGTTTATTGTGATCCTCACAGTCAAAGGCTTTGGCATAGTCAATAAAGCAGAAATAGATGTTTTTCTGGAACTCTCTTGCTTTTTCCATGATCCAGTGGATGTTGGCAATTTGATCTCTGGTTCCTCTGCCTTTTCTAAAACCAGCTTGACCATCAGGAAGTTCACGGTTCACATATTGCTGAAGCCTGGCTTGGAGAATTTTGAGCATTACTTTACTAGCTTGTGAGAACTTTCTTAAGTTCACAGCCCTTGAGAGATTTCATGATATTTCATGGGGAGGTTTGGGAGAATGGCATTGAAACATGTATAATATCATGTATGAAATGAGTCGCCAGTCCTGGTTCAATGCACGATACTGGATGCTTGGGGCTGGTGCACTGGGACGACCCAGAGGGAAGGGATGGGGAGGGAGGAGGGAGGAGGGTTCAGGATGGGGAGTACGGGTATACCTGTGGCAGATTCATTTCGATGTTTGGCAAAACTAATACAATATTGTAAAGTTTAAAAATAAAATAAAATTAAAAAAATATATAGTTAAATTCAGATCCAAATTGTTAGATTCATTGTGCCAAATTTCAAATGGAAATGTGGTTCTCTGCATTTTAAAATGTATAACAACTGTTTATAATATTTTGTATAATACAGACATATCACTATGTGTAAAAAAAATTTTTTTTAATTTGGATTTGATAAAACATTAAAGTTGGCTTCCCTGGTGGCTCAGTGGTAAAGAATCTGCCTGCTAAACAGGAGCCTTGTGTTCAATACTTGTTTTGGGAAGATCTTATGGGGGAGGAAATGGCAACCCCTTCCAGTATTCTTCCCTGATAGCTCAGTTGCTAAAGTATCCACTTGTAATGGAGGAGACCCTGGTTCAAATCCTGGGTTGGGAAGAACGACTAGAGAAGAGATAGGCTACCCACTACTGTATTCTTGGGTTTTCCTCATGGTTCAGCTGGTAAAGAAACCACTTACAATGTCGGAGACCTAGGTTCGATCCTGGGGTTGAGAAGACCCCCTGGAGAAGGGAACAGCTACCCACTCCAGTATTCTGGCCTGGAGGAATCCATGGGCTGTATAGTACATGAAATGTTCCCTTGTTATCTCTAATTTTCTTGAAGAGATCTCTAGTCTTTCCTATTCTAATATTTTCCTCTATTTCTTTCCAGTGGTCACTGAGGAAGACTTTCTTATCTCTCCTTTCTATTCTTTGGAACTCTGCATTCAAATGGGTATATCTTTCCTTTTTTCTTTTGCCTTAGGCTTCTCTTCTTTTCTCAGCTATTAGTGAGGCCTCCTCAGACAAACATTTTGCCTTTTTGCGTTGCTTTTTCTTGTGGATGGTTTTGATCACTGCCTCCTGTACAATGTCACGGACTTCTGTCCATAGTTCTTCAGGCACTCTATTAGATCTAATTCCTTGAATATATTTGCACTTCTACTGTGTAGTCAGAAGGGATTTGATTTAGGTCACAGCTGAATGGTCTAGTGGTTTCCCCTACTTTCTTCAATTTAAGCCTGAATTTGGCAATAAGGATTTCATGATCTGAGCCACAGTCAGCTCCCGGTCTCCTTTGGCTGACTGTATAGAGCTTCTCTATCTTTGGCTGCAAAGAATATAATCAATCTGATTTTGGTATTAGAAATCTAGTGATGTCCATGTGTAGAATCTTCTCTTGTGTTGTTGGAAGACGGTGTTTGCTATGACCAGTGTGTTCTCTTGGCAAAACTCTATTAGCCTTTGACCTGCTTCATTCTGTAATCCAAGGCCAAATTTGCCTATTATTCCAAGTGTTTCTTGACTTCCTACTTTTGCATTCCAGTCCCGTATAATGAAAAGGACATCTTTTCTGGGTGTTAGCTCTAGAAGGTCTTGTAGATCATCATAGAATCATTCAACTTCAGCTTCTTCAACATTACTGGTCAGAGCATAGACTTGGATTACTATGATATTGAATGGTTTGCCTTGGAATTGAACAGAGATCATTCTGTCGTTTTTGAGATTGCACCCAAGTACTCCATTTCAGACTCTTTTCTTTTGACTATGAGAGCTACTTCATTTCTTCCAAAGGATTCTTGCCCACAGTAGTAGATATAATGGCCATCTGAGTTAAATTCACCCATTCCAGTCCATTTTAGTTCGCTGATTCCTAAAATGTCAATGTTCACTCTTGCCATCTCCTGTTTGACCACTTCCAATTTGCCTTGATTCATGGACCTAACATTCCAGGTTCCTATGCAATATTGCTCTTTACAGCATTGGACCTTGCTTCCATCACCAGTCACATCCACAGCTGGGTGTTGTTTTTGCTTTGGCTCTGTCTCTTCATTGTCTGGAGTTATTTCTCCACTCTTCTTCCAGTAGCGTATCGGGCACCTACTGACTTGGGGAGGTCATCTTTCAGTGTCCTATCTTTTTTGCCTTTTCATACTGTTCATGATGTTCTCAAGGCAAGAATACTGAAGTGGTTTGCCATTCCCTTCTCCAGTGGACCATGTTTTGTCATAACTCTCTGCCATGACCATCTGATTTGAGTGGCCCTACAGGGCATGGCTCATAGTTTCTTGAGCTAGACAAGGCTGTGGTCCATATGATCAGTTTGGTTAGGTGGTTAGGTTTCTGTGGTTGTGCTTTTCATTCTATCTGCCCTCTGATTGTGAAGGATAAGAGGCTTATGGAAGCTTGCTGTTGGAATAGACTGACTGAGAGGGAAACAGGGTCTTCTTCTGATGGCAGGACCATGTTCAGTAAATCTTTAATCAAATTTTCTGTTGATGGGTGGGACTGTGTTCCCTCCCTGTTGCTTGACCTGAGGCCAAACTATTAAGAGGTGGCAAGAATACACAGAAGAGTTATACAAAAAAGCTTTTGATGACCCAGACAACCAGGATGATGTGATCACTCACCTAGAGCCAAACAACTTAGACTGTGAAGTCAAGTGGGCCTTAGGAAGCATTACACTGAACAAAGCTAGTGAAGGTGACAGAATTCCAGGTGAGCTATTTCAGATCCTAAAAGATGATACTGTGAACGTGCTGCACTCAATATGCCAGCAAATTTGGAAAACTCTGCAGTGGCCACAAGCCTGTAAAAGGTAAGTTTTCATTTCAATCCCAAAGAAAGGCAATGCAAAAGAATGTTTAAATTACTGCACAATTGCACTCAACTCACATACTAGCAAAGTAATGCTCAAAATTATCCAACACAGGCTTCAAAAGTACATGAACTGTGAACTTCAAGATGTTCAAGCTGGATTTAGAAAAGGCAGAGGAACCAGAGATCAAGGTGCCAACATCCTCTGGATCAACAAAAAAGCAAGAGAGTTCCCCAAAAAATCTACTTTTGCTTCATTGACTATGCCAAAGGCTTTGACTGTGTGGATTACAACAAACGGTGGAAAAATTTTCAAGAGATGGGAATACCAGACCACCTGACCTGTCTCCTGAGAAATCTGTATGCAGGTCAAGAAGCAACAGTTAGAACTGGACATGGAACAAATATTGGTTCCAAATTGTGAAAGGAGTACATCAAGGCTGTATATTTTCACCCTGCTTATTTAACTTATATGCCGAATACATCAGAGAAGGCAATAGTACTCCACTCCAGTACTCTTGCCTGGAAAATCCCATGGATGGAGGAGCCTGGTAGGCTGCAGTCCATGGGGTCGCTAAGAGTCGGACATGACTGAGCGACTTCATTTTCACTTTCATGAATTGGAAAAGGAAATGGCAACCCACTCCAGTATTCTTGCCAGGAGAATCCCAGGGACGAGGGAGCCTGGTGGGCTGCCGTCTATGGGGTCACACAGAGTCGGACACGATTAAGGTGACTTAGCAGCAGCAGCAGCAGCAGCAGCAGCAGCAAATACATCATGTGAAATGCCAGACTGGATGAAGCACAAGATGGAGTCAAGATGGCTGGGAGAAATATCAATAACCTCAGATATACAGATGACACCACTCTTGTGGCAGAAAGTGAAGAGGAACTAGAGAGACTCTTGATGTAAGTGAAATAGAGTGAAAAAGTTGGCTTAAAACTCAACATTCAGAAAAATAAGATCATGGCACCTGGTCTCATCATTTCATGGCAAATAGATGGGGAAACAAGGGAAACAGCAAGAGACTTTATTTTGGGGGGCTTCAAAATCACTGCAGCTGGTGACTGCAGCCATGAAATTAATAGATGCTTGCCTCTTGAAAGAAAAGTTATAACCAACCTAGACAGCATATTAAAAAGCAGAGACATTCCTTTACCAACAAAGGTCTGTCTAGTCAAAGCTATGGTTTTGCCAGTAGTCATGTATGGATGTTTGAGTTGGACTATAAAGAAAGCTGAATGTGGAAGAATTGATGCTTTTGAACTGTGGTGTTGCAGAAGATTCTTGAGAGTTCCTTGGAGAGCAAGGAGATCCAACCAGTCCATCCTAAAGGAAATCAGTCCTGAATATTGATTGGAAGGACTGATGCTGAAGCTGAAATTGCAATACTTTGGCAAACTGATGTGAAGAACTGTCTCATTGGAAAAGACCCTTATGCTGGGAAAGCTTGAAGGCAGGAATAGAAGGGGATGACAGAGGTTGAGATGGTTTAATGGCATCACTGACACGATGGACATGAGCTTGATGGCTGCAAGAGTTGGTGATAGACAGGGAAGCCTGCTGTGCTGCAGTCCATGGAGTCACAAAGAGCTGGACACGACTGGTCGACGGAAATGAACTGTATAGTCCATGGGTGGCAAAGAGCTGGACATAAGTGAGCTGCTTTCACTTCACTTTCCAGTATCCTGCCTGGGAATCCCATGGACAGAGGAATACGGTCGGCTACAGTCCATGGGGTTTCAGAAGAGTTGGACATGACTTAGTGACTAAACAACAAAATAATTAAAATAAGGTGATTTTATCACTTCAAGGTCTTTCATTGGATTGAAATTAAAACTATGTCTGTTTTGTTTTTTTAAAACGTAGTCTGTGTGACCATGGAGTCAATATTTGAACGGAAAATACATCTATCTAATCAAAAGTTATAATGAAAGCCTTAGAAATGCCAACATCTTCTAATTGTTTCCATAGAAAAATTATATTTTTAAGAACATATCATTCTGTTATTAATTTCAAGTTTTCTTTTGAAATAGTGTACATTACAGCATTTTGTTTTGTCATATTCATAAGTATTTTGCATGACAGAATTCTTTGTAAATGCCTAACCTACAGTAGTTTTCTTAGAAATACAAAAACTGATCTACCATCTCCATCATTCAGAAATGTCAAACCCATAACAGATGCACAAAACCCAAGGTATGTGCATCACATGATCTAGATTTTAGAGAAATTGTTGGTGTTGATACATTCCTTTAAATACGTCATGAATGAAGGTGCTTTTTTTGGGGATAAATAATATCATTTTGTGGAATTTGTTGGAATAGAGTTCACTGAAAAAGACAATATAATCTCTATTACCTTCTAAACAATGAACAGAAACAGAAATAGTAAATCTAAATGTTATAAAATATGAAATGAAGACTCCACAATTCTAGATATTATTGCTTAATTTTGCATTTGGAGGTGGCAGGTCAAAGTGCTCGAGACTTCAATCACTTAAAAAGTATTGCTGATATACTCTTGACGAGAGTCTCAATGATCACATACAATGAAAATTATATTAAAAAGGAATAACAAAAATGACAAGTATATTTTCAGACTGATATTGGAAAAGGTAGAAGGTCACTAAAGACCAGTAATCATAAGTTTCAAAGGTTCTAAAAATAACAAATACATGTCTAAAGAAGATATCATGGAAAAGAATCACCAAATCATATGATATTGAATGACAGTTGTAAACAATGATTATATAAATACATTTTACATTGGGAACTGAGAACGTGAGAAATTTTCAAGCTATTTTAGTTTAACTACCATTGTTGTTTTTTAATTGATAAGTCATGTCTGACTCTTTGTGACCCGATGGACTGAAGCACACAAGGTCCTCTGTCCTCCACTATCCCCTAGAGTTTGCTCAAATTCATGTCCATTGAGTCCATGATGCTATCTAACCATCTCATTCTTTGCTGCTGCTTTCCCCTTTTGCCTGTAATCTTTCACAGCATTAGGATCCTTTCCAGTGAGTTGGTTCTTCATATCAGGTGGCCAAAGTATTGGAACTTCAGCTTCAGCATCAGTCCTTCCAATGAATATTCAGGGTTGATTTCTTTAGGATTGACTGGTTTGATCTCCAGGCAGTCCAAGGGACTCTCAAGAATCTTCTCCAGAATCACAATTTCAAAGTATCAGTTCTTCAACTCTCAGTCTTCTTTATAGTCCGACTCTCACATCTATATGTGGTTTCTGGAAAAAAAACATAGGTTTGACTATGTGGACTTTGTCGGTAAAGTGATGTCTCTGCTTTTTAATATGCTGTCTAGGTTTTCCATAGCTTTCCTTCCAAGGAGTAAACATCTGTTAGTTTCATAGCTGCAGTCACCATCTGCAGTGATTTTGGAGCCTAAGGAAAGAAAAACTGTCACTGCTTCCACTTTTTGTCCTTCTATTTGCCATGAAGTGATGAAACTGGCTATCATGATCTTAGTTTCTTGAATCTTGAGTTTTAAGTCAGCTTTTTCACTTTCCCTTTTCACTCTCACCAAGAGGCTCTTTAGTTCCTCTTCACTTTCTACTACAGAATGGTAACATTTGCATATCTGAGGTTGTTGATACTTCTCCTGGCAATCTTGATTTCAGCTTGTGTTTCATCTAGCCTGGTATTTTAATCTACACATAGGTTAAATAAGCAGGATGACAATATGCAACTTTGAAGTACTCCTTTCTCAATTTTTAACCCTCTATTGTTCCATTTAAGGTTTAACTGTTGCCTCTTGACCTGCATACAGGTTTCTCAGGAAACAGGTAAGGTGATCTGATACTCCCATATCTTTTAGAATTTTCCCAATTCTTGTTGTAATCTACAGAGTCAAAGGCTTTAGCATAGTCAATGAAACAGAAGTAGATATTCTTCTGGAATTCCATTGCTTTCTCCACGATCCAACATATGTTGGCAATTTGATCTCCAGTTCCTCTGCCTTTTCTAAACCCAGTTTATACATCTGGAACTTCTCAATTCACATTCTGTTGAAGCCTTGCTATAAGGATTTTGAATATTACCTTGCTAGCATGTGAAATGAGCTCAATTTTATGGTAGTTTGATCATTCTCTGGCATTGCTTAAATATTGTATCCATTAGGCCAAATTCTTTCTCATCTAAAGTTATTTTCATGTTCTGAGATCACATTGCTCTTTTCCTACTTAGGATATAGTATGTTCTTATATAAAATTCTGTATTTCTTCGTATCACTTGCTACAGCTGTATTTAACACTATCTGTGCAAGTGTTTATTTAATATTTATGTTGCCTGTTAGGCTATATATGCTCCATGTTATCAGGAATCATATATTTAGTTTATAACTGTGTCCTTGATCCCTGGCATATGATAGGTAACATACATTAATTGTACAAAGTGTTCTAAGCAGAGCTATAGAGTCTCAAGTTGCCAAAAAATTAAAGAAAAATCACAGGTCACAAGTTGAGTTGTGAAAGAAGACTTCCAAAAAATGTTAAATATTCATATATGTTTCCCTTTACAGTTGTGCTTTAACATAAGTAAGTTGGTGTTGGAGAAATGTAATAAATCTTTTAGTAATCTAGAGAAGTGGAAAACATTTTCAGATTAGATACTTATTCTGATTTAATTTCCAACTGTTGCTACTGCTAAGTCGCTTCAGTCGTGTCCGACTCTGTGTGACCCCATAGATGGCAGCCCAGTAGGCTCCCCCGACTCTGTGTGACCCCATAGATGGCAGCCCAGTAGGCTCCTCCGTCCCTGGGATTCTCCAGGCAAGAACACTGGAGTGGGTTGCCATTGCCTTCTGCAATGCAGGAAAGTGAAAAGTGAAAGTGAAGTCACTGAGTCTTGTCCGACTCTTAGCGACCCCATGGACTGCGGCCCACCAGGCTCCTCCGTCCATGGGATTTTCCAGGCAAGAGTACTGGAGTGGGGTGCCATTGCCCTCTCCGAATTTCCAACTACTATTCTAGTAAAACAGCAGTGATTGTCATGAGAAAATTCTTCCATTTATGTCCATGAATATAAAGATGTCAGATCTTTGAGAATCTGATTAAAACTGTAGATCCTCTCCAGAAAGATAAAGCAAACATACCCTCCAAAAAGTAAAAACAAAAACAAAATCCCCACAGATAAATATTTATAAATTTTACCACTTGGGAATAGTTCATAAACTTCCTGCTAATGACATGTTCTAATTTGCAACCATAATTTAAGACTAAAAGGAAATTTTTTCCTTCTATTAAAAATTGTTGTAGTTGCAGTTTACAAGACAAATATTTCGATCAATATCTTTCCTTATTTTTAAAGACTTTAGCAAATCACACTGTTGGTGTGATGATAGTCTCTTTTGATTCATTGATGATAACCTCTATTGATGATAGTCTCTTTTGATTCATTTAACCTTCAGGCACCCAATTTTGCATACCTTCGAACTATTTTTAGGTGTCAATAATGATATGTGTATGTTGAATCAGAACTACATCCTACAAATGGTACATTAATTACTTGAGTATTCTTACCTTAAATTACAAGCCTGTTTGAAGATGAAAGAATTTTAAATGGGTCTTGTAGTTGTTCTTTAAAGACAGATTCTTAAACAAGGGCCCTGGGTGTAATAACTGCAATGCTTTCTCCAGTGCACCACAGGCCTTTCTTGTGTAGAGCGTAAAATGCCTCACACATGTTATCAGAGCTAGAAATGTGGACTGTAAACAACTTTCCACTCAGTGAGGACGCTACTCCATTGTGGAGACCCCATCTTTTTCATAATAAAGTCCTCAGAGGATGAGTGTAAAGAGAGCAGAGAGGAAAGTCATTTCTGTATCTGTATGAGGACTTCTTATTTTCAGTTATATCTTCCATCTAAGAATGAACAAAAAGAATTTTTTTTTTTTTAACTAAGGAACTCTACTTAATTGGCTCAAAATTAGATATGCATATTGGGAAATAGATGGGGAAACAGTGGAAACAGTGTCAGACTTTATTTTTCTGGACTCCAAAATCACTACAGATGGTGACTGCAGCCATGAAATTAAAAGATGCTTACTCCTTGGAAGGAAAGTTATGACCAACCTAGATAGCATATTCAAAAGCAGAGACATTACTTGGCCAACAAAGGTTCGTCCAGTCAAGGCTATGGTTTTTCCTATGGTCATGTATGGATGTGAGAGTTGGACTGTGAAGAAGGCTGAGCACCAAGGAATTGATGCTTTTGAACTCTGGTGTCGGAGAAGACTCTTGAGAGTCCCTTGGACTACAAGGTGATCCAACTAGTCCATTCTAAAGGAGATCAGCCCTGGGTGTTCTTTGGAAGGAGTGATGCTCAAGCTGAATCTCCAATACTTTGGCCACCTCATGCAAAGAGTTGACTCATTGGAAAAGACTCTGATGCTGGGAGGGATTGGGGGCAAGAGGAGAAGGGGACAACAGAGGATGAGATGGCTGGATGGCATCACTGACTCGATGGGCATGAGTCTGAGTGAACTCCGGGAGTTGGTGATGGACAGGGAGGCCTGGCGTGCTGCGATTCATGGGGTCGCAAAGAGTCGGACACGACTGAGCGACTGATCTGAATCTGAATGAAGCTGGGAGAATGGCTCTAAATTCAGTAAAAGCTCTAATCTCATCCTTTTTTTTTTTTCTTCTTCTTTTATTTCCAGAAGAGGAAAGCCATGGAGAGGTAGACTTTTATAACACTGTCTTTAAATAAACACAAATTTTCAGTGCTTAATTTCCTTATGTGTGTCATTAGGGTAAGAAAAGATGCCATTCACGTCTCTTTGATGGGCTTCCCAGGTGGCAGAGTGGTAAAGAATCCTCCTGCCAACGTAGGAGACACAGGAGATAATGATTCCAATCCCTGGGTCAGGAAAATCTCCTGGAGAAGGAAATGGCAACTCACTCCAGTTGCCTGGAGTATTCCATGGACAGAGGAGCCTGTGGGCTACAGTCCATGGGGTCACAGAGAGTTGTATACAACTGAGCAGGCATGCACACTATGAGGATTCAATGAGCACTACCACCATTCCTAGGCTCATAATGTTATCTCGGTGTTAAATTCAACTAATGCCAATGTCAGTATTCATATCTTTAATTTCATTAAAATGCAAATATTTTTTACCACGTGTCTTATTGCTTGTAACTGACAGAAACTATTTACATTTTTTATAATTATGCAATTTCTTTGAAAACAATTGTTTGACACATTTATGATTTACTGCCAGTTATTTGTAACATGTTTTTCTTTAGTAGTTATAGGATATTTAAAATTAAGTTTATATAGTATGTCTTCAAAATGGGTTACAAATTTTATAAATATAAAGAGTAAGGCTTTTTTTTTCAATTTTTGAATGAGTACTAAAATTATATTAAGCATGATGTTTTCCCGTATGGAAAATCCAAAATAGCCATTAATGTACTTAGATTTTCAAAGGTAATTAGTGGCATCATTTTGGAATTCACTAACTTTTTCTTTAATAGGTTCTGTTACTCTTAGAAAATGAGGTATTTTCAATGAGAGAAATTTAACATTCTTTTTTTTTCCCCTCTCATGACAACAGTACCCTACAAATCAGTGCCAAATGATGCACAAAAATCCCTGGGTATCTTAAAGAGGAAAAAATTATGTAGGTAAACAGATAAATCTTTAGAACATTTGTCTTTATATGAGAAACTCCTGCTGTTGGTCTCTAACCTGCAGGGCATTAGTCTTCTCTAAATTGCCAATGGTGTCCCACAGCTCAATGAAAAATAGAAATCACTGGAGGAAATAGCACATTCTTCCACAAGAATTTCCAGACAGACATGGGCTTTAAAAATATACATAAAACAGATTATTTTCTGTTGTTGGATATTTTATCAAGGGTTTTTACATAGTTATTTTCTCAGCTGTGAAAAAAAAAAAAAAAAAACTTTGAGTAAGCCACCAGGTCAAAATGTAAAAAGGTACAGTAATATGCTAATTATTTTAACTATCCAACAAGGATTCCACATAAGAGATTACTCTTTAAAAGTAATGAATGAGTTATCATCAAATACTGTTTTTCCACTTTCAGATTAATATCAGTAAAAATGGTTTTACTGTTCAAAAAATGTAAATTTTATTCATTATCCAATTAACAGAATTTATGGCAGGAAGCAATTAAGATCAGCTTTCTTGTTTATGAAACATATTTGGGTGAAAATTAAATCATTAATTTATTACACTACATTAATTTATTCACTACACTTACACTGTGAAGTGGTTTAGTCAGAAGCATTTCTCATGCTTTCTTGAAAGTATCAGATTCCTTCTACAGAGGCTTCATTGTCTCTTACTGTCAACTTCTGCTATATACACACCACAAAATGTTACACAGGAAGCAAGTTAAAAGTAGGATTGGGGCACACACTGACATGTGTAGGGGAGAGAGGAGAAAGACATACAGGAGACAACTCTAAAAAGTATCTTTTAAATAGCAAGAATCCCCGGAGAATAGCACCACTCATCAGCTCTAAGATTTTTCACTACAAGTAGAAGAGAGGGATCTTGATTGAAAGTGTCAACTTTTATTGGGTTCTCATGTGTTCCTTCAGGACATAGGGTATGGCTTTTCTTTTGTGTTGCTTATGGTTTTTAAACAAAGAATATTAGGCTTTTTCACAATGTGAACTGTTCTTACTGAATAAATTTATGTACATATTTATGACTCTTTCTGCAACTGAACTTTGAACCGGCTAATCCACAAATTGTGAGTGCTGTGTGTTCTCAGTCACTCAGCTGTATCTGACTCTTTGTGACCCCATGGACTGTAGCCTGCCATGCTCCTCTGTCCACGGAATTTTCCAGATAAGAATACTGTAGTTGGTTGCCATTTCCTTCCCCAAGAAATCTTCCTGACCCAAGGATTGAACCCTTATCTTCTGTGTCTCCTGCATTGGCACAGGGTTTCATTACCACTGGGCCACCTAGGAAGCCCAATTGATAAGCTACCATTTATGTTTTTACAAATGAGTTACAGTTGGCACCATTCAAACTGTAAACATTCATTGTTGTCAATAGTTCTTATTACTATTTTCAAGTTACCTGAAGCTAATAACATTGATCTTTCTCTTAGAGCAAGTAGTTATATTTAAAGATAGCTCTACAATAGAGCAGGTAGAATTGTCTGCATTTTGGGGGTCTAGTTTCCTGCAAATTTTACTCTGGTTGTTTTGTTTCTTTATGTGAGTGTGTGGTTGAGTGAGACTGAGAGGAAAACAGGGAAGGAGAAAGGAAAAGGGAGAACAAAAGAGAGAGAGAACGAGGACACAATGCAGAGAAGGGGTTGGCATGAATATATGCAAGCCAATGACTAGCATCTAAAATCACGTTCAACGTTTGTCAGTGTCCTCCAGATTAGTCAGGTAAGCCAAAGAACACCTGGAACACACCTGTCACTGAACCATTAAATTTGCTGCTCCTGTTGCCAGGGAGACTACACACCATAGGAATTCATTTGGAATCTCAGTAAAAGTGTGTTAGGAAGGACTTGCTTTAAAATTGGGGCTTGTATTAGGTGATTTTATGAATCTTTTGAGGACATGGGACTTTACTTTGAATTGGATACTGTTAGGAAGCAGGAATAGTGTTTGATTTGGTATATCAATAAATCTTGCTTAAAAGATGGAAAGACTAGACCAAAGAAATACCATCTGGTACCTGGCAAAGAAGCAAAGATCATTCATATTACCCAGGGAGCAGATTGGAACTAGTGGTGAAGAACCCACCTGCCAGGGTAGGAGATGTAAGGGGTGCAGGTTCAATCCCTGGGTCCAGAATATCCTCTGGAGAAGAGCATGGCAAGCTACTCCAGTTTTTCACCTGGAAAATCGCATGCACAGAGGAGCCTGGTGGGCTACAGTCCACTGGGTTGCAAAGAGTCAGACATGACTGAAGTGACTTAGCACACACACACACATATTAGGCCACTTTCACGTTTTGTCTGGGTTTACACAAGACTACAGAATGACTTTGTTTGCCTCGATTCTTCAGTCACAAAGTGGCCTTGTCTGAGGTTTGGGTCCTGTGAAATAATTTATGTTGAATAAAAGAGCACCGCAACCTAGGAGTGAGTGTCATGCCATGCCAGCTCACAGCAAAACCAAGACTTAGAAAATAATACCAGTGAAACTCCTGGATCTCAGGGGTTGCACTTCTCTTTCTCATATTTTTTAAAATTTATTTTTAAAAACTTATTTTTAATTTGTTTATTTTTAACTGTAGGATAATTACAGTATGGTATTGGTTTCTGCATACATCAACATGAATCAGCCATAGGTATACATGTGTCCTCTCCCTCTTGAACCTTCCTCCCACCTCCCACCACTCTAGGTTGTCACAGAGCCCTGGGTTTGAGCTCCCTGTCATACAGCAAATTCCCACTGGCTGTCTATTTTATATATGGTAATGTATGTGTCTCAATGTTGCTCTTTCAATTCATCACACCCTCTCCTTCCCCCACAGTGTCCACAAGTCTGTTCTTTATCTCTGGGTCTCCTTTGCTGTCCTGCAAATAGGTTCATCAAGACCATCTTTCTAGATTATATATACATATAGATAGATAGATAGATACATTAATATATGATATTTGTTTCTCTCTTTCTGACTTACTTCACTCTATATAGGCTCGCGGTTGAGCCACCTCATTAGAACCAACTCAAACGAGTTCCCTTTGATAGCTGAGTGATATTCCATTGTACAAATGTACCACTACTTCTTTATCCATTCATCTGTTGATGGACATCTAGGTTGCTTTCACAGCCTAGCTATTGTATAATGCATAGTATCTTTTTCATATTTTTTTAAAATATAAATTTATTTATTTATTTATATTTTTTTAAATTTTATTTTATTTTTAAACTTTACATAATTGTATTAGTTTTGCCAAATATCAAAATGAATCCGCCACAGGTATACATGTGTTCCCCATCCTGAACCCTCCTCCCTCATCCCTCCCCATACCATCCCTCTGGGTCATCCCAGTGCACCAGCCCCAAGGATCCAGTATCGTGCATCAAGCCTGGACTGGCAACTCGTTTCTTACATGATATTTTACATGTTTCAATGTCATTCTCCCAAATCTTCCCACCCTCTCCCTCTCCCACAGAGTCCATAAGACTGTTCTATACATCAGTGTCTCTTTTACTGTCTCATACACCGCGTTATTGTTACCATCTTTCTAAATTCCATACATATGCGTTAGTATACTGTATTTATGTTTTTCCTTCTGGCTTACTTCACTCTGTATAATAGGCTCCGGTTTCATCCACCTCATTAGAACTGATTCAAATGAATTCTTTTTAATGGCTGAGTAATACTCCATTGTGTATATGTACCATAGCTTTCTTATCCATTCATCTGCAAGAAATGTTTCCTGAATACATATCATGTAAGGTAAGATATAATAGGTTAAAAGAAAAGAAAAAAAAGACTACAAAGAAAAAAACTACTACAAAAATGTTGATAGCCCTACCATGTTTGTATTGTTGTTATTCTATTTCAGAATAAATAGATCTGATTATCAAACTGTTATTTTAAAATTTTAAAAAGTTTTATTATCTTAGATAATAGAGTTCATTCCAATTTTTGTAGAAATTTTTAAATACAATATCTGCAATTTTTAATATCTGGGAATTTTTACTTGTCTGCTATAATCCTTAAATATTATATCACCTTCTTCAAAAGTATCTCAGATAATACAATGCTTGTGATCATACTACACATAATTTTCTTAGGAGACTTTTTAAAAACAGACTAAGTGTCTTCAAAATTTTTGTTGATTTAAGATAGAGATGAGACAGCAGCATTGAACCCACAGTCTCTGGTTTGAGGACATTCGATTGTTCACTCAGATTTTGTGGAGATTTATTCAGTAAAGCATTGAGTGTCAAGCCTAACACAGCTGGACAGAGAAAGGAGCCAAGAAGAACTAATTTTCTGAACTAGCAAATATATATAGTTCTCATCAGATAATTCAAATGGGCTCCATAATTATAGAAAGCATGCTGAGAAAAAGACTCAAGATTTCAACCAACTTGGAATGGTCAGGGTTGCTTTAAAGTGTGGGAATAATTTTGAAACATTAAATGTCATTTGCAAAGTTTAAGCCTATGATAATGCCACTTAATTGTATAAAGGAATACAAATAAGTGCCAAGAAACTTGGAATGGTCAGGGTTGCTTTAAAGTGTGGGAATAATTTTGAAACATTAAATGTCATTTGCAAAGTTTAAGCCTATGATAATGCCACTTAATCATATAAAGGAATACAAATAAGTGCCAAGAAAATTGAGAAATATTAAAAGTAGAAATGAAAAGCTAAAACATAAAAGAAACTTCAAGGTATTTAAAACACAAAATTATTTACCATATGATTTAGAAAAAGAAAAAAACCTACAAAAAATAATGATTTAAAAAAAAAAAGTCAAATTTACCTCATTGTATTGAACTTAGCATGTAGTCTTAAGATGAATATTAATACAAATTAAATGTATAATGTTACAACCAAATGTCAAAGGAAAAAACATTATAAATGAAAATTTAAGAAATTAGTCTATATTATTTCAACTGAAAAAGACTAGGAAACCTGAGTAAGCACTTGATTTAAAGGTGATCAACAGTTTATAGCTCTGCTTCCAATAGTAACAGCATCACCACCACCACCCACACCACACACACACACACACACACACACACACACACAAATGATCTATGAACCTGGACAAGCTCCTTAGGCAACGCCTATGATCTTCCTCATGCTGCTTTCTTATCTCATTAGTCTGCCCAATTGCTAATAAAGTTGCAATCACTGTGCCCATTTGCTATTTCTTTGTCCACATATCCAATTAGGCTTTTTTCTTCCCATTAAAAAAAAAAATTAATTGGATGATAATTGCTTTACAATGTTGCATTGGTTTCAGCCATACAACAATGTGAATCAGCCAAAAGTATACATACATCCCCTACCTCTTAAACCTTCTTCCCAGCACCCCTCTGCGTCTCACCCCTCTAGGTTGTCACAGAGCGTGCGATTGAGCTCGCTGAGTTATACAGCAACTTCCCACTGACTGTTTATTTTACATGTTTCAATGCTACTCTCTCAGTTCATCCTACTCTCTCCTTCCCTCCCTGTGTCCACAAGCCTGTTCCCTAGGTCTGTATCTCCAATGGTGCCCTGCAGATAAGTTAGTGATTACCATTTTATCTTGATTCCATATATGTGCATTAATATATAATTATATTGTTTCTCTTTCTGACTTAATTCACTTTGTATAACAGGCTCAAGGTTGATCTACCTCAGTCCAACTGACTCAAATGCATTCCTTTTCATAGCTAATATTCCATTGTACATATACACCACAACTTCTTTATCTACTCTTCTGTCAATGGACATCTAGGTTGCTTCCATGTCCTGGCTATTATAAATAGTGCTGCAATAAACACTGGGGCACCTGTGTCTTTTTCAAATATGGTTTTCTCAGGGTTATGCTCAGTAGTAGGATTGCTGGATCACATCACCCTTGACATAAATCACAGCAAGATCCTGTTGACCCACCTCCAAGAGAAATGGAAATAAAAATAAACAAATAGGACCTAATTAAACTTAAAAGCTTTTGTGCAGCAAAGAAAACTACTGCTTTTTTGTCATTGTTTAGTTGATAAGTCCTATCAGACTCTTCTGCAACCGCATGGACTATAGCCCACTAGGGTCCTCTGTCCAAGGGAAGTTCTAGGCAAGAATACTGGAGAGGGTTGCCATTTCCTTCTCCAGGGGATCTTCTCAACCCAGGGATTGAACTCCCATCCCCTGCATTGGCAGGTGGATTTTTACCACTGACTCACTAGGAAAGCCCTAAGAAACTATAAACAAAATGAAGACAGCCTTCAGAATACGATAAAATAATTGCAAACAGAGAAACTGACAAAAGCTTAATCTCCAAAATATACAAACAGCTCACGCAGCTCAATATCAGAAAAACAAACTCAATCAAAAAATAGGCAGAAGATCTAAATAGACATTTCTCCAAAGAAGACATGCAAGTGGACAATAAACACATGAAAAGATGCTCAACGTTGGTCATTATTAGAGAAATGCAAATCGAAAATACAATGAGGTATCACCTCACACAAGTCAAAATGTCCATCATCAAAAAAGCTACAAACAATAAACACATGAAAAGATGCTCGACGTTGGTCATTATTAGAGAAATGCAAATCGAAAATACAATGAGGTATCACCTCACACAAGTCAAAATGTCCATCATCAAAAAAGCTACAAACAATAAATGCTGGAGAGCATGTGGATAAAAAGGAACCTTCTTGCACTGTTGGTGCAAATGCAAATGGATTCAATCACTATGGAGTACAGTATGGAGATTTCTTAAAAAAAAAAAAAAAAAAAACTAGGAATAAAACTACCAATTAGTTTTTTTTATAGGATTTCTCCAAAGAGCAAACTTATTGGGCATTTCTTGTTAATTAATTATATTCTGTCCATTGGACAATAGGAAACTAAAACTACAGTCAATATATCTCTCAGAAGCAATCACTATTCTGATTTTTGTCACCATCCATTGTGAGTTTTGTATGTTCTTGATTTTCATGTAAATGAAAACAATTTTTCATAGCTGAATAGTTTTTTTTTTTCCCACTCAGCATTATGGCATTAGGAGCAGTACATATTACCACATATAGGAGTAATTCATTCCTTTTTATCACTATTAATAAACATTACAGATGCATATTGGGTTTTTATGAATAAACTATTATGACTTTTAAAAATATATTTTGGTGTTATAACCATACATTTCTGAATATGTCTATATATTCAAGGTTAAGTAAGTAATGCTACATAGTTTTTTAAAGTGGTCACACAAATTTAAATAACACACTGATAATACATTAAAATATCAGGCATTCTGCCATGTGGCACTACCTGATCTTTGGACTATAGTCACTCTGGGGTAGACATATCTCCTGAGTTTCAATTTACATTTCTCTTGTGTAAAATACTTTGAGCTACCTTTAATTTGCTATTTGCCTTTAATAGCCTCTTTTACGAAGCACATGTTTTCCTCTTCAGTTGCTGATTAAAAAAAAATACATGAAAGTCCATTCTATATTAATGGGATGGAACTATTAGCACATATAAATTTTACTGATCCCCAAGTAGAGTGTATGGAAGGAATTGCAGAAAAACATGTTAACTGGATACTCAGAAGAGCTCGATTCCCTTATCTGACTTTGCAAGTAGTAAAAGTATATGAAACCCAAGACCTTTAATTTGAAAAGCTCATGGCAGATGCTGCAGGACTGCTTCTGTGATAAATGTGTGCTGGGAAATGGACACAAGACAGGGTTGCCAGACAAAATTAATGGTATTTGTGTCCCAGCTGAGTCATAAGTATTACCAGATTCTTGCCAATTATGTGAATTAGGTTGGATAAAGACAGGAAAATCCATAACATGATTAAACAGCCTTTTTCTCTTCTTCATTTTTTTCTCTCCACTAGACACCCTTGTTTTTATGCAGTGGACTTTACTATCAGGTTTTGTCTGAGAATAAAATTGGTTTCTGTGCAAGAATATAACTGATATTTATTTTAGTGTAATATTCAAAATTTTTGGGGGGAGGATAAGGAAATTATTTATATAGATATATAAAATACTCTCAAACTAAACAACCATTTTCACAAGTGAAATTATATAACACTAGTATCATTACTAAATATTTTACAAATAAACAGCAGTCTGTTATTCTTAAATTAGTTCAATCACTTATTCATTGCATATAGCATGTCTAATTCATTTATTATGAAATATCCCCTTAATATATAATATTCATTCTCATCACTTTCAGTTTGGTGAAATTCTCAATTTAATTCTTGACTTTCCTTTCTTCCACACCATGGTGTCAAATCTAATGTCATCAAATTTCAAATAAGCAACATGGAAGTGACTATCTACCATGAACTAAAAATTTAAGTATTCAATATACCAGAGATAAAATAAGAACATAATATAACTTTCATCATTAAAGAAAACTAGCTTACACGAAAAGCATGAAATTAAGTAATCCTTATCAAAAGTAATATGTATTTTAATATTATTTGATATAAACATGCATAATTTATAAGCTATTGATTTTTCTATAAGAGCATAGTAAGACATATTTATAAATAAGAGATGATATTTGAAATGATTCTTGAAAAAAGTCAAAGAACATTACTGGTAAAGTGAGCAGAGTAAGCTGAGGAAAAGCATGGCATGCTCAGAGGAAAAAAAATTGAAAAAAGTAGAAAAAAAAGTAGCAAAAATATGTAGAAAAGAAAAGAGACATATTGAACTTTCAAATATATATATTTCACATACTTTCATAATTATACATGTATATAAAGAATGATATGTAAACCTTTGAAAAATATCTTAATTGTCTTATTAATAAGAAAAAATGAAAGTTGAGAAACTATGCGGTATAACTATTTTGTATAAAAATAAAGTGATAATTGAAGTCACATTTATGTATATATGAAAATATACATGAATAGATAAGAAGAGATAAAGAGTGGGTAGCATACAAATCAGCTTAACATTACTGGCTGGAAGGGAGAGTTAAAAAAACTAATAAAAGAGTGAGACTGGGGACTTCCCTGGTAGTCCAGTGGTAAGGAGTCCTCCTTGCAATGCAGGGGGCGTGGCACCAATCCCTTGTCAGGAACCAAGATCCCATACGCCCTGAGGCAACTAAGCACGCGTGCCACAATTAGAGGGCCTACCTGGAGAGCCCAGGTGCTGCAACACATATCCCACATGATGCAATGAAGATCTGCGCCACAACGAAGACCCAGGCAGCCAAAAAAATTTTTTAAAGTGCTAGACTCATTAAAGGATGTGTCTGTAGTGTAAAAAAAAAAAAAAAAAAGCAACTTTAAATGATTCCAAGTACTTAAAATTTATAGCAGGATATTCATAAAATGTTAATGATGATTAACACTTTTAAAAAATTAAATGTTTACTGTGCTGTCAATGCCTAGGATATAGAGCTAAACAATAGCCTGGCAGTTTTGTTTCTTTACATCTATCTCTGTCTGTGTACATCTACCAAAGAAAATATGCCTTGAGAGATTCTTATAATTGCTAAAATTTTTAAAAATGGATAATTTTTTTTGCTTCTATATGATACAAACAAACAGATTTAGTGAAGTATTCTTTCTGGTTAAGAAAAAAATAAATTGGTTCTTACCTGGGCAAAATGTTTGCATTTTCAACCAGCTTGATATAGCAACTCCCTCAGTGCTTTCCTATTAAAATTACCAAATTTGTCATCATCACTCTTCTCATAAAAATGGGAAAGTTATTGATAATTGGTATCTTTTTTGCATTAACTTATTGGATTGGCCATTGACAAATGAACTAAGAATTATTACACTGAAATATTAATATTATTAACATCTCAAAAAGCAATGTGCATGTTGTCTCCCTTAAATTGACTGTATTCCAGGCATCTGAAATAGATAGAAAGACATTCTTTGGGACTGGATTAGAGAATTTCACCTACAACTTTTTTGTAACAAACTGTCTAACATCTAATATCTGGTACTTAAATATAAAAAATATAAATGACAGAAATTTTCTGGATTTCCTTTGTTTATTTTTTTTACCTAGGCTTTACTGCATAGTGATAAATTGTGTTTTATTGTTATTTCTTTTGAGTATATTAGAAAAGATAATATAGATCACCAAACACACAAAATGATTCAAAATATTTCTACAATATTGCTTTCTACACAGCACAAAATAAAGTGAAAATGATCAGTTACTCCAGGAATATAATTACTCCAGACTCCACTGATAATTCTGCTTGAATTCAGGTTCAGGGATGCCAATATACTAAATAGTTACTGTATCCAGATTAGGAAGACATGCCACACTGGAGCAAGCACACAGATTTTGAAGATACCCCACCACCTTACAACAGCAATCCTTTCACCAGGTCCATTCAGCCCTCTGCCTGGGTCTAAGACTAACTGTCCTAGTTCCTTGACCATCCTTTATACCCAGAGACCTCATGCAGGAAATGATATTCTAGTGCCAAATATTCATCAGCTGCAATCTCACTTATATTATTTTCCTATAGGTTACATTTTTGTGAGTATAAACCACAAAATAAACATACATTATAATAGTACCTATGAATATAAGATTATGGTGTTCACATTTCATTTTTATTGGATTTTTTAAAAAAATCTATAATCTGTAACAGGGAACTGTAAGGTTTAAAGAAATAGAAAATTTCAGATACAGTAAATAGCTTTTCAAAGTATTAGTTGAGCTAACTTCTAAATTCAGTGTCTCTCCCCTCAAAATGGAATATGCTTGTTTTTTCATATTTCTTAACTCATGGATGTGCTCAGTCACTCAGTCATGTCCAACTCTTTATGATCCCATGGACTGTAGCTTGCCAGGCTCCTCTGTCCATGGGATTTCCCAGGCATGAATACTGGAGTGGGTGCCATTTCCTTCTCCAGGGAATATTCCTGACTCAGGGATAGAACCCATGTCTTCTGCATTTCCTGCTTTGGCAGGTGGATTAACTCATGGAAGCTCTGATTTATTCTATTACTTTTGAGTTTAGAGGAAGAACCACACCACTGGCCATGGAATCTTGCTTCCCTGAGAGCAGCCAAAAAATAGAATAACACAAAATGAAGTGTGAGGCAGTTACTACCTCCTGGAAGAAGCCTTGATATTAAGATAGAAAAAAAAAACACCTGTGAAGCAAGTTGTCTCCCACCTATCTCCAAAGTAACAATTCTGAGGCTGCTGGTTCCTCAAGGTCGTTCTGAAAGGTATTCAGCAAAACCAAGGGAACTGGCACTTCTTCAAAATCTGTGACCAGCTCAGTAAGAGGTCGCCTCAATACGTATTCATTTTCTCCCTTTTCTATTTCAGTTTGCTTTCCCCCTCACTGTTATTGTACTGAGATTACATTGCCCAATAAAACCATAATATATATCTCTGTCTCAAGTTGGAGAAGGAAATGGCAACCCACTCCAGTATTCTTGCCTGGAGAATCCTATGGACAGAGGAGGCTGGCGGGCTACTGTCCATGGGGTCGCAAAGAATCAGACATGACTGAGCTATGGAACAGCACCGTCTCAGGCTCTGTTTTTGAGAGCCATGGCCTAAGGTAGAAAGTCAAGTCAGCTGTTTAACAAAAATAGCAGACCACCCTTGGCTAAAATGGTTCAGAGATAGTGTTAGACTATTTAATAAAAAAATTATAACTGACACACTACTCACAGGATGGTAAATGAAATGCTGAGGAGGTATATTTTAGTTTAAGGGGATTAAAAGACTATGATGAACTATTTTAAAAGTAACACATTTTTGTATAAGGATGACAAAAACTAAAGCAGAGATAAATTGATTAAATATCAGGTAAGCATGTGACCATATTTAATTCAGGAAAAACCTGGTTATATATCAACAAATAAATAAAAACATAAATCTAAATACCTACTTAAGCTCAAAGATTGTTCAACTTCAAACATTAAAGACTGTTTCTTTGTTTCTCCATTTTTAAATCAAAGATGGAGAATATACACAGTTAGACTAAAAAGGAAACACCTTAAGAGAAGACTATTTTGTACATATTGCATATTTTAGAATATTTAAAGTTTTTTTTTTTTTAAGAAAGACACAAATGAGATTGTCAGTCATATTGAAAATTACAAAAGGAAAGAAATAATTGAATGATGCCTCAGGCACTGAATGTGGTTTTTTCATCTAAACATAGTTGAAATGATTTGTATGATTTCATTTGCTATCAAGCTTGAAAATTTTTAATAGCTTTTGAGTGGCAAAATTTCAAAATATTGTGTATGACTGGTCATGTGATGCGAATATTTTAAAATGCATTCTGTACTGAAGTTATACATGCATCATACTAAATTGTCCATAAAAGAGAAAAAGAAATCATTTTAACTTGTTTATATGATATTTTCTCATATGCAATATTCTTGAGGTTATGAAATATTAGGACTTTAAATGATATGAATCCATTATGTTTTCACAACTGTCCAATTGCCTAGTGTTATGAACACTGTAGAGTATGTGTGTGTGTGTGTTTGGACAACTATAGATACAAGCTACCTATGCTATCAATATTTCATTCTACTTAGCTTGTTAAATGCATTTCACACTAAAAAAAAAAAACTGTGATAATTGATAGTCATAAGGTACATTAATCCATCATATAGTCCAATTCTGAGTTGGCATCTCAAAATTTTCCCTTAAAAATATTATGTTTTTGGATTTTTTTTCCAAAAAATCAAGGAAGTTACTATATAATATTTTAATTACTTGCAGGGAAAAATATATTCTGTGCTTAGGTAACTCATACCTAAAATAAACCTGGTGGTATGCATATCTAAAGATAAAATTTGCTCATATAATGACAAAGACAAGATGCTGGGGTCTGGGTGCCAATGGTCTTGTAAGATAAGTATACGGAAATTATTTTCTTGGTTTTTAAAGTGGTTCAGAAAAAAATAAATAAATAAAAATAAAGTGGTCCAGGAAAAATTCTTGTATACCAAAGCATAGTGTCTATTACGTGTTCAAAACCATAATTATTTCAAAAGCAGACATTTGAGGAAACCAGATAATTAGTCAAGTACAGCTGGTATAAAACAGTACTGGCACAGATACTGCTATCATTAAAATTCTGGCAAACTATCTTGTAAGAAATACCCTTGGGCAAATCAAACAAATTAAACACCTAAGTAATTCTTTAGAACCTAAAAGGAAGTGTACATAAAAGACTCCTGATTTTGCTGCTAAATATAAAAAGCCCTAACAACATAAAGAGCAATGCAACGTTCCTTATTTTGCTGTTTATTTGAAAATCACCTTACATTTTACTTACACAGAATTTTAGTGTATTTTACTTAATTCAGAACACTTTTTTCCCGAACTCAATTATTTTCATATTTTTTGTTAGTGTTCTGTATAATCTACATACATATTTTCAAATTTCTTTCCCTCCATTAACGCTGTCTTATTATATATATTATACATACAAAAGATGGTATAAACTACTTTGCCAACAAAGGTTCGTCTAGTCAAGGCTATGGTTTTTCCTGTGGTCATGTATGGATGTGAGAGTTGGACTCTGAAGAAGGCTGAGCGCCGAAGAATTGATGCTTTTGAACTGTGGTGTTGGAGAAGACTCTTGAGAGTCCCTTGGACTGCAAGGAGATCCAACCAGTCCATTCTGAAGGAGATCAGCCCTGGGATTTCTTTGGAAGGAATGATGCTAAAGCTGAAACTCCAGTACTTTGGCCACCTCATGCAAAGAGTTGACTCACTGGAAGACTCTGATGCTGGGAGGGATTGGGGGCAAGAGGAGAAGGGGACGACAGAGGATGAGATGGCTGGATGGCATCACTGACTCGATAGACATGAGTCTCAGTGAACTCTGGGAGTTGATGATGGACAGGGAGGCCTGGCATACTGCGATTCATGGGGTTGCAAAGAGTCGGACACGACTGAGCGACTGATCTGATCTGATCTGATCCCTTAAAGAACAATTATAAAATGAATACTTGTGCACACACTGACAAGGTTGAGAAACAGAATACTAAGTGAAGTCTGAAGTCCACTGTGTGCCTGGATCATGATCCCCTCTCTGCACCTCAGAGTGATTCTGGAATTTTCTGATTTATTGCTTTATTTTGCTTGATAGCTTTATCATAATTACATAACTTTTTAAAAAGTTTATATGCTGCACTGCATATTTTTAATACCAGTTTGCATGTGTGCTGAGTCACTTGGTCATGTCAGACACTGCCTGCCAGACTCCTCTGTTCATTGAATTTCTCAGGCAAGAATATCAGAGTGGACGGCCATTTCCTTCTCCAGGGGACCTTCCTGACCCAGAGATTGAACCAGCATCTTCTGCATTACAGCAGATTCTGTACCATCTGAGTCATCAGGGAAGCCTTAATGCCAATAGTATCATTCAGTTTGATGAGGTTCAGTAAAAAAACACTTTACTTGGGCCAAGTGGAGTCTTCACTCATTTGGGGAAAGGGCATTGCTAGAGAAAGGCCAGAGAAGGGTCCTTAAAAGTGTAGACTGGAGGCTAGCTTCCCTTCCTGTGGCAATCTAAGCATATTCCTAATTTTTTGGTTTGTACAGTTCAGTCACTCAGTCGTGTCTGACTCTTTGGGACCCCATGAACTGCAGCACGTCAGGCCTCCCTGTCCATCACCAACTCCCGGAGTTCACTCAGACTCACGTCCATCAAGTTGGTGATGCCATCCAGCCATCTCATCCTCTGTGGTCCCCTTCTCCTCCTGCTCCCAATCCCTCCCAGCATCAGAGTCTTTACCAATGAGTCAACTCTTTGCATGAGGTGGCCAAACTACTGGAGTTTCAGCTTTAGCATCATTCCTTCCAAAGAACACCCAAGACTGATCTCCTTCAGAATGGACTGGTTGGATCTCCTTGCAGTCCAAGGGACTCTCAAGAGTCTTCTCCAACACCACAGTTCAAAAGCAGCAATTCTTCGGCGCTCAGCTTCCTTCACAGTCCAACTCTTACATCCATACATGACCACAGGAAAAACCATAGCCTTGACTAGACGGACCTTTGTTGGCAAAGTAATGTCTCTGCTTTGGAATATGCTATCTAGGTTGGTCATAACTTTCCTTCCAAGGAGTAAGCGTCTTTTAATTTCATGGCTGCAGTCACCATCTGCAGTGATTTTGGAGCCCCCCAAAATAAAGTCTGACACTGTTTCCACTGTTTCCCATCTATTTCCCATGACGTGATGGAACCATATGCCATGATCTTAGTTTTCTGAAACTTTTTCACTCTCCTCTTTCACTTTCATCAAGAGGCTTTTTAGTTCCTCTTCACTTGCAGCCATAAGCTTGGTGTCATCTGCGTATCTGAGGTTATTGATATTTCTCCCAGTAATCTTGATTCCAGCTTGTGCTTCTTCCAGCTCAGCTTTTCTCATGATGTACTCTGAATATAATTTAAATAAGCAGGGTGACAATACAGCATTAACATATTCCTTTTCCTATTTGGAACCAGTCTGTTGTTCCATGGTTTGTACACATTTAGAATTAGATATCACTTTCATAAGCAAAATATCTTGAAATTTATAAGTGAAAACTTTATCCCATGTTATGATTTTTGCCACCCAATGTATAATGTCTGATATTCCTAACACTGCACAAGGATTTTCTAAAAATTGACCATTACTTCCATTCACTCTGGGTCCTTATGCATTAGATGCTTCTCATGCAAAATGAATCTTCTTTGAGATTTTTTACAACATAAGTAGACAGTTGAGTCCACTGACTTTTAATATGATTACTGTTATATTAGACTTAAATCTAATTGTTGGACTTAAATTGTTAAACCTATTGTTAGACTTAAATCTAACAATGTGTTATTGGATAGTATCTAGCACTACTTTCCATTCTTTATTTTTGCATTTCAACTTTCTTGTTTACTTGACTTCATTTGTATTCATGTTTACATTTATTTCACTACAACTTTTATCTTTTTGCTTGCATATTATATAGTTTATGTGTAATCTCTTAAGGCATAATTTGTGTGTTGCTTTAAAAAGTCTATTATTCAAAGATTTTAGCAGCTCACAAACATATTATAGATTCTTAAAAATAAAATTTCTGCCTTTATTGTGTTTTTATTAGATTCATCTGACATATCATGCAGTTTCTGATTTATAAAAATGTATTTAGTTATATTAAGTATGAAGATTTCACTTCTGCATGGAATTATTCCATCTCTCAGCTACAAGTTTAAACATATTAGTGATTTTAACATCTATGCCTGATTTTAACATCTCTGCATCCTCAAGTCTATTTCTAGCATTCTTGTTTTATTTTTTCCATTAATTTTCTATTATTTGGTCTAATCTTCAATTATGACTAGCAATTTAGATTTTTTTTGTTTTATTTATTATTGTTTTTATTATAGCCATCCATTATAAGTGTAAAGTAGTATATCATTCTTTTTGGCTTCCCTACACAGCATACTCTATCTCAGATCCCCAAGACCAGGGACAGAACTTCCACTACCTGCAGTGGAAGCATGGGGACTTAGCCACTGGATCACAAGGAAGTCCCAGTAATTTTAATACTGGGCATTAGGTATGAAAATAGTTAGGAGACTAGATAAAATTATATTGATCTAGATATGTATTTCCCGGAAGTCAGTTACAGGAGAAAACTGACACTTCAGCCATGCATGGGATTAATTTCAATGCTTGGCTCAATCATTCTAAGATCTAATTATTTTTATTTGTCCTTCATGAAGGTGTGGAGATACTACAGGATCTCAAAGAAAAGTCTTTCCTAAGTCAGCCTCATTTATGGCAGGTGCTGAACTCTACCTTTCTCCTTACTCTTTTGAGATTGCTTAGCTTCCAAGTCCCCTCACTTAAGACCACTCCCTAGTTGGCTAGCCTCTCATGAAAGTGAAAAGTGAAACTGAAGTTGCTCATTCATGTCCAACTCTTCGTAACCCCATGGACTGCACCCTACCAAGCTCCTCCATCCATGGGATTTTCCAGGCAAGAGTACTGGAATGTGGTGCCATCACCTTCTCCAGAAACAGAGCTTAGAAATTGATAAATGCCTCAAGAGTAAAAGTGTCATGTAATATTGGGCTCACAATTATGCATTAAATTTTCCTATAGGACTTTTTATAAAGACTGCACTTCAAAAGCAATTTTAGTTTTACAATAAATTGAGAGGAAGGAACAAAGATTTCCCATAAACCCTGTTCCCCACATATGTATAGCATCCTCCCATTATCAACATTACTCATCAGAATGACATATATATATATATACACATACATATATATATATATTATATTTAACCAAGTATGAACCTACATTGATGCATCATGATTATCTAATGTCAACAGTTTAACTTAGGATTCATTCTTGGTGTTGTTTAGTCTATGGATTTACACAAACTTGTAATGACATATGTCCATTAGTATGATATTATACAGAGGCATTTCACTTCCCTAAAGAAACTTCGGTTCTCTGCCTATTCATTCTCTTTTCTCCTCTCACCCCAGGAAACCACTGATCTTTCATCATCTCCATAATTTCACCTTCTCCAGAATGTCATATAGTTGAAATCATATATTTTGTAGCCTCTATTCTGATTTTGCTAAGATCATTTGGTTTTCTTTGGATGTAAGATGGATAATTTGACCTCTTTTCTGTCAAATATGATAGTTAGAATTATCTCATCTTTCTTGAATTATTTGATCATTTTATCATTAGGCCAACTCAGTAATGAACATGTTTTATAGAACATGGATGATGACCACCCAATAGAATACACTGAGGCTCTCTTTATTTAATATACATGATTACAAATTCTGTTTTCATGTAAAAATTATTATATCTTAGTGAAGGTTTTAGTTGTTCAGTTGTATCTGACTCTTTGCAACTCCATGGACTGTAGCCCACCACTTCCTCAGTCCATAGAATTCTCCAGACGAGAATACTGGAGTGGATAGTCATTCCCTTCTCCAGGGGATCTTCCTAACCCAGGGACTGAAGCTAGGTCTCCAGCACTGCAGGTGGATTTTTTTTTACTGTGTGTAACTTGGCATGAAAAATGAAGGTTTTCATTTATTGGGTTTTCTAGTTTTATAGGAAATTTATTTTAATCAGTTTTTTCAATAATTTTCATAACAAATTGTGACTACTACAGTTTTTTTTCTTCTATTTCTTGAAAGAAAGGTAAAAGAGAAACCTGTTGAGGTATAATACCAGCACTGACCTCCACAATTCCTACAAATTAAGAACTGCAGCAAAGATTAATTTCAATATCAGTTGTGACAAATAATGTCTCCATTCTTTGAGATAGCACAGTATGTACATATATACACACATATTAATATATATATACACACATGTGCACACATATTTCAAAAAATGAAGAGAAATAGTCATGGACACTCTGCTTGTAGTGGACATAATTAACAGAAAAAATCAATATCCCTCTGGCATGCACTTTCATCAAGGACTGTATTTAATAAGATTCTCTCTTGAAAATTAACAGCAGTGCAAACACTTCCTCTAATTTCCAAAGTCATTTTGTCATTATTATTTTACAAGAAATTTTAATAAGAAAAAATAATACTACATTTTGGTTACATAGTACTAACACAAATACCTCAAAATTATAAATCAATGCACCTCAAATTAGAAAGGAGTGTATTTTTCATTAATAATAAAAAATGTCAGGTTCTTTGTTTCTCTTTTTAGGGATACTGTGCTTGCTTTATCCTTGTTGGCCCCACATCCCCAAAGAAGGTCACTATTGAAGCCTGATGACACAGACAGTGGAGAAGGGGCCGATGGTGGTACAGGGATGTGGAGGGTGAAGGAGGTGGTCTTGACACTGTGTTTAAGGAGCAGGCACACTGCTCTTATTTATACTGTGTGTTTATGGGGATCTGGCCATAACAATGGTCACAAAACCCTGTCTAAGCTTCCCCTTGAGTCTATTTAGCAGTGAGAAAATTCTTCTATGGCCACTTCCCTGAAAAGAGAGATCTTTCAACTCACAGAATACTGAGGAAGCTAGTAGGGAGAGAGTGGGAGCTGCCTGAACTGTAGTCAATCCCAGATTGCAACCAACCTGAGGAGATCAGGAGCAGATATCAAAAGCTCATGCAACGCTGGCCTGGAATTTTCTTGAGTAAATTTCTAGAAAAATTGGGCTGCTGTTGGAATGTGGAATGATTGGTTCTAAGTAGTAAATGAGGAGGAGGGGCTGCCTCCAGGTACAACTGAGAAGTCTGGGATAAAAAATACACTCCTTTTGTGCTACAGGGGAGTGAGGGATCATAACAACTTTGATGATCAGCACTTATAAGTATATGAATACAAATGTAGACTCTAAGAGTAGACAGATGAGACAAGAGGGCTCATCATCTTTGCTGTCCTAAGATTTATCCAGTAGTCATGTACAAATGTGAGAGCTGGACCATAAAGAAGGCTGAGCACTGAAGAATTCATGCTTTCTAATCATGGTGCTGGAGAAGACTCTTGAGAGTTCCTTGGACTGCAAAGCGATCAAACAGGTAAATCATAAATGAAATAAATCTTGAATATTCATTATAAGGACTAGTAATGAAGTTGAAGCTCTGATATTTTGGCCATCTGGTGCAAACAGCAGACTCATAGCTTTGGGAAAGACTGAAAGCAAAAGGAGATGCAGGCAGCAGAGGATAAGATGGTTAGATAGCATCATTGGTTCAACAGATATGAATTTTAGCAAACTCAGGAAGATACTGAAGGACAGGGAAGCCTGGAGTGCTATAGTCTATGGGGTCACAAAGTGTTGGACATAACTTAACAACTGAACAACAACACTAATATATATGCATTAATAGATGATATTTGTTTTTCTATTTCTAGCTTCACTCTGTGTAACAGGCTCGAGTTTCATCCATCTCACTAGAACTGAATTAAATGTGTTTCTTTTATGATTGAGTAATATTCCATTGCATGTATATGTGTATGTATATATATATATATATATATATATATATATATATATATACCATGACTTCTTTATCCATTCCTCTGTCTATGGATATCTAGGTTGTTTCCATGTCCTTGTTATTGTAAATAGCACTGCAATGAACATTGGGGTACATATGTCAAAAATGGGGAATGTTTCACAGATTTGTGTTATTCTTATGCAGGGGCCATGCTAATCCTTTTTGTATCATTCCAATTTTAGCATATGTGCTGGCAAACTGAGCATCCTCTGATATATTTTTAAATAGCATTTCCTCAGCCAGGTTTTTTCTATGCTGTATTTAACCATCAGTTCTTGATGCTTTTGAACTGTGGTGTTGGAGAAGACTCTTGAGAGTCCCTTGGACAGCAAGAAGATCCAACCAGCCCATCCCAAAGGAAATAAGTCCTGAATATTCATTGGAAGGACTGATGCTGAAACGCCAATACTTTGGCCACTTGATGTAAAGAGCTGACTCACTAGAAAAGACCCTGATGATGGGAAAGATTGACAGCAGGAGGAGAAGGGGACGACAGAGGATGAGATGGTTGGATGGCATCACTGACTCAATGGACATGAGTTTGAGTGAACTCCGGGGACTGGTGATGGACAGGGAGGCCAGGTGTACTGCAGTCCATGGGGTCGCAGAGTTGGACACAACTGAGCATCTGAACTGTCTAACTGTCCTTAGCCAAACGTAAAGTTTATTTCTTTTCTAAAATCCTGTACTTCAGGCTTACATAATTTGTAGTTTAATAGTAATTGGTTTATTTCAATTTTAAATGCATCAAAAGAAAAATTGCTTTAGTTTTCATGACTGTATACCTGGCACCTACCTAATCACTTCTTAATGGTAGAACCAAGGTATAAGTCTCTCTCTATTCATTGATAATGTTTAATATAATGGACTAGAGAAAAAGTGAATGTACTAGAGAAATGAACTGGAGAAAATATTTCCTATTTTGTAACTGAAAACCACATATGAATTTCAGTTAAAATAGGAGCATTTTAGTTCTATAAAGCACAAATGTAATACCATTTTAACTAGAAAATGCTGAACACATAATTTTGGAAGTATATAGAGTATAAACAGAAAAACCTATTAAAAATAGTAAGATACAGGAAGGAAGTGTTGTTGACAGAGGATTTACTCTGGGGTAGTTCACTCCTTACACAGCACATTTTCCATGAAGGCCACTGTGCTAGAAATATTGCCTCCCAAAATGAAGATATTTAGAAGAGCCTAGGAATGGCTGTGACCCAACACATGATGGAATCCTAAGAGTCTGTGTGGGCTGGGTCAGAGAGAACAAAGGTCACAGCATGGGATGAAAAGCATGTTACCACTTCTCCTAGTTTTATGTCTCCTGTGTGCATATCCTTTGTGTTCTTTTTAAATGTTTAATAAATTAAGTTGATTTTTCAATGTTCTAAACTTCTCTAAGAGAAACAACTGGATCCAGAGAGCTACTGAGTGGTGTTCACAGTGTGAAGGTAACTGAGAGCCAGAATTAAGGATGGCAAAGTTGGACAGAGCAACATTCTGGGCAGCAGTTCCTCCCCTATGAGACTTCTTTCAGAACTAAGTGCTGCAAGTTTGGAGTTCTGATTAAACAAGGTGAGGGATATTATATCTCTTTCACTAATGTGGGTCATATTTGATTGGCATCTTCATCAGTTGTTTGATAAGTTACAGGTCTGAGACCTACTAGAGCAAATTCTCAGGCACTGGGGTCCAGTAAAGGAACTTAAAGGATCACCAAATCATTATTGTGCCTACTTGTGTTTAGAATTGCATTTCATTCTTAAAAGTATGAAAGGATAAATTAAAAGTGAAAAACACATAAAAACCAAATCCCAAGCAATTTTTTTAAAACTCAGATGCAATTAGTACTTCCAAATTTAACAAATTTGCCTCCACAATAAAATAGAAAATATGATAAGATCTCAAATCTCTTCGTAAGAGACACAATTAAACAAAATGTGCTACAAGAAGAGGAAAAGCATGCATAGGACAGTGAATCTCACCATACTCAATATTAGCTTTATCTCTGAAACTCTGAAAACAAGGCAATCTCTGACCCTTTTCCCAGAAACACTAATTGGCCTTGTTTGTGTTAGGTGCTCAGTGATGTCCAACCCTTTAGGACCCCATGGACTGTAACCTGCCAGGCTCTTCTGTTTATGGGATCTCCCAGGCAAGATTACAGAAGTGGGCTGCCATTCCCTTCTCCGGGTGATCTTCCCCACCCAGGGACTGAAACCTGACCTGCAATGAAGGCAGAGTCTTTACCATCTGAGCCATCAGGTTTAATCTGGGATAAAACAGGCTTCCAAGTTTTTCTTCTTTCAAATTCCTAATTGATCCTAATGAATTGTTAGGACTTAGAAGATAGTACAAAAGGCAAACAGTGAAAGACTGTTGGTGAAATTGCAAGATAAAATGAAGCCAAAGGAATCTTCAATGATTTTGAACCTCTAACCCCTAAGTAATTTAGCTTCAGAATAGAACCGTTAGAGAGAGATAAGGGTAACTTGGCAAGAACATTTACTTAGATGGAAATGTTAAACTGGTATTCTTGATATTTGTGGATCAAATGAGAAGAAAGAAACAAACACAGTTATTTTATAATATAAATAAGAATCAATATGCTGCTGCTAAGTCGCTTCAGTCGTGTCCAACTCAGTGTGACCCCATAGACGGCAGCCCACCAGGCTCCCCCATCCCTGGGATTCTCCAGGCAAGAACACTGGAGTGGGTTGCCATTTCCTTCTCCAATGTATGAAAGTGAAAAGTGAAAGTGAAGTCACTTAGCCGTGTCCGACTCTTCGCAACCCCATGGACTGCAGCCTACCAGGCTCCTCTGTCCATGGGATTATCCAGGCAAGGTACTGGAGTGGGGTGCCATTACCTTCTCCAATCAATATACTATTGTTCAATTAAATATGTAGTATTAACTGCTGAGATAAACAGCTTTTGTGTGGAGTAACAGAATATTTGATTTAAGTCATACTGGAAAAGAAGAGAAGCGAAAAGCAAAGGAGAAAAGGAAAGATATAAGCATCTGAATTCAGAGTTCCAAAGAATAGCAAAAAGAGATAAGAAAGCCTTCCTCAGCGATCAATGCAAAGAAATAGAGGAAAACAACAGAATGGGAAAGACTAGAGATCTCTTCAAGAAAATTAGAGATACCAAGGAAACATTTCATGCAAAGACGAGCTCTATAAATGACAGAAATGGAATGGACCTAACAGAAGCAGAAGATATTAAGAAGAGGTGGCAAGAATACATAGAAGAACTGTACAAAAAAGATCTTGTGTGATCACACACGATAGTGTGATCACTCACCTCGAGCCAAACATCCTAGAATGTGAAGTCAAGTGGGCCTTCAAAAGCATCACTACAAACAAAGCTAGTGGAGGTGATGGAATTCCAGTTGAGCTATTTCAAATCCTGAAACATGTTGCTGTGAAAGTGCTGCACTCAATATACCAGCAAATTTGGAAAACTCAGCAGTGGTCACAGGACTGGAAAAGGTCAGTTTCCATTCCAATCCCAAAGAAAGGCAATGCAAAAGAATGCTCAAACTATTGCACAATTGCACTCATCTCACATGCTAGTAAAGTAATGCTCAAAATTCTCCAAGACAGGATTCAGCAACATGTGAACCGTGAACTTCCTGACGTTCAAGCTGGTTTTAGAAAAGGCAGAAGAACCAGAGATCAAATTACCAACATCTGCTGGATCATGGAAAAAGCAAGAGAGTTCCAGAAAAACATGTATTTCTGCTTTATTGACTATGCCAAAGCCTTTGACTGTGTGGATCACAATAAACTGTGGAAAATTCTGAAAGAGATGGGAATACAGACCACCTGACCTGCCTCTTGAGAAATCTGTATGCAGGTCAGGAAGAAACAGCTAGAACTGGACATGGAACAACAGACTGGTTCCAAATAGGAAAAGGAGTACGTCAAGGCTGTATATTGTCACCCTGCTTATTTAACTTATATGCAGAGTACATCATGAGAAACGCTGGGCTGGAAGAAACACAAGCTGGAATCAAGATAGCCGGGAGAAATATCAATAACCTCAGGTATGCAGATGACACCACCCTTATGGCAGAAACTGAAGAGGAACTAAAAAGCCTCTTGATGAAAGTGAAAGTGGAGAGTGAAAAAGTTGGCTTAAAGCTCAACATTCAGAAAATGAAGATCATGGCATCTGGTCCCATCACTTTATGAGAAACAGATGGAGGAACAGTGGAAACAGTGTCAGACTTTATTTTTGGGGGCTCCAAAATCACTGCAGATGGTGATTGCAGCCATGAAATTAAGACACTTACTCTCTGGAAGGAAAGTTATGTCCAACCTAGATAGCATATTCAAAAGCAGAGACATTACTTTGCCAACAAAGGTCCATCTAGTCAAGGCTATGGTTTTTCCTGTGGTCATGTATGGATGTGAGAATTAGACTGTGAATAAGGCTGAGCGCTGAAGAATTGATGCTTTTCGACTGTGGTGTTGGAGAAGATGCTTGAGAGTCCCTTGGACTGCAAGGAGATCCAACCAGTCCATTCTGAAGGAGATCAGCCCTGGGATTTCTTTGGAAGGACTGATGCTAAAGCTGAAACTCCAGTACTTTGGCCACCTCATGTGAAGAGTTGATTTATTGGAAAAGACTCTGATGCTGGGAGGGATTGGAGGCAGGAGGAGAAGGGGATGACAGAGGATGAGATGGCTGGATGGTATCACCGACTCGATGGACGTGAGTTTGAGTGAACTCCGGGAGTTGGTGATGGACAGGGAGGCCTGGCATGCTACCATTCATGGGGTCGTGAAGAGTCGGACATGACTGAGCGACTGAACAGAACTGAACTGAACTGAATGGTCTAGTGGTTTTCCTTACTTTCTTCAGTTTAAGTCTGAATTTGGCAATAAGGAGTTCATGGTCTGAGCCACAGTCAGCTCCTGGTCTTGTTTTTGCTGACTGTATAGAGCTTCTCCATCTTTGGCTGCAAAGAATATAATCAATCTGATTTCGATGTTGACCATCTGGTGATGTCCATGTGTAGAGTCTTCTCTTGAGTTGATCAAAGACAGTGTTTGCTTTGACCAGTGCATTCTCTTGGCAAAACTCTATTAGCCTTTGCCCTGCTTCATTCTGTACTCCAAGGCTAAATTTGCCTGTTACTCCAGGTGTTTCTTCACTACCTAGTTTTGCATTCCAGTCCCCTATAATGAAAAAGACATCTTTTTTGGGTGTTAGTTCTAAAAGGTCTTGTAGGTCTTCATAGAACCATTCGACTTCAGCTTCTTCTTTTACTGGTTGGGGCATAGGCTTGGATTACTCTGATATTGAATGGTTTGCCTTGGAAATGAATAGAGATCATTCTGTCGTTTTTGAGACTGCTTCCAAGTACTGCATTTTGGACTCTTTTGTTGACCATGATGGCTACTCTATTTCTTCTAAGGGATTCCTGCCACAGTAGTAGATATAATGGTCATCTGGAGTTAAATTCACCCATTCTACTCCATTTCAGTTCTCTGATTCCTAGAATGTTGACATCCACTCTTGCCATCTCCTGTTTGACCACTGTCAATTTGCCTTGATTCATGGACCTGACATTCCAGGTTCCTATGCAATATTGCTCTTTACAGCATCGGACCTTGCTTCTATCAGCAGTCACATCCAAAGCTGGGTGTTCTTTTTGCTTTGGCTCCATCCCTTCATTCTTTCTGCAGTTATTTCTCCACTGATCACCAGTAACATTTGGGCACCTACCAACCTGGGAATTTCCTCTTTCAGGATCCTATCATTTTGCCTTTTCATACTGTTCATGGGGTTCTCAAGGTAAGAATACTGAAGTGGTTTGCCATTCCCTTCTCCAGTGGACGACATTCTGTAAGACCTCTCCACCATGACCCGCCTGTCTTGGGTGGCCCCACATGGCATGGCTTCATTTCATTGAGTTAGACAAGGCTGTGGTCTGTGTGATCAGATTGACTAGTTTTCTATGATTATGGTTTCAGTGTGTCTGCCCTCTGATGCTCTTTTGCAACACCTACCATCTTACTTGGTTTTTCTTACCTTGCACATGGGGTATCTCGTCAGGGCTGCTCCAGCAAAGTGCAGTCACTGTTCCTTACCTTGGATGAGGGGTATCTCCTCACGGCCTCCCCTCCTGACCTTGAACATGGAGTGGCTCCTCTCAGCCCTCCTGTTCCTGCACAGCTGCAGCTCCTTGGAATACCAGATCACCTGACCTGCCTCTTGAGAAACATATATGCAGGTCAGGAAGCAACAGTTAGAACTGGACATGGAACAACAGACTGGTTCCAAATAGGAAAAGGAGTATGTCAAGGTTCTATATTGTCACCCTGCTTATTTAGCTTATATGCAGAGAATATCATGAGAAACGCTGGGCTGGAAGAAGCACAAGCTGGAATCAAGATTGTCGGAAGAAATATCAATAACCTCAGATATGCAGATGACACCACCCTTATGGCAGAAAGTGAAAAGGAAATAAAAAGCCTCTTGATGAAAGTTAAAGAGGAGAGTAAAAAAGTTGGCCTAGAGCTCAACATTCAGAAAACGAAGATCATGTCATCTGGTCCCATCACTTCATGGGAAATAGATGGGGAAACAGTGGAAACAGTGTCAGACTTTATTTTTTGGGCTCCAAAATCACTGCAGATGGTGACTGCAGCCATGAAATTAAAAGACGCTTACTCCTTGGAAGGAAAGTTATGACCAACATAGATAGCATATTCCAAAGCAGAGACATTACTTTGCCAACAAAGGTCCATCTAGTCAAGGCTATGGTTTTTCCTGTGATCATGTATAGATGTGAGAGTTGGACTGTGAAGAAGGCTGAGCGCTGAAGAATTGATGCTTTTGAACTGTGGTGTTGGAGAAGACTCTTGAGAATCCCTTGGACTGCAAGGAGATCCACCCAGTCCATTCTAAAGAAGATCAGTCCTGGGTGTTCATTGGAAGGACTGATGCTGAAGCCGAAACTCCAATACTTTGGCCACCTCATGGGAAGAGTTGACTCACTGGAAAAGATTCTGATGCTGGGAGAGATTGGGGGAGGAGAAAAAGGGGACGACAGAGGATGAGATGGCTGGATGGCATCACCAACTCGATGGACATGAGTATAAGTGAACTCCGGGAGTTGGTGATGGACAGGGAGGCCTGGTGTGCTGCGATTCATGGGGTTGTGAAGAGTCGGACACGACTGAGTGACTGAACTGAACTGAACAGAATACTATTTTAAAACAAATAACATTATTAATGTTACACATTAGGCAATAACTTAAGCCTAATTAAAAACATACTCTCCAATCATTCTCTGAGTAGAAGGTAAGTTGAAAATGCGATAAAAGTAAATCTTAAAATAAACAAATATATTTTTTTCTAAGTATCTTCTGTTTTGAAGCAAAAACAAGTCTACATTGACCAAGTTTGGTTTTTGCCATAGGGCAAAAGGACTTTCAACTCATTAAAGTTCTGATGCATATTGAAGGTAAGAGATCTGAGACATTGTATACACAATTTTCTCATAAAAAAAATCAATAATATCATGTCATAAAGCTCTCTAGGGCAATTCATATGTACCAGAATAGCCAATGGGTTATTTACTCTGGAAGTTGCAGTAGTTCATTGGCTTTTACTAGAAAAGTAGGAACCACAGGCTGTTTCAGATCATTCTAAGTCTATTTATTTCAAAAATGTTTACTTAGTGTAAATTGTTTTCTATGTTCCCAACACTGTATTAGGAATAGGGTTAAATAGATTTTGTGTCTTGAAGAAAGCCCTGTCTAGTAAACAGTGGGAACTTTGAATAACTTAATGAACATCATGAAAAAGGAAATTGGTATTGCCTAAAGGCAAACATCCTTTGTGAAAATAAGATGAATGTGTAAAGCCAAAATAAATTAATAGTGCAATATATTGCATACCTTCTAACAGATGAATTGTTAATTTTGAAAGCACCATGTTTGGTTATGACAGTTCTCTCTTATTGTCATTCACAAATTTATAATTAAAAAGTATTTTGTCCATTTGAAATTTAATAATACATTGCTGAGATATTAAAAATGTATTATATGAACAGTTATAACATATTTAAAAATAGTTATTTTAATACTTTTCTTCAATTCTGAGTAATTTCCTAACTCTTTGTAAAATAATGCCCTATTAACACAAGAAAAACAAAAATGGAAAAGGTTTGTAGTTTGTATTCATGGAGTTGGCATGTTTAGAGAAAGTAACATTATTCAATCAATTACTTATTGGGTAATGCTTTGGAAAAATGTTAAAACATTTTTGTGCTTCATACTGTCAATCAAAATAAATCACCAATGAAATAGTTGTATTGAATGTAATATGTTAGATATAAATCCACCAGTACTTTTGAATAGATGTTCAATCTGTAAATATGTATTAGTTAATCTTCATGCCCATATTGATCTGACATTTCACATTAATATTAAGTTCAAAAATGCTTTGTGCTTTAAGATGCTATTAAGCAATAGATTATTATTTTGTTTGAAATACACCAATGGGTATGATTCTTATTATGTAGATAAAACCACCCTTACTAACATATGAGAGAAAACAAAAATAACAGAACAAAAATAAAAGGAAAAGAAAAGAAAAAGAGATTGATATACCAAGTCATCCTGACAGTCTAGTTCCTAGTTCCAGTGATTTTTAAGATATAGATATGTTCCTGTCTTCGGTATCATGAGATATCAGTGTCAAGTTAATAATTTCTTTTTTACTTTGAAAATGAGTTGGATTTTTTATTATAATTAAATATTTACTATGTGGTATATATCACAAAGTGATATTGTAATTAAAGAATGTGAATAAGATGCCAGGACAAGTAATACTTTACTAAGGTTCAGTAAAATACGAATATACTCTCTGTATGGCTTCATCAGTTTTACAACTGTCATTTAAATGTATTTACTTAAATATGAGATTTTATACAATTAAAAGCATGTTTAACGATTCAATGACTTATTTCTTTGAAATTACATAAACTAGAAAAATTACACTTATGTTGTGAATCTTAACTGATAACATTCACTTCAGATTACAAATATTTAAGACAGGACTATTTTTCTGTTAGCAGCTCTGTTGTTTACTAAGAAAGTGAACAACACTTTAGGCATCCTATTAAAAATCTATAATGTAGATTAATATATAAGTGATTTCCAATTTCCATTTTCAGTATCTCTAATATAAATCACCAGAAGTCACTAATTATAACCTCAGTTCTCTCCTTTTTAAAGCATCTTTCAACAACTGCCTGCTACATAAAGTTATTGGGGTAAGTGGGTATTACTGCATATTAAAATTTTATGACTACATGCTAAAATATTTATATTAAAATCAGTAACCACTGTTGAAGTATTTCAGCTTATTGGGGGAGTTTTAGCTACATAGTTTCACATTTACATATTTAATTCCAAGGTTAAATAATGGAACATTGCCCTTGCATTAAAAATCAATTGATTATTAAACACCATAAAATTTTAGGAAACATTCCCCACAAAATAATGAGCCAAATTATGATATGTTGTGATAAATTACATATTTTTTGATAAGTAAGGGCAGAAATAGAATCACTGCCCTACATAAGCAAAGAAATAGGATGCACACTATAAATGATTTGATAGTTTAAAATATGAAGTATTAATAATTGTAACACTTTTTCATTAAATCATTTGTAGCTGATAATTATTGAAATATAACATTTAAGTCATTATTGTTTAACAAAGTACTTTCTAAATTAACATTGCATGTATATTGTTTTATTTGCTATGTTGCTGTTTAATCAGAGTCATGTGTGACTCTTGCAACACCATGGAATGTAGCCTGCTGGGCTCCTTTGTCCAGGGGATTTCCCAGGTAAGAATACTGGAGTGTGTTTCCATTTCCTTCTCCAGGGGAGCTTTCTGACCCAGGGATTGAACTCATGTTTCCTACACTGGAAGCCAGGTTCTTTACCACTGAGACACAATTATTAAAAAACAGTAATTAAAATGTTACATTTTCTGTGGTAATATCTTCTAAAAATTTTAAAACAATGATGACAATACCTGATGGTGAATTTCAGAGTCTTTGTCATAGGCAATAAAGATTATGTCATGATTCAATGAAAGCAGTTTACAATTTTGTTTCAAGGATCAAACACCAATATCGTCTGCTTTATATATTGTGACACTGAATATTATTTCATTGTAGGAAGCTCCTCTTCCTACAAACCCTACTTACTTACAAACATATTAATTGGAAAAAAAAAAAAAAAACTCTTCTAGGCTTAAGGTAATGTAATTTGAGTAACAAAAGATAACATGGGTTTTAGAACCAGGTTGTCTTTTTTAGTTTTGGCTGTACTAGTTCATAACTTACTAACTTGGTTCTTAAAATATAAAGTCATCTACAGTCATCTAGAGACTCTACAACAACCAAATGGCCCTTCCATGTGTTTATCCATAATAGATAGATATTTCTTTTGAAAAATCTTATGTTAAAATAGCTCAACTAGAATTCCATCACCTCCACTAGCTTTGTTCATAGTGATGCTTTCTAAGGCCCACTTGACTTCACATTCCAGAATGTCTGGCTCTAGGTCAGTGATCACACCATCGTGATTATCTGAGTTGTGAAGATCTTTTTTGTACAGTTCTTCTGTGTATTCTTGCAATCTCCTCTTAATATCTTCTGCTTCTGTTAGGTCCATACCATTTCTGTCCTTTATCGAGCCTATCTTTGCATGAAGTGTTCCCTTGGTATCTCTAATTTTCTTGAGGAGACCTCTAGTCTTTCCCATTCTATTGTTTTCCTCTATTTCTTTGCACTGATCACTGAAGAAGGCTTTCTTATCTCTTCTTGCTATTCTTTGGAACTCTGCATTCAGATGCTTATATCTTTCCTTTTCTGCTTTGCTTTTCGCTTCTCTTCTTTTCACAGCTATTTGTAAGGCCTCCCCAGACAGCCATTTTGCTTTTTTGCATTTCTTTTCCATGGGGATGGTCTTGACCCCTGTCTCCTGTACAATGTCACGAACCTCAGTCCATAGTTTATCAGGCACTCTATCTATCAGACCTAGGCCCTTAAATCTATTTCTCACTTTCACTGTATAATCATAAGGAATTTGATTTAGGTCATACCTGAATGGTCTAGTGGTTTTCCCTACTTTCTTCAATTTAAGTCTGAATTTGGCAATAAGGAGTTCATGATCTAAGCCACAGTCAGCTCCTGGTTTTGTTTTTGCTGACTGTATAGAGCTTCTCCATCTTTGGCTGCAAAGAATATAATCAATCTGATTTCTGTGTTGACCCTCTGGTGATGTCCATGTATAGAGTCTTCTCTTGTGTTGTTGGAAGAGAGTGTTTGTTATGACCAGTGCATTTTCTTGGCAAAACTCTATTAGTCTTTGCCCTGCTTCATTCCATATTCCAAGGCCAAATTTGCCTGATACTCCAGGTGTTTCTTGACTTCTTACTTTTGAATTCCAGTCCCCTATAATGAAAAGGACATCTTTTTTGGGTGTTAGTTCTAAAAGGTCTTGTAGGTCTTCATAGAACTGTTCAGTTTCTTCAGCATTACTGGTTGGGGCATAGACTTGGATTACTGTGATATTGAATGGTTTGCCATGGAAATGAACAGAGATCATTTTGTTGTTTTTGAGATTGCCTCCAAGTACTGCATTTCGGGCTCTTTTGTTGACCATGATGGCTACTCCATTTCTTCTGAGGGATTCCTGCCCACAGTAGTAGATATAATGGTCATCTGGAGTTAAATTCACCCATTCCAGTCCATTTTAGTTCGCTGATTCCTAGAATGTCGACATTCACTCTTGCCATCTCTTGTTTGACCACTTCCAATTTGTCTTGATTCATGGACCTGACATTCCAGGTTCCTATGCAATATTGGTCTTTACAGCATCAGACCTTGCTTCTATTACCAGTCACGTCCAAGCTGGGTATTGTTTTTGCTTTGGCTCCACCCCTTCATTCTTTCTGGAGTTATTTCTCCACTGATCACCAGTAACATTTGGGCACCTACTGACCTGGGGAGTTCCTCTTTCAGTGTCCTATCATTTTGCCTTTTCATACTGTTCATGGGGTTCTCAAGGCAAGAATACTGAAGTGGTTTGCCATTCCCTTCTCCAGTGGACCACATTCTGTCATACCTCTCCACCATGACCCGCCCATCTTGGGTTGCCCCACAGGCATGGCTTAGTTCCATTAAGTTAGACAAGGCTGTGGTCCTAGTGTGATTAGATTGACTAGTTTTCTGTGATTATGGTTTCAGTGTGTCTGTCCTCTGATGCCCTCTTGCAACACCTACCGTCTTACTTGGGTTTCTCATTGGGTATGGGGTATCTTCACGGCTGCTCCAGCAAAGCGCAACTGCTGCTCCTTACCTTAGACGAGGGATATCTCCTCACCCCCGCCCTTCCTGACCTTCAACGTGGGATAGCTCCTCTAGGCCCTCCTGCACCCACGTAGCCAGGGCTCCTTGGACGTAGGGTTGGTCCTCCCTGCCGCCGCCCCTGACCTCGGGCTTGGGGGCGTGGGGTAGCAGTGGCCACAGGACTAGAAAAGGTCAGTTTTCATTCCAATCCCAAAGAAAGGCAATGCCAAAGAATGCTCAAACTACCGCACAATTACACTCATTTCACATGCTAGTAAAGTAATGCTCAAAATTCTCCAAGCCAGGCTTCAGCAATATGTGAACCGTGAACTTCCTGATGTTCAAGCTGGTTTTAGAAAAGGCAGAAGAACCAGAGATCAAATTGCCAACATCTGCTGGATCATGGAAAAAGCAAGAGAGTTCCAGAAAAACATCTATTTCTGCTTTATTGACTATGCCAAAGCCTTTGACTGTGTGGATCACAATAAACTGTGGAAAATTCTGAAAGAGATGGGCATACCAGACCACCTGATCTGCCTCTTGAGAAATTTGTATGCAGGTCAGGAAGCAACAGCTAGAACTGGACATGGAACAACAGACTGGTTCCAAATAGGAAAAGGAGTACGTCAAGGCTGTATATTGTCACCCTGTTTATTTAACTTCTATGCAGAGTACATCATGAGAAACGCTGGACTGGAAGAAGCACAAGCTGGAATCAAGATTGCCGGGAGAAATATCAATAACCTCAGATATGCAGATGATACCACCCTTATGGCAGAAAGTGAAGAGGAACAAAAAAGCCTCTTGATTAAAGTAAAAGTGGAGAGTGAAAAAGTTGGCTTAAAGCTCAACATTCAGAAAATGAAGATCATGGCATCCGGTCCCATCACTTCATAGGAAATAGATGGGTAAACAGTGGAAACAGTGTCAGACTGTATTTTTGGGGGCTCCAAAATCACTGCAGATGGTGACTGCAGCCATGAAATTAAAAGACGCTTACTCCTGGGAAGGAAAGTTATGACCAACCTAGATAGCATATTCCAAAGCAGAGACATTACTTTGCCAACAAAGGTCTGTCAATCAAGGCTATGGTTTTCCCTGTGGTCATGTATGTATGTGAGAGTTGGACTGTGAAGAAGGCTGAGTGCCGAAGAATTGATGCTTTTGAACTGTGGTGTTGGACAAGACTGTTGAGAGTCCCTTGGACTGCAAGGAGATCCAACCAGTCCATTCTGAAGGAGATCAGCCCTGGGATTTCTTTGGAAGGAATGATGCTAAAGCTGAAACTCCAGTGCTTTTGCCACCTCATGCAAAGGGTTGACTCATTGGAAAAGACTCTGATCTGGGAGGGATTGGGGGCAAGAGGAGAAGGGGATGACAGAGGATGAGATGGCTGGATGGCATCTCTGACTCGATGGACGTGAGTCTCAGTGAACTCCCAGAGTTGGTGATGGACAGGGAAGCCTGGTGTGCTGCAATTCATGGGGTCGCAAAGAGTTGGACACGACTGAGCGACTGAACTCAACTGAACTGAACTATGTTAAAATAATGATTTCATTAATATTTGTTAAATCAAGCTTTTCCACATTACAAATCAGGGTGATAGTTTTAGAAAAGTACAGTTAGTATCACCTATAACTTCAGCTAATATATCTTCTAGAATATCATGTATTTTATGATATAGTATGGCAGGAGAATTTGTTGCAGGAATACATTTAAACTTAGAAACTGAAAATTGTCAAAATTAAGTCAATTGTATTGGTTTTAAATGGAATTTCAAGAAACAGCACACATAAAGATATTTGACAATTACCAAGAGGTTTATTTCTCACTATCAATTCATCATCCCCTAAAATATTCATGGAGTGGTACACATATTTTGAGAAGGGTCTCCTTTCTTTCACTCCTTCCTTCTTTTCTGAGAAATGATGGCTCTTACCCGTTTCTTTATATATTTATACTCACCAAGTATCTATTAAGCTTCAGTCAAAATGTAAGCTTCCCAAGTCTTCTGCAGAAATTCACACCCTCTCTTCACTGCTAATTTATTAGGATTTTTTTCTATTGCTTTATTATTGCCATCATTGAATTTTTACCTTGTTTTCTACTATCTACTCATCTTTCTCTATTTCTCATTATTATTATTTTTTTTTACCACATCGAGGTCAGAGGTCATTAATTATTTTTGTTTCCCTAATGAAAAGAAAAGTGATTAGCACACAATAGGTTAAGAAATATTTGTATAATTTTAAAATGAATAAATGAATATATGTGAACAAAGCTCATCTGTGGATGTGTCCGGTAGTGAAACTAAAGTCTGATGCTGAAAAGAACAATATTTCATAGGCATCTGGAATGCTAGGTTCATGAATCAAGGTAAATTGGATATGGTCAAGCAGGAGATGGCAAGATTGAACATGGACATCTTAGGAATCACTGAACTCAAATGGATGGGAATGAGTGAATTTAATTCAGATCACCATTATGTTTACTACTGTGGGTAAAAATTCCTTAGAAGAAATGGAGTAGCCCTCATATTCAACAAAATAGTCTCAAATGCAGTACTTGGTTGCAATCTAAAAGTGACAGAATGATCTCGGTTTGTTTCCAAGGCAAACCATTCAGCATTACAGTAATCCAAGTCTATTCCCCAGCTGCTGATGTTAAAGAAGCTAGGGCTGACTGGTTCTATGAACACCTTGCAAAACTAACACCAATAAAAGATGTCCTTTTCAACATAGAGGATTGGAATGCAAAAGTAGGAAGTCAAGAGATACTAGGAATAGCAGGCAAATTTGGACTTAGAGTCCAAAATGAATCAAGGCAAAAGCTAACAGAGTTTTGACAAGAGAAAGCACTGGTCATAGCAAACAACATTTTCCAAAAACACAAGAGATAACTCTACACATGGACATCACCAGATAGGCAATACTGAAATCAGACTGATTATGTTCTTTGCAGCCAAAGATGGAGAAGCTATATACTGTCAGCAAAAACGAAGTCTGGAGCTGACTATGGCTCAGATCATGAGCACCTTATTGCAAAATTCAGGCTTAAATTAAAGAAAATAGGGAAAACCACTAGATCACTCAGGTATGACCAAAATCAAATTCCTTATGATTACACAGTGGAGGTGATGAATACATTCAAGGGGTTAGAAGTGGCAGACAGAGTGCCTGAAAACTACAGATGGAAGCTACTAACATTGTACAGGAGGTAGTAGCTAAAAATAACCCAAAGAAAAAGAAATGCAAGAAGGAAAAGTGGTCGACTCAGGAGGCTTTGCACATTGCTGAGGAAAGAAGGGAAGGGAAAGCAAGGCAGAAAGGGAAAGATATATCCAAACGAATGCAGAGTTTCAGAGAACAGCAAGGAAAGATAAAGTGAAAGAAAGTGAAGTCTCTCAGTCATGTCCGACTCTTTGTGACCCCATGGACTGTAGTGCCGGGGTCCAGCCCCGGCTGATCGAGGGTATTCGAAGGAGAGACGGCATAGGTGACCTATTTATTTAAATATTCATCAAAGATATAAAGAGTAATAGGATGAGGATAGCTCAGTAGGAAAATTCAGTGGAGAAAAGAGGCTGAGTAGCTTGGTTTACGCGGGAGACCAATAAAACTTCAAGACAAGAAGTTTGCACCACTTACATAGGCCACAGGTGTCCTTCCGTTCTCCCGAAGGAGAGGAGACACTGAGGCCTCCCCGGTCGGATCTTAGAAGCCCAGGCATAATTAGCAAGCATGGCGGGTTCCGCGCTCCAGATGGAGACTCAGCCAGAATTTGGGAGAAAGAGCGACATGGGGAGACCAAGTTTCGGTGAACAAGGCCCACACTTTATTTTCCAAAGTAGTTTTTATACCTTAAGTTATGCATAGAGGAAAATGGGGGAAGGGGTGGAGTCATGCAAGGACAGCAGTTCCTGGTCCTAATCGAAGCCAGGCTTTCAAACTTATCATATGCAAAAGTTCAGGTGAATTACATCATCTTCTGGCCAGGAGGCCTGTTAACATTTTAAGAAACTTATCTTTCTCTAAAGGTGATTATTCCAAAGTCAGGCACCAGCCTCCAAAAAAGCATTGGACAAAGCTGCATTCCTATAGGGCAAAGGTGAGGTGGGCTCAATCAAGAAAAGAATTAACTCAAGGGTCCAAAGTTACAAACATTGAGGCTACTACTTACATTTCTATACACCCATTATATCAATCAATACACTGCCAAGGACACAGTAGGTAAGGAGTACGGAGACTTAGCAGCAAACATTGGCCCAATAAGTGAAAAACCCTTCACCAATACAATTTCTAATCAATCTTTTAACTGCTCAAAGGAATCTGTATTTAGACAGTTTAGAACATCTCATGCCTCTCACAGTTGGGAGGCTCTGAGCAATCACATGTGGCTGGAAAAACCTATTCAGGCAGGCTAGAGGATTTCCAAAGGAGTTTGTAGGTTGAAACACTGTCACACCCAGGAATTATTAACTGGAACTGTAAGCTAACTCTTTTTTCAGAGAGAGGTAGTGGGGGACAGCCCCCTGTAAAGTCAGAGGTGTAGGTGAAAGCACAAAGCAGAAAGTAGGCAGACTCTGGTTTTGGGGGTAAATGCTCGAGAATTTCCAGGGGGACTCCTGAGGCTCAATCCCGCCTTTGCGTATGCCAAGCCTCCTTCCTCATGACCTTTGTCATGGGCGGAGTTCCTCACTCTGGCCCCCAGCAGTGATAGACTTCCAGTTGAGCTATTCCAGATCTTGAAAGATGATGCTGTGGAAAGTGCTACACTCAATATGCAATATGCACTCAATATGCAATATACCGGCTCCCGGCACTGTAGCCTACCAGGCTCCTCTGTCCATGGGATTTTCCAGGCAATAGTCCTGGAGTAGATTGCCATTTCCTTCTCCAGGGGATCTTCCCAACCCAGGGATCGAACCCGGGTCTACAGCATTGTAGACAGACACTTTACCGTCTGAGCCACCAGGGAAGTCCAACAATGAAAAGAAACAGAAGAAAATAATACAATGGGTAAAATTAGGGATTTCTTCAAGAAAATTGGAGCTCTCAAGCGAATATTTCATGTAAAGATGAGCACGGTAAAGGACAGAACAGTGAGGACATAACAGAAGCAGAAGAAATAAAGAAGAGGTGGCAAGAAAACACAGAGAACTATATAAAAAAGGCCTTAAAGATCAAGATAACCACAATTATAGGGTCACTCACCTAGAGCCAGACATTCAGTGAGCCTTAGAAAGCATGACTATAAACGAAGCTAGTGGAGGTGACATAATCCCAGCTGACCTATTTCAAATCCTAAAAGATGATGCTGCACTCAATATGTCAGCAAATTTGGAAAACTCATCAGTGGCCACAATACTGAAAAAAAAAAAAAAAAGTCAGTTTTCATTCCAATCTCAAAGAAGAGCAATGTCAAAAAATGTTTCAACTAGTGTACAATTGTGATCATTTCCCATGCTAGCAAGATAATGCTCAAAATCCTTCAGGCTAGGCTTCAACAGTATGTGAACCAAGAACTTCCAGATGCAGATGCTGGGTTTAGAAAAAGCAGAAGAATCAGTGATCAAATTGCCTACATTCATGGGATCATGGAGAAAGTATAGAATTTCCTGAAAAATATCCTCTTCTGCTTCACTGACTATGCTAAAGCCTTTTACTATGTGGATCACAACAAATTGTAGAAAATTCTTAAAAGGATGGGAAAATGAATGAGATGGGGTATATATAGTTGAAATGATGAGGTTTAGTACTTAATTCTGAATGAGACGCCTTCCTTTCCTTCTCCAGCTATTGCTGCTAGATTTGGGTGAAGAAAGAAGTATTAGCACAAACATTACAAAAATGTTACCTTTTGGGCAGTAAGTCAGTGTGTATGGTATACACTCTATGATGTGTGCTGAGACACAGTGAAGAGAAACTTATGAGTACATAGAAAATATCAATTAAATTTATTTTTATAAACAAGATTTTGAAAGTTATTAACAATTATGTCTAAATAAAAACAGTTCAATTTTTATCATTTTCTTTTAACCATTAGCTCATGAATTCCTTATCCTTAAAAAGAAATTGGAGGTCATGATCAGAAACTATATTTATATATGTGTGTGTTTATGTGTGTGGGGGGTATGTATATGTACATATCTATATGGTACATATGCAAAACAACTATAAACAGGTAATAACTTTAAACTATTTTGTAACAACCATTGTGATAGACATTAATTTCCATTAGCCAACCTTCAAAACTTGCCATTTTTACCATGACAACCTGCTCAATCTGTCATTCTTCTTTAGTATTTATACATATCCTCATCATTAATCATTCTTCTTTAATGACCAAATTACATATACTATAAGAACATTTTACAATTTCTATGTGGCTCTAAAGTCATCTTTTGCTAAGTAGAAGAGAACTTTCTTCCAAGTTGTCATGAGAGTGAAAAAAGAAATCACGTTGAATGGGAAAATCAGGGAGAATAATATCCTGAAGGTAGGGATCTTAAATGCCAAGTGCCCTTTCTCAGCCTCAGCCATTCATTCTGAAAATGGCCTATCAAAAAAGCTTAGAGGGAGCAGTTTAATTACTGTTGGTTTGACATATGTAATACATTTTCAGTAGCAGGTCCATGCATTTATTTAAAGCCAAATGTTGTACAACAAAACTGTCCTCCAAGGTATTTCTTTGTACCATTTTTCCCCATTGGGCCAATCCAGTGATTTTTTTAAATAACCGTCTTTTTTGGAGATAGTTTAAAATAAGCCTTTAATCATGTTCCTCTTCAGGAATAATACAAACCAGGAATGGAATTAAGAGAAGAGCCTTGTTTGCTTTTAAATACTTAATTTAAATATTTAATGGTATGTACAATTTAGGCTTTTATCTATACATTTATGCTTCTCCGATTGTTTTCTACACTGTGTCTATGGCAGTATGGACACTTCTACCTGATTGGACTTCTGCATCTTTATTTATTACATAAATAAGGGTCTGGACATACATAAAGAAACTAAGGACCGATTTCCCTCAGTGGATGGCCCTAGGGGAGAGTCCTTGTCTATTCTAGTATATAGCACCATCCCTGAAACATGTCATGAAATCATAAGCAGTAATTAAATAAACAGATGAAATCTAACTATGTTGAAGCTGAAGCTCCAGTACTTTGGCCACCTGGTTAAAAGAGCCAACTCAGTGGAAAAGACCCTGATTCTGGGAAAAATTGAAGGCAAAAGGAGAAAAGGGTGGCAGAGGATGAGTATCCTTTCATATATGTAACATCTCATATGTAGTATTACTGACTCAAGGGACATGAATTTGAGCAAACTCTAGGAAATAGTTGAGGACAGAGGAGCCTGGCGTTATGTAGTCCATGGGGTCGCAAAGAGTCAGACACAACTTAGTGACTAAACAGCAACCATCTAGTCAAATATGCTAAAAAGAATCAAAATACTAATTTTATATTTTAAGTAACTTAGATTTAAAGAAATAGTAGGTGAAAAATCTTTATACAGGTGGCCCTTGAACAACCCAGGTATGAACTGCCAAAGTCAGCATAAATGCAGATATTTTTCAGTAGTAAATATTATACATTATACAATCAACAGCTGGTTGAATGTGGGGATGTGGAAACCTGGATATTGAAATTAAACAGGAAAAATTTAAGTGGATTTTCAAGAGCACTGTGCCCCTAACCCTCACCTGTTCAACGGTCAATTATATTGTTCAAGGATCAACTATATACATATGTATATATCCTGCATTTATTAGCCATTATCCTGTTCTAAAGATTAAGTCATATAAATTTTTGAAGAACTAAAAATCTCTTTAAGAGCTGTCAATATGTCATTAATGGAAGTTTTGAAGTTTATCCAAATAATTGAGATAAAGTATATAGATGGACAGAGATAAATATCTGCATTCAAACATCTATGTCTGTCTGTCTATGTCTCTACTTATCTATCTATTTATCCATCTTGATAAGATGGGGTGGGTGTGTGGGGAACTACAGCGACAAGGTCCAGAAGTTTGAATAAATCTGGCAAAATTTCCTATCCCATGTAAATGCAGTGCTCTGGTGGCCCTTGACTATGCTACCATTTTTGCATGCTTAATTTTTAATCTTAATATGTTCTTCTATCACATACAGCTACAAGCAAAATATTTTTAATGACCTCATTCCTGGTAAAATTTGCCACTAAAAAGTATTAACTAGCAATCTCCTTCACTTATTAGGATTGTATGAATATTAGTTTCAAAAAGACTCAGTTGGAAGACTCCAATAATCAAGAATGGTTCAGAGAATATTATATTAAAACAAACAAGCAAAATAACTCCCTTGTATTAATCTACATAATCCCTCTTTGGTTTAATAGGATTTTAACTAGCTCTAAATATATGAGCCTCTCTGAATTTTGAAGGACTTAAAGCTTCCTTCCAAGTAAGCAAAGTGGATTAAAATCAACCTTTGTGTTTTATGATTTGCACTGAACTGACCTATACCGTGAATTTTGCTAAAGCCCTTAAGTGTTTTCTTCCCTAGTAGCTGGCATCTCTCTAGAGTAAGATCATGAAATTCTATTTCCTTTGATATACTTCAGCTAGTAAACACATTACATGAACAATGCCCTGCCAGATACTCTTTCTTCTCCCAAACCTCATACGCCCCTAAAGCATTTCTCTGCTGCTTACATACATTATCTGTGATAAATACCATAATTTAAGGAGAAAAGATAAATTATTTGAGAAAATCTGGAAATGGAAGAAATAGATATTAATGAGATATCAATCAGATGTTAAAACAGATCAAGACCATGATGAATTTGTCCTTTCTTTCTCAACATTTTCTCTAAATTTCTAGTAGCCAACGTTGACAAAATGAAACACAACCTTACATTTGTATTGTCTGCATTGCTGACTTTGACATTTATAGGATGACTGATTTACGGCTCTTTTGTGTGTGTCTTTGATTTATGAAAGTGAAACAAAATATCATGCATGCTTACACTGTGTAACAGCTAAATTTTGTATCACTTATAGATCAGTACAAAAATAGGGTATAAAATAAAGAAATAGGTAATGTATACTTTCACCTTTGTATGTTGGGGCTACAAAGTGAAATTAACTAAGTTGCATAATTAAATATGGATGATAAATAAAGATGTTTTATTTATTTTATCTCATTAGGAATCATAAAAAGGAAGGAAGGAATAGAGGAAGAGAAAAAGGAAAGTTGAATTTATTAATCAATAATGAAGGGACATGGAACAACAGACTGGTTTCAAATAGGAAAAGGAGTACATCAAGGGTGTATATTGTCACCCTGCTTATTTAACTTATATGCAGATTACATCATGAGAAACGCTGGGCTGGAAGAAGCACAAGTTGGAATCAAGATTGCTGGGAGAAATATCAATAACCTCATATATGCAAATGACACTACGCTTATGGCAGAAAGTGAAGAGGAACTAAAAAGCCTCCTGATGAAGGTGAAAGAGGAGAGTGAAAAATTTGGCTTAAAGCTCAGCATTCAGAAAACAAAGATCATGGCATCTGGTCCCATCACTTCATGGGAAATAGACGGGGAAACAGTGGAAACAGTGTTAGACTTTGTTTTGGGGGGCTCCAAAATCACTGCAGATGGTGACTGCAGCCATGAAATTAAAAGATGCTTACTCCTTGGAAGGAAAGTTATGACCAACCTAGATAGCATATTCCAAAGCAGAGACATTACTTTGCCAACAAAAGTCCGTCTAGTCAAGGCTATGGTTTTTCCTGTGGTCATGTATGGATGTGAGAGTTGGATTGTGAAGAAAACTGAGCGCCGAAGAATTGATGCTTTTAAACTGTGGTGTTGGAAGAGACTCTTGAGAGTCCCTTGGACTGCAAGGAGATCCAACCAGTCCATTCTAAAGGAGATCAGCCCTGGGTGTTCTTTGGAAGGAGTGATGCTAAAGCTGAAACTCCAGTACTTTGAAGAGTTGATTCATTGGAAAAGACTCTGATGCTGGGAGGGATTGGGGGCAGGAGGAGAAGGGTATGACAGAGGATGAGATGGCTGGATGGCATCACTGACTCGATGGACGTGAGTTTGAGTGAACTCCGGGAGTTGGTGATGGACAGGGAGTCCTGGTGCGCTGCAATTCATGGGGTCGCAAAGAGTTGGACATGATTGAGCGACTGAACTGAATGAAGGGAGAGCTGTAAGACACAAAAGGAAATGTTTGAAGAAAGTGGACCGATGACTGTATACAAGTATTTGGAAATATAAACTTTAAAGATTTCAAAAGTGTGTAAACTGGAGTGATGCCTTATGGATTGGCTGACTTTCAGAAGCATAAATTGTAACTGGCTGGTTCTCAGAGCCTACCTATTGATGCCGACTTGTCATGGATCCTTAAGAACACCTTTCACATAGCTCTAGTGGTTAGATATGATTAGATCCAAAGAACAAAGAGTCTTTCCCTCCTCAGTCAGAAGTTCTTTATCCTCACTCCCTCACTTTGTCCTTCTAAGCCACAAAAGCAGGAGATGTTATGAGGAAGTGTCCAGAACCTCCCGAGTGTTGCTGATGCTCCTGGAAGGTAAAGATTTGTGAAAGTCTGATTATCAGTCTGAACACTGATCAGCATGACTGCATTCTGGTCTTTTTCCTTGATTTATGGAATCATGTAGGGACAGTAGCTGTACAAAAGCATCAAGCCTCTGGATAACATATCAAAGCATCATGAAACATGCAAGTACAATAAATTATTATAAGATTTTTCAGGCTTGATCAAGAAATCAAGTGCCAATGACTCCCTAAGTCTATATTTTCTTTTAATTGCATACATTTTTTACTTTAAATTGGCGGATTCATTTTGATATTTGGCAAAACTAATACAATTATGTAAAATTTAAAAATAAAATTAAATTAAAAAAAATAAATTAGATAAAGTTTAGCCAGGCTGCCTCTTCATTAGTACAGATATAGACTTTCCATGTTAATTGTGGTATTCATTTTGGTATATGAAGTCTAGCAATAGTGCATACTTACTGCTGCTTGGCTGAAAGAAAACCAGATACTACTCTTTCATCTGTAATTACTTAAGGTAAGCAACTAAATGGGCAGGGTGTCTCATTAGGAAATATGCTATCTTATTTATTAGGTAAAGTGAGGAATGAATGTTGATTACCACCTTGTACTATTTATTCCAATGAGTAGAATAATCTTAAAAAGCATTAGATTACCAAACAAGAATTTTATCCCTCCCATCTCTTTAGGAAGACTATCCTCTGAGAAAGTTGAAGTCATACACTTATAACTGTCTAAATTTTTATTCCACAGAAAAACAAACCTTGTTCCCACATTGGAGTTAAGGGAAAAAAAAGAACAAAAAACGATTTCCACATAAGAAAAGAAATTAGAAAATGTGCAAGTGATGTAACCAATTTTAGTGGAGTTCTAAGTATGCTATCTCTGGCAGTGTGTGAAAAAAATATCACTGCTACACCCCTACAATATTTATTTACCTATTTCATCACAAGGATAATTTTACTTTATGTTCAAATGAGTATAATTATAGCTAAGGTGGTCTGATACACCTTTATATTATCCTCTTTGTTTTCTTATGCATGAACAGTTAGAGCAGATACAATCTGAAGCAGTTCATTTGTATTTTGAGGTATTACCATATGCAAAATTACCTAAATTGAATATACTAGAAATAGTTTGGCATAGCAGAGTTAGAGTTTGTCCCTAGTAAAACCTAGACCTAGGCAAGTTATTAGTTATAGTAAGGGGGCACCTTAGATGTAGCCTTAAAGGTGGCAGAGAAAAAATAGAGCTGATACTATAAAGCAGAAATGTGTGTAAAGAGTGTGTTACAAACACAGTTCTGGGCTTCTAAGAGTCTCCTGTTCAATGGCCTTTACCAAATACAGGTTACCTCATGCATATTCCAAGGATTTGGCTCATAGTTTGCTTCTACAGACTACTTTTAGAAGTCTTATGAAGACCCACAGTTTAAGAGGTATAATCTATAAGATTATAAATATAATCTTCTACTTTGATAATGGATGAAGTTCCTTTAACTGATTAGTATATATTCAAAGATAAATTCCTTGTGCTTTAATTGCTTACAAGTTAGTCAAGAATATCTGATAAGAGATACATAGAACAGATTGATGGTTGCCAAGGGGGATGAAGGTAGGGGAGGGATGTGTTGGGAGCTTGAGATTAGTAGATGAAAACTATTATATCTAGAATGCATAGACAACAAGGTCCTACTGTATAGCACAAGGAACTATTCAATCGACTTAGATATTGAATATATATATTCAATATCCTGTGATAAAACATAATGGAAAAAATATGAAAAAGAATGGACATACATGTATAAATGAATCACTTTGCTGTACAGAAAAATTAACATAATGTTGTAAAGCAAATATACTTAGATAAAAGACATTAAGAATTAATATCTGGTAGGGTATATTTTGTGGTATGTCCAAGGTCACTATTTCTCTGACGTCTGTTGCAGAATACTGAATCTTTTGGAACAGGTCATGTAGGCAATTACTTTGGGATTAGATGGTTGAAAGCAAGGAAGCCTATGATAGAACTCATATGAGTTGGTGCTTTAAAATACTCAGCTATTCAGTTTGTTAAAGACTGGAAACAAGTATGGGTGGATGTATTTTTATTTGCAAGAGCTTATAAGTGACCAGTTCATAGCAGGTAATCTATGACTTCTCTGTAAGAAATAATGAAAGGATATAAGAGCTAAAAATTACCACCCCCAAAAATCATAATGAGTAAGCCTCCAGAAAAATAAATATGCATCATGAATAATGATACTAATCTTTTTTGCACTGAAACAAATATAAATCTTAAGTGCATTACTGTTAGTTACCTAATAACTGTTAAAGACAATATCATACACTGACATATGTTTTTGCTGAAGCAATTTATAAAATGAAATCTCATTCATTACTTTGAGAAATATGTTTAACAAAACTCGCTATAGAAAAAAATTTGTAAAATCACACCAAAAACTAAATAGATAATTAAACTTATATTCTAATATGTTTTAGTTGCCTTTTCTTTAAAGGAACAAAAGAAACAAAAGTTAATCAACCAAGAATCAGAAATACAAATTAATTTGTCTATAAAAGTAGGGGTTCTCACTTGAAAGAGTAATGAATATTTGAACGGAAACTCTGTGACTGTAGATATCATAATATATTAAAAAAGGACAGCTTTCTTCCATAATTAGCACATCTAGCAGTGTCAGACTGTCAGGGGAGTATGTAATTTCCTTGGTTCTGTCTTGCCACAGCAAAAATTTGAAGCAACAGACGGACCAGTGTTACAGCTCCATGTTACAGCTCAGTTTTATTTGGCAAGCAAAGGAAAATACATCCTTGAAGCGTGAGGGTGGCCAACCCAAGAGACATGAAAAGAAGAGAGAAGAGCAAAAAAGAGAAAAAGAGAGTCTCAGTTTTGGTTCCTCTTTATATGTTTTTTCTCCTCCCCTTGAGCCTGCCCTGTGTAAACTGGGCTAGCCAGGAGGGCTGTTTGCTTCACCTGAAGTTTTCATTCTGGTCTTTGGACCTTACTTGGTTCTAATTTTGTGGGCTTTTTTCCCTTCTTTGTCTTTTAGCTACCACTATTTTGGACTCTTTTTTCCTATTCTAACTACCTAACAAGACTAACTATATTTTCTTTGTACAAGAGATCATTACATGCCCTTCGTGTTTCCAAGGAGAAAGAGAAATGAAAAATGACCTGAAGAGTCAGGCATGAAAGACATATTGTAGCTGGCTTAAAACTCAGCATCCAAAAAAACTAAGAACATGGCAACCAGTCCCCTCACTTCATTGCAAAATGATGAAGAAAAAATGGAAACAGTGACCCTTTTATTTTCTTGAGCTCCCAAATCACTGCAGACTATGACTACACCCGTGAAATTAAAAGATGCTTGCTTCTCAGAAGAAAAGCTATGACAAATCTATTAGCATTAAAAAGCAGAGATGCCACTTTGCTGACAAAGGTCCATATAGGCAAATGAATGGTTTTTCCAGTAGACATGTACAGATCTGAGATTTGGAACATAAAGAAGGCTGAATGCCAAAGAACTGATGCTTCTGAACTATGGTGCTCAAGAAGACTCTTAAGAGTCTCTTGGACTTCCAGGAGGTCGAACTAGTCAATTCTCAAGGAAATCAACCTTGAATATTCATTGGAAGGACTGATACTGAAGCTCTAATACTTTGTCCACCTGATGTGAAGAGCTGACTCACTGGCAAAGACCCTGATGCTGGGAAAGATTGAAGGCAAAAGAGAAGAGGGTGGCAGAGGATGATATGGTTAGATGGCAGCACTGACTCAATGGACATGAGACTGAGCAATCTCCAGATATAGTGGAGGACAGGGAAACCTGGTGTGCTGTAGTCCATGGGGTCGCAGAGTTGAACAAAACTTTGCAACTGACATTGAAGCAGTATCACAGGGAAAACAGTAAAAAAAAACCAACAAACAAAAAATGTTATCTAGGCAAGGGGATAGGCTGAGTGTTACAAATGAAGAAGGAGCAATAGAACAATTATTATGAACAACACAGAGTGTAAGATTGAGACTTAATGTTCTGAAAAAATCAGAATAACCAGGTATATCCTCTCGCCCACCTCCATCACCACATTACCAAATCCAGTACAGATGACAATGGACTTGCTCTGATATGCTAAGCAAGGAAAACCCAAGAACAAATAGGCAAACACAAGATATTAGAAGAATTTGATGCCTCTGATTTGCTGAGGGTAAACATAATAACAAAAGAACTCAAAACCAGTCTGATTACTGAATATTTTAAGACTACTTACTAAGTGCTGCAGAAGGCAATCAGAAGTAATCAGTAATCCACTTATTGTTTAAGCCTACTTTAATATGCTAAAGGTATACCAAAATTAATGCTAACAACCAGATTTCCCCCTAGAGCTGACACCCAAATAACCGAACCTTGCATTTTGCTCATTTAAAGTATGGCTAATCTGTACTAAATTGGATTCATGGGTTTGCAAAAATTTCTCCAAATTACTTTCCAGAATTGCTTTATCTTCTAATGAGATAAATATATTTATCTAGTTATTATCATTGTACCTTTACATAATATACACTAGACTTTGTAGATTCCTTAACAAGATGGCAAAGTAGAAGGACATGCAGTCCTGTGAGAACTCTAAAATTGCAACTAACAACTGAACAACCATAGACAGGAGAATGTTGGACCCCACCAAAAAAAGATACCCCATGTTCAAGGGCAAAGAAGCAGCCCCAACAAGATGGTAGGAGGTGCGAAATCACATTTAGAATTGCTCAGAGGAGTAAGAAAAAACTCTGTGCACACCAGGACCCAGGGATCCACAAGAAACTGAGCCAGACCTGCCTTTGAGTGTCTCAGTGTCTCCTGTGGAGGCATGGGTCAGCAGTGGCCTGACACAGGGACAGGGGCACTGGTTTCAGCAGACCTAGGAGGCCCGGTATGTGAGCCCCACCATAGAGCCAGCAGACAACCAAAAAACTGGAGGAGAATTATACCAAAGAAGTCCTTGCACTGTTGTGAAAGTTCCAGGGCCTCCAATAACTGAGAAAAGAAGAGAGGGGAAAGGTAAAGGAGAGCAGGAAAGATATATCCATCTGAATGCAGAGTTCCAAAGAATAGCAAGGAGAGAAGAAAGCATTTAGAAGTGATCAATGCAAAGAAATAGAGGAAAATAATAGAAAGGGAAAAATCAGAGATCTCTTCAAGGAAATTAGAGATGCCAAGGGAACATTTCATGCAAAGATGGGTACAACATAGGACAGAAATGGTATGGACCTAACAGAAGCAGAAGATATTAAGAAGATGTGGCAAGAATACACAGAACTATAAAAAAAAAAATCTTAATTACCCAGATAACCATGAGGGTGTGATCACTCACCTATAGACAGACATCCTGGAGTGCAAAGTCAAGTGGGCCTTAGAAAGCATCACTACAAAGCTAGTGGAGGTGAATGGAATTCCAGTTGAGCTATTTCAGATCCTAAAAGATGATGCTATGAAAGTGCTGCAGTCAATATGCCAGCAAATTGGAAAACTCAGCAGTGGCCACAGGACTGGAAAAGGTCAATTTTCATTCCAATGCCAAAGAAAGGTAATGTAAAAAGAGTGTTCAAACTACTGCACAGGTGCACTCATCTCACACTCTAGCAAAGTAATGCTAAAAATTCTCCAAACTGGGCTTCAATAGTATGTGAACTGCGAACTTCCAGATGTTCAAGCTGGATTTAGAAAAGGCAGAGGAACTGGAGATCAAATTGCCAACATCCATTGAATCAGATAAAAAGCAAGAGATTTCCAGAAAAACATCTATTTCTGCTTCACTGACTATGCTAAAGCCTTTAACTGTGTGGATCACAACAAACTGGAAAATTCTTCAAGAGATGGGAATACCAGACCACCTTACCTGTGTCCTGAGTATCTGTAGGCAGGTGAAGAAGCATCTGTTAGAATCAGACATGGAACAATAGACTCGTTCCAAATTGGGAAGTGAGTATGTCAAGGCTGATGTCGCCTTGCTTATTTAACTTATAAGCAAAGTACATCATGCAAAATGTTGGACTATATGAAACACAAGCTGGAATCAAGATTGCTTGGAGAAATATCAATAACCTCAGATATGCAGATGATATCACCTTTATGGCAGAAAGTGAAGAGGAAGTAAAGAGCCCCTTGATGAAAGTGAAATAGGAGAGTGAAAAAACTGGCTTAAAACTCAATATTCAAAAAACGAAGATCATGGCATCTGGTCCTATCACTTCATGGCAAATAGATGACAAAGCAAAGGAAACAGTGACAGATACTATTTTCTTGGGCTCCAAAATCATTGCAGATGGTGACTGCAGCCATGAAATTAAAAGATGCTTGCCCTTGGAAGAAAAGCTATGGCATACTTAGACAGCATATTAAAAAGCAGAAACATTACTTACCAACAAAGGACCTTCTAGTCTAAGCTATGGTTTTTCTAGCAGTCATGTGTGGATGTATGAGTTGGACCATAAAAAAAGCTAAGTGCTGAAGAACTGATGCTTTTGAACTGTGGTGTTGCAGAAGACTCTTGAGAGTCCCTTGGACTGCAAGGAGATCAAAGCAGTCAATTCTAAAGGAAATCAGTCCTGAATATTCATTGGAACGACTGATGCTGATGCTAAAGCTCCAATACTTTGGCCACCTGGTAAGAGGAACTGACTCATTGGAAGACTCTGATGCTGTAAAGATTGAAGGCAAGAGGAGAAGGGGATGACAGAGGATGAGATGGTTGGATGATATTCACTGACTCCATGGATTTGAGATTGAGCAAGCTCCAGCGGTTGGTGATGGACAGGGAAGCCTAGCATGCAGCAGTCCATGGGTTTCAAAGAGTTGGACATGACTGAGTGACTGAACTGAACTGACTAGACTTTGTTATGTAAATATAATGCTTCCATAGTTTTGGACCCTGAGTTTTTTGTTTGTTTGTTTGTTTTACATTTCTTAGTCTTTCTAGTAGATATTTGGAACATAAGGACTCATGGAATTTTTTTTAATGTTATCAGCAAGAACAGGAAATCCAGAATAGTATTCTATTAAAAAGTTTACATCATGTATTTTGATTTTCTTATTATTCCTCATTTCTTCTCTTTGAGTAATTTTTTTTTTCCCCCAGAGGGAAAATTTTGATAGACTTCCAGGCAACATACAAACCGTAGCTACCTTCAGCATCCTTCCACGTGTTGCTTCCTATTGCATTTGATTACATTTCTGATTCTTTTGGTTGTTACCATTGTTGGTTCATATAGTTATCACATACCAACTTAGAAACCTAGGAATTTTGACAATGTTCATTTTCTAATATTCCTCCAATTTCTCTAACCGCTCCTATTAGGAAAAAAGCAATTTATAGTATTTATGCATACTTTTATTTTTCTTTGTTTCAACATCAAGCCTTGCTTTAAATTGTTAATTTGGGTCTCTTCAACAATTGATACTGGGAAAACTGGAGAGCTACATGTAAAAAAAGGAAATTCTATCATTCTTTAATACTATACACAAAAATAAGCTCAACATGGATTAAAGGTCTAAATGTGAAAGCAGACACTATAAAACTCCTAGAGGAAAACATAGGCAGGGCACTTTCCAACATCTCCCAGAATAATGGAAATAAAAACCGAAATAAACAAATGAAACCTAACTAAACTCAAAGGCTTTTGAAAAGCAGAGGAAACAACAAACTACACAAAATGACAAACCCAAAATGATTGGGAGAAAAGATTTGCAAATGATATGACCAACAATAGATTAGTCTCCAACATTTACAAACAGCTCATGAGGCTTAATATCATCAAAATAAATAACTCAACGAAAAATGGGCAGAAGACCTAAATAGATATTTCTCCAAAGAAGACATTTGGATGGCCAAAAAGCACATGAAGAGATGTTCAACATTGCTAATCGTTAGAGAAATGAAAATCAAAACTACAATGAGGTATCACCTCACACCTCAAAATGGTCATCATCAAAACATCCACAAACCACAAATGCCATACAGGGTGTGGAGAGAAGGGAACCCACCTACATTGTTGGTGGGAATCTACATTGGTACAGTCACTATGGATAGGAGTATGTAAGCTCCTTAAAAAAATTAAAAATAGAGCTACCATATGACCCTGTAACCCCTACTCCTGGGCATGTATCCAGAGAAAAATGTGGTCTGAAAGGATACATGTACCCCAGTGTTCATTGCAGCACTGTTTACAATAGCTAAGACATGGAAACAACCTAAATGTTCCCTGATAGAAGAATGGATAAAGAGGACGTGGAATATATATACAATGGAATATTACTATTGAAAAGAATGAAATATGCCATTTGCAGCAACATGTAGGTTCCTAGAAGTTGTCACACTGAGTAAAGTAAGTAAGACCAAGAAGGAGAAATATTGTGTGACACGCCTTATATGTGGGATCCAAAAAGAAGTAATGCAAATGAACTTATTTACGAAACAGAAACAGACACACAAGCTTATAGAACAAATTTACAGTTGCCAGAGTAGAAGGATAGGAGGCAAGAGACAGGAAGTTTGGGTTCAATACATACACACTGCTCTATTTACAATGGATAAGCAACAAGAACCTTCTGGATAGCACAAGGAACTCTGCTCAATGATACATGGCAGACTGGATAGGAGAGGGATTTAGAGGAGAATGGATACGTATATATGTGCGGTTGAGTCCCTTTATTGTCCATCTGAAACACAGCTTTTCTACTGATACTACCTTGTATTTCTTCATAGTGCATGCATGCTCACTCACTTAAGTTGTGTCTGACTCATTGTGATCCTATGGACTGTAGCCCACCAGGCTCCTCTGTCCATGGAATTCTCCAGGCAAGAATACTGGAGTGGGTTGCCATGTCCTCCTGCAGGGAATCTTTCCAAACCAGAATCAAACTCACATCTGCCTGAACCTCCTCCATTGCAGGCAGATTCTTTAACCCACTGAGCCACCTGGGAAGCCTATTTCTTCATAGTACCTAAAATAATCCCAATGAATCAATAATTAAGTCATATATTGTTACCTAAATGTCTATGTTCTCTTGGAGAATATAAACTCCATGACCATTTTGCATTCCTTATAATCTAGCCCTGCATCTACTCTTGTTAAATATTTGCTGTATAAATAAATGGCCATTGTAGGAAGGTGAATAGATAGACCAAAAGAAATAAGAAACTATGATTTAGAATTTTAGCAAGGATTAATAAGAGGCATTTCATAATACTTTTCCAAAGCCAGGCATCTTAAAGATTTCCTCTATTTTCTATTTTAATTTCCACATATTAGCTTATTTTCATCTTATAATTCTGTGGCTGCTATACCAAATAATCACCAACTTGATGGGGTAAAACAAAAGCAATATGTTCTTTCACAGTTCCAGATGGCAGAAGTGTGAAATCAGTGTACCTCTGGAGGAAGACTGTTCCTTGCCCCCTCTAGTTTCTTGCATCTGCCAACAGTCCTGTATCATTCCTATCTATGCCCCTGTCTTCATATAACCTTCACTTCTGTGTTGATGTGTCAAAGCTCATTTGCTTTTCTCTAATAAGGACACTTGGATGGATTTAGGGGCCAAATAGATAATCCAAAATAATTTCCAGGTGTCAAGATCCATAACTAAGTCACATTTTTAGACGTTTTTCCAAATAGGGTAACATTTACAGGTTCCAGCAATTAGTACCAGCAATCGTAGAGTAGCCATTTTTCCAGTCTACTCCTCCTCCTCTATGTAACACAAGGCACTAAATTATATTTTGAGAATTTTCCATTTTCATATCCTGATTTAAAAAATTAAGGTTACAAAACAGTATAAATTAAAGTTTCTAAATACAAGCCTGTCCTTGGACCATGCAAATAATTAAATTCTACAGACGTAATAATTTCAATTTAAAACAGTTAAGAAAGAGAGTTTGGGAAACTGTGGGGTTATTCTCATTTATATAAAATGCAGTATGAAATTTACATCATACCTTATTCCACTCATTGGAAAATAATTAAAATATTGGGCGGATAGTAATGATTATTCCTCATGACTTCCCTTCAACTCATACCTTACTCTAATGTCTCATCTCTAGTTCTCACTTGTAAAATCATTTTCACTTCTGACTCTATATTTATTAAGCCTACCCTGAAGAAAGCACATGGAGGAAAAAACCCACTAAAGCAAATGACTGACCCAGTTATTGCCTGAATAAATGAAAACAGAAAGAGAAATTAGAAACTCCAAAATTATGCCTTAACTTAAAGCAGAATAAATTATAATATTTCTCCTTGTGAAATAATGAATTGAGAAATAAGGAACTTTTTCTGTTTACAATAAGATATACAATATTGATGGCAATAATCTCATTGAGGTTCTCATAAAATTAACAGATCTTTAAAATGCTATTTTGATGCCCATTACTGATAAATTGCCATTCTGAGATTTCCAAGGCAGCATCATCCACCTGAGCCTCTTGGAGAGCCTGCTCTGTATGAAGACAGCTGCCATGAAAGAAGTCCAAATCCCTGGGATCAACACACTGAGGAGTCCAAGTCAGCCATGTTGACAAGCTGTGTTGAAAGAGAGATGCTATCCCAGCTCAAATTTCAGAGATATGAATAAAAAAGCCTTCAGAAGACTTCACTTTCACTTTTCACTTTCATGCATTGGAGAAGGAAATGGGAACCCAGTCCAGTGTTCTTGCCTGGAGAATCCCAGGGACCGGGGAGCCTGGTAGGCTGCCATCTGTGGGGTCGCCCAGAGCTGGACACGACTGAAGCGACTTAGCAGTAGCAGCAATAGCAGAAGATTTCATCCCCACCAGTTGTCTCACTGTCACCTCAAGCAGTACCCCCAGTGAGAACCATCTGCCTAATTCCAAAGTGCAAAACTGTAAGAAATTATAATAAATTGTAATCTTAAGGCATCAATTATCTCTTACATCAATTAGGAACATCAGTTTGAAGGAGTATGATATTCTATTGATAGTGTGATTAGCTGACTAGAGTGACAATCTCCATGGGATGACCAACTACATTGGACTGGCCAGATCTCACTGAAATAATTCAGAGGACAGCCAGATGTATAGACCTGGCCCTGCTTATTAGTCACTAGCTGATACCCTTAAGACATCCATATATTTCCAGTGCAATCTTGATGAAACTACCCCTCTCCCCATCTTTAAGTTTGCAAATTCCTTTTAAGAAGTGAATTTTTGTCTTAATTCTCACTCATTCTACCAATAGTTCTGGATTCTTCATCCTGCTGCCCTCACCTGCATGTGGACATATTCTCTATATTTATAAAGTGCCGCAATCTGTGTGTGGCTTCCCGGTTGGCTTAACGGTAAAGAATCCACCTGCCATAAAAGAAACTGCAAGAAACCCGGGTTTGATCCCTGGGTTGGGAAGATTCCCATGAGGAAGAAATGACAACTCACTCCAGTATTCTTGCCTGGAGAATCCCAGGGACAGAGGAGCCTGGCAGGCTACAGTCTATAGGGTGGCAAAGAGTCAGACAAAACTGAGTGACTGTGTATGTTCACATACCATCTATGTGCATCATTGCAACCAGGCTAGCAATGCCTTCAGTCCACATGAAATGCCTGGGCATTAACCTATTTCAGCCTCAATTTTGACCTTGCAAATACTTTTTGCTAATTAATCAAGGTATTCTTTGGCATGGCCTTACATACTGCATGTATATATTCTGTTTCTATGATTAGATTACAAAGCCACTGAAGATAAAAACCATTTCATACCTTTTAAAAACCCTGATGTATATGAACATGTATTTGATTAAAAAACAAATAAAATGATCAATGATGAAAATGAATTACAATTAGATATTTATATGCCTTCCTCTTTACTTGCTTAGGTAAGAATTGAACTGAATTAATTCCTATATGTTTTCAACTCCTTTCCTAGGTGTCCTAGTTAGTAAATAATGTTTTTACTGAATATAATTATACACCATTCTTAAACATAAACACATTAATAGCTATGAAGTATGGCTACATAATGTATGTAAGTTTTATAATCTTACAATTTGGTTAGTATATTCATTTATATTTTTAATTGTATTAGTTTGACCACTCTTGTTTCTTTTCCTTAAGAAGGGGTGAAAATCTTTAACTTCATTTGTGAGTCTTCATGCACTTCAAGTACTAGTCTGAATTGTTAACAAGACAATAGGTGTAATTGACCAGTCAATTAACTGTCTGTTTATCAAATTTGGTTAAGGTGCATATGTTTCATAAGAGTATAGTGTCTACTGGCCAGAAAACTTGAGCTGTTCCCCAGAAGAAAATAACCACTAGGACTATGCAATTTTGATATATTTTTATGATGCTGAATATTTGCTTTATAACCTTAAGTTTCTGAGCTTGCTGCTGCTGCTAAGTCGCTTCAGTCATATCCGACTCTGTGAGACCCAATGGACGGCAGCCCACCAGGCTCCCCCGTCCCTGGGATTCTCCAGGCAAGAACACTGGAGTGGGTTGCCATTTCCTTCTCCAATGCATGAAAGTGAAAAGTGAAAGTGAAGTCGCTCAGTCGTATCTGACTCTTCACGACCCCATGGACTGCAGCCCACCAGGCTCCTCTGTCCATGGGATTTTCCAGGTACTGGAGTGGGGTGCCATTGATAAGGAATAGATTTTTAAACTTAGAAATATTTCTGAGAAACAAATTATTTAACTTTGCTGAAGAAACTAATATTAAATATAATAATATAATAAGAAATACAATAATATAATATAATATTATAAATGTATTATAATACTATAATAATGATTTCACCAAAACCCCATGCACCATTTCTCAGGGGGAAAAAAAAAACAAAACAAGATCTCACTATTCTCCCTAGCTTGAGGGAGAGCATTCAGGTCCCCATATCTGTCACAGTTAATGCTTTATTCTTTTTGTAAAAGAATGTAAAAGTAGAACAATCAAACAAAAGGGACAACAGAAAAATTACATATATTACTTTCATTTTTTAAAGTATAGTAATTTTAAGATGATATTTAGAACATGTAAGTTATATAGAAAGATAGTTCACCAGACTCCAAACATAGATACTATCTAATGAGGCAAATATTATCCTGGATAACTGTAGCTTTAGTTTTGAACATTAGCTATTTTTCTCATATTCAGAAGAGTTCCAATACAGCAGATCCTATGGCAGTCCAATGGATTACTCATCTCCTCTTCCTGCCTAATATGGTGAATATTAAATAAAAATTGACAACAAAATATGCATTTTATATAATATTGTGAAATATATTATCAGGATATTGCCAAAACCCTTCATTTTACGTTGCTTATTCATCTGAAATCCAATGTTTACATTAAGTACCCTTATCTCTTCTTCTCTGGACTTCTTTAGTAGCTTACAAATAGCTGTCAATGTCTATCATCACAAATACCCCACCAGGCTCCTCTGTCCATGGGATTTTCCAGGCATGAATACTGGAGTGGGTCACCATTCCCTCCTCACAGAAGTACAAAAACAATGAGTTAAGTCAAAGAGTGATCTTTCTATCTGACCTTAAGGAAACATCCATTTATGATAAAAAAAAAAAAAAAAAACCCTCCAGAAAGCAGGCATAGAAGGAACATACCTCAACATATTAAAAGTCATATATGATAAACCCACAGCAAACATTATCCTCAATAGTGAAAAACTGAAAGCATTTACCCTAAAGTCAGGAACAAGACAAGGGTACCCACTCTCACCACTACTATTCAACATAGTGTTGGAAGTTTTAGCCATAGCAATCAGAGAAGAAAAAGAACAAAAGGAATCCAGACTGGAAAAGAAGAAGTAAAGCTCTCGCTGTTTGGAGATTTGACATGATCCTCTACATAGAAAACCCTAAAGTGAAGTTGCTCAGTCGTGTCCAACTCTTTGCGACCCCATGGACTGTAGCCTACCAGGCTTCTCTGTCCACAGAATTTTCCAGGCAAGAGTACTGTAGTGGGTTGCCATTTCCTTTCTCCAGGGGATCTTTCCAACCCAGGAATCGAACCCAGGTTTCCCACATTGCAGGATAAAGCAGACACTTTACCGTCTGAGCCACCAGGGAAGCAGAAAACCCTAAAGACACCACTAAGAAATTACTAGAGCTAATCAATGAGTATAGTACAGTTTCAGGATATAGAATTAACACATAGAAATGCACTAACAATGAGAAAACAGAAAGAGAAATTAAGGAAACAATTCCACTCACCATTACAACAAAAATAATAAAATACTTAGGAATAAATCTACCTAAAGAAAAAAAAAAAGACCTATATATAGAAAACTATAAAACACTGATGCAAGAAACCAAAGATGACACAAACAGATGGAGAAATATACCATGTTCATGGATCAGAAGAATCAATATAGTGAAAATGAGTATATTATTCAAAGCAATCTATAGATTGAATGCAACCCCTATCAAGCTACCAACGGTATTTTTCACAGAGCTAGAACAAATAATTTCACAATTTGTATGGAAATACAAAAAAATCTCAAATAGCCAAAGCAATCTTGAGAAAGAAGAATGGAACTGGAGGAATCAACCTGCCTGACTTCAGACTATACTACAAAAGCACAGTCATCAAGACAGTATGGTACTGGCACAAAGACAGACATATAGATCAATGGAACAAAATAGAAAGCCCAGAGATAAATCCATGCACCTATGCACCTTATCTTTAACAAAAGAGGCAAGAATATACAATGGAGATAAGACAATCTATTTAACGAGTGATGCTGGGAAAACTGGTCAACCACTTGCAAAAGAATGAAACTAAAATACTTTCTAACACCATACACAAAAACAAACTCAAAATGGATTAAATATCTAAATGTAAGACCAGAAACTATAAAACTCCTAGAGGAAAACATAGGCAAAACACTCTCTGACATAAATCACAGCAGGATCCTCTATGACCCACCTCCCAGAGTAATGGAAATAAAAACAAAAATAAACATTTGGGACCTAAATAAACTTAAAAGCTTTTGCACAAAGAAGGAAACTATAAACAAGGTGAAAAGACAGCCTTCAGAATGGGAAAAAATAATATTAAACGAAGCAACTAACAAAGAATTAATCTCAAAAATATACAAGCAGCTCAATCCCAGAAAAATAAATGACTCAATGAAAAAATGGGCCAAAGAACTAAACAGACATTTCTCTAAAGAAGACATACAGATGGATAATAAACACATGAAAAGATGCTCAACATCATTCATTATCGGAGAAATGCAAATCAAAACCACAATTAGGTACCATCTCACACCAGTCAGAATGGCTGCTATCAAAAAGTCTACGAACAATAAATGCTGGAGAGGGTGCAGAGAAAAGGGAACCCTCTTACACTATTAATGGGGATGCAAACTAGCACAGCCACTATGGAGAACAGTGTGGAGATTCCGTAAGAAATACAACTGCCATATGACCCAGCAATGCCACTGGGCATACACACCAAGGAAACCAAAACTGAAAGAGACACGTGTACCCCCATGCTCATCGTGGCACTGTTTACAATAGCTAGGACATGGAAGCAAACTAGATGTCCATTGGCAGACGAATGGATAAGAAATCTGCAGTACATAAACACACTGGAATATTAGTCAGCCATTAAAAAGAATGGATTTGAATCAGTTCTAATGAGGTGGATGAAACTGGAGCCTATTATACAGAGTGAAGTAAGCCAGAAAGAAAAACACCGATACAGTATACTAACACATATATATGGAATTTAGAAAGATGGTGATGATGACCTTATATGCGAGACAGCAAAAGAGACACAGAGATAAAGAACAGACTTTTGGACTCTGTGGGAGAAGGTGAAGGTGGGATGATTTGAGAGAATAGCACTGAAACATGTATATTACCATATGTGAAACAGATTGCCAGTCCAGGTTCAATGCATGAGGCAGGGTGCTCAGGGACAGTGCATTGGGACAACCCTGAGGGATGGGATGGGGAGGGAGGTGGGAAGGGGGTTCCGGATTGGGGACACGTGTACACCTGGGGCTGATTTGTGTCAATGTATGGCAAAAGCCACTACAATATTGTAAAGTAATTAGCCTCCAATTAAAATAAATAAATTAATTTTAAAAATATGAGTGCCTGATTAGCTTTTTAAGATTTCTAATGCAAAGCCACACCACATTTCTCTCTATATTTTGAATAATATATTTCTGAGTTGATTGTCAATCACATCTCTGATATAAATATTCTGATTATTGCAAAAATCCATATTAAATGTTTTGTATATTAATTTTCAATTTGGTTAATAAAATAAACTTATTCAGAATATTTGGTAAAAGAAACGGTGATAACTTTGCCACTCATGATAACTTTTAAAAAGTTAAATAAAACTAAGCTTTTGGCCTGAGGCTCAATAAGGCTAAATCTAAGCCTCCCCAAGCTATGGGGATTCTCCAAGTGAGAATACTGGAGGGATTGAACCCAGGTCTCCCACATTGCACTCAGATGCTTTACTGTCTGAGACACCAGGAAAGCCCAAGAATGCTGGAGTGGGTAGCCTTTCCCTTCTCTAGGGGAATTTCCACATCTAGGAGCCCAATTGGGGTCTCCTGCATTACACGTAGATTCTTTACCAGCTGAGGTACCAGGGAAGCCCATATGAAAAAGATCATAGCATTATCTAAAAAATCAATATTTTGGAGGAAGATATTCTCCAAGATACTTCTGTAACTCTTCCTCAATTCCTTTAAGATCTACTCCCCTAACTTCCAGATTCTCACTGTGCAGGGAGGGAGATGGGGCTGATGGAGAAGCAGGAAGCAGAGCTTGCCTGCCACCATAAACACAGCAAAAATATATCTATATGTGAAGCAATTCCCACTGGAAACAAACTGGAAACCAGAAAGGCCATTTTACAACCTAAAATATAAGGTAGGAAGGGAAGAGGAGCTATCCGGTCAGAACCTGTCCCGTCATGGGACACAGAAGAGAAAAATATTTTCTTAGTTATGGAGTTTGCATTTATATTACAGGATAAAAGAGTAGAAGCCTCACTTGCTATCAAAGAACTCCCCTGTGAACACCAGGGGACCCCATATCCCTGACATTAATTCCATGCTCCTACATGTTCCAAAATGGAATAACTAGGCTTTAATAAATTATTATCAAATGGAGTGGTAACTAATACAGTAAGTTCTATATTCTTCATTGTTACAACAATCTTGATTACTTGGTTCAGGTAGTAGAAGGAACTGTGTGAAAGCAAAGTAAAGGCAGACATAAGACACAGGAGGGAAGAAAAGTAATGGACATTCCAGAATACAATAAGAGACATTTGGAGCAGCAAAACTTTTAAAAACAAGCAAAGATAATCAGTTTTATTCAGAGTAATTATCATCACATAAACTTATTTATATAAATCTAATCACACAATTTATATCTTATAATGTGCCATCCCAACATATAAGCTAAAAATACTAAGTAATAATTCTTTATCTTAAATATATAAAAGGAATAGATACATTTTAAAGTTCTTTAATACTTCATAATGTAATTCATAAAAATCAAACAAGGTATGTGCTCAGTCGCTCAGTCTTGTCTGATTCTTTGTGACTCCATGAATTGTAGCCAGCCAGGCCCCTCTATCCATGGAATTCTCCAGGAAAGAGTACTAGAGCAGGTTGCCATTTCCGACTCCAGTTGAATTTTGCAATCAGGGACCAAACACACTCTCCTGCATCTCCTGCATTGGCAGACATGTTCTTTATACCGCGCTATCTGGGAAGCCCCCAAAATGTTTAGAATGATGATAATATATAATTCTCACTATAAATTATGAAAGGCAGAAGTAAGCACTGATACACTGAATTAAATCAATTCAGATAGGCAAATGTCATTTAAGCAGATAGTTTTTCCAAACACTATTTTATTCAGTCAATATAAATTACACTTATTGGAAAGCTCAAGACTAATTTTTTATAAGTTCTTGAAAGAAAGTTGAATGTGTTGAGATTATTATATTTTAAATTCAAGAAAATGTTTGTTTGTGGCCTAAAAATGTACTCCATTTTTACTTTACCTAACTATAGCTTCTTAGTTTGATAAGTACATTTTTCAACAACACTTCTAAAAAACTTCATTGGAGACATTTGTTTTAAACATATCATCATATTTTTGGACTTTCACTTGTTTATTTGACATTTTAAAAAGCATTCTTCCTATATTAATTGTTCTAAGATGCATTTATTCAGATATACTAATTTTTAAAATCACTTCTAAAATTATAAATGGGCTGTATTTTCCAAGTATTTTAATATATACTCAATCAAAACCATACCTTTACATTTCTCTCTGAAAGTCTCCATTTTTCTTTCCCTGCTTTACTGAACACCCTGAAGCTTCTCCAAATTGAAAATAAATAAAGGCTCAAATAATTAATAGTTTCCCAAGGCACATCTTTTCTCGATTTGGAATACTTTTAAAGAAGGCAAGAATAATCAGTCTCCACTATGTTTATCAAAACACTGGAACTTTGCAGTTCATTTTAAAAATTTAAATGGTTAATTGATTGCATAGACTTCTTGTTTTAATTGGTAAAGTTCCTTTTACTCTTTGAATGGTTTGTTTTGACACACTTTCAAAAGACTTAATTTCAAGCCAAGTTTATGATCGATAATGGTTAAGATTATGATGAGTCTCTTTCCTTGTCTAATTTTGTAAAAGAGATGGACACAAAATTGACTGCATAAAATTTTTGGTTAATTTTATTTATGTTCATTAAGATGTGATTCATTTCCTTTTTACAAAATTATTTAGACAAAGGGCAGTAAATTTGGGGATTATTTCAGTTTTATATACCAAAATCCATATTTAAAGAAACACAGCACTATTTTATGTTCCTCATAAAATCAACATGGGAGGCCCTGAGTTCTTAAATCTCTTAATTATAGCGAAATTGAAATTATAGTGAAGAAAATAATGTCCAGTAAAGTGAGAAAGTTACACAAATGGAATCAATATTTAGGCTTCCTGAAATTGCTGTACTCAAAAACGCTTGAACACAATGTATTTCTTGGGAACACGGACTCTATGGGTCACATAACCTCTTTTAGGCCAACTGAGTTGACTACTGAATGCTGCTGCTGCTAAGTCGCTGCAGTCGTGTCCGACTCTGTGCAACCCCATAGACGGCAGCCCACCAGGCTGCCCTGTCCCAGGGATTCTCCAGGCAAGAACACTGGAACGGGTTGCCATTTCCTTCTCCAATGCATGAAAGTGAAAAGTGAAAGTGAAGTCGTTCAGTCATGTCTGACTCTTAGCGACCCTACAGACCGCAGCCTACCAGGCTCCTCTGTCCTTGGGATTTTCCAGGCAAGAGCACTGGAGTGGGGTGCCATTGCCTTCTCCCGACTACTGAATAGATAACATCATTTTCTATGGAAATAAAATATTGAAGATAATTAAGTGGACATCTTCACAAGATATTATTCTAGGTGCTTGCTCATTTATTTGTAGAATGTATATATTAACATTTCCATAGACACTGAAACAACTATGAGTGTAACTCATAAAGGGTTATTTTTTTATCTTTTTAAAGTAGATCTATTCCTCACCTGTTGTTAATATTCAGGAATCTATGTTCTTAACGATTCCTCTCCCAAAAGATGGAAAGAAACAATTTGTGCTGATATCAGCCAAATAATTAACATAATGTATAAAATTAAATTTTACCTAAGTAAAATTCATTTTCTCCATTTCCTTATAATTTCCAATGTGGAATTTACTGAAAATTTTTAAATGACCCATATTAGCTAATATGTGTAGTTCATATTATGTTTCTAATGGACACATTGCTCTGAAGCATTCATAATAAATGGCAATGATAACAATGCTGAATGGAAAAATCATAGTGGCGCAATACAAAATTACACACATCCAATAAAAATACCTGTCAGTTTTTTAAGTTTCTTGAAAATGATAAGATCTCCTGAGGTTCCTGTTTCATTTTCCCTGAAACCCAAGGGAACCACACTCATTACATCTGTCATGTGCAGTGACAGGTGTAGTTACAGCTATAAAAGAATCTTCTTTTATATCTCTATTTCCATGTTCTCAGAATGAAAACATTTTGCCTTTTATCTGGAAATTTGCCATTATTGAGCCTCAGGCCAAAAGCTTAGTTTTATTAAACTTTTTAAAAGTTATCATGGGTGGCAAAGTTATCACTGCTTCTTTTACCAAATATTCTGAATACATTTATTTTATTAACAAAATTGAAAATTAAAATACAAAATATTCAATGTGGATAATAATTCTTTCAATAGTAAGCATCAGAGATGTGATTGACAGTCAACTTGGAAAAAATATTATTCAAAACATAGAGAAAAACATGCTGTGGCATTGCATTCGAAATCTTAAAAAGCTATTCAGGCACTCTTATTTACTTAAGATGAGGTAAAAATACCACCCTTTGAGTTAACTCATTGTTTTTGTACTTCTGTGAGAAGGGCTTGGTGACCCACTCCAGTATTCATGCCTGGAAAATCCCATGGACAGAGAAGCCTGGTGGGCTACAATCCATGGAGTTGCAAAGAATAGGACATGACTGAAGTGACTGAGCAAGCAAGCAAGCCATAGCTTAGTAGCTTACTGTGAGAAGCCAGGCCTAGAAACTGGGCTTCAGGGTGAGCTGTTGTGATAGTAATTATGCCCCTGATCTCTTCAACACATGTCTAAGTCTAGAAACCCTACTTATTTTATTCCATAATGAGAAGGTCCAAACAAGAAGTATTGGCTTGAGAAACCCCAAATATCATTTTTTCTCATCTTAATATCATAGCTACAAAAGTTGTTTAAAGTTGTTCAAGTTATTCAGTTCCTATTGGGGATTACAGAATTTACAAGAAAGAAGGGACAAAGGTTCAGAAATATCAGGAGTATTTTATCTTATAGTGTCTGAAGTATCACAAATAGGCAAAGAGGCAGATATTCATCAAAGAACTTAGGAAATACTATGGGTTATGAGATTAGCTACATGCATATTCTATACAGGTATTAATATTATAATATAACCTATCTTTTGAGTATTCATTATGTGCTTTTCCTGGAAAATACAAAGGTAAAAATTTAATCTTCAAGTCTGTGTGTGTGTTAGTTGCTTGCTGCTGCTGCTGCTGCTAAGTCACTTCAGTAGTGTCCGACTCTGTGCGACCCCATAAACAGCAGCCCACCAGGCTCCCCTGTCCCTGGCATTCTCCAGGCAAGAACACTGGAGTGGGTTGCCATTTCCTTCTCCAATGCATGAAAGTGAAAAGTGAAAGTGAAGTCGCTCAGTCATGTCCGACTCTTTGCTACCCCATGGACTGCAGCCTACCAGGCTCCTCCGTCCATGGGATTTTCCAGGCAAGAGTACTGGAGTGGGTTGCCATTGCCTTCTCCAGGGGATCATCCCAGCCTAAGGATCAAATCTGGGTCTCCTGCATTGCCGGCAGATTCTTTACTGTCTGAGCGACCAGAAAGGCCCCTCTAAAAGTCACACTTTTTATTTTTAGAAGCATGGCAGCTAACATACATTAAAATACTTACCTAATCAAAATTATTAAATGATGGATAAAATGAAGCCCCTCCAACCCCCTTTGTAAGCCCATAACGTTGCTAACAAAATATAAATAAACTGCAGAGATGAAACCAAAGAGAAAATAATATGGTCCTGGGAGGTAAGAAAGCACAGCACTAATACTCATCCTGAGGGTCTCTGTTCTTTTAGGAAGAATGAACTCCATGTTCACATTCCCCACTCCACCCCTTATCATAACTGTAGAATATATTTAAAAAGCAAAATGTTGTCATTTTAAAAATAGCATCTTTCAATAGGAACCTCTTAATATCAGTGTCCACCAAGATAATAAATAGCCAGATGTAGAGTTTCTCTAAATCATCCTTTTGATTTTACACAAACTTAAAGACACCGTGCAGCATTAATACAGCAACTTTCTATTCTGGTTTTATGAGAATAATATCTTTGAGCCTTCAGACACATAATTTGAAATTAACTGAGTCTCAGATGACACGGGCCCTGTGTGTTAGTCTATCCTATACAGACGATAATACTAAAAATGTGTAAAAATGATATATGGACACTAAAATCCATAGGTGTGAGCAGGATTAAGGAGGTAAGGGAGGTTATGGCATACAGAATCCAGTAACAAGAATCTGTTAGCACTTCTAGGGCTAAGGTAATAAATAAGAAAACAATGTGGTTCTATTCCCAGGTGGCACAGTGGTAAAAAATCCCCTGGACAATGCAGGAAATGCAAGAGATGCAGGTTGGATCCCTGTTTCAGGAAGATCCCCCGGAGGAGGAAACAGCAACCCACTCCAGTATTCGTGCCTGGAAAATCCCATGAGTAGAGGAGCCTGGTGGGCTACTGTCCAGGAAGCCACAAAGAGCTGGACATGATTGAGCAACTGAGCACATACAAAGAAAAGGGGGAACTTAAACTTGGTGGGATGCTACCACCAGATCCAAGGTCATGAAGAAGGGAGGGAACAGGAAAGATAGGCCTGACCTATTCTACCTCCAGTCTTCCAGTTTCTTGCTATAAACTCCACTAACTGAACCACCCTAAAGCCAGCCAATAAACTTTCTTAAGTTTTATGTCTCTTTTTATTAGCAAAGGGGTGACTGAACTATGAAAATGTGTAATGTATTTTTATCCTTTAATAATGCAAATGGAAATATTATGAACACTGTTTATGTTATTAGGTTCAAAATAGACAAGATAATTCAAGACTAGAGACCATGTCTTCTATTTAGTCAATTACAGCCTAATCTGTTGGCATGCAGTCATCAAAGACACTGAGGATCAAGGACAGAAACAAATCAGTGTTCTTCTTTGTAAATACTGTGCTACATTGAATGAAGTAGCATATTTTGTTTTCTTTTATGTAAAATCCAAATCATAAAATTAGAAGGCCAAGATGACAAATGTCCTATGCCACACAGAACGATGCATTTTTTAGCGTCTATGATTATATATATTAGATAAGGAGTTTGTGGTGTTCCATCAGTAAAAATTTATGCTGGAATGTATTAAAAATTTACAAGGCACAGTAGGTATAATGAGGTTATAAAAATGAGTAAAATGTGGTCCCTTTTCTCAAGGATTTTATTCGAGGGGGAATAATACACATTCAATAATGTAAGACACCATGTAAATGCTGAAAGAGATATATGGTCCTCCCTTAGTACTTGCAGGGTATTGGTTCCAGACCTCTGTGGATACAAAAATCCCTGGATGCTCAGGTTCCCTATATAAAATGGCATAGTATTTGCATATAACCTACACGTATTATCCCCTTTACTTTAAATCATTTGTGCTTCTAATACCTAGTACAATGTAAGTGCTATATAAAATGTTGTAAGTGTAATGCAAGTGCTATGTAAATAATTGCCGGTGAATATGAACAGAATATTCATGATCTGCTTTTCGGAACTCTCTGGAAAACTGCTTTGAATATTTTTGGTCTGCCCTTGGTTGAACTTGCAGACCCAGACCCTAAAAATACGGAGGGCCTACTGTAATCACACTGCTGGCAGAAGCACATAAGAAGGTACCTTAGTTTTTGAATGGACATATCCTGAGGGGCTTTTTCTGTGGTGCTAATGGAAACTTCAAACCCTGACCCTGACTCCATCCCCTAAACACTTCAGATCCCAAGTGAGTATCTTGTCCTGCTCCCTTAAGTCATTTTTGGAAAGCCTGCCTTACTCGCCCCAAAATGTCTCATTATATGAGTAACAACGCTCTTTACGTCCCCTCAGCGTGTGTGTGACGTTACCAGTCTGGATATTTGAAACTAATTTTGGAAGAGAACCAGCTTGTATCATCAGGGTGGCCTTATCACATAGGATAAATAAGAAATTTCAAATGTACCATGCAATGGCAGATTCTTTTCTAAAGTGTTTGTGACAATCTGTAATCCAATCAGCACATGCTAAGAATGGTCATTTCCTTACATATTTCCCAGTTATTTACACCATGTAATTTAACTTATTTGAATCCAGTGGCTACAGGAGTATATCTTGAATTTTAATTTTTTTTAATTTTTGTGATGTGATTTTTAATGAGATTGAAACAACTTTTTGTAGGTTTCTTTTCCAAAGCATAGCACTAGTATTTTTTTTTTAATTCTCTGAATTATCTTTACATGTATTTAGTTTCTTCTTTTTTTAATATAATTGCTACTGATTTGTAGTTTTTAATATGTAATAAATATCCACTAATAATACTTCTGGCAATGTTATGGCACCATGTTTTCCTGCTCAACATTTTGTACTTTTAAACAATTTATGGAATCTTTTGATGAGCAGAATTTCTAATATTTGATATGGTAACATGTTAATTTTATAAGTTATTTGCATTTTGCTTATAAACGTGTTCAATATCTCCAATATTATTCCTTCAAAAACTTCAACATTCAATATCTATATTGAAGTGTCTAACATACCACACACTCATATGAGCACAAAGTGATGAAGTAAGAACTGATTCAAGTCAGCTTTCTTTTCTTGTAGATGACAAACTTTTCTAAAAGCATTCATTTCATAGTGTATCCTTTCTCCAGTTACATGTAATGCCACTTTTAATTTCTTTGACTTTCCCTTAACATTCACAACTTGGCTAACAGTTTGGCACAAAAAGTCTAACTTTTGACCTATCCTGACTTTTGACATGTCTTCCTCACTTGAATCAGTTCAAATTTTTAAAGTAAGAGACATCCTCTAATTTGAACACTTAAAGGCCATTGTAGGAATATTTAATTGGTCTAATCTCAATATTGTTGTGTCTTATGGAATAGGGAAGCCCAAGGATAAGAAGAGAAGGGAAATGACTGGTTGGTGGAAAAATCAGGCCATACACATTTATTGATAAAGCTTGTCATCATATATAGGTGTAGTTCATGTCACCTAAAAACAAGTCCCCTGATCAGAGATCATCATAAAAATGCAATAATAATGAAAACATTTGAAATATTACAAGAATTATCAAAGGGTGATGCAGAGACAGGGTGTGAGCAACTGCTGTTGGAGAGAATGGCAGTAAGAGCCTTCCTTGACACAGGGTTCCCATGAAGCCTCAATTTGTGAAACGTGTAACATCTTTGAAGCACAATAAAGCAAAGTGTACTATAACCCAGTATTCCTGTAATTTGGTGGGATTCATTTTCTAGTACACAAATTTTATTTTTATACTATCTAATTAGCAGTTTAAAATGGCATTATATTTTTAATGTCAATGGAAAAATTGTCATTTCTAGAACATATATTTCAGGGATTTTCTTTCAAACATAGTTAGCTTTATACTTTTATAATTTTCTCCTAATTTTTAATATATAAAAAAATTTGATGCAGATATTATTTTCTGGGTTTGCTTTTTCATAGTCATGGTGCCTTCTTTCTATCATTTTAAACTTTGAGGAAAGAGTAGAATTGCATTTCTCCACAGGAATATTCCCAACTGGGAAAAATACGACATTAAACCCTTTATTGAGGTTTAATGGGCCATACTGTTCATATAAATTTGAACCAGAAGTTTCATGAGGACTAACTTATGGTTTCATATTCTCAGGGTAAATATATTCTCCTTCATCCAGTGCCAAGTTCAGGACAGAAATCTACCTTTTTGTTCCCAATAATTTTAATGTACCCTTTTAATTTATTTCACCTGTTTGTGGTACCAGATCTTCATGGGCATTTCCTTTATATTCTGTCTTCTGAAATATTTACAGCAATCAATGCTTTATTTCCCATGACACGTGGCAAGAGGGATCTTAGTTACCCGACCAGGGATCAAACCCATGCATCCTGGAGTCTTAACCACTGGACGAATAGCTTAGTTCCAGAAATCAAGGTTCTAAAGACAATAGACTAAAAATCTTCACAATAAGATTTTCTCTGCTAGATGAAAGAACAGTATCTGCTAGATAAATCTGTCATCTGTAGTGAGCTAAAAGTGCACTTCTCCAGATATGGATATGTTTTGCTATTTCTTAGATCCTTACTGAGTGCTTCCTAGGTGGCACAGTGGTAAAGAACCTGCATGCCAATAAGGAGACACCAGAGATGCGAGTTCACTCCCTGGGTCAGCTGGAGGAGGAAATGGAAACCCACTTTAGTATTCTTGCCTGGAAAATTCCAGGGACAGAGGGGGTTCATGGGCTACAGTCCATGAAGCTGCAGAGTCGGACACCACTGAGTGCACACACACATACACACACACACACACACACACATACACACACGCCCTTACTAGGTAGTTTTAATGATCCCTTTGCTTTCATATTTTAAAATCATGCCATTCCTGATTTAAATTTTCCTATGTATACTGGAAAATTTGTAAAAGTTACTGCTTTAATTTCAAGTTCTTCTGTTGCTTGTCCACTCTTGTTTTTTGCTTTTATGTCAAAGTTACTCAAAATAAGTGTACTAATTCAATAGCTGAAAGCCTTAGGAATGATCTCTGAATAACCTATTCTTACTTATTTTGCACAACCATTCATAGGAACTTAATTTCTCTTTTCCTGTGTTTAGCATACGTTATCAACCACTTAATAGGTTTCTTATCAACTACTTAATTTATCAAATATTGCTGTGCTCCAGTGATCTATCTTCTGTTCTTTGGTGTATGTTCCTTTCTCTCAAAGATGCTTTTCCACTCACATGGATCCATATTTTATCTTAATGCTAATGCTTTTTACAGCTGTGTCTATCAACTTAGCACCAGGCATTTATACCCAACTGCTAACTAGATTTTTCACAGAGATCTCTTTCTCCATTTATGTACAATATCCTTTTAAAATGTGCTGTTACTGTAACCCTGTATGTGAGACAGCAAAAGAGACACAGATGTATAGAACAGTCTGATGGACTCTGTGGGGCAGGGGATGATTTGGGAGAATAGCATTGAAACATGTATAATATCATATAAGAAACAAATTGCCAGTCCAGGTTTGATGCAGGATACAGGATGCTTGGGGCTGGTGCACTGGGATGACCCAGAGGGATGGTATGGGGAGGGAAGTGGGAGGGGGTTTCAGGATTGGGAGCACGTGTACACCCGTGGTGGATTCATGTTGATGTATGGCAGAACCAATACAATATTGTAAAGTAATTAGCCTCTAATTAAAATAAATAAATTTTAAAAAAATGTGCTGTTACCCTATCTAGATTTTAAACTTCTAGATGTCTTAGAAAATGCCATATACTACTTTGGCCATTCCTTGGCTTCAAACACAATGCATTCAAAATATAAATGTTCAGTAATTTTTTTTAAAAGCAGGAAATGCTTTTAAATTAATCAAGTCAAATCAAGTATTAGAATTGACTTGATTTGAATAAATGGAGGTCTTAAGTAGTATCAATTATATATCATGAGGCTGAGCTATATTTAACTCCCCGTGTTTCCTCTTTTCTGAAAGAGAATGGCTATTTTTCATATGCAAAATTTCCTGGAAGTAGTCAATATATTCAACAAGTGTCAAAGAGGTTAAAGAAAACTCCTGTATAAATTCATATTGCATCACAGGGTCCCAAGACCATGTCTGAGGAGAGAATACTGAGTTTGGAAAGCAGGCGATATAGTACTTTCACTGACATTTTTTAATGGCTACTATAAGTGGGTGTCAGCATGAGGGGATAAAAAGTATTGAGTAATGTATTCTGCATTAAGCCTTTAGAAAGTTCACTTTTACATTAGATGCGTATATCTAGAGAATTAATAAAGTCAAGATTAAAAATGCCTTTCATGTTGATACATGAAGTACAGATTAAAGGAAAGTTGTCTGAATTTTCATATTAATAGTTTGGGGAAGAAGAAAACTTTAAAATTGCTACTATTTAAAAAAGATCTTAGATTTCACCTTTAAAGCATTCAGCCTTTACATTCCTCAGACTGGATGATGTGTTTTTGCCCAAGGGCATATGAATGTCACTCCCTAAGAAACCCATCAGCACCAGGTCTAAAATGGCCAGAGGAGTTGCTGCAGGCTGGGCAAGCTGAAGTTTCAATCCATCTCTCTATGCCTTTACAGTTCTGAGGACTAAGGACCTTCCAGAAACACCTGTATGTTGTGCAAGGCTCTTACCTCAATGTGGCTGCTTGTAACTGTCCAGGAGTAATTCAGTGAATGATAAAATACTTTCATGCCTGTGCAGAGTCATTAAATCCCATATAGCCATATCTGTAAACCCAATACTATACGGTAATATGTGGAACAAAATTATTTATTTCAATTCTTACATTGTAATGAGTAGACTCAAGCAATGGCAATTGCAGAACTCAGTGTTTCCCCAATACAAGAATAGCTTAAATATTGATGCATATATTTCTGTGCTTTTTAAAAACATACAAAAAATCAAGCACTATTTTGGACTGAAGTCTTCTCTAAGAGTGCCCACCTTTCTAAAAGGTGGGTTGCAGACTGGGCCAGGATGAGACTGCCATAGCAAGACACTAAAATCTTTTCAAAAAGAAAATTAACTATCTCATACAATGATGCAAATGAGAAATTATTTTCAGGTTATTATTAAAAAAAAGAAAAGAAAACTCTTGTCACAGTAGCAGACTGAAAAGTTGGATGAGACTGGGCAATTGGAATAGCCAGGCAAGATAGTGTGTCTTTCTGCTATTTACCTGAAGATTTCTGTAAAAAATATTAAATTGTGCATTCAAAATATATTTTAATGCTATTGTCAATGAGGTGGCACAATGATAAAGAGTCTGCCTACCAATGCAAGAGACATAGGTTCTATCTCTGGGAGGGGAAGACCCCCTGGAGTTGCTGTTCACTCAGTTGTGTCCACCACTTCGAGACCCCATGGACTGCAGCATGCCAGTCTTCCCTATCCTTCACTATCTCCAGTATTTCTTCAAACTCATGTCCATTGAGTCGGTGATACAATCCAACCATCTCGTCCTCGGTTGCCCCCTTCTCCCTCTGCCTTTAATCTTACCCAGCATCAGGGTCTTTTCAAATGAGTCAGGTCTTCACATCAGGTAGCCAAAGTATTGGAGCTTCAGCTTCAGCATCAGTCCTGCCAATGAATATTCAGGCCTGATTTCCTTTATGATGGACTGGTTTGATCTCTTTACCATCCAAGGGACTCTCAAGAGACTTCTCCAGCACCACACTTCAAAAGCATGAATTCTTCAGTGCTCAGCCTTCTTTATGGTCCAACTCTCACATCCACACCTGACTATTGGAAAAACCATAGCTTTGACTAGACGAACCTTGTTCAGCAAAGTAATATACGCTGTCTAGGTTGGTCATAGCTTTTCTTCCAGGGAGCAAGCATCTTCTAATTTCATGGCTGCAGTCACATCTGCAGTGATTTTGGAGCCCAAAATAATAAAGTCTGTCACTGTTTCCATTGTTTCCCCATCTCTTTGCCATGAAGTGATGGGACTGGATGCCATGATCTTAGTTTTTTTTAAATGTTTTTAAGCCTGGAGTAGGAAATGGCAACCCACTCCAATATTTTGCTTGAAAAATCCTATGGATGAGGAACTCAGCAGGCTACAGTCCATAGGGTCGCAAACTCAGACACCACTAACTTAGAAAGTTAGAATCATTAACTTAGAGAGATCTTCAAGTGGAAAAGCAAAGAGGAGAAAAGAATCTAAATAAATTAATCTGGAATCAAGTTACAGCATTTGTTGAACTAGCTTTCCCACCACACAATATACTGCTGCTGCAAGTGTAACATTAACTTGGAGATTTTACTGAATAGGTCTCAGTTCTCAGAGGTTAAAAAATGAATTAAGAGACACAATCTTTTAATCTAAGACTGAGTAAAAGAAACCATAAACAATATCTCTTCAAAAGTCTCTATCACTACTTCAAATTTAGTGATTCCTATGGCAAATTTACATGAAATTATTTTTTAAATAAAACTCTGATGACCTTGTCATAGTGACAGATGGTGTTCCAGAGTCATATTCCTCTGATAAGTAATCTACATGAATTTGTTTTAGTGTCAGTTGTGTGAGGAATAAATGAAGCTTTAATATACTAAGAATGTTCTTTTCTTGATGAAAATAAAATAATTAAATACTAACATGAAGTAAAAAGTGTTTAAAAGACAAATAAATTATGTTTATATAAATTCAATTATTTGTTTCACCTTTTTAAATATAGTGTTCTATCCTGGGGTGGATAACATAATACTTTAGAAATTATTTATGCATTTCCTCCTTCATGGACTTGTAAATAGGAGATTACATTTTGTAGTTTAGCTATTAATAATATATATTACTAAGTTATACAGTTTTGTTTCAAATTCTGGCTCCACCACTTACTATGTGCCTATCACTAGCTAGATTGATCCAATTATGTGAAAGTTTTTAGTATAACTGGTATTAATTTTCTTTTTTTTTAATTTTATTTTATTTTTAAACTTTACATAATTGTATTAGTTTTGCCAAATATCAAAATGAATCCACCACAGGTATACATGTGTTCCCCATCCTGAATCCTCCTCCCTCCTCCCTCCCCATACCCTCCCTCTGGGTCATCCCAGTGCACTAGCCCCAAGCATCCAGTATAGTGCATCGAACCTGGACTGGCGACTCATTTCTTACATGATATTATACATGTTTCAATGCCATTCTCCCAAATCTCCCCACCCTCTCCCTCTCCCACAGAGTCCAAAATTTTCTTCCTTTTGCTTTCTTTCAATATATGTTATGAAACTAATTTTGTTTATTTCTTTAAGTGAATCTTGCTTTATTTTAACTTCTGTGGATCATTTGAAAGAACATTAGAAAGGTATTTCTAATGACTGCACTAGTCATAACAGATCAAATCTTAAAAGTCCTGCTATTATCATGGTCCATAGTAGATCTATGGGACGTCCCTGGTGGCTCAGATGGTAAAGTGTCTGTCTACAATGTAGTAGATCTATGCCTAATGATTGAATGTCATTCTAGTGTTCCATATGTATAGTATTTAATGTTTGTTGTATTATTTCATTATATTATTTAGCATAAAAATGACTCACCATACTGAATCATAGAAAACCAATATTAATATTACAGTTGTATTAAGACTAATATTGGTACTGCCATCATGTCTGTTATTACTACTGCTTCCACTTATACTCTCAACAGCCCACATATAGTAAGTGCTCTCCATATGACACTATTCTGTTTTATGTTTTTAACTATTCTAATTCTTATAATTACAGCATGAAACATAAGAGGCTCAAGAGAATTAAATATCTTCCCCAAGCTACAAATATTCTGTGTGTTAGAACCAAAACTTGAAATTCCATATGTCATTTCAGAGCACATTTATCCACTGCAAATTCAATGCCTTTCTTACAAACGTTAAAAATAAGGTTAATAATTTGAATAAAATTTTATTTTGTTTTTTTAAACTTTCTCATTTTTAATTTTAACATTTTGCCATTTATTTTAAAGTGTTTCCTTTAATATTTTATTTTTACTTTGCATATTTAATTTTTTTCATGTTTGAGGCCCCATTTAAATACCTATTGCTTCCCGGGTGGCACAGTGATAAAGAATCTGCCTGCAGTGCAGGAGACAAAAGAGACATGGGTTCAGTCCCTAGGTAGGAAGGATCCCTTCAAGTAGGAAAGGGCAATGCTCCTCAATATTCTTGTTGGCATAATCCCATGGGGAGAGGAGCCTGGTGGGCTTCAGTCCATGGGGTCGCAAAGAATTAGACAAAACTGAGCATGCACACGACACTTACTTACTTAAATACCACCCCCAAAAGCCTATCTAGATAAGCTCTTATTCCACAGATAATCAAATGTGTGCATATTTTCCGCAAAATACATACTGCATACATGTGACACCTTGGAGATTACTTACACACTTTAATTTTCTATCAGATGTCTTTTTTTTTAAATTAGAAATAGGCCCCAAAACATTTGACCCAATTTTCTTAAATGGTTATGAACATTAAAGCTAGCTTCAATATATATTTGATGCTATTTTTTAATTTTTTGATAGAAAACATATAAGATGAATTTTTAAAGCTATCTTCTAAATTGTGTCTTTAAATATTTTAAATTTTCCAGTAATTATACAAAAGCAGAAAGTACCCTTTGGGCCTACATAAAAACCTGTGATTTATGAAATGTCTTACATAAACTAGCTTCCATATGTTCAAAGTATTGAGAAATGTATCTTAAAGTCACCTACAGAGCCTGCTTGTTTAACTTATATGCAGAGTACATCATGAGAAACACTGGGCTGGAAGAAGCACAAACTGTAATCAAGATTGCAGGGAGAAATATCAATAACCTCATATATGCAGATGACACCACCCTTACGGCAGAAAGTGAAGAGGAAATAAAAAGCCTCTTGATGAAAGTGAAAGAGGAGAGTGAAAAAGTTGTCTTAAAGCTCAACATTCAGAAAACTAAGATCATGGCATCTGTCCCATCACTTCATGGCAGATAGATGGGGAAACAGTGTCAGACTTTATTTTTCTGGGCTCCAAAATCACTGCAGATGGTGACTGCAGCCATGAAATTAAAAGACGCTTACTCCTTGGAAGGAAAGTTATGACCAACCTCGATAGCATATTGAAAAGCAAAGACATTACTTTGCCAACAAAGGTCCATCTAGTCGAGGCTATGGTTTTTCCAGTGGTCATGTATGGATGTGAGAGTTGGACTGTGAAGAAGGCTGAGCACCGAAGAATTGATGCTTTTGAACTGTGGTGTTGGAGAAGACTCTTGAGAGTCCCTTGGACTGCAAGGAGATCCAACCAGTCCATTCTAAAGGAGATCAGTCCTGGGTGTTCATTGGAAGGACTGATGCTGAACCTGAAACTCCAATCCTTTGGCCACCTCATGCAAAGAGTTGACTCATTGGAAAAGACCCTGACGCTCGGAGGGATTGGGAGCATGAGGAGAAGGGGATGACAGAGGATGAGATGGCTGGACGGCATCACCAACTCGATGGACATGAGTTTGAGTGAACTCTGGGAGTTGGTGATGGACAAGGAGGCCTGGCGTGCTGTGATTCATGGGGTTGCAAACTGAGTGACTGAACTGAACTTAACAGAGCTTTCAGGACAGGAAAGTACATTTAATTCCCCCTCTAACTTTTTCCTGGGCCACATGCTTTCTGTTCCAGACAAATGACAATGCAATGTACTCATGTCTATAATTTTCCAGAGAAGATTTCTTAACAGCCCTGTGATGCTCTCTCTCTTGCTTTTAGTAGACTCTCCTTATTGCTAATTTTACTGCTGCTTCTGTTGCTCTTCTCTCTTTGGATATGAAGAACAGCTGGCCAATGTCTTCTGTGTAAAGGCATTTGAAATTCTGGAATATAGTAATTAAAAGACTTCTTTGCCTTTGACTAACATTTGTTACAATTTATTTGAGGCATTAATATGCTTTTAAGGATACCTACATGCTTCTAGAGTTCTGAAATAATGCTTTTTTAGGAAGCTCACATTTTTTAATATGAGATATTGCCTCAGTAGCTAAGAGTAATAAAGGGATTATTGTATTTGACTCTAAAATATCATCCTCTTGTTTGAAAATTGCTGTTGGAGATATGAGCCATCCAAGTAGAAGCTCATATTTAAATTGCTTTTTCATGTAGGAAAAATAAAGGGATGTGAAATAAATTACCAGAAAGCATGACTTTATATGTATACTAATATATACATATGCATGCTAAGTCACTTCAGGCATGTTCAACCCTTAGTGGCTCCGTGGACTGCAGCCCTGCAGTCTCCTCTGTCCGTGGGATTCTCCAGGTAAGAATACTGAAGCGGGTTGCCATGCCCTTCTCCAGGGGATCTTCCTGACCCAGGGAACGAACCTACATCTTTTATGTCTCCTGCATTGGCAGGCTGATTCTTTTCCACTAATGCCACCTGAGAAGCCTGTAGATATATCCATTAATAAAATATTCATTTACAAAGTATTCTGCTTTGTGGGGTTTTATCAAATTAAGCCATGAGCCTGGAATATCTTGACATAGATTGCTTTTCAATAACAATAATCAGTAATTAATGGAGCCTCAGAATTTATAAGCTTGATTACAACCACTACTTCTACAAATATTATTGGCACTAGTTTCTGACATAATCTGCAATTTTATCTTGGGTTTGTTTAGTTACATGCTCATAAGTATAAAAATAAAGTAGAAAAACTTGAAAATGGAAATACTTATACTAGGTACACTATACTATAGCATGTGGAATGATTTTCTTTATCCCTCAAGCATAGTTGAAGTCTGTGCTCATCAAACTTTTTCTGTAAAAGGCCAGATAATAAATAGTACAGGTCAGTAAATGAATATTTTGTATACCATATGGCCTCTCTTTCAGCTAGTCAACTCTACTTTTTTAGCAATAAAGCAGTCACAGAAAAATATAAATAAATACGTGTGACTATATTACAATAAAGCTGTATTACAAACACATAAGAAACACTGATTTTTGCCCACTGACCATAATTTGTCAACTTTTGCTCTGCAACAAGGAGTGGCTGCCTGGCTTTCTGTTCCCATGCTCTCAAAAATCTCTTCTCTGTTGGGACTCTGAGAGACAAATCTTCACCAAGAAGAGAATTAAATTTTAAATCTACCAAATTTTACATCTCCTTCGTGTGCTGTGCTAGTATCTTGGATGCTGACACAGTCAATGCAAAGCCAGGCTGATGTATTGATATATCATGACTATATATCTGAATATCAGATCCCCTGGTTAAGTTTTCTGCTTGCAGACTTTTGATTTCTCACAGTTTAGAGCAAAATCTAAGCTTTCCTGCCACAAGTCTTCCAGAGATTGAAACTCTCATCCTAAATCTTAACTCCAGTGATTGGATATACAAATATTTCTCACAAATTCCATTTCTCAGTTGCTCAGGCCAAAAATACGAGACAGATTTTTCATTCTTCTATTATCTCCAATTTATCAGACAACTGTGTTAACTGTACTTGAAAACACATAAACTCCTCACTATCGCCATGCTGCCTCAGTTTAAATATCATAATCTCTTCTCTGGATTATCAAATCTACCACATCACTCCTATTTGTTTTTAATAAAGCAATTACGTAAGTGAAGCATAAGTATGGTCAAATCAAAATCCTCCCATGAGTTCCCATTTCACCCATTATGGACATCAAGGCCCTTACAATAGAAGACATGGTGCCAGTGTACATGGTCTGTGCCACCTTCCCATTCTAACACTTTACCATTCTCACCTACTCTCTGTGGTCCAGCCTCACTGACCTGCTTGCTATTTCTTGACCACACGAGGCACACTTCCACACCAGAGCATTTCCTAGACTTAATTTTTCTGCAGGAAATGTCCCTGGCCCCTACCTCCACTTAAACAATGGCCTCGCCTCTTTCTCTTTTTGAGTAGAATTCTACATTCTTAAAGTTCTGACTTGGCCAGTTTCTTATTACTGCAACCATCCCTGCTGCAACTAAAGGCTCCATCTCTCAAAATACTTCTTGCCTGGTTTTCCATTTTCTTTTTTTATATATACATATCAATCATAATCTTCTATCATATTACAAATTTTATATAAGCTTTTATAAGCTGTGGATATTGTTCTTAACTTTCTCTGGCTATTAAATTTCAAACCCTTGAGAGCATGAATTCTTACCTTCTCTATTTAGTGTTTTTCCCAAGCATCAAATATAGTGTTGGATCAAGCCAGCAGATGAACCTCAAAAACATTATAGTAAGTAAAAGAAGCTAGACACAAAAGGTAAACATACTGCATATTACATTTACCTGAAACATCAGGCATAGTACGTAGAGGCAGAAAGCAGGTTGGTGGTTGCCAGGAGCTAGTGTGGGGGTAGGGGAGGCGATAGAGAGTAATCTGCCTAATGGTATGGGTTTTCCGGCTGGCCTGATGAAAGTGCTTTGAAACTAAATGGTGGTGTAGTGCTCGTATACCATGGTAAATGCATAAAATACTGACGAATAGTTGACTTTAAAATGGTTAATTTTGTGTTATATCAATTTCATCTCGATTCAAAAAACTAAAAAAAAATCTATAGAGTGCCTTCAGCTGTAAAAATACTTATTAATATGAGTTCACATACTTCAGGAATAGACTCCATGCTGTTGGAAGCTGTGGACTGCTGTGTGTGTGTGTGTGTGTGCGTGTGTGTGTGCGCGCGCGTGTGTGTGTGTGTGTGTGTGTGTGTGTGTGTGTGTGTGCGTGTGTGCGCGCGCATGCTCAGTTTCTCAGTCTGACTTTCTTTGACACCATAGACTGTAACCTGCCAGGCTCCTCTGCCCATGGAATTTCCCAGGCAAGAATACCGGAATGGGTGCCATTTCCTACTTCAGGGGATCTTCTTGACCCAGGGATCAAACCCATGTCTCCTTCATTGGCACTTGGAAATGCTACTGCAACACTTGGGAAGCCCTGGGAACTGCTAGAGATATGATATTTGCAGCAATCACATAGTGCTGCATGGTTGAAAGGACTCATAGGCTCCAAATCTTCCCCAAATGTCACTAGTTTCAGTTTAACCACATATGCTTTGCCTTCATCGTTGCCCTCCATCCATAATTCATAACCTATAAACATTAGGTCACATGTTACTATAACAAGTTGCAAAAGCAGGAGATACTTGTAACTATTATACTTGAATATCTTTCTTAAAAGCTACACATTTCCATGCCTCTGTTGTTAAATAAACTCCTCTGTGTGTATTTAGGAGGCAATGGTTCTCATTATTACCTAAGAATGTGCCCTCCATAATAGATAAATCTTTTTAAGATTTATCCATTAAGTCAAATGGAAACCAAAAGACAGAGTTAAAACCTTAGAATTATTGCAAATGTTCATGCAGCTGCATCAAGATACATCAAAGACATAGATTACTCTAAATTGCATACTCCTTAAATCTGCCCAGACCCTTTCCAAACCTTCGGCTACAAACAATGGAGGGTGATTTCTGCGGCTTTGTCCCATTGACATCTCCTAATGTCGTGATTGCTACTGCCCATTTTCTAAGATGCTGTGAGGATTACCAATTTTTATCCTACTCAGTGAGATTTTCTTTTCCTTCTTCAATCAATGCACAGCTGCCTTATAATACATTGCAATACAGTTGTGCTCCAGTCTGAATTTTAGCCCTCTTCCATTGAGCTACCAACTGTAAACCACATCATTTGCTGACTATCTTCTGGTAAAAACATTCATTAGCTATGAATCAATTAAGTTATCAGGGTGGTCTAATGTAGGGCTTGAAGACATGAGAGCTTCCTATTCAATTATGAGGGTATCTCCAGTGATGCTTATACATATTTTTACTATTTCTATAGTAAGTATGTATATACCCTTTCTATTTAGAAGTGCATCCCCCTCCGTTTTAGAATGTTGCTCTTATATTGCAAGCCAGATGTGATCGGTTTTTCAAGTCTTAAAATATTTTTAATTCCTTCTGTAACAGAAACAATTTCAATTGAAGTTTAATAAAAGGCAAGCAATTGCCTCTCACAGGGAATACATCTTGAGGCCAACTCGGGTAATTGTCTAATCCAAAGTCCTCAGTCTCCACTGGTTGGCAGTCGCGGGCTTTTGCCAGAGACTCCCGCCTGTGTGTAAACTGATCACTTCCAATGTCATTTGAACATTGGGGTAGTGTGAACCCAAAGGGTTGACTGGGCAACAGCTCTTTGAAGTGCTAAGAGAGTATACATTTATTTCAGGTATCATACAGGGTCCGTCATTTTTTCATCATAGTTTGTGAACAAGGGCTACTAACATTTTCAGATGTGACAGGTAATGTCTCCACAAATCAAACAACCCATTCAAATCTTATGCCTCTTGTTTGGATTTCAGAACTGGCTGAGAAAATAACCTAGTTTTGATTGTTTGAGGGATATCTCTGATGGCTCTGGCCTATGTTATTCCTCATAATTTTAACATTTATTTTGGATTCTGAATCTTAGCTCAACAGCCACTCCCTTGTGGTTGTATGCTTAACTAGTATTTGAAACTCAGTTTTAGCTTAATATTCAGGTTGCAATATAAGTTTTATATAATAAATACAAGTAACTCTTTTATCATATGAATCATATCTAAGTCCCATCTCACTATGTTGTGAATATAAGCAAGTAAAGAAATATCCCTGAGAAAGCACAGAAACAAGTATTGCAGTCCGTTACACTTGAATTTAAACTGCCTTTGATTTGCTTGCAAGATAAAAATTAAGAAGTGTTAATGCAACTGATCAGAGAATATCAATCTCCTTTAACTTACTGCCCAGCCTGAATTGTCGATACTATATTGAACACGTCTGATACATTTGGAGGTATGTATTTATTCAATCCTCTGATAACTAATGTAATAGCAAGTATCTGGTTGACTTTCAATCTATTTGAAATTTTAAAAAATCTATTTAAAATGAAAATTAAATTGCAGCATGTGAAAATTTGCAAGATGAATTGAACATTACTTAGAAGGAATTTTATAGCACTGAATGCATTTATTAGACAAGAAGAAAGATTTAAAATCAATACTATAAACTTCCAACTAAGGAAACTAGAATAAGAAGAGAAAGTTAAATGTAAATAAATAGAAGAAAAAATAATAAAAACTAGCACAGAAATCAAAGCAATTGGAAATAGGACATCAATAGAGAAAATCAATGAAACCATAAGCTGGTTCTTTGCAAGGATGAATAAAATTGCTAAATATGTAGCCTAGCTAACCAAGAGAGACACAATTATTAATATAAGAAATGAAAGAAGGTTCATCACTGCTTATTCCATGGACAGTACATGGATAATATAGAAATGTCACAAACAACTCCATGCCTACATATTGGATAACTTAGAAGAAATTTTAAAATTCCTTGAGAGAAATAATCCATCAAAACTCACATAGGGAGGAACTTATAATCTGAATATACCTGTATCTATTAAAGAAACTGAATCAATAATTCATAACTTTCCACAACAGAAAGCACTACACAAAGAATTTTTTTACTGGTGAATTCTACCTAGTATTTAAGGAAGTAAATTCATCAACTCTCTACAGTCTCATCCAGAATGGATAGGCAGAGGGAGTATTTCCTAACTCATTCTGAGACTGGCATTACCATAAAACCAAATATATTAGAAGAGAGGAAAAACATACATTGCTATTCTCCTATGAATATAAATGTAAAAGTCCTTAGCAAATCAAATTCAAGAACATGTAAACTGTATACCATGACTAAATGGTATTTATTCCAAACATGCAAGTCTAATTCTTTAAAAATCAATCAATTTAACCCATCACATCAACTGACCAAAGGGGAAAATTATCATAATTATGTTCACAGATACAGGTAAAGCATTTGAGAAAACCCAATATCAATTCAAAATTAAAAATTCAAATAAAGAGCAATACTTCTTCATTTTGACAAATAATATCTAAAAAAAAAAAGTACAGCTAACAGTTAGGTGGTAAGAAACTAGGCATTTTCCAGCTAAGATTAAGAAAGAGGCAAGATGTTGACTCTTACCAATCTTATTTAAAATAGCACTAAAAGTCCTTCTTAGTACAATAAAGCAAATAAATAAATTAATAGCATACAGATTGGAAAAGAAGAAATAAATCTCTCTTTGTTGCAGATGACATGATTTGCCTATGTAGAAAATTCTACAATCAACAAAAAAAACTCATAGAACTAATAAGTATATATAGCACGTTTGCAGGATTTAAGCTTAATATAAACAAAACATTGCTTCCTCTACACCAGCAATAAAAATTGGTACCTGGAGTTGAAAACACATTACCACTTCCATTAGCATCAAAAAGAGAAATACTTAGGTATAAATTCAACAAAGTATATACAACATCAGCATAAGGAAAACTACAAAACTTTGATAAAATAATTTATTTTTAAGATCTAAATAAAAGGAGAGATATTCCATATAGGAAAGGAAGCTCCCATATTTTTTAAGATGTCATTCTAGCCGAGTTGATGTATAGATTCAATGTGATGCCAGTCAAAATTCCAGCAGGTTAGTTTGTGGATATCAATAAACTGACTGTGAAGTTTATACAACAATGAAAAATCCAGAAGAGCCAACACAATATTGAAAAGAAGAACAAAACTGAGGTCTGAAATTCCATGAATTTAAGGTTTACTATAAAGTTGCATTAATCAAGACAAGGTAAAACTGCCAAAAGATTTGATAATAGAATAGAGAACCCGGGGGTAGACTAACGAATACAGTGCAATACAACAGAGTGCCCAGAAATACTCATGAACAAAATCCTTTGAATTTCAACAGAGGCCATATATTTCTGATATATCTGATAAATAATTTGTATCAAAATATGCAAATAATAAGAAAATAAGCTCAACAAGAAAATAAATAACCCAATTAAGAAATTTCTTACCAAATATCTCATCAAAGAAGCTATACCGATGGCAAATAAGCCTATGTAAAGATTCTCAACATCATGTGTCACTAAGAAATTAAAGATAAAACAGTATCATGAAATTAACACACACCTACTAGCATGTCTAAACTCGAAACACTGATGAGGATGTGGAGCAACAAAACCTTTCATCCGATGCTCATGGCAAAGTAAGACGTATTTGTTAAATGATAGGTGTAGGTCACTCAAACAGGTTAGAGACATCAGAAAAAGAGCCATAACCATAGTCAACTGATTTTGACAAAGGTGGAAAAACAACCCAATGGGCAAAGAACAGTAACGTTAAGAAATCATGCTAGAAAAATTGGATATTGATAAGCAAAAAAGTGAAATTTACACATAGAAATGGCAACCCACTCCAGTATTCTTGCCTGGAGAGTCTCATGGACAGAGCAGACTGGTGGGCTGCTGTCCATGGGGTCGCATGGAGTCGGACACAATTGAATCGACTTTGCGTGCATGCATGTATTGGAGAAGGAAATGGCAACACACTCCAGTATTCTTGCCTGGACAATCCCAGGGACAGAGGAGCCTGCTGGGCTGCCGTCTATGGGGTCGCAGAGTCGGACATGACTGAAGCTACTTAGTAGCAGCAGTAGCACATATACTTAGAAACATACAAAATTTAACTAAAGATAGACAATGCACCTGAATATGTGTTGGAAAACTATGACACTTTTATATTAAAAGACAAAATACATGAGACGTGAGGTTAAGTAAAATTACTTAGACATGCCAAAGACATGCTTATACAAAAGACATGTTCAATCCAGAGAAGAAACTACTGAGAACAAAATACATAGGGGCCATGAGTGCTGACGTCAACAAGCAGGGAAGTTTAAATAATTATGATTAACATGTTAACAGCTCCAGTGGAAAAGGGGGAAATATGCATGCTTAATTTTAATAATCTCTACACCTACATTGAAAGAATCCCTTACAATTATACAGTGGAAGTGACAAATAGAATCAAGAGATTAGATCTGATAGAGTGCCTGCAGAACGATGGATGGAGGTTTGTAACTATGTACAGGAGGCAGTGATCAAACCCATCCCCAAGAAGAATAAAAGCAAAAAAGGCAAAATGGTTGTCTGAGGAGGCTTTCAATAACTGAGCAAATAAGAGAAGCAAAGGCATAGAAGAAAGATACAACCATCTGAGTGCATAGTTTCAAAGAATAGCAAGGAGAGATAAGAAAGCCTTCCTCATCCTCAATGACCAATGCAAAGAAATAGAGAAAAACAATAGAATGGGAAAGACTAGAGATCTCTTCCAAGAAATTTAGAGATACCAAGGGAACATTTCATGCAGAGAGAGGCACAATAAAGAACAGAGATGGTATACAGCTAATAGAAGCTGAAGCTATTAAGAAGATATGGCAAGAATACACAGAAGAACTATACAAAAATGATCTTCATGACTGAGAAAATCATGATGGTGTAATCACTCACCTAGAGCCCGACATACTGGAGTGCAAAGTCAAGTGGACCTTAGGAAGCATCACTTGAACAAAGCTAGTGGAGGTGATGGAATTCCAGTTGAGCTGTTTCAAATCCTAAAAAATGATGCTATGAAAGTGCTGCAGTCAATATGCCAGCAAATTTGGAAAACTCAATAGTAGCCACAGGACTGGAAAAGCTCACTTTTTCATTCCAGTCTCAAAAGAAGGCAATGCCAAAAATGTGTCTACTACCACACAATTGCACTCATCTCACAAGCTAGCAAAGTAATGCTCAAAATTCTCCAAGCTAGGCTTCAACTGTACATGAACTGAGAACTTCCAGATGTTCAAGTTGGATTTAGAAAAAGCAGCGGAACCAAAGATAAAATTGCCAATATCCATTGGATCATAGAAAAAGCAAGAAAATTCCAGAAAAACATCTACTTCTGCTTCATTGACTACACTAGAACCTTTGTGTGGATAACAACAAACTATGGAAAATTCTTCAAGAGATAGGAATACCAGACCACCTTACCTGCCTCCTGAGAAATCTGTATGCAGGTCCAGAAGCAACACTTAGAACTAGAAATGGAAAAACAGACTGGTTTCAAATTGGGAAAGGAGTACATCAAGGCTGAATATTGTCACCCTGCTTATTTAACTTACATGCAGAGTACATCATGCAAAATGCCAGGCTGGAAAAGCACAAGCTGCAATCAAGATTGCTGGGAGAAATATCAATAACCTCACATATGCAGATGACAGAACGCTTATGGCAGAAAGCAAAGAGGAACTAAAGAGCCTCTTGATGAAGGTGAAAATGGAGAGTGAAAAAGCTGGCTTAAAACTCAATATTCAAAAAACTAAAATCATGGCATCTGGTCCTATCACTTCATGGCAGAGGGAGAAACAATGGAAACAGTGACAGATTTTATTTTCTTGGGCTGCAAAGTCACTGCAGATGGTGACTGTAGCCATGAAATTAAAAGACATTTGCTCCTGGGAAGAAAAGCTATGACCAACCTATACAACATATTAAAAAGCAGAGACATTACTTTGCTGACAAAGGTCTGTCTAGTCAAAGCTATGGTTTTTCCAGTAGTCATGTATGGATGTGAGAAAATTGAGCACCAAAGAATTTTGCTTTTGAACTGTGGTACTGGAGAAGACTCTTGAGAGTCCCTTGGACTGCAAGGAGATCAAACCAGTCCTAAAAGGAATAAGTCCTGAATATTCATTGGTGCCTGGAGAATCCCAGGGACGGGGGAACCTTGTGGGTTGCCATCTATGGGGTTGCACAGAGTCGGACACAACTGAAGTGACTTAGCAGAAGCATTCATTGGAAGGACTGATGCTGAAGCTGATACTCCAATACTTGGATTACCTGATGTGCAGAACTGACTTATGGAAAAGACCCTCATGCTGGGAAATACTGAAGGCTGGAGGGGAAGGGGATGACAGAGGATGAGATGGTTGGATGGCATCACTGACTCAATGGACATGAGTTTGAGCAAACTCTTGGAGTTGATGTGCACGGAAGCCTGGTGTGCTTCAGTTCACGGGGTCACAAAGTGTCAGACACAGCTGACTGACTGAACTGAACTGATGTTGAAAGAAAATGCATGTCAACCAAGAAGTGTGTTCTCAGCCAAACTTTCTATAGAAAATGAATGAATTATGGTGAGTACATTTACAGACTAACAAAAACATAGAGTTTACTAACCACAAATCTGTCATTAAATACTAAGTATGTACTGTAGGAAGAAAATGGAGGGGGTGGTAAGGAGAAAGAAGAAGAAAAACAACAACTGCTACAGTCCCAGAAAGATCCATGAATGAAAAAAAGTATGACACAAGTGTCTAAGTTATTAAGGAAAGGTGTAAATTAGTATAAATGTCTCCTCTCTCTATTATGATATGTTGAACTTGTAAATATTTTTTAAACTAAAATTGAGAATATCAACTGCCTGCAAATTTGGGCAAGAAGGTGATGACTGAAAATTCTAAAAACTAATGCACTGGTCATAATGGCCATCATAAAAAGTCTACAAAGAATAAATGCTGGAAAGAGTGTAGCAAAAAAGGAACCCTTTTGTAATTTTGGTGGGACTGCAAATTGATTCAGCCACTATGGAGAACAGTTTGAAGATTCCTTAAAAAACTAGGAATAAAACTACCATCGGACTCAGAAATTGTACTACTGGTCATATACCCTGAGGAAACCATAGCTGGAAAAGACACATGTACCCTAATGTTCATTGTAGCAGTATATACAATACTTAGGACATGGAAGCAACCCACATGTCCATTGACAGATGAATGGATAAGGAAGTTGTGGTACATATGCCCATTAGAATATTACTTGGCTATACAAAGGAATGTATTTGAGTCAGTTCTAATGAGGTGGATGAACCTAGAGCCTATTATACAAAGAGCAGTAAGTCAGAAAGAAAAACAAGTATTGCATATTAACACATATATATATAAAATCTAGAAAAATGGTATTGTGAACCTATTTGTAGGGTAGCAATGGAGACACAAACATAGAGAACAGGCTGGTTGGCACACTAGGAGAAGGCAAGGGTGGGACAAATGGAGAGAAGAGCGTGGAAACACACACAAAGTTCAGTTCAGTCGCTCAGTCGTGTCCGACTCTTTGCGACCCCATGAATCACAGCACGCCAAGCCTCCCTGTCCATCACCAACTCCCAGAGTTCACCCAGACTCACGTCCATCAAGTCAGTGATGCCATCCAGCCATCTCATCCTCTGTCGTCCCCTTCTCCTCCTGCCCCCAATCCCTCCCAGCATCAGAGTCTTTTCCAATGAGTCAGCTCTTCGCATGAGGTGGCCAAAATACTGGAGTTTCAGCTTTAGCATCATTCCTTCCAAAGAAATCCCAAGGCTGATCTCCTTCGGAATGGACTGGTTGGATTTCCTTGCAGTCCAAGGGACTCTCAGGAGTCTTCTCCAACACCACAGTTCAAAAGCATCAATTCTTCAATGCTCAGCCTTCTTCACAGTCCAACTCTCACATCCATACATGACCACAGGAAAAACCATAGCCTTGACTAGACGAACCTTTGTTGGCAAAGTAATGTCTCTGCTTTTCAATATGCTATCTAGGTTGGTCATAACTTTGCTTCCAAGGAGTAAGCGTCTTTTAATTTCATGGCTGCAGTCACCATCTACAGTGATTTTGGAGCCCCCAAAAATAAAGTCTGACACTGTTTCCACTGTTTCCGCATCTATCTGCCATGAAGTTATGGGACCAGATGCCATGATCTTAGTTTTCTGAATGTTGAGCTTTAAGCCAACTTTTTCACTCTCCTCTTTCACTTTCATCAAGAGGCTTTTTAGTTCCTCTTCACTTTCTGCCATAAGGGTGGTGTCATCTGCATATCTGAGGTTATTGAAATTTCTCCCGGCAATCTTGATTCCAGCTTGTGTTTCCTCCAGTCCAGCATTTCTCATGATGTACTCTGCATATAAGTTAAATAAGCAGGGTGACAATATACACCCTTGATGTACTCCTTTTTCTATTTGGAACCAGTATGTTGTTCCATGTCCAGTTTTAACTGTTGCTTCCTGACCTGCATACAAATTTCTCAAAAGGCAAATCAGGTGGTCTTGTATTCCCATCTCTTTCAGAATTTTCCACAGTTTATTGTGATCCACACAGTCAAAGGCTTTGGCATAGTCAATAAAGCAGAAATAAATGTTTTTCTGGAACTCTCTTGCTTTTTCCATGACCCAGCAGATGTTTGCAATTTGATCTCTGGTTCCTCTGCCTTTTCTAAAACCATCTTGAACATCAGGAAGTTCACGGTTCACATATTGCTGAAGCCTGGCTTGGAGAATTTTGAGCATTACTTTACTAGTGTGTGAGATGAGTGCAATTGTGTGGTAGTTTGAGCATTCTTTGGCATTGCCTTTCTTTGGGATTGGAATGAAAACTGACCTTTTCCAGTCCTGTGGCCACTGCTGAGTTTTCCAAATTTGCTGGCATATCGAGTGCAGCACTTTCACAGCATCATCTTTCAGGATTTGAAAGAGCTCAACTGGAATTCCATCACCTCCACTAGCTTACACACTACCGTATGTAAAAAAGATAGCCAGTGGTAATTTGCTGTATGATTCAGAGAGCTCAGACTGGTGCTCTGTAACAACCTAGAGGGGTGGGATTGGGTGGAAGGTGGAAGGGAAGTTCAAGAGGGAGCAGACATATGCTTGCCTATGACCAATTCATGTTGATGTATGGTAGAAACCAACACAATATTGTAAAGCAATTATCCTCGATTAAAAAAAAATTTTTTTTAAAGAAAAAGTGTTGCAAAAGAGTCTAGGCCCTTGACATAAAGAAACATCTGAAAGTCCAATAAACGTCAGAAAACGTGCTAAGTCTTATTTGCCATCAGGAAAATACTAAATAAAACCACAGCATGATAGAATTTCATAACAACAGTATGAAAATGACAGATAATACTGAGTTCTCGATAGGTTGTGGAGCAATGGGTCTTCTGTAAACTGCTGGTGGGTGTGTACATTAGTAAAACATTTTTCAAAAGAACTTAGAAGTTTCTAATAAATAAAATGGGCTTCCAAGGGGACATGGTGCTAAGGAATCTACCTGCCAATGAAGGAGTCACAGGTTTGATTCCTGGAGGCTCCTGGAGGAGGATATGGCAACCCAGTCCAGTATTCTTGCCTGGAAAATCCCATGGACAGAGGAGCTTGATGAGCTATAGTCCATAGGGGTCACAAAGAGTCAGATACAACTGAGCACACATGCAATAAGTAAAACATATTTCTACCATATGATACAAAAATTCCTCTCCTAGACAGATATTCAAGATAAATTTGCATATATTTCCACTCAAAGACAGGAAAATGAATGTTCATAGCAGAACTATTTATTGTTACCTCAAAGTGGAAGCTGCACAAATGATTTTCAACCCAAAAGATAAATAGCTGTGGCATATGCACATAATTTTGCCCAATGTAGCAATGAGAGTAAACAACTGTAGTTACACTTAACAATATTAAAGAATAACTAAAACATAGTGTTGAGCAAAGGAAGCCTGAAAAAAGAGTAAATACTGTCTGATTTTATTTTAACATTCAAATATGGGCATTCACACTGTAAGACACTGAGATACTAGTTACTCTCATGCAGTGCTTAGTGAGAGGGAGGAATAAACTTCTGGAATGCTGGTAGTATTCCACTGTGAATATTCGATCAGGTCTGTATATGTATAAATTGTGTACTTTTCTTTTAGTGCACTTATATTTATGCATTATATTTTTCAAAAATGAACAAAATAGGCCACTCTTATTGTGTGCTTTCTCTGTGCCAAGCTACAGTACAATTTCTGCAATTACGGCATAGTTCTGAAAGGTGAACACTGCCATCTTAGTGAATACACATTCATGATTAACTGAAGGAAAAATATGTCCAATAACTTTTATGAAAATATAACTTAAGTGGTTAGCATTAGTGTTTAACACTGAATAATATATATGTATATATATATACACACATATATATATTTAATTATAAATTATGACTATAATAAACTTGAAAATAACTAGATGCATTTTATCATCAATGCTAACCTATTGCCACTCAGTTTAACTAAAGACTTTATTTTTTAAAGACATGCTTTTTTGGACTCAATCTTAATCTGAAAAATATATATATATATGTATCACTTGTTCCAAAGTCTCCAGACTCAGGACTAAATTGCTTCAGGAGCTCTTGCTGGAGATGAGTACAGGTATTTTTTCATGACTTTAGAAAAGTTTGAAAATATGAACTACTTAGAAAGGAGCTATGTCTATAAATGGAAAAATGTAAAAAGATATTAAAAAAAAGTGAATAGTCTTGAACATGGATAGTAAGAATTAGTTACTATTTTTTTCCTTCTACCATCAACCCACCCCAATTTTTAAGAAAATATCCTAATATACCCTTGACTGTCTTCCCTGCTATACATAGTCAAGAGTCACTCAAAACTGAAAATACCAGACTCTACAAAAGAGATCTTTCTATGAAAATAAAGACATGCATTATGTCCTTACAAAAGATTAACTGTGCAATTATTTCCACTCAATTAAAATATCTATATGTTCAAATTCCCCAAAGTACAAAAACAGATTGTTCTTTTTCTTCTTGGTTCCAAAGCCCTTTTCAGATATCTTATATTTTTGCTTCACTTTTTAACAGCTTACATCTTGATTTTCCCAAACAATATTGGTGGAAAACTGAGAGGCAGGAAATGTGTCTCATTCATCACAGTATCTTTAAGGTCCAACATTTTTTTATCTTGTTCAGTTCAGTTCAGTCGGTCAGTCATGTTCGACTCTTTGCAACCCTGTGGACTGCAGCACACCAGGCCTCCCTGTCCATTACTAACTCCCGGAGCTTACTCAAACTCATGTCCACTGAGTCGGTGATGCCATCCAACCATTTCATCCTCTGTCATCCCCATCTCCTCCCACCTTCAAGTCTTTCCCAGCATCAGGGTCTTTTCCAATGAGCCAGTTCTTCACATCAGGTGGTCAAAGTATTGGAACTTCAGCTACAGCATCAATCTTCCCAGTGAATATTCAGGGATGATTTCCTTTAGGATGGACTTGTTTGAGAGTCCAAGGAACTCTCAAGAGTCTTCTCTAACACCACAGTTCAAAAGCATCAATTCTTTAGCACTCAGCTTTCTTTTTGGTCCAAATCTCACATCCATACATGACTACTGGAAAAACCATAGCTTTGACTAGATGACCTTTGTCAGCAAAGCAATGTTTCTGCTTTTTAATATGCTGTCTAGGTTGGTCATAGCTTTTCTTCCAAGGAGGAAGTGTCTTTTCGATGCAAAAGATGGCATGATGACGATGGCTGAAGTCATCTTCGATGAAGCAGAAGTAGATGTTTTTCTGGAATTCTCTTGCTTTTTCTATGATCCAATGGATGTTGGCAATTTTATCTTTGGTTCCTCTGCCTTTTCTAAATCCAGCTTGAACATCTAGACGTTCTCAGTTCATGTACAGTTGAAGCCTAGCTTGGAGAATTTTGAGCATTACTTTGCTAGCTTGTGAGATGAGTGCAATTCTGTGGTAGTAGACACATTTTTGGCATTGCCTTCTTTTCAGATTGGAATGAAAAAGTGAGCTTTTCCAGTCCTGTGGCCACTACTGAGTTTTCCAAATTTGCTGGCATATTGACTGCAGCACTTTCATAGCATCATTTTTTAGGATTTGAAACAGCTCAACTGGAATTCCATCACCTCCACTAGCTTTGTTCGTAGTGATGCTTCCTAAGGCCCACTTGACTTCACAGTCTAGGATATCTCACTCTAGGTGAGTGATCACACAATCATGGTTTTCTGGGTCATTAAGATCTTTTTTGTTTAGTTCTTCTGTATATTCTTGCTGTGTCTTCTTAATATCTTCTGCTTCTATTAGGTCCATACCATTTCTGTCCTTTATTGTGCCCATCTTTGCATTTTTTCTCGTAACTATTCCTAATACAGGTTAATGAAGGAGTAGGGTGAATATTCTGTTGTCTAATTGTACAACTTGAATTAAATTACAAGTTTCATAAATAATAAATTCTATTTTTTAATGTTAATCCTTTATTTTTGACTGCACTGAGCAGCTTAAGGGCTCTTCATTCCCTGACTAGAGATCAAACCTGTGCCCTCAGAGGTGAAAGCACAGAGTCCTAGTCACTTCACTTCACTTTAGTCCTAAGGATAAATTCCTTATGCTGCTGCTAAATCACTTCAGTTAAGTTCAGTTCAGTTGCTCAGTCATGTCCGAGTCTTTGCGACCCCATGAATCGCAGCACGCCAGGCCTCCCTGTCCATCACCAACTCCCAGAGTTCACCCAGACTCATGTCCATCAAGTCAGTGATGCCATCCAGCCATCTCATCCTCTGGCGTCCCCTTCTCCTCCTGCCCCCAATCCCTCCCAGCATCACAGTCTTTTCCAATGAGTCAACTCTTTGCATGAGGTGGCCAAAGTACTGCAGTTTCAGCTTTAGATCAGTCCTTCCAAAGAAATCCCAGGGCTGATCTCCTTCAGAATGGACTGGTTGGGTCTCCTTGCAGTCCAAGGGACTCTCAAGAGTCTTCTCCAACACCACAGTTCAAAAGCATCAATTCTTCGGCACTCAGCTTTCTTCACAGTCCAACTCTCACATCCATACATGACCACAGGAAAAACCATAGCCTTGACTAGACGGACTTTTGTTGGCAAAGTAATGTCTCTGCTTTTCAATATGCTATCTAGGTTGGTCATAACTTTTCTTCCAAGGAGTAAGTGTCTGTTAATTTCATGGCTGCAGTCACCATCTGCAGTGATTTTGGAGCCCAAAAAAATAAAGTCTGACACTGTTTCTACTGTTTCCCCATCTATTTCCCATGAAGTGATGGGACCAGATGCCATGATCTTCATTTTCTGAATGTTGAGCTTTAAGACAACTTTTTCACTCTCCTCTTTCATTTCCATCAAGAGGCTTTTTAGTTCCTCTTCACTTTCTGCCATAAGGGTGTTGTCATCTGCATATCTGAGGTTATTGATATTTCTCCCGGCAATCTTGATTCTAGCTTGTGTTTCTTCCAGCCCAGCGTTTCTCATGATGTAGTCTGCCTATAAGTTAAATAAGCAGGCTGACAATATACAGCCTTGACGTACTCCTTTTCCTATTTGGAAGCAGTCTTTTGTTCCATGTCCAGTTCTAACTGTTGCTTCCTGACCTGCATATAGGTTTCTCAAGAGGCTTTAGTCATGTCCAACTCTGTGCGACCCCACAGACAGCAGCCCACCAGGCTCCCCTGTCCCTGGGATTCTCCAGGCAAGAACACTGGAGTGGGTTGCCATTACCTTCTCCAAAAATTCCTTATATAGCTCTAACTTTTCCCACCTAGCATTATCTTTTTAAAAAATGGACTTCACATTTTAGGGTAGTTTTAAGTTCAAGCAAAACTGATCAGAAAGTACAGATATTTATTCTATAAATCTTGCCTTCACATAGTCATAACCTCCTCAAATATCAACAACCTGCACCAGATGGTACATTTATTACAAATGATGAGCCTACACTGACACATTTATCCTCCCAAGCCCACGGTTTTACATCAGGGCTCATTTTTGGTGTTGTACATTCCACGTGTTTTACAAAGGCACAGTGCCAGCAGCTCATCCTTGCAGTATCACACAGAAGAGTTTCACTACCTTGAAAAATTCCCAGCCCTACCTGTGCATCCCTTCCTCCCTCCTTACCTCTGGCAACCATTAATCTTTTTGCTATCTCCCTAGCTTCTCCTTTTCCATAATGTCATATAGTAGGAATTATATGCTAAATAGCCTTCTCAAATTAGCTTCTTTTACTTTGTTATATGCAATTAAGTTTCCCCCATGTTTTTTTCATGGATTAATAGCTCATTTAGTTTTAATGCTGAATAATATCCATTGTCTAGATGTACCACAGTTTATTATTCCACTTACCTACTTAAGAACCTCTTGAGTTGAACCTACTGGAGACTTTCCAAGTATTGGAAATTATAAATAAAGATGCTATAAATATTTATGTGCAGGTTTTTATATGGGTATCAGTTTTCAGAATGAGTAAATATCAAGAAGTATATGGTGAATTGCCAGTAATCACTTCTATTATTTACTTTTTAAGGGCAGATGTATCAGTAGATTTTATTTCACAAACAAGGTTAAGTAACAATAAAATATGAATTTAAATTTTGCATTGATAAAAAATTGTAGAAATAAGCAAACAATATTATTGTGAGGAATAACAGCCCAATTTTTAAAATATTTAAATGGCAAAGTATATATGTGTATGCTCAGTTGCTTACTCATGTCTGATTCATTGTGACTCCATGGACTGTAGCCCACAAGGCTCTTCTGTCCATGGGATTTCCCAGGCAGCTTACTGGAGTGGGTTGCCATGTCCTACTCCAGGGGATCTTCCAGACCAAAGGATCAAACCTGTATTTCCTATGTCTTCTGCACTGGCAGGTGGATTCTTTACCACTGTGCCACCTGGGAAGACCAGAAGTTGGAAAGTATAGCCTCACTTAATTCACACAAATCTAGAGCTCCCAGGCTATGCAGATGTCCAGAGTAGTGGCTAACCAAGGCCATTCAATTGCATTAAGCTTTGATTTTCCAGAAGTAGAAAATGACAAAGGATGCTATTAACATTAGGTTGAAGGGAAATAATTGCAATGACTACTAGAAAGTTAATATGCCTACTCTGATTAATAGAAATGTAACCAATTACTAAATGCGATATTCAAACTTACTTATGTTAAAATTTGCAATTGTGTGACACCAGAAACTTTATGTGCTCACATTTCACAAAAATTAATAAATATTTGAGAATAAAACAAAGTTAAATTCAAATCACAGAAATTTTTCTTCTGCTACTTACTATAAATAATACAACTAAGCTATGGGCCACTGAATAAATACCAGCAATGCATAAGCAATTGCTAGAAGAAAACAAACATTTGAACTTGAAATAAAAGAAGCTTTGCATATGTGCCTGGAAAGAAATCCATTGATTAAAGCAAATTACATCTCCATTTTTAGGGTTGAAGCACCGTCTAGAATAAATATAGAATAATCCACAGCAAGAGGGAAATCTCACAGAATGTTATAGTTGGAGAACATCAATGCAAATATTACATTCATCAAAATTAACTCTGAACTACAAATATTACAAAAAACAGTTTGCAAATAACAGAGAAATGGTTTTGAATGTGAAAAGCAGACTTGAAACAAAAAGGGAAGATGAGAGGAAAGAAGAGATAGACCTAAGAATTGAAAAGGGAGAAAGGCATTTCTAAATTCAATATATAATACTAACAGTTATTTTATATATATATATGTACACAATTACATATAAGATAAACATTCATTGATTTCTTTAAATTCCTTTAATTTCAAATCACTTTAAGTTTAAAATAAATTTATAGTTACAGTAAAATCAGACATTTGCCCTATTAATACATAACACTTCCATTTAATATTTTATGTTTCAATTAAGAACTATAAATTAGAAGCTCTTTTGTGTCAGATGATAAAGATAATTACAGAAGATCAAATTCAATGATCATCTGCAGAAAATGGTATCAGTCTCAGTGAAGGACACACAGAAGAATCTACCACTTTAATCTGAAGATTATCTATCTATCTACTTACCAATCAATATTTATCTATTTTTGTAGAAACACACTTAAGGAAACTAACAGGAGAGTTTCAAAACTAGCAGAATACAGGTGTAAGAAAGTATGTTGATGTTCTAAGGAGGAATACTGGAGTTTATAGCATATATGCATAATAAATGACAATAAATAGTTCATTTTAAACAGAAGGTTAAGGGGATGAGATCAAGATGATGGAGCAGGAAGACATTGAGTTCATCTTGCTCTGTAAACACATCAAAACTACAACTACATATAAAGCAACTTTTGCTGAGAATGACCTGAAAAGCAGCAGAGCAGCTCGTCTGAAACCAAGGCTGCAAAGCAAGAATCACTTGGAAGGGATATAGATGGGACCCACACTCCTAGAGGGTGGACTAAAAGAGAAAGCAACATCATAGGCTCAGGGATCCTCCCTAAGGAGTGAGGGTTTCAAGTCCTGTATCAGTCATGCCAGCCCTGCGGTGCAACTCCAGAAAGATAAGCCCCTCTTAGCTGGTTAAAAAACCAGTGGCCCTTCCCACAGGGCTCTAAGAAATAGAAACTCCAGTCTTAAAGAGCTCACATCCAGATCTGCTGGATCCTAGTCCCAGAGTAGAGGCAGCAGATTAGAAGCTGCCTGGAGCTCTGGCTGGTCAGTCAGGATTAGCCCAGCCCACAGCAGGCTCTTGCTGAACCCCTCTTGCTCCAGCATTGCTCCTTGCTAAGATGGAGACCACCATCACCAACACACACACAAACACCGAGGAAAGAGAAGAGTCAACCAGGCCCCAGTTCTGCTTCCAGCCATGGCACAGTCTGCCATCACCACAGCACACACACATATGCACCTAGAAAAGAAAACAGCTAGCTCACAAGTGCAGTTCCAATTCCTGGAGCCACAACTATGCCTCTAATCAGCGCACAAGCACAGAAGAAAATGTCAGCACAGCCATAGGGTCCCAACAACACAGAGACGGAATCTTTCATGGAGAAGGCCTGCCTGACAACTTGCTCTGGGTCTGGCCCCTCTTACTCCAGCCCCCCACCATGCAGACTGCTGCAAAGCAGGGGGAAGAGATGGCCTGTGACAGCTCAGCTTGACCCACCTCTCACATCAAACCACTGAGCAGAGGTGGACTGCATGGTATTGTCATACGCAAGAACATGCATCCAAGACTGGAACAGTAATGCTTCAGCTCCTTCCACAGAGACAGAGAGAGAGGAAAGCAAAACGAGAAAACAGGAATACACTTCAAACAGAAGAACAAGACAAAACTCCAGGAAAAACACTCTAATGATGCAGAAATAAATCACTGTTTAAATTTATTTGTTCTAGTTTTCTGAAAAATCTGATTGATATTTTGATAGGAATTCCATTGAATCTGTAGACTGCCTTGAGTCAGATGGTCATTTTAACAATATTTTTTCAAAGAGGAAATGCAGATAGCCAACATGCACATGAAAAGATGCTCAATATCACTAATTATCAGAGAACTGCAAATCAAAATCACAATAAGCTATCACCTCACACCTGGCAGAACTATTTGGTTAAAAAGACAGCAAATAATAAACTGTTGGCAAGGAGGTAGAGGAAAGAGAACCATAGTGCACCATTAGCAGGAATGTACATTGGTGCATTGAAAAAGCAAGAGAGTTCCAGAAAACACCTATTTCTGCTTTATTGACTATGCCAAAGCCTTTGAATGTGTGGCTCAAAATAAACTGTGGAAAATTCTGAAAGAGAGGAATACCAGACCACCTGACCTGTCTTTTGAGAAACCTGTATACAGGTCAGGAAGCAACAGTTAGAACTGGACATGGAACAACAGACTGGTTCCAAATAGGAAAAGGAGTATGTCAAGGCTGTATATTGTCACCCTGCTCATTTAACTTCTATGCAGAATACATCATGAGAAACTCTGGGCTGGAGGAAGCACAAGCTGGAATCAAGATTGCCAGGAGAAATATTAATTATAAGAAATAGTAATTATAATATTAAACATTAATATTAATTATAAGAATTTGTATTAATATAAATATTAGTTATAATTATTATTAATATTAAGATATGCAGATGACACTGCCCTTATGGCAGAAAGTTAAGAAGAATTAAAAGAGCCTCTTGATGAAAGTGAAAGAAGAGAGTGAAAAAGTTGGCTTAAAGCTCAACATTAAGAAAACTAAGATCATGGCATCCAGTCCCATCACTTCATAGCAAGTAGATGGGCAAACAGTGGAAACAGTGGCTGACTTTATTTTTCTGGGCTCCAAAATACTGAGGATGGTGACTGCAGCTGTGAAATTAAAAGATGCTTGCCCCTGGAAGGAAAGTTATGACCAACCTAGATAGCATATTCAAAAGCAGAGACATTACTTTGCCAACAAAGGTCCATCTAGTCAAGGCTACGGTTTTTCCAGTAGTCATGTATGGATGTGAGAGTTGGACTATAAAGAAATCTGAGCACAGAACAACTGATGCTTTTGAACTGTGGTGTTGGAAAAGTCTCTTGAGAGTCCCTTGGACTGCAATAGATCCAAACAGTTTATCCTAAAGGAGATTAGTCCTGGGTGTTCATTGGAAGCACTGATGTTGAAGCTGAAACTCCAATACTTTGGCCACCTGATGAAAGAGCTGACTCATTTGAAAAGACCCTGATGCTGGGAAAGATTGAAGGCAGGAAGAGAAGGGGACGACAGAGGATGAGATGGTTGGATGGCATCACTGACACATGGACATGGGTTTGGGTAGACTCAAGGAGTTGGTGATGGACAGGGAGGCCTGGTGTGCTGCAATTTATGGGGTTTCAAAGAGTCAGATACGACTGAGTGACTGAACTGAACTGACATTGGTGCAATCACCGTGGAAAACAGTATAGTCATCTAAAAATTAAAATTGTACTACCATGCGACCCAGAAATTCCTCTCCTGAATATATATCTGAAGCAAACAAAATGCTAATTTGAAAACATAAATGCACCCTAAAGTTTACAGCACCATTATTTATAATAGCCAAAATATGGATGCAACCTAAATGTCTATTAGCATATGAACTGATAATGTGGAATAATACTTAGTCATAACAAAGAAATTTTGCCAGTTACAACAACATGAATAGATGTGGAATGTGCACAGTGCAATAAGTCATACAGAAAATGACAAATACTACATGTTTTCATATAGAATCCAAAGGAAATAGGTAAAACAAATGGATATACCAAAACAGAAACATAGAAAGATACTCAAACTTATAGTTACCAGTGGGGATAGATGGGAGAAGGGGCAAGATAGCAGTAAGAGATTAAGGGTAAAAACTACTATGTATAAAATAAATGAGCTAGAAGGACACAATTACAGCACAGAAAATACAGTCAATGTTTGACAATAACTTGAAATACAATTTACCCTGTATCTAGTGATTATTTTGCAATACCTATAACTAATATAATATTGCCATCAGAGTCATCATTCCCTGGCCCAAGTCAACTATCCCTCCAAAAAATTATTACCTCAAAAATTAAAGTAAAACAAAGCATTTCAAAGACAAATGATGCTGAGGAAATATTTTGCTAAAAAACCTGCTTTATGATAAATACTAAAGGAAGTTCTTTAGGCTAAAGGTAAGAGATATCACATGATACCAGATGATATTACTCTAATAGCAGAAAGTAAGGAGAAACTAAATAGCTTTAGTTGATGAGGGTGAAAGAGGAGAGTGAAAAAGCTGGCTTAAATCTCAACATTCAAAAAAAGGAAGATCATAGCATCTGGTCCCATCACTTCATGGCAAATAGAAGGGGGAGAAAATGGAAACAGTGACAGATTTTATTTTCCTGGGCCACCAAATCACTGTGGATGGTGGTTGCAGCCACAAAATTAAAATACTCTTGCTCCTTGGAAGGAAAACTGTGACAAATCTAGACAGCATATTAAAAAGCAGGGACATCATTTTGCTTTTTCCAGTGATTATGTACGGATGTGAGAGTTGGAACATTAAGAAGGCTAAGCACCAAAGAACTGATGTTTTCAAACTGAAGTGCTGGAGAAGACTCTGAGAATCCCTTGGACTGCAAACAGATCAAACTAGTCAACTCTAAAGGAAATCGACTCTGAATATTCTTTGGAAAGACTGAAGCTGAAGCTGAAGCTGAAGCTCCAGTTCTTTGACTACCGGATGCAAAGAGCCAACTCACTGGAAAAGACTCCAATGCTGGGAATGATTGAGGGCAGGAAAAGAGGGTGACAGATGATGAGATGGTTAGTCAGCATTATCAACTTAATGAACATGAATCTGAGCAAACTCCAGGAGATAATGAAGGACAGGTGCCTGGCATGCTGCAATCCATGGGGTCACAAAGATCCAGACAGAACTTCACAACTGAAAACAACAAGAGATACCAGAAACTAAATGGAATCCACTCCTGCACTGTAGGTGAATTATTTACCACTGAGCAAGTCCCTAATAAATGAATACAATACACACATATATATATGTTTGTGTGTGTGTGTGTGTAAGAGACTGAAATTAAGTAATCTTTGAAAAAAATAGATTTTTCAAATAAAGGAAACTGAATTCTAGTTTTAGGTTTTTCAATAATTAGTCTCAGACTTTATATGCATCCTTTTACCCTCTCTTCAACTATAGTAAAATTAGCTGGAATATATGTCCTCTGATATCCTAAACACTTTTATACTTCTAAAATTGTGAAGTTCAAGGTATTGCTAAACCTGCTGGTGAATTAACTGAAATGCAGATGAAGGTACTGAAGCCCTAAATGTGACAGCAAAGAATAAGCAAGAAAAGCCTTATTCTTAATCTGATTGTCTGCAAAGAGATTTAAGCGATATTTTAATCACAAATACTCTTACTTAATGGCTGCTAACAGTCAGTCTGTCATTGTCTTGTTTGACTGTCTTATCTAAATTCTCAGGTCCTTTCTGACACATTATCTACTCGTTCTAGACTTCCAAGACATTGTTTCATGTCCTGGGTCATATTTTTATAATTTCCTTTTTTGTTTGTTTTTGAGAAAAAACTTTTGGACTCAATTATTGGGTTGGGTTGGGGCTTCCCTCGTGGCTCAGATGGTAAAGACTTTTCCTGCAATGAAGATGCCCTGGAAAATGGAATGGCTACCCGGTCCAGTATTCTTGCCTTGAAAATTCCATGGACAGAGGAGCCAGGTGGGCTACAGCCCATGGGGTAGCAAAGAGTTGGACATAACTGAGCGACTAACACTTTCACTAACTTTTCATTGGGTTGGTTTAACATTTTCTGTCTATCTCTAAACCCATTCTCCTGGCAATCTTGATTCCAGCTTGTGCTTCTGCTAGCCCAGCGTTTCTCATGATGTACTCTGCATAGAAGTTAAATATGCAGGGTGACAATATACAGCCTTGACGTACTTCTTTTCCTAGTTGGAACCAGTCTGTTGTTCCATGTCCAGTTCTAACTGTTGCTTCCTGACCTGCATATAGGTTTCTCAAGAGGCAGGTCAGGTGGTCTGGTATTCCCATCTCTTTCAGAATTTTCCACAGTTTATTGTGATCCACACAGTCAAAGGCTTTGGCATAGACAATAAAGCAGAAATAGATGTATTTCTGGAACTCTCTTGCTTTTTCGATGATCCAGAGGATGTTGGCAATTTGATCTCTGGTTCTTCTGCCTTTTCTAAAACCAGACTGAACATCTGGAAGTTCATGGTTCACGTATGGCATGACATGAGTTTGACATGAGTTTAAGTGATCTCTGGGAGTTGGTGATGGACAGGGAGGCCTTGCATGCTGCAGTTCATGGGGTCACAAAGAGTCGGACATGACTGAGCGACTGGACTGAACTGAAATAAACCCATTTATGGTTTATATGCCATGCAATTGCAGTAAATACTTGTTAATTATTTTTAAAGGACCTGATAAATTATTCTGGATGAAACTCATGGAAACTGGGAAGTGGAAAAGAGACAGATAATACCTCCCTTTTAAATTTTAGCAATTTGTGTGAACACTTTCAATCATGTCCTATTATGAAAAACAGAAGAATAATCGCCCATAAGTAGGAATAAAATGATTTACACCATTTAAATCAACTTCTTGATTTCCAGGCATCATGATATGTTTGCTCAATTTAGAAAATAAAGACATAAATAATGAAAACAGCATTGGTAATCTTCAAATATATCTTTAAATTTATTGGGAATTAAAATGTGCCCAAGATTAACATGTATAATATAGCACAAATGAGAAACTGATTGTAAATCTTTGAATGAGTGCCCAAAATCTGCCTACCTGAAATTAAATAGCAAAATTCTACTATAAAACTATTGACTTGGTAATAAAAATCACTTTACACAAAGACACGAAGCTCTTTATTTCCCTTTATTATTTTACAGTAACAATATGACCTAAATACATTACATAGTATAATTTTGTTCCCTCAAAAAGAATGTACTCTTTTTGCTTGCTAATTGTACACTTTACATTAGAAAAAAAAAATTCCAGAAAATATATATTCTGAGGCATTATTTATCTATTTTGTATTCTCTCTTAATTTTATTCTGGTAAATATTGAGATGTAAAAAGGAGAAATCTGAGAATAACATCTGCCTTTTCAGAATCCACCAGTTGGAACTGTCTTGTGAGAAATATGTGAGATTCTCAGACTAAGAAAGACACAGATTTTAGTTCTTTTGATCTGTGTGTCTGGTTACTATCATGCATAGAGATTTTTCATAACTTTAATGTGAAGAATAAGAATGGAGTTACAACATCATACAAGCCAGATTGTCCTCAAATATATACCAATTATCGTCATTCATAAATGAATGTACAATTTGAAACCCTGGTATTACTTAAATATTTATGCAAATATTCAATAAATATTCTTATACTCACATAGTTTCATTATTTTATTGGATGATACCTATTCAAGAATTGCATTAACCTAAATGTTCATCAAAAGAGGAATGGATAAAGAAGATGTGGAACATATGCAATGGAATACTACTTAGCCATAAAAGAAGGAAATAATGCCACGTACAGCAATATGGATGGACCTAGGGATTGTCATACCCAGTGAAATACAGGCGAATATTATATGGTATAGCTTATATGTGGAATCTTAAAAAATGGCATAAATGAACTTATTTATAAAACATACTTAGAGGGATGGTATGGGGAAGGAGGTGGGAGGGGGGTTCAGGATGGCGGACATGTGTATACCCGTGGCGGATTCATGTTGATGTATGGCAAAACCAATACAATATTGTAAAGTAATTAGCCTCCAATTAAAATAAATAAATTTATATTAAAAAAATAAAACATACTTAGAGTCACAGATATAGAAAACAAAATTATGGTTATCAGGGCAGAAAGAGAGAGAGAGATAAATTGGAAGATAGGAATTGACATATATACACTATTGTATATAAATTAGATAACTAATAAGCACCTATGGTATAGCACAGGAAACTCTTCTGAATAGTCTATAATGGTCCTTTTGATGAAAAATCTAAAAAAAAAAAAGAGTGGATATATCTATATGAATAAGTGATTCACTTTGCTGTACATGTGAAACTAACACAACTTTGTAAATAAATTATACTATGATGAAAGTGAAAGTGTTAGCTGCTCAGTCCTGTCAAACTCTGTGACCCCATGGACTGTAGCCCACCAGGCTGCTCTGTCCATGGAATTCTCCAGGCAAGAATATTGGAGTGAGTTGATATTCCCTTCTCCAGGGGATTTTCCTGACCCAGGGATTGAACCTGAGTCTACCCCATTGCAGGCAGACTCTTTACCAACTGAGCCGCCAGGGAAGGCCTAATCATACACTTTTATACTCCAGTATATATATTTTTAAAGAATTTAGAAGAGTCCTAGGAACAATTCATGGAACAAGACAGAAGTGAATCATAATCTCTCAAATGTGACAACCTTGCAATTAAAGATGACATATTTTTTTTTAATTCAAATGCAATGATTATAACTTAAATCATAGAATTCTGTGGTAATTTATAATAGAGGGTTATAACATATTAAGAAGGATATAAATAGAACCTTTTTATAATTCAATTTCTTCAGGCTGAGAAACAAAATTTGTTTAAAGCAGACAATATTACAGATGAGGCTTTTAGGAGGGAAGAAACAGAAAACTGAAATAAATAAGAGAATTCCACTAGTTTTGGACAAAAAAATAGGAAAGAAGGAGTGATGTTATTAGCACAAGTGGCAGTGAAAGGGCCTCTGAAAATCGTTATGAAAACAATGAGAATACTGAACAAAAAAAAGACAAAAATCCACTTTTTCAGAACTCTGGAAATTAACCAATGAATTGCAACAATAGCTAACTGTTGGAAAGAATAGTGACCTCTCTGATATTTCAATTTGTACTGAGATGGTTAGAAAGCATCAGCAACTCAATGGATATGAATATGAGCAAACTCCAGGAGATAGCAAAGGACAGGAAGCCTGAGGTGGGGCAGTCCATGGGGTTGCAAAGAGTTGAACATGACCTAGTGACTGAACAACAACTCATACAATTATCAATACCATCCACAACTCTAAGAGAAACTAGAAAAGAAACAACATCATAGGCACAGGAAGGGAAAGAAAGAGTCACATTCCAAGATGACTCTCATTATATGACTTGTCTGGAAATTTCTCAGAAAATCCTACTAGTAAGATTTGCCTGTATTGGACTTATTAGTGCTCTCCCATGAAGAACCATGGGTGAAATTCCCCAAACTCCCCTCCCATCCTGGCTGCCACATAACACTGAGCAGAGTTCCCTGTGCTTATACTGTAGGTCCTTGTTGGTTATGCATTTTAAGTATAGCAGTGTGTACATGTCCATCCCAAATGCAGTTCAAACTTTTAAGACATTTTAAGAATTGATTGCAATGAAGCACTGTGGAGTCAGAGCTCAGAGGAAATGTAATAAAGAGAATATCAATGCATAAAGAAATAATCAGATCAAATCAGATCAGTCACTCAGTCGTGTCCGACTCTTTGCAACCCCATGAATCACAGCACGCCAGGCCTCCCTGTCCATCACCAACTCCCAGAGTTCACTCAAACTCATGTCCATCAAGTCAGTGATGCCATCCAGCCATCTCATCCTCTGGCGTCCCCTTCTCCTTCTGCCCCCAATCCCTCCCAGCATCAGAGTCTTTTCCAATGAGTCAACTCTTCGCATGAGGTGGCCAAAGTACTGGAGTTTCAGCTTTAGCATCATTCCTTCCAAAGAAATCCCAGGGCTCATCTCCTTCAGAATGGACTGGTTGGATCTCCTTGCAGTCCAAGGGACTCTCAAGAGTCTTCTCCAACACCACAGTTCAAAAGCATCAATTCTTCGGTGCTCAGCTTCCTTTATAGTCCAACTCTCACACCCATACATGACTAGGGGAAAAATCATAGCCTTGACTAGACGGACCTTTGTTGGCAAAGAAATGTCTCTGCTTTTGAATATGCTATCTAGGTTGGTCATAACTTTCCTTCCAAGGAGTAAGCATCTTTAAATTCCATGGTTGCCATCACCATCTGCTGTGACTTTGGAGCCCAGAAAAATAAAGTCAGCCACTGTTTCCACTGTTTCCACTGTTTCCCCGTCTATTTGCCATTAAGTGATGGGACCAGATGCCATGATCTTAGTTTTCTGAATATTGAGCTTTAAGCCAACTTTTCCACTCTTCTTTCACTTTCATCAAGAGGCTCTTTAGTTCTTCTTCACTATCTGCCATAACGGTGTTGTCATCTGCATACTGCAATTAAAAAAAAAAAATAAAAGACTCTGTGCTTCCAATGCAGAGGGGTGTGGGTTTGATTCCTTTTCAGGATATTAAGATTCCACAAACCATGGTGCATTGCTAAATAAAGTTGTTTTAAAAAGTAAAATAGAGTAATAAATATAGAGGATAACATGTAAAATGAGGATATGTGAATATGAAAATTTTTCTAAATACATATATGTTTGTATAAATTTCTCATATATATTTATCTATAGTGTGTATTTGTGTACATACTGTCTCACTGGAGATGTAGAAATACAATAACCAGTAGACCTACACTTCTAGGAGGCAGCTTTAACAGTGTGCTCCAAGACTAGAACTGTTGTCTACTGAATTTTCTAACACCAGGAAAATGAATAATGTGCTACTGTAAAGAATGATCTATCAGAAACTGAGTAAATTTATTGATGGTAAAACTCTTGCATTTGATCTCATACACATACACACACACTCTCTCTCTCTCTCTCTCTACATACATGCATTTGGAGTTTATTATGTGCTGTGTGTGGGACATATCAAATACCTAGATATGACCACCACAGAGACATGGCTGAGTTGAGTTACAGTAAAAAAATTGTTGATTGGATATATGAAAGTGTGTTTGCTGGATGCATACATGAATATACTGCACAATACAGAGATATGGAAGCTCCTGATTGATTCCTAAGGATTTGTCTTTTGAGGGTGTTTTACTCTCTAAGCAAATAAAAATTCAGTTATTAAATATATGAGAACTATACAACCTCTTTTCATAATGCACAATTGTCGGCCTTATGCCATTTCTATGAATTTGATTCTCCATTTAATAACATTGAGAGGCACCACTTTAGAACATGTGCAAATACAAGTAGAAACATGACTGGTAAACTTTACAAACAACTCTCTTGAGTCAATAATACATTGTCACTATTCAGACACTAGAGATTTTGGAACTAATGTCACTGGGCATGGATGATTTAGACTCAAAATGCATGGATCTGGCCTATTTAGAGCAGGTGTGAACAGAGGCAAAATTCAGAAGCAAGCTTTCCTGGATGCTCATCAGCACTGAACTCAAACCTCCTTGGAAAATCTCCATACTACTGATTCCAACAGGAAAGGGAGGATGACCAAGTCATACTCACATTTTATGAACAAAACAAGCTATCCAGTTCAGGTCAGTTCAGTCACTCAGTCATGTCCGACTCTTTGCAACCCCATGAAGCTAACCAGAAGATGAGTTATTTCACTGGCCATGGCCTGAGCCTTATTAGTGAGTGCTAGTAGCTAGTTAGCAAATTGACACTCTCAGGTACCTGAAAATCTTTTGAGAATTCTTCCATAAATCTCCTGAGATGCTGCTAACTAATGTGAGGAAAGCAAGCATATCCATGAATAGGCATGTCCGCCCTGAAGCACAAGTATAAAGACAGTAACTTTATGGAGAAAGGCTCTGGATCACAATTACAACCTTTGCTCTTTGTGGATGTTGTTGTTGTTGTTGAGTTGTGAAGTCGTGTCTGACTCTTTGGGACTCCATGGACTGCGGCACTTCAGTTTATCTTGTCCTTCACTATCTCCTAGAGTTTTTGTTCAGATTCAAGTCCATAGAGTAAGTGATACTATCTGACACTCTCATCCTCTGCCACCCACTTCTCCTTTTGCTTTCAATCTTTCCTAGCATCAGGGTCTTTTCCAATGGGTTGACTCTTTGCATCAGATGATCAAAGTATTGAAGCTTCAACTTCAAAGTCAGTCCTTCCAATGAATATTCGGGGTTGATTTCCTTTAGGATTGACTGGTTTGATCTCCTTGTAGTCCAAGGGACTCTCAGGAGACCTCTCCAGGCACCATAATTTGAAAGCACCAATTCTTCCACACTCAGCTTTCTCTGTAATCCAAATCTCACATCCATACATGATTGCTGAAAAACCATAGTTTTCACTATATGCACTTTTATCAGAAAAGTGATATCTCTGTTGTTTAATACACTGTCTAGGTTTGTCATAGTTTTCCTTCCAAGGAGCAAGTTACTTTTAATTTCATCACTAATGTCACCATCTAGAGTGATTTTGAAGCCCAGGAAAATAAAACCTGTCACTGCTTCTACTTTTCCCCCTGCTTTTTACCATGAAGTTATAAGATTGGATGCCATGATCTTCATTATTTTAATATGAGTTTTAAGCTAACTTTTTGTTCTAATAACTATCAGTGATCTGGTTTCCAAAGTTCTTTAAATTTCAAATTAAATGTGTTTGGAATTTATTGATTTATATACTTTTCTCTACAGACAATGGTTTAATTATTTTCCCCAATTAAAATTTTGGAATTTAAAAATCTGATAAAAAATTATTTTTCATTTTAGCCACTACTTTGCAATTTATCAATTAAAAAAAAAAAAACACTCTTATACTGAATAATACTGAATCATGTCTTCAGTTCAGTCAATCAGCTAAATCCTTTAATCAAGTCCAAATATTTGTGACCCCATGGACTGCAGCAGGCCAGGCTTCCCTGTCCATCACCAACAACCGAAACTTGCTCAAACTCATGTCCATCAAGTTGGTGATGACATTCAACAATCTCATCCTCTGTCATCCCCTTCTCCTCCTGCCTTCAATCTTTCCAAGCATCAGGGTCTTTTTCAATGAGTCAGTTCTGCAAATAAGGTGGTCAAAGTATTGGAGCTTCAGCTTCAGCATCAGTTCTTCCAATGAATATTCAGGACTGATTTCCTTTAGGATTAACTGGTTTGATCTCCTTGCAGTCCAAGAGATCTCAAGTCTATTTCAATACCACAGTTCAAAAGGATCAATTCCGATGTTCAGCTTTCTTTATGGTCCAACACTCACATCCACACATGATTACTGGAAAAAGCACAGCTTTGACTAGACGGACCTTTGTTGGCAAAGCAATGTCTCTGCTTTTCAATATATGGTCTAGGTTGGTCATAACTTTTTTTCAAGGAACAAGTGTCTTTTAATTTCATGGCTGCAGTCACCATCTGCAGTGATTTTGAAGCCCAAGAAAATAAAGTCTGTCACTGTTTCCATTGTTTCCCCATCTATTTGTCATGAAGTACTGGAACCAGATACCATGATCTTAGTTTTTTGAATGTTGAGTTTTAAGCCAACTTTTTCACTCCCCTCTTTCATTTTCATCAAGAGGATCTTTAGTTCTTCTTTGTTTTCTGCCATAAGGGTGGTGTCATCAGTGTATCTGAGGTTATTGATATTTCTCCAGGCAATCTTGATTCCAGTGTGTGATTTTCCAGCCCAGCATTTTCCATGATGTACTCTGCATATACATTATATGAACAGGGTGACAATATTCAGCCTTGATTTACTCCTTTGCCAATTTGGAATAGTCTGTTGTTCCATGTCTGGTTCTAACTGTTGCTTCTTAACCTGCATACAGAATTCTCAGGAGGCAGGTTCAGTTCATTTCAGTTCCTCAGGCATGTCTGACTTTTTGCAGCCCCATGGACTGCAGGACACCTGCCCTCCCTGTCCATCACCAACTCCTGGAGTCTACTCAAATTCATGTCCAGTGAGTCAGTGATGCCATCCAACCATCTCATCCTTTGTCATCCCCTTCTCCTCCTGCCTTCAACCTTTCAAATGAGCTAGTTCTTCAAATCAGGTGGCCAAAGTATTGGACTTTCAGCTTCAGCGTCAGTCTTTCCAATGAAAATATAGGACTGATTTCCTTTAGGATGGACTGGTTGGATCTCCTTGCAGTCCAAGGGACGCTCAAGAGTCTTCTCCAACACCACAGTTCAAAAGCATCAATTCTTTGATGCTCAGCTTTCTTTATGGTCCAGCTTTCTTTTTGGCTTCCCTGGTGGCTCAGACAGTAAAGTGTCTGCCTACAATGTGGGAGACCTGACTTTGATCCCTGGGTCGAGAAGATCCCCTGGAAAAAGAAATGGCAACCCACTCCAGTACTCTTGCCTGGAAAATCCCATGGACAGAGGAGCCTGGTAGGGTACAGTCCATGGAGTAGCAAAGAGTTGGACACGACTGAACGACTTCACTTTCTTTATGGTCCAACTCCCACATCCATACATTGACTAGTCATACTTTTGTTGGCAAAGTAACATCTCTGATTTTTAATATGGTGTCTAGGTTGGTCATAACTTTTCTTCAAAGGAGCAATCGTCTTTTAAGTTCATGGCTGCAGTCACCACTTGCAGTGATTTTGGAGCCCAAGAAAATCAACTCTGTCACTGTTTCCACTGTTTCCCATCTATTTGCCATGAAGTTAAATTCTTCATGGCATGTAGAAAATTCTTCAAGAGATGGGAATACTAGACCACCAGGAGGGAACGGCTTGGTGTAGTCAATAAAGCAGAAGTAGATGTTTTTCTGGAATTCTCTTGCTTTTTCTATGATCCAATGGACGTTGGAAATTTGATCTTTGGTTCCTCTACCTTTTGTAACTCCAGCTTGAACATGTGGAATTGTATGGTTCATGTACTGTGGGAGCCTGGCTTGGAGAATTTTGAGCATTGCTTTGCTAGCATGTGAGATGAACTCAATTGTGCAGAAGTTTGAAAATTCTTTGGGACTAGAATGAAAACTGACCTTTGTCAGTCCCTTGGCTACTGCTGAGTATTCCAAATTTGCTGGCATAACATCATATTTTAGGATTTTAAATAGGTCAACATGGAAAAGAAATGCAATAAAGCAAAATGGCTGTCTGGGGAGACCTTACAAATAGCTGTGAAAAGAAGAGAAGTGAAAAGCAAAGGAGAAAAGGAAAGATATAAGCATCTGAATGAAGAGTTCCAAAGAATAGCAAGAAGAGATAAGAAAGCCTTTATCAGTGATCAATGCAAACAAATAGAGGAAAACAACAGAATGGAAAACACTAGAGATCTTTTCAAGAAAATTAGAGATACCAAGGGAACATTTCAAGCAAAGATGGGCTCAATAAAGGACAGAAATGGTATGGACCTAACAGAAGCAGAAGATATTAAGAAGAGGTGGCAAGAATACACAGAAGAACTGTACAAAAAAGATCTTCACAACCCAGATAATCACGATGGTGTGAGCACTGACCTAGAGCCAGACATCCTGGAATGTGAAGTCAAGTGGGCCTTAGAAAGCATCACTATGAACAAAACTAGTGGAGGTGATGGAATTCCAGTTGAGCTCTTTCAAATCCTGAAAGATGACGCTGTGAAAGTGCTGCACTCAAGATGCCAGCAAATTTGGAAAACTCAGCAGTGGCCACAGGACTGGAAAAGGTCAGTTTTCATTCCAGTCCCAAAGAAAGGAAATGCCAAAGACTGTTCGAACTACAGCACAATTGCACTCATTTCACATGCAAGTAAAGTGATGCTCAAAATTCTCCATGCCAGGCTTCAGCAATATGTGAACCATGAACTTCCTGCTATTCAAGCTGATTTTAGAAAAAGCAGAGGAACCAGAGATCAAATTGCAAACATCCACTGGATCATGGAAAAAGCAAGAGAGTTCCAGAAAAACATCTATTTCTGCTTTATTGACTATGTCAAAGCCTTTGACTGTGTGGATCACAATAAACTGGAAAATTCTGAAAGTTATGGGAATACCAGACCACCTGACCTGCCTCTTGATAAATGTGTATGCAGGTCAGGAAGCAACAGTTAGAACTGGACATGGAACAACAGACTGGTTCCAAATAGGAAAAGGAGTATGTGAAGGCTGTCTATTGTAACCCTGCTTATTTAACTTCTATTCAGAGTACATCATGAGAAACGCTGGGCTGGAAGAAACACAAGCTGGAATCAAGATTGCCAAGAGAAATATCAATAACCTCAGATATGCAGATGACACCACCCTTATGGCAGAAAGTGAAGAGGAACTACAGAGCCTCTTGATGAAAGTGAAAGTGGAGAGTGAAAAAGTTGGCTTAAAGCTCAACATTCAGAAAATGAAGATCATGGCATCCAGTCCCATCACTTCATGGGAAATAGATGGGGAAACAGTGGAAACAGTGGCTGACTTTATTTTGGGGGGCTCCAAAATCACTGCAGATGGTGACTGCAGCCAGGAAATCAAGACGCTTACTCCTTGGAAGGAAAGTTATGACCAACCTAGATAGCATATTCAAAAGCAGAGACATTACTTTGCCAACAAAGGTTCGTCTAGTCAAGACTATGGTTTTTCCTGTGGTCATGTATGGATGTGAGAGTTGGACTGTGAAGAAAGCTGAGTGCCAAAGAATTGATGCTTTTGAACTGTGGTATTGGAGAAGACTCTTGAGAGTCCCTTGGACTGCAAGGAGATCCAACCAGTCCATTCTGATGGAGATGAGCCCTGGGATTTCTTTGGAAGGAATGATGCTAAAGCTGAAACTCCAGTACTTTGGCCACCTCATGTGAAGAGTTGACTCATTGGAAAAGACTTTGATGCTGGGAGGGATTGGGGGCAGGAGGAAAAGGGGACGACAGAGGATGAGATGACTGGATGGCATCACTGACTCGATGGACGTGAGTTTGAGTGAACTCCAGGAGTTGGTGATGGACAGGGAGGCCTGGAGTGCTGCAATTCATGGGGTCGCAAATAGTCAGACACGACTGAGCAACTGAACTGAACTGAACTGAAGTGAACTGAACTCAAGATCTGATCCAGTCAGCTCCTGGTCCTGTTTTTGCTGACTGTATAGAACTCCATCTTTGCTGCAAAGAATATAAACAATCTGATTTCGGTATTGACCATCTGGCAATGACAATATGTTGAGCCTTCTCTTATGTCATTGGAAGAGGGTGTTTGCTATGACACTTCCATTCTCTTGGCAAAACTCTTTGCCCTGCTTCATTTTGTACTCCAAGGCCAAATGTGCCTGTTACTCCAGCTATCTCTTGACTTGCTACTTTTGCATGCTGCTACTGCTGCTGCTAAGTTACTTCAGTTGTGTCTGACTCTATGCGACCCCATAGACGACAGCCCACCAGGCTCCCCTGTTCCTGGGATTCTCCAGGCAAGAACACTTTTGCATACCAGTCCCCTATGATGAAAAGAACATCTCTTTTGGGTTTTAGTTGTAGAAGTTCTTGTAGGTCTTCATAGAACCAATCAAATCAGCTTCTTCAGCATTCCTGGTTGTGGCATATTCTTATATTACTCTGATATTGAATGGTTTGCCTTGGAAATGAACAGTGATCATTCTGTCATTTTTAAGATTGCACCCAATTACCACATTTCAGAGCCTTTTCTTGACTATGAGGAATTAGCCATTGACTATGAGCAATTAGAACACCTAACAAGTCTTTCTTTCCTTGATTTTTTTTTGGGGGGGGGGAACGTGGAGAATATATATTATTCCTGTTATAGTAACACTTTTATCTGTTAAGATTTTACTTCAAGTATATGAATATCTATTGCAAAGGTCTAAATATGTGCATTGCCCTCAAATTCATATGTTAAATTCTAATACCTAATGTGATGGCACATCCTTGTACTCTGCCATCTTTGAGTGCAGAAATTTTTCCAGAAAGAATGAACAGGCTGAGCCAAACTGGAAACAATGACCAAGTGTGGATGTGTCTATTGATGAAAATAATGTCTGATGCTATAAAGAACAATATTGCATAGGAACCTGGGATGTTAAGTTCATGAATCAAGTTAAATTGAAAGTTGTCAAACAGGAGATGGCAAGAGTGAACACTGACATTTTAGGAATCAGCAAACTAAAATGGCCAGTACTGAAAACAACTGATCATATTCTTTGCAGCTGAAGATGGAGAAACTCTGTACAGTCAGCAAAAACAAGACCAGGAGCTGACTGTGGCTCAGATCATGAACTCCTTATAGAAAAATTCAGACTTAAATTGAAGAAAGTTGGAAAAACCACTAGGCCATTCAGGTATGACTGAAATCAAATTGCTTACAATTATACAGTAGAAGTGACAAATAGTTTCAGGGGATTAGATCTCAGAGACAGAGTGCCTGAAGAACTATGGACAGAACTTTGTAACATTGTATAGGAGGTGGTGATGAAAATTATCCCCAAGGAAAAGAAGTGCACAAAGGCAAAATGGTTGTTGAGGAGGTCTTGCAAATAAATGAGAAAAGAAGAGAGGCAAAAGGCAAAGAGAAAAGGAAATATATACCCATCTGAATGCAGAATTCCAAAGAATAGCAAGGAGAGAAAAGAAAACCTTCCTAAGTGATCAGTGCAAACAAATAGAGGAAAACAATGGAATGGGAAAGACGAAAGAACTCTTCAAGAAAATTAGAGGTACCAAGGGAACATTTCATGCAAAGATGGACTCAATAAAGGGCAGAAAAAGAAGCAGAAGATATTAAGAAGAGCTGGCAAGAATACACAGAAGAAGTATACAAAAAAGATTTTAATAACCTAGGTAACCACAATGGTGTGATCATTCACCTACAGCCAGACATTCTAGACTGTGAAGTCAAGTGGACCTTAGGAAGCATCACTACGAACAAAGCTAGTGGAGTTGATGGAATTCCAGTTGAGCTATTTCAAATCCTAAAAGAGAATGCTGTTAAAGTGTTGCACTTAATATGCCAGCAAATTTGAGAAACTCAGCAGTGGCCACAGGACTGGAAAAGGTCAGTTTTCATTCCAATCCCAAAGAAAGGCAATGCCAAAGAATGTTCAAACTTCCACACAATTGCACCCATCTCACACATTAACAAATTAATGCTCAAAATTCTCTAAGCCAGGCTTCAGCGGTATGTGAACTGTGAACTTCTAGATGTTCAAGCTGGATTTAGAAGAGGCAGAGGAACCAAAGTTCAAATTGCCAACATTTGCTGGATCATCAAAAAAATAAGAGAGTTCCAGAAAAACATCTACTTCTGCTTTATTGACTAGGCCAAAGCCTTTGACTGTGTGGATTCCAAAAGAGTGGAAAATTCTTCAAGAGATGGGAATACCAGACCACCTTACATGCCTCCCAAGAAATCTGTACACAGATCAAGAAGCAGCCATTAGAACCGGACATGGAAAATAGACTGGTTCCAAATTGGGAAAGAAGTATGTCAAGGCTGTATATTGTCACTCTGGTTTTTAACTTATAACACAGAGTACATTATGCAAAATGCTGGGCTGGAAAAGCACAAGCTGGAATCAAGATTGCCAGGAGAAATCAATAGCCTCAGATATACAGATGACACCATGCTTATGGTAGAAAGCTAAGAGGAATTGAAGAGCCTCTTGATGAAGGTGAAAGAGGAGAGTGAAAACCCTGGTTAAAACTCAGCATTCAAAAACTAAGATCATGGTATCTGGTCCCATCACTTCATGGCAAGTAGATGGGGAAACAATGGAAACCATAACATACTTTATTTTCTTGGGCACGTAAATCACTGCGGATGGTGACTGCAGATGGTGACTGAAATTAAAAGATGCTTGCTCTTTGGAAGAAAATTAATGACAAACCTATGCATCATATTAAAAAACAGAGACATTAGTATGCCAGCAAACATCCTTCTAGTCAAAGCTATGTGTTTTCCAGTAGTCATGTGTAGATGTGAGGGTTGGATCATAAAGAAACCTGAACAATGAAGAATTGCTGCTTTTGAACTGTGGTGTTGGAGAAGACTCTTGAGAGTCCCTTGGACTGCAAGGAGATTGATCCAGTCAATCCTAAAGGAAATAAGTCCTGAATATTCATTGGAAGGATTGATGCTGAAGCTGAAACTCCAGTACTTTGGCCACCTGATGCAGAGACCTGACTCATTAGATATGTCCCTGATGTTGAAGGCAGGAGGAGAACAAGAAGACAGAGGATGAGATGGCTGGATGGCATCACTGACTCGATGGACATGAGTTTGAGCAAGCTCCAGGAGACGGTGAAGGACAGGGCAGCCTGAGGTGCTGCAGTCCTTGAGGTCACAAAGTGTTGGACATGACTGAGTGGCTGAACAGCAACAACAGTGTGATGGTGTTAGGAAGAAGTTCCTTTGGGAAGTGATTAAGTGTTGAGGTCGTGAAGCCCTCTAAATGAAACTGATGCTCTCAGAAAAGAGCTCCCTAGCGCTTTCTGTCATGTGAGGATAGAAGGCCCTCACTTGACCATTCTGGAACCCTGATCTAAGACTTTCAGCCTTCAAAACTGTAAGAAGTAAATCCACCTCTTATAATATAAAATTTCTGTGATATTTTGTTACAGTAGCTCTAAGGGACTCAGACACCCATATTATATTGTATTTACCAATGACTATACAATTGGCTATTCTGAAATAATAGGCAACGTTAATAATTTCCCCCTCACACCACATGGTTATGGCCGATTTGTCTTATTGTCACCTGGTATCAAAGTTGGACAGCTGCGCTATCTTAACACACCACTCACCACTCTCACAATGTCTTCAGTTTGTTGGAAGAATTGGAAGAGATGATGGAGATGCAAGATCTTAACTCTCCTTTCATAAATCATCAAACACACCAATTCACAGGGTCATGCCTAACTTCTAAGGATCAGGGAAAGATAATCCTACAGTGTACACAGATAAAAGAGTAAAAAATAGTTACTTGTATTATGACCTCCAACATTGCATAATCATAATCACAATCATTATTATTGTTTCAAGTTCCTTTTTAATGTCATGCAATTTCTAATTAATTTTTAATAGAGAATAAATACATGCATCTTTAAATTTTTGATATCTTCCTGTGTTGCATTCACATATAAATGTCAATTTTTCCAGGTAAAGATTGCTTGGTTTCACACATATCTCATGTTGATCCAGCCTAGTTTTATGTGTACATTAAAAAAAGCTCTGTTTACCTTGATTTTTATAATAATATTCTTTATATTTGAGTTATGCTTATTTGCCTAGACCTTATTGTGTTACATGAAAAGTCAGACAGGACTTAGCAACTGAACAACAATGACACTATTATACTGATAAAGACTAATATTTTATAATAATGGACTAATTTTCATGAAACAGTCTGATCCATTTAAAAATCAAATTTAGTCCTTACTTTTATTGAATATAATATACATATATATATACATATATTTTCTTATTCAGCATTTCTGTCTCAAACTTATTGATTCCTGAAGTCACCCCAAAGATGGATAGCATGTTATCAGGGGTTTAAGAGTTCTGTTAAACTTCAGTTACACTGAGTGTATTCCTCAAGCATAAAATACTTCCATTAGTAGTTATATATAACTGAAGAAATTCTTAAGAGACTCAATAATTCCCGACTAAATAAATTTTGATGCAGTGTCACTGTTTCATTCATAATTTTCTTATGTGAAGGAAAATGAGGGGAAAAGTCAGGTCAAATCTATTTATCACCACCTATTATCTTGCCTAAAATTTAAAAAAATCAGACCTTATGTATGAGTCAAGGTGCTCTGATCATCGTTTTATAAATATCTTCTCTATCCTTTTCCATTACTTGTTTCAAAATTAAATAAGGGGAGCTTGGGGTCTGCTGACCATCACTGAGTAATTTCATCTTTTCCACTAATTAGAGCTAACAACTGTTAACAAAAGACAACAAAACAAAACGACCTACTTGAAAGACTGAAAAGTAAACACTAGTACATGCATTAAGTAGGGAAGTCAACAGTCAGAGGAATGACTAACATGGCAACAATGAATTTCCTGTTTTCTTTCCACTATGATACAGAGCCTGTGAAGGGAAATTTTTCTTTCTCTCCCCTCTCATCTTTCTCTCCCAATCCTGTGCTGAAGTCTTGAGCTACATGGCTGAAGGAAGACAGGCTGTGGATGTAGCAGGCACTGAAAGCTCTGAGAGAAAAATTTCTTCCATATATGGAAAAGCCAAGAAAAGTGAATAGTTTTGTAAGAGGTATTGGGAGTCCCCATTTTCTCTTTTTTTCTCTCGGCCTGTCTGCAGGCTGGCCCTAAAGTTACATGGTTTCAGAAGTGACAGGAATTCTGAAGGTGCAGGCACAGAAGAGCTTGAGAGAAAGTCAGATTTTATGTTCAAGAGAACTGAGAAAGAGTGAGAATAATCTCTGCTACTTACCTCTCTTTTCACTTAGAGCTTAACTCCAAGGTTGGTCCCTATTATGTTTTCCTGATCAATAGCACAAGGAGCAAAAATCTGTAACAATCCTGTCCCTCTGAACAGAGCAGATTTTAAAATGAGACACAGAGCCAGAGGGTATAACAGAAGACCTGGAGTTGGGAGTGTCAGAGAAGAGGAACTTTAACTAACCAAGTCTTGGGTTTACACTCGAGCTGTGCATGCCTGGAACACACATGGAACATTATAAACAAAAATGTTGAGAACTTACTTAAACGCCAAAGTTGAAATCACACATGGCATGCATTCCAAAAAGCAGGTGTGCATAGCACAGGAAAGGATTAGAAAACTGACGATGCATTGGAACCACCCACAGGAACTGAGACAGGCTGGTCAGACTAATTGCCTACTAAAACAAATAAAGAAATCTAGATTCCTGAAGATATTTTAATGGCACCTAAAAATCTCATAACATAATATTCAAAATATCCAGGATACAACGGAAAATTTCTTGATTTACTTACCAGTTATCAAAGGAAAAGACAAATCAATGTCAAATATAAGATTCCCAAGTGGTATATGTATTAGACAGAGTCTTGAAGCTATTGTTACAATCAAGCACCAAGAGGGAAATGAACATTTAAATAAGAGAAAAAAGAGAAATTATTGTCAGAAAAATATGAAGTACAAAATAAAACCAAATGAAAACTATAGAGTTTAAAAATAAAATATTTAAAATTAGAGACTTCACTGGCTCCATAACAGGATGATGATGAGTAGGAAAGAGGACATAAGTTGAAAATAGAACAATAGAAAGTATACAATCTGAAGAACAAGAAACAAGAGTTGTTGTTGTTGTTGTTGTTGTTTTTTGATGAGTACCCATATTAAAGATATAACATTCTTGAGAGAAAAAAAATAATAGTTTGGCAGAAGAAATTATGGCCCAAAACTTCCTAAATTTGGTTGAAGATGGAAATACACAAATTTAAAACACACAGCAACCCCTAAAAAAGCTAAAAATCAAAGAAAACCATGTATAGACACAATAAATACAAGTAGAGGAAAAAAATACTTTGGTCACCTGATGCAAAGAGTAAACAAATTAGAAAAGACTCTGATATGGGGAAGACTAAGGGTAGGAAGATAAAGGGGCAGCAGAGGATGAAATGGTCAGACAGCATCACATAGCATCAATGGACCTGAGTTTCGGCAAACTGCAGGTGGAGAGTGGAGGACAGGGAAGCCTGGCACACTGCAGTCCATGGGGTCCAAAGAGCCATACATGACTTAGCAACTGAACAACAACAACAGCAAGAGGAGAAAAAGTTTTATAAACTTTTTTATATATAAAAGGGAAAATACCAATCAGATGATTACATATTTCTCAAAGAAAATAAGAAAGGTGGAATGAGTCATTTTAAAGGCCGAGAAAACAAGAACTACAGACGGAATTCACTGTATTTGAAAATGATACATTTGTTAAAGTAATTAAACAGGGCCTCATTATACTGAGGAAACTGCGATGCCTCAGTGGCCTATGTAAGCAAACTGAAACCTAAGCCAGAATTAATGCCCTCAAATCTGAGAAAATTAAATTGAAGAACACCTAATCACAAACAGTTAACCAGACTCCCTCACACAAGGTGATCCATTAAATTACAGCCAGTCAAAGCTAATTTGTTTGCTTAGCTTCCCACATTTTCTATAAAAACCTTTCCTCAGCTATTGTCAATGGAGTGTTCCTAACCATTTTCACTTTAACAGCTGTCTGATTGGAATCAATGTTTGCTCAAATAAACTCTTAATGTACCTCAGTTTATCTTTTAAATGTTCTGGTTTCAGAACTTAAAGGCCATTCAGTTCAGTTCAGTTGCTCAGTCGTGTCTGACTCTTTGCAACCCCATGAATCGCAGCATGCCAGCCCTCCCTGTCCATCACCATCTCCCGAGTTCACTCAAACTCATGTACATTGAGTCGGTGAGGCCATCCAGCCATCTCATCCTCTGTCGTCCCCTTTTCCTCCTGCCCCCAATCCCTCCCAGCATCAGAGTCTTTTCCAATGAGTCAACTCTTTGCATGAGGTGGCCAAAGTACTGGAGTTTCAGCTTTAGCATCATTCCTTCCAAAGAACAGCCAGGGCTGATCTCCTTCAGAATGGACTGGTTGGATCTCCTTGCAGTCCGAGGGACTCTCAAGAGTCTTCTCCAACACCACAGTTCAAAAGCATCAATTCTTTGGTGCTCGGCTTTCTTCACAGTCCAATTCTCACATCCATACATGACCACTGGAAAAACCATAGCCTTGACTAGACAGACATTTGCTGGCAAAGTAATGTCTCTGCTTTTGAATATGCTATCTAGGTTGGTCATAACTTTTCTTTCAAGGAGCAAGCATCTTTTGACTTCATGGCTGCAGTCACCACCTGCAGTGATTTTGGAGCCCCAAAAAATAAAGTCTGTCACTGTTTCCACATCTATCTGCCATGAAGTTATGGGACCAGATGCCATGATCCTGGTTTTCTGAATGTTGAGCTTTAAGCCAACTTGTTCACTCTCCTCTTTCACTTTTACCAAGAGGCTTTTTAGTTCCTCTTCACTTTCTGCCATAAGGGTGGTGTCATCTGCATATCTGAGGTTATTAATATTTTACCTGGCAATCTTGATTCCAGCTTGTGCTTCTTCCAGCCCAGCGTTTCTCATGATGTACTCTGCATAGAAGTTAAATAAGCAGGGTGACAATAGACAGCCTTGACATACTCCTTTTCCTATTTGGAACCAGTCTGTTTTTCCATGTCCAGTTCTAACTGTTGCTTCCTGACCTGCATATAGGTTTCTCAAGAGGCAGATCAGGTGGTCTGGTATTCCCATCTCTTTCAGTATTTTCCACAGTTTATTGTGATCCACACAGTCAAAGGCTTTGGAATAGTCAACAAAGGCCATTAGGTATCATCAAAACTGTACTTTAGAATATACAAAAATCACTATTCTTGGACTGGATCCTAATTTTTTTTTAGCCCTTCAATATCTGGATATAAATCTCCAAACTCTCTTTTCCAATTTTCTTCCATCTTTCTGACTTGAAATTATAACAAAAACATCCCTTTTCTTGAAGCCTTTTAAAATGAAGCTAGATGACTTGATATGAATTTCAGAAGTCATGACAGCAGCTCATGTCTGGACAATCTTTGCATCTGTTGCTGTGCGGATCACTCAAAAAAGTTCAATAGAGCATCTGATAACATCACCAAAGACATTCAGATTACAAAAGATGCTTTGAGTTAAGTCTTTGGGCGCCTGCCACATGGAAATATCAACTGGCTGTCCTCTGAAATCAGAAATTGGTTTATAACCTGTTTCAACCATTGACTTTTGTTTTTCCTTTGTTTCCAGAGAAATGCCTCTTATTAAACATCTGACTGCTTGCAACATATAGACCTAACTTTGGAAATCCATCTACAGTATTATCTATTGAAATTAGAGAACTGTTTAACTGAATTGACCTATTCTCAGGACTAAGAGACTGCTTAAACCAGATGGAATTTCAATATAACAGTGAAATTTCTAAACTGTAAAATTTCTTAGGGAAGTTTCAAAGGCAGGGAATGAAGAGTGTCCACCCCCAAATATGTCTCCTTTGAATAGAATTATTTTGAGTTGATAAAGTGGTATTAGATAATAGAATTACTTTAGATTACTTGTTGGCTGAAAAGGGAGGAATCTTTACCAAAGCTTCCCAGGTGGCACTAGTGGTAAAAAATCCACCAGCCAATGCAGGAGACATAAGAGACTCAGCTTCCATCCCTGGGTTGGGAAGATTTCCTGGAGGAAGGCCTAGCAACCCACTCCAGTATTCATGCATGGAGAATGCCATGGACAGAGGAGCCTGGCAGGCTATATAGTCCATGGGGGTCACAAAGAGTAGGACACCACTAAAGCAAATTAGCATATAGCTCTACCAAAGCAAATGCCTCCTACTGAACCTGGATCAACACTTCTGGTGTTATAAAAACTCAGAGACAAGAAATAAATCAGCTATTTGATGCATATTCAGATATAGTCTTTGATTTATTTGATACCAACTGGTTAAGGTCATCAGAGAAGGCAATGACAACCCACTCCAGTACTTTTGCCTAGAAAATCCTATGGACAGAGGAGCCTGGTAGGCTGCAGTCCATGGGGTCTTGAAGAGTCAGACACGACTGAGCAACTTCACTTTCACTTTTCACTTTCATGCACTGGAGAAGGAAATGGCAACCCACTCCAGTGTTCTTGCCTGGAGAATCCCAGGGACGGCGGAGCCTGGTGAGCTGCCTGCAAAGAGTCAGACAGGACTGAAGTGACTTAGCAGCAGCAGCAGCAGGTTAAGGTCATGGGGATCCTTGCTAAGGAGCATACTCCAGTCTCTTGGCATTACCTTCCTGAAATCAGCACTGTGGACTCCCTGGTGTACTGTCTTCTCTTCAGGGTCTTAAATACATGTTAGCAGCCATCAGCAGTATAAGAAATGGTGTCACTGAACTTGGAGCAACAGAAACAAGACAATGAGCTGACCAGCAAAACCAGTTCTTCCACAGACTTATTATACCTGTAAGTTTCACCATTAGACAACAACGACTGAATCTCGATGGTTATTGAGAATGGTACTAGGATCAAATTTTGCTCATGATGTCACGTAGGAGAGGACGACCAAAAGAGGGGAGATATTAAAGTAAACAAGATGGCCATTAACCTGAAGTGGCTCCAATGTGTTGATAGCTTATATAAGTAAATAAAAACTAGAAAGCCAATGAATCCAAATTCAAGTATACAAAACTTTGGAAGAGCTAATAACAAAAAAATTAACTATTTAAGCTACAGTCAATTATTTATTTGTTTTTGTTTTGCTTCCACATCTTCTTTTATAAAAACCTTTCCCAGCACTTACTGATGGAGTGCTCCCAACCATTTTTGGTTTGGCACTGTACAGTTAAAATGAATGCTTGCTCAAATGCTTCAAAAGTTTAATGTATTCTATTTGTTTACCTTTTTTGAAAATTAAAAATAAGTTATATTTACTAAAAAAGAAATGTGCCTTAATATATTATAACATGTATGTATTTACCTGTGATGGATTCATTTTGATATTTGGCAAAACTAATACAATTATGTAAAGTTTAAAAATAAAATAAAATTAAAAAAATAATAATAATAAAAAACCAAAAAAAACCATGTATTTAGATGGACAAATGTTCAATGGTTTGTTGTCTTTCTGTTCATGGTGAGAATTTTCTTTCTTGCAAAGCTTCCCAAAAGTCATTATCTCGGTTTCTCAGAATACAAAACAACAGTTGACTAATGTGCATAACAGAACAATTTCTTCCATATGGTATAAAGAACTAGTCTTTTCTGTTTGTAGATGTCACAAATTTCTAGGGGAAAAGTCAGCAATCTTCTACTTTTTTCTAATCTATTAAAATTCTTCCAGATTTCCTATTGCAACTACAGCCATGGGCCTGTGATTATCACTAACTAAAATGTAAATAGACTTTACAATTGAAAATATACATGCAGGATGAGTAAAGATTCATTCCCAACTTGCCTACAACAGTACACAGACATAATGATTTCAGATTCTACTAAAGCTAATGGGAAATGTCCAAATGTCATGCTAATTTCTATCAATATGTACCCAATAAGTGCTTTGGGAATGAGGATTAAGTTTGCTACTAAAGAAAACTATTTATTGAAATCCTGATGCTATCCATCTTTACTCCTTTGATTAATAAGTATTCTAAAATTACATGGGCACATACAAATATCATCTAAATATTAATATATAACCTGGGATCTTATTTTTATATTACTTATTATAAATATTGACATGATTTATATTAATAATAAAATGTGATCATTAATTGTGATTGTATTCAATAGACTTTCTGCTATATTGAATAAGATAAAATAATAATAATGTTTTAAATTAATGTAAGAAAGGAGCAGTTTAATTTAAATGGAGTACAATCTAGAAAAATTAGCTATAAAATTTTGTTTTAAAACAATTTCTCTCTCATAGAAATATGACTGAGTAGAAATGCATAGTCAATTTTAACATATATAATTTTATAAAAAATGAAATAATTTTTTAAAAATATAAATGAAATATACAGTCTTTAATAATTAACTGGACTGGAGTTATGTCACTGAGTCCACATAATGCCATCTAATATTTGAGTGGATTTTTTAATTTAAAATGATTTTTTCAACATTATTTTATTTTCCCAAGAAATCTATAAGGGTATTAGACAAATGTTATTAATCTTATTTCACAGAACAGGAAATTAAATTTGAGTTACTTAAGTTATAAATGGCACACATAAAATTATGACCCCACCTTTCTTTTTAAAATGCCCATTTAATGTTTATCTCATGATACTTTATTGCATATTGAAAAGAATATTTTCAATGACAAATTTTGCAGCTGCCCTATGAGGAAATTATAAAGCATTCTGATGATTTTTCTTATATTTTAAAGTATATCATTTGAACAAACAGTATTTACATACATAACAGTGTTTAGATAATCAAACTCTCCCGAGAGTTATGCATTTCTACTTATTTATTTTATGCAGCTTTATGAAAGTGGAAGCAAACTAGAACAAGTTGAGAAGAAATAGATTTTTGTGTGAGAAAAATTAAAAACCTATTTCATATTTATAGAGCAAAATTCATACATTTCCAGAGCTATTCCAAAATATTTTATACTAATTTTAAGCTAATACAAAAGTTGTATAGGTCATTTTTATTTAGGAAAGTTGACTTTGATATTAATTTTTCAAAGTGTCCGAATGTACACAAAACATTTACACAAGTAATTTTGTTTGTGGATCTCAGAATTTACAATTTTATGTGTGCTGATGAAATATAGTTTTGAAGTTGACAAATTGAACCTGCTAAGACAATCATTTTACATTTCATATTTTCATACAGGATCTACCAAAAACTTGCTACTTATTACTACAAAGACATCATCAAAATGTAACTGGTAGTTCTAGTAGAAAATTATTAGTGCCTTATACACTTTTGATAAAGCAAAGGAGCTTCCAAATATGGAGTTATCTCTGAGAAATCTATGAAGAAAGAAAATACCTGGCAAGTTATCTGGTTCATCTAACTCTTCAGTTAATCATTTACAATATTGGTACATATGTAGTGAAATTATCCCCAGACCCAAAACAGTAAATAGTTAACATAAGAGAGAATGACTGATTAATTATAAAATTTTGATTTTAATTATTGGTTTGTATAATCTGTGTTTGAATTAAAAGTAAAATATAATAACTAGAGAACATTTTGAAAATAAAATAACACAAGAAAAATTAAATCTCAATATTGTTTTCAAACTACACAAATGGCATTAAAGACGTAACAAAGGTAATTTTTATAAGTTAACATTTACAATCCACATGAGAAAGCAATACAAATATTTATGACCCAAATATGACAGCCTTTAATTTGTAATGCATGCATGGGAGAGGAATAAAAGAGTTAATGAAAACACGTCAGAAATAAGAATTGTTAACTATCTTTTGTCACCCTACGCCACATTAAATAGAACTAAATTAAGTAGAGAATATAAGAAAGTTATTTTGATTTAATGAATATAAACTCTTCTAATTTGAAAAGAGGTTATAAATGGAAAACTGTGTCAGACTATAAGACCATTCCTAAACTCCGAAATTGTAATATTAATTATAAAATATCATTAAAATAGCAATACTTAATAGTATTACTTTTGATTACATTTTTATGAATTTTAGAAACAGGCAAATGTAATCTATGTTGTCAAATGTCATGTTTATCTTTGGAGAGGGACACAGATGAAGAGAGGCCTCATGGAGTGCTTTTGGAGTTGCACTAAATTCTAAGTCTTAATCTGAGGGGTCACTGTATAAGCATATTAATCATGTGATAATTCATCTCAGTTATTGCAATTTCAATTTGTGTCTTTTCCTATATCTATGATATATTTCCATAAATTTCTACTAAAATATAATCAGACATCTCACTTATAAAAGAATGTCAATTTTTAAATTAAACCTTAGTGAATAAAATTCTACAATTCTGTCAAAGAATGATATATAAATAATAGTTCAATAGAGTGCAAGTGATTAATAAAATACATATTTATGAGTCAAGGCAACAATCATAAGTTCATCTCCAAACTTGCTGAAAAAATATTTGCTTCACCCAATCAGCTATTTCTGGTAGGAAAAAATATTTCTACAAAGATATATATCATTTCTCTTTATCCCTGTATATATACATAAACACATATGCAATAAAATGGTTACATTAAAAAGTCTATACAGGAGTTGCATCATCAAATAGTTGAAAGAGAGGTTTTCTACTATCTTCCCATCAAATCAACCTAATTTTAACAATCACTCATGGAAGTGCTTTTATGGAAGTCTAGGCTGTCAGCAGAGGTTCCAGCAAAGTGTTAGAGCAAAATGATCTAAGATTGGATGAACTGAGAGGGTAAGAATACTTTCATTTTACTAATGTTACTCCTCCCCTAAAGAAGCACAACTCAATGACAAGAGAGCCCTTCTTTGTCTGTGTTTTCTCCCACAGGGTAAAGTGAAAGCATGTGAGAAAGCATCCAGCTTTCCCAGAAGTGTGGAGTGCTGCCAAAGAGATCCACTTTATTCTTTCCCCATCTGGAAAAGTTCTGAGCCTTAGAACAGAGCTGACGGAAGGTATTACTCTCCCAAACCCAGGCAGTAAAGACAGGAAAAGATGACTGCTTCTTCAATGCAAAGACAGCAACACAAAACTTCAAAGAATGTGAAAACCCAAGGCGACCTGACATCACCAAAGGAACATGATAATTTTCCATTAATTAACTCCAAATAAATGAATATTTGCGACGTGCCCAATAAAGAATTTGAAACAGTTGCTTCAAGAAAGTGAAGAGAGCTACAAGGAAGCACAGAAAGATAATTCAAAAAAAAAAAAAAAATCAGGAAACATTACTTAGCAAAATAAGAAGTTCAACAGAGAGTTGGAAATCATCAAAAAGAATAAAATAGAAATTCTGGAGCTAAAGAATACAGTGAATATTAATAAAAAGAAAACTGTGATAGAGAGAAAGAACCGCAGACTACATCAAACAAAAGAAAAAATCTGTGAAGTAAGACAAATCATTTCAAATCATCCACTTCAAGGAAATCAAAGAAAAAATAATAAAAGAGAGTGAGGAATGCCTACACAAACTGTGGGAAAACATTAAGGAAAAAAAAACCTCTATTCAGTAAAACAGACTCAGAAGGAGAAGAAAGGGAGAAAGGGGAAGAAAGCTTACTCAGAGAAATGATGGTGAGCATTCCTCAGATATTGGGAGATTTGTACATCCAAATTCATTAAGTTAAAAAGTTCTCCTACATTTTAACCCAGGAGAGAGGAGGATGATATACTCATAGTGCTGGGGGGAAAAAAGCTAACCAACAACACTGAGCAAGGCTAAATTATCCTTAAGAAAGAAGGGAAACATAAAGATTTTGCCAAACAAAGGCTAAGAGAATTAGTCAAATTTGACCTCTCTCACGTGAAATAATAAAAAGAATTCTTCAAGCTCGAAGCAAAGCATAATAATTACCAACATATGAAAACATAAAAATATAAAACACACTGGTAGATGTAAGCGTGTAGTCAAATTCAGAAGACACTGCTGCTGCTGCTGCTGCTAAGTCACTTCAGTCGTGTCCGACTCTCTACCATCCCATAGACGGCCTCCTACCAGGCTCCTCTGTCCCTGGGAGTCTCCAGGCAAGAACACTGGAGTGGGTTGCCATTTCCTTCTCCATCAGAAGACACTAATACTATGCAATATGGCTTCCCAGGTGGCTCAGAAGGTAAAGAAACTGCCTGCAATGCAGGAGACCCGGGTTTGATTCCTGGTTCAGGAAGATCCCCTGGAGAAGGAAATGCAACCCATTCCAGTATTTTTGCATGGAGAATCCCATGGACAGAGGAGCCTGGAGGACTACAGTCCATGGGGTTGCAAAGAGTCACAATATGGCTGAGCCACTAACACTTTCACTTTCAATACTGTAATATTATGGTGTTATACTCACTTAACTCTAGTATAAAAGTTAAAGTATTAAAAATAACTATAATTCAGAAAACTTGTCAATGTTACAAATTATTAAAATAAGTAAAATGTGACACTGAAAACATAATAACACGTGCAAAGGGAAAGAAGAGTAGAGTTTTTTTTTTTTTTTTTAGAGTAGAGTTTTTGTATGTGATAAAAATTAAGTTATCTGCATAAGATATTTTATATAAGCTTCATGGTAACCACGGGAAAATTTTACAGTAGATAAAAAAAAAATAAGGAAATGGCATTAAAACAAACTATTATGTGATTAGAATGAGCTCTGAAGAATTGATGCTTTTGAACTGTGGTGTTGGAGAAGACTCTTGAGAGTCCCTTGGATAGCAAGGAGATCCAACCAATCTATCCTAAAGGAAATAAGTCCTGAATACTTATTGGAAGGACTGATGTTGAAGCTGAAACTCCAATAATTTGGGCACCTGATATGAAGAGCTGACTCATTTGAAAGACCCCAATGTTGGGAAAGATTAAAGATGGGAGGAGAAGGGGATGCCAGAGGATGAGATGGCTGGATGGCATCACTGACTCAATGAACATGAGTTTGGGTAAACTCTGGGAGTTGATGATGGTCAGGGAGGCCTGACATGCTGCAGTCCATGGGGTCCCAAAGAGTCAGACACAACTGAGCTACTGAACTGAACTGAACAGATGGGATTAAAGTCTTATCTATCAATAATTACTCTGATGTGAATGGATTAAATTCTCCAGTCCACTCAAAAGACACTTGTGTATGTATGTATGTATGCACACATATACACAGTGAAATTCTACTCATTCATAAAAAAGAATGAAAATTTGCATATGCAGCAATGTGGATGAACTTGGAGGGCATTACACTAAGTTCTGCTTTATTGACTGTGCCAAAGCCTTTGACTGTGTGGATCACAATAAACTGTGGACAATTCTGAAAGAGATGGGCATACCAGACCACCTGACCTGACTCTTGAGAAACCTATGTACAGGTCAGGAAGCAACAGCTAGAACTGGATGGAACAAAAGACTGGTTCCAAATAGGAAAAGGAGTACGTCAAGGCTGTCTATTGTCACCCTGCTTATTTAACTTCTATGCACAGTACATCATGAGAAACTCTGGGCTGGAAGAAACACAAGCTGGAATCAAGATTGCCAGGAGAAATATCAATAACCTCAGATATACAGATGACACCACCCTTATGGCAGAAAGTGAAAAGGAACTAAAGAGCCTCTTGATGAAATTGAAAGAGGAGAGTGAACAAGTTGGCTTACAGCTCAACTTGCAGAAAACGAAGATCATGGCATCCAGTCCCATCACTTCATGGGAAATAGATGAGGAAACAGTGGAAACAGTGTCAGACTTTATTTTTGGGGCTCCAAAATCACTGCAGGTGATGACTGCAGCCATGAAATTAAAAGACGCTTACTCCTTGGAAGGAGAGTTTTGACCGACCTTGATAGCATATTAAAAAGCAGAGATATTACTTTGCCAACAATGGTTTGTCTAGTCAAGGCTATGGTTTTTCCAGTGGTCATGTATGGATGTGAGAGTTGGACTATGAAGAAATCTTCATGCTGAATAATTGATGCTTTTGAACTGTGGTGCTGGAGAAGACTCTTGAGAGTCCCTTGCACTGCAAAGAGATCCAACCAGTCTATTCTAAAGGAGATCAGTCCTGGGTGTTCATTAGAAGAACTGATGTTGAAGCTGAAACTCCAGTACTTTGGCCACCTCATGCAAAGAGTTGACTCATTGGAAAAGACCCTGATGCTGAGAGGGATAGGGGGCAGGAGAAGAAGGGGACAACAGAGGATGAGATGGCTGGATGCATCACCGACTCGATGGACATCAGTTTATGTAAACTCTGGGAGTTGGTGATGTACAGGGCGGCCTGGCATGCTAGGATTCATGGGGTTGCTAAGAGTCAGATACATCTGAGCGACTGAATTGAACTGAACTGAACTGAGTGCATTTGGTGCCCTGGCTTAGTTCATTAAAGTGCCTGCCTAGTAAACAGAAAATCTTGGGTTCAAATCCCAGCAGTTCCTCTGTAGGTATTAGTTGCTTCGGGGCTTCCTTGGTAGCTCAGAGGGTAAAGAATCTGTCTACAATGCAGGAGACCTGGGTTTGATCCCTGGGTTTGGGTTGATTCCCCTGGAGAAAGGAATGGCTATCCACTCTAGTATTCTTGCCTAGAGAATTCCATGGACAACGGAGCCTGTCCATGAACTGGTGGGCTACACAGTTCATGAGGTCACAAAAGAGCTGAACATGACTAATTAACTAACACTTTCACTTCCCTTCACTGCAGTGTGATAAGAATCACCATAAATTTATTACCATGTCACACAAACAGACACACACTTACACAATAAAGATTATATTAACAAACACAGTGATAACCTTAGTCTAGCAATCCTCTTTAAGTACTTGAACGATCAATTTGAACTAGCTAAGTTTTCTGGTTGAATCACATTATCTGCTATTCATGTTTTACTCTCACTGAGGATTGTTTATTTACTAGAAATGTACCCTTTATCAAACCTGTCATATTTTTACAGTGTACTGATTTTAAACACTTTCCATATGTTATTCCAAAAGTGAAGACATATGTTTCAGATAGCTTTACCATATGCATGCAATGATAAACTTACATTACCGCAAACACATACACTTTTATTTTATTTTTTATATGATATTATACATGTTTTAATGCCATTCTCCCAAACACATACACTTTTAATTCATGAGTTAACTCAGTTCAAATTATATTTTCCATCATGCCAAACTAATTTCAAATATTTAATTGTATTTAAAAATACATTTTCAACTAATTATTACTACCTATTGAACACTTAATTGAAAGGGAAAATAAATTATGATATAAGAGATAAGTCTGAATGTTAAATATGTCACTGTAATAGATTAAGAAGAATTTTGAATATGTGACTTACAGATTCTAAGACTTCAAGGTAAAGGATATCAATAAGGAACATGGAAACAAGAAATAGTCACTGCAAAGGAAAAATTTACACTTATTGTGCTTCTTGGCATCAAAGTGACTATATTTAAACTAAAATTTGGTATATAGACCATACTTTGATTATAATGGTGTTATTTTTTTTTAAAGGGAAGCAAAAAATGACTTTCTTTTTCTTTTTTGCTCTTTCTTCCTATTCATGCTACTTTTAATTAGTTAAATAAGAATGTGCAGTGGAGAAGAATTGTCTTACTTTTCATTTTATATTCCTGTGGTTCAAGAAATCATATCAATGTCCAAAGTAGAAAATGAGTGAACAAATTTTTTGTTTTCTGCAACACAAGTTCCGAGAGGTTAAAAATGCTTTTGAGTTTTAGTTCTTCTGAGAAAGAATTAATAATTAACTTGTATAATGTGACCCATCCAGGTTCAAAATAAGATTTTCCACTGATAGTTTTCCTGAGTGGAATATAATGTATTTGACCAGGCAAATGCAAGGTTTTGACTCTGCTTTATATAGATAAATATAAATAGGTAAGTATTTAACTCAATTCACTAATATTTTTGGAAACACAATTTAGAAGTTTTACATATATACTGATGGCAAAAAAAAAGCACAAGTAAAGAAAAATACATACACAATATTGGCTTTTTCTCATAATTATGCAATTATCATTGCCTGATTTTGTCACTGGAGTTTTTCAATGGATCACGACTGTCTGGGAATTTATATGATTATAACTGTTTTCAAAGATTGTTACCACATCTAGTTTATTTTGTTCCCTGAGAGACACTGAGTGACCAGCACCTAGTTGATGCCCAGAAAGTGGTTGTTGAATTGAACTAACCTAACTTATACTGGCAAAATACACTGACTCCTTATTTATTTGTATTTTGTGTATCGCTTGCACATAAGAAACATTTAATATGCATTTATTTAACTTTAAACTGAAATAAGTAAAGTTGAAGTAGGTCAGTCCTATTAGGACACAGTGCTCAAAATTACATAATTCTTGTCATCATAGGGCAAATCTTATTTTAGTTGTTGTTTTTATTTGACTTATTTTACCTATAAATATTGGACATGTGATTTAATAATTAACAATCTCTGCTTAAATATTAGTTATAAATTTATTTTCCATTACCTGCAGGTGGGAGTACACAAACTTTTGATATAAAGAATATTCTTCATAGTGAGCATTTTGTAATAATGTATTGAAAAATAGAATATTTTCTGCATCATCAATCTAGTATATTTAACTATATCATCATTTGTAGCAACATTTCATTTAAATTTGAGCACCAGTTGGACATCATGGTAAGACACTCATTTAAAGGGCTCAAATAGATTAGAAAATTACAAAAGTTAGTCATTAATATTATAGGCTACATGCCATTTTGGGTTACAACATGATTTGTTTTTTTCATCAGGGTTTTATCATTTTTAAACATATATTAATAAGATATGTTTACTTGTAAGCATTCAGAAGTTTAACAAACTTCGGTTGATTATTGTTATCTGAAATGTTCAGCTTAGTGGATTTTTTTTTTTTAAAGACTTAACTTGACAGAAGCATATTGTGCCACTGGAAGAAGTGATTAATCCTTATATTCATTCATGGATTAGTAAAATGATAGTGTAAAACTTGTCATAAACACTAAGCTTAGCTCATTAAATTTTCCTTCCATCCTCAGTAAATTTTTTTCCACAGGAGAAAAATCTGTCTTAGAAATTATTACTCGACTGTGTTCCTTTCTCTTTCTTCTTAGTTTTTATTCTATTTTTATTCCATAAAAAGTACTTTTCTCCAATAGGTAGAAAGTTCACTTTTATTTTTCTTCTGCATGTTTGAGTCTCAAAATAGAAAACATTTAGAGAAAATGCAAGTAGTAGCTTTGCTCTGTGTATCAATTTTGGTTGCAATCTAAAGTAATGTGTCAAGTATATTCATTCTCATGTCACTCATCTTAAATATTAATAAATCTTACATGATGAGAGGTTTTTTTTTTCTTTTTTAATTTTATTTTATTTAACTTTACAATATTGTATTGGTTTTGCCATACATCAACATGAATCCACCACAGGTATACGTGTGTTCCCCATCCTGAAACCTCCTCCCTCATCCCTCCCCTTACCATCCCTCTGGGTCATCCCAGTGCACCAGCCCCAAGCATCTAGTATCATGCATCGAACCTGGACTGGTGACTCGTTCCATATATGATATTATACATATTTCAATGCCATTCTCCCAAATCATCCCATCCTCTCCCTCTCCCACAGAGTCCAAAAGACTGTTCTATACATCAGTGTCTCTTTTGCTATCTCATATACAGGGTTATTGTTACCACCTTTCTAAATTCCACATATATGTGTTAGTATACTGTATTGGTGTTTCTCTTTCTGGCTTACTTCACTCTGTATAGTAGGCTCCAGTTTCATCCACCTCATTAAAACTGATTCAAATGTATTCATTTTAATGGCTGAGTAATACTCCATTGTGTATATGTACCACAGCTTTTTTATACATTCATCTGCTGATGGACATCTAGGTTGCTTCCGTGTCTTGGCTATTATAAACATTGGGGTACACATGTCTCTTTCAATTCTGGTTTCCTCAGTGTGTATGCCCAGCAGTGGGATTGCTGGGGCATATGGCAGTTCTATTTCCAGTTTTTTAAGGAATCTCCACACTGTTCTCGATAGTGGCTGTACTAGTTTGCATTCCCACCAACAGTGTAAGAGGGTTCCCTTTTCTCCACACCCTCTCCAGCATTTATTGCTTGTAGACTTTTGGATCGCAGCCATTCTGACGGCCGTGAAATGGTACCTCATTGTGGTTTTGATTTGCATTTCTCTGATAATGTGATGTTGATGCATCTTTTCATGTGTTTGTTAGCCATCTGTATGTCTTCTTTGGAGAAATGTCTATTTAGTTCTTTGGTCCATTTTTTGATTGGGTCATTTATTTTTCTGGAATTGAGCTGTAGGAGTTGCTTGTATATTTTTGAGATTAGTTGTTTGTCTTTTGCTTCATTTGCTATTATTTTCTCCCATTCTGAAGTCTGTCTTTTCACCTTGCTTATAGTTTCCTTTGTTGTTCAGAAGCTTTTAAGTTTAATTAGGTCCCATTTGTTTATTTTTGCTTTTATTTCCAATATTCTGGGAGGTGGGTCATAGAGGATCCCGATGTGATGTATGTCGGAGAGTGTTTTGCCTATGTTCTCCTCTAGGAGTTTTATAGTTTCTGGTCTTACGTTGAGATCTTTAATCCATTTTGAGTTTATTTTTGTGTATGGTGTTAGAAAGTGTTCTAGTTTCATTCTTTTACAAGTGGTTGACCAGTTTTCCCAGCACCACTTGTTAAAGAGATTGTCTTTAATCCATTGTATATTCTTGCCTCCTTTGTCAAAGATAAGGTGTCCATATGTGCATGGATTTATCTCTGGGCTTTCTATTTTGTTCCATTGATTTATATTTCTGTCTTTGTGCCAGAAAATTACTAGAACTAATCAATGAATATAGTAAAGTTGCAGGATATAAAATCAACACACAGAAATCCCTTGCATTCCTATACACTAATAATGAGAAAATAGAAAGAGAAATTAAGGAAACAATTCCATTCACCATTGCAATGGAAAAAAAAAACAAAAACTTAGGAATATATCTACCTAAAGAAACTAAAGACCTATATATAGCAAACTATAAAACACTGGTGAAAGAAATCAAAGAGGACACTAATAGATAGAGAAATATACCATGTTCATGGGTTGGAAGAATCAATATAGTGAAAATGAGTATACTGCACAAAGCAATTTATAGATTCAATGCAATCCCTATCAAGCTACCAATGGTATTCTTCACAGAGCTAGAACAAATAATTTCACAATTTGTATGGAAATACAAAAAACCTTGAATAGCTAAAGCTATCTTGAGAAAGAAGAATGGAACTGGAGGAATCAACCTGCCTGACTTCAGGCTCTACTACAAAGCCACAGTCATCAAGACAGTATGGTACTGGCACAAAGACAGAAATATAGATGAGAGGTTTTATAAGTAATATAGTCTCATTTGCATTACATGGAAAACCCAAATAATTTATATTATACTAAATCTTTGTTTTCTATGAGTGTTTTATATTTCCCTTGAGAAGTTACTTTCTATACAAATATGAATTTAATATATGCTATGGTAATACAATTTTAAATATTTATAGATATAATGAAAATTAATAGTTCAAAGTACACAAAAGATAAATGTCAGCTATTGGAATATACATTATCAAAATGAAGTAATATCTGTTGTAACAGTTAATGTGGGACTTTACATGATCTTAAAAATATATAAAAGATGAACACATCCTAATATTTATATGAGGATGGAGCCATACAATCTCCTGTGTATTATGTGGATTGCTATAATTTAAAGTTTTCTATATGTCAAAAAGGGAGATTTTATATTCAAATTTTATTAGACTGAGTCATATAAAATAGCCATTTTAAATACCAGAAATTATGAAATATTTCACATATTTAGCGTAATATTTCACGAAAGCATAGCATTGAAACATACTGTCTGGCCTTCTTCCTAATCTTGGTTCACTACGTAAGCAAAGGATATTCCATGTATTAAAATCATTTCTAAAGGTAGCATCTTAAAAACTGTATATATCATGGCAAAATTATATGGCAGGAAAATATAAGAGCAATGCACTGTGCAGTCGTATGTTAAGTCTATACATTATTTCAAATAATTGAGTTAGGTTTATAAAGTCTTCATAATCTAGACCTGGAAAGATGTCATAAGGCATACAAATAATGCTTGACATTCAGAGAAGTCAACTGGTTTGTCAAATGCCACACAGCTACTGCAACTGAGTGTCGGGCGCCGCGTTAGGCATTACTGACAAAATGGAGGCATTTTGTCTCCTCATTCCGAAGGCACGGTCCCAGGATGAAGGAGTTAAGTTTTGTGATCCTGACTTGTTCTTTCCTTTCTTCGGTTGAGTTGGCTGGAAAGAATGTTAAGGTGCTTATTGTTCTTGAGAGAAGCATGAGAAAGCACAAAGCCTTCTGCAGTTGTGCCCAGAAAATAATTTATAAAGTAACCATTGACATGTATTCAAGGGTTTTTACAAAGAATGTCTCAGGATGAGCACGTAGGCCACAGCTTGAGGCCATGGGAAGGATTGCTATCTGAGACCTGTTTGTGAGGGAAATATTTATGGCAAAGGAAGTTTGCTGAGCTTAGGGTTTAGGAATAGTTAAGAAAACTAGAAGCCTTTTTAGGAGATAGTGAGCTTAAGATACTAGGGGCAAGCAGGATTTAGAAAGATAAGAAATAAACTGAGGAATGTGGTATGCAGCCCAGACATAAGCGTGAGTTACAATGTAATCACCAGTAAACGCAATTCTGAGAGAATCGCTGAAGCAGGAACTCTGTTTGAAGGGTAACAATGAGATAATAATCTGGGTGAGGGGGAACTGAAAATGTCAAACCTCTGACCTAATGCTTTTGAAAAAGTATAAAAGAAAACCTGAAGCTTGAAAAAAACATACAATCCTGTACCTTGAGTCAGAGGTTGTATCATTCTCTGCCGACACCGCTCATCCCTTCAGGCTGATTCCCTGGCTGCTGGAGCTGGACTCCGGCAACTGAGAACTGAATGCATGTCTTCAAGTCTGCAATCTTAATGGGAATTTTCAAATGAGATTTAGCATAATATGTTACTTGGCTTCTGAAGTGAAAAATGAAAGAGAGACGTGTTGCTGCTGCTTCTGCTACGTTGCTTCAGTCGTGTCCGACTCTGTTCGACCCCAGAGACAGTAGCCCACCAGGCTCCCCCGTCCCTGGAATTCTCCAGGCAAGAACACTGGAGTGGGTTGCCATTTCCTTCTCCAATGCATGAAAGTGAAAAGTGAAAGTGAAGTCGCTCAGTCGTGTCTGACTCTTAGAGACGTGTTGGTACAAGCCTGAAAGGACTAGTCAGAAGATGAAAAAAAAAAAAATATCAGATGAAAGCAGGAGCCTAAGACAAGAGTCAAACACCACACATTTCAAGATTGGCGATTCTAAGCAATATCAGTGAAACACTGAGATTCAAGAAGAATCTAGATGAGGTCTTCAAAAGCAGGATGTTGCAAATATCAGAGGCAGAATATGAAATTCTCAGATAGATAGTAAGGAGATATTAAAAGTTTTAAAAAAACGATATGATAAAGTTCTAGATTTGTACCAGAGGGAAAAAGTAATTGAGTGGATGGAAAATTCACTTCCTGAAAAAAGGGAATTCAGCAGCCAGAAATTGAGATGTTCAGGGTATGAAACTTGATTTGGAGAAGCTAGGATCAGAGTCACTGTGAAACATGAAAGCCCACTGATTAGTCAGGTAGGAGTAATGGATATTTTCCTTTTATGCTGAAAGAGATACAAAATATATTCCTGTAATGAAGTATGGGGATTACAGGAATTGTCTAGGATTATCTAGACACTTGGGATTGTCTAGGCTTGTAAGAGAACTAGTGGAGATCCTTATTAATTGTTCTTTCAACATGTTACTTCTAAAGAGTAGAAAAAATAATTTCAAAATCCATTCTAAAATATAATTTGTACTTCCTGCAAGCCATATAAAAATTAACACCTCTCTTCTCTGCTTCCTACAATAGTTTGATTTTTATCTCCAATACACCATGTATTTCTTTCTCCTCTGCATAAGATTCATGTGCTTCATGTTGCCCTCCCTTCTAGACTCCACATTTTGCAGGATATACTGGTATCTCCCACAGTGATCAGAATGGTACCTGGTGGCTCAGACAGTAAAGAATCTACCTTCAATGAGGAGATGTGAATTCACTTCTCTGGGTCAGGAAGATCCCCTGAAGAAGAAAATGGCAACCAACTCCAGATTTTTGCCTGAAGAGTCCCACAGACAGAGGAGCCTGACAGGCTATAGGCATGAAGTTTCAAAGAGTTGGACATGACTGAGTGACTAAGCACACACACACACAAACACTCCCTAAAACTGTATCAGCATATTTGTCAAAATGTGACCTGCCTCTTGAGAAACCTATATGCAGGTAAGGAAGCAAAAGTTAGAACTAGACATGGAAAAACAGACTGGTTCCAAATAGGAAAAGGAGTACGTGTCAAGGCTGTATATTGTCATCCTGCTTTCAGTGATCAATGCAAAGAAATAGAGGAAAACAACAGAATGGGAAAGACTAGAGATCTCTTCAAGAAAATTAGAGATACCAAGGGAACATTTCATGCAAAGATGAGCTCGATAAAGGACAGAAATGGTATGGACCTAACAGAAGCAGAAGATATTAAGAAGAGATGGCAAGAATACACAGAACTGTACAAAAGAGATCTTCACAACCCAGATAATCACGATGGTGTGTTCACTGACCTAGAGCCAGACATCCTGGAATGTGAAGTCAAGTGGGCCTTAGAAAGCATCACTACGAACAAAGCTAGTGGAGGTGATGGAATTCCAGTTGAGCTATTCCACATCCTGAAAGATGATGCTATGAAAGTGCTGCACTCAAGATGCCAGCAAATTTGGAAAACTCAGCAGTGGCCACAGGACTGGAAAAGGTCAGTTTTCATTCAAATCCCAAAGAAAGGCAATGCCAAAGAATGCTCAAACTACCACACAATTGCACTCATCTCACACGCTAGTAAAGTAATGCTCAAAATTCTCCAAGCCAGGCTTCAGCAATATGTGAACCATGAACTTCCTGATGTTCAAGCTGGTTTTAGAAAAGGGAGAGGAACCAGAGATCAAATTGCCAACATCCGCTGGATCATAGAAAAAGCAAGAGAGTTCCATAAAAACATCTATTTCTGCTTTATTGACTATGCCAAAGCCTTTGACTGTGTGGATCACAATAAACTATGGAAAATTCTGAAAGAGATGGGAATACCAGACCACCTGATCTGGCTCTTGAGAAATTTGTATGCAGGTCAGGAAACAACAGTTAGAACTGGACATGGAACAACAGACTGGTTCCAAATAGGAAAAGGAGTTCGTCAAGGCTGTATATTGTCACCCTGTTTATTTAACTTATATGCAGAGTACATCATGAGAAACGCTGATGATCTCCATCATGGTCTCCATTCTGAAGGAGATATCAGCCCTGGGATTTCTTTGGAAAGAATGATGCTAAAGCTGAAACTCCAGTACTTTGGCCACCTCATGTGAAGAGTTGACTCATTGGAAAAGACTCTGATGCTGGGAGGGATTGGGGGCAGGAGGAGAAGGGGACTACAGAGGATGAGATGGCTGGATGACATCACTGACTCGATGGACGTGAGTCAGTGAACTCTGGAAGTTGGTGATGGACAGGGAGGCCTGGCGTGCTGCGATTCATGGGGTTGCAAAGAGTCGGACAAAACTGAGCGACTGATCTGATGCACAGTACATCATGAGAAATGCTGGGCTGGAAGAAGCACAAGCTAGAATCAAGATTGCTGGGAGAAATATCAATAACCTCAGATATGCAGATGACACCACCCTTATGGCAGAAAGTGAAGAGGAACTAAAGAGGCTCTTGATGAAAGTGAAAGAGGAGAGTGAACAAGTTGGCCTAAAGTTCAACATTCAGAAAACTAAGATCATGGCATCTGGTCCCATCACTTCATGGGAAATAGATGGGAAAACAGTGGAAACCATGTCAGACTTTATTTTTGGGGGCTCCAAAATCACTGCAGATGGTGACTGCAGCCATTGAATTAAAAGATGCTTACTCTTTGGAAGGAAAGTTCTGACAACCTAGATAGCATATTCAAAAGCAGAGACATTACTTTGCCAACAAAGGTCTGTCTAGTCAAGGCTATGATTTTTCCAGTGGTCATGTATGGATGTGAGAGTTGGACTGTGAAGAAAGCTGAGCACCGAAAAATTGATGCTTTTGAACTGTGGTGTTGCAGAAGACTCTTGAGAGTCCCTTGTACTGCAAGGAGATCCAACCAGTCCATTCTGAAGGAGATCAGTCCTGGGTGTCCATTGGAAGGACTGATGCTGAAGCTGAAACTCCAAAACTTTGGCCATCTTATGCGAAGGGTTGACTCATTGGAAAAGACCCTGATGCTGGGGGAGATTGGAGGCAGGAGGAGAAGGGGACGACAGAGGATGAGATGGCTGGATGGCATCACAGACTCGATGGACATGAGTTTGAGTGAATTCATAAGTGTTGGTGAGGGTCAGTGAGGCCTGGCATGCTGCGATTCATGGAGTCACAGAGTCGGACACGACTGGGCAACTGAACTGAACTGAACTGAACTGACATAGTGCTATCTAAAGTGAAAGTTGCTCATTCTTGTCCAACTCTTAGGGACCCCACGGATTATAGCTCGCCAGGCTCCTCTGTCCATGGGATTTTCCAGGCAAGAATACTGGAGTGGGTTGCCATTCCTTCTCCAGGATATCTTCTGAATCCAGGGACTGAACCCAGGTCTCCTGCATTGCAGGCATATTCTTTACTCTTTAGGTCACCAGGGAAGCCCAATATTATCTATACCTGTGTCAAAGTTATGGTTAAATAATGCAATTTAAACTGCTTTGGGAAATATTATTAATTTCAGTGGCAATAAATTCTATGAAAGCTAGCAATTTCTGAATGTCTACCATGAGCAGGCAGTTCTAAACTGCTTTGCAGTGCCTAACCCACTTAATCCCCTCAACAATCTTATTGGACAGGTACAATTATTGTCCCCACTTTTTGGCTACGAAAACTGGAGCATAGAAAAATCAAAATTCCTATGATATAATAGGTACTTCGTTGTTGTTTAGTCACTAAGTTGTGTCCTACTCTTTTGTGACCCCATGGTCTGTAGCCCACCAGGCTCCTCTGTCCATGAGATTTCACCAGTAAGAATACTGGAGTGGGTTGCCATTTCCTTCTCCAAGAGATCTTCCTTCTCCAAGGATCTAGCTCACATCTCAAGCATTGGAAGGTGGATTCTTTACACCAAAGCACCTGTGAAGTCCAATAGGTATTTACATTGATATAAATATATTAAAGGGGCACTGTGATTTTTCAAGGGCATTGTATAAATATGCATCATCGATTGAATCTTACCTATGGCTAATAGTTCAACCACTTCAATTTCACTCGTATACCTCTGCTTTATGGTCTCTGGTTCATATCCTCTACTTTTAACGCTGCCTTTAAAGTATAATTCCAATCACAAGAGACTTCCAAAGACATACCTACATTTGACAAGGTTCCCCAACAAAACGTATGCAAAAAGAAGATTAAAATCATTACAAGTAACTTTGCCTAACCAATGGATAGTGTTAGATTTATAGATTTCATGGTAACTTTAGTAAATCTCATTTTTAATTCTTTAATTGGAGGATAATCGTTTTACAATATTGTATTGGTTTCTGCTGTACTGTAACTTGAATCAGTCATAAATATGTATGTGTATATACTGTATACATATTCGTTTCCATTTGAGTCTCCTTGCTACCTCTCTATCCCACCCCTCTAGGTCATTACAGTGTCCTTAAATTCTTAACAGTGCCATTTTACAAGGAAAAACAAAAACACATAAACTAAATGGTGTGTGTGCTTTCTAGAACTACTCCAAAGGTAATATTTATGTTGCTCAATGAAGTATGTTAATTATTAAAGGATAACCACATTGTCAAATAATGTGTAGTTTTATAATAAATGTTACTAAAAGATTTATAGATTGTGACATACATCCTGTTTGGGGAATTTTCACATGCAATGTGGCTTGCATTTAATTTGTTTATAACAGTGTTTTAATGTTACTAAAAACATACACATATACCTGTCTCCTGCTAATCTGCCATACATGTATATTTTTGCTGTCTTTTCTTCTGCTATAGTTTTCTGACTTAGTGATGCACAATCACAACCATGAGCTGCAAAAGATAAGAATGACTGTAACTCAAAAACACAAAATAATTATGTTTAAGACATAAGCAGAACCTTTATCATCACTGAACAACAAACAGGTTATTTTTTATACTTTGTAAATTGTAATCTCACTCCTCCTACTCTCAAGTATGAAAACACACTGCCATATTCATGAGTACTAAATTATTACAGGAATTATAGAAAACGTAATTTTCTCTATAAGTACCAGATTACTTGAAACTTTTCTCATTAATCCAGACAAACCAATATACTGTAGTTAAGAATTGATACCCTTGATAGATATTAATGTTGTAAGTTCTATGAATTTATCTAATATAAGTGAACTAAATATGAACAACCATCTTCCTCACTGAAGCATCATTATTCTTTTTTACAGTTGATTTTGTCATTGTAATTGGGGTTATTAAAGAAAAATAGCTATAACAATTCAAAAAAGTCGTGAATCTGTCACTTCATAAAATTGCTTTCCTCCAAACACTGGCAAGTATATTAGTTTATAATTATTTAGAAATTCTAATAGTGTAAAAATGCTTTGAAGAAGAATATAGTAAAAATAAATTCTCAGTATGACAGACTTCACGCAGACCTTGTGTTTTATGTTCAACGTGCAGAAACAAAGTATAGAAAGCCCAGAGATAAACCCATGCACCTATGGTCACGGAACCTATGACAAAGGAAGCAAGAATATACGATGGAGAAAAGACAGACTCTTCAATCAGTGGTGCTTGGAAAACTGGACAGCTACATGTAAAAGAATAAAATTAGGCACTCCCTAGACTCTGATGCTGGGAGGGATTGGGGGCAGGAGGAGCAGGGGACAACAGTAGATGAAATGTCTGGACGGCATCACCGACTCAATGCACATGAGTTTGGGTGAACTCCGGGAGTTGGTGACAGACAGGGAGGCCTGGTGTGCTGCAATTCGTGGGGTCGCAAAGAGTTGGACACAACTGAGCAACTGAACTGAACTGACTGAACACCATACAGAAAAAAATAAACTTAAAATGGATTAAAGACTTAAATGTAAGACTGGACACTATAAAAACTCTTAGAGGAAAACATAGAACCTTCTTTGACATAAATCACAGCAAGGTCTTTTTTGACCCACCTTCTAGAGTAATGCAAATAAAAGCAAAAATAAATAAATGACACCTAATAAAACTTAAAGGCTTTTGCACAGCAACAGAAACTATAAACAAAAGGAAAAGACAACCCTCAGAATGGTAGAAAATATTTGCAAATCAAGCAATTGAGGAGGGATTAATCTCCAAAATATACAAACAGCTCATGCAGCTCAATATAAAATAATAATACAAAAAAAAAAAAAGAAAAAAAAATGAATGGAAGACCTAAATAGATATTTCTCCAAAGAAGACATACAGGTGGCCAACAAACACATGAAAAGATACTCAACATTACTAATTATTAGTGAAATAAGCTTTCCAGGTAGCTCAGTGGGTAAAGAATCTGCCTGCAATGCAGAAGACCGGAGTTCAAACCCTGGGTTGGGAAGATGCCCTGGAGAAGGGCATCTAGTAATACTCTAGTATTCTTGCCTGGAGAATCCTGTGAACGGAAGAGCCTGTTGGGCTACAGTCCATAGGGTCCCAAAGAGTCAGTCATGACTGAAGTGACTGAGCGAAGCACAGCTCAACAAATCAAAACTACAATGAGATACAATGAGTTATCATCCACCTCACCTATGTCAGAATGGCCATCATCAAAATAATCTACAAACAATAAATGCTGGAGAGGATGTGGAGAAAAGGAAACCCGCCTTCAGTGTTGATGGAAATGTAAATTGCTATAGCCACTGTACTTCTCAAAAAATTTTAAAAGAGAACTTCCATGTGACCCAACAGTCCCATTTCTGGGCATATACCCAGAGAAAACCATAATTCAAAAAGCTATCTGTATCCCAATGTTCATTTCAACACTGCTTACAATAGCCTGGAAGCAATCTTAATGTACATCAACAAAGGAATGGATAAAGATGAGGTATATCTGTACAATGGCAAGTTGATGCTAAGTTGCTTCAGTAGTGTCCAACTCTGTGCAACCCCATAGACAGCAGCCCACCAGGCTCCCCTGTCCCTGGGATTCTCCAGGCAAGAACACTGGAGTGGGTTGCCATTTCCTTCTCCAATGCATGAAAGTGAAAAGTGAAAGTGAAGTTGCTCAGTTGTGTCTGACTCTTCGAGACCCCATGGACTGCAGCCTACCAGGCTCCTCCATCCATGGGATTTTCCATAATGGCAAGTTACTCAGCAGTAAAAAGGAATGAAACAGAGACATTTTCAGGCACCTGGATACACCTAGAGGCTGTCATAAAGAGTGAAGTAAGTCACAAAGAGAAAATCAAGCATAATATCACTTACATGTTGATTCTAGAAAAAATAGTACAGATGAGCTTATCTACAAAACAGAAACAGAGACACAGATATAGAGAACAAACTCATGGATACCATGGGGGTAAGAATAGGGGCGGGATGAATTGGGAGGTTGGGATTGCCACATGCACACTATGATGTATAAAATAGATAACCAATGAGAACCTGGGCTTCCCAGTAGGCTCAGTGGTAAAGAATATGCTTGCCAATGCAGGAGACATGGGTTCTATCCCTGGGTTTGGAAGATCCCCTGAGAAGGAAATGGAACTCACTCCAATAGTCTTGCCTGTGTAATCCCATAGACAGAGGGACCTAGTGGGTTACACACATGGGGTCGCAAAAGATTCAGACACAATTAAGCAACTAACGCTTCACAAGCAATAGTATAAAATAACTGCTGCTGCTGCTAAGTCACTTCAGTCATATCCGACTCTGTGCGACCCCATAGACGGCAGCCCACCAGACTCCCATGTCCCTGGGATTCTCCAGGCAAGAACACTGGAGTGGGTTGCCATTTCCTTCTCCAATGCATGAAAGTGAAAAGTGAAAGTTAAGTCCCTCAGTTGTGTCCGACTCTTGGCAACCCCATGGACTGCAGCCTACCAGGCTCCTCCATCCATGGGATTTTCCAGGCAAGAGTACTGGAGTGGGGTGCCATTGCCTTCTCCGATAAAATAATTAATAATGTTCAAAAAAGCCAACTATTCAAAGTTCAAAAAATTGAAAACAAGTAGAATCACATGTTTTGTGCTGATGAAAAAAAGGTAACCAAGAAAAGGGAAATCATAAGAAGCTACGCTCTTATGATTACAAGAAGCTACACTCATTTTATCATCAACTAGAATGTGACTTCATACATTTCGGTGGTTTCTGTCTGATAAGACTTCACAGAGACTCATTAAAGAAGGCCATTAACAAACATTCTTAAAATTACTTGTAATGAATCATATTATGCATTAATGTTTATATTTCTTTAGAATTCAAAGAATTAGTGTGATATTTCTTATAGAATACTGGTTAAGACACTGCAAGAAAAGAGCAGAGGAAGATTTAAAAGCAATAGTAAACTCTTTTATCTGTCAAAACGTGGCTGAAATTTTACTGATATTCCTACTAAAGCACAGAGAAATATATACAGGCCTGGATTAAGTTTTCATATTGTCACTCTCCTAATATAAGGATTAAATGAAATGCTGCAAGTGCCGAATGACTGAAGATAATCATGTACTACATCAGCAACTAGCACAACTATACAAACATTATTATTATCAAAGACAGGAATCTACCCAACCACTCATCAATTTCATACAAATTCTTTAACTTATTTAAAAACATTTTCTTCCTTGAAAGTCTTTTGTACCATTCTTGCAATAAATATTGGCTAAACTAAAATAGTTACATTTGTATATGTGTGCCTTGATAAAAATCACAGCTCCAAGTCAACTTACCAATTATACGATAATTTAAATTTAGTTATTTATTTAATTAACTTCAATGTTATCTGAAAACATATTTTCACAGACATAATTGGAATTGTTTAATTTTACCTGATAAAAGGGGCTAGGTCTCTGTTGGACCTAAAATACCTGTGAGTTAGAAGGACAAGTCACTCAGTCGTGTCCAGCTCTTTGAGACCCCATGGACTATAGTCCATGCAATTCTCCAGGCCAGAATTCTGGAGTGGGTAGCCTTTCCCTTCTCCAGGGGATCTTCCCAAACCAGGTATAGAATCCATGTCTCCTGCATTGCAGGCGGATTCTTTACCTACTGAGCCACAAGGGAAGCCTGAGAGTTGTAAAGAGGGACCTAATTAATGGCATCCTTGAAAATAGTCTTAAAAACAGTAAGAGAACTATATGGGAAAGGAATGCCTATGGGCATTTTCTTCCCAATAGAACTCATCGAATTAAGAAATTCTCTCTTGTTATTTATTACATGTATATTTTTCTAATGATGATCATCTCCTTTGGGGACTACACTTAAATGCACATTTTGTTTGAGGCTGTCTTGTAGCATGCATATATACTCTTTCCATATCTTTATAGTTTCTCTTTTGAATAGTTTCTATTATCCTGAACGTTTTTCATTATTCTGTTTTCAATTTGTAGAATTTTTGGCTTGTTTTTTTTTTATATTCAATGATAGTTGATTTACAAATTTGTGTTAGTTTCAGCTGTACAGGAAAGTGAATCAGATATATATATATATATATATATATATATATTCATTTTTTCAGGTTCTTTTCCCATATAGGTTATCTTCACTTTTATTTTCTGAAAAGTTTAGAGGATAATTAAATGTATCCAGTGAAATTTTCACCTCACATTTTGTAGTCTTCATTTATAGAATTTTATCTTCCCTACATATTCTATGCCTTCACTTAACCTTTTGCAGTTTTAATTTTCTTGTTTCAACTTTTTGAGTATATAATATTTGATGCAATGTACAATCAGTAAACATAACTGTTTTAATGTCTTTTCCTTCTAAAGCTAATATGTTTCAATACTGACTGGCTTTATTTTGATTGATTGTGTTTTCTCCTTATCTTGGGATAATTTTTTTTTCTGCTTCTTTCCATGCCTGATAATTTTTTGTTGTTGTTGAATTTGAGGGATTATCATCTTTTGGGGTGCTGGGTGATTTTGTATTTGTACAATTTCTCTTGCACTTTATGTTGGGACTCATTTAAATTACTTCAAGGCCAACTGACTTTTTCTCTAATAATTTTAAAATTTATTATAAGTTGATAGAAGACTGTTTATTGTTGTTCAGTTACTAATTTGTGTCTGACTCTTTGTAACCCCATGGACTGCAGCACACCAGGCTTCCCTATCCTTCACTGTCTCCCAGAGTTTGCTCAAACTCATGTTCATTAAGTTGATGATACCATCCAACCATCCCAACCTCTGCCACCCTCTTCTCCTCCTGCCCCCAATCTTTCCCAGCATCAGGGTCTTTCAAAATGAGTTGGCTCTTTGCTTCAGGTGGGCAAAGTTTTGGAGCCTCAGCATCAATCCTTCCAATGAATATTCATTGTTGATTTAGTGTAGGATGGATTGATCTCCTTGCTGTGCAAAGGACTCTCAAGTGTCTTTTTCAACACCACAATCATACTCATTAATTTAACTGTTGTGTCTACAGTTAAAGACTTTTCTGCTAGTAAATGCTGTTAGTGTGTTTGCTATGCAGTGTGTCCTTAGCATGATTTTGTGGTTTAGTTACCAAGTCGTGACCAATTATTTTGTGACTCTAGCCCTCCAGGTTCCTCTGTTCATGGGATTGCCCAGGCAAGAATACTGGTGTGGGTTGGCATTTGTTCTCCAGGGGATTGTCCCGACCCAAGGATCCAACTCTCATCTCCTGCATTGGCAGGCAGATTCATAATCACTGTGCCACTAGGGAAGCCCTCTGTATAAGTATTAAATGACAAAATTACACAGATACAATTTTTATATCAAAATTATGCAATTCAAATTGAGAATTATGAATATTGTAGATGAATATATTACAAATAATTTTCTGTTTGCTAATTATTTTCTTAAAATACATATATACATAGTAATATACATGATATATTTATAGATAGATAGATACACATAGATATAGATAGTCTGAGTGCAACACATATTTCTATTTCAAACTGGGCTTTTTTTTTGTTCCCTAAATCTTCCATCAACAGTAAATATCAGTCTAATCCCCAAGATACTTTTTAATATGCCTGAGGAATTATACTCCCCATATTTTGCCACTAATTTAGCCAATTAAATGAATGTGGGTTTGTCATAAACATTTCACTACTGAAAGCTTCAGAAATCCCATGACAAAATATGTCCTTCCATCTAGCATGTGGCAAGTTGAAACTTCCATTTATGGTTGTTTCCCTTTTGAGGCATATCTAGAAAATGAGCTTTTTACTTTGAGTGAAACAGGCTATTGTGTTGGTTGCATTTCTATTACAGCAATAAGCTGTTTCATTAGTATATGCATAGGGATTAAATATGGCAATTGGTACAACAGCTATTTGGGTATAAAAGTAAATAAATTAACTAATAAAGAAAAGTTTTAATTTTATTTGCTTCAATAAAAAATGACAGCACCTGAGTCTAAATCTCTTATGATATAGCAGTTTTGTTCATTTCGTATTATCTTGAAGATGTTTAATAATACTTTTTTAAAAGAGTCTGCAAACTTTTCTTTATTTTCATGAAATGAGCACTCACATTAATTAAGCTGAAAATATTTAAATTCTTTCTTGGAGAGAGGAAATATCTCCTTCCAAAAGTGTGACCATAATAAAATAAAAACTTTTTTTTCATGAAATAAAAATAATTCAGCAACTTACATTCTCTCCAGAGTTAGACCAACATTTATTTGACACTTGATATGCTAGATATTTTAAAGAAAGTATAATATAGGTCTTGAATTAGCTAGAATGTAGCAATGCCATCTTTGGTATTCAGCCTCATTAAAATACCATCCGTCTATCAAGAAACCTGAAACACAGCAGAGCTCAATATCTCTCATATGTGACGAATAATATGAAGTAGGGAAAGCACAAGTGGAGGCTACAAGACTCAGAATGAATATTGTTTAGTGTCACTAAGTGAAAAGCCAAATGTTCAATCTGATACTTATGATGCAAGCTAAAGACAGAAAAGCATTTACAGACCTAAACCTCAACATTTTCTTCAACTATATGAAGCAATACAGTAGAAACTTAAAAGAAAGACTTATATAAAACACACTTTGGACACTAAAGGTATCAATGGTCATAATGATTTTAATAATTTTATAAAAGATAAGTTACTGGTGAAAGACAGGGCAAGGGAATATACCCCACACAGTACCTCTGTCACCAAGTGATTTATTTTTCTGCCCCAGATATTTATAAAAGGCTATAAATGTACATCAATGTAGTAAAGAAGGGAGTGGCCATGCAGCAAACAAATCTATAACTAGGTCTTTTTGGAAGATACTTTCTGTGATAAAATGCACTGACAGTAGCTTTAAACACAGAAAGTTGATGACTGCTATCCTTCTGTTAACTCTCCATTATTATTGCTGTTTTGATAGATATGTACCTATCTTGAGTTAGGAAACATAAATTTTATGTCAAGCCAAGTAATGGCTCTTAGAAATAGCTTAGCTGTATTTTGAAAACTGTTGCTAAAGCGTGGGCGATGAAATGCTTAACTATAGTAACTCTATTAAGTGATATAAGTAACTCAGCAGAGTACAGCCAGAAAGCTTTGCCACCTATGTAAGCACCCGTTACTTGATTTCATTTTTCTTCTCATTCACAAGGTCTGTGGACAGGGACAGAAAAATAAACAGAGCTAGAGTAAACTAAGCTGTGTCATCCAGACTACTTAACACAGGAAGATGACATAGAATTTTGGTTGTTTTGTTTTCAGCTTTGCCATCAATTACAGAGATGAAGAGAGGAAAACTATCATAAACACACTATGGTTCTCAATTTTAATATCATTTCAAAGTTATGTGGTCTTAATACAACAAACAAGAGCCATATATACAATGACCCAGTGACACTTGGCCTGATAATAAAAGCATTGTAAAAACTTCAGAGACAGATTGTTCCTAATTATAAAGGGAAAGTGTGAAAGTGTGAGTTGTGCAGTTGTGTCTGACTCTTGTGACAACATGGACTGCCGCCCACCAGGTTCCTCTGCCCATGGAAGTCTCCAGGCAAAAATACTGGAGTGGGTATCCATGCCCTTATTCAGGGGATCAAGGAACCCAGGTCTCCTGCATTTCAGGAGGATTCTTTACCATCTGAGACACCAGGGAAGCCCTAATCATAATATACAACTAAAAATAGTAAAAGCCAGGCTGCCCAGGCGGTTAAGTGGTAAAGATCAAATCTAGAGGTTTGATCCCTGGTCCGGGAAGATCCCACATGCCATGGAGCAACTAAGCCCCTGCACCACAACTACTGAGCTTCTGCTCTAGAGCACAGGCACCACAACTGATGAGGCCCAGATGCCCTAGAGACCCTGCTCCACAACAAGGGAAGGCACCACAATGAGAAGCCCAGACTAGAGAGCAGCATCTCCTCACAGGAACTAGAGAAAGGCCTATGCAACAATGAAAATCCAGCATGACAAAAAAAAAAAAAATAGTAAGAGCCAATTCTTCTATAGTGGCAGTTATCATTATAGATATCACAGTAGATTTAACCAAAGGATTTTCATAGACATATATAATATTTTAGATTTAATGTGCTATATATTTTTCAAAAATATTTAACATATATGTATATATTAAAATCCTATGTCAAATCTAATTTGTTGGCAACACATCAGAAAATACAAATACATATATGGCCCATCCATTAAATCTTTACTTATCTTTTTCAGTGTCAGTAAATCAGTTTAGTCTCATAATGGCCCATGAGATAAGCATTAAAATCATCAGCTCACAACCTCAAAGTAATGACTTGAGAACCCTAAATTCACCTAGTTACTAAATGGTGAAAAATAAACTTGGGTTCAGGACACCCAGCTTCAAGTCTTGGTTGTTTCCTTACATTCCATTCAGCCACTTAAAAATGTCATCACAGACACTTCAAGTAGCAGACAATGAAACGTTTTAATGAAATGGGTCATAAAGGATCATCACACTTAATCTGACAGAGTTCAGAACATGAAAATTTCAAATTACATATGGGTCCTATTTAAGAAAAGTAACTTGATATAGTTAGATTGTAGGAAGATAAGAAATGGAATAGCAGAAGAGGCAAGTTCAAATAGCAGATGAAAGTTCTAGAAAAGGAATTTGGACCATAGAGAAGGTCAAGAGTCAAAAAATTGATGCTTTCAAAATGTGGTGTTGGAGAAGACTCTTGAGAATCTTTTGGACTGCAAGGAGATAAAACCAGTCAATCCTAAAGGAAATCAACCCTGAGTATTCATTGGAAGCACTGTGCCAAAGTTCTAGTACTTTAGCCACCTGATATGAAGAGCCAACTCATTGGAAAAGACCAAATGCTGGGAAAGATTGAGGGCAGGAGAAGACGGCAACAGAGATGAAATGGTTGGATGGCATCATCAACTCAATGGACATGAGTTTGAGCAAACTATGTGACAGAGTGAAGGACAGGGGAGCCTGGTGTGCAGCACTTCATGGGGTCACAAAGAGTTGAACACAACTTAGCAACTGAACAACAACTATTAGGCTCAGAATTTGACTGAGTCTGTTGCCTCTTCGTTAACCAACATGCATAGTACCTCCCTATCTTATTTAGTACAGTTTTTTTTTTTTCTGCCAAAGAGGTATAAACAAGACTTTATTAAGCATTAAAAGAAGAAAAGAGGGGAAGAGTATGTGTTCCAAAGGGTACATTCCAGTATAGGCAAATACTGCTTGCAATGCAGGAGACCCTCGTTTGATTCTTGGGTCTGGAAGATCCACTGGAGAAGGGATAGAGTACCCACTCCAGTATTCCTGGGCTTCCCTTGGGGCTCAGCTGGTAAAGAATCTGCCTGCAATGCAGGAGATCTGGGTTCAGTCCCTAGGTTGGGAAGATTCCCTGGAGAAGGGAAAGGCTACCCACTTCAGGATTCTGGTCTGGAAAATCCCATGGACTGTATGGTCCATGGGGTCGCAGAAAGCTGGACATGACTAAGCGACTTTCACTTTCACTTTCTTTGCCAAAAAAAAATCAATGATCCAGTAAAATCAAAGAGAAGTAGATCAAGGAGTCCACAAAGAAGTTTGTTGTCTGTCATATTTCTTTGAATTCAAAAATATACTCTTGCTGGTTTTGGCATCAATTGAAAAAAGAAAGATTAACAGAAAAGAGAATTTTCTTCTAACAGTGAAAACAGTGATGAAGAGGAGTATCATATTTTGGCAGGAACGGGATGGATAGAGTTAAAGCAAACTAGGACAAAGAAAACCCAAGCTCTAAGAGCTGAAGTGTTTAACTGCCAGAGGGAAATGGTGTTCTGGGAGATAAACAGGCAGAACAGAAGGCAAAGAAGGAAAGAGAGAAGCCTAGGGGCAGAGAGAAGAGCTTGAGTACCTTTGTAGAAAATAGAATAGGAAAGACAGAGCAATTAGTTCCTGAGGTGAATACAGAAAATAAGAAAAGCAGAGGAAAAGAAAAAATTCTAAAAGATGATGAGAGAAGATGTTATCTTTGAAGATTAAATGAAAATGTATTTAAATATTACAAATAGATTCATAAGTAATTTGCTTACAAAATTTGAAATAATTTCACCACCTAACTTAATTTTTGTGGAACGGTATACATAAGGTGATAAAAATGATAAGGTGTGTGTCGTGCTTGATGGTAAAGCAAAGACAAATTTACTATAGGTAGGCATCTTCAATATGCCATGTGATGGCACTACTTAATAAAAGCTTACTTTTCAAATATTAAACTTTATTTTTTACCAGTGGAAATATATATATATATATATATACACACACACAACTTAAAATTACTATTTTAGACATTTATAAGCATTAAGTATATTCACATTATGTGAAACCATTATCACCATTTAGCTCCTGAACTTTTATCATGCTGTAAAAATATAAGCTACGAACCTGCAATGTCAGGTCCATGAATCAAAGCAAATTGGAAGTGGTCAAACATGAGATGGCAAGAGTGAATGTCGACATTCTAGGAATCAGTGAACTGAAATGGACTGGAATGGGTGAATTTAACTAAGATGACCATTATATCTACTACTGTGTGCAGGAATCCCTCAGAAGAAATGGAGTGGCCATCATGGTCAACAAAAGAGTCCGAAATGCAGTACTTGGATGCAATCTCAAAAAAAAATAGAATGATCTCTGTTTGTTTCCAAGGCAACAAATTCAATATCAGAGTAATCCAAGTCTATGCCCCAACCAGTAACGCTGAAGAAGCTGAAGTTGAACGGTTCTATGAAGACCTACAAGACCTTTTAGAACTAAAACCCAAAAAAGATGTCCTTTTCATTATAGGGAACTGGAATGCAAAAGTAGGAAGTCAAGAAACACCTGGAGTTACAGGCAAATTTGGCCTTGGAATACGGAATGAAGCAGGGCAAAGACTAATAGAGTTTTGCCAAGAAAATGCACTGGTCATAACAAACACCCTCTTCCAACAACACAAGAGAACTCTATACATGGACATCACCAGATGGTCAACACAGAAATCAGATTGATTATATTCTTTGCAGCCAAAGATGGAGACGCTCTATACAGTCAGCAAAAACAAGACCAGGAGCTGACTGTGGCTCAGACCATGAACTCCTTATTGCCAAATTCAGACTTAAATTGAAGAAAGTAGGGAAAACCACTAGACCATTCAGGTATGACCTAAATCAAATCCCTTAAGATTATACAGTGGAAGTGAGAAATAGATTTAAGGGCCTAGGTCTGATAGAGAGAGTGCCTGATGAACTATGGACTGAAGTTCGTGGCATTGTACAGGAGACAGGGATCAAGACCATCCCCATGGAAAAGAAATGCAAAAAAGCAAAATGGCTGTCTGGAGAGGGTTTACAAATAGCTGTGAAAAGAAAATAAGCAAAAAACAAAGCAGAAAGGAAAGATATAAACATCTGAATGCAGAGTTCCAAAGAATAGCAAGAAGAGATAAGAAAGCCTTCCTCAGCGATCAATGCAAAGAAATAGAGGAAAACCACAGAATGGGAAAGACTAGGGATCTCTTCAAGAAAATCAGAGATACCAAAGGAACATTTCATGCAAAGATGGGCTCGATAAAGGACAGAAATTGTATGGACCTAACAGAAGCAGAAGATATTAAGAAGAGATGGCAAGAATACACAGAAGAACTGTACAAAAAATATCTTCATGATCCAGATAATCACGATGGTGTGATCACTCACCTAGAACCAGACATCCTGGAATGTGAAGCCAAGCAGGCCTTAGAAAGCATCACTACAAACAAAGCTAGTGGAGGTAATGAAATTCCAGTTGAGCTATTCCACATCCTGAAAGATGATGCTGTGAAAGTGCTGCACTCAAGATGTCAGCAAATTTGGAAAACTCAGGAGTGGCCACAGGACTGGAAAAGGTCAGTTTTCATTACAATCCCAAAGAAAGGCAATGCCAAAGAATGCTCAAAGTACCACACAATTGCACTCATCTCACACGCTAGTAAAGGAATGCTCAAAATTCTCCAAGCCAGGCTTCAGCAATATGTGAACCTTGAACTTCCTGATGTTCAAGCTGGTTTTAGAAAAGGCAGAGGAACCAGAGATCAAATTGCAAACATCCGCTGGATCATGGAAAAAGCAAGAGAGTTCCAGCAAAACATCTATTTCTGCTTTATTGACTATGCCAAGCCTTTGACTGTGTGGATCACAATAAACTGTGGAAAATTCTGAAAGAGATGGGAATACCAGAACACCTGATCTGGCTCTTGAGAAATGTGTATGCAGGTCAGGAAGCAACAGTTAGAACTGGACATGGAACAACAGACTAGTTCCAAATAGGAAAAGGAGTTCATCAAGGGTGTATATTGTCACCCTGTTTATTTAACTTATATGCAGAGTACATCATGAGAAACGTTGGGCTGGAAGAAACACAAGCTGGAATCAAGATTGCTGGGAGAAATATCAATAACCTCAGATATGCAGATGACACCACCCTTATGGCAGAAAGTGAAGAGGAACTAAAGAGCCTCTTGATGAAAGTGAAAGTGGAGAGTGAAAAAGTTGGCTTAAAGCTCAACATTCAGAAAACAAAGATCATGGCATCCGGTCCCATCACTTCATGGGAAATAGATGGGGAAACAGTGGAAACAGTGTCCGACTTTACTTTTCTGGGCTCCAAAATCACTGCAGATGGTGACTGCAGCCATGAAATTAAAAGACGCTTACTCCTTGGAAGGAAAGTTATGACCAACCTAGATAGCATATTCAAAAGCAGAGTCATTACTTTGCCAACAAAGGTTCGTCTAGTCAAGGCTGTGGTTTTTCCTGTGGTCATGTATGGATGTGAGAGTTGGACTGTGAAGAAGGCTGAGCATTGAAGAATTGATGCTTTTGAAGTGTGGTGTTGGAGAAGACTCTTGAGAGTCCCTTGGACTGCAAGGAGATCCAACCAGTCCATTCTGAAGGAGATCAGCCCTGGGATTTGTTTGGAAGGAATGATGCTAAAGCTGAAAGTCCAGTACTTTGGCCACCTCATGTGAAGAATTGACTCATTGGAAAAGACTTTGATGCTGGGAGGGATTGGGGGCAGGAGGAGAAGGGGACGACAGAGGATGAGATGGCTGGATGGCATCACTGATTCGCTGGACGTAAGTCTGAGTGAATTCCGAGAGTTGGTGATGGACAGGGAGGCCTGGCGTGCTGCGATTAATGGGGTCGCAAAGAGTTGGACATGACTGAGCGACTGACCTGAAATTAATTTTTTATAAAGTTTTATGCATATGCACATCTATGTCATTTGAGAATTGTAACTAAGAACCTCAGACCTTCTAACTAGGCACAATTTAAATCTTAAACGATTTTTTTTTCTATTCAATCACACAAACAATACTGACTTAATTCTCTTCAGACGCTTTTTTATTTAAACAGCAAAAGTTTCAATAGACAAATTAAAATTAAAAAATAGATATTCATGTTTTTAGAAAAAGAAAGCAGTATTGTTTAAAATTGATATCAGAAGAATTGAAGAGCTTTGATAAAAATTGTTTTTGGCCTATAGCAACTGATACAACTTTTCCAAGTATCTTTTGGAGAAGGCAATGGCACCCCACTCCAGTACTCTTGCCTGGAAAATCTCATGGTCGGAGGAGCCTGGTAGTCTGCAGTCCATGGGGTCGCTAAGAGTCGGACATGACTGAGCGACTTCACTTTCACTTTTCACTTTCATGCATTGGAGAAGGAAATGGCAACCCACTCCAGTGTTCTTGCCTGGAGAATCCCAGGGACAGAGGAGCCTGGTGGGCATGATAAAAATTGATTCTGGCCTATAGTAACTGATACAACTTTTCCACATATCTTTACCAATTAGTAAATTATTTGGACTGCTTAAGAACAACAGGAGAAGGCAATGGCACCCCACTCCAGTACTCTTGCCTGGCAAATCCCATGGATGGAGGAGCCTGGTGGGCTGCAGTCCATGGGGTCGCTGAGGGTCGGACATGACTGAGCGACTTCACTTTCACTTTTCACTTTCATGCATCGAAGGAAATGGCAACCCACTCCAGTGTTCTTGCCTGGAGAATCCCAGGGATGGGGGAGCCTGGTGGGCTGCTATCTATGGGGTCACACAGAGTCGGACACAACTGAAGTGACTTAGCAGCTTAGCAGCAAGAACAACAGTATCAGTGACATTGCTAAAATGTTTGGCTCCATCAATTTTCTAGGAACTTTAAAGGCAATATCATGGACTTTGAATGAAGGACTAGAAGGAAGTGAAGTGAAAGTCGCTAAGTCATGTCCAACTCTTTGGGACCCCAACGACTATATAGTCTATGGAATTCTCTAGGCTAGAATACTGGAGTGGGTAGCCTTTCCCTTCTCCAGGGCATCTTCCCAACCCAGGGATCAAACACAGGTCTCCCGAAATGCAGGCGGATTCTTTACCAACTGAGCCACAAGGGAAGCCCAAGAATACCAGAGGCCTAGCCTAGCCCATGTCCAGCAAATCTTCCTGACCTAGGAATCAAACTGGAGTCTCTTGTATTGCAGGCGGATTCTTTATGAACTGAGCTATCAGGGGTAGCAAATTGATTTTCTCTGTATATGGGGCTATTCTCAGAAGAATTGATTCTTTCCAGATCCTCATTTCAGTGAGCTCGACTTAGTTTAGGATTGCCCAAATATACCTATATTTTTTTTGGATTCAGTCAGTTCAGTCACTCAGTCGTGTCCGACTCTTTGAGACCCCATGAATCTCAGCACGCCAGGCCTCCCTGTCCATCACCAACTCCCGGAGTTTACTCAAACTCATGTCCAACGAGTTGGTGATGCCATCCAGCCATCTTATCCTCTGTTGTCCCCTTGTCCTCCTGCCCCCAATCCCTCCCAGCATCAGGGTCTTTTCCAATGAATCAACTCTTCACATGAAGTGGCCAAAGTATTGGAATTTCAGCTTCAGCATCAGTCCTTCCAATGAACACCCAGGATGATCTCCTTTAGAATAGACTGATTGGATCTCCTTGCCGTCCAAGGGACTTTCAAGAGTCTTCTCCAGCACCACAGTTCAAAAGCATCAATTTTTCGGTGCTCAGCTTTCTTCACATTCCAACTCTCACATTCATACATGACCACTGGAAAAACCATAGCCTTGGCGGACCTTTGTTGGCAAAATAATGTCTCTGCTTGATTATGTTTATCCAGTTTTAGACTTAATTCTGCTTTCTTTTAAAAACTAAATTCTGTAAATTTAGCTGTATGAGCTGAAGTTTGTTGGTATATTAATCAATATAAGAAGAACATTTGACTTGGAAAACTTAATTATTGTTTATAATTTGGTATGAATTGTTTAGGTAAGGTATCTTACATTATCAAAAAAATCAAACATAAACAGTAAAAATGATCCTTATTATTCTGCACTGTGACTTTCTTTTTTTAATATAAATTTATTTAAATTGGAGGCTAATTACTTTACAATATTGTATTGGTTTTGCCATACATCAACATGAATCCACCACAGGTATACATGTGTTGCCCATCCTGAACCCCCCTCCCACCTCCCTCTCTGTACCATCCCTCTGGGTCATCCCAGTGCACCAGCCCCAAGCTTCCTGTATCATGCATCTAACCTGAACTGGCGATTCATTTCATATATGATATTATACATGTTTCAATGCCATTCTCCATCATCCCACCCACTCCTTCTCCCACAGAGTCCAAATGACTGTTCTATACATCTGTGTCTCCTTTGCTGTCTCTCATACAGGGTTATCGTTACCATCTTTCTAAATATATATGCACTGTGACTTTCATGTTACACAAGAATATAGGTAGAGGATGAGATGGTTGGATGGCATCACTGACTCAATCAACAGGAGTTTGAGTAAACTCCAGGAAATGGTGAAGGACAGGAAAGCCTAGCCTGCTGCAGTCCAGGAGTCACAAAGAGTTGGGCGTGATTTAATGACTGAACAACAACAAAGAATAGGTAACAGCAATCACTTTATGTTTCATTCTTGATAATTTGAGTCTTTGATCAATTCTTGAATTTATAAGAATAAATTAGTTTATTAATTTAACACATTTTATTGAAACTACAATAACAAAACATTTACATCACTTGGAAATAAAGCAGTCTGAAAAATTATCATTTTCCTTAATTAATAATATAAAAACATAGTAATTTTAACAACTATACTTTAACTGTATTAAGTCAATATCAAAATCAGTGCATTTATCAAAAAGAAAATGTGTTTCACTGTTAGCTTAGCAATCTACATGAAGAAAGCTGAAAACATATTTACAAAAGATACTATGGAAAGCAATTTTCCACTTGTCTGGATGACAAATAAATGTTACTGATACAATAATGAAACATTCTAGATTAACATTAAAGAACTGCTGTATTAAATTATGAAAGATCTGAAGAGTGCTAAACTGTGTTAAATTAATCAAAGCTATACTTTTAAGCTATATGAGTTTTGCTTGAAAAAAATATATAAAAACTGTATTGAAGAAGTATGCAGGGAATTTTTATGGTTATATAATATTAGCCATTAAACTTAAGGTAAGAACTGAGACATTGTTCTTCTCCTTAGTTATACACATTCTATAAACAAAATTATAAAAATGCACACAAATATGTCAAATGTATGTTTTACAATCATAATTAGTAACAGACTTTAAATTATGTATATTTTAGACTTTGAATATATAATACCTTCATATATATATGTATAATATACAGAATAGTGCATATATATATGAGTATCTAAATAAACACATGGTATTCCAAAAAAGCCTCATGCTTAATAAAAAGTTATGAAAAATTTAAGATATACACTGTGGATATACTACTGTTCATTAAAAAGTATTTTCATGAAAAATTTTATAAATTAAAATTTATCTAGGGCAAATGCATACAGAAGTCGGTAGGTGTAAGGTCTAAAAGTAATAATTCTTAGATACTTCAACACTAATTAGTTTTCTGAGTATAGTCTACACACAAGGAATTTGAATTTTTATGTGTTTTTCCACACAGGGTTCAAGCTGATGCACTTTGTGCATACACGCTCCTATGAGAGACCTTGATGTGTATGTGTGTCTGTGTATGTGTGTGTTTGTATGCAATTGGTAAGATTCTTTCCAGTTTATTATTGCTTTTTTGTTGGTGTAGAGATATAGTGATTTACAATCTCATATTAGTTTCAGGTGTACAACAGAGTGACAGACTTTGTATATATTTTAATTAAAGCTATTATAAAAAATGAATTATACTCTCTGTTCTGTACAATATATTCCTGTAGCTTATTTATTTTGTACATAGTAGTTTGTACCTGTTAATCACCTCCCCCTATCTTGCCTCTCCTACAGTCTGCCTCCCACTGGGAATCACTTGTCTATTCTATACATCCATGAGTCTGTTTTTGTTTATTTATATTCATTCCTTTTTTTTTAGACTCCACATATAAGTGATAACGGATAGTGTTTGTCTCTGTCTGACTTATTTCACTAAGCACACTATGCACCAGGTTTGTCCATGGTATTGCAAATGGTAAAATTTCATTATTCTTTATGGTTGGATAGAATTCCATTGTATATTTATGCCACATCTTCTTTACCCTATCATATGTTGATGGACACTTAGATTATTTCCATATATTGGCTATCATAAACAACGTTGCTATGAACATTGAGGTGCATGTATATTTTCAAACATAGTGTTTTCATCTTCAAATATATACCCAGGAGTGGAATTACTGGATATTTTGGCATTTCTAGTTTTAGTTTTTTCAGGAACCTCCATACTGTTTTCCTCAGTGGCTACACTATTTACATTCCCACCAACAGTGTAAAAGTGTTCCTTTTCTCCACATCCTCACCATCAGTTATTTGTGGTCTTTAAAGCCTCTTGATGAAAGTGAAAGTGGAGAGTGAAAAAGTTGGCTTAAAGCTCAACATTCAGAAAATGAAGATCATGGCATCCAGTCCCACCACTTCATGGGAAATAGATGGGGAGACAGTGGAAACAGTGTCAGACTTTATTTTTCTGGGCTTCAAAATCACTACAGATGGTGACTGCAGCCATGAAATTAAAAGACGCTTACTCTTTGGAAGGAAAGTTATGACCAACCTAGATAGCATATTCAAAAGCAGAGACATTACTTTGCCAACAAAGGTTCGTCTAGTCAGGGCTATGGTTTTTCCTGTGGTCATGTATGGATGTGAGAGTTGGACTGTGAAGAAGGCTGAGCATTGAAGAATTGATGCTTTTGAACTGTGGTGTTGGAGAAGACTCTTGAGAGTCCCTTGGACTGCAAGGAAATCCAACCAGTCCATTCCGAAGGAGATCAGCCTTGGGATTTCTTTGGAAGGAATGATGCTAAAGCTGAAACTCCAGTACTTTGGCCACCTCATGCGAAGAGTTGACTCATTGGAAAAGACTCTGATGCTGGGAGGGATTGGGGGCAAGAGGAGAAGGGGGCGCCAGAGGATGAGATGGCTGGATGGCATCACTGACTCGATGGACGTGAGTCTGAGTGAACTCCAGGAGTTGGTGATGGACAGGGAGGCCTGGCATGCTGCGATTCATGGGGTCGCAATGAGTCAGACACCACTGAGCAATTGAACTGAACTGATATGATAGCCATTCACTGTGGTTTTAATTTTCAATCCCTGATGATTAATAATGTTAGCTATCTTTTCATGTCCTTTTGGCCATCTGTATATCTTCTTGAAAAAATGTCTCTTCAGGTCTTCTGCTCAGTTTTCAATTTAGTTTTCTTTTTTTTCTTATATCTAGTAGTACAAGATTTTATATATTTTGTATATTAACACCTTATATATCAAATCATTTCAAATATATTCTTTCATTCAGTAGGTTTTCTTTTCATTTAGCCATTGGTTTCCATTGCTGTGTAAAATTTTAAAGTTTAATTAGGTTCTTTTTGTTTAGTTTTGCTTTTGCTGCCTTTGTCTTAGGAGACAGATAAAAAAAATATTGTTACTATTTATGTCAGACTGTTCTATTTATATTTTCTCCTTGGAATTTATATTTTCCAGTCTTATATTAAGGATTTTTATCCATTTTGAGTTTACTTTTTATCTGGTATGAGAAAACACTCTAATTTCATTCTTTTACATGTAGCTGTCTAGTTTTCCCCACAACACCTCTAGAAGAGACTGTCTTTTCTCGATTTATTATTAATGCCTAATTTGTTGTAGATTAATTAATCATAATTGAATGAATTTATTTCTGAGCTCTTTATTCTATGCCATTGATCAATGAGTTTATTTTTGTGCCATCATCATACTCTTCTGATTACTCTACTTTTTTTATTATAATTTGAAGTCTAGGTATGTGATACTTCCTGCTCCATTCTTTTTTCTCAAGTTTGTTTTGGCTACTTGTGGCTGACTGCTGTGGATTCTCTGGTAGGTGTGGCTGGCCCCTCATCCAGTTGGTTACCACATCCTCCCTTTATGGAGGTCACTGACTCTGAATCTCTGGGGGTCTTGATGCTGGTCTGATTCACTGGTGGACAGAGCCATGATGGGTGGTTGGGGGGTTGCAGGGCTATGGTACCTTCTTTATATGTTTAGCTGATGAACTTTTCTAGCATAGGGTGGACTTTCTCATCAGTTGCTGCTGCTGTCACTTCAGTCGTGTCTGACTCTGTGAGACCCCATAGATGGCAGCCCACCAGGCTCCCCCATCCCTGGGATTCTCCAGGCAGGAACACTGGAGTGGGTTGCCATGTCCTTCTTCAATGTATGAAAGTGAAAAGTGAAAGTGAAGTCGCTCAGTCGTGTCCGACCGTCAGCAACCCCATGGACTGCAGCCTTCCAGGCTCCTCCGTCCATGGGATTTTCCAGGCAAGAGTACTGGAGTGGGGTGCCATTGCAGTGGGGTGCCATCAGTAGTGACCCTGTAAATAGTTATAATTTCAGTGTTCCTCTGAGAAGAGGTGCGCTCAGAATCTTCTATAAACATCCAGGTTCTTGTTTCTTTTTGAAACATGTTTCAAAAAGTTTCACAGCTGTCAAGACACCTATATCCTCCATCAGATATTCTTGATTTATAGTCCTGTAGTTATAGGATTTCATTTTTAAGTGGAGTAATCTTCATTAACACTCCTATAAAAACATATTCCAAATCATTATTTTTCCAGACAATATATGTTCTCATACATATTTTCAAAAACAACTTATTTTTATTAAACTTCAGCTTTTGTTCTACTAATAAAAATATTATTTTATTATTTTTGCTACACTGTATGACTTGTGGGATGTTAGTTCTCCAACGAAGGACTGAATATAGGCCCTTGGCAGAGAGAACACAGAGAAGAAAATGCAAAGTTTTCTTTCTATTTATTATTTCCCATTATACTAGATACAAATTAATGTTACCATAAATGTAAAATCCCAATGAAAGTATTTTCTCCCCATTAAGTACCAATTCTTTATGTGGACTACATTGGCATATATTCATTTTCTGAGTCTTGGATATATTTCATTACGTGTGTATGTGTGTGCTCGTGTGTCAGTCATGTCCAACTCTTTGCGACCCCATGGTCTGTAACTCACCAGGTTCCTGTGTCCACTGAATTTTTCAGGCAAGAATACTGAAGCAGGTTATAACAATTAAAAGTAAGTTACAATTAAAACAAAATATTATCTATGATAATTATAACTGATGAAATCAGGTCATAAAAAGGTTTTTTTTTAAAAAATAATGTATTTATACACATTATAACATACACTGACATAATAGTTAATTTTTTAATTTATAATTTTTACATTTGATATACAATTTTATATTTAATAAAGATTTATGTTAATATACATTTTAATTTTCAATCTTCCTTTCATTGAATGATAATAATGATTACTTGAAATACTATTACAATACCATTATTATCTACCAGTACTTCTGCATTATGATAGTTTCAGTTAGAACTTAATGTTCTACCAATCATAAGGATGTACTATATGGTTACCCACTCCAGTAGTCTTGCCTGGGAAGTCCACAGACAGAAGAGCCTGGTGGTCTACAGTCCATGGGGTTGGAAAGAGTCAGACATGACTGAAGAACAAACACTTCCTTTCATATCAGCCAAATGTTTACTTATAAACACAGAGGAAATATAATCAGAGCAATTTTAATTATTATTATTATTTTTAATAATAATATTAAATAAATAATACTAAATGATATTATTTATTATAATAAATAATTTTATTATTTATTATATTATTATTAAAATTTCAATTATTTTTTATTCTTTGAATACAGGTATTCTATGCATCATGTACACAGAACCTTTCAATTGTTTCTCATTTTATTTACACAGAGCTCAGTAATTTAATTATTTTGCTTATAACTCCCTGCAGTGGTTGCTTATAACAATCCTGTTGACATAAAAATTGACAATGAATTATGTATAAATAATTAAATGCATATAATACTTTTCATTTATTCTTTTCTACATACTGTCAGTATTTTTGTTTTCATTACTTTGGCAGCTAATATCTTCTGAATTCATTCTATACTCAATTCAAAAGGGTAGATCACTCATCAACTATATTGAAAAGTAAAGGAAATAAATTAACATTTCTTGACTAACAACTGTATCCTGAGGGCCATACTGGATGATTTGTCCTCACTATATCAAAGAATATTTAAAATCATCCACAGAATTTTTTATACCATTCCAGGAATCTGAAAATCATGATGATGTAACCTATCAATGCTTCAATTAACAATTATACCATGCAATATGATCACAAGAGGATAATAATGATATTGTGCACAAATAAAATATAAGAGGGTGGATATGGAAACATATATTGAGATATAGTTTTGTTAAGGATAGATATTATAATGATATTATATAGTTAGCTGAACTAGACACACTTTCAAAATTTATTTATTTTTAATTGAAAGAAAATGGCTTTAGAGTATTGTATTGGTTTCTACCAAACATCAACATGAATAAGCCATAGGTTTACCTAGGTCCATTCCCACTTGAACATCCCTCCTTCTTCCCTCTCCATCCCACCCATCTATGCTGTTCAGCTCAGTTAGGTTAAGTCGTTCATTCGTGTCCGACCCTTTGCAACCCCATAAATCGCAGACACCAGGCCTCCATGTCCATCACCAACTCATGGAGTTCACTCAAACTCATGTCCATCGAGTCGGTGATGCCATCCAGCCATCTCATCCTCTTTCGTCCCCTTCTCCTCCTGCTCCCAATCTCTCCCAGCATCAGAGTCTTTTCCAATGAGCCAACTCTTCATATGAGATGGCCAAAGTTTTGGAGTTTCAGCTTCAGCATCAGTCCTTCCAATGAACACCCAGGATGATCTCCTTTAGAATGGACTAGTTGCATCTCCTTGCAGTCCAAGGGACTCTCAAGAGTCTTCTCCAACACCACAGTTCAAAAGCATCAATTCTTCGGCGCTCAGCTTTCTTCACAGTTCAACTCTCACATCCATACATGAACACTGGAAAATCCATAGCCTTGACTAGACGGACCTTTGTTGGGAAAGTAATGTCTCTGCTTTTTAATATGCTATCTAGGTTGGTCATAACTTTCCTTGCAAGGAGTAAGCATATTTTAATCATGGCTCCAATCACCTCCTGCAGTGATTTTGGAACACAAAAAATTAAGTCTGACACTGTTTCCACTGTTTCCCCATCTATTTCCCATGAAGTGATGGGACCAGATGCCATGATCTTCGTTTTCTGAATGTTGAGCTTTAGAACAACACTTTCACTCTCTTCTTTCACTTTCATCAAGAGCCTCTTTAGTTCCTCTTCACTTTTGCCATAGGGTGGTGTCCTATGCATATCTGAGGTTATTGATATTTCTCCCAGCAATCTTGATTACAGCTTGTGCTACTTCCAGCCCAGCATTTCTCACGATGTACTCTGTATATAAGTTAAATAAGCAGTGTGACAATATACAGCCTTGATGTACTCCTTTTGCTATTTGGAACCAGTCTGTTGTTCCATGTCCAGTTCTAACTGTTTCTTCCTGACCTGCATATAGGTTTCTCAAGAGGCAGGCCAGTGGTATGGTATTCCCATCACTTTCAGAATTTTCCACAGTTTATTGTGATCCACACAGTCAAAGGCTTTGGCATAGTCAATAAAGCAGAAATAGATATTTTTCTGGAACTCTCTTGCTTTTTTGATATCCCAGTGGATGTTGGCAATTTGATCTCTGATTCCTCTGCCTTTTGTAAAACCACCTTGAACATCAGGAAGTTCACCGTTCGTGTACTGCTGAAACCTGGCTTGGAGAATTTTCAGTATTGCTTTACTAGCATGTGAGATGAGTGCAATTGTGCGGTAGTTTGAGCATTCTTTGTCATTGCCTTTCTTTGAGATTGGAATGAAAAATGATATTTTCCAGTCCTGTGGCCACTGCTGAGTTTTCCAAATTTGCTGGCATCTTGAGTGCAGCACTTTCACAGCATCATCTTTCAGGATTTAAAATAGCTCAACTGGAATTCCATCACCTCCACTAGCTTTGTTCATAGTGATGCTTTCTAAGGCTCACTTGACTTCACATTCCAGGATGTCTGGCTCGAGGTCAGTGATCACACCATCGTGATTATCTTGGTGGTGAAGATCTCTTTGTACAGTTCTTCTGTGTATTCTTGCCACCTCTTAATATATTCTGCTTCTATTAGGTCCATATCATTTCTGTCTTTTATCCAGCCCATCTTTGCATGAAATATTCCCTTGGTATCTCTAATTTTCTTGATGAGATCTCCAGTCTTTCCCATTCTGTTGTTTTCCTCTATTTCTTTGCATTGATTGCTGAGGAAGGCTTTCTTATCTCTCCTTCATATTCTTTGGAATTCTGCATTCAGATGTTTATATCTTTCCTATTCTCCTTTACTTTTCTCTCTTCTTTTCACAGATATTTGTAAGGCCTCACCAGACAGCCATTTTGCTTTTTTGCATTTCTTTTTCTTGGGGATGGTCTTGATCCCTGTCTCCTGTAGAATGTCATGAACCTCTGTCCATAGTTCATCAGGCACTCTGTCTATTAGATCTAGTCCATTAAATCTATTTCTCACTTCTACTGTGTAATCATAAGAGATTTGATTTAGGTCATACCTGAATGGTCTAGTAGTTTTCCCTACATTCTTCAATTTAAGTCTGAATTTGGTAATAAGGAGTTCATGATCTGAGCCACAGTCAGCTCCTGGTCTTGTTTTTGCTGACTGTGTAGAGCTTCTCCATCTTTGGCTGCAAAGAATATAATCAATCTGATTTCGGTGTCAACCATCTGGTGATGTCCATGTGTAGAGTCTTCTCTTGTGTTATTGGAAGATGGTGTTTGCTATGACCAGTGTGTTCTCTTGGCAAAACTCTGTTAGCCTTTGCCCTGCTTCATTCTGTACTCCAAGGCCAAATTTGCCTGTTACTCCAGGTGTTTCTTGACTTCCTACTTTTGCATTCTAGTACCCTATAATTAAAAGGACATCTTTTTTGGGTGTTAGTTCTAAAAAGATCTTGTAGGTCTTCATAGAACCATTCAACTTCAGCTTCTTCAGTGTTCCTGGTTGGGGTATAGGCTTGGATTACTGTGATATTGAATGATTTGCCTTGGAAACGAACAGAGATCATTCTGTTGTGTTTGAGGTTGCATCCAAGTACTGCATTTTGGAGTCTTTTGTTGACCATGATGGCCACTCCATTTCTTCTAAGGGATTCCTGCCCACAATAGTAGATATAATGGTCATCTGAGTTAAATTCACCCATTCCAGTCCATTTTAGTCAGCTGATTCTTAGAATGTTGATGTTCACTCTTGCCATCTCCTGTTTGACCACTTCCAATTTGCCTTGATTCATGGACCTGACATTCCAGGTTCCTATGTAATATTGCTCTTTACAGCATCGGATCTTCCTTCTATTACCAGTCACATCAACAAGTGGGTATTGTTTTTGCTTTGGCTTCATCCCTTCATTTTTTCTGGAGTTATTTCTCCACTGATCTCCAGTAGCATATTGGGCACCTACCGACTTGGGGAGTTCCTCTTTCAGTATCCTATCATTTTGCCTTTTCATACTGTTCATGGGCTTCTCAAGGCAAGAATAGTGAAGTGGTTTACCATTCCCTTTTCCAGTGGACCACCTTCTGTCAGACCTCTCCACCATGACCTGTCCGTCTTGGGTGGCCCCACACAGCATGGCTTAGTTTCATTGAGTTAGACAAGGCTGTGGTCCATGTGATCAGATTGGCTAGTTTTCTGTGATTATGGTTTCAGTGTGTCTGCCCTCTGATGCCCTCTTGCCACACCTACCATCTTACTTGGGTTTCTCTTATCTTGGTCATGGGGTATCCCTTCACGCTGCTCCTTACCTTGGACGAGGGGTATCTCCTCAGGGCCGCCCCTCCTGACCTTGAACGTGGAGTAGCTCCTCTTGGCCCTCCTGTGCCCACTCAGCCACCACTCCTTGGATGTGGGGTTGCTCCTCTCGGCCACCGCCCCTGACCTCTATACTGTTACAGACCCCCAGTTTGAGTTCCCAGAGTCATACAGCAAATTCCCATTGAGTATCTACTTTATACATGGGCACCCCACTCCAGTACTCTTGCCTGGAAAATCCCGTGGACAGAGGAGCCTGGTAGGCTGCAGTCCATGGGGTCGCTAGGAGTCGGACACGACTGAGCCACTTCACTTTCACTTTTCACTTCCATGCATTGGAGAAGGAAATGGCAACCCACTCCAGTGATCTTGCCTGGAGAATCCCAGGGACGGGGGAGCCTGTTGGGCTGCTGTCTATGGGGTCGCACAGAGTCGGACATGACTGAAGTGACTTAGCTATGTATGTTTCTATGTTACTCTCTCCCTACATCCCACTCTCTCCTTCCTCCCCCTACCAGCACCATCTTTCTAGACTCCATGTATATGCGACAGCATATGATATTGTTTTTTCTCTTTCTGAACTAAATACATTTTAAAGAGAGATAATATAGTGCAATGAGATGAAACACTGGTTGAGTGAAAAATATATGGTCAACTCTTGTTAAGTGAATATTAGAAATAGATTTTCCTACTTTGTGCAAAGGCTTAGGACTATTCATAAGCCTCTGGGGCAAAATTAAAAGTAACAATATGGGAACACTAATCTGCTATCATTCTTTATAGATAATTGATAGCATGTGACCTACTATTTTGGTAAATAATATTTACTGATAAGAATTTAGCCATTTGTCCATATAGAATTTCAATTAGAATGATTCTATCAAATATATATATTTATATATTTGTGTATGTATGTGTGTGTGTATATATATATATACACATACACACAATTCCAGACATTGAAACAATTGTCAGAGTGATTTAAGCATAACTGGATCTCTTTTCTAACTTGCTGATAAATGAAGTTTAGTAAATTGATCTATTAACTAAATGATCATTTAAAGCAATGGAAAGTAGAGCCACCAAAATTCTATTTAACACATTAACTAATGAGAGAGAATCAGAGTAGGAAAACATACAATGGATAAGATTGATTTACTATGCAGGGAAATGACTCCATGATAATATTTTTAATCTGGAGTGAGACACCTAAAACTATGTTTAGATTAAAAATGTAATCAGTTAAAACATTGACGAGAAGCTTTTTTTTTTTTTTTTAAGAATATTTTAAAGAGCATAGCATTTGGAAGACAGATTACTTTTAAGATTTATTATTATATTTTCATTAAACATAATGTAGAATATGTGAGTTAAGGTATTCCATTTAGCTCAGGTATCCCTTAAAAGACTGCCACAATTTATACTCTAATGTGTATTGAGTAACTAAACAAATTTATTTTAGGGTACATATAAAATTCTATTTTGTTTGCTTTCTATGTTCTGAGACTGAACTATTGATCATATATATCAGGATGATAAGATATCTAAATAAACATCATTTATAATATATATTGACTATAAATCATGTAAGACAATGCAAGCTTACTTTCAAAAATTCACCAGGCAATAAACACTCACTAAAGAAATTAAAAATTCTTCTCATAAGTCTCTGAAGGAAAAAAAAAAGTGTTTATTTCAAAAAATTCTGTTAAAGAAGAAAAGTAATTTTCAAGTAAGACTGCAAACCATGTATCCAAAATACTAAGCAGTTTTGTTATTTTATTTATAAGGTACCAAGTACAAAAACTTACCAGCATTCTGTTAACTTGCAATAGTTCAGTGATTTCTGTACGGACCAGTACTAGAAAAAAGCTAAGAAATACTATTACCTTTGTCAGTGTTGATTCTGGCAAGTCAACATGGATAACTATTACTATGAATTCTAGGACTTAATATAAGGCTTTGATTCCTTACTTGTCAACCAAATCTCTCATCTTTCTCTAACAATAAATTCAACTTTATTAAGAAATTGATGTGTTCTCCAAATCACTTGCTCTTTTGGGATTTTAATTATTTTTCTTGTTTCAAATCTTAAATTATCTTTAGAGTCTTCAAAGCCTCACTACTTTTTAATATTAATTATGTTCATAGATTATATAGAAATAGTTTATATTGCATACAGCTTTAAAATACTTCATGCTTTCTCCTAAATACATTCCTAAAAATATTGATTTCAATGCAGCTTGAAGAACTGATTTCACTCTCCATTCAAGTCTACTATATAAAGATTCCATATATTCTGCTCTTGTCTGTTGAATGCAATGTATCTTTGCAAACATAAAAAATCTGATTCTTCTTGGCACTTGTCTCTAATAAAGGCTGAAAGTGTAGTTAGTTAATTTACTGTGTTTAACACCTAAGACTAAATTATGAAAGATAAAATGATTTCTAGAACTGAAAAAGAAAAATAGCTTTATTTTAAATTATGAATGATATTTTAAACTCAAATCATTTTTACTTTTAGTTATTTCATGATTAAATAATATTCACTATGTTAATATTCTAAGTGTGTAGTATGAATATTCTGATGTCTTTTAGGCCCTAACTTTTATTTTTGTAGTTACATATAAGAAATATATTATTTTCATTAACAACATTTACTTATTGTTTCTTTCATTTCACAAATATTTATTGACTACTTATAAGGTGCTGGATATTGTTTAGTGTACAGGGCTAACAGAAGCAAGGGCTTCCCTGATAGTTTAGTTGGTAAGAATCCACCTGCAATGCAGGAGACCCCAGTTTGATTCCTGGGTCAGGAAGATGCCCTGGAGAAGGGATAGGCTACCCATTCCAGTATTCCTGGGCTTCCCTTGTGACTCAGATGGTAAAGAATCCACCTGAAATGCAGCAAACAAGATAAGCCTTTGTATTTTATATCTTTATTAAGACATTTTTACTATTTAATTCTTTGGTGCATATCTTTATTGTTTGGTATTATAATACCATTAATAACCTCAAAATTAAGCTAAGGCCTTCATATGTAAGTCACTGATATTTTAATTTTAACTTATACTTGTTTATCTTTAAGTATATTGTTTTCACCACACATATTTTTAAAATACTTATCAAATAAACATAGTTTTTATACCTGAGGAAAAGAACAATCTCATTGCATATACCTACAAAATTAATAGTAGTGCAAAAATTATGCACAACTAGCAAAACTAGCAAAATTAATGTGCTGATTCTAACCAGATTTGCAAAAATGCAAATATTGCAGTTTTATCTCATAGTTTAAAGAGATAAATTTCAAGAAAACAGCAATACTTCTTTCTTATAAAAGATTAGTAAGCTTAAATAATTCTTGATACTAAAATATTTGTTACAACAAAATATACAGAAACCATTTGTCAGAGACTTTGGGTTTCCTTCAAGTAGATATACACTTTCTAAATTGTATGACATAAGAATATATATATTTGTATTTATATACTTACAGGACCATTACTGTTCACATTTTTACAAATACTACTGAACTTAAATATAGGAGCGTATAATTTTGAACAATACATGTTACAACTTAACTACTTAATACTCATTAAATTACTTGTTTGGATGAGATAAAAATCTAATATTATAACTGGTTACAAAAATACAGTAACAAATTAGAATCTAAATTAGTAATGTATTGAACATGTTTTAAGAATATTAAAGGAAACCACATCTATATAATAACAAAAAAATTTAACTGGACTAGGTTTCATTATTAGTGATATAAGAAGTGCTTGCTGCTGCTGCTAAGTCACTTCAGTCGTGTCCGACTCTGTGCGACCCCATAGATGGCAGCCACCAGGCTCCGCCGTCCCTGGGATTCTCCAGGCAAGAACACTGGAGAGGGTTGCCATTTCCTTCTCCAATGCATGAAAGGGAAAAGTGAAAGTGAAGTTGCTCAGTCGTGTCCGACTGTTTGCGACCCCATGGACTGCAGCCCACCAGGCTCCTCTGTCCATGGGATTTTCCAGGCAAGAATACTGGAGTGGTTAGGTGTGCTATAAACTGTACATTTCTTTTGAAATAAGAAAAAGGAAGAAATTATCTCCTTTAAAATTCACACTAATGTGAGGAAGATAATTGTTATTATGTTTACAGTTAGAAAAAGCATTTTATCACAGGTCTCTACATAATTGTGTTCGTATAGAAACATTTAAGACACGGATAAAATGGTAAAGATCAAAACAGGATTAATATTTTAAGAAAAAATTATCCAGAGGAGTTACATGAGAAGTAACATAAAACAGATATGATATTAAATTAAATATCAAGAGATAAGAGGCTTTCTTCCTTTTTAAATTAACTTTGTGAGATTAGTTACATAAAACATTAGTTTTGAAAAGGATCTGTTCAAGAAGTAAAAGAAAACATAAAATGAAAGAAAAACAAGAAAAGAACAAGAATAAAACTCAGAACATTTTAACTGAAGATAGGTTACAATTAAACTTGATATTAATTACATAGAAATTGGAGGCTGAAGATAAAGATTAGAAAAGTTCCTAGCAGGCAGGTAGCAGCTGCGATTTTCTACCTAGAGTATTATCTAACTGATAGAGTAGCCATACAAAGGTTAGGGAAGATATGTCTATATCTGTGTCTGTATCTATATCTTAATCTGGATCTAGATAAATATATAGGTATAATGGGACTTGTAAATATATATATGAGTAATAGAAAATACGGTGCAGTGGTAAGAGAAAAAAAAAAAAACACCTCAAAATCAAACAGTAGGCATTAAGGAAGGTATCAAAAGATAAGGGAGATAAACAATAAGAAATATTCATTGGAAGGGATAAACTTGTGGAAGAAAATAAAGGTAATTCAAGAGAAGGATAAAAACAGTAAGAATTTACAGTCAGTCAAATTGTGTCTCTTATTGATTTAGTTCATTTACTGCAAATAAGAAATATAGCAATGCTGATTACAGTTGAGAATTGTAAAGTGTCTGAGAGAAATTTGAGGTGTGTGACTAAAGTAAGACTATAGTCTTAAAAGATGATGCTGTTAAAGTGTTGCACTCAATATGCCAATAAATTTGGAAAACTCAGCAGTGGCCATAGGAATGGAAAAAGTCAGTATTCATTCTAATCCTAAGAAAGGCAATGCCAAAGAACGTTCAAACTACTGCACAATGGCACTCATTTAACTCACACTAGCAAAGTAAAGCTCAAAATTCTCCAAGAGAGGCTTCAACAGGATGAGAACTTCCAGATGTTCAAGCTGGATTTAGAAAAGGCAGAGGGACCAGAGATCAAATTGCCAACATCTTTTGGGTCATCAAAAAACCAAGAAAGTTCCAGGAAAACATCTACTTCTGCTTTATTGACTACGCCAAAGCCTTTGACTGTGTGAATCACAACAAACTGTGGAAAATACTTCAAGAGATGGGATTACCATACCGCCTTACCTGCCTCCTGAGAAATCTGTATGCAGGTCAAGAAGCAACAGCTAGAACCAGATAGGGAACAACAGACTGGTTTCAAAATGAGAAAGCAGTACGTCAAGGCTTTATATTGTCACACTGCTTATTTAACCTATATGCAGAGTACATCAGACGAAATATCAGGCTGGATGAAGCACAAGCTGGAATCGAGTTTGCCGGGAGAAATATCAATAATCTCAGATATGCAGATGACACCACCCTTATGGCAGAAAGTGAAGAGCAACTGAAGAGCCTCTTGATTAAAGTGAAAGAGGAGAGGGAAAAAGCTGGCTTAAAACTAAACATTCAAAAAAATAATAATAAGATCATGTCATCTGGTCCCATCACTCCATGGCAAATAGATGCGAAAACAGTGGAAACAGTGACAGACTTTATATTCTTGGGCTCCAAAATCACTGCAGATGGTGACTGCAGCCATGAAATTAAAAGACTCTTGCTCACTGGAAGAAAAGCTATGACCAACCAAGACAGCTTATTAAAAAGCAGAGACATTACTTTGCCAATAAAGGTCCATCTAGTCAAAGCTAGGTTTTTTTTCCAGTAGTCAAGTATGAATGTGAGAGGTAGACCATAAAGAAGGCTGAACGCCAAAGAATTAATGCTTTTGAACTGTGGTGTTGGAGAAGACTCTTGAGAGTCCCTTGGACTGCAGGGCAATCCAACCAGTCAATCCTAAAAGAAATCAGTCCTGAATATTCCATTGGAAGGAATGATGCTGAAGCTGAAGCTCCAATACATTGGGTACCTGAAGTGCAGAACTGACTCATTGGAAAAGGCCTGATGCTGGGAAAGACTGAAGACAGGAGGAAAAGGGGATGACAGAGGATGAGATGGTTGAATGGCATCACCAACTCGATGGACATGAGTTTGAGTAAACTCCGGGTGTTGGTGATTGACAGGGAAGCCTGGCATGCTGTAGTCCATGGGGTCACAAAGAGTAAGACACGACTGATTTCTGCTTTCTTGACTTGGCCAAAGCCTTTGACTGTGTGGATCACAATAAACTGTGGAAAATTCTGAAAGAGATGGGAATACCAGACCACCTGATCTGCCTCTTGAGAAATCTGTATGCAGGTCAGGAAGCAACAGTTAAAACTGGACATGGAACAACAGACTGGTTCCAAATAGGAAAAGGAGTACGTCAAGGCTGTGTATTGTCACCCTGCTTATTTAACTTATATGCAGAGTACATCATGAGAAACTCTGGACTGGAAGAAACACAAGCTGGAATCAAGATTGCCAGGAGAAATATCAATAACCTCAGATATGCAGATGACACCACCCTTATGGCAGAAAGTGAAGAGGAACTAAAAAGCCTCTTGATGAAAGTGAAAGTGGAGAGTGAAAAAGTTGGCTTAAAGCTCAACATTCAGAAAATGAAGATCATGGCATCCAGTCCCACCACTTCATGGGAAATAGATGGGGAAACAGTGGAAACAGTGTCAGACTTTATTTTTCTGGGCTCCAAAATCACTCCAGATGGTGACTGCAGCCATGAAATTAAAAGACGCTTACTCCTTGGAAGGAAAGTTATGACCAACCTAGATAGCATATTCAAAAGCAGAGGCATTACTTTGCCAGCAAAGGTCAGGCTAGTCAAGGCTATGGTTTTTCCTGTGGTCATGTATGGATGTGAGAGTTGGACTGTGAAGAAGGCTTAGCACTGAAGAATTGATGCTTTTGAACTGTGGTGTTGGAGAAGACTCTTGAGAGTCCCTTGGACTGCAAGGAGATCCAAACCAGTCCATTATGAAGGAGATCATCCCTGGGCTTTCTTTGGAAGGAATGATGCTAAAGCTGAAACTCCAATACTTTGGCCACCTCATGTGAAGAGTTGACTCATTGGAAAAGACTCTGATGCTGGGAGGGATTGGGGGCAGGAGGAGAAGGGGACGACAGAAGATGAGATGGCATTACTGACTCGATGGATGTGGCTCTGAGTGAACTCCGGGAGTTGGTGATGGACAGGGAGGCCTGGCGTGCTGTGATTCATGGGGTCACAAAGAGTTAGACACGACTGAGTGACTGAACTGAACTGAAAACAAGACTCTTGTTTATTTTGTTTTGCTGTTATTCAGTCACCAAATCATCTCCAACTCTTTGTGATCCCATCATAAGGAGCACTCCAGGCTTGCCTGTCCTTCACTATCTCCCAGAATTTGCTCAGTTTCATGTCCATTGATTCAGTGATTTCTATCTAACAATCTCATCCTCTGTCACCCCCTTCTCCTTTTGCCTTCAATCTTTTTCAGTATCAGGGTCTTTCCCAATGAGTCAGCTCTTCACATTATGAGGTCAAACTGCTGGAGCATCAGCTTCAACATCAGTCCTTCCAGTGAATAACCATGGTAGATATCCTTTAGGATTGACTGGTTTGAACTCTTTGCTGTCCAAGGGATTCTCAAGAGTCTCCTCCAGCACCACAATTTGAAAGCATAATTCTTCACCACTGAGCCTTCTTTATGGTCCAAATCTCACACCCCTATATGACTACTGGAAAAACCATAGCTTTGAGTTTACAAACCTTTGTCGGCAAAGTGATATCTCTGCTTTTTAATACACTTTCTAGGTCTGTCATAGCTTTCCCACATAATTTCATGGCTTCAGTTCCTGTCCACAGTGATTTTGGAGTCTGAGAAAATAAAATTTGTCACTGCTTCCACTTTTCCCCTTTCTATTTGCCATGAAATGATGGGGTCAGATGACCTGATCTTAGTTTTTTAAATGTTGAGTTCCAAGCCAGCTTTTCCAGTCTCCTTTCACTGTCACCATCACTTTCTGCCATTAGAGTGGTATTATCTGCATATCAAAGGTTGTTAATATATGCCCTGACATTTTCAATTCCAGCTTGTGATTCATCCAGCCTGACATTTCACCTGAGGTACTCTGTATATGTTAAACAAGCAGGGTGAAAATATACAGTCTTGTCATACTCCTTTCCCAGTTTCAGCCAGTCATTTTTTCCATGTCCAGTTCTAACTGTTGCTTCCTGATCTGTATACAGGTTTCTTAGGAGACAGGTAAGGTGGTCTGGTATTCCCATTTTTTTATTGTAGTTGCCATTTGAAATAATTTCATATGAACGTGGCAATGCCAAAATTAACTTTTTAAAAGATTTATTTATTATTTTTGACCACACTGAGTCTTTTTTGCTGTGAGGGCTTTTCTCTAGTTGCAGAGACCAGGGGCTACTCTCCAGTTGCAGTGCACAGGATTTTCATTGCTTTGGCTTCTCTTCCTTCAGACCACGGGCTCTAGTGTGTGTGTACTTCAATAATTGTAGCACATGGGCTCTGTAGTTGTGGCTTGAGGCTCTAGAAGACAGACTGTGGCATACAGGCTTCATTGCTCTGCCACATGTAGGATTCCCAGTTCATGATCCACAGCCTTGTTGAGACAGGGGGGCTTGCATAACTCAGTGAAGCTATGGGTCATGCCACCCAGGACTACCCAAAAAAGAGGGGTCTTGTAAAGAGTTCTCACCAAATGTGGCCCACTGGAGAAGGAAATGGCAACCAATTCCAGTATTCTTGCCTGGAGAATGCCATGGACAATATGAAAAGGCAAAATAATATGACACTGGAAGATGAGTGCCCTGGTCAAAAGGTGTCCATTATTCTACTGTGGAAGAGCATAAAAGTGAAAGTGAAATGGACTGTCCATGGAATTATCTAGGCCAGGATATGGGAGTGGGTAGCCTTTCTCTTCTCCAGGGGATCTTCCCAACCCAGGGATCAAACCCAGGTCTCCCACATTATGGGCGGATTCTTTACCAGCTGAGCCACAAGAGGAGCCCAAGAATACTGGAGAGGGTAGCCTATCCCTTCTCCAGCAGATCTTCCCAACCCAGGAATTTAACGGTAGTCTCATGCACTGCACGCAGATTCTTTACCAATTGATCTGTTAGAGAAGAGCAGAAGGCAATTACTAATAGCTCCAGAAAGAATGAAGAAACTGGGCCAGAGTAGAAATGATGCTCAGCTGTGGATGTGTCTTGTGGTGAAAGTAAAGTCTGATGCTGTTAAGAACAGTATTGCATAGGAACCTGGAATGTTAGGTCCATGAATTCAACATGGTCAGGTAGGAAATGGCAAGAGTGAACATCAACATCTTAGGAATTAGTGAACTAAAATTAATGGGAATAGGCAAATTTAATTCAGATGACCATTATATCTACTACTGTGGAGAAGAATCCCTCAGAAGGAATGGAGTAGCCCTCATAGCCAACAGACAGGTCTGAAATGCAGTACTTTGGTACAATCTCAAAAACAATAGAATGATACTGGTTCATTTCCAAGGCAAACCATTCAACATTACAGTAATTCAAGTCTATGCCCCAACCACTGATGCCAAAGAAGCTGACGTTGACTGGAAATGTGAAGACCCACAATATAATCTAGAACTAACATGAAGCAGGACAAAGGGTAACAGAGTTTTGTCAAGAGAATAACACTAGACAAAGAAAACACTCATTTCCAACAACAAAAGAGATGCCTCTACACATGGACATCACCAAATAATTAATACTGAATCACATTTATTATGTTCTTCACAGCCAAAGATGGAGAAGCTATATATGGTCAGCAAAAACAAGACCTGGAGATGACGGTGGCTCAGATCATCAGCTTCTTATGGCAAGATTCAGACTTAAATTCATGAAAGTAGGGAAAACCACTGGGTCATTCAGGTATGACTTAAATCAAATCCCTTATACAGTGGAGGTGACAGGTAGATTCAAGAGATTAGGTCTCATAGACAGAGTGCCTGAATAACTATGGACAGAGGTTCATAAATTGGACGAGGCAAAAAAAGCATCCCAAAGAAAAAGAAATTAAGAAGGCAATGTCACTGTATGAGCAGGCTTAACAAATAGCTGTGGAAAGAAGAGAAGTGAAAGGCAAATGAGAAAGGAAAAGATATACTCAACTGAATGCAGAGGTCCAGAGGAAGCAAGGAGAGTTAAGAAGACATTTTTAAATGAACAATTCAAAGAAATAGAGGAACACAAAGAATGAGAAAAACTAGCAATCTCTTTAAGAAAATTGGAGATATCAAGGAAAAATTTCATGCAACAATAGGCACAATAAAGGACAGAAATATAAGGACCTAACAGAAGCAGAAGAGATTGAAAGAGGTGGCAAGACTACCCACCTCCCCCCAAAACAAAAGAAACTAATCAAAGAAGGCCTTAATGACGTGGATAACCACAACGTGTGGTTACTCATCTAGAGTCAGATATCCTGGAGTGTAAAGTCAAGTAGGCCTCGGGAAGCATTACAACAAACAAAGCTAGTAGGGATGATGGAATTCTAGCTGAGCTATTTAAAAGCGTAAAAAAGTAATGCTGCTAAAATGCTGCACTAATTATGTCAGCAAATTTAGAAAACAGTGTTAGCCCCAGGACCGGAAAGTTTCAGTTTTCCTTCAAATTCCAAAGAAGGATAATGCTAAAGAATGTTCAAACTATAGTACAATTGCACTCATTTCATATCCTAGCAAGGTTTTGCTAAAATATATTTCAAGCTAGGCTTCATCAAAACGTGAACCAAGAACTTCCAGATGTACAGGCTATGTTTCAAAAAGGGAAAGGAACCAGAGATCAAATTGCCAACATTCATTGGCTCTTGCAGAAAGCAAGGGAGTGAGTTCTAGAAAAACATCTACCTCTGCTTCGTTGACTACACTATGGTTTTTCCAGTGGTCATGTATGGATGTAGAGTTGGACTGTGAAGAAGGCTGAGCACTGAAGAATTGATGCTTTTGAAGTGTGGTGTTGGAGAAGACTCTTGAGAGTCCCTTGGACTGCAAGGAGATCCAACCAGTCCATTCTGAAGGAGATCAGCCCTGGGATTTCTTTGGAAGGAATGATGCTAAAGCTGAAACTCCAATACTTCGGCCACCTCATGCAAAGAGTTGACTCGTTAGAAAAGACTCTGATGCTGGAGGGACTTGGGGCAGGAGGAGAAGGGGACGACAGAGGATGAGATGGCTGGATGGCATCACTGACTCGATGGATGTGAGTCTGAGTGAACTCCAGGAGTTGGTGATGGACAGGGAGGCCTGGCGTGCTGCAATTCATGGGGTTGCAAAGAGTCGGACATGACTAAGCGACTGAACTGAACTGAACTGAAAGCCTTTGTGTGGATCACAACAAACTGGAAAATTCTTAAAGAGATGGGAGTACTAGACCACCTTACCTGTTTCCTGAGAAACCTGTATGTGTGTCAAGAAGCAAGAGTTAGAGCCACATATGGAACAACTGACTGGTTCAGAATTGGGTAAGGACTATGATAAGGCTGTGCTTTGCTTATTTAACTTATATAAATTATAAGAACATCATGGGAAATGCTGGCCTGGATGAATCACCAACTGGAATTAATACTGCCTGGAGAAATATCAGCAATCTCAGATATACAGATGATACAACTCTAATGACAGTAATTGAAGAGGAACTAAAGAGCCTCCTGATGAAGGGGAAAGAGGAGAGTGAAAAACCTGGCTTAAAATTCAGCTTTCAAAAAAATAAGACCATAGCATTTGGTCCTATCACTTCATGATAAACATAAGAGGAAAAAGTGGAAGTAGTGACAGTTTTTAATTTCTTGGGCTCCAAAATCACTGTGGACAGTGACTGCAGCCATGAAATTTAAAGACACTTACTCCTTGGAAGGAAGCTATGACAAATCAATAGACAGTGTATTAAAAGAGAGACATCACTTTGCCAACAAAAGTCCCTATACTCAAAGCTATTATTTTTCCAGTAGTCATGTCCAGATGTGAGGATTGGACCATAACAAAGACTGAGTGCAGGAGAATTCATGCTTTCAAATTGTGGGGCTGGAGAAGAGTCTTGAGAGTCCCTTGGACTGCAAGATCAATCCAGTCAATTCTAAAGGAACTCAACTCTGGATATTCATTGGAAGGACTGATGCTGAAGCTGAAGCATCAATACCTGATGGCAAGAGCCAATTCATTGGAAAAGACCTTGATGCCAGGAAAGATAGAGGACAGGAGGAGGAGGAGTGACAGAGGATGAGATAACTAGATAGCATCATCGACTCAATGGAGATGAATTTTAGCAAACTTCCAGAGACAGTGGAAGATAGGGGAGTCTGGCATGCTACAGTCCATGGGGTCACAGAGTTGAACATGACTAGCAACTGGACAACAATAACAATGGGCATCTTCCAGGATCAGGGATGGAATCTGTGTCTCCTGAACTATCAGACTGATTCTTTACCACTGACCACCAGGGAAGCCTCTTAGATTTATTTATTATAAACAGGAATTTTTTTTTATATTTCAGTTTAAAAAACGATATCTAATGATGATATTTAAGCATACATATTTCATTATATATATGTGTGTGTGTGTGTGTGTGTGTGTGTGTGTGTATACACACATATATTCTTTTTAAAGAAATTTCAAACCAGACATCCCTGTTCTGAAAACAAGCACACAACGTCATTCCTCCCACACTAAATACACTTATAAAACCTAAATAAAAAATGTGCTACATCTATTTGAGGAAAAACTTAAAATTCAAAGTACTAAAGGAATGGTAGTGAATTTCACATTTTTCCCCCCATAGGTATTCACCAGCGTGAAACTCAGAAATGCAGAGAGAGGTCCCAAGAAACTGTAGAAATGGAAACTCTTAAACTCATAGAGAATTTTTTAAAATCTCTATTTTTTTTCCTCACTTTTTTCTACATTTACTTGTATCCCATACTTCAGGCATTTCTATGCTAAGTGTGACAGTGGCAAATATAAGTAGGTAACCGAAGGGACAAAAACTCTAAAAGATGAAATTTTTCTCTGTTAGATCAATCAGTGGTTCCAAGAAAGCTGAATAAAATTCATTGCTTTCTTCCTTTGTTTTCCAGACTCTGAATTTCAACTGTAGAAGTGAGAGCTTCAGCTTATAGAGCCTAAAAGGACAGACCAAACAAATCAAGTAATACAGAAATAGCAAAGACAGAAGAGCTTAGGGAAATCAAGCCTGTTTATGAATCTGCCTGCTTCATACAACCTGGCCATGTGTGGATATGTCCCTACTTAGGATGCAAGACTTTGAAAACTGAGGAAATGGTTAGACGTCCACACAGCGGGTAAGCCTGGACACTTGATGGAGCAGAAACAACAGCATTGTTTTCAAACTGAACTCATACTGAAACTACTGCCTATAGAATGTCAGTTGGACCTTGAGGGCCTGAAACAAACAAGGTCAAGTGTCAAGTGCCTGATAAACATATAAAAATTCTTTATACCTTTTTAAGATCCTTATGAAGTAATCTTCAAAATGCTAGAACCAAAAATTTTAAACATACAAAGGACCATGAAAATTGCAACTTGCATGTGAAAAAATAGTTAACAGATGTTAAGGAAGTAGACAGATGTTGGCATTATCTAACAAATGTAGCTTTCTCTTTCTTTCTTATTTTTTAAATAATGAAATTATGAGAGTACATTGACAAAAGACTTGGAAAAGACAGAACAAAGTTACTTATAGTTGCACTATATATTACAATTATTTTTATTTTTTTAATTTTATTTTATTTTTAAACTTTACAAAATTGTATTAGTTTTGCCAAATATCAAAATGAATCTGCCACAGGTATACATGTGTTCCCCATCCTGAACCCTCCTCCCTCCTCCTTCCCCATACCATCCCTCTGGGTCGTCCCAGTGCACTAGCCCCAAGCATCCAGTATCGTGCATCAAACCTGGACTGGCAACTTGTTTCATACATGATATTATACATGTTTCAATGCCATTCTCCCAAATCTTCCCAGCCTCTCCCTCTCCCACAGAGTCTATAAAACTGTTCTATACATCAGTGTCTCTTTTGCTGTCTCGTACACAGGGTTATTGTTACCGTCTTTCTAAATTCCATATATATGCGTTAGTATACTGTATTGGTGTTTTTCTTCCTGGCTTACTTCACTCTGTATAATAGGCTCCAGTTTCATCCACCTCATTAGAACTGATTCAAATGTATTCTTTTTAATGGCTGAGTAATACTCCATTGTGTATATGTATTTTATTTTATTTTTTTTAATTTTATTTTATTTTTAAACTTTACAATATTGTATTCATTTTGCCAAATATCGAAATGAATCCGCCACAGGTATACCTGTGTTCCCCATCCTGAACCCTCCTCCCTCCTCCCTCACCATACCCTCCCTCTGGGTCGTCCCAGTGCACCAGCCCCAAGCATCCAGTATCGTGCATTGAACCTGGACTGGCGACTCGTTTCATACATGATATTATACATGTTTCAATGCCATTTCCCCCAATCTCCCCACCCTCTCCCTCTCCCACAGAGTCCATAAGACTGATCTATACATCAGTGTCTCTTTTGCTGTCTTGTACACAGGGTTATTGTTACCATTTTTCTAAATTCCATATATATGCATTAGTATACTGTATTGGTGTTTTTCTTTCTGGCTTACTTTACTCTGTATAATAGGCTCCAGTTTCATCCACCTCATTAGAACTGATTCAAATGTATTCTTTTTAATGGCTGAGTAATACTCCATTGTGTATATGTACCACTGCTTTCTTATCCATTCATCTGCTGATAGACATCTAGGTTGCTTCCATGTCCTGGCTATTATAAACAGTGCTGCGATGAACATTGGGGTACACGTGTCTCTTTCCCTTCTGGTTTCCTCAGTGTGTATGCCCAGCAGTGGGATTGCTGGATCATAAGGCAGTTCTATTTCCAGTTTTTTAAGGAATCTCCACACTGTTCTCCATAGTGGTTGTACTAGTTTGCATTCCCACCAACAGTGTAAGAGAGTTCCCTTTTCTGCACAACCTCTCCAGCATTTATTGCTTGTAGACTTTTGGATCGCAGCCATTCTGACTGGTGTGAAATGGTACCTCATAGTGGTTTTGATTTGCATTTCTCTGATAATGAGTGATGTTGAGCATCGTTTCATGTGTTTGTTAGCCATCTCTATGTCTTCTTTGGAGAAATGTCTATTTAGTTCTTTGGCCCATTTTTTGATTGGGTCATTTATTTTTCTGGAGTTGAGCTGTAGGAGTTGCTTGTATATTTTTGAGATCAGTTGTTTGTCAGTTGCTTCATTTGCTATTATTTTCTCCCATTCCGAAGGCTGCCTTTTCACCTTGCTAATAGTTTCCTTTGTTGTGCAGAAGCTTTTTTTTTTTTTTTTAAACTTTACATAATTGTATTAGTTTTGCCAAATATCAAAATGAATCCGCCACAGGTATACATGTGTTCCCCATCCTGAACCCTCCTCCCTCCTCCCTCCTCATACCATCCCTCTGGGTTGTCCCAGTGCACTAGCCCCAAGCATCCAGTATCGTGCATCGAACCTGGACTGGCAACTCGTTTCTTACATGCAGAAGCTTTTAAGCTTAATTAGGTCCCATTTGTTTATTTTTGCTTTTATTTCCAATATTCTGGGAGGTGGGTCATAGAGGATCCTGCTGTGATGTATGTCGGAGAGTGTTTTGCCTATGTTCTCCTCTAGGACTTTTATAGTTTCTGGTCTTACGTTGAGATCTTTAATCCATTTTGAGTTTATTTTTGTATATGGTGTTAGAAAGTGTTGTAGTTTCATTCTTTTACAAGTGGTTGACCAGTTTTCCCAGCACCACTTGTTAAAGAGATTGTCTTTAATCCATTGTATATTCTTGCCTCCTTTGTCAAAAATAAGGTGTCCGTATGTGCATGGATTTATCTCTGGGCTTTCTATTTTGTTCCATTGATCAATATTTCTGTCTTTGTGCCGGTACCATACTGTCTTGATGACTGTGGCTTTGTAATAGAGCCTGAAGTCAGGTAGGTTGATTCCTCCAGTTCCATTCTTCTTTCTCAAGATAGCTTTGGCTATTCGAGGTTTTTTGTATTTCCATACAAATTGTGAAATTATTTGTTCTAGCTCTGTGAAGAATACCGTTGGTAGCTTGATAGGGATTGCATTGAATCTATAAATTGCTTTGGGTAGTATACTCATTTTCACTATATTGATTCTTCCAATCCATGAACATGGTATATTTCTCCATCTATTAGTGTCCTCTTTGATTTCCTTCACCAGTGTTTTATAGTTTTCTATATATAGGTCTTTAGTTTCTTTAGGTAGATATATTCCTAAGTATTTTATTCTTTCTGTTGCAATGGTGAATGGAATTGTTTCCTTAATTTCTCTTTCTGTTTTCTCATTATTAGTGTATAGGAATGCAAGGGATTTCTGTGTGTTGATTTTATATCCTGCAACTTTACTATAATCATTGATTAGTTCTAGTAATTTTCTGGTGGAGTCTTTAGGGTTTTCTATGTAGAGGATCAGGTCATCTGCAAATAGTGAGAGTTTACAATTATTTTTTAAGTAACTAAATGAAGACTTTTAGTTGGAGTTTCAATATCAAACTTTCAAAAATTAATAGAATGAATAGACAGAGAAGTTGAAGGATATAGAGGACATGAAAAATACCATGAAGCAATTCAACATAATTAAGATATATACAGCTTTCACACAGCAGCAGGATACAAATTTCATTCAAGTTCCCATATACTATAAACCAGGAGATACTGAAACATATTCAGAGACAAAAAACAAGGTGCAAAAATTTCATGGTCTACAAGTATTGAAATCATACAAACCTGTTCTCTTGTCACTGTGGAATTATGTTAGAAATCAATATCAAAAGATATTTGAAAATAGCCTACATATTTTCAAGTGCAATGTGACATTTACCAAGAGAGATCTTTGGCCTAGCCACTGAAAACCTCAATAAAGTTCAAAGACAATAAACATAAAGGGTGATTGCACAGAAGAAAGAATTTAAATGAGGGATTAATATCAAAAAAAGAAATTAACTCAAAGATAATTTGAAAAGCCCATGTATTTGGAAACTAAACGTCCACTTTTAAATGATATGTATATCTAAGAAGCCAAAGAAAGGAAAATTAGAAATTACTTGTGACAGAATAAAAATAAAAAGATTTATCAGAATTTACTGCATGCAGCTGAATTCAGTTGCTCAATCCAACTAACACAATGCGGAATCTTGAATAAGGTATGAAAATAAATAATGGACACTAGCATAAAATTTTGTGATATTTTAACAAACTCTGTACTTTGTTAATAATATTGTATTACACATTAATTTCCTGTTTTTTTAACTACAGTATTTCTTTATATCCTCAGAATTAAATCAGAACTTTCAAGCTTAATTCCAAAAAATTTTTTAAATCACTAAGATAATAAGCTTTCCAGACTTTTAGCAGTAATATTAAATGCCAGAATAAATGGAACTATATCAAAGTTTTGAGTGAATATACATTAGAAATCTAGCATTCAGTTTTGCCTAGCTAAAAAAGTTATGATATCATAACTTGTTTATGATGTTTGACTAAGTATGAATAAAGTAGCTTTTATAAAAATATTCACTTAAGGAAATGTGAAAACAAACATTAAAATAGAAAATATCAGATAAAGAAGTAAACTATTTAGAGATGAAATAAATGAAAATTTAGAACCAAAAAATATATATATATACAATAGCTAAATTGAAAGATACCGGTTGAGGTCATAATGGAAAGGATATAACTGATGAAAGAATCCGTTGAAAAGATAAATCAATATAAATGATACAGCTTAATATCACAGAAAAACATATTGCAGTTAAAAATAAGCTATGGAACAATAACAAATATTATAAATTTTGTATCATGAGTCCCAGAACAGGAGAAGGAAAAATATGACTTTAAGTAAATTTAAATAGGATGAAACATTCCCAAGTACAGTAAAAGATGTCATCTGTTTTACTGATTACTGTAATCTGTTTTATTCAGATGAATAAATGCAAAATAGGATAAACTCCCAAACTATTCAAACTTACACATCATAATCTAGTTGGTAAAAAGAAAGAAAAAAATTTTAAAGACAGTCAAACAAAATGACCTATTACCTAGGAGAGATCAATGATCAATTGATATATTTTTATTTAAACATGCAAGCCAGAAGGAATTGGTATTACAAAGTCCTGAGGGGGGAAAAATACTATCAATCTATCATTATATATCCAGCAAATATATACTTCAGGGATAAATATTCTCTGCTTAAAGGAAATTCAGAGAATCCTTAGTGAATAGATGTAAATAATTGCCAAGGGAAGTTCTTCAGATATAAATTACATGATTCAAGAAGGAAGGCTGAACTTTAGGAAGAAAGGAGAAACAACAGAAATAAACAGTTACTGAGGAAAACAGTGTGGAGGTTCCTCAAAAAAACTTTAAAATACCATATGATCCAACAATTTCATGCCTAGGCACATCTGAAGAAAATGAAAACATTAATTCAAAAGGGTACATGCACCCTAACATTTATAGCAGTATTATTTACAATAGTCAACATATGGAAATGATCTAAGTGTCCATCAACAGAGGAGCAGACAAAGATTTACTTTAAAAATGAAATATTAGTCACAGGAAATGAATACTGCCATTTGCAATACCATGGGTAGACTTGGAGGGTATTATACTTACTGAAACATTAGACAAATACAAATACTGTATGTTAGCACTTATATGTGGAATCTAAAAAATAAATGAATGAATGTAGCAAAAGAGAAACTGACGTATCAGGTATAGAGAACAGACTGGTGGTAACCAGTGAGAGGGGGAGGTGGGGAGAAGTAGGAGGGGGTTAGGGGACTGAAAGGTACAAACTACTGTAAATGAATAGGCTACAATGCATAGGCCACAAGGACGCATGGTCTAGTACAGGGAAATATAGCCATTATTTGTGCTGATTTTAGATGGAGTATAAGCTATAAAAATGTTGCATCACCATGTTGTATACCTGAAACTAATATCATATTGTAAATCAACCACACTTCAAGTAAAAGAAAAAGATAAAGGGAAAATCAGTACAACTGAAAACAATCAAAAATCAATAAGCTTTAAGTGTGTTTATTTGAAAAGATCAAAAAATTTACAGACTTCTTAGCCAGATTGATTAAGCAAAAATGAAGGAAATGACACAAGTCATAATAATTGGGGATGAAAAACATGTATGTTTAGAGACCCTGCAGCTATTTGATACTAATGCAAATATACTGCTGTAAATAATATACATGATCAAAACTCACCCCAGATGAAATAAACATTCTGAATATAACTATCAGGTAAACCAAATTTCTAGGTAAAAAATATGCAGAAATATACCTGGACACTGTTTATATTATAAACTCATTACCTATTTTAAGAAGAAATAATTCCAATTCTACACCATCTCTTCTAGAAAGCAGAAGACAAAGAATGCCTGCTGACTCATTTAATACTAAACTCAGACAAATGTGGAATAAAGAAAAAACCTACATAACAATACCCCTTATGAATTTAGACACACACACAAAAAGCTTAAAAAAGATTTTGAAATATTAAATTCAAAATATGTAAAAGGACCAGCGCATCATAACCAAGTGGGGCATATTTTGAGAAGTCAATGCTTGCTCAGTATTTGAAAATTAACTCACCATAAAAATAATTTAAAGAAGAAAAAAATGCACGGTCATATGTACATCTAACATCAAACTTAACAGAGGAGAGAATAAATTTCCATTAAGAACAAAACAACAACAAAGATAACCTCTCTTACCACTCTTGTTCAACATAATAATGAAAATCCTAACATATGCAACAAAGCAATAAAGATAAATAAAAAGGACTCAGGTCATAAACAAAGAAATAAAACAACCTGATTCTAGACAATATGATTATGTAGAAAATCCAAAATGATCCACATAAAAGCTCTCAGAACTAATAAATGGGTTTGAATGTGAATGTGAAGTCACTCAGTCGTGTCCAACTCTTTGTGACCCCATGGACTGTAGCCTACCAGGCTCCTCTGTCCATGGGCTTTTCCAGGCAATAGTACTGGAGTGGATTGCCATTTCCTTCTCCAAGGGATCTTCCCAACCCAGGGATCGAACCCGGGTCTCCCACATTGTAGACAGACGGTTTACCGACTGAGCCACTGGGGAAGTCCAATAAATGAGTTTAGCAAGGTTCCAAGATGCACAGTCAACACATAAAAATCAATTTTATTTCTATATAATGCATGAGTGCTAAGTTAATTCAATTGTTTCCAACTCTTTGTGAAACTATGGAACTATAGCCTGCCAGGCTTCCCAGTTCATGGGGTTCTCTGGGCATGAATACTGGAGCAGGTTGCCGTGCCCTCCTCCAGGGGATCTTTCCAACCCAGGGATCGAACCTGTGTCTCTGCATTGGCCGGTGAGCCACTACTAGTGCCACTGGATTTCTTTGCACTAGCACCGCTTGGGAAAGCCTTCAGTAGCAATGTTCAACCGGAAATACAAACTTTACAAAATGCCATTTATTTTAGACCCAGCAAAATTAAATAATTAAGTATAAATCTAGCATATAATTACAATTGTATGCTGAAAACTACAAAATGCTGATAAAATAAGCAAAAGATCTAAATAAGTTGAGAGACATACTATGCTCTTGGATTGGGATACTCATCATTGTAGAGACGCTAATTTTTTCCAAATGGATCAAAAATTCTAACAAAATATAAAATTTGTATTCATGCCAAGAATTTTTACTTTATTTTTTTAGATAAATACATTTATTGTAAAGCACATGGACGTACAAGTAGGACAGGGAAAACAATTTTGGCAACAAAAGAAAATGAAGTTGGATATAAAGACTTAAAGTAACAACAATCAAAAAATGTGGCACTGGAGAAAATAAGAGAGTCCATAAAATGGTCCTCACAAATATGGCATTTGGTTAATAAAAATACCAAGGGAATTTGATGCTCAAAGAATGCCTTTCACAAATGGTATTGCAATAACTGGCCAGCGACACACATTCACACAGACAGAAGTAAATCAACGTAAGTGCCATATCTTATCAATATATTGACTCAGAATAAATTAAAGATCTAAGTGGTGAAAGTAAAATTATCAAAGGACTTCCCTAGCTGTTCAGTGTTTAAGACTCCATGCCTCCAATGTAGGAGGGTGTGGGTTTGATCCCTGGTAGGGGAACTAAGATCCCTCATGCTGCATGGCATGGCTGCAATATTTTTATAAAATAAAATTATCAAACAAAGGAAAAAAGTCAGAGAAAAACATTGTAGAAACTAAGGTTAGGTTGAAGACTTCTTAGACTTGATATAAAAACAGCAATCTATTTTAAGCAAACATAAACTGACTTCATCAGAATAATAACAAAAATGAGAAAAGGTTGGCTCTTCTGAAGACACTGTTAAGAGATGAAGAGACAAGTTTACCATTGGGAGAAAATATTTTTAAATCATGTCTCTGACAAAGATCTTGAGTCCAGAATATATAGAGCTTTGCATTCTTATTAAATATCATTTAGTAAAGGAATTGAAATACCAGGATTAGATTTATAACTTTACATAATTTTATGCTATGCAAATAAATCTTAAGATAATTCCAAATGGAGTACAATTCAAGAAACAGTGATTTCAAAAGGACTTTAATATGTCTTGAGACATCTCCTAAAAATTTTCTGAAACTTGTATGATATGCATTTCAATGCATACTTAAATTTCAAATAATTTTATATAATTTATTTACAAATTTTATTTGAGGATGTTCCTTTCTCTTTATGATTTTTAGAGGATAATCCTAGATATCAGACAAAATTTAGCAGAGCTCAATGCAAACTATTTTTTTTTCCTTTGGTTGCAAACCAAGAGGCCATTTTCTTTCATCCATCTTGTTTTATTCATTTACTGAAATCTTCATTCTTCCTTTATTCTAAGACTCAATGTTATTATACTACATGTACTGAAAGTAAAATTGATTCCCTTATACTCACAACTGAATGTATCGAGGAAACCTTCAGAAATCCCACTTATAAGAAATATTTCTATGGCTGATATAAAAATTTCCTAAAGACTTTAGGCAAACTCATGTATTTACTCAGCTAACTTTTTAAAGAGATGAATCAAAACCATGGGAATTTGGGTAAGAGAAGGTGAGTATGCTATGGCAGAATTTTCCCCAAAGTATGAAAGTTAATTTAACAATGTATACTTTTTTTCATTTTAAAATTATGTTTCTGGCCAACTTATATGACAAATAATGATGCTTCCTTTAATAAATCTTACTGAAAATTTTTTTTTTTGGAACAAAAGAAAAAAGCGGTCTGCAGTCAATGGATATTTAAGGAAACAACGTTTTTCTCAAATATTTTCAAAGTGTTAACTCATGTCATGGCATTTACCTTGTGTATATGTAGTATTTCTCAATATTATTAAAGTAGAAATGCTCTACTCATTTCCCAGCTACATGAAAACATTGATTTAGTGTCTTGCAAATAATATATAACTAGTGTAGATAAGGTTATAGAGTGACTAACTACATTGCTAAAACATTATTTTGTTTTCATTGGCAAAAGAAAAATTTCATGTCACACACTCAGAGACAGATATCCAATGCTTCCTTGTTGTTTCTTATTCAACCTTGACAGTTAAAAATACTGATAGCATTGTTGTATTTTGTAATGTCTGCTGCTCAGTACTAAGGTACGTATGAACAGTTTTCATGTAAGTGATTGGTAAATTGAGAAAATCAGTGATGTACTTGAAACAGCATATAAGGCATATTCATAAAACGCTGTATTTTTATATCTTTTTCTTACATTTGCTATCATTATACTGTTTTATCCTGAGGAAGAAGTTAAAATATGTGTATATGTTTGTGAAATTAATGTTACATGAACATTAATGATTATAGTTATGCAATGAATATATCTAAGGCTCTTCCAGTGAAATAGAAGAGTGAAATACAAAATCAGTAATATTGCGAATCAGCATTTTTACTTTTAGAAGAAAAAGTAAATCTTTCTTATAGAGCACTACAGTTATGTTTGGAATTAAGACCTTTATAAATTTAGCAACATACAGAAAAATGCATATGCCAGAACCAAGTGAGTTATCCCAGGAATGCAAGTTATCTTAACACCTAAACATTAATTAATGTCACACATTGCTATCAATAAGCAAAAAAACTCACGATTATTCTGATAATTTCAGTAAAGGCATTTGAGAAAATTCAATGCCGTTTCATGATAAAACCTCTCAAAAAACTAGGAATCGAAAGGAATTCAACCTGATAAAAGGCATCAAACCCTTTCATGTGGAAACACACTGTTGCTGCTGCTGCTAAGTCTCTCAGTCGTGTCCAACTCTATGCAACCCCAGAGACGGCAGCCCACCAGGCTCCCCCGTCCCTGGGATTCTCCAGGCAAGAACACTGGAGTGGGTTGCCATTTCCTTCTCCAATGCATTTAAGTGAAAAGTGAAAGGGAAGTCGCTCAGTCGTGTTCGACTCTTAGCGACCCCATGGACTGCAGCCCACCAGACTTCTCCATCCATGGGATTTTCCAGGCAAGAGTACTGGAGTGGGGTGCCATTGCCTTCTCCGGTGGAAACACACACCTACCACCAAACTTAGTGGTGAAAGCTTGGACACTTTCCGCCTAGGTTAGGAAACACAAGAACAATGCTAACAGTCATCGCTTCTTTTCAATATTGTACTAGATGTTCTACTCAGAGAAATTAGACAAAAGACAGAAATCAAAGACGTTCATATTGGAAAGACAGTAGTAATTCTCTCCATTTATATACTACTTATCTTGTATATAGAACATTTTAAGAATTCCCCCCCCAAACGCTAATAGAATGATAGAGTTCAGCAGATTTGCAGGATACAAGATCAATACATAAAAATCAATTGATTTTTATATAACTGCAACTCCACTTGCAATAACATGAAAAAAAACCCAGAAATACATTTAACAAAAGGAGTATAAAACATTCTCTGGAAACTATAAAGCCTTGTTGAGATAAATTACAAAAAAACTAAGAAACTGGGAAAACATTCCATGTTTATGGATCAGAAGGCTTAATAAAATTGCTAACATTCCTCAACCTGATCTACAGATGCAACACAACCCCTGTCCAAATTCCAGCTAACATTTTTACAGAAATTAGCAAGGTGATTTTAAAATTCTTATGAAGTCAGAATAGCCAAGACAATCTTGAAAACGCAGAAGGACACATACTTCCTGACTGATTTCAAACTTAACTATGAAACAACGGTCAAAGATAGCTTGGTAGTGGCACAAGGACAGGCATATAGATCAACGGAGTAGGATTAGTAATACAGAAATAAACCTAAGTATCTGCTGTCAACTGACATTTGACAGTGTGGCAAGACCATCCAGAGGTGAAAGAACAGACTCTTTAACAAATAATGCTGGGACAACTGGCTACACAAACTTAAAGAATAAAGTCGAATATACACCTGCAACTTAAACACACTGAACTCTGCCTGTTACTTATGGATTTGGGTATTTGGGATGGTGGTGATGGTGGGAATTTTATGACTATTTTTATGACTTACTCAAACTGCTTTAAATTTATCAAAAGTGTTTTAAAAATGTATTTTCTGCTATTGCTGAGCTTAGGATTCCGTATCTTCTTGTTAAATCATCATCTCCATTATACTGATTGTACATGGCGTTTGTGGCTATTTTTGTGCACATGCTAAGAAGTTTACCCAAGAGGTTAATTATGTGTGAAAATTATTTTCAAATCCCTCAAGCTATATTTATGTGCTTCTTAATATATGACCATCAGTTTTCAATATAAGTATATATATATATATTATATATAATACAAATACATGCAAAGATTGGCTTAATAAAGGACAGAAATGATGCAGATCTAACAGAAGCAGAAGATATTAGGAAGAGGTGGCAAGAATACAGAGAAGAACTGTACAAAAAAGATCTTCACTACCCAGATAATCACAATGGTGTAATCACTCACCTAGAGGCAGACATCAGACATCATGGAATGTGAAGTTAAGTGGGCCTTGGGAAGCATCACTAGGAATAAAGATAGTAGAGGTGATGGAATTCCAGTTGAGCTATTTCAAATCCTGAAAGATGATGCTGTGAAAGTTCTGCACTCAATACTTTGGCTGTTTAGATCACAACAAACTCTGGAAAATTCCGAAAGCGATGGGATACCAGACCACCTGACCTGCCTCTTGAGAAATCTATATGCAGGTCAGGAAGCAACAGTAAGAACTGGACATGGAACAACAGACTGGTTCCAAACAGGAAAAGGAGTACATCAAGGCTTTGTCAGCCTGCTTATTTAACTTACATGCAGAGTACATCATGAGAAACACTGGGCTGGATGAAGTCCAAGCTGGAATCAAGATTGCTAAAAGAAATAACTATAACCTCAGATATGCAGATGACACCACCCTTCTGGCAGAAAGTGAAGAAGAACTAAAGAGCCTCTTGATGAAAGTGAAAGAGGAGAGGAAAAAAGTTGGCTTAAAGCTCAACATTCAGAAAACAAAGATCAGGGCATCCACTTCCATCACTTCATGGGAAATAGATGGAGAACCAGTGGAAACAGTGACAGACTTTATTTTGGGGGGCTCCAAAATCACTGCAGATAGTGACTGCAGCCATGAAATTAAGACACTCCTTGGAAGAAAAATTATGGCCAACCTAGACAGCATATTAAAAAGCAGAGACATTACTTTGCCAACAAAGGTCCGTCTAGTCAAGGCTACAGGTTTTCCAGTAGTCATGTATGGATGGGAGAGTTGGACTATAAAGAAAGCTGAGTGCTGAAGAATGGATGCTTTTGAACTGTGTTGTTGGAGAAGACTCTTGAGAGTCCCTTGGACTGCAAGGAGATTAAACCAGTCAATCCTAAAAGAAATCAGTCCTGAATATTCATTGGAAGGACTGATGTTGAAGCTGAAACTCTAATATTTTGGCCATCTGATGTGAAGAGCTGACTCATTTGAAAAGACCCTGATGCTGGGAAAGATTGAAGGCAGCAGGAGAAGGGGATGATAGATGATTGAGATGGTTGGATGGCATCACCAACTCAATGGACATGAGTTTGGGTAAACTGCAGGAGTTGGTGATGGACAGACAGGGTTGCCTGGCACGCTGCATCCCATGGGGTCACAAAGAGTCAGTCATATGTATTATTGGCAATTGCAGTGCACGAGCTTTCTCTTTTTGCAGAATATGTGCCCTAGAGTGTGCAGGCTTAGTAGTTGTGGCACATGGGCTCTCTAGTTGTCCTCTGAGATCTTAGTTCCCCAACCAGGGATAAAACCCACATCCCGTGCATTGGAAGGTGGATTCTTAACCACTGGACCACCAGGGAAATCTCTATATATACTGAATATAAGTTATTAGCATATAAGATCAGCTATACAAATTTTCATTTGGTTTGTCCTTATGTGATATATTTTGTTCATAGTTTTAAGACACATAGTTTTCATTTATGTTTAGCTATATTTTTATAAACAGCATGTAGCTGGGTTGTCCTTAATCTATTCTGTCAATGTAAACTTAGTAAATTTAAATTCTATACATTTACCATTATTTTCAATAGTATTATATTTAGGGCTTTTTTCTATCCAAAATTTAAACTTCCTATTTGTCTTATGTTTCCCACATCTTCCTGTTTTCTTGTTTTCTTTTCATCTGAGCTATTTTACTTGTTTTATTTTTACATCACTTGCCTTGAAACGTATACATTCTGTTTATATTCTGCAGTCATTAAATTTGCAGTGTTAACATGCATATTTAACTAGATCAGTCAGGGTTCAGTGCCTGAAACCAAAACCATGCAAAGCATATTAAGGAGCAAAAGACATTTAATACAAGTGCTTATAAAACTACAGAAAACACTGAAGGAATATTCTCCAAAGTCTGTCACTGGGCCTCTTGTGAAAATAGTTCATGCCTTTGTGTGGTTGGTCTCCAAAGATTAGTAAGCCATTGTATGACACTGTCACCAGCACTGCAGTGACTCCTACAAGAATGTGAAATAGTGAATACAGCCACTATCCGGCAGTATAGGAAAAAACCAATAGGAAATTGATGTTTCTGTCTCCTCAGAGTTTAATTGCTGCATCTTAGTGATAAAACCCAATTTGTATCAAGGACTCCAGTTGCAAAGAATCCAAGATATGTAGTTTTTAGATTTGGAGGCCTGGCGTGCTGTGATTCATGGGGTCGCAAAGAGTCGGACATGGCTGAGCGACTGAACTGAATTGAACTGAACTGTGACAAGTTCACTAGAAATAAGCTGGAAAGGAGATGAGTGCCCATCAAATTCATACCCATCAAATTCACAACAGCCAATTTAAATGCACAACATTCAAGGCATCTTGTAATTCAATCTTCGAGAAAAAAAAAAAAAAAAAGCAACAATACCATACTATATAATGTAATTTAAATTTTGATATTACAAAAGAAAACATGCTCATTCTCTCTAAAAAGACCAGCTAAAGCTTTACTGGTCACCCAGTTTTGTTGAACTTAGTCACATCCTAAACTTACTATACCTATGAGTTCTCTGTCTCATGGGGACTTGGTGTTCCATGACAGCATTTCCAACTCGAACCTAATAATATGCCAAAAATAAACGCTCATTTTTTTCCCTTTGCTAAAGAGGTCATAGTTTTATTTGAACACCTCTTGTCTTTCATTAAGATGGCCCTCCTGGGACTGGATGAAGAAGATGTGATACATATATACAGTGTAATATTACTCAACCATTATAAAGAATGAAATAACACCATTTGTGGCAACATGGATGAAGCTAGAGATCATCATGCTGAGTGATATAGTCAGACAGAAGGAGAAATGTTTTATGACATGCCTCATATCTGAAAAGAAATGATACAAGTGAACTTAAAAAATAGAAAGAGACACACAGAGAAGAAAATTATGGTTGCTGGGGGAAGGGATCATTAGGAAGTTTGGGATGGACATGTACACATTGCTATGCTTAAAATGGATATCCAACTAGGACCTACTGTAAGGCACAGGGAACTCTGCTCAGTATTGTGTGGCAGCCTGGTTGCGAGGGGAGTTTGGGGGAAAATGGATACATGTATATGTATGGCTGAGTCCCTTCCCTGTTCATCTGAAACAATTCAGTTCAGTTCAGTCACTTGGTCCTGTCCGACTCTGCGACCCCATGGACTGCAGCCAACTCCAGGCCTCCCTGTACATAACCAACCTCTGGAGTTTACTCAAACTCATGTCCACTGACTCAGTGATGCCATCCAACCATCTCAACCTCTGTCATCCCCTTCTCCTCCCGCCTTCAATCTTTCCCAGCATCAGGGTCTTTTTAAATGAGTCAGTTCTTCCCATCAGGTGGCCAAAGTAATGGAGTTTCAGCTTCAGCATCAGTCCTTGCAATGAATATTCGGGACTGATTTCCTTTAGGATGGACTGGTTGGATCTCCTTGTTGTCCGAGGGACTCTCAAGAGTCTTCCCCAACACCACAGTTCAAAAGCATCAATTCCTTGGTGCTCAGCTTTCTTTAGTCCAACTCTCACATCCATACATTACTACTGGAAAAACCATAGGCTTGACTAGATGGACCTTTGTTGGCAAAGTAATGTCTCTGCTTTTTAATGTGCTATCTAGGTTGGTCATAACTTTTCTTCCAAGGACCAAGTGTCTTTTAATTTCGTGGCTGCAGTCACTATCTGCAGTGATTTTGGAGCCCAAAAAATAAAGTCTGTCACTCTTTCCACTGTTTCCCCATCTATTTGCCATGAAGTAATTACAACACTGTTAATCAGCTATACTTCAATACAAAATAAAAAGTCAAAAAAAATTGTCCTTGTGGGCTAACATCCAGCATATTTCCAGCAATATGGTATTACCTAGATATTCCTTACAGGAAAATGTTGAGCAAATATTAGGACTAAAAATCTATCTTTCTTTCTGTCACTCAAGGTCAACCACCAATGACATTTGCATATTAGTGAAAATCGCTTAATATGTCAAAAAATAATTTCTTTAAACTAGAGATCTTTTTTTGTTTGTTTTATGCTTCACTGTATTTTTCACTGAAATAGAAATTGAAGAAAAGTTAATGAAATCAACACTTTTGCTGAACACTGATCTCTACTGGGCACTTGCTACTTCAGTGTTTAGGAGTCCAGGGGCCGTGTGAGAAACTGACCCTTGAGACATACATACTTCTTAAAGGAGGCTATTAAGGAGGTGCTTCTTTCTTTCCATTTTTCCTCCCATAAAGAGGGAAGGGTTTGTTGGTTTGTTTTGTGAGTAGAAGCAGTCATCTTATGAACAAAAAGTAACAAGCATGAGGAATAAAGCCACACCTCGTATGGCGGAAAATACAGGGAGAGACAAAGACTGGCATCCTTGACCAGTGAACTGATGCAAGCTACATTTACTTCTAGACTTGGTGTGATGCAAGGAAAAATAATATTTGTTTTTTTTAAATGAAAGGGAGGAGTCAGGGGTAATTACAAGCTTTCTGGGTTGAAATATTGTAGAGTTGTCATTGAAGAACTGACTCAGAACAAGTGTGAGGAGGGTAGGAAAAATATGCATTAAATTTGGACATATTAGCTTCATTTCAAATACCTCATTGTATTCCATTTAAGAAATCCTTATGTCCCCTTGCTATTTTCTGAAACTCTCCCTTTCCCAATGCAGGGGGAACAGGTTCAGTCTCTGGTTAGGAAACTAAGATCCTGCATATTGTCTCATGGTGTAGTCAAAACAGAAAAATATAAAAATGAATGCAGGAACTCCTATAAACTGGAAAAGCCAAGAAAATGGGTTCTGCTAGAACTTCCAGAAGCAACACAGCCCATGGACACCACAAACAGAGCTCAGTGAAAGTGATTTCAGGCCTCTGAGCTTCAGAATTACAAATAATGGGTAGATAATAAATTTATATTGTATTAAAACACTATATTTGTGCCAATTTATTTTAACTTCAATGGAAAACCAAGACAGGGTTCAAAGAAATTTTATATAAACTTTTTATATTTTGAAATAAACTGCATATTTAGTGACATACATGCCACTTCAACAGAAAATAGTTTAAAGCAAATGTGTGTGTAATTTGAAACACCATGTTGCAAAGACATGGAAAATTCCTTTAAAGCTTCCCGTATACTCTCTGCCAATGAAAATGCCTTCAGTCTCTCTTAGATGCAACAACTACTTTGACATTTACAATGCTCTCTTCAATATTTCCCTTTACAGCTTTTTGATCTAAAAATATATACTTTAAAATATAGTTTAGATTGCTCTGTTTGAGCATTATATGGATGGAGGCATCAGAATACATATTTGGTATCTGACTTACTGCACTTGAAGTTGTTAAAATATACTTATGTTCCTGCCCATAGAAAACAATAAATTTTCATTGAAATGAGATTCCACTGCCTAAATATGCCACAATTACATGGTGATGAGCTTTCATTTACTTTCTGGTTACTGCAATTATCAGCTAAACTGTTTTTATTTCTGCAGGTTAAGTACTAAGAAATAAAATCCAGGAGTAATGGGCTGCATGATGTCCACATTTGTTAAAAAATACAAAATACCAGTGTTTTGAAATACAGTGCTACCAGCAGGATATTAAAGGTCCTTTTGCTCTACATTCTTGCCATCTCTTGGTACTACCAACATACTAGACTTTTCATCTTTTTGACAAAAACGTGTGTCCATTTTGGGTATGTAGTCTTTATGACTTTTTGCAATCCCTTGATTACTTGAAGTGAGAACCAATGCATTATTATTTTTTTTTTGAGCACTTAGATTTCTTCTGTTTCAGTTAGTCTTTTTCATATCGACATGAAGGAGATATTTCAGTTTTCTACTTACAAAGAAGCCATTTTCTTCCTTTCTTCAATGATAATTTTTGAACCATCAGAAATCCAGAGCTTTCAAGACAGGAGTAGTTAAAAGAACTATAACCCAAAGCTAATATAATCAAGGAATATTAAGACATGGCACCAGAACCTATGGACTCTTGACCTGAAGAGTTAAAGTGGGTATTAATTACCAGTTGGTAGCATGGGCTTGAAGTATGAAGGATCTTAAGTGAGAGAGAGAAAGTGGTGTGTAATTTATAATGAGGAATACGGGAGAGAATTGGAGACAAGGTACCACAACTTGAGATAACTACAGGTTCAACAGCAACCATCTTAGAGAAGAGTCAGGTTTCAGTTAGGGCAAGAACAGGAAGGGATAATAATAATAAAAGAGATTCACTAATGGTGCATTCCAGAAACTGGAAAGGTTTCCATGAAAGTGAAAGTGTTAAGTCATTCAGTTGTGTCCAACTCTTTGTGACCCCATGAACCATAGCCTGCCAGACTCCTCTGTCCATGGAATTCCCCAGGCAAGAATTCTGGAGCGAATTGCCATTCCTGTCTCCAGAGGATCATCCCAACTCAGGGATTGAACCTGGGTCTCCTGCATTGCAGGCAGTTTTTTTACCATCTGAGCCATCAAGGGAAGTCCTAAGGTTTCCATACTAGGACTGAAATAGAATATGGGTTTTATATGTTATATGAGTGTTATATGAGGAAGGCATCCCTAAGGACATGAAAAGCTGGGATTTGAGAAAAAGTTTGGGGTTTGGGGCTTTTTTGTGGTTATTGATATAAATACGCCAAAAGGCATGGTGAGATTAGTCCTAGTCTCTTGAAATTATTTAGCTATTTTCCTTCTTCTTTTTTTTTTTTTTTAGCATTAGAAAGCACTGATAAGAAAGAGGAAAATTTCCTGGAGCAAGGAGAGCACTGTGAATCATCCCTTTGCTAATGAGAGCAGCAGGAAAAATAGGAGGGGATTGTGTTGTGAGGACAAGTGCTAAGGCTTTCCATCTTCATTCTTACTGGTAGAACAAGAGAGTTATTAATACAAAACAGAATCTTAAGAGTAATACAATTAGATAAAAGGATCAGTCATAGGAAAAGATCCCAAAATTACAAAGAATTTTCATAAGTAACCTGGGTGGAAAATACATTGACAGCACCCTAGATAAAATTTTGTTTGCCACATAGAGATGGTCTGGGAACCAACCCCAAAAATATTGCCTCAGGTTTAAATCATCTTGTAGGTGCAACCAGTCCAAACATCTTTCAACAAATCATCCCATGTCATTGTAAATGAAGCTAAAGGATTATATTCTACTGTTGATTTTTTAACAAATGAAATAATAACCTTTGGGCACAAATCATATAATGTATATTTTCTCAAGATTAATAAAACATGTCTTGCTTTGTGGGGGTCTGATATGAAAATATTAAGAGAATCATAGCAATAATATATGTAATCATTGTAAAAGATTTTATTTTACCTGAATAGGAATGTAGATGAAACTCTTAAAAAAGAAACACACACAAAAAAACCCATTAAAAACACTAAGAATTTGACTTAAGTGAAATCTAACAAGACTGATGAGGATAACACCAAGACTATCCCCTTGGTCCTCCCTGACTTTCAGGGAAAAAATTAAAGTCCACTATTACATAGATGCTTCATGTCATTTAGGGCAGAGGAAATGCAAATCAGGTGACTCTATCCAATTAGAAAGTGCAAGCAATACAGGCTCAATGGCTCGTGGTCCTGGAGGACAAGACAGGCAAATATTAATTCCTGACATTAGCTACTTAAGTGAATAACTCAGAATTATTCTTATGATTATCTTCTTTTTGCTCTCTTCTCTCTGTTTGTCTCTTTATCTCTGTACTTTCTTGTTCTTACCCACATTTTACACATGGGCACACACACAAACTCATCATACTTTCTGTTATTATTCCCTGTATGTGTGTATATATATATATATGGATGCCAAGGAAGGTAAATTTTTAGAAATCTGTAGGACCAAAGATACTTAACAAAGTAAGCATGTATGTAGTAAGATTCCAACCACAGGTTTTCTAAAATTTCCCAGAAAGAAATTTGCTTTTATTCCTCTTTCTCATGCTCTATGTGCGTGTGTGTGTGTGTGTGTGTGTGTGTGTGTGTGTGTATGTGTAATGCTGAGTGAAAGTAATCCTGGGGTTTTGCTAGAATGCAGTCTTGGGTTCCAACCCAATCCCAGGATATTAAATTTGCATTTTAATAAGATCCCCAGGTGATCTGTTTCCACATTAAAGTTTGAGAAGAACTGTTACAGAAGATGCAGAAAAACACCTGAGTTATATTGAAGGAAAGTGAATGGAGTATTTGAGTGATATATTCTAAGAACAGCCACAATTTCTTGAATTTTTAATAAAAATGAGCTTTGCTTTTATTCAGTCATGATTATATCCCCAAGAAACTATGATCCTGTTGACCTCATAGTACAAAATAATTTGCAAAACTATCTAAGGCAAATGTGACTCCATTTGTTCTTGTAACCATTCAGCTATATGCATGTTAATCAAATTCCCTTCCTCTTAAAGAAGAGAAAAATGACAATCAGGAAAAATTGTGATTTCCTCACAGTTCAGTTCAGTTCAATCCCTCAGTCATGTCCAACTATTTACGACTCCATGGACTGCAGCATGCCAGGCCTCACTGTCCATCACCAACTCCTGGAGTTTACTCAAACTCATGTCCATTGAGTTGGTGATGCCATCCAACCATCTCATCCTCTGTCATCCCCTTCTCTTCCCACCTTCAATCTTTCCCAGCATCATGGTCTTTTCAAATGAGTTAGTTCTTCGCATCAGGTGGTCAAAGTATTGGAGCTTCAACTTCAGCATCAGTTCTTCCAATGAATATTCAGGACTGATTTCCTTTAGGATGGACTGGTTGGATCTCCCTGCAATCCAAGGGACTCTCAAGAGTCTTCTCCAATAACACGGTTCAAAAGCATCAATTCTTCAGCACTCAGCTTTCTTTATAGTCTAACTCTCACATCCATACATGACTACTGGGAAAACCATAGCCTTGACTAGACTGACCTTTGTTGGCAAAGTAATGTCTCTGCTTTTTATTATGCTGTCTAGTTTAGTCATAATTTTTCTTCCGAGGAGCAAGTGTCTTTTAATTTCATGGCTGCAGTCACCATCTACAGTGATTTTGGAGGCCAAAAAATAGAGTCTCTCACTGTTTCCACTGTTTCCCCATCTATCTGCCATGAAATGATGCGACCAGATGCCATGATCTTAGTTTTCTGAATATTGAGTTTTAAGCCAACTGTTTTCACTCTTTTTTCACTTTCATCAAGAGGCTCTTTTGTTCTTCTTCACTTTCTGCCTTAAGTGTGGTGTCATCTGCATATCTGAGGTTATTGTTATTTCTCTTAGCAATCTTGATTCCAGCTTGTGCTTCATCCAGTCCAGCATTTCTCATGATGTACTGGGCATATACCAAAAAAATTTAACAAACTATGCTACTAAAAAATTGTAAATATTTATTTAATCTATATTGCTACCTTCTGGGTAGACTACCGAGTTACATGTTTTGCTGATCTGAAGAATAGTTAATTTTGATTTTTAATTACTAATCACACTAAATAGATAATAAATAAATATAAATATGGTTATCATAGGTTTGTGTGCTTAGTTGCTCAGTCATGTCTTACTCTTCTGACCCCATGGACTGTAGCATGCCAGGCTCCTCTGTCCATGAGGATTCTTCAGGCAAGAATACTGGAGTGGGTTGCCATTTCCTACTCCAGGGGTTCTTCCCAACCCAGGGATTGAACCTAGTTCTCCCACACTGCAGGTGGATTCTTTACAGATTGAGCCACCAGGGAAGCCCACCATAGGTTTACGTGATTTCAAAGGTCTACTTCTACCCATTTGTATCATATCTACCTTATTTTTAATTACAACTCTGTGAGAGTTCCTAATATTCCAATATGATAACCAACTAATAATTTTATCATGGCTTCCTAAAAATTTTATGATTTCTTAGCTCTAGATCACTGCTTCCCTTTAAAATAAATGTACCCAGAAGTTGTCACTTACAATGAAATTTCAGCTAATTGAGTTTTGCCATGTAAAGACAGAAATAGTTTTATTTATAAATCAAGGTTGAATTTGGCAAGATCATGGCAAAACAAAGATTAAATTTGTCACAATAATTGGTACAGTTAGGAAAAACTATTGACTGAATTATTAAAAAAAAACTAGCAGCATTAGCAATGAATTAACTGGTATCTTCATCTCTTTTACAACAGTTTGCTTCATGTTTCCTCACATTAAATTCTATCTACAGTAAATAAGTACCTATATTATCAATCAATCCAACATTCTTAATTTTATTTTATAGTCTTAAGATTTCTATCTGATCATTGGTAAGATTCAGAAAATTTACATATTTTCTGAAATTTTAATTGTAAAATTCAAAGTATTTTAAAATTTAATTATAAAAATATTTATCAAAATAATTTTATCAAAATATTATAAAATTTTATTGTTTAATAAAATTTAGTAATTGTATTATTTTAAAATTATGAAGTTATTTTACATATAAAATAAATACCTATAGTTTAGGTTTTAAAATATATACTTTGATCATGTGCCTTGAAATCCAATTAGAATTAACACAATGATTTAAAACAATAAAATATAGAATTAGAGTTATGTAATAGACATAATTTTACAAAAATTTAAGTAAATAAGTTTCTTTTGAGCATTTACTTATTCATGTTCAAGTTTATCCTGTTGAAACCTGGATATTGTAGGGTTTTCAAAGTCTAATAGAATCCTGAAAAATGACCAAATAAGCTTAAGTTTGAGAACTCAACTTACTTTCAATGAACTGCTTACAATAAGTTAAAACAGAGTTACAAATTAATTATTTGAAAACAGTTAAATGGCAATTATTTTAAAAATCTGCTTTCTCTCATATAGAATTTTTTTAAAAGATCATTACATTTTGCAAGAAAATGCCAGTTAATAAATATGTGCTTATATGCTGGACAGGAAAAGCTTACCAGAAAAAAGATGATATAGATTAAATAACTTATTTTTATAAATTTATGTGAACTAACTTTTCTATATGCTTTTTGGTTTGTTTACTTATTTTGGGCTTCCCTGGTGGCTCAGACAATAGAGCCTGCCCACACCGTAAGAGACCTGGGTTTAAACCCTGGGTTGGGAACATCCCCTGGAGAAAGAAATGGCAACCCATTCCAGTACTCTTGCCTGGGAAATTCCATGGATGGAGGAGCCTGGCAGGCTACAGTCCATGGGGTCACAAAGAGTTGGACATAACTGAATAACTAACACACACAGGTGAAGACTACATTATCTGTCTTCTGAAACTCTAATCATATCAGGAACAATCACAGACATGTTTATAACAGCTCTGTGATTTTTCTTCACACACACTATGCATCTCCATGGTTTGGAAATAGGATTTTGACAAAATAAATGGAGTAGAGTACATCTGAAAAAAAGGGAAAATCGATGACTCTGTATTCAGCAGAAGTCTACTGCCAGTCTCAGCTGTCAGATACTGAACTATCAGTTTCCTGTTTAATACACAGTATCTGGTGGGCTGCCGTCTATGGGGTCGCACAGAGTCGGACACGACTGAAGTGACTTAGCAGCACCAGCAGCTATTTCATTTACTCTTTTAAAAATTGCTCTCTCTGGATAACAATAAAAGGAAGACAAGTATCAATATTGCAGGAAGTCCCCTGTATAAGCTCTTTGGTAAACAGAAATTAAAATTTAAAAAAAATGATCAAACTTTTCTGGAGTTCAGTGTTTGTACAGTGTTGTTCAGGATGATACATTCAACACCATACCTCAATTTGCTCTATCTGTTCAATTTTCCTGAGCACACCATTAAATACAATGTTTTATTCTTTTTTTTTTTTCTAGAACATTACAGTTAACGTAAAGGATGAGTGTAGCCTTTAAAAATTTCATTTTACTTTCATCATACAAGAATTGTGGTAATATATAGTATAACCAGTGTTGCTAATATTAAAATAATTAGGTGGCAAGAATGCACAGAACTATATATGATCTCAATAACCCAGATAACCAGATGGTGTGATCACTCACCTACAGTCAGATCCTGGAGTGTGAAGCCAAGGGTGCCTTAGTATGCATCACAAGGAACAAAACTAGTTGAGGTGATGGAATTAACAGCTGAACTATTTCAAATCCTAAAAGATGATGCCATTAAAGTGCTGCACTCAATATGTCAGCAAAGTTTGAAAACTCAGCAGTGACCACAGGACTGGAAAAAGTCAGTTTTCATTCCAATCCCAAAGAAGGGCAATGCCAAAGAATGTTCAAACTACCATACAATTGAACTTATTTCACATGCTAGCAAAGTAATGCTCAAAATCCTTCAAGCTAGGCTTCAAAAGTATGTGAACTAAGAAATTCCAGATGTAAGAGCTGAATTTAGAAAAGTCAGAGGAACCAGAGAGCAAATTTCCACCATCTTCTGGATCATAAGAAAAAGAATTCCAGGAAAACACCTACTTCTGCTTCATTGACTATGCTAGAGGTTTTGACTGTGTGGATCACAACAAACTGTGGGAAATTCTTAAAAATATGGGAATACCAGATCACCTTACCTGCCTCCTGCAAAACCTGTCTGCAGGTCAAGAAGCAACAGTTAGAACCAGACATGGAACAATGGACTGGTTCAAAATTGGGAAAGGAGTATGACAAGGCTGTATATTGTCACCCTGCTTATTTAATTTATATGTAGAGTACATCATGCAAAATGCCAGGCTGGAAGAAGCACAAGCTGGAATCAAGATTGCTGAGAGAAATAACAATAACCTCAAATATGTAAATGACACCACCCTTATGGCAGAAAGCAAAGGAGCAAAGGAGAGAGAAAAAGCTGCTTAAAACTCAACATTCAGAAAACTATGATCATGGCATCCAGTCCTATCACTTCATAGCAAATATACGGGGAAACAATAGAAACAGTGACAGACTATTTTCCTGGGCTCCAAAATCACTGCGGATTGTGACTGCAGCCATGATATAAAAGACATTTGCTCCTTGGGAGAAAAGCAATGACAAAGCTAGATAGCATATTAAAAAGCAGAGACATTACTTTGCCTACCATGGTCCATATAAGCAAAGCTATGGTTTTTTCCAGTAGTCATGCAGAGATGTGAGATCTGGACCACAAATATGGCTGAGCACTGAAGAATTGATGTTTTCAAACTGTGGTACTGGAGAAGAGTCTTGAGAGTACCTTTAACTGCAAGGAAATCAAACCAGTCAGTCCTAAAGGAAATCAACCATGAATATTCATTGGAAGGTCTGATGCTAAAGCTGAAGGTTCAATACTTGGGCCACCTGATGCAAAGAGATGACTCATTGGAAAATACTGATACTGGGAAAGACTGAAGGCAGGGGGACTAGAGGATGACAGAGAATGAGATAGATGGATGGCATCACCGACTCAATGGACATGAGTTTGTTCAAGCACCAGGAGATGGTGAAGGACAGGGAAGCCTGGTGTGCTGCAGTCCATGAGGTTGCAAAAAGACAGACACAACTGAGTGACTGAACAACAACAATTAACAGAGGAAACAATATCAAGTAGAAAATGTGGGGGGACATTTCTAGAGCAAAATAGGAATGTACATATCAATTTTGAGCTAGGTAGAATAAATATTTATGTAGCCAATACTAGAAGATAACACATAAAGAAAAGTATATTTAACCACCTTGATATCTCCATTTGAAATCCCTGGCCATTCTGTCTTCTCATTATTCTACTGGGACTATCCATGCTATGCTTGTTCATCCCAACTTTATTTGCAATGCCTCTTATCTCTTGCCAAGCACAGCTCTGATTTCTACACACCTTTCTATTTGGGCAAGACATTAAAGTTGCTTATCATTTCCATTTCAAAGTGATCTTAGAAAAATAGAAGAACTCAGAGTTCAGCTCTTAACAGGATGATACTCTTTGAAATAACCACTCCAATATTGTCCTTGAAATAACATCTGTGGCCATCCATCATGTTTTTTTCCCCAATTCTGTTGTGACTTTTCTACCTGCTTAATTCAAAAAGAAATACATAAAAACATTTTATTTTCCTGGAATACATCTGTTAAGCTAATTGAAGAATTGTCTCAATATTGCCTGCAGGTATACATAAATACTATATAAAACATACCATTATTGTTAGCTAACATTACTAAAAAACACATGATGGCCAAAGTTGCTTTGTAGTTACATATTTGCTTCATTTTATTCCTTTATTATCACAATGAAAAACATTTCATAATTATTGTCTTATTCTCCAATGCCAAATCCATAAATGGGGATTCATGGAAACCCTCTGGAGAATTTGTTTTGGTAGAGTATTATTATTTTCCATATTAAATAGCATTATGTGCTTAAAAGACCACCTGGTATAAATTAAGATTTGAAAAAGACAGTTTATAGAATGGGAGAAAATATTTGCAATAATGTGACTCACTAGTGATTATTCTCCAAAATATACAAATAATTCATATAATTCAATATCTAAACAACAAACAACTGAACTATAAAACAGGCAGAAGATCTAAATAGACATATCTCCAAAGAAGACATAGAGATGGTTAAGAATCACATGAAAAGATGTTCAACATCACAGACTGTCAGAAAAAGGCAAACAAAACCACAAGGAAACATCACCTCACTAGTCAGAATACCATCATCAAAACACTACAAATAATAAATGTTGAAGAGTGTGTGGAGGAAAAAGAGCCCTCCTACACTGTTGGTGGGAATGTAAATTGGTATAGTCACTGTGGAGAACAGTATGGAGGTTCCTTAAGAAAACTAAAAATAGAGCTACCATATGATCCTGCAATCCCATTCCTGGGCATGCATCTGAAGAAAACCATTATTTGAAATGATACAAACATCCCAAAGTTCACTGAAAATCTGTTAATAATAGTCAAGACACAAGAAGCAACCTAAGCATGCATCAACAGATGAATGGATAAAGAAGATGTGAATATATATGTATACACACACACACATACACACACACACACAATGTAATATCACTCAGCCATAAAAAATAATGAAATAATACCATTTGCACCAATATGGATGGACCTAGAGATTATCATACTGACAATATCACTTACATATGGAATCTCAAAGAAAAAAAAAAAAAAAGATTATACAAAGGAACTTATATACAAACTTCCAGTTACCAAAGGGGAAAATTAGGGGAGAAACAAATTAGCATTTTTGAATTAGCATATACACACTACTATATATAAAACAGGTAACCAATAAGGACCTACTGTAGAGCACAGAGAACTGTACTTGATATTTTATAATAACCTGCAAGGGAAAAGAATCTGAAGAAGGGCACATACACAGCATGTACAGCAAAGTGATTCAGTTATATGTATCACTAACACAATACTGCAAATCAGCTAAACTTTAACTAAAAACTTAAAATAAGTTTAAAAATAAATAAATAGAAAGGATTGGGTAATATACATTGAGCATAAAAAGAAAGTACTGATTTTCAGCAGTTCTATAGTTACCCAACAAAACACTGAAACTTACACTTTTGAAAAACAAATTAAGCCAAGATTCTTTCTTCAGTGTACTGTGAAACTGTGGAATCCATTCTTTAATATATCAACATTTCAAAACTAATTTGTGAAATTTGTGTATTATCTTTTGCTAAGTGATAAAATACATTTTAAAAATAAAAAACAGCATTATTTTAAATGGAGAAAGCTGCTGCAGCAAAGATTATTGTTCTCATCAAATGTCTATTCTCCCGTTTTAAGGGAAAGAAAACCTGGGATTTAGCATGAAACTTAGCCACGTGTGGAAGAATTTTATTCCCCAACCTTCCTTGCAGTAGAAGCAACTAGATCTGAAGGGAGGAATTATAATGTTATCACATATTGGAAGCATAAATATCTGAAAATGGTACTCTCATCAGCCTTGTTGGGGAGGGGGGGCGGTGGTAATAAAACAATAAATTAAAAGAGTAGAAATTTCCAAAGTTTAAAAAAAAAAAATGATCAACCTACAAGGTGCTTCCTTCTAAAAGCAATGGTCCAATGGTAACATTAAGATATTATCAGGAATAACAACAAATAAAAAGAGAACTGAATGACTGGAAAGACCAGAGAAAACACCAGCAGATTCTTTTTCTCATTTATGCTTTGTGATATCAATATAATATTATGAAAAGTCAATATTACACTAATTAATCTACAAAATAAATGTAATATCAATAAAAACCCAGAAAATGTCTTGGGAGATTTGCTAAATAACATTTATCTCTCTTTCTCTCTTTAGTCACTAAGCCGTGTCCAACTCTTGCGACCCCACAGACTGTAGCCTGCCAGGCTCCTCTGTCCATGGGATTCTCCAGGCAAGAATAATGGAGAGAGTTGTTATTTCTAGCTCCATAACATTTATACATGCTACTAAAGATCTTAATATGAATCACCCTTTTTTTTTTGAAAAAAGAAGAAAGAAGAAAATCTTTCTCTAATAGCTAACAACACGTTATGTTAACAAAGATATTATGGCATTTTCACAAGAACAGTCAAAGTAACCCATGTGGTAGAATAGAAAATTCAGAGATAGAGTCAATATCTATTTAACCAGGTATCTAGAATTAGAGGGAAAGAGATGACTTGTTTAGGAGAAGATAGAAAAGCTGGCAAACCATATTAAAAGTAATACTAATAATATTGCTTTCCTACTTAAAATGATTTAGAGAGATGAAATTTTAAAATGCAGCACATGAAGAAATATTATCATTATTGATAATCACAAACATTAAAATTTAAAGCATAACTAAGTATCACCCTTCTTCTATTAAATTAGCAAAATTTAGAAAATTGGCTAATGTCAAGTATTGGTCACAATGTAGGGAAAGGAAATTTTCAGCAATGCTTTTAGTGTGTACATGTGTTATTCTAGAAAGCATTATTTCATATTTTCAGTTATAGACATTGCTGCTGAGTCACTTCAGTTGTATCTGACTCTGTGAGACCCCATAGACGGCAGCCCACCAGGCTCCCCCATCCCTGGGATTCTCCAGGCAAGAACACTGGAGTGGGTTGCCATTTCCTTCTCCAATGCATGAAAGTGAAAAGTGAAAGTGAAGTCGCTCAGTCATGTCCGACCCTCAGCGACCCCATGGACTGCAGCCTTCCAGGCTCCTCCATCCATGGGATTTTCCAGGCAAGAGTACTGGAGTGCGGTGCCATTGCCTTCTCTGAATTATAGACATTAATCATACATAATTCATAATAATTTTCACTATGTTTTGCTATGGTAACCAAAGGCTTCCAAATTTCAGTGACTCACAATAATAAAGTTTATTTCTTGCTCATGTTACATGTCAGTTGCTGATTGGTTTTGACTCTGCTCAACTCAGTTTCACTTGTCTTCATATGTTTTATACATGTCTTCATTCTGGGCTCTGGGTGAAGTAGGGGCCAGATGTGGGATATGTATTTTCATGACAGAAGGCAACAATTGAAGGGATTCAATGGGAGCACACAGAGGCTCTTAGAGCTTCCACTTTGAATAGAAATGTCATTTTCAGTCACCTTTTTATTACTCAGTGCAATTCAGATGGATATACCTTCCATTAGAAGGCACTGTGAGTCATATCAGAGTGGGTGGCAAGATACGGGAAGTGAATAATTAAGAACAATAATATAAGTTGTCATATATACACTATGGTCTAATCATTTATTCCTGGGTACACCCCCAAGTTTTCAAGCAAACAGTAAAGTGACACATACCACAATGACTGTGCAGCATTCTTCATGGTGTCAGTGGTCTGGGTACAAATTGCATGTTCTTTCCTAGAGGATACTCAGTTGGTAGTGAATTTTTACCATGAGGAATTATTAGAAGAACAATTACAAACAATGAATTAATGTGTAAATAATTACCTGAATGGATTTTAAAACACAAAATACTTGACGAGAAAGCAATAGCATGTATACAATGTATTAAAATTTATTAAAATGCTTGTGTCACCAAACAGTATTTTATTAAAAAAAATTATTTAAGTAAAGAAAAGGACTGCACAGACCAACAATTATAATGCTGTATAAATTGAGGAATACAATGAACTCAACTATATGTCAAAATATGGGTGTGTGTGTGTGCTGACTCTTTGCAACCCAATAGACCATAGCCCTCCAGGCTCCTCTGTCCTTCTCTATTTCACAGAATGGGATCTCCAGGCAAGAATACTGGAGTGGGTGGCCACGCCCTCCTCCAGGGGATCACCTCCACCCAGGGATGGAACCCATGCCTCTTGTGTCTCCTGCACTGGCAGGTGGATTCTTCACCACTGGTGCCACCTGGGAAACCCATGTATCACTGTAATACAAGTAACTGAAATTCTTTCAAAAACTTGCATCATAGAGGAATTGTCTCTGACCCAATGAAATTAAAATCTAATAATAAAATAACCATATTTAGATATTGAAAATATAATATATATCTTAACATATGAAGATATAATAGGTATGGTAAAACTACAATGAAAATCCAGAAAATACTGAACACCCAATTGTAAATAAAAACACTGGGAGGAAAAGAGGGAAAAAGAAGGGGAAGAGAATTGTATGTGTCTCATGTTGAGTACTGCTTCGATCTGCTTTATATTTCATTTTTAAGTTTTGTACATAAATTATTTTTTGATTTATTATTTAATCATTTTTGATTTATGAGCTGATGAGGATCTTAACTGAGATAATGGGGATTGAGTAGGTTATAGTAGAAGATATAAGTAGAGAAGAAAACAAAAACAGGAAAAACAGGAAAACAGGAAAAAATATCTTAACAGTTGGTAACAGTAACTAGTAAAGTAATGAGTAAATAAATGCTCAAAATTCTTCAAGCCAGGCTTCAACAATACATGAACTGTGAACTTCCAGCTGTTCAAGCTGGTTTTAAAAAAGGCAGAGGAACCAGAGATCAAATTGTCAACATCCACTGGATCATCAACAAAGCAAGAGAGTTTCAGAAAAATATTTATTTCTGCTTTATTGACTATGCCAAAGCCTTTGACTATGTGGATCACAATAAACTGGAAAATTCTGAAAGAGATGGGAATACCAGACCACCTGACCTGCCCCTTGAGAAATCTGTATGCAGGTCAGGAAGCAATAGTTAGAACTGGATGTGAACAACAGACTGGTTCCAAATAGGAAAAGGAGTATGTCAAGGCTGTATATTGTCACCCTGCTTATTTAACTTATGTGCCGAGAACATCATGAGAAATGCTGGGTTGGATGAAGCACAAGCGGGAATCAAGATTTCTGGGAGAAATATCAATAACCTCAGATATGCAGATGATACCACCTTTATGGCAGAAGATGAAGAAGAACTAAAGAGCCTCTTAATGAAACTGAAAGAGGAGGGTGAAAAAGTTGGCTTAAAGCTCAACATTCAGAAAACTAAGACCAGGCATCCGGTCCCATCACTTCATTGCAAATAGATGGGCAAACAGTGGAAACAGTGGCAGATTTTATTTTTGTGGGCTCCAAAATCAGTGCAGATGGTGATTGTAGCCATGAAATTAAAAGATGCTTACTCCTTGGAAGGAAAGCTATGACCAACCTAGACAGCATATTAAAAAGCAGAGACATTACCTTCCAACAAAGGTCCATCTAATCAAGGTTATGGTTTTCCCAGTAGTCATGTATGGATGTGAGAGTTGGACTATAAAGGAAGCTGAGTGCTGAAGAATTTGATGCTTTTGAACTGTGGTGTTGGAGAAGACTCTTGAGAGTCCTTTGGACCACAAGGAGGTCAAACCAGTCCATCCAAAAGGAAATCAGTCCTGAATGTTCCATGGAAGGACTGATGTTGAAGCTGAAACTCCAATACTTTGGCCACCTGATTTGAAGAACTAGCTCATTTGAAAAGTCCCTGATGCTGGGAATGATTGAAGGTGGGATGAGAAGGGGATGACAGGATGAAATGGTTGGATGGCATCACTGACTCAATGGACATGCGTTTGTGTAAACTCTGGGAGTTGGTGATGGACATGGAGGCCTTGCAGGCTGTAGTCCATGAGGTCACAAACAGTCAAACATGACTGAGTGACTGAACTGAACTGAACTGAACAATAACTAACATATTGGGTCTGGCCACAATCAAAGCAAACACCTAACAACTTTCAGTGCCTAAAAGGCAAGACACATATTTTATTTATATCAGAGCTTTCAGGAAAAGCTGCTGCTAACTCACTTCAGTCGTGTCCGGCTCTGTGTGACCCCATAAACAGCAGCCCACCAGACTCCCCTGTCCCTGGGATTCTCCAGGCAAGAACACTGGAGTGAGCTGCCATTTCCTTCTCCAATGCATGAAAGTGAAGTCACTCAGTCGTGTCCCACTCTTAGCGACCCCATGGACTGCAGCCCACCAGGCCCCTCCATCCATGGGATTTTCCAGGCAAGAGTACTGGAGTGGGGTGCCATTGCCTTCTCCATCAGGAAAAGCTAACAACTAGCAAAAATCTGATAGGCCTAGCCAATTTTCTGCTCTAGGAAGATGACTGGGAAATTTTCTGGTTAGGATTAAGAAGTTGAAATGTTCAGGCACAACCTAGCTAAACACCTCTAAAACATTAGGTATCCAAAATTAAGTTGCAATCTCCTGTGCTTCTGTTTTCCCCAGACATCCTGTGGCACCTACTGCCTCTGTTCATGTCTTGAGTTAGACTCTCACACAGGACCCCTGACATTCTCTTATTATCTCTGCTTTAACCTTGTTTATTATCTAAGACAGAGACTAGCCTACTCATTTCTCATGAGATCTTATATAATCTCATGTTTTCAAACACTATTTTCCATTGTTTTCCTATTTCTCCCACATTCTTCCCTCTTTTTCCAATAAAAAGACTCTTTACTCTCCACTTTTTAATGCACATTTTCAAATTAGACCAGTAAACATAATCAGTTCTTTAGCATAATCAATTTTAAAATGAGTATCCATTATTTTTAAATGAAGATAGAATTTTCTGAATACATAGAGATTAGATTATTATAACATAATAGTTACATTATAGGCAACTATTTCCTTACATGGATTCATTATAATACATAAAATTTAGAGGAATTATTAGCATTTACAGTTCAATATATTTTATCATTCAAGGTGATTTCTTGCAACAGTTTTAAAGGAAATAATAATCAGTTTCCTGTTCTATCTTCATTACTTTGTTTACATTATATTTATGAAATTTAAAAGCATATATTATTTTTGTCTCATCCTTAAAAATCTGTTATTTTCAAATGTATATAATTAGAATTGAGGAAATTATACGTTCAGGAACAGAGGTATCCTAGATGCCAGATATAAGGTCTCAAACTTGAAAATTTGGAATTTAAGATTTCTGAAATAACTCAATTTATTGCTGGTGAAGCAGAAATGGTGCTTATGTCCCATCTGCTATGCAGTTGGCATGGTACTCCCTCAGATATTTCCCTCAAGGTTTCATAGAAATACTTTTATTGAATGCCTTGAACAGTTTTATGGCTGAACTATTCTGTAAAAAATAATAATTTTTTAAAAATCAAAAATTTCCCTTTACTTTTTACATAATCTCTTTATGACTCTGTATAACTTTTGAAATGTGTTAGAAAAATATTTTTCAAAATAACCTTCTATGTGGCAAGATTTTGTGGTGCACTGGAGAATGATGATGTTACTCCTCAAACTGATATTCCAGCTGTGCTCAGCAAGCAGGAGAATCTCAGTCTAGACACATTTACCAACATTTTTCACATGCACAGCATTAAAGAAACTGGATGATGTTTCCTGAAGAAGACTATGAATGACCAGTGGTTGAGGTATGGGATTAGTACTGGCTTTTCTGGGACAATTTTGAATTAAAATATATTCTTCTATTTCCATTTGAGTACAACTCATCTTGCCAGATCATATATTTTGACAGTTAGTTTAGAAAAAATCTTTCTCTTATATTCTAGACACTCAAGAACATAATCCCTTAGGTAATAACATAACAGCCATATTGCAAAAGTTAGTATGGTTGACTGGTAGTGGAGAGACATATTATGTTCAAGGAGGTAAAAACTTAAATTTACATACATATCTTCAATCCATTTTCTGAGAATAGTCAGAATTCATATGGTCTACAGGCACTGAGGCTTGTGGAGGTGTGGATATTTTTGAAAACCATGGAAATGTTTTAAGAGAGCTACTTTAGAAAAATATAATAGAGACAAGAGGAAAAAAATGGAAACCAAATCAGCAAAAAATTAAAAAAAAAAAGTTTAGATAGCTATAAGTAGCAGAGATTTAAAACAGAATCACTCACCATTTTTCATGACTTTATATAAAGTACTTAACCTGAAAGAGAGAGAGAGAGAAAAAAAAAAAACTAATCCAAGAAATGTGGAGTTTGACTGAAGCTAACAAGAGAATAGTAACAGGGAACTAAAGGAATCATAGTATGAATATACTACTGTAGTTTCTGATCAGGAGATTAAAATGTATGAGGAAATCAAGCAAAATTTAACAATAGTAATGTGTGAGACATTTGATATGTTTAATAGAACTCAAATTTATAATGAAAATGAGCAGAAAAAAATAGAGAAAATAAGAGAAACTGAAAAATAGTTGTCAGAGAAGGAATTGCTGATTTTGAAATGTTTAATGTGGAGCAATATTAAATAGCTGTTGTTCAGTCACTAAGTTATACCCAACTCTTTGTAACCCCATGGACTGCAGCATGCCAAGTACCTCTCTCCTCCACTATCTCCAGGAGTTTGCTCAAGTACATGTCCATTGAGTTGATGATGCTATCCAACCATCTCATCCTCAGTTCAGTTCAGTCACTCAGAGATGTCTGTCTCTTTGTGACCCCATGAACTGCAGTACGCCAGGGTTCACTGTCCATCACCAACTCCCAGAGCTTGCTCAAACTGGTGTCCATTGAGTCGGTGATGCCATCCAACCATCTCATCCTCTGTCATCCCCTTCTCATTCTGTCTTCATTCTTTCCCAGTATCAGGGTCTTTTCCAAAGAGTCAGTTATTTGTATCAGGTAACCAAAGTATTGGAGTTTCAACTTCATCATCATTCCACCCAATGGACATTCAAGGTTGATTTTCTTTAGGATTAACTAGTTTGATCTCCTTTCAGTCCAAGGGTCTCTCAAGAGTCTTCTCCAGCACCACAATTCAAAGGCATCATTTCTTCAGTGTTCAGCCTTCTTTATGGTCCAACTCTCATATCTATACATGACTACATAGCTTTGGCTTTATGAACTTTGTAGACAAACTGATGTCTCTGCTTTTTAATATGCTGTCTAGGTTTGCCATAGTTTTCCTTCCAAGGAGAAAGCATATTTTAATTTCCTGGCTGCAGACAGTCCACAGTGATTTTGGAGCCCAAGAAAAGAAAATCTGTCACTGAAAAAGTGAAAATGAAAGTCATGCAGTTGTGTCCAACTCTTTGTAACCCAATGGACTATACAATCCATGGAGATCTCCAGGCCAGAATACTGGAGTGGGTAGCTGTTCCCTTCTCCAGGGGATCTTCCCAACCCAGGGATCAAATCCAGGTTTTCCGCACTGTGGGTGGATTCTTTACCAGCTTTGCCATTAGGGAAACCCAAGAATACTGGAGTGACTAGCCTATCGCTTCTCCAATGGACCTTCCAAACCCAGGAATCAAACTGGGGTCTCCTGCATTCCAAGCAGGTTCTTTACCAGCTGAGCTACCAGGGAAGCCAAAACTTCCACTTTTTCTCCTTCTATTTGCCATGAAGTGATGGGAGCACATGCCATGTTCTTAGTTTTCTTTAATGTTTAATTTCAAGTGTTTTCACTGTCTAGTAGGGAACTGCAAAATGGGGTTGGATTTCTAAATAATAAAACTGGGATGGAAATGGAGTAGATAAACATGATGAATTAAACAATCTTTGAAAATAGGGAAGGGCAGAGAGAACAAGATGGCAGAGGAGTCGGTGGATGTGGAGTACATCTATTTCCACAGATACATCAGGAATATACCTTCAGACACAGAAGTGCAGAGAGAATACCAGCTGATAGAAGACAGGAGGACCTGACCAGCAGAAAACAATATATAGAACCACACAAAACTCAGTAGAATGAAGGAACTAGGAGGGAAAACAGGAGTGTTAGAAGGGCTGGACCTTCCCTTGGCAGGTGAGGGAACTGAAGCAGGGGTCTAATCCTCACATTCAGACAATTGTCTGAGTCAGAGGGGAAACATTTAAGGCTGAGAGTGAAACAGCTGGTTTTGGCAGCCTAAATGGAATGAGAATCAGACAGTCCTTGCCACAGCCATAAGTACCCTGGACAGGGACGCAGGTTCCCTAGAAAGAGCAGGGGCTATAGCTGGAGTTTAGGATTGTGGAGCAATCCCAGTGCAAGGGCTGCTGTTGATTGTGGAGAGACGGATCGAGGGGATGTGAGGAAGGAGACTGTGGTGGGAAATGCCTGTGGAGGAAAACTAGATCGTCCTGGAATCAAGGGGATACTGCTGAGTCATGCATAGGGGGTGGAGCCATCACCATTGTCTCTCTCTCCCCACGGCCAGTATTGGCAGCTGAACAATAAAGAGGCTGGCCCATCAAATGCCTGATGCAATGAACTACAGAGTAGGACCCTACCCAGGGTGATCCTTTAAGTGCCTAATGTGCTGATCTATAGAGCAGGAACCCAGCTGGGGAGCCCCTCTATGTGCCTGATGCACTGAACAACAGAGAAGGAACCCCATGTCAAGGAGCCCTCTTAAGTGCCTGAATGGATGGAGCTACAGATAAGACTGGCCAAAGAGGCCTTCTGATCGCCAGCTACAAGAGGCTTGAAGAAAGATTTTGATAGGGCCATAACTCCTGCAGGGGAGGCAGCCCGTGTCCCTGCACACTTGGCACTGCCAGGGTTCCCACAAGCCAAGCAGCTGTGCTACCTTCACGCTCAACCCTCACTGGGCAAAGCTGCCACAGGCAGCGTCTATGCATGCAGGGTTGCTTCGGTAGTGTCCAACTCTTTGCAACTCTTTGGACTGTGGCCTGCCAGGATTCTCTGTCAGGGAGTTCTACAGGCAAGAATACTGGAGCGTATTTCCCAGTACTGGTTGCCATACCCTACTAGAGTACTATAGTCCCTGCTGCCCTAGCCGAAAACTCCCCTGAGTATCTGGTGCTGCCAGAACCCCTGCAACCCAAGCAACTGCACCAGCTCCACACCTGGCCCTCACTGGGGCCAACCCAAGTCCTCCAGGGAAGCCTCAGAAGCAAACCCCAGGGGACGACCCACATGTAGAGGTGAAAATAAAACCACAATTGAAATCCAAGGGCAATGTGGCTAAGGAAGAAGACCTAAAACCTTCCTACCAGCTGTACAAGCTGCAGATTAAATCCACATGGTCAACTAGGCAGATTCTGTATCTATTGGAATATAAAAAAGGGCATTGAGAGCTCCCACAAAAGAATACACACTAGTTCTGATAGATGTGGACATTGGAGGTGAGAACAGATAGGAGTAGGACCAGATTAGAACCTGTGCTGCCCCCACAGCAGGTCAAGAGACCAACACAGTGTTGGAGGGCATCCTAGGGAGGTGAGGTGGACTGTGACTCCCAGTGAGGGAAAGGATTGACTGCAATGACTGCAATGACTCAAGAAAAACATTTATTATTCTTATGTTTTGACTTGTTCTGTAGATTCTTTTGGATTTTTTTTCCCTCTTTTCCCCCACTGTTGTAGTTGTCGATTTAATTGGCACTATGAAATCTAATTGCGCCTTTGAGCTTTTTATTTTTTGAGTCACATTTTTTATTGTTGGCATAAACCTCTGCCTCTATGTTGGGCTTTTGCAATTCTCTGCATTTTCCATTTTATTTTTTATTTTTTCTTCCTTTTTTTCCCTCTATTTTTTAATTTTTTAAACTACTGTTACTTTTTCTACATTTATTCCTTTGTTTGCCTTTCCTATTGTTCTTTTCCCTTTGCAGTTAATCTTTAATGTATATAAATCTTCTTTACCAACCTCTATTTAACTTTGCATATCTATTCTTTCTTTCCTTTCCTCTCAACATATTTGTTAGTTTTGTTTTCATTGCTTTATTCCCCACTTGGCATCTTATTTAGTTTTGCTTTCCAGTTGTGCTTTAGGCAGTTTTGTTCTTAACTGATAGATATAATTTTTGGTCTCCTGTGTTTGCTGGGTCTAACTATTGTACTTATTTTTGTTGGACTGTTTTGATTTTGCTGATGGGTATATATGTATATGTGTATATTCAGTCTCATTTTTTTTATTGTTGGTATAAACCTCTGCCTCTATATTGGGCTTTGGCAGTTCTGTGGAGTTTTCCTTTTTTTTTTTTTTCTTTTTATTTCTTCCTTTTTTTTTTCTCTCTCTTTTCATAATTTTATTTTTTTTTTTTTCATTTTTTTTTTCTCCAATTTTATTTTATTTTTAAACTTTACATAATTGTATTAGTTTTGCCAAATATCAAAATGAATCCGCCACAGGTATACATGTGTTCCCCATCCCGAACCCTCCTCCCTCCTCCCTCCCCATACCATCCCTCTGGGCCGTCCCAGTGCACCAGCCCCAAGCATCCAGCATCATGCATCGAACCTGGACTGGCAACTCGTTTCCCACATGATACTTTACATGTTTCATTGCCATTCTCCCAAATCTTCCCACCCTCTCCCTCTCCCACAGAATCCATAAGACCGTTCTATACATCAGTGTCTCTTTTGCTGTCTCGTACACCGGGTTATTGTTACCATCTTTCTAAATTCCATATATATGCGTTAGTATACTGTATTTATGTTTTTCCTTCTGGCTTACTTCACTCTGTATAATAGGCTCCAGTTTCATCCACCTCATTAGAACTGATTCAAATGTATTCTTTTTAATGGCTGAGTAATACTCCATTGTGTATATGTACCACAGCTTTCTTATCCATTCATCTGCTGATGGACATCTAGGTTGCTTCCATGTCTTGGCTATTATAAACAGTGCTGCGATGAACATTGGGGTACACGTGTCTCTTTCCCTTCTGGTTTTCTCAGTGTGTATGCCCAGCAGTGCGGTTGCTGGATCATAAGGCAGTTCTATTTCCAGTTTTTTAAGGAATCTCCACACTGTTCTCCATAGTGGCTGTACTAGTTTGCATTCCCACCAACAGTGTAAGAGGGTTCCCTTTTCTCCACATCCTCTCCAGCATTTATTATTTGTAGACTTTTGGATCGCAGCCATTCTGACTGGTGTGAAATGGTACCTCATAGTGGTTTTGATTTGCATTTCTCTGATAATGAGTGATGTTGAGCATCTTTTCATGTGTTTGTTAGCCATCTGTATGTCTTTTTTGGAGAAATGTCTATTTAGTTCTTTGGCCCATTTTTTGATTGGGTCGTTTATTTTTCTGGAGTTGAGCTGTAGGAGTTGCTTGTATATTTTTGAGATTAGTTGTTTGTCGGTTGCTTCATTTGCTATTATTTTCTCCCATTCTGAAGGCTGTCTTTTCACCTTGCTAATAGTTTCCTTTGATGTGCAGAAGCTTTTAAGGTTAATTAGGTCCCATTTGTTTATTTTTGCTTTTATTTCCAATATTCTGGGAGGTGGGTCATAGAGGATCCTGCTGTGATGTATGTCGGAGAGTGTTTTGCCTATGTTCTCCTCTAGGAGTTTTATAGTTTCTGGTCTTACGTTTAGATCTTTAATCCATTTTGAGTTTATTTTTGTGTATGGTGTTAGAAAGTGGTCCAGTTTCATTCTTTTACAAGTGGTTGACCAGATTTCCCAGCACCACTTGTTAAAGAGATTGTCTTTAATCCATTGTATATTCTTGCCTCCTTTGTCGAAGATAAGGTGTCCATATGTGCGTGGATTTATCTCTGGGCTTTCTATTTTATTCCATTGATCAATATTTCTGTCTTTGTGCCAGTACCATACTGTCTTGATAACTGTGGCTTTGTAGTAGAGCCTGAAGTCAGGTAGGTTGATTCCTCCAGTTCCATTCTTCTTTCTCAAGATCGCTTTGGCTATTCGAGGTTTTTTGTATTTCCATACAAATTGTGAAATTATTTGTTCTAGCTCTGTGAAGAATACTGTTGGTAGCTTGATAGGGATTGCGTTGAATCTATAAATTGCTTTGGGTAGTATACTCATTTTCACTATATTGATTCTTCCAATCCATGAACATGGTATATTTCTCCATCTATTAGTGTCCTCTTTGATTTCTTTCACCAGAGTTTTATAGTTTTCTATATATAGGTCTTTAGTTTCTTTAGGTAGATATATTCCTAAGTATTTTATTCTTTCCGTTGCAATGGTGAATGGAATTGTTTCCTTAATTTCTCTTTCTGTTTTCTCATTATTAGTGTATAGGAATGCAAGGGATTTCTGTGTGTTGATTTTATATCCTGCAACTTTACTGTAGTCATTGATTATTTCTAGTAATTTTCTGGTGGACTCTTTAGGGTTTTCTATGTAGAGGATCATGTCATCTGCAAATAGTGAGAGTTTTACTTCTTCTTTTCCAATTTGGATTCCTTTTATTTCTTTTTCTGCTCTGATTGCTGTGGCCAAAACTTCCAAAACTATGTTGAATAGTAATGGTGAAAGTGGGCACCCTTGTCTTGTTCCTGACTTTAGAGGAAATGCTTTCAATTTTTCACCATTGAGGATAATGTTTGCTGTGGGTTTGTCATATATAGCTTTTATTATGTTGAGGTATGTTCCTTCTATTCCTGCTTTCTGGAGAGTTTTTATCATAAATGGATGTTGAATTTTGTCAAAGGCTTTCTCTGCATCTATTGAGATAATCATATGGTTTTTATTTTTCAATTTGTTAATGTGGTGTATTACATTGATTGATTTGCGGATATTGAAGAATCCTTGCATCCCTGGGATAAAGCCCACTTGATCATGGTGTATGATCTTTTTAATGTGTTGTTGGATTCTGATTGCTAGAATTTTGTTAAGGATTTTTGCATCTATGTTCATCAGTGATATTGGCCTGTAGTTTTCTTTTTTTGTGGGATCTTTGTCAGGTTTTGGTATTAGGGTGATGGTGGCCTCATAGAATGAGTTTGGAAGTTTACCTTCCTCTGCAATTTTCTGGAAGAGTTTGAGCAGGATAGGTGTTAGCTCTTCTCTAAATTTTTGGTAGAATTCAGCTGTGAAGCCGTCTGGACCGGGGCTTTTGTTTGCTGGAAGATTTTTGATTACAGTTTGAATTTCCATGCTTGTGATGGGTCTGTTAAGATTTTCTATTTCTTCCTGGTCCAGTTTTGGAAAGTTGTACTTTTCTAAGAATTTGTCCATTTCTTCCATGTTGTCCATTTTATTGGCATATAATTGTTGATAGTAGTCTCTTATGATCCTTTGTATTTCTGTGTTGTCTGTTGTGATCTCTCCATTTTCGTTTCTAATTTTGTTGATTTGATTTTTCTCCCTTTGTTTCTTGATGAGTCTGGCTAATGGTTTGTCAATTTTATTTATCCTTTCAAAGAACCAGCTTTTGGTTTTGTTGATTTTTGCTATGGTCTCTTTTGTTTCTTTTGCATTTATTTCTGCTCTAATTTTTAAGATTTCTTTCCTTCTACTAACCCTGGGGTTCTTCATTTCTTCCTTTTCTAGTTGCTTTAGGTGTAGAGTTAGGTTATTTATTTGACTTTTTTCTTGTTTCTTGAGGTGTGCCTGTATTGCTATGTACTTTCCCCTTAAGACTGCTTTTACCGTGTCCCACAGGTTTTGGGTTGTTGTGTTTTCATTTTCATTCGTTTCTATGCAAATTTTGATTTCTTTTTTGATTTCTTCTGTGATTTGTTGGTTATTCAGCAGCGTGTTGTTCAGCCTCCATATGTTGGAATTTTTAATAGTTTTTCTCCTGTAATTGAGATCTAATCTTACTGCATTGTGGTCAGAAAAAATGCTTGGAATGATTTCTATTTTTTTGAATTTACCAAGGCTAGCTTTATGGCCCAGGATGTGATCTATCCTGGAGAAGGTTCCATGTGCGCTTGAGAAAAAGGTGAAATTCATTGTTTTGGGGTGAAATGACCTATATATATCAATTAGGTCTAACTGGTCTATTGTATCGTTTAAAGTTTGTGTTTCCTTGTTAATTTTCTGTTTAGTTGATCTATCCATAGGTGTGAGTGGGGTATTAAAGTCTCCCACTATTATTGTGTTATTGTTAATTTCTCCTTTCATACTTGTTAGCATTTGTCTTACGTACTGTGGTGCTCCCGTGTTGGGTGCATATATATTTATAATTGTTATATCTTCTTCTTGGATTGATCCTTTGATCATTATGTAGTGACCTTCTTTGTCTCTTTTCACAGCCTTTGTTTTAAAGTCTATTTTATCTGATATGAGTATTGCTACTCCTGCTTTCTTTTGGTCCCTATTTGCATGGAAAATCTTTTTCCAGCCCTTCACTTTCAGTCTGTATGTGTCCCCTGTTTTGAGGTGGGTCTCTTGTAGACAACATATGTAGGGGTCTTGTTTTTGTATCCATTCAGCCAGTCTTTGTCTTTTGGTTGGGGCATTCAACCCATTTACATTTAAGGTAATTACTGATAAGTATGTTCCCGTTGCCATTTACTTTATTGTTTTGGGTTCGAGTTTATACACCGTTTTTGTGTTTCTTGTCTAGAGAATATCCTTTAGTATTTGTTGGAGAGCTGGTTTGGTGGTGCAGAATTCTCTCAGCTTTTGCTTGTCTGAAAAGCTTTTGATTTCTCCTTCATACTTGAATGAGATCCTTGCTGGGTACAATAATCTGGGCTGTAGGTTATTTTCTTTCATCATTTTAAGTATGTCTTGCCATTCCCTCCTGGCTTGAAGAGTTTCTATTGAAAGATCAGCTGTTATCCTTATGGGAATTCCCTTGTGTGTTATTTGTTGTTTTTCCCTTGCTGCTTTTAATATTTGTTCTTTGTGTTTGATCTTTGTTAATTTGATTAATATGTGTCTTGGGGTGTTTCTCCTTGGGTTTATCCTGTTTGGTACTCTCTGGGTTTCTTGGACTTGGGTGATTATTTCCTTCCCCATTTTAGGGAAGTTTTCCACTATTATCTCCTCAAGTATTTTCTCATGGTCTTTCTTTTTGTCTTCTTCTTCTGGAACCCCTATGATTCGAATGTTGTAGCGTTTAATATTGTCCTGGAGGTCTCTGAGATTGTCCTCATTTCTTTTAATTCGTTTTTCTTTTATCCTCTCTGATTCATTTATTTCTACCATTCTATCTTCTAATTCACTAATCCTGTCTTCTGCCTCTGTTATTCTACTATTTGTTGCCTCCAGAGTGTTTTTAATTTCACTTATTGCATTATTCATTATATATTGACTCTTTTTTATTTCTTCTAGGTCCTTGTTAAACCTTTCTTGCATCTTCTCAATCCTTGTCTCCAGGCTATTTATCTGTGATTCCATTTTAGTTTCAAGATTTTGGATCAATTTCACTATCATTATTCGGAATTCTTTATCAGGTAGATTCCCTATCTCTTCCTCTTTGGTTTGGTTTGGTGGGCATTTATCCTGTTCCTTTATCTGCTGAGTATTCCTCTGTCTCTTCATCTTGTTTAAATTGCTGAGTTTGGGGTGTCCTTTCTGTATTCTGGCAGTTTGTGGAGTTCTCTTTATTGTGGCGTTTCCTCACTGTGTGTGGGTTTGTACAGGTGGCTTGTCAAGGTTTCCTGCTTAGGGAATCTTGTGTCGGTGTTCTGGTGGGTGGAGCTGTATTTCTTCTCTCTGGAGTGCAATGAAATGTCCAGTAATGAGTTATGAGATGTCTATAGTTTTGGGGTGACTTTGGGCAGCCTGTATCTTGAAGCTCGGGGCTGTGTTCCTTTGTTGCTGGAGAATTTGCTTGGTATGTCTTGCCCTGGAACTTATTGGCCCTTGTGTGGTGCTTGGTTTCAGTGTCGGTATGGAGGCATTTGATGAGCTCCTGTCAATGAATATTCCTTGGAGTCAGGAGTTCCCTGGAGTCAGGGTTTGGACTTAAGTCTCCTGCTTCTGATTATTGGTCTTATTTTTACAGTAGTTTCAAAACTTCTCCTTCTATACAGCACCATTGATAAAACATCTACATTAAAGATGATAAGTTTCTCTACAGTGAGGGTCACTCAGAGAGGTTCACAGGGTTACATGGAGAAGAGAAGAGGGAGGAGGGAGTTAGAGGTGACCCAAATGAGATGAGGTGAATCAATAGTGGAGAGAGTGGGCTAGCCAGTAGTCACTTCCTTATGTGCACTCCACAACTCGACCACTCAGAGATGTTCACGGGGTTATACAGAGAAGAGAAGAAGGAGGAAGGTAACAGAGGTGGCCAGAAGGATAAAAGGGGGGAATGAAAAGGAGGGAGACAGATCCAGCCAGTAATCAGTTCCCTAAGTGTTCTCCACCGTCTGGAACACACAGAAATTCACAGAGTTGGGTAGAGTAGAGAGGGGTTAGGGAGGAGACACAGGCGACCTGGTGGAGAAAAAGGAGGGTCCAAAGGGAGAGAGAGCAGTCAAGCCAGTAATCTCACTCCCTAGTGAAAAATGGGTCCTGAAGATTGGGTCCTTATAGGTACAAAATTGGTAACAAATACATAAAAGCAAAAATTAAAAATCTAGAGTAGAGTTTGGAATTTCAAAAATACGATGTTAAAGAAAAGAAGAAGGAAAAGAAAGAGAGAAAGAACGAACAAACAAAAACAAACAAGGTCGCGAAAATTATAGAGAAAGTACAGGTACGAAATTGATAACTAATACCAGAAAGCGAAAATTAAAAATCTAGAGTAGAGTTTGGAATTTCAAAAATACGATGTTAAAGAAAAGAAGAAGGAAAAGAAAGAGAGAAAAAACGAACAAACAAAAACAAACAAGGTCGCGAAAATTATAAAGAAAGTACAAGTATAAAATTGATAACTAATACCAGAAAGCAAAAATTAAAAATCTAGAGTAGATTTTGGAATTTCAAAAATACAATGTTAAAAAAAAAAAAGAAGAAGAAAAATAAAGAGAGAAAACAAACAAATACGAACAATGTCACAAAAATTATAAAGAAAATACAGGTACAAAATCGATATCAAATACCAAAAAGCATAAATTAAAAATCTAGAGTAAAGTTTGGAATTTCAGATATACAATGTTATATAAAAGAAGAAGAGAAAGAAACAGAGAAGAAGAAAAAAAAAAAGTCACAGAAATTATATAAAAAAAAAACTATAGGTACAAAATTGATAACATATACCAAAAAGCGAAAATTAAAAATCTAGAGTAGAGTTTAGAATTTCAAAAATATAATGTTAAAGAAAAGAAGAAAAAAACAAAAACAAACAAAAAAAAAACAAGGTCAAAAAATTATAAAATACATATATATGAAGTTTGCTGAAGAAGAAAAAAATAGGGTCTTTTTTTTTTTGCAAAGTAATAGGATATAAAGGTGAAAATTAAAGGAACAATAGAGGACTTAAAATTTTTTTTTTTAATTAAAAAAAAAAGAAAGAATGATCGTAAAAATAATAAAAATATATCTAGGACTTTTTTTTTTTTTTTTTTTTTTGTGGGTGTTGTGGGTTCAGTTCATTTTTGGCTAGTTCCTTGGTCAGATTTATATTTCTCAAGATCTATAGGCCCCTTCCTATGTAGTCCGTAGTAACCACAGGGTTTTGATCTATTGCCTGTAGCTTCCAAGGCGTTTCCCTCTGTTATATCTTCTTCTGTTTGCTAGTCTCTTCAGTATCTGGTTTCCGCCCTGACTCAAAGGGCACGGTGGAGGACACTTTTTTTTTTTTTTTTTTTAGGCTTACTTGTTCAGTCGCGCTGTGGGGAGGGAGGGAGGGATGCTGCAAACAAATAACACTGGCGTGGGCTCGCAGTGCCTCAGCCACCCTGGGTCTGCCCCCGCTCACGGCGCGTGTAGCCTCCCTGTCCACACTGCTCGGACTCTAGGTTGTTCCGCCGGGAACAATCCGAGGCTGGCCCTGGGCTGCATGCACCTCCCAGGTCCAAGCCGCTCAGGTTCAGGCACTCGGGTAGTCCTCAGAGGCGCAGACTCAGTTGGGCCTGCGTTTTGTGCTCTTCCCAGGTCCGAGCGCCAATTTGCTCTTCCCAGGCGAGCGCCAATGCTGCGACTTATCGCCTCCCCGCCACTCGGTTATCTGGATGTAAAACCGGCGCACCTTCTCAGGCAGATGTTGATCGTCCAGACCCCCAAGAAGTTTTAGTTAGCAAAGAAGCCTGCTTACAGTTTTATAGATAATGTCTCTCTGGGGCTGCGATTGCCCCCTTCCGGCTCTGGCTGCCTGTCACCGGAGGGGGAAGGTCTGCAGCCGGCTATCTCTGTTCAGTCCTTTGTTCCGTGCGCGGGCCTGGCGGTCTTAGGTTAGGGCTGGCTTTTCGCGTGGTAGGTATCCCACAGTCTGGTTTGCTAGCCCAAATTATTTCGCTCAGATAGCGCTCAGGGTATTCAGGCCAGATTCTTACTCTCAGCGATGCAGCCCACGCCGCGCCTCCCTGCCCAGCCCCGGTTTGCTAATGGCGGATGCAGGCGTCTGCGCTGCTTCTCTGCTGGGGGAGTTACCGTAGGGCTCGCAATCTGCGAGTTTTAAATTGTTTATTTATTTTTTCTCCCTGTTATGTTGCCCTCTGTGCTTCCAAAGCTCGGCACAGATTCGGCAGTGAGAAGGTTTCCTGATGTTTGGAAACGTTTCTCTTTTTAAGATTCCCTTCCCGGGACGGAACTCCGTCCCTCCCTCTTTTGTCTCTTTTTTTTTGTTTTTAATATTTTTTCCTACCTCCTTTCGAAGAGTTGGGTTGCTTTTCTGGATGCCTGATGTCCTCTGCCGGCATTCAGAAGTTGTTTTGTGGAATTTACTCGACGTTTAAATGCTCTTTTGATGAATTTGTGGGGGAGAAAGTGTTCTCCCCGTCCTACTCCTCCGCCATCTTGGCTCCTCCCCTCTTTTCATAATTTTAATGTTTAAACTTTCATACCTTTTCTACATTTACTCCTTTGTTTGCTTTTCCTACTGTTCTTTTCCCCTTTCAGTTAATCTTTGACATATATAAATCTTCTTTATATGTCTTTAACTTCACATACTTATTCTTTCTTTCTTTTCTTTCTTTCCTTCCTTTCCTGTCAACATATTTGCTAATTTTGCTTTCAGTGCTTTATTCCCCACTTGGCACCTTGCTTTAATTTTGTTTTCCAGTTTGTGCTTTAGTTTTGCTCTTACCTGGTAGATATTATTTTTGATTTCCTTTCTTTACCAGGTCAATCTACTGTACTTTATTTTTGTTGGACTGTTTTGATTTTGCTAATGGGTGTATATGTATATGTGTATATTCTATTATTTTAATTATTATTTGCCTGATTTTGTAAGTGCCATTTGTCTGGGGCTCATCTTTGGTTTCCTGTTTTGGGGGTATTTGTTTTAATCTCACTTAATGTCAAGACAAACCATTTGTGAAATCTTTGTTCCTGACCAGAGATCAAGCCCTGAGCCTTTGGAGTGGAAGGACTGACTCCAAGACTGTAGACTACCAGAAAACATCCTAGGGACTATGGAATAGTGAGAACTCACACAAAGGAAACCACTTCAATACAAGACCAGGCATCACCCAACCACCAGCAGCACTCTGTGCAGGATGCCTCATCTAAACAACAAACAAAACAAAAATACAAACACAATCATCAGCAGACAGGATTACCACCTCATTCAGCCTTGCCCATCAGAGGAAAACCAAAGAAACAAACAAAAAACTCCACACAAATCTCACCCTACACAAAGAAGTGTACACAAACCAGTGGACCAACCTTAGGAGGGCAGAAACCAAAAGGAAAAAAGATTTCAACCTTGAAGCCTGGGAAAAGGAGACATCAAACACAATAAGTTAAAAAAAAAAGTAATGAAAAGGTAGAGAAATACTACACAAATGAAGGAATAAACTAGAAAAACATAAGTCCAAATAAATGAAAAGGAAATAGGCAAGCTACCTGAAAAAGAATTCAGAATAATGATAGTAAAGATCAAAACCTTTGAAAAGAGAATGGAGAAAATGCAAGAATCAATTAACAAGGACCTAGAAGAATTAAAGAATAAACATACAGAGCCAAAAACACAATTCCTGAAATTAAAAATACTCTAGAAGGAATTAATAGCAGAATATCTATAGCAGAAGAACAAATCAGTGAGCTGGAAGATAAAATGATGGAAATAACTGCTGAAGAGCAGAATAAAGTAAAAAGAATGAAAAGAATTGAGGATAGACTCAGAGACCTCTGGGACAATATCTGCATTTGAATTATAGGGGTTCCAGAAGAAAAAAAAGAAAAAGAAAGGGCATGAGAACATTTTTGAGGAGATTATAGTTGAAAATTTTCTCAGCATGGAAAAGGAATCAGTCAATCAAGTTCAAGAGGTGCAAAGAGTCCCATATAGGATAAAACCAAGGAGAAACATTCCAAGACACATACTAAACAAACTAATAAAGACTAAACACAAAGAAAGACTATTAAAAGTAGCAAAGGAAAAGCAACAAGTAACATACAAGGGAAATCCCATACATTTAAGAGCTGATCTCTCTGCAGGCCAGAAGGGAATGGCAGGATATATTTCAAGTACTGAAAGGGGAAAATCTACAACCAAGATTACTATACCTGGCAAGGATCTCATTCAAAATTGATGGAGAAATAAAAACTTTTCAGACAAGCAAAAGTTAAGGGAATTCAGTACCACCAAACCAGCTTTACAGGAAATGTTAAAGGGACTTATCTAGGCAAGAAATACAAGAGAAGAAAAGATCTACAAAATCAACCCTAAACAATTAAGGAAATGGCAATAGGAATATATATATCTATACTTACTTTATTTTTTTTTCAGATTGTAAAAATTGCTTTTATTTTCTTTTCTTTTTTGAAATTTTTCATACCTTTTTATTTTTTTAATTTTATTTTATTTTTAAACTTTACAAATTGTATTAGTTTTGCCAAATATCAAAATGAATCCGCCACAGGTATACATGTGTTCCCCATCCTGAACCCTCCTCCCTCCTCCCTCCCCATACCATCCCTCTGGGTTGTCCCAGTGCACTAGCCCCAAGCATCCAGTATCGTGCATCGAACCTGGATTGGCAACTCGTTTCATACATGATATTATACATGTTTCAATGCCATTCTCCCAAATCTTCCCACCCTCTCCCTCTCCCATAGAGTCCATAAGACTGTTCTATACATCAGTGTCTCTTTTGCTGTCTCGTACACAGGGTTATTGTTACCATCTTTCTAAATTCCATATATATGCGTTAGTATACTGTATTGGTGCTTTTCTTTCTGGCTTACTTCACTCTGTATAATAGGCTCCAGTTTCATCCACCTCATTAGAACTGATTCAAATGTATTCTTTTTAGTGGCTGAGTAATACTCTATTGTGTATATGTACCACTGCTTTCTTATCCATTCATCTGCTGATGGACATCTAGGTTGCTTCCATGTCCTGGCTATTAAATGTAAATACATTAAATGCTCCAGCCAAAAGACACAGACTGGCTGAATGGATACAAAAACAAGATCCATATATATGCTATCTACAAGAAATCCACTTCAGACCTCAAGACACATATAGACTGAAAGTAAGAGGATACAAAAATATATTCCATGTAAATGAGAAGCAAAAGAAAGCTGGAGTAGCAATCCTTATGCCAGACAACACAGACCTTAAAATAAAGAAGATTACAAGAGATAAGGAAGGACACTACATAACAGTCAAGGGATCAATCCAAGAGGAAGACATAACAATTGTAAATATCTATGCACCCAACACAGGAGCACCTTGATACATAAGACAAACACTAATAGACATAAAAAGAGAAATTGACAGTAACACAATAAAAGTAGGAGACTTTAGCATCCCAGTCACATTAATGGACAGTTCATCAAAACAAAATTAATAAAGAAACATAAGTCTTATATAATACATTAGATGAGATGGATCTCGTTGATATCTTCAGGACATCCCATCCAAATGCAGAAGAATAAACCTTCCTCTCAAGTGCACATGGAACATTCTGCAGGATAGACCACATCTTGGGTCACAAATCAAACCTCAGAAAATTTAAGTAAATTGAATTGTACCAAGCATCTTCTCCAACCACAATGCTATGAGACTAGATGTAAATTACAAGAAAGAAAAACTGCAAAAAAACACAAACACACGGAGATTACATAATATGTTCCTAAATAATCAACAGGTTACTAAAGAAATCAAAAAGGAAATGAAAAAATTTCTAGAAACAAATGATAATGAAAATACAACAACTCAAATCTATGGGATGCAGCAAAAGAAGTTCTAAGAGGGAAGTTTATAGCAATACAATCCTAACTCAAGAAACAAGAAAAACACAAAATATACAACCTAACTTTACACCTAAAACAATTGGAAAAAGAAGAAAAACAACAAAAAAATTCACATAAGGAAAGAAATAATAAAGATCAGAGTAGAAATAAGTGAAAAAGAAATCAAAGAAACAATAATAAAGATTAATAAAACTAAAAGCTTGTTCTTTGAGAAGATAAACAAAATTGAAAACCTTTAGCCAGACTCAGCATGAAAAAAAGAGAAGAATAAAATCAACAAAACTGGAAATGAAAAAGGAGAGGTACAACAGACATTGCAGAAATACAAAGGATTATAAGAGACTATTATGAACAACTATATGGCAATAAAATGGATAACCTGGAAGAAATGGACAGATTCTTTAGAAAAGTTCAATCCCCCAAGACTGAAGCAGGAACAAATAGAAATTATGAATAATCCAATTACAGCACTGAAATTGAAGCTGTGATCAAAACTCTCCCAAAAAGCAAAAGCCCAGAACCAGATGGCTTCACAGGAGAATTCTATGAAACATTTAGAGAAGAGCTAATGCCTATTCTTCTAAATTTCTTTCAAAAAATTGTAGAGGAAGGAATACTTCAAAGTCTTTCTACAAAACCACCCTGACACCAAAACCAGACAAAGACAGCACACCAAAAAAGAAAACTACTGGCGAATAACATTGATGAGCATAGATGCAAAACTCAACAAAATTTTAGCAAACAGAATTCAGAAACACATCAAAAAGCTCATACACCATGATCAAGTTGGGTTTATCCCAGGGATGCAAGGATTCTTCAATATAAGCAAATCAATCAATGTGATATACCATATTAACAAATTGAAATATAAAAACCATATGATAATCTCAGTAGATGCAAAAAAAGGCTTTGACAAAATTCAGCATCCATTTACAATTAAAACTCTCCAAAAAAAAAATGGGCACAGAAGGAACCTACCTCAATGTAGTAAAGGCCATATATGATAAGCCCACAGAAAATATTATTCTCAGTGGTGAATAACTTATAGCATTCCCCCTAAGATCAGGAACAAGATAAGGGCCTCCACTTTCACCACTATTATTCAACATAGTTCTGAAAGTCCTAGCTAAACAATCAGAGAAGAAAAAGAAATAAAGGTAATCCAGATTGGAAAAGAAGAAGTAAAGCTCTCACTGTTTGCAGATGACATGATACTGTACACAGAAAACCTTAAAGATAGTATCAGAAAATTACTAGAGCTAATCAGTGAATTTAGCAAAGGTGCAGGATACAAAATCAATACACAGAAATCACTTGCATTTCTATATACTAACAATGAAAAATCAGAAAGAGAAATTAAGGAATCAATCCCATTCACCATTGCAACAAAAATAATTAAGTATCTAGAAATAAACTTACCTAAGGAGACAAAAGAACTGTACACAGAAAATTATAAGACACTATTGAAGGAAATCAAAGACAACATAAACAGATGGGGAGATATTCCATGCTCCTGTGTACGAAGAATCAATACTGTGAAAATGACTATACCACCAAATGCAATCTACACATTCAATGCGATCCCTATCAAATTACCAATGGAATTTTTTAATAGAACTAGAACAAAAAGCTTCACTATTCATATGGAAACAGAAAAGACCCTGAATAGCCAAAGCAGTCTTGAGAAAGAAGAATGGAGCTGGAGGAATCAACCTTCCTGACTTCAGATTATACTACAAAACTACAGTCCTCAAGAAATAATGGTACTGGCACAAAAACAGAAATATAGACCAATGGAACAAGAGGAACAAGATAGAAAGCCCATAAATAAGCCAATGTACGTATGGGTACCTTATTTTTGACAAGAATATACAATGGGGCAAAGACAAGCCTCTTCAATGTCCTGGGAACACTGGACAGCTACATGTAAACGAATGAAATTAGAACAGTTCCTAACACCATACACAAAGATAAACAAAATGGATTAGAGACCTAAATTTAAGACCAGAAACTATAAAACCCTTAGAGGAAAAGATAGGCACACTTGATGATATAAATCAAAGCAAGATCCTCTATGACCCACCTCCTAGAGTAATGGAAACAAAAACAAAAGTAAACAAGTGGGACCTGATTAAACTTAAAAGCTTTTGCACAGCAAAGGAAACTATAATCATGGTGAAAAGACAACTCTCAGAAAGGGAGAAAATAATAGCAAATGCAACAACTGACAAAGGATTAATTTCTAAAATATTCAAGCAGTGCATACAACTCAATACAAGAAAAGAAAAAAAAAAATCAAAAAGTGGGGAAAAGACCTAAACAGACATTTCTCCAAAGAAGACATATAGATGACTAACAAACACATGAAAAGATCCTCAACATGAGAAATGCAAATCAAAACTACAATGAGATATCACGTCACACTGTTCAGAATGGCCATGATCAACAAGTCTACAAACAATAAATGCTGGAGAGGGTGTGGAGAAAAGGGACTTTCACTGTTGGTGGGAATGTAAATTGAAACAGCCACTATGAAAGATGGTATGGAGATTTCTGAAAAAACTAGGAATGAAACCACCATATGACCTAGCAGTCCCACTCCTAGGCATATACCCTGAGGAAACCAAAATTGAGAAAGACACATGTATCCCGTTGTTCACTGCTGCACTATTTACAATAGCTAGAACATGGAAGCAACCTAGGTGTCCACAGACAGATGAGTGCATAAAGAAGTTGTGTTACATATACACAATGGAATATCACTCTTCATAAAAAGGAACACATTTGAGTCAGTTCTAATGAAGTGGATGAACCTAGAACCTATTATACAGAGTGAAGTAAGTCAGAAAGAGAAAGATAAATATCATATTCTAATGCATATATGGGAGAAGGAAATGACAACCCACTCCAGTATTCTTGCCTGGAGAATCCTGTGGACAGAAGAGCCTGGAGGGCTGCAGTCCATAGGGTCACACAGACTCGGACACGACTGAAGCGACTTAGCATGCATGCATGCATTGGAGAAGGAAATGGCAACCCACTCCAGTATGCTTGCCTGGAGAATCCCAGGGACAGGGGAGCCTGGTGGGCTGCCATCTATGGGGTCGCACAGAGTTGGACATGACTGAAGTGACTTAGCAGCAGCAGCAACGCATATATACGGAATCTAGAAAAATGGTACTGAAGAATTTATTTGCAGGGCAACAGTGGAGAAACATACATAGAGAATAGACTTATGGACATGGGGAGAGAAGAGGAGAGGGCGAGATGTATGGAAAGAGCAACCTGGAAACTTACATTGCCATATGTAAAATAGATAGCCAATGGGAACTTACTGTATGGCTCAGGAAACAAACAGGGGCTCTGTATCAACCTAGAGGGGTGGAGGTTCAAAAGGGAAGGGATACATGTATACCTGTGGCTGATTCATATTGAGGTTTGACAAAAAAAAAAAAAAAATTTGTAAAGCAATTATCCTTCAATTAAAAAATAAATAAAATTTTAAAAAAAACAGGGAAGGGCAGAATATAGAGGAAATAGATATCAATTTTTCCCAACATGGAGGATACCTTTAAAGACTGGACACCAACAACCACTAATAACAACAGTAATTAAAGGACATTATACTTGTTTCTTCTAAATTCCTGGATTGGTGCAAGAAGAAAAATGTCTCTTTGTTGAAATAATGAAGAATGTAATAGCATCAAGTGAAAAACAATTTTCTACTGATTCAAGGGAGGAAAAAAGAAGACTTTCATAACATATTAGGGGTTTAAAGAAAATAGTTCAACAGATTAAAACAGTGACTTGCTAGGATTAAAGGGTTCACAGACCTGCATACAGAGACCCCAGCTCCTCTGTAAAGTGAAAAACTCCTAGGTGTATCACATGCTCAATGAGGATGACTTAATTTAATTGTAAGAAGAGTCCGAAAATATGTTTGGAACCCTCCCATGAAGGACGAAGTGATACCACTCTTCTCACTGTATGAAGCACAGTCTAGTCAGAGCCCAGCTACAAAATGCAGCAGGAAATCAAAGAGAACCCAAACATCACTGAAGACAACAAAAGGTTAAGTCCCTGAAGGAGGTCCATCTTTATCTGAACAAACTAAGAAGACAACTCACCAGTTCACCAGCTATACATCAGTGAATAGCAACATACAGAATCCAATTTTGAAAGCAAACTAGCTAACTGTATAAGAATCTTTGTAAATTCAGAGCAATTTTCTCTAAGCATCATGATGTCATTAAGTCCCCTATTTCACTAATACAACTATATAGCTTCTTGGGCTGAAAATAGGAGAAAAAAGTCTAACAAATTGAATATAGACCTAGGTTACATTAAGTTATAAACACAAGTTACTATTAAACAGTGTGTTAAATACTGACACACAAATCAAGTTGGCTGAGAATTGTGGTACATCTTATTATATATTAATCATTATTTTTTTTTCATCAGAGCTTCTTGACATACAAGATATACTTATCCACCTCACTGACTTCTCCTCTGCCATGTGACTTGTTTTATTCAGTGGATTTTGCCCAGCCTTGACATGCAACATCTAAGCAGAAGCTTCAAATAAACTCATGTGGTTGCTTTTGGACCCTTTTTGTTTCTCTCCATCATGAGAAAAAAAAAAATGTACATGAAATAGCCATTCCTTCATCCTTCATTCTAGAATGCCATACTTAGCTGAATCAGAGAAACCAGCCAGAAAAATCAAAGGCATGACTGACCTGTACTCTTTATGTAACATGAACAAGAAATAAATGCCTATTTTGGTATGCACTGAGATTTTTTTTATACTAGCATAAAAGCAGATTGACTATCGGTTTATCAAAAAACCACATAAGTTACAGCTTATAATAATGTAAAGTGCTTTTTAAATAGAAGAGCACAAAGATGATAATAAAAGCTAGTTCTAGTAGTCAGTATCATTGGATTTTATTATTCAACATGCATCTCTCCTACAGTCAATCACTTGCCTACAGATTTTACAGACTTATAGTTCTGTATCTTTGCTTTGCACTAGTTTAATTAATGTACTTTATTGTTGTAGCAACTATCTATACTGTAATAAATTTTCAGATATCTTTTTATACAGTGTTCATTTTTCTCCATTTATCCCTTACCCTAAATGTTAATGTGACCAAATTTTCTTACTACATAAATTAAATTATTAAAAACTCTTGAGTTTATAGGGCATTACACTGCTATCTTGGGACAGTCAAAGTTTGTATGGAAAATCATTTATAAAATTTAAATTTTATTGACTGAGTAACTATAGAAAATAAGAAAAAAGATAAAGCAAACACAAAAATTAAAAGTGCTTATAATTCCATGATCTGCTGTTAACCACTATTGAAATATTGAGACAAATTCTGCCTCCAAAACACTGGGATAATATTCAACATGATATAGTTAAAAGTAGGCACTGATTTCCTAATGAAACTAAATATAGTTCTATTGTATTCAAATTTCTAAGTTGACAACTTATTTAGCCATTTCTTATAATTTTGAACTGGAGTATTTTGATTTAACTAGTTAAAAACTTAAGAGATAGTCCTGATGATTTAATAAATGCTTTGAAAAGTCTTTATATCTGGGTTGTCAATAAAGAATATTCACTTCAAAAAAATGTCTTTTTGTTAAGGTGTTATATTGCCAAGCTGGTGGAGTAATGCAGCTGGGTTCTAAAATTTTTTAAATCTAACCCTAACCCACTTTAGACTATGAACTAAAGTAGACCTAGCTCGAAGTAGACATAGGTATCCCTTAACATTTGTAATACTGAGAAAGAAAACAAATAGTTCTCTTTTTCAAGTACTAGTCTCCAGATGCTGTGTTTAGATCTACTGTACTCTAAAAGAATCCCTTAGTCCACACATCTAATATTTTCTCTTTTACATATTTAAAACACCAAAATCGACAGAACCAATTATTGGCATATGAAGCTGCACTTGGATAACCCCTATTCACATAATGATTTAAAAGCAATAATATTTCAGACTGAATTGAGCTTAAGATTTTGCTAGATAAACTTGGACATTCTAAAATTTATCATAAAGACAAAAAATAACATCAAGGTAACAGTAATATACCATAGTGAATCTATAATGTGTTAACATCCAATTTCATGGGGTGGCTTTGTTCTGTGAAGAACGGAAGAATGCTACTTGAATATCTAAATATTGAAATATGGAAAACTCTGCATGGGGGTATGTATGATAAACATCAAGGCAGGGAAACATATGAAGTTGTTCTGATTTTTTTTTTATGTCACTGCCTTGCATTTTCTTTGTGAAAAAAAAAGGGGGGGCTTTGTAATTTTTATGCTTCAAATATATATATATATATATATATATATATATATATAATATGTTGAGACACAAAATACAAACTGAGAAGTGTTTTTTCAGGACTACATTTAAATGTGACATCAGTCAACCTCTTCCACATAAAAGAGTATTCATTAAAGTCAGCAAGTTGCTGCAACAGAGATATTCTGTCAAGGTTTCTGTGCATTTCCCCTTTGCTTTCACATTTTTAATTGGTTCGACCAAAAAGAACATGATCTCTACCTGGTAACAGTGGTAATAGGAAGATATCCAAGTTTCATATTAGCTTTCTTATCTCTAGTGGCTATCTCTTGCAACACAGAATACTAACGAACAAAAGATAAGGACCTCTGTGACTAGGAAAAAAGGGAAAGATGATCTTCATTTTTGGAAAGTTTTACCACTAAGACCACATGGTTCCATGCGATTTTCTCTACTGTGGCCTCAAACATATTGTAAATAGACTTCCAATGAGTTGAATTCTTTTTGTTAAGGTGTTATATTGCCAAGCTGTTGGAGTAATGCAGCTGGGTCTAAAAGTTTTGGCTTTTTAGTCAAAGCTGAACGGTGTCCATAGATTTTTCTGAGCCACTTCCAATATACAGTAGCAGCTGCTGTGTTTATGTACAATACCACTGTGCAAGTGGCAATTAAACTACAAAATTCTAGATACGTACTTGGGAAGCAGCAGGCAGTCAGCACACAACTGGCATTGAGCTTAAACACAAAAGATTTCTACTTTAAAAATGTAAGTCAAGCTAACAAACCCCATGCTGCTGTGTACATAAAATGTTGGTAAAAACCAACACTAATAGAGCAGGACAAGAATCTTTAGAATGAAATATAAAGTCTTTTTTTTTTTTTGTCCTTCCTTTTTTTCTACATATGGCTTTAAACAGTAATTACAATAAGCATGAACTCTTTTGATATACTATAAAATAATTAATGTTTAACACTGTTATTACTTCAGTGCATGTCCTGTGTGGGCAAAGCTCTAATACTAAGCCTAGAAGGGCAAATGATTTTGGAATAATTATAGGTTTGCTTTTGACATTTGGGACATATGATAAGAATGCCAAAACGTCTCTGAAGAAAATAAGAGACAATTACTATTACAGGCCTTGTATCTACTGACTATTTTCTCTTTGAAGTTCCTGAAAAATACTCTTGTAAAATCCAATGGACTTTCAGCATCTGTCATGAACTCCATAAAGGACATTTTAGACTTGACTGACTTCCTTCTGAGAGATTAACCAGGACAAATGTAAATCAAGTCAGTGTATTTATCCTTAAATAAGATTGTGGGAGATGCTCTAGTTTTCTGTATGTTGTTAAGTAGATCTTTATATGGTTTGACAAAAGTGTTTTACTATATTATTTAACATGTCTTGGAAAAATAATTTATTTTTATAATGTAATTGTTTATTAAGGCTTCCCTGGTGGCTCAGAGGGTAAAGCAGCTGTCTACAAGGTGGGAGACCCTAGTTTGATCCCTGGGTCGGGAAGATCACCTGGAGAAGGAAATGGCAACCCACTCCAGTATTCTTGCCTGGAAAAACCCATGGACTGAGAAGCGTGGGAGGCTACAGTCCATGAGGTTGCAAAGAGTCTGTCATGAATGAGTGACTTCAATTAAAGACTATATGTATAGTTTTGACTTACTAACCATCATCTAGCATTGACTATGCCAAAGCCTTTGACTGTGTGGATCACAATAAACTGTGGAAAATTCTGAAAGAGATGGGAATACCAGACCACCTGACCTGCCTCTTGAGAAATTTGTATGCAGGTCAGGAAGCAACAGTTAGAACTGGACATGGAACAACAGACTGGTTCCAAATAGGAAAAGGAGTTCGTCAAGGCTGTATATTGTCTCCCTGTTTATTTAAATTATATGCAGAGTACATCATGAGAAACTCTGGACTGGAAGAAACACAAGCTGGAATCAAGATTGCCGGGAGAAATATCAATAACCTCAGATATGCAGATGACACCACCCTTATGGCAAAAAGTGAAGAGGAACTCAAAAGCCTCTTGATGAATGTGAAAGTGGAGACTGAAAAAGTTGGCTTAAAGCTCAACATTCAGAAAATGAAGATCATAGCATCTGGTCCCACCACTTCATGGGAAATAGATGGGGAAACAGTGGAAACAGTGTCAGACTTTATTTTTCTGGGCTCCAAAATCACTACAGATGGTGACTGCAGCCATGAAATTAAAAGACGCTTACTCCTTGGAAGGAAAGTTATGACCAACCTAGATAGCATATTCAAAAGCAGAGACATTACTTTGCCAACAAAGGTCCGTCTAGTCAAGGCTATGGTTTTTCCACTGGTCATGTATGGATGTGAGAGTTGGACTGTGAAGAGAGCTGAGCACTGAAGAATTGATGCTTTTGAAGTGTGGTGTTGGAGAAGACTCTTGAGAGTCCCTTGGACTGCAAGGAGATCCACCCAGTCCATTCTGAAGGAGATGAGCCCTGGGATTTCTTTGGAAGGAATAATGCTAAAGCTGAAACACCAGTACTTTGGCCACCTCATGCAAAGAGTTGACTCATTGCAAAAGACTCTGATGCTGGGAGGGATTGGGGGCAGGAGGAGAAGGGGACGACAGAGGATGTGATGGCTGGATGGCATCACTGACTTGATGGACATGAGTCTGAGTAAACTCCAGGAGTTGGTGATGGACAGGGAGGCCTGGCGTGCTGCAATTCATGCAGTCGCAGAGAGTCGGACATGACTGAGAGACTGATCTGATCTGATCTGAGGTAGTACAGTGGTAAAAGAATCCACCTGCTAATGCAGGAGACACAGAAGACATGGGTTCAATCCCTGGATTTAAAAGATCCCATGGAAAAGGAAATGGAAACCCACTCCAGTATTCTTACCTGGAAAATTCCATGGACAGAGGAGCCTGATGGACTATAGCCCATGGGGTTGCAAAGAGTGGGACATGACTGAGCACTCAGTCCTCCTCAATGAATTAAAAAAGCCTTAAATACCTGATCAAAAATGTTGGATCACGTAATGAGTGAGTGAAAGTCACTCAGTTGTGTCTAACTCTTTGTTACCCCATGGACTGTAGCCCACAAGGCTCCTCTGTCCATGGAATTCTCCAGGCAAGAATACAGAGTGGGTTGCCATTCCCTTCTCCAGGGAATCTTTCTAACCCAGGAATCAAACCTGGGTCTCCCGCATTGCAGGTAGATTCACTACAATCTGAGCCACCAGGGAAGCCCAGGATCACACAGTAACCTAACACAAAATGGAAACAACTTGGTCTAACATTTCAAACACTCCTAGAGTTCCAGATATTACTTCTATCTAAATTTCATCTCACTTCTGACACTCCATAATATCACTGAATCCTTTGTTTTTAGTATCAACACTGATAGAGAAGTAAAATATTCCAGAGTGGAAATTTTATTTTGGGAAGGGCAAGAGGAAATCCTTAACTCCTTAACTAAGAGTCCAGATTCCATGTGTGAACAAGGTTGTTACAGTGTAAAATGCCTAGGCATGCATGCTAAGTTGCTCCAGTCTTGTCTGACTGTTTGTGACCCCATGGACCCCATGGACATCAGGGTCCTTTGTCCATGGGATTATCCTGGCAAGAATACTGGTGTGGGTTGCCATGCCCTCCTCCAGGAGATAATCCTGACCCAGGGACTGAACTCACATCTTTTACACTCCTGCACTGGCAGGAGGGTTCTTTACCCCTAGCGTGACCTGGGAAGCCCAACTCAAAATGGCTTATTTCTCATCACACCTTCTAGGTGTTACTCCACTGACAGTGTTGAAAGAGTTTCCTAAGTAATTATTGCACAGATGAAAACCCCAATTCCCTACAAAGCCTTCTCTGATACCATCCTAGTGGGGCATGGGAATATTTCTGTTATCTCATTACAACCTGGAAAGTATGGAAGTCGAGGTTCCCTACTGGACCTCTGCAATTGTGGGTACAGATGGGGATATATTTTTTTCTGAGGTCTGTGACTGGAGTAGCACAGTACTGGGTAAATATTTTCCGTATGGTTATCATCCTCCTTCCCAGTCACCTAGCTGGAAAGGGCAGCCTTTTGTTGGGGTCCTCTTTCCAGGTCATCTAACTAGAAAGAGGAGCCTTTTGTTGGAGTCTATACTGTCTGCACCCATTGGCATTTCTGGGTTCACATTTCTCCTTCAAAAACCAGAAAATTCACCATCACGTTAACTGCTTGTCTCTTGAAAGTGAAAGTGAGGTAGCTCAGTCGTGTCTGACTCTTTGCGACCCCGTGGACTGTAGCCTAGCAGGCTCCTTGCTCCATATATTCTCCAGGCAAGAATACTGGAATGGGTTGCCATTTCCTTCCCCAGGGGATCTTCCCAACTCAGGGATCGAACCCTGGTCTCCTGCATTACAGGTAGATACTTTAACCTCTGAGCCACCAGGGAAGCCCCTTTGTCTCCTGAAGTCCCTGGTTAATCTGCCTCTACTCTGTACCTTTTAGAGCCTCCTTAAGTATCAGTTCAGTTGAGTCGCTCAGTCGTGTCCGACTCTTTGTGACCCCATGAATCGCAGCATGCCAGGCCTCCCTGTCCATCACCAACTCCTGGAGTGGACTCAAATTCACGTCCATCAAGTGAATGATGCCATCCATCCAGCCATCTCATCCTCTGTCGTCCCCTTATCCTCCTGCCCCCAATCCCTCCCAGCATCAGAGTCTTTTGCAATGAGTCAACTCTTCGCATGAGGTGGCCAAAGTACTCGTGTTTCAGCTTTAGCATCATTCCTTCCAAAGAAATCCCAGGGCTCATCTCCTTCAGAATGGACTGGGTGGATCTCCTTGCAGTCCAAGGGACTCTCAAGAGTCTTCTCCAACACCACACTTCAAAAGCATCAATTCTTCAGCGCTCAGCTCTCTTCACAGTCCAACTCTCACATCCATACATGACCACAGGAAAAACCATAGCCTTGACTAGATGGACCTTTGTTGGTAAAGTAATGTCTCTGCTTTTGAATATGCTATCTAGGTTGGTCATAACTTTCCTTCAAAGGAGTAAATGTCTTTTAATTTCATGGCTGCAGTCACCATCTGCAGTGATTTTGGAGCCCCCAAAAATAAAGTCTGACACTGTTTCCACTGTTTCCCCATCTATTTCCCATGAAGTGATGGGACCAGATGCTATGATCTTCGTTTTCTGAATGTTGAGCTTTAAGCCAACTTTTTCACTCTCCACTTTCACATTCATCAAGAGGCTTTTGAGTTCCTCTTCACTTCCTGCCATAAGGGTGGTATCATCTGCATATCTAAGGTTATTGATATTTCTCCCCGCAATCTTGATTCCAGCTTGTGCTTCTTCCAGCCCAGCATTTCTCATGATGTACTCTGCATATAAGTTAAATAAGCAGGGTGATAATATACAGTCTTGACATACTCCTTTTCCTATTTGGAACCAGTCTGTTGTTCCATGTCCAGTTCTAACTGTTGCTTCCTGACCTGCATATAGGTTTCTCAAGAGGCAAGTCAGGTGGTCTGGTATTCCCATCTCTTTCAGAATTTTCCACAGTTTATTGTGATCCACACAGTCAAAGGCTTTGGCATAGTCAATAAAGCAGAAATAGATGCTTTTCTGGAACTCTCTTGCTTTTTCGATGATCCAGCAGATGTTGGCAATTTGATCTCTGGTTCCTCTGCCTTTTCTAAAACCAGCTTGAACATCAGGAAGTTCACAGTTCACGTATTGCTGAAGCCTAGCTTAGAGAATTTTGAGCATTACCTTACTAGCGTGTGAGATGAGTGCATTTGTGCAGTAGTTTGAGCATTCTTTGGCATTGCCTTTCTTTGGGATTGGAATGAAAACTGACCTTTTCTTAAGTATAATGGGTTATATATAATGCCCAGAGGTTTAGTTATACTTAAACTGAAGGAACAGGGAAACTTTATGTGTAGTCTATCTTCCTGAAAGCAGAAGTTATGACATGGTTTTAAAGGTACTATCATAAATAGCATTATTTGTATGAGAATGTTTGAACTCATAAAAAATATATAATGAAAGTAAATGGTTTTACAGTTGAGACACCTTAAGGTCAGAAATATCAAATGGATTGTTCCAAACTTGAGGATAAAGGTTTTATCTAGCCCTACATTGCTTCAAGTCCAATGTAGAAATTTTACCCCATTACACTTTCCTATATTATGAAGAAAATAGTACATCTGTAATGTTTTCTGAGATGAAGTTTACAAATTCTACTTGTAATTCTGCCAAATTATGTTTATTGTAAAGTGTACTCCAGTTTACAAATGTAGAAGCTTCCTGGAGAATTTTTCATTATCATTTTGTAGTGACTATCATTACTCATAAGTCCTATTAGTGATTTTTGATTGATTTCCTTTTGTGTCAATACACCAACACTAACTTCAACCTCTAATTTTTAAATCAAAAAAATTCTTGTAAGTGGTATGTATCGGGATTTGAGGGGGGAAAGGCCTACATTCTCCTTTTTAACTAGTGATTTGCTATCATTACTGATATATTGGACTTGTTGTTATTATCCAATTTCATTCTTTCCTTTAACCCTGCTTATTCTCTCATTAATTTGTCCTCTTTCTGACCTTCCTCAGAACTGATTAATTTTCAGTCCCCTCTGTACCTTTCTACTCTTGATTTAGGTATTTGATGTTATATTTCTGTTCCTCACTGACTACCTTTGAATACTTAATTTTAAACTTTAAGAAGTTAATTTTACCACGATTCTCCTGGAAATTATACTGACATTGAAAAAATTACTCCTGCAATTCTGATAACCAACCCCCATGGTACACGCTCATTTTTCAGCATTTAATTCCACCTCATTTGTCCAATTAGTCATTACTGTTATTTCTGCCACACAGCATTAACTTATTTGGTCATCAACATTTCTTCTCAAACTCTTCTTTTAGGAGTAGTCCTTTCCTTTTCAAATCCTTTATTACTAGTTTCTAGTTTGTTCTATTAGAAGCAAACTCCCCTATCTTTTTCCAAAGTGACTTTTAATTTCATCCGTTCTTTTCAATTCATCATTTCGCTGCAGATAATACTATTTTCCTCCTCTCAGAAATGTGAAGATGTGAGAATATGTGCCATATGCAAATTTAATATAAGCATACTCAATACTGTGTGTTGCATCCTTCCGTTTCACTCTATGTGTGTTTTTGAGCATGTTCCAATTTGAATGAAGCTTACTTCACAGCCATGTGATTTTTCCAACTTGATTGTATTCAATTGTCTCAACTAGTGACACAGTTACTATTCTGCTATTTGCCATGCCTTCCTTAACATCAGAGAGCAGTATAAAGTTGGTCCTCTATCTGCTTGCTCTCACTGATCACAAATCAACTGAGAAAGTGTTTGGTCACAGTAGCACAGAGGCAGAGAAGGCACATATCCTGGGCTACAATGTAGTCAAAATTCATATGCTGTTCATTCAAACTGCAAACGGCTACTCATTAAAAGAAGTCACAAATTTGATGATTTTATTCTGGTATTGAAAGTACCGTGGAGATTCAACTCCATTCACAATGCAAAGCATTTGAAGACTAGAGTATGCTCTGGGATGCTTAATAAGCCGTGACCTGTCTATGTCTGCAGGTTGAACATGGTTGTTTTGAATTTGCTCAACTTCACACAAGTGAGGTATAACCCAATTGTGTTCTCTTGTTTTCTGACATCAACTGTTGTGTTTGAAAAATCTACTGGCAATCTACTAAATCTGGTCACTTTCAGATCACTCCCATTTTTTTTTTTTTTTTTAGGTTTCTCTTTTGCTTTCTTCTCTGCATTTTGCTGGAGTATGGATTAAAAATAAAAATACTCCTCAGGACTTTTTAAGCTTCAACAGTATGAGGATTATCTGTTTCATCAACCCTGAAAAAATGTCAGTCATTATTTTCTTTGAATATTGTCTTCCATAATTCTCTGTTAGTCTATCCTTCTGGGGCTCTTTCTAATCCTTCTTTGGACATTCTAAGTTAGTCTTCTTGTCTTCAAAGTTTTCTTTTATATTTCCTATCCCTTGAATTTTCCTTTTAAGCAAAGTTTATAAAAATACAAGTTTGATGTTATTATCTCCCATAGGCTCTAACCTAGGTAACTTAGCTTGTGGAAAAAACAGATAACATTCAAGGAGGATCTATTTCTGCTCTCTGGAGAAGAGTCAGTTGTTATTTAAATATATAATTACTGGCACCAATTTCCCTTAAAATTTAGAGTGAGCCATGATTCTCAATGTTGCTGTACTTTATCACTTTTTTCCTCACAAGACATCAGCATGATTTACCCTGAAAACAATGACTCAGCTCTCTGTTATAGTGTCCCTTTGTGTGTTTTCAGAGTCAAAATTGTATACTACACAGTTAAACGAGTCACTATATAGGTACTAGCAAACAGCCCTAATGGCTTATTTTTACTGAAGCATTTTTGCAAGTCAAATTTCAGTTTTGCTCTTGTCTGTAATTTAGTATCACATTCCTTCCAAATTTTCTTTTCCCAAATTTGAGTGGAATTTTTAAATATCTCAAAATCATTATTTCACAATTAAGAATGTAATGATTGCGGGCTAACAAGAACAGATGATATTACACTGTCATGATTATGAGACAAATCTTCAAAAGCACATTTTTGATGAATGGGCAATTATTGCTTAGCTGTCTGGGTATTAAAAGCACAAGATATAGTCCTCTCTTTAGTAAGTTCAAGGGGCCTTCCAACTGAAATAGTGAAAGTGAAAGTGAAGTCGCTCAGTCGTGTCCGACTCTTTGCGACCCCATGGAGTGTAGCCTACCAAGCTCCTCTGTCCATGGTATTTTCCAGGCAATAGCACTGGAGTGGATTGCCATTTCCTTCTCCAAAAGAATGGGATGCTCAGGAAAAGAAATGTGCATCCTTAGTCTTCACCAGAAGCACCTTTAGCAAAGGAGGAAAATAAAATTCAGTTTTTCCATCATGTGCATAAGGAAATGCTGGAGATATCATCTTTGAGAATTTTTTTCCTGTAGCATGTGTCCATATGGCTCTCAAATTCTTGAATACACTAGGATGAGGCTCTAGTGGAAGAACAATGAAAAGGAGACTAAGGAGAATACAGCTTTCATAAGCTTAAGAAATTTTCCACATTTTAACCTTCACCTGTACCCACTATACAAAGTTATATCAGGACTTTTATTTCTTACTTCTCTCTGCCTTCCACTTCCACCAAAGGTGTAGTGTCTACGTTTTCCTGAATTTGTGTTATGAGGCATGCATATGTTGATTTTTCTTTAAAAAAGCAAAGCATTGAAATAAAAGAAGCTCTTTCTGTTGGAATTAAATAGTTTTTTGCTTTCTATTCCACGGTCAACTCAAAGTAAAGATAAAGTGTTCCATTAAATCTCTTTTTAATCGTGTAAGTGCCCTGATGAAATTGTTTCACTATACAAAACCATCATGTTAGACACAAATTAAGGCATACACAAGACATTACAATGGTATTTAAAGTGAAATATTTATGAAGTGATTTAAATACTAATGACACAGCATTCCTAAAGGAGTCACAAAATTAAAGGATAAGAACATTCCACACCAGCACTGCAGTCCATGAGTCTGTTGCATGTTGTATATATTGTTTCTCATTACTCAATTCTTAGAAATGTAGCCAGGAGATTGAAGAGAAAAAGAGGACGAATCCTCTCTATATCCTTGAACAGTAATACCAAACCCAGCAGGACATAGTTTGCCAAGAATCCACTTGTATAGTAATTTCATCTGTCTCAGATACAACCTTGCCTTTGTATTGAAGAGACTCTTTACTATTCCATGTAACTATAAACAAACTTCAGCTCAATCCAGACACCACAGTATAAATCAACCTTATTTGCAGCCCTCTGCCCTGCCATTCTCAGCATGTTGGCCAGGTCGTTTTGTTGTTGTTGTTGTTCAGTTGCCAGATGGCTAATACGATTCTAGATGTCACAAGCAGACACTATAATGTCCAGCAAAGACTACTACATTTTCTTCTACGAGTACCTATTCATCAGTGACAAACCCTTTCCCAAAGGCCCTCCTACAGACTTTTTCTGATTCCCACTGAATATGTTTGGGTCGCATGTGCATGCGATCCTAACTATCAATGATCAAACTTTTGGGGTGAGGTATTCCTGAATATGTGGATCTGCAGATGGCAAATAACCAAACAAAACCAGAGCTATTGCACATATGAAGGAAGGAGGTGTATTGCTTTTAATTAGGAAACTGACAGTACCCATCTTAACTCTAAACAAAGCACTTTTTAGAATTAAGTATAATAATTCAAAAGAAGAAGCCAGAAACTCATAAAGTCAAATTAATACATTAAATCTTTGGAAAGTGTTTAGTGTCTAAAGCCATTACTGGGAGTTTATAATTTATTAATTCTTCATTTACTTTCAACCTCATAAATTGCTTATTTCTCAAAAATTTTAACATTAGAAGCAGCAATATGAAGATGAGAGATTAAGGCAAACTTTTGGCTGTCTAAAGTAACATTGGGTCAAATTTACAAACCAAATTAAAATAAAAATAAATAACACAACCTTGGGATGAAAACACTTTGCACTGGAATATCACTGTATGAACACCCAAATGTAGTACTATAATGTTTGATGCTCTGAATGATAATTCTAAGATTATATACATGTGTATAAAATGTTTTGAACATTGTGACAAAAATGAGGAAACTAATTCAAGCCTCCATTTCACAAGCAAATATAATTTAATGTTTAAATGTGAAGGAACTACATTTCACTGCATAACACCTTACTCCTTGATAATTTCAAACAAAGCAGGTGTATTGTGATAAAAAATATAACAAAGAAAAACTATCACAGTGATTACTTTAAAAGAGTAAGGTAGTAGGCGTACCTCTCATTAATGTCTGTTATTTCACTTAGTACCTAAAAAAGAAAAATAAAAACAAAAAAATTACATAATATTTTGATGAGATTTTCTTAAATTCTTTATTTTAGCATTCATTAAAATGAAATATTTTCTATGCTGAGAAAAAAAATAGCTTTTATCTAAGCAATATAATTAAATCCTTAAGATAGTTTTATTAATTATCTCTTAAAATGTCAATATCCCATATTTCAGAGTTCCCATATTTTAGACCTGTATATGTAAATATAATATACAAATTGATTTACATTTAAGCTACCTACTATTTAAAACATTAAGCACTTGAAGGCAGGATATTTTATAGTACTTTCTGGATAACCAAATTATTGTGTTAAGTGAGTCACTATAAAAGTGGTTTAATACTTGCGCTACATAATGAGAAGATACCATTAAATAATTTTCATATCATTATTTAAATCATGTCAGAGTATAAATAAATTGACACTGTTTAGTTAATAGACAGTTTTATTATTTAGTCAAAAATTAGTCAATAAATGAATAAGAGTATTTAAAATACTAGTCCCTCAACTCTGAAAAAAAAAAAAAAGGTTGCTCTATGTCCCTTTTGAAGTTCGTATATTGGAATAAACTTTAAAGACCAGAATATTTTGATCAGGGAAAATTTATTTAAGCCACAAGGTAGCCTATATCAATTCCAGCATCTATCAATTAGTTTAAGTAATACATTGTAATTTGTTGAAATTAAGCATATATGTTTTCAAGTATACCATTTCCTTGACAATCAAAAGAAGGCTTAGTGAAGTTAGTAATTATCTTCCTCATATCATTTTAGAGGAAAAATAACAACAGCTTCACATCATCTAAATGCCTTACCCAGTGTTATTTTGCATTCTTATTCTATAGTATTTACAATTAGGAAGAAACAGTGTCACCACAATTTGTGTTTAAATCCATCACTGAGTACCAGCCATAAACCTTGAGACAGAGAATAGATAACAAAGAAACTATAAATTGTTCTCTATTTTACCTGCAAACCATAAATTATGAAAGAATAAATGTTTTATTGAGGATTTACTTTATGCAAGACAAGATTATGTACTTTACATTAGTAATCTAATTCAATTATTATAACAGACACTCAGAAATGGGCTTTATTATTCTATTCATTTTATAGATGAGATCTAAGATTCATAGAGGTCTATAAACTTTCCTAAGGTTACACAGAAAGTTAGACAAGTATCACTGGGAGTTTCTGCCTTTTCATGTGAACTCATTTATCATTGCTGTTCTGTGTTTTGACTGGGGGAACTGCAATGAATAATTTGAGAGATTAAAAAGTTTCATTTTTTAGGGGCTACATCCCTGGGCCAGGAAGATTCCCTGGAAGAGGGCATGGCAACCCGCTCCAGTATTCTTGTCTGGAGAATTCTATGGACAGAAGAACCTGGTGCACTATAGTCCATGGGGTACAAAGAGTAGGACATGACTGAAGTGACTTGCACAGCATCAGTCAGTCAGTTAAGTTGCTCAATCGTGTCCTACTCTTTGTGACCCCATGAATTGCAGCACGCCAGGGCTCCCTGTCCATCACCAACTCCCGGAGTTTATTCAAACTCATGTCCATCGAGTCAGTGATGCCATCCAGCCATCTCATCCTCTGTCGTCCCCTTCTCTTCCTGCCCTCAATCCCTCCCAGCATCAGGGTCTTTTCCAGTAAGTCAACTCTTCGCATGAGGTGGGCAAAGTATTGGAGTTTCAGCTTCAGCTTCAGTCCTTCTAATGAACACCCAGAACTGATCTCCTTTAGAATGGACTGGTTGGATCTCCTTGCAGTCCAAGGGACTCTCAAGAGTCTTCTCCAACACCACAGTTCAGGGAGAAAAATCAAATCAATAAAATTAGAAATGATAATGGAGAGATCACAAGAGACAACACAGAAATACAAAGGATCATAAAAGACTACTCTCAACAATTATATGCCAATAAAATGGACAACATGGAAGAAATGGACAAATTCTTAGAAAAGTACAACTTTCCAAAACTGGACCAGGAAGAAATAGAAAATCTTAACAGACCCATCACAAGCACGGAAATTGAAACTGTAATCAAAAATCTTCCAGCAAACAAAAGACCAGGTCCAGACGGCTTCACAGTTGAATTCTACCAAAAATTTAGAGAAGAGCTAACACCTATCCTGCTCAAACTCTTCCAGAAAATTGCAGAGGAAGGTAAACTTCCAAACTCATTCTATGAGGCCACCATCACCCTAATACCAAAACCTGACAAAGATCCCACAAAAAAAGAAAACTACAGGCCAATATCACTGATGAACATAGATGCAAAAATCCTTAACAAAATTCTAGCAATCAGAATCCAACAACACATTAAAAAGTTCATACACCATGACCAAGTGGGCTTTATCCCAGGGATGCAAGGATTCTTCAATATCCACAAATCAATCAATGTAATACACCACATTAACAAATTGAAAAATAAAAACCATATGATTATCTCAATAGATGCAGAGAAAGCCTTTGACAAAATTCAACACCCATTTATGATAAAAACTCTCCAGAAAGCAGGAATAAAAGGAACATACCTCAACATAATAAAAGCTATATATGACAAACCCACAGCAAACATTATCCTCAATGGTGAAAAATTGAAAGCATTACCTCAAAAGTCAGGAACAAGACAAGGGTGCCCACTTTCACCATTACTATTCAACATAGTTTCGGAAGTTTTGGCCACAGCAATCAGAGCAGAAAAAGAAATAAAAGGAATCCAAATTGGAAAAGAAGAAGCAAAACTCTCACTGTTTGCAGATGACATGATCCTCTACATAGAAAACCCTAAAGACTCCACCAGAGAATTACTAGAACTAATCAATGATTACAGTAAAGTTGCAGGATATAAAATCAACACACAGAAATCCCTTGCATTCCTATACACTAATCATGAGAAAACAGAAAGAGAAATTAAGGAAACAATTCCATTCACCATTGCAACGGAAAGAATAAAATACTTAGGAATATATCTACCTAAAGAAACTAAATACCTATATATAGAAAACTATAAAACACTGGTGAAAGAAATCAGATGGAGAAATATACCATGTTCATGGATTGGAAGAATCAATATAGTGAAAATGAGTATACTACCCAAAGGAATTTATAGATTCAATGCAATCCCTATCAAGCTACCAACGGTATTCTTCAAAGAGCTAGAACAAATAATTTTACAATTTGTATGGAAATACAAAAAAACGTCAAATAGCCAAAGCTATCTTGAGAAAGAAGAATGGAACTGGAGGAATCAACCTACCTGACTTCAGGCTCTACTACATAGCCACAGTCATCAAGACAGTATGGTACTGGCACAAAGACAGAAATATAGATCAATGGAACAAAATAGAAAGCCCAGAGATAAATCCACGCACATATGGACACCTTATCTTTGACAAAGGAGGCAAGAATATACAATGGATTAAAGACAATCTCTTTAACAAGTGGTACTGGGAAAACTGGTCAACCACTTGTAAAAGAATGAAACTAGAACAATTTCTAACACCATACACAAAAATAAACTCAAAATGGATGAAAGATCTAAACGTAAGACCAGAAACTATAAAACTCCTAGAGGAGAACATAGGCAAAACACTCTCTGACATACATCACAGCAGGATCCTCTATGACCCACCTCCCAGAATATTGGAAATAAAAGCAAAAATAAACAAATGGGACCTAATTAAACTTAAAAGCTTCTGCACAACAAAGGAAACTATAAGCAAGGTGAAAAGACAGCCTTCAGAATGGGAGAAAATAATAGCAAATGAAGCAACTGACAAACAACTGATCTCAAAAATATACAAGCAACTCCTACAGCTCAACTCCAGAAAAATAAATGACCCAATCAAAAAATGGGCCAAAGAACTAAATAGACATTTCTCCAAAGAAGACATACAGATGGCTAACAAACACATGAAAAGATGCTCAACATCACTCATTATCAGAAAATGCAAATCAAAACCACTATGAGGTACCATTTCACACCAGTCAGAATGGCTGCAATCCAAAAGTCTACAGAGAAAAGGGAACTCTCTTACACTGTTGGTAGGAATGCAAACTAGTACAGCCACTATGGAGAAAAGTGTGGAGATTCCTTAAAAAACTGGAAATAGAACTGCCTTATGATCCAGCAATCCCACTGCTGGGCATACACACTGAGGAAACCAGAAGGGAAAAAGACACGTGTACCCCAATGTTCATTGCAGCACTGTTTATAATAGCCAGGACATGGAAGCAACCTAGATGTCCATCAGCAGATGAATGGATAAGAAAGCAGTGGTACATATATACAATGGAGTATTACTCAGCCATTAAAAAGAATACATTTGAATCAGTTCTAATGAGGTGGATGAAACTGGAACCTATTATACAGAGTGAAGTAAGCCAGAAAGAAAAGCACCAATACAGTATAATAATGCATATATATGTAATTTAGAAAGATGGTAACAATAACCCTGTATACAAGACAGCAAAAGAGACACTGATATATGGAACAGTCTTATGGACTCTGTGGGAGAGGGAGAGGGTGGGATGATTTAGGAGAATGGCATTGAAATACATATAATATCATATAGGGAACAAGTCGCCAGTCCATGTTCGATGCACGATACTGGATGCTTGGGGCTGGTGCACTGGGAGGACCCAGAGGGATGGTATGGGGAGGGAGGAGGGTGGAGGGTTCAGGATGGGGAACACATGTATACCTGTGGCTGATTCATTTCGATATTTGGCAAAACCAATACAATATTGTAAAGTTTAAAAATAAAATAAAATTAAAAAAAAATAATAATGATATTCTCTGAAAAAAAAAGATTGATAATAAATGTAAACCTGCCAATAATCAAAAAAAAAAAAAAAAAAGCATCAATTCTTCAGCACTTAGCTTTCTTTACAGTCTAACTCTCACATCCATACATGATCACAGGAAAATCCATAGCCTTGACTAGACGGACCGTTGTTGGCAAAGTAATGTGTCTGCTTTTGAATATGCTGTCTAGGTTGGTCATAACTGTTCTTCCAAGGAGTAAGCGTCTTTTAATTTCATGGCTGCAATTCACCATCTGCAGTGATTTATAGCACATACTAGAAGGGACAGGAGGGAGGGATGAAAGGAGGGAATACATAAAAGGAAAGGAGCAAGAAAGCAATAACTGCCATGGAAGGAAAAGCAAGAGAAGGTTAAGGAGAGGAGAGAGGAATGGAGGTGAAGAGAGAAGAGAAAGGGGAGAAGACATTCAGGGAAGAAGAGGGGAGAAGAGCAAATAATCAGGGCAGAACCTCCATAAGCAGAGGAGAAATAAGTCACTTAGGGGAGAAACATATACAGTGCAGATTTTGGAATCAGAACATCAGTCATAAAAGCCAAGACATGAGAGTTATTCCCAAAATGAAATATTTTGACTTAATGATTATTGCATTTATTTCCTAATATGTATTAGTCTTGAGCATTCTTCAGTTCAAATTCTCTTACACATTTACAGGATTAAAATTTTCCTCATATTTTGCCTTTTATTCCCCAGGCTACTATTCTGAAATAGACTCTTCCAAACACCTCTGGAGATCACAGACAATAAAATCGAAATATAGTAGCTTGCATTTGGGGACTCTCAAAATTTGGCCTCACATTTTTAACCTAGGAAATTTAAAGGCAATACATTGGACTTTCAATGAAGGAATGGAAGGAAGTGAAGTAAAAGTCGCTCAGTTATTGGCAAATTCAGACTTAGTATGAAGAGAGCAGGGAAAACCACTAGACCATTCAGGTAAAACCTAAATCAAATTCCTTAGCATTATACAGTGGAAGTGAGAAATAGATTCAAGGGATTAGATCTGATAGAGTACCTGAAGAACTATGAACAGAGGTTCCTGACATTGTACAGGAGTCAGTGATCAAGTCCATCCTCAAGAGAAAGAAGTGCAAAAAGGAAAAAATGGCTGTCTGAGGAGGCCTTACAAATAGCTGAGAGAAGAAGAAAAGCAAAAGGCAAAGGAGAAAAGGAAAATTATACCCATTTGAATGCAGAGCTCCTAAGGATAGCAAGGAGAGATAAGAAAGACTTCCTCAGTGATGAATGCAAAGAAATAGAGGAAAACAGTAGAATAGGAAAGACTAGAGATCTCAAGAAAATTAGAGATATTAAGGGAATATTTCATACAAAGATGGACACAGCAAAAGACAGAAATGGTATGCACCTAACAGAAGCAGAAGATATTAAGAAGAGGTGGCAAGAATACACAGAAGAACTATACAAAAAATATCTTCATGACGAAGATAACCACAATGGTGTGATCACCCACCTAGAGCCAGACATCCTGAAATGTGAAGTCAAGTGGGCCTTAGGAAGCATCACTATGAACAAAGCTAGTGGAGATGATGGAATTCCAGTTGAGCTATTTCAAATCCTAAAAGATGATGCTGTGAAAGTGTTACACTCAATACGCCAACACATTTGGAAAATTCAGCAATGGCCACAGGACTGGAAAAGGTCACTTTTCATTCCAATCCCAAAGAAAGTCAATGGAAAAGAACGCTTAAACTACTTCACAATTGCATTCATCTCACACACTAGAAAAATATTGCTCAAAATTCTCCAAGCCACACTTAAACAGAACATGAATCGTGAAATTCCAGATGTTCAAGTTAGATTTAGAAAAGGTAGAGGAACCAGAGATTAAATCGTCAACATCCACTGGAGCATGGTAAAAGCAAGAGAGTTCCAGCAAAACACCTACTTCTGCTTTATTGACTATGCCAAAGACTATGACTGTGTGGATCACAGCATATTCCTATCTTCTTAGAGAGATAGGAATATGAGACCACCTGACCTGCCTCCTGAGAAATCTGTATACAGGTCAAAAACAACAGCTAGAACTGGACATGGAACAACAGAATGGTTCCAAATGGGGAAAGGAGTATGTCAAGGCTGTATTTTGTCACCCTGCTTATTTAACTTATATGAAGACTACACTGCAGTCATGAAATTAAAAGATGCATACTCCTTGGAAGGGAAGTTATGACCAACATAGACAGTATATTAAAAATCAGAGACATTACTTTGCCAACAAAGATCCATCTCATCAAGACTATGGTTTTTCTAGTAGTCACGTATGGATGTGAGAGTTGGACTATAAAGAAAGCTGAGTGCCGAAGAATTGATGCTTTGGAGAAGACTCTTGAGAGTCCCTTAGACAGCAAGGATATCCAACCAGTCCATCCTAAAGGAGATCAGTCCTGAGTGTTCATTGGCAGGAGTGATGTTGAAGCTGAAACTCCAATACTTTGGACAGCTGATGTGAAGAACTGACTCATTTGAAAAGACACTGATGCTGGGAAAGATTGAAGGTGGGAGGAGAAGGGAATAACAAAGGAGGAGATAATTGGATGCTATCACTGACTCAATAGACATGAGTTTGAGCAAGCTCTTGGAGTTGATGATGAGCATGGAAGTCTGGCATGCTGCAGTCACAGGGTCACAAAGTATTAGACACAACTGATTGACTGAACTGAACTGAAACTCCATGCGAAATGCTGGGCTGCGTGAAGCATAACCTGGAATCAAAATTGCTGGGAAAAATATCAATAACCTCAGATATGCAGATGACACCACCCTTTTGGCAGAAAGCAATGAAGAACTAAAGAGCCTCTTGATGAAAGTGAAAGAAGAGAGTGAAAAAAGTTGGTTTAAAACTCAACGTTCAGAAAACTAAAATCATGGCATCTGGTCCCATCAGTTCATGGCAAATATATGGGGAAACAATGGAAACAGTGACAGACTTTATTTTCTTGGGCTCCAAAATCACTGCATATGGTCACTGTAGCCATGAAATTGAAAGACGCTAGCTCCTTGGAAGAAAAGTTATGACCAATCTAGACAATTAAAAAGCAGAGACATTACTTGACAAAAAAAGGTCTGTCTAATCAAAGCTATGGTTTTTCCAGTAGTCTTGTATGGATGTGAGAGTTGGACTATAAATAAAGTTGAGCGCTGAAGAATTGATGCTTTTGAACTGTGGTTTTGGAGAAGACTCTTGAGAATCCCTTGGACTGCAAGGAGATCCAATCAGTCCATCCTAAAGGATATCAGTCCTGAATATTCATTGAAAGGACTGATGCTGAAGCTGAAACTCCAATACTTTGGCCACCTAATGTGAAGATCTGACTCATTTGAAAAGACCTTGATGGTGGGAAAGTCTGAAGGTGGGAGCAGAAGGGAATGACAGAGGATGAGATAGTTGGATGGCATCACCGACTCAATGGACATGAGTTTGAGTAGACTCTGGGAGTTGTTGATGGACAGGGAAGCCTGGCGTGCTGTGGTCCATGGGGTTGCAAAGAGTTGGACATGACTGAGTCATTGAACTGAACTCAACTACTTTAAACCTATATCTTCCTACTAAAATAGATTGAGTTTTTATACATTATATCTTCTTTGACTTTAAAATCACTGCAGGTGGTGACTGCACCCATGAAATTAAAAAATTCTTGCTCCTTAGAAGAAAAGCTGTGACAAACCTAGGCAGCATATTAAAAAGGAGAGATATCTCTTTGCTTATAAATGTCCATACAGTCAAAGCAATGTTTTTTCCAGTAGTCATGTATGGGTTGGACCAGAAAGAAGGCCGAGCAAAAAATCGATGCTTTCAAATTGTGGTGTTGCAGGAGGCTCTTGAAGTCCCTTGGACTGCAAGGAGATCAAATCAGTCAGTTCTAAAGGAAATCAACCCTGAATATTCATTGGAAGGACTGAGGCTGAAGCTGAATCTCCAATACTTTGGCCACCTGGTGTGAAGAGCTGACTGACTGGAAAGGATCCTAATGTTGGGAAAGATTTAAGGCAAAAGAAGAAGGGGACAAAAGTAGGATGAGATGGTTGGATGGCATCACTGACTCAACAAACATGAATTTGAGCAAATTTTGGGAGACAGTGGAGGACAGAGGAGCCTGGCATGCTGCAGTCCACAGGTTACAAAGAGTAAGACATGACTAAGCAACTGAACAACAATAATAAAAGCTAAGAAAACTTTGAACATTTCAAAATGCATTCTTATTTTTAAAAGAATATTCTTTGTTTCAATAGTTTATGTTTTTAAAAATATACTTATTTTAATGAGAACATGTGATCTTTGGAATTTTGTGTCATATTTTAAAGAAATTTGAAAAATCAATTTACCAGATAAAGGAAAGATAAGTATATGTCTCCTTTGTAATCTCAGATTTACAGCAAAACATCCCAAAGTTTTATAGTATGCTCAATGAATAAGTAACTTTGTTTCTTGCCTCTTATTCTTGATATTTCAATACCAGTGGGAAACAAAATTCTGTGGTTCCATTTCTTATGTTTTAAAGTCTTATGCACATGATCTTATTTGATCATGGATTATTGACAAAATAACAAAAATCTACAGCTCTTGATACTCTGGCTGCAAAAATGTTCTTCAAACAGCTGCAGAATATCAATAATTATCATGGTCAGTCCAGTGCAGCAAAGTCAGGCAGCTAGCATTCAATTCCTCTGCTAAAAAATAGCCCACATAATGAAATGTAAAATAGAGATGCTCTCTCAGACCCCAGAATGTCTCATTCTCTTTCTCTGGATAGAAAGTAACTGAAAAGTACAAACAGCTGAGGGCTTGTAACAGCTGTAGGACAACAATTCTGGATGGCATTAAGCCTTCCTCGAAGCACAAATTTTCATTTAAATATAGCTGCATGCATTGACAACTGAGTATATGGAGAAAAGATTTCAAATAATCTATATTAAGCATCAGTGAAATCCATCTATTGCCAGAAATTACTATGAAAATGCTTCTGTAAAATTCCCTGGATATATAATGCAATGAATGATACTTAATTTTTAAAAGTGTTACTTTCATAAACACATGTTGATGTCAGGCAAAATACTGTAGACTGAAGTTCAGCTCTTCAGAATAGTTCTTTCCCATGGTAGAACCAAGCTAATACAGTATCAGTATAAATTATATTTTCCTGAGGAAATAGAAGCAAGCTGAAGGGAATCAGATATTCATTGTCTTCAGAATGCATTGATATAAATTCTCTTAGGTTAACTATACATTAATGCAAAGTCCTGGTAAGAAAGCAAGCAAAGAATGAGGGTAATGGAGTAAAAATAGAATATTGCCTTTTTAGTGGTAAATAGAAAAATTTACACAGCCTCATTTAATAAACCCTTGACTTTTTCTTCACATTCTTTACAATACACAAACCTGATCTTGGAAACAAAGGGAGAGAAAAAGCACAGATTTGTTTTAAGAGAATTTACAATCTTATTACAGAAGCCACCTTCTTTATTTAAATGAGAACCAGCTAGCATATAATAGGAAACCACATTATAATTATATATACAAGTAATAAACTCATCTAGATAGATTTCTTAAGGAGGCAAATCACTAACCTAATAATCAACATAGATTTGTGTGGGATAAGGAAAATAGTCATTCACAAAGCAATGACAATATGAGAGGGACAGATAGGAATAAGGAAGACCTTTAAAGTTGTTCTGAGTTGAGTTGAAGGGGCCAACTGCTCTGACCTCCCCACTACCCATCAGGTCCCAATTACATCGGCCTTTTGTCTCTGGGTCCTTGGTGAGCAGGACCTCTGACAGGTTAGAAGTAATCAGACTTCCAGGGACGGGGCGCTGCTCAGCGGCTCCCCATGTCACGCTAGTGGTAAAGAGCCCACCTGCCAATGCAGGAGATGTCAGAGAAGCCGTTTCAGTCCCCGAGTCAGGAAGACCCCCTGGAGAAGGGAATGGCAGCCCACTCCATTACTCTTGCCTGGAGACTCCCATGGACAGAGGAGACTGTGGTAGGTTTCAGCCCACAGGGCTGCAAAGAGTCGGACACAACTGAAGTAACCACACATGCATTCACTCTCAAAGAGCAAAACCGACTTGGATCTTGCAAGACAGAAGATCTTGGAGTCCAGAACCTACCTACAGCTGCTCACAACAACCCTAGAATTATCCACCTACAGAATCAGTAAATCAAAGCAGGGAGACCTTAAGCAACTTGCCTAGGGCCATGTGCATGCTTGTTCAGTTGCTCAGTCATGTCTGACTCTTTGCAACTCCAAGGACTGTAGCCCACCAGGCTCCTCTGTTCATGGGATTCCCCGGGCAAGAGTACTGAGGTGGGTTGGTTTCTTTCTGTGTCTCCTGAACTGCAGGCGGATTCTTACCACTTTAGCCACCAGGGCCATGTGACTATCGTTCATGTTCTAAAGCCCATACTCAACCCTGCTTTGCTGCACTGCTTCTCAAGAACACAGGTCATAAGAGGGTCTTTATTGTCACATCTCAGACAAGTAAACATATCTGAAAGATTAGACATTTCCTTGGGAAAAGAGGAAAAATGAATGCTGAGATTTTTTCTTACAGAAGCCACTGCTACACCCTAGCATTTATCACAAGATAGTTGTTAGTGGCCACTGGACTTCAGAATAAAATACTACCTGAATTTAGGTTTAATGCAATGCTAAAAGCTTTACTTAAGACTGTTAGGTCAAAAAGGTGCTATTTGTCAATCATAATAGTGCTCCAGTTCAAAGAGGATCTAATTTACTTTCAACAAGAGGAAGCTGAAACTATATTTGAAAACCTGGTAATGCTTTCTCTATTCTTTCGTAAATCATTTCATTAGTAAGGGCAAAGACTGTTCACAAATCAGCAACTAAATTGCAGTTTAGGGACTTTACTGCCAGAAATGTGTCACAGTTACACGAATGAAGATAACCTTCATTACTGATGAAAAATGTCATGGTATCTATAATTCTACATTTTAAAAATGAGATAAGTCAAATTAAGTGACTTTGATTAAATATAGTAAATAATAGCAACTTGGACAGATTTGTTTCTTAGTGCTTTCTTGTTTGTGTTGTTGTGGAACAAAGATAATATTTTTGTCTCTAAATAGCAACTGACAATGAAATTTACAGACCACATTTCATTTTATGTCTATATTCATAAAAGGAGAAAATGATTTAATCAAATTTTATCTCCACCTATTCTATCTTGATCTTTATCTCTATGGTAACACACTTTCACACTGGATATGTATGAATGCTTAATAATAGCTTGTGCTTTGTATGCTAAGTTGCTTCAGTTGTGCCCAACTCTTTGATACCCTATGGATGGTAGCTCACTGTCCATGGGATACTCCAGGCAAGAATACTGGAGTGGTTTGCCATTATCTTCCTCCAGGAAATCTTCCAGACCTAGGGATCGAACCCACATCTCCTGTGTCTCCTGCATTGGCAGGTGGGTTCTTTACTACTATCACCACCTGGGAAGCTCCTAATAATATTGTGTAGGTCTGCCATTGTGAATTTATAGCAAGCGTTTTGTAAAATTCCTCAGCAGTAAGCCATTAAGGCATGTTTCACTTCTGACATACAATTAAAGAATGTCAAATGTAATGTTATATAAATAAAACCTGTAAATAAAACAATTCATATTAAATATATATATATATACACACATATAACTTTAAAATGATTCTACCAAAAATTGCATTCATTATTCATAATAGTTTCTTCTCTTTCAGTATTATTCACACTTAAGAGTCAAGAGCTAGATCTGGCTAAGGGAAACATTACAATAACAAGAATACATGAATTTATATAGTTGTTTTTGTGTAAGATGCTCATAGTATTTGTAGTATATTATCTCATTTATTCTCACAGATTTTTTATTAGAAAGTTGCTAGAGTGACATTTCATTTATTCTCACAACATTCTTATAGAAAAGGTTTGTATATCCTTTCTAAATTAGTTTTAAAGCAATAAATTTTGTTACCTTTAAAAATCAATTTTACACATTATTGGACTTACAAATTTTTAATCAATATTTTATATATAAACACATCTGATCTCAGAACTGTTTGCAATAAAAAAAATATGTTTTCATACTATGTCTTTCTATTTATTTTTTTATTTTCTTTTCAACCTCTTCTCTCTTTGCCTAAATATTTATTAATATAACCTTAAACAGTGTGCTTCTGTCGTCTTGATGTTTGTTTTTCAGTTGCTCAGTTGTGTCTGACTCCATGGACTGCAGCACGCCAGGCTTCCCTGTCCTTCACTAATTCCTGGACCTTGCTCAAACTTATGTCCACTGAGTCAGTGATGCCATCCCCTGTCGTCCCCTTCTCCTCCTGCCTTCAATCTTTTCCAGCATCAGGGTCTTTTCTAATGAGTTGGCTCTTCACATTAGGTGGCCAAAGTATTGGAGCTTCAGCTTCAGCATCAGTCCTTCCAATGAATATTCAGGACTGATATCCTTTAGGATGGACTGGTTTGATCTCCTTGCAGTCCAAGGGACTCTCAAGAGTCTTCTCCAACAATACAGTTCAAAAGCATCAATTTGGTCTAACCCTCACATCTATACATGACTACTGGAAAAGCTATAGCTTTGACCATGTGGAACTTTATCGGCAAAGTAATGTCTCTGCTTTTTATACACTATCTAAATTTGTCATAATTCTTTTTCTAAGGAGAAAGCATCTTTTAATTTTGTGGCTGCAGTCACCATATGCAGTGATTTTGAAGCCCAAGAAAATACCAGCCTAACATATATCCATTCTTTGCACTTCATTTTTCCCTCTTCGTTCTTTTGGTATACTTTCTCTAGAATACTCCAACATGTCTTTGTTATTATAATGCCTCTCTCCCTGTTACAGTGTTTTCCTCAGTACTTTTATCAAAACTAGCATTCATCTTACATTCATCTCCACCCCCCCCTTTTCTTTTTTCTGTTCCTCCTTACTTTTCATGTTCTGATCCCTCACCTTTGGAATTATTCTAAAGTTTCCCATTAATTTCAGGTATAGAAGAGGAATCTTAAAATTATTCTTTGTCAGTTTTTGTTTAAATAATAATTTTTTAAAGCATTACATTCATATTCTCCATGGAACCTTCACCTCCACTCATATTCAGATTTTCATTTATTTATTTTTGTGCTACATTTATTGCTAATTATTTCCAGTAACTGAAGTTATTTACTATGTATCTTAAATGTAGTTGGATAAATGAGTGTGTCCTGAGCTAGTACATTATTAGAGAAAATAAACTCTATTTTAAAAAATATAGATTTTTATCCTTGCAAATATTCTCATTATACTCTTTTTGACATGAGTTTGAGCAAAATCTGAGTGATAGTGAAGGACAGGGATGCCTGTCATGCTGCAGTCGATGGGGTCGAAAAGAATTGGGCATGACTTAGCTACTGAACAACAACTCTTTTTGAAGCAGGCCTATTCTTCAGTCAATTCTAAAGGAAATCAACCCTGAATATTCACTGGAAGGACCACCTATGCTGAAACTGAAGCTCCAATACTTCAGCCATCTGATAGGATGTGCTGACTCATTGGAATAGACCCTGATGCTGGGAAAGACTGAAGGCAACAAGAGAAGGGGGTGGCTGAGGATGAGATGGTTAGCATTGCCGATTCAGTGGACATTAATTTGAGCAAATTCTGGGAGATAGTGAAGAGCAGGAAGCCTGGCATGCTGCAGTCCATGTGGTCACAAAGAGTCAGACACAACTTAGTGACTGAACAACAGCAATTTTTTTTTTTCTTGATGTGATCATCTGTGTGCCATTTTAAGCTGCCAGAGATGAACTGAAGATTCAACTATTCTCAGTCACCATGCCCTGACTTAAAGCATTTTCTTAGAACTATTACCACTACAGGCATACCTCAGAGACATTACACATTCAGTTCCAGATCACAGCAATAAAACTAATATCTCAATAAAGCAAGTCAAATGAATTTTTGTTTCCCAGTGCATATAAAAGTTGTGTTTATACTATATGGTATTCTGTGTTCAGTAGAATTATATCTATATAAAATGCACATACCTTAATTTTAAAATATTTTACTGCTAAAGAATATTAACCATCATTTGAATCTTCAGGGAATTGTAATATTTTTTCCTTGGAAAAGGTCTTGCCTCAAGGTTGATGGTGTTGCCTAAAGGTTGAGGTGATTATGAAAACTTCCTAAAGCAAAACAACAATGAAGTCTGCCACATTAACTGACTCTTCCTTTCAGGTATGATTTCTCTGTAGCATATCAGGCTATTTGATAGCTTTTCACAAAGTAGAACTTTGGTCAAAATGGGAGTGAAATGTTTCAAACCCTTCAGCTGCTTTGTCAACTAAATTTATAGAATATCCTGAATACTTTGTTATTATTTCAAAAATCTTCACAGCATTTTCACCAGGAGTAGATGCCATCTCAAGAAACCACTTTCTTTGCTCATCAATAAAATGCAACTCCTCACCCATTCAAGTTTTACCTTGAGACTGCAGAAATTCAGTCACATCTTCAGGTTCCACGTCTAATTCTAGTTTTCTTGCTCTTTCCACCATATCCACTGCTACTTCCTCCACTGTAGGTTTGAATCCCTCAAAGTCCTCTGTGAGGGTTGGAATCAACTTTCACCAAAGTCCTATTAAGTGATAATATTTTGTCCTCATGAATCACTAATATTTATAATGGCATCTAGAATGATGAATTATTTTCAGAAGATTTTCAATTTACTTTGTCCAGAATCATCAGAGGAATTATTATTCATGATAACTGTAGTTTTATGAAACATATTCCTTAAATAATAAAACTTGAAAGTGGAAATTTATATTACTCCTTGATTCATGGCTGGGTGGATAAAGGAGTAATGAGTGTGAACAGGCATGGCAACAACTTTCATCTCTTTGTACATCTCCATCAGAGTGAGCAGGTGACAAAGTGCAAGGTCACTGAGCACTAATATTTGTGTGTGTGTGTGTGTGTGTGTTACAATTAAATTTTTTTTTAAAGAAAAAGGCAACAGGAAGAACTGTCCCTCGAGTAAGGGCTTAAATGGCTTCCCAGGTGGCTCAGTGGTAAAGAATATGCCTGCCAATGCTGGAGTCACAAGTTCCATCCCTGGACCAGGAAGACCCCCCTCCACCCTGCCCGAGAAGGAAAAGGCAACCCACTCCAGTATACTTGCCTGGAAAAATCCCATGGACAGAGGGGTCTGATGGGTCAAAGTCCATGGGATCACAAAGACTCAGACATGACTGAGGAACCAAAACAACAACAAAGAACTTAAATGTCTTAAGATATACTGATGTGACTTTTTCATTTATTTTTAATTGGAGGATAATTGTTGTACAATATTGTGCTGGTTTCTGCCATATATTAACATGAATCAGCCATAAGTACACATATGTGCCCCACTCTTGAACGTCCCTCCCACCTCCCACACCACCCCACCCTCTAGGTTGTCACAGAACACCAAATTTGAGCAGTAATATAGGGCTCAGGAAGAATCCACCTGCCAATGCAGGAGATGTAGATTTGATCCCTGGGTCAGGAAGATCCCTTGGAGGAGGAAATGGCAACCGGCTCCAGTACTGTTGCCTGAAAAACCCCTTGGACAGAGGAGTTTGTAGGCTAAGGTCCATGGAGTCCCAAAGAGTGGGACACAACTGAAGTGACTGAGCACAGAGTGCATTTTGAAAGGAACCTTTTTCTTTTCTAAGCGGTAGATCTCTCTCTCTTTTTTTTTTTCTAAGCGGTAGATCTCAACAGTGGACCAAAAATATTCATTATCCATGTTACACACAGATGTGCTATCATCCAGGTTCTGTTATTTCATTTAGACAGCACAAGCAGAGTCAATTTAGCATAATTCTTAAGGGCCCTAGTATTTTCAGAAATGCAAATAAGCACTGGCTTCAGCTGAAAGTCACCAGCAACATCAGCCCGTAACAAGTCAGCCTGTCCTTTGAAGCTTTGAAGTTAAGCCCTGACTTTTCTTTTTTAGCTATTAGAGTCCTAGATGGCATTTTCTTCCAATAGAAACATGGGGGAAACTTACGTGCATATTATTAAGTGACAGAAGTGAATCTGAAAAGGCTGCATACCGTATGGTTCCAACTACACAACATTCTGGAAAAGGAAAACTATGAAGACAGGAAAAAAAATATATATATATTATATATATATAAAAGTCATGGCTAGGGGTTAGGGGAAGGAGGAATGAATGAAACAAAGAGAATTTTTAGGGCACTGAAATTTTCTGTATGACACTATAATGGTAGGCACTTGTCATTATACATTTGTCAAAACGAGCAGAATGTAAAATACAAAGTTGTTGTTTTTCAGTCACTAAGTCATGTCGGACTCTTTGTGACTTCACTGATGGAAGCAGGCAAGTCTCCTCTATCCTCCACTATCTCCTAGAGCTTGTTCAAATTCATGTCCATTGAGTAGGTGATGCTATATAACCATCTCATCCTCTGTCTCCCCTTCTCCTTTTGCCTTCATTCGTTTCCAGCATCAGGGTCTTTTCCAGTGAGTCAGCTCCTCACCAGGTGAAAATAGTGATAAAGAATCTGCTTTCAATGCAGGAGAAGTAAGAGGCATGGGTTCAACCTCTGGGTCAGCAAAATCCCTTGGAAGAAGGCATGGCAACCCATTCCACTTATTCTTGCCTGGAGAATCCCTTGGACAGAGGATCACAAAGAGTCAGACACAACTAAAGCTATTTAGAATGTACAACTCTTTGCATCAGGTGGCCAAAGAGTGAATACAATGAGTGAACCCTAATGTAAATTTTGGATTGGGGCTGACAATGATGTGCCAATATAGGCTCATAAATCATAACAAAGGTACCACTCTGGTGAGGGATGTTGACAGCAAAGGAGGTTGTGTGTTGTAGGGACAGAAGCAAGGCGTACGGGAACAATCTCTGTACTTTCTACTCAGTTTTGCTATGAATCTAAATCTGCTCTAAAAATAAGGTTTATTAATTTTAAAACATGAAGAAGATATAAGGCTTTTCCAGACCAAATTAATGATATAATTAATTACCATCAGACCCTGCACTTCAAGTAATGTTAAAACTTCACTAACCAAAGAAATATGGCCTAAGCAGGAACACGAATCTATAAAAAGAAATAAAGAAACCCAGAAAAGAAATAAAGGAAGACAAAATAAAATTAATATTTTATTTTATATGTCATAAAAGATAATTATCTGTCTAAAAATAATTTCCATATGTTAAATTGTTTTAGTAGCATTTGTAAAAGTGAAGTGTATAAGAATAAGATAAAAAAATTACAGAGTGAATTTGGAACTAGCATGCTGTAAGGTCCTTAAACTACATGTGAAAGTAATGTTCAGCTCAGCTCAATTCAGTCGCTCAGTTGTGTCTGACTCCTTGCGACCCCATGAATCGCAGCACGCCAGGCCTCCCTGTCCATCACCATCTCCCGGAGTTCACTCAGACTCACGTCCATCGAGTCAGTGATGCCATCCAGCCATCTCATCCTCTGTCGTCCCCTTCTCCTCCTGCCCCCAATCCCTCCCAGCATCAGAGTCTTTTCCAATGAGTCAACTCTTCGCATGAGGTGGCCAAAGGACTGGAGTTTCAGCTTTAGCATCATTTCTTCCAAAGAAATCCCAGACTCTAACTAGTGGTGAATGACACAATATTTAGGAAAACCACTTTAAAAAGTAAGAAGAAATATAATCAATCAATAAATAGAGGAAATAAAGCAGAATTATAAAAAGCTCTCAATTAACCCAAAAGAAGGCAGAGAGAAATATGGAATAAAGGAACTAACATAGCAAAGGTATTCTGAAGAGAAGAACCAAAGTAGAAAATTCAAACAACCTGCTTTCAATATTTACTTATTATAAAGCTACAGTCATCACAAACATAAAAATTATTTTAAAAAAAAGATATATAAATCAATGGAACAAAACAGTCATGAAATAGACCCGTAAAGATGTGTCAACTGGTATTTTATATATTTATCTCATATTTTATTTTGAAATAATTTTATATTTATAGAAGTGTTGCAGAGATAGGACAGAAAAGTTCCTATATACCCATCCTCCAGGTTCACCTGAAATTAACATCTTATGTGATAGTAAAAACAAAAAATTACACATTGATAGAATATTTTTAAATTCACCAGCTTTTTCACTTTCTTTTAATGTTCCAAGATCTAAGCCAAGACACCACGTTGCATTTAGTTATGACTCTGCTGTCTCTTCCAATCTATGACAGATTTCCAGCCTTTCCTTAGTTTTCATGAATTTAAGAACTTTGAATAGCTTTGGTCAAGTATTTTTTAGAAAGCCCCTTACTGTGAATTTAAATGATATTTTCTCATAACTGGACTAGAGTTAGAATTTGGGGGAAATAATCACAAGAGGAAGAACCCATTTCATCACATTATATCAGGAAGGACATGATAGTGACAAGGTTTATTAACATCACCAAGATGTGAAACTCAATCCCTAAGTATCTCTCAGTTTTCTACAATTTAAAGTTCCTTTCCAAATTCTATTCATTAGAATTAAGTGTTTTATAAGATATAAAGATTCTTTTGATGACAAAACAAGACACAATGACCCTCTGGTAGACTGAAGGCAGAACCTTTTGCTGCTTAGAGCTCCAAAGGAGAGAAGGCTGCCAAAGACTTTTAAAGTCCTATTTTTAGATTCATACATGTTTATATTTGATACACATTCTTGGAGAGTTGACCTCTTTTTTACTGTTTAGGCCCCTTATCTCTGAAAATAACCCTTGCTCTGGAATTTGCTTTGTCTAAAATCATTATGGATATCCCAGATTTTTCTTTCATGTTTTCATGGTACAAATTGTTTAATTCTTTTATTTTCAATTTAAGTATATGTTTATATTTAAAATATGTTTCTCATAAGGAATCAAGTAATTATGTTCATTGTAAAACTTGCACACAAAAAATTGCAGTCCTTTATCCATAACATGGGGCTTTTCTGGTGGCTCAGCTGTAATCAGGAGACGCAGGTTCTATCCTTAGATTTGGAAGATCCCCTGGGGAAGAAAATGGCAACATGTCTAGAAAATTCCATGGACAGAGGAGCCTGGCAGGCTACAGTCCATGGGGTCTCAAAAGAGTCTGGATATGACTTAGTAATGAAAGAGTAACAACAATCCATAGTAGACCCAGGTTGAAAACTATCAACTATCCTTCAGCTAGTTAATAGATAAACAAGCTATTTTATCTCCATACCAGGGAATACTACTCAGCAATAAAAAATAACAACTACTGATACTCTCAGCAACACACACACATGTATCAAAATCAATTTGTTGAGTGAGAGACAGCAAACGCAAAAGGCTACATAAGGTCTGAGTTCATTTATATAACATTATAAAAAGGACATTAATATAAAGACAAAAAGACAAAATCAAAAAACAGACCAGTGGATTCCAGGCACTGAGCGTGGGCTACACGGGAGAAATATTCTGATTGTTGAAAGCAGTTTATATTAACATTGTGATGGCAGACATAGGACACTATTTATTTGTCACAACTCACTGAACTATATACCACACAGAATGAGTTTTGCTGTAGGTAAATCAAAAACATTTGAAGTTAACTCAACTTTAACTACCAAAGGACAACCAGATGCACACAATAGAGAGAATTATTTGAGCAATGGACTAAGAGGCTCCCTAGAATCCTAATATGGACAAAATTAACTTCAGAACTTTACTGGAAATCATTTATAGTGCTTTGTATAAAAACTGTGCTCAAGGTAACTCATATCACATTTTATCTAGTGTGGATATGTGAACATGGATTCTCTTTTTCTTTACTTTCTCAACTTGTTCTCTATTTTCAATGGTAGACTCTAACACATAGCAGATTCTTATTGTATACTTACTGAATAAATATATTTTGCTATGGTGTCTTAAGGTTAATTACTACAGAATGATCAATGCAAAGAAATAGAGGAAAACAACTGAATGGGAAAGACTAGAGATCTCTTCAAAAAAATTAGAGATACCAAGGGAACATTTCATGCAAAGAAGGGCTCAATAAAGGACAGAAATGGTATGGACCTAACAGAAAAAAAAGATGTTAAGAAGAGGTGGCAAGCATACACAGAAAAACTGTACAAAAAAGATCTTCATGACACAGATAATCATGAAGGTGTAATCACTCACACTCACCTAGAGCCAGACATCCTGGAATGTGAAGTCAAGTGGGCCTTAGGAAGTATCACTATGAACAAAGCTAGTGGAGGTGATGGAATTCCAGTTGAGCTATTTCAAATTCTAAAAGATGATGCTGTGAAAGTGCTACACTCAATATGTCAGCAAATTTGAAAAACTCAGCAGCAGCCACAGGACAGGAAAAGGTCAGTTTTCATTCCAATCCCAAAGAAAGGTAATGCCAACGAATACTCAAACTACCACACAATTGCACTCATCTCATACGCTAGTAAAGTAATGCTCAAAATTCTCCAAGCCAGGCTTCAGCAATACATGAACTTGAACTTCCAGATGTTCAAGCTGGTTTTATAAAAGGCAGAGGAATCAGAGATCCAGTTGCCAACATTCCCTGGATCATCAAAAAAGAAAGAGACTTCCAGAAAAACATCTATTTCAGCTTTATTGACTATGCCAAAGCCTTTGACTGTGTGGATCACAATAAACTGTGGAAAATTCTGAAATAGATGGGAATACCAGACCACCTGACCTGCCTCTTGAGAAACCTGTATACAGGTCAGGAAGCAACAGTTAGAACTGGACATGGAACAACAGACTGCTTCCAAATAGGAAAAGGAGTATGTCAAGGCTGTATATTATCACCCTGCTTATTTAACTTATATGCAAAGTACATCATGAGAAACACTTGGCTGGAAGAAGCACAAGCTGGAATCAAGATTGCTGGGAGAAATATCAATCAAATAACCTCAGATATGCAGATAACACCACCCTTATGGCAGAAAGTGAGAAGAACTAAAGAGTCTCTTGATGAAGTGAAAGAAGAGAGTGAAAAAGTTGGCTTAAAGCTCAACATTCAGAAAACTAAGATCATGGCATGCAGTCCCATCACTTCATGGCAAATAGATGGGGAAACAGTGGAAACAGTGGCTGACTTTATTTTTCTGGGCTCCAAAATCACTGCGGATGGTGATTGCAGCCATGAAATTAAAAGATGCTTGCTCCTTGGAAGGAAAGTTATGACCAACCTAGATAGCATATTAAAAAGCAGAGACATTACTTTGCCAACAAAGGTCCATCTAGTCAAGGCTATGGTTTTTCCAGTGGTCATGTATGGATGTGAGAGTTGGTCTATAAAGAAAGCTAAGCACAGAATTGATGCTTTTGAACTGTGGTGTTGGAGAAGACTCTTGAGAGTCCCTTGGACTACAAGGCGATTCAACCAGTCCATCCTAAAGTAGATCAGTCCTGGGTGTTCATTGGAATTACTGAGGTTGAACCTGAAACTCCATAACTTTGGCCACCTCATGTGAAGACCTGACTCATTTGAAAAGACCCTGATTCTGGGAAAGATTGAGGGCAGGAGGAGAAGGGAATAACACAGGATGAGATGGTTGGATGGCAATACTGACACAATGGACATGGGTTCAGGTGGATTCTGGGAGTTGGTGATGGACAGGGAGGCATGGTGTTCTGCGGTTCATGGGGTCTCAAAGAGTCAGACACAAATGAGCAACTGAACTGACTGACTGATTTTGGACTGAGTCTATACATAAAGATTAAATAATGTAAAGACATATTAATGCAAAGACTGACTCTTTACATCAAGGACTCTCTTCCTAGAGGTATCAGAATTCCATTAACAACCTTTACAAAATGTTTTTTATCCAGACTAACAATGGACTAAGAGGTTTTGATGGCTGACATAGATATATGCATCAAACAAGTTTAAGTATATGTTGATTAAGTTTTGCAATAAAACAATCATTTAAAGAGCATAAAGTCAATATCTTTATAAATTGGCATCTTTCTGATTTGCCCCTTCTTATGTTAAGTAAGTAAAAAATAGTGGTCTCATATATCAGGAGCTTTGTCATTTCTCCTTTCTCTGTATATTATGAGCATATGTATCCTCATGTATACAGCTCTTTCACTATAGTTATCTACTTCCTGGAAAGCTCAGCAGGTAAAGAATCTGCCTGCAGTGCAGGACACTAGGAGACCTAGGTTCTATCCCTGGGTCGGGAAGATCCTCTGGAAGAGGGTATGGCAACCCACTCCAGTATTTTTGCCCGGAGAATCCCACACTTAAAGCAACTGATCACGCATGCACTCATAATTTAATTAATGAACACACAGTTTTCTGGAGCACTTTAAGTGCTGTTACGCCTTCTATATTCTGATAGATTATTTTTGTCTGATTTTATCAGGTGGCACAGTGGTAAAGAATCCACCTACCAATGCAGGAGACGCAAGAGATGTGGGTTGATTCTTGGGTCAGAAGACACCCTGGAGAAGGAAATGACAACTGCCTCCACTATTCTTGCTTGGGAAATCCCATGAATAGAGATGCCTTGCAGGCTACAAGTCCATGGGGTCACAGGAGAGTTGGACATGACTGAGTGACTGAGCACATTTTGATTAAAACATACACACAGATGCACATGAACAAATACTTTGCACATATAGCTTCAATTCATATCCTTGCCTATCACATTTCTCTGTCTCTTGAATGAGCTTCAGTAAAAGAAAGTTTCTAAAATGTTTTTCTTTAATTTGGTTTATTAATATGTAGGACTCAGGGTCTCTTCACTTGCTTCACCTTTTACTATGAATTGGCATTAGTTTTAAGACATGAACAAACAAATGGCCTTTCCAAAATTTTTTGGCTGAACACTATAATGTCAATTGTCTTAATTAACCTTTTTCTGTTATGTATATATATGGTATCATTCAAATATTAGTTACTTCTCTTACTAGCAAACAGAAAATGACCTCAACTTTCAGCCAGTAATCTATTTGGTCCCTTCTCCTTGCCCCAGAGAACTGATGTCTACAGAACCTTCTGTAGCTCTCAGAACTATTTACTTTCACATAGGCTGTGTCTCTAAACCTAATAATATAATCCAATAACTGTTTCTTAACCTCATTTATGGAGAAGGCAATGGCAACCCACTCCAGTACTCTTGCCTGGACAATCCCATGGATGAAGGAGTCTGGTAGGCTGCAGTCCATGGGGTCGCTAAGAGTCGAACATGACTGAACGACTTCACTTTCACATTTCACTTTAATGCATTGGAAATGGCAACCCACTCCAGTATTCTTGCTTGGAGAATCCCAGGGAGGGCGGAGCCTGTTGAGCTGCTGTCTATGGGGTCGCACAGAGTCGGACACGACTAAAGCGACTTACCAGCAGCAGCAGCATATTAAGAGAGGCTGATTTTTTTCCCAACATTTCTTACCTGATTTTGTTCATATTAATTAATCATGTCATTTTTACCTGTTACTCATTTTTATTCCCAATCAATGTCCATCTAATTGAGTACCATTATATTGGGCTTCCCTGGTGGCTCAGAGGTTAAAGCGTCTGCTTGCAATGCAAGAGACCTGGATTTGATCCCTGGGTCAGGAAGATCCCCTGGAGAAAGAAATGGCAACCCACTTCAGTATTCTTGCCTGGAGAATCCCATGCACGGAAGAGCCTGGTAGGCTACAGTCCATGGGGTCGCAAAGAGTTGGACACGACTGAGTGACTTCACTTATATTTTCTTCCATTCTCACTGTTTTTTTTTTTTCCCCCCTTGCATTATCCTTCTCTAAGCTTTCTTGCTTTTTCAGACTTTGCTTTTCCTTTTCCTCTGGGCTTCTTTTTGAGATGCTAATCCCTCTGTGATTGTCTCCCTTCTTCAGCATTGAACCCTGACTCTACCATTTGGCAATCAGCCATAGCCAGAGAGCTAGCTCTGAGCTTGGTTTAGTCTTTATTGCTTATTTCACAGATGGAAGAATGATCTTGCTGATTTTCATTAAGGTTTTTCACACATAGTCTCCTACTCTTTAGTTTTCTCATTTCTCTCTCTTTTTGTTTTTTGGCCCCTTTGAAATATCTCTTTTGTTCCACCTTTTTTTTTTTCTTTGAAGACCCTTATTTTTCACTTTAAATTGCTCCTATTTTCTGTGTCCACATGCCTACAGTTCATCTTCCCCTCTAAATGTTCAAAGCATGCTTCCTTTATTTTTTCCGACATATATCTCCCTTGTCTTGTTTTGCCCTTGTTCTGTCATGCTCAGGCTAGGCAGTCAGCTACACAGAAGAAACTGGTCAGTAAACCAGACTGCCTTTGTATGTTTTACAGAAAATACGCATGCAAACAAAACATTACAAGTAATGTAAATTCATGGCTTTTGAGTAAAGGCATGGATTCAAGCAAAGAAAAGTGAAAAACACAACAAGAAAGGAAATTGTAAATGGAAGAAAGAGAAAAGACAGATACAGAATATTGTATTTGAACTAGGTTTGAACTAGATTGAAGGTCAGAGCAGAAGTGGAATGAGGAAAGTTATTCAGTCTGAAACAATTACAACTCACGATATAGTGTCTTAACTTGACACGAGTAGCAGCTGTGAAGGACTAATAGCAACACATGCTTATGTGAAATATGTTCTGCTTTTCTGACTTACAGTGATTGTCATGAAACCTAATCCAAAAATAGAAGACAAAATAAGCAAAGCACATTGAAAATTTTATCTTAATAATTCAAGACTGCTGACTTATTTACTTTACCCACACCCTAATTAGTTTCTGCATACAATGTCAGCACTTATTTTCATGGCTGAACTTTCCTATATTTGAAACCAGACAAAATGTGACCACTCTTTTAAAATTAAAATTGCAAAGTAAAATCCACAAAACACTATTTACCAATGTCATTCTTAGTAACTTTTGGATTCCATTTATTGGGCTATTTGGGAAAGCAATTTATCTTTGCATAATGGCTTCCATTCTGCATTTTAAAATGCTACAAACAAGACAAGCTTCTTATGTAAAAGGCATCATTGCCCTTCATATTTAAGATGTTATTACAAAGGTAATGCTATTTTTATATATAAGACTGATGAAACTGTTTATGTTTAGAGAAAAAAGCTAAGGAAAGTATAAAAACATAGTAATATGTCTATCCTTTTTCTTTCCTCTGTGATATGAGCACATTTAAATTTATGTAGCTAAGATAATATCAACAACATACTTGCCTTCAACAATTTTTTTTTCATCAAATCGTTTGTTACAATAGTTTTTTAAATTTGTGGAAAATGCTTTGATTATGGATATTATTCACACCAAATGGGTTGCTATATATCTAATCATAGGGTAGAAATAGTGAGAAAACTAATGAGGGTGAAATTTCTTATATTAAAATAGGTAAAAGCAGGACTTTTAAAGCTCTGCCTAACATGCCACAAATCTGTGCCACAGCTCTCATCTTTTGAAACACCTTGTTCCCAAATCCAAACCTTATTTAAATTCATTTTGCTTTCAACCCTGTTGTTTTTTAAAGGGTTAAGGTAAGCTAAATATTTTACTTTAACAGATAATGCAACCACATCCATAACTTGCACCTTTAGGTTTCTCTTAACTAAGAAGTACGAAAATGATATAAACCTGTAATAAACACACTTTAAAGAGTGTTTAACCACTGTATAAAAGTAATGAGTTTTACTTCTTTTGGGTCTACACACTTTATATTTTAACTTGCTTTCTATTTATGTTTACTCGAGACTCTCCCATCTCAGTTCCCTTATTGGAATTTGCATAACCTACTGCACAGTCTGGTATTTCAGTCCATGACTGAAATTTTAACTCCTAAAGCATCCCAGAACTTTCTTAGACTGTGGGATCATGGACCACAATCTTCACCCTGAAGGTACAGCCTTAGGGCATGTGTTCTAACAGGTTTCTCAACCTGAGTGGCCTTAGCCTGGACTTTGATTTCTGTACCTCTCAAACCAAAGACATCAAAATGAGATTTTTTTTCGTTTGTCCCAATTAGTGATTATGCTCAGGGTTTTATGGTATTGTTTATCTTTCTCCGTTGTTGCTTTCCTCTCCATTTGGTTTGAGTCTCAGATCTATAACTCAATAGAAATATAAACTTGTTAAAGTTATTAGACCTTTCAATTATTTCTTCCATAAAATGAGAAGAATTAGAAAACCTACTTTATACCATGGTTTAAGCTCAGTATATATGAAATATTCATAGTGTGTGGCATACAGCAAGCTTTACATAGATTATCTACTGTAATATCTATCAGTAATATTGTCATTATCATTATTATTCTATCCTACCATCTTCTGAAGCCAAGTGAAGTGAAGTCACTCAGGCGTGTCCAACTCTTAGCGACCCCATGGACTGTAGCCTACTATGCTCCTCCATCCATGGGATTTTCCAGGCAAGAGTACTGGAGTGAGTTGCCATTTCCTTCTCCAGAGGATCTTCCTGACCCAGGGACTGAACCCAGGTCAACCACACTATAGGGAAGTCAAATAAAGTGTATAGCTTTCCTCAGAATCAGTTCATTTCAGTTCATTGTAGCTTAATATAATAAACTACAATGATGTGTTACATTGCTCTCATAAGAAATTCAAGGGTCTATAATTCTGGATCAGTGTATTTATTCAAATTTTTAATATTTATTATATACATTGATAATGTGCCCTCTTCCTATGTGTTTAAAAACAAATAAATAAAGAAGAAAAGATTAATAGTAAAGCAAGATGAAAACCAAGCCAAGTGGAGAATACTGTTGTTGTAGTAAAAGAAATGGACACTGTGTTTCATAGTGTTGTGTCAGTATTACAATCCGTTCCAATGTGATGTATGAAAGAGAATATTGTGGAGGAGGAATATGCTGACTATACTGCAGTATCTTAATTAAGCAGGTTTTCAAAGAACAAACCCTTCATATGTATAACAATCTTTTCTTATCTACTCTTGCAGGTTAGTAGTTTTTTGCATTTATGAATATGTTTTCAAAAATACATGCAAATTTACCATTGAAATTATAGTATTTTGTTATTCTTTCTAGTACACATCATAGTAGGGCTTCCCTGGTGGCTCAGCAGTACAGAACCTGCCTCCAGGGCAGGAGAAGCCATTTGACACCTGTGTTGGGAAGATCCCCTGAAGGAGGGAATGGCAATCCACTCCAGTATTCTTGTGGGTAAAATCCCATGGACAGAGGAACCTCGTGGGCTACAGTCCATAGGGTCACAAAGAGTTGGACATGACTGAAGCAAATGAACACATACACACCCATCAAAATAATTATTATATGTGACACCAGGAAGGAAAACAGCATTAAAGTTATTCTATCTACCTGGTATATCATTCATAACTGATTTTGTATTGTATCAATAGTGATAGTTGATTTGAAATCCAAAAAGCTTTATGGGATTTATTGCTATTGAGAGAGTACAATAAGAAATAGCAAACAATTTAGTCAAAAGAAATGCATTTTCAGATTTGACGCCAAAAGCAATGACAAAAAAAGCAAAAATAAGCAAACTTCAGTAAACTGAAAAGTTACTGCACAGCAAAGGAAACAATTAACAAAATGAAAAATCAACCTATGGAATGGAACCCTGATTCAGGATTGAAACCGGGTCTCCTGAATTGCAGGCAGATTCTTTACTGTCTGAGCCACCAGGTGACTATAGCTAAAGATACTGCATTAGACACTTGAAAATAGAATTTAAATGTTCTCATCAAAAGGTAAAAAACTATTTTGAGGTGAGGGATGTTAAGTAAACTTATTGTAATCATTTAACAACCTATATGTTTATCAAATCATTATGTTGTACAACTTAAACTACATGTATCAAACCATTATATTGTACACTTTAAACTAAAACAATGTTACATGTCAACTATATTTCAATAAAACTAGGAGGAAAAAAAAGAAAGAGAAATGCACTCTGTTTCCTACCAAATGAAGATCTCTGTGACTGTATCACAGTATTAATTGAATCATAAGAATCAAACCATTACACTGTTTCCTAGTGAGAACAAATATATGCTGTGTGCTTAGTCACTCAGTCATGTCCAACTCTTTGTGACCCCATGCACTGTAGCCCGCCAGGCTGCTCTGTCATGGGAATTCTCCAGGCAAGAATACTGGAGTGGGTTGCCATGCCCACCTCCAGGGCACCTTCCCAACCCAGGGATTGAACCCAGATCTCCCGCACTGCAGGCAGATTCTTTACCGTCTGAGCACAGAAGCCTATCCCTTCTCCAGGGGAACTTCACAACCCAGGAATTGAACCAGGGTCTCCTTTATTGCAAGCAGATTCTTTACCAGCTGAGCTACCAGGGATGCCCCTAATAACAAATAAAAGCTTGTCTTTGTCTACTTTTGTAATTTGGAAATTCAAACTAATAATAAATGGTAAAACACCTAAAAGTATATGATTACTGAGTACTAGTCTCCTGTGTAGACAGACAGGAACAATAAAAATAATATGAGATGTGTATAAATCACACAAAAAATATTTATTAATGGTAAAGTTTCTAATGATAAGGAATTCAAAGATAATTCATGTCCCAAGTGAATTGATTAGATAAAGCTACGATAATAAAAAAGTGAAAATTTGACAATAAAGTATATTGTGAAATGTATATGTCCTTCTACTCATTTGAAAAATAATCTTTCAAAGGAAACCATCCAGGCTTCCTTGGTGGCTCAGTGGTAAACAATCTGCCTGCCAATGCAGAAGACACAGGTTCAATCCCTGGTCTGGGTAGATCCCACATACCACAGAGCAACTAAGCGTCTGCACCGCAACTACTGAGCCTGTGTTCTAGGCCCTGGGAACTACAACTACTGCGGCCCCATGCTGCATCTACTGAAGCCCACACATACTCTAGAATCTGTGCTCTGCAACAAGAGAGGATATCACTATGGAAAGCCCATGCACTGCAATGAAGAGTAGCCCTTGCTCACCAAAACTAGAGAAAACCCCACACAGCAACGAAGATGCAGTACAGTCAAAAATAAATAAATACATTTAGTTAAAATTAAAAAAAAAAACAGAAAATATCCTAAAATTGAGCCACTTGAGGTTCCATAGTTTTGTGGTCATTTCACCAGCAAAATGATTTATTCAATAGAAAAAGAAAAACAAAAAATGGTCTAGTGATGACTACAGTTTTGCAAATGAAATAACATTTATACTTTCAAATAGGTCTATATTCTTTCTCTCTTTCATATGGTGGTAGTGATTTAGTCACTAAGTCGTGTACAACTCTTTCCAACCCCATGGACTATAGCCTGCCAGGCTCCTCTGTCCATGGAATTTTCCAGGCAAGAATACTGGATTGTGTTCCCAATTCCTTCTCCAGTGGATCTTCCCTACCCAGGGATCAAAGCTGGTCTCCTGCTTTGCAGGCAGATTCCTTACCAACTGAGCTACCAGGAAAGGCCTGTTACACATATGTATACGTATGTGTGTGTGTGTAAAGGTAACTAACATATATATGTGTGTGTGTGTGTGTGTGTGCATGTTTATAAATACATTAGTTCAGTTTAGTTGCTCCGTCATGTCCAACTCTTTGTGACCTCATGAAGCACAGCATGCCAGGCCTCCCTATCCATCACCAACTGCCAGAGTCTAACCAAACCCAAGCCCACTGAGTCAGTGATGCCATCCAACCATCTTATCCTCTGTCATCCCCTTCTCCTCCTGCCCTCAATCTTTCCCAGCATCAAGGTCTTTTCAAATGAGTCAGCTTTTTGCATCACTTAGCCAAAGTATTGGAGCTTCAACATCAGTTCTTCCAATGAACACCCAGGACTGATCTCCTTTAGGATGGACTGGTTGGATCTCCTTGAAGTCCAAGGGACTCTCAAGAGTCTTCTCCAACACCACAGTTCAAAAGCATCAATTCTTCAGTGCTCAGCTTTCTTTATAGTCCAACTCTCACATCCATACACAACTACTGAAAAAACCATAGCCTTGACTAGACAGATCTTTGTTGGCAAAGTAATGTCTCTGCTTTTTAATATGCTATCTAAGTTGGTCATAACTTTCCTTCCAAGGAGTAAGCATTTTTTAATTTCATGGCTGCAATCACCATCTGCAGTGATTTTGGAGCCCAAAAAAATAAAGTCTGACACTATTACCACTGTTTCCCCATCTATTTGCCATAAGGGGATGGGGCCAGATGTCATGATCTTAGTTTTCTGAATGCTGAGCTTTAAGCCAACTTTTTCACTCTCCTCTTTCACTTTCATCAAGAGGTTCTTTAGTTCTTCTTCACTTTCTGCCATAAGGGTGGTGTCATCTGCATATCTGAGGTTATTGATATTTCTCCCAGCAGTCTTGATTCCAGCTTGTGCTTCCTCCAGCCCAGCGTTTTTCATGATGTATTCTGCATATAAGTTAAATAAGCAAGGTGACAATAACAGCCTTGATGTACTCCTTTTCCTATTTGGAACCAGTCTATTGTTCCATGTCCAGTTCTAACCACTGCTCCCTGATCTGCATACAGGTTTCTCAAGAGGCAGATCAGGTGGTCTGGTATCCCCTTCTCCTTCAAAATTTTCCACAGTTTATTGTGATCCACACAGTCAAAGGCTTTGGCATAATCAATAAATCAGAAATAGATGGGTTTTTTTGGAACTTCTTGCTTTTTTGATGATCCAACAGATGTTGGCAATTGGATCTCTTATTCCTCTGCCTTTTCTAAAACCAGCTTGAACATCTGGAAGTTCACAGTTCACGTATTGCTGAAGCCTGGCGTGAAGAATTTTGAGCATTACTTTAGTAGCGTGTGAGATGAGTGCAATTGTGCGGTAGTTCGAGCATTCTTAACATTGCCTTTCTTTGGGATTGGAATGAAAACTGACCTTTTCCAGTCCTGTGGCCACTGCTGAGTTTTCCAAATTTGTTGGCATATTGAGTGCAGCACTTTCACAGCAACATCTTTTAGGATTTGAAATAGCTCAACTGGAATTCCATCCACTAGCTTTGTTCGTGACACAACTGAGCGTCTTCACTTTCACTTTTCACTTTCATGCATTGGAGGAGGAAATGGCAACCCACTCCAGTGTTCTTGCCTGGAGAATCCCAGGGATGGGAAGCCTGGTGGGCTGCCGTCTATGGGGTCGCACAGAGTCGGACACGACTAAAGCGATGCAGCAGCAGCAGCAGCTTTGTTCGTAGTGATGCTTTCTAAGGCCCACTTGACTTCACATTCCAGGATGTCTGGCTCTAGGTAAGCGTGAATAATCACACCATTGTGGTCATCTGGGTCATAAAGATCTTTTTTGTACAGTTTTTCTGTGTATTCTTGCCATCTCTTCTTAATATCTTCTGCTTCTGTTAGGTCCATACCATTTCTGTCCTTTATTTAGCCCATCTAGATACCCTTGGTATCACTAATTTTCTTGAAGAGATCTCTAGTCTTTTCCATTCTATTATTTTCCTCTATTTCTTTGCATTGATCGCTGAGGATGGTTTATATATTAATATTATATATACATGTATAGTTGTATATATACATATATTAATATTAATAAATTACATGATGTTTCTACATTTCCTACAGAATTGAATCCATGTGAGGACAGTCCTATAACTCGTGACAATTCAGAGAAATCCTAAATGGTCCAGCCACAGTGTGACACTTAGAGGAAAATGTCTATGTACATAGAAAACTGCAAAAATGAAACAAAAATGTTCAAGAGTAGTAATATTGAGAAATACTGACAAACAAATGCCAGTTCTTTCAGCACTTTCAAGTAGTCATAAAGGAATAAGAAGTAGTGAGAATAGCATACAGCCCTGCAATCAGATGGGCTTCCCGGGTGGTTCAGAGGGTAAAGAATCCGCTTGCAATGCGGGAGACCTGGGTTTGATCCCTGGATTGGGAAGATCGCCTGGAGCAGGGAACAGCTACCCACTCCTGTATTCTGGCCTGGAGAATTCCATGGACAGAGGAGTCTGGTGGTCTACAGTCTATGGGGTCACAAAGGGTCGGACATGACTGAGTGTCTTTCACTTTTCACTAGAATCAGACACAACTGAAGTAACTTAGCAGCAGCAGCAGACAGGCAGACCCTAAAGTCAGATTCCAGCACTCTGTTACTGGCCATATTTGAGCAAATAATTTAATTCAAAGCCCAGTTTTATCCTCTGTTAAATCCAGATAGAATGGCTTTAAATCAAGTAACTTTTTGAAAAATTAAAGGCAATAATATCTATTAAGTGCTTGGAACGAAGCATGATATAAATCAAGTACTTAACTTTCTATATACTATGGCTATCACCACCTTCTTTGTTGTTATCATTATCATAGTCATAATCATCTTCATCCTCATCACTCTAAGGAAAGTCTCAAATATCTGGCATATAGCTTTTAATAAAACAATAAGGAAAAACTATATTACCAAATTACCAATTACCAAACTACAGTTGACATAATGAAAAACTCTACCCACACTCTCTAATTTATAGGTTATTTCAGTGAGCTACATATGTAGCTAAAAGCAACAGAAAACCCAACCGTAATGGTTTAACAATTGTAAATATTTATTTAAATCATTTAAAATAATTTCTAAGAAATCCAAGGCAGTGTCAATACTCCAGGAGACTTTATCTTCTAGTTCTACTATTCTTTGTCTAAAGCCTTTTTCTCAAGATAGCGATGCAATTATAATTCCTCCTAGTATTAAATCTATACCACAGAGAGAAAAGAACAAAGGTACAGAGATAGAAAAACAAAAATCTCATGAACCAACCAAATCTGTACCTGTCATCAGCTTGACTGAGAGCTTCACCAGGGCCTTCTGCCTACCTCTTACTAACAGAGCCTGGTCACATGACCACCCCTGACTAGAACAGAGTTAGAGAGATGACAATAGAACCTTCAGTCTCTATTAACAGAAGAAGGCAAAGGAATGAAGTAATCCTTAGTCTCTCCCTTACAGGAGGAGAAAGCAGAATAACAAGAATGTCATGTAGACTAGAAATTATCAGTTCATGATCTTTTAAACATCTGAACAAAAGGATTCCAACTTTTAGAAGATTTTTGTTGTTGTTGTTGTTGTTCCTAAATTGAAAGTGAAAAGCTTAATTTGGATTGTCTGGATAAAGAAAAAAAATAGATATTTTTGCCTTCAAAATTTCAAAATGAGACTTCTCTGGTGCTCCAGTGGTTAGGACACCACACTACCACTGCAGGGGTCAAAATAACAAAATATTTAATGTTCATCAGCTTTTTAAAAACAGACAACCTCTTCTAATATTTATTTTTAGTTTTTGGCCACATTATGCAGCATGTGGGATCTTAGTTCCCAGACCAGGGATGGAACCCATGACTCCTGCAGTGGTAGCATGGGGTCCTAACCACTGGACAACAGCAAACTTCACTTGCTTGCTTATTTAGTCAGTTACATTTTCTTTTTTTTTTTTTTTAATTTTATTTTTAAACTTTACATAATTGTATTAGTTTTGCCAAATATCAAAATGAATCCACCACAGGTATACATGTGTTCCCCATACATTTTCAAGTTTCAGCAAGTTACTTGAAGACAGGGTTTTGCTGTGGTCTAAATTTTGCTTAAATGGTTCAGTTACCTCCAGACAGAGTGGAAAGGTCTCTTTCTCAAATCCTCAGTAAGAGAAAACACCTACAAAGTGTCCACCCAACCAAGATACCATACTTCAGGAAAAAAATAAAAACTAGTGGTGATGGATCAAGTACTTGTACATGCATATATAAAATGGTCCAGGTAAATATTTCCACACATGGAATTTTATATAAAAGTGTATCTTGCCCGTGGATAGCATACATATCCATTACAGTGATGACACGTTGTACCCATTAGCCTTCAAGTACAAGAAGCAGCCTGTGGAGAGAAAGGACTTTGGGATTAGTCTAAATTTATCTCAGCAATTCCAGTGAATTAATTTCCACTACCAGTAATTGTCTGAGACTTGAACACTTAAAATGATAATGAAGTAAAGGAAGTCAGCTCATATGTGGTGGGTGAGAGGTAGGCATAGGTATATTGCTGGGAAAAACATCCTCATTTCAAAGAATGATCTCTGTTTCCTCTGGACATTTTTGCTTCTAAATGTAGTGTATTATAAGGCTACATATCTCTTGTTACCATGAGGGAAATTAGGCTGACATAAATTCCCATATAGCAAATGTGGTAAATGGAGAGAAAAGAAGTTAGATTTTTATTTATTTATTTTTAATTGAAAGATAATTGCTTTACAATATTGTGCTGGTTTCTGCCATACATCAACACGCATTGACCATAAGTATACATTTGTTCCCTCCCTCTTGAACCTCCCTCCAACCTCCTACCCCATCCAGCCTCTCTAGGTTATCAAACCCCAGTTTGAGTTCCCTGAGTCATACAGCAAATTCCCATTAGCTATCTATTTTACATATGGAATCATATGTATTCTATGCTACTCTATCCTCCATGCTCTCTATCCATTTGTCTCACCTTCTCCTTCACCGGCTCTGTCCACAGGTCTGTTCACTATGGTCTGCTTCTCTTCTGCTGCCTTGCAAATAGGTTCATGAGGCATTAATATATGATACTTGTTTTTCTCTTTCTGACTTACCTCACCCTGTACAACAGGCTCTAGGAAGAATGTAGATTTGTTTAATGATGCCACTAACTTCTGAATTTTCTAAGCTTCAGATAGAGTTCCCAATCACTGAATTTCATTGGTCCAGATACAGAACCGTTACATCACCACAGGGTTTCCTCATTTTGACCTTTTATAACCACATTTAACCTTTAAATCTGCATCACTACTACCAAGTCCTAACCCATAGAAATCTCTAATGTGTTCTCCATATCCAAAATTTTCTAATTGTATTTCTCCCCCTTTGGGATTAATCCAACAATTTTATTTTTCTTAATTTCAATAAGAGGCAACTTATGGTATGATAACCCTGGTTTACACCTAGGGTTTGGACATTAACAAGGACTTGATCCCACAATAAATTCCTGAGGGCAGAGGGCCCCATTTAAAATAATCACTTAGAGCTAAGCCCAAGTCAGTGACCTCTGCTGCAATCAACATATAACTAATAGCTGCTTGATACCCTGCCTTCCATCTCCTGCTCATTTATGACCAGGGACAGAGGACTGCACTTCCTCTGGCTCAGGCATCCTTGCCCCCAATTCTGGGATCTGTAAGTAATAAAAATTGTAATTCTACTTCCTTTTGGTGGGTATATTAAAATTGCACCTTCAATGAAAACTTATCCAAAGTGCAACAACTCAAATAGCAATAACACTTATTTGTTGTTTTATGGCTGTAGGATATGAAAGACATTCCCTTTTTAATTTCTGATATTAGTAATTTGTGTCTTCTCTACTTTAATGTACGCCAGTCTTCTTAGAGACTTCTCAATTTTATCAACATTTTTGGAGAGCTAGATTTTTGTTTCATTTTCTCTTTCGTCTTCTACTTTCAATTTAATTGACTCCTGCTCTGATTGTCATTATTTCTTCTTTGTGGTTGGTTTGGGTTTATTGAGCTCTTCTTACCAAAAATAATTGAGAGTTTAAATTATTGATTTGCGCCTTTTCTTATGGAAACATTTACTACTATGAATTTTCCTCTAAACACTGCTTTAATTACTTCTGGATATGCTGAATATGTGTACATGTGTATATATATACATTATATACACAGACATTCAAAATGCATTCAAAATATATACATGCATGTGTGTGTGTGTATATATATATATATATATATATACACACACAGATATATATTGTATGTAGACCTTTAGACCTCCTCTTACATCCATTGATAATTTAGAAGTATATTGCTTATATTGTTTTAATTTCCTCATATTTAGAAATATTCCTGTAGTCTTTCTGTTACTCATTTCAAGTTTGATTCCATTACAGTCAAAGAAGTTCCTCTATATGATTTAAATTCTTTGAAATTTGTAGTTTAGTTTATGGCCCAGGCAATAGTACAAACTGATGGACATTCTATTGTGCTTTAAAAATGTTTACCTTTTATTTGGAGAAATGATATATAGAGAAGTCACCTAGATTCTGTTGGGTGATTGTGTTGTCCAAATCTTCCAAATATTTGCTGATTTTCTGTCTAGCAGTTTTTTTTTTTTTTACTTTCAACATATCTATGTCATTTAATTTGAATTTGATGTAAGCTTTTTATAAACAGCATACAGTTGGGTTACAGTTTTTAATCCATTATACCAGTCTTTATTTTTTGACTGGTATATTTAGACCATATATTAATTATTGAGATGCTAGAATTCTTCACTTTATATTTTTCAGTCTGCTCTGCTTGTTGATCCTGTTTCTTTCTACTTGTCTTCCTGTGGATTATTTGAGCATTTTTTGCTTCTCTATATATTTAATTATAGTGTGCTTGAATGTATCTCCTTGCAGTTTTTAAAATAAAAATTTGAGAGTTCCAAACCATATTTCTAAATCATGCTTGCTAACACAACTATAATTCAATAACCTCAAAAAACGAGTGTCTAATTCACAAAGATTAGTTCACTATTTCTTGAACCAATGGATTATTCTTGAAAATAGCACTTATTTTTCAAAAGAAATCTTACAGATATGACTATTTATATATAGTTGCATTATTCCTGCAGATCTCTGACTAAATCAGTCTCTAAACTAAGGACAAGACATTATATTTTCAGATACATAAAAATAATATTCATTTTCTTTACATCAAAACCAGTTTACACTTATAAAATGATATGATACAACTATTGTTTTGGTTAGTATAGTATGTACTGAACATCAGGAAAGCTTTCACAGTAGGCTTTAAATATGTTAAGACTGCTTATTTTCCCACAGTCCATGAATCTCAGGGCTGTAAATTAGACTGATATCCATCTCATATCCTAAGTCAAAGCAGGTAGTTGAACACAGCATTCATTCTTCCCCTTTTTCGTGGTTTATTGGGCAAAAGGTAAAGTCTTCCCAGGTGGCACTAGTGGTAAAGAATCTGCCTGCAAATGCAGGAGACTCGAGATGCAGGTTCAATCCCTGGATAGGAAATGGCAACCCACTCCAGTATTCTTGCCTGGAAAATCCCATGGAGAGGAGCCTGGAGGGCTTTAGTACATGGAGTCACAAAGAGTCCAACATGACTGAGTGTGTACATACACATATTTATTAAGGCTCCCTTGAATTTTAGCTGTGTGACTAAATTATGGCCAATGAGATGCAAAATAAAGTGGTATGTATACCTTTTACGACAGAGAAGGCAATGGCACCCCTCTCCAGTACTCTTGCCTGGAAAATCCCATGGACGGAGGAGCCTGGTAGGCTGCAATCCATAGGGTCGCTGGGAGTCGCACACGACTGAGCGACTTCAATTTCACTTTTCACTTTCATGCATTGGAGAAGGAAATGGCAACCCACTCCAGTGTTCTTGCCTGGAGAATCCCAGGGATGGGGGAGCCTGGTGGGCTGCCATCTATGGGGTTGCACAGAGTCAGACACGACTGAAGCGACTTAGCAGCAGCAGCGGCAGCAGCAGCATATCTTTTAGGAAGGTGTTAAAGAGAATGGCATTTTCCTCTACTTGCCTTCTCTCTTTCCAACTGGTTACATTGCTGGCTGGAACTTGTGTTGCTGCAGCCATTTGAAGAATAATTCATTTAATGAAAAGTCTAGACAGTAGTGCAAAATTCACTTAAATCCTGAAAATTGGGGTCCTAAACTTACTGTTTATATAAGAAAGAAATAACTTTCTATCTTTCAAGCTATATTTATTTTGTTCTTCATATGACTACCAGCTGAACATGCTAATAATTAATATACTCCCCTATGTTAATTCTATTGTAAATCCCTTTTCCACAATGAAATTCATATTATTCCTACAAAACTTCAATAATGCTTATCATTATAATAATTATTTAGCGTTTTTAAAACTATTATGCTACTTCATTTTCTAAGCATTTCAATAACTTGTGTCTTTTGGCAATAATATTATTGATATCAAATCCTTTATATGAGGTTCATCATCTCTACAAGCAACCACCACCTGGCTTTTCAACTCTGTAGATTTAGTACATTCTTCCCCACTCTCCCTTCACTTCTACATGGTTCAAATGTAATAGTATTATCTTTGCTTGTGAATTCTGTCATGTTACATACAGTCTTACATGTATTTTTTCCTGATGATTTTGTTTCTTCTGAGGACTCTCCTAACAAACTCCAGCTCTTGCCTTTTTTTAATCTTTTATTTAATTCCTCATTCTTTGGTACTCAGTTCAAATATTTCTTACTTAGGGACATCTCCCTGACCCTTTGCTGCTGCTAAGTCGCTTCAGTTGTGTCCGACTCTGTGCGACCCCAGAGACGGCAGCCCACCAGGTTCCCCCATCCCTGGGATTCTCCAGGCAAGAACACTGGAGTGAGTTGCCATTTCCTTCTCCCTTTAGATCATCTCATATTCTTTTATTTCATACTTCCACCAAAATGTGTTTCTTTACCTCAGTACTGTATAATTTTTCAATTCATCTCTGTATCCTCTTGTTAGAATATCAAATCCACGAATGTGTGTGTGTGTGTGTGTGTGTGTACTTTTTGTTTAGTGCAGGGACCGAGAACAGTACTTAGCACATATTAGATGCTCAATAAAAGTTTTTAATTGAATGACTTAAAAAAGAAAAACTTCTGGACACCTTTCTTTAGAAATTGGCATTTGGCTTTCTAACTTTCTCTATATAACATGTCATGTAATACACTTCAATAGCTTAAAAATTACTATAGAACACCCATCCAACAACTTTGTCTCTCTGCTTCTCAAACTGCTATTCAGTAATTTTCTTTCCTACTCTGTTCAGTCATACAACATCAGCATGATGCTTTGGACATTAATACCACCAAAACGTCATTCAGTTCAGTTCAGTTCAGTCGCTCAGTCGTGTCCGACTCTGCGACCCCATGAATTGCTGCATGCCAGGCCTCCCTGTCCATCACCAACTCCTGGAGTTTAACCAAACTCAGGTCCATCGAGTCGGTGATGCCATCCAGCCATCTCATCCTCTGTCGTCCCCTTCTTCTCCTGCCCCCAATCTCTCCCAGCATCAGAGTCTTTTCCAATGAGTCAACTCTTCGCATGAGGTGGCCAAAGTATTGGAGTTTAGCCATTAAATGCCATTAAATACTCCAAATACAATCATCTTTTTTCCTTATTTCTACTGCCTCGTACTTGACAGCAGTGTTACTTGCAATCTGTTGACTATATTTTGAATCCCCACTGCTTTGAAATTACATTGCAAATCATTTCTAAAATAGTCTAGAACATATATCAGGAAAAATATATAAAAATTTAGATGAACCCAATGTTGGTGTTCTCTGTGGCTGCTGTTAAGTTGTGAATGGCAATGGAGAGTGTCACACCTCAAATGGGGCTTCAGTACTGCCCAGACTGGTAATGCCCCCAAGGAATTCATTTTCTGCTTGCCCATATAAAAAGAAGAAACCCAAACCCAGATGTATAATTTAGAATAATTTCTATTTAAAATACCAGAATTATATGTGGGTTAAATAATGAGATAATAAGCAAATAGGAACATTTCTAAGTCTTTGATTCAGTTACTCAGCAAAGTCATAAAGGAATAGAGATTTTTCTATTCTGACATCTCCAGTTACTGCTATTACCTTCCCTCATGTTCATGAGATGGCTTCAGTAATTCTCAGCATTACAGGATGGGATCCTGCAAAGAAAAGGGGTATTTGGCTCTACGCAAGTATTTATATTAGTAAGGAAAACCCTTCTCAGAAGCCAACAAGCAGAACTTCTCTCAGGTTCCAGAGGGTATACCTGGCACACATGTACATCCCATTAGCGAGAATGAGACCACAGGGATGTGTTAGATGATCCAACATTCTTTATGTTGACCTTGGGTGGTAAATACTTTTCCTAAATAAACATAATGGGAACAGTAAGCATGTCTATAAATCTGAAGCTTTTTTAGCCAAAAAGATACTGCTTTTGATAGGCAACCAACAGCAGGGAAGTAGTGTTACAGAAGTTAAGGAGAACTGAATTAACTGAATACAATGCTTCTGATATAAAGTGAGAAATGAAAACACTGCAGTATCAACATGAAGGTCATTAACGGGTTTTTCAAAAACGATACATGCTGAGTAGTGAGATCATGCAGGCTTGGAAAGAAAGTTTATAATTTTCAAAAGCGATGTTAAGTGATATTGTCCATGGCTGATCATCTGACCCTAATATCATCTGTTTCAAGTCTTAGAAGAAGAAGAAGAAAAGGAAATGGAGCATAATTACACATAGTGATTAGAACGACAACATTCACATGTTGACCTTAAATAGGTCAACTTACTATGGACTTTTCATGAGCTATTCTAGTTGAAGGTCAGAAAAATAACATAAAAACGGTCCATTGAGGAGAAACCTTAGAAATAGTGGTTGTTTTTGCTTTGAATGGAAGTGCAATTTATACAGCATCCTGTGGAATTTGCTAATGTTTCACATTTATCCTACAAGACAGATCTTTCTTCTACAAGACAACAGATTAATTCCCTTGAGGTTATTCAGCATTTCTGTGTAGTGATACACAAAGAATACTTCAAGAACACATGTGAGGGAGGGAGGGAGTTCTAGGGAAGGTCTTATAACAGGGCCTTAAAAAAAAAGTAATTTAAGAGATGCTGTGAATATGCATAATATCACATTAGTACATGTAATACTTTTCAGCCCTATAACTAAGCATGCTGTTATCTCCGTTTCTGGCATAGTTAATATTTTATAAAGTGTTCTGATGCACTGCAGGGTTACCAACACCAACTTTAATGTAGCATTTTTCTTTAAAGGACTGAACCCAAGTGGTCTCTCCAGGGCATCATAAATCTTAGTTTTCATTTAGAATATAGAAACCATAAAGAACATAAAACAATATTTAAGCTTCAGAGAAGACCAATTTCCAATACAAAATGGGATTGTTATGACAGTAAAGGAATGAACAGATGAGAATAGGAACACTCCAATTTATACAAGGCTGCCAGAAACAAAATAAAGAAGGCATTGGAGCCCCAGGGATGGTATATGATAGAGGAATGATCAAGAAACTGAAATGGTCCATGTGGACAATTCGGCTTTTCATTCGTTTGTAACCAAAGAATATAAAATATCAAGATTTAAATGATATTGCTAAAGACAGATGCTAAAACTATACATACACATATGGGTGTGTGTGTAAATATATACACACACACACATGTACATATTTATAAACTTTATATGAATCAAGTTAAGAAGTCATCATTTAGGGTAAATATACAATGAAAACAATACAATTTGATGAACCTTAAAGGTAAAATAATTGCATGGAATTAAGCCACAATGCATTATAAATCCCTAATACATACAACATCTTTAAACTTCTGAAGCCATTAAAGCATAGCAGGAATTTAATGGGATATCTAATTTTGTGTACATCTATTGCATGATTAATTTCTTAGAAGTTTTGTGTGAGTGTTAGTGTGGGTTGGGAACTTTCAGACTTTTCTATTCCAATAATATACTGATGTTCTATTTCTATACATTACCCTAGGATTTGCAAAAGCAATATAGATGGGTTTTCTTACAAACATAAAAGAACAACTCTGTTAAAATGTATAAAAGGAAGGAAATCTTTCTATAAACCTTTATTGTGTTAAATAGCACATAATATCAACATATTTCACTGCCATCTTAGTGAAAATGAAGAAAATATACTAAGTAATAACTGATTTAATCACCAAATAAAGGTAATAAATCATCTAATAAGCAACAACGAAATATGATCCACTTTCCTGAAAGTTTTATATGTTTAAAAAATTTCATATTCATAATAAGGTTATGAAGCACTATTCATTACAAAAAATTTAAATGTTTGTTAACCAAAGCACAGACAGTTTAAGTCACTGAGTACACCAAAGAGCTGAGACCTGGCCCTACGTAGTCTGACTCCAAATCTATGCCTAAAATGATTACATTATTTTGCAAACTTGCTTCTGAATAATATTTTTTCCTAGACCAGTAAGCCAAGTTACAATTTTTATATCAATTTTTTTTCAGAGAATACTGGCATAGTATACACAAACAATCTAAAAGTATTAACATAATGTAATTATATTAATGATTTTCAGAGAAAATAATCCCTTTCCTCATCATTTTTATTCTCAATTAATAAATGACCAATTCTCTTTACTTATAGAAAAATGAAAACACTTATGGGTGGGGAAATACTTTATGCTGTAATAAACCACCTCTTCCATATAAATTTCCTAAAATGTGGTCAAAGGATTTCTAGAATAAGAATCTTCATGGGTGCTAATTATTTAAACATTTCTAGACATATATATGGGGCTTCAGTGGTAAAGAATCCTCCTGCCAATGCAGGATACACCTGATTCTTAGGTCAAGAAGATCCCCAGGAGAAGGAAATAGTAACCCACTCCATTATTCTTGTCTGGGAAATCCCAAGGACAGAGCAGCCTGGTAGGCTACAGTCCATGGAGTCATATAGAGTCAGAGAGGACTTAGTAACTAAACACAACAGACACCTATCTTGTTTGTGCTGTTGGAGACTGAAAGTGGATATTTAACAAGCTCTTAAGTGACATATAATTTCAAAACTTGGCTCTAATGGTAATTAATTGTATGCATCATTCTAAAAATAAGATTCAGGGTGAGCATGAAGATGTTGAATTCCTCAACTTATTGAGCTATGATGTTACTGAAGATGGAAGACTGTATATTCAGAAGACAAGGGAAAATGATAATAGATTCTTACATACTTTAAAATGGCACTGGACTCTGTGGGAGAGGGAGAGGGTGGGAAGATTTGGGAGAATGGTATTGAAACATGTAAAATATCATGTATGAAACGAGTTGCCAGTCCAGGTTCGATGCACGATACTGGATGCTTGGGGCTAGTGCACTGGAACAACCCAGAGGGATGGTATGGGGAGGGAGGAGGGAGGAGGGTTCAGGATGGGGAACACATGTATACCTGTGGTGGATTCATTTTGATATTTGGCAAAACTAATACAATTATGTAAAGTTTAAAAATAAAATAAAATTAAAAAAATAAATAAATAAAATGGCACCAAGAGATGTCACCTACTGAATTAGGATGATTTCAAAATCATTAATTTATAGTCAAAATTGAATATTCATAAAATATTCAAACATCCATCACTGTTTACTCTAAAATGTTGATAATATATTTTTCAGATTTTCCTTACAAAAAAACACAGTGTTTATCTTGAACTATATTAAAATAATTAAAAATTGATATTAATTTGGGGAATACAAGCCAAATGCTGTTCAAATACATTTTAATAAATTACTCTTGCTGTTTTTATAAAATTGTGTTTATGTCTTTAAATATCTACATAATTGACTGGCATTTTTAGGTATTTGATGTATACAAGTTAATATTTCAAATTATCATTGGAAAGAAACTTGCTTATATTTTAAGGATTTTCAAAAGCCAAACCAAGGCTTACACATATTTAAATTGTCTAACATTAAAAGTTGAAATAAAAAATGACTATTTATTAAAGAATAAAATTGTGTGGAAAGGAGGTGAAGAGAAGTTAAAGAAATAGGCAACAGATTTTAAAATTCCTTTCTTTCTCAAACGATTTAATTTGAGCTGGAATACAACCCATGTAATCTGCAGGGTATCAGTAAGAAACACAGCAGCAGATGAGTAGGAACTGACATCTGTGGCTGGGGAAAAAATTTGGCAAAGGCAGCAAAAAACAAGTAGTTAAAGAGCTCTAAATGGCCATAAAAATGTAGTCTTTTGAAAACACAGAGTGGTTTAAATTCTTATTTTCATTTTCTTCCCTATTAAGTAATACATACTTGGCAGTATCGCTATAAGTGAGAAGCCAAAAGAGTCATTCTGAAAACAATAAATAAATGCAGTTTACGGAGGACAGAAACATAGAGAAGTATATATTTTATATGGAGTAGATAATTTAAAATATTTAATGCAAATCCACAATACTTTGGAAAATACATTTCGGGTTCTATCCTTGAAACTCCTGCAAAATTCATAGGATTCTATTGTTCAAGAATGACCTTTTGAGGTTTATGTAGTTCTTCCCCTCAGAAAATAAGACCTGTGAGAACCACTGAACACAATGCCTTTATTCTATCCTCTTTGGGATATGATAACAAGTAAATTATCAAGATGAAATACAGGGCGGAGATTTGAAATCTATCCAGAGTCTATGATTACTATATAATTTTAAATTTTCTAATAAAATTAAATAGACAACATACAAATTCATTACTATAATCCAAAAGTCATCAAAGGTCAAAACCAAATGCTTGATGGTAAAGAAAAAGTTAAAGGAAAAAATTTTCCCAGTGATATTAAATCAGACTTTTGTTTATGAGTATTAGAAAACAATTTAAAAATGCAGTAAACCTCATGATAGTACTAACACATAGAGTGATAACAAACATTTGATAAAATGTGAATGTTTAATTGGGTCTTATTTCTCCAAGTAATGCTCATATTTTCTGTTTGGATGTGGGGTGGGGAAAATGAAAGACTATTAAATGACAGGGTTGCAGTCATGTGGCTATTTCTCAGTTTAGTGTATCAGTTCAGTTCAGTTCAGTTCAGTCGCTCAATTGTGTCTGAATTTTTGCGACCCCATGGACTGCAGTACACCAGGCTTCCCTGTCCATCACCAATTCCTGGAGCCTACACAAACTCATGTCCATTGCATCGGTGATGCCATCCAACAATCTCATCCTCTGTCATTCTTTGCTACTCACACCTTAATTTTACCCACCATCAGGGTCTTTTCCAATGAATCAGTTTTTCACAGCAGGTGACCAAAGTATTGGAGTTTCAGCTTCAGCATCAGTCCTTCCAGTGAATAGTCAGGACTAATTTCCTTTAGGATGGACTAGTTGGATCGCCTTGCAGTCCAAGGGACTCTCAAGAGTCTTCTCCAACACCACAGTTCAAAAGCATCAATTTGGCACTCAGCTTTCTTTATAGTCAAACTCTCACAAACATACATAACTACTGGAAAAACCAGGGCTTTGACTAGACAGAACTTTGTCAGCAAAGTAATGTCTCTGCTTTTTAATATGCTGTCTAGGTTGGTCATAATTTTTCTTCCAAAGAGCAACCATCTTTTAATTTCATGGCTGCAATGATTTTGGAGCCTTCTGGAGTGATTTTGTAGCCCAAGAAAATAAAGTCTGTCACTGTTTCCATGTTTCCCCATCTATTTGCCATGAAGTGATGGGACCAGATGCCATGATCTTAGTTTTATGAATGTTGAGTTTTAAGCCAGATTTTCACTCTCCTCTTTCACTTTCATCAAGAGGCTCTTCAGTTCCTTTTCACTTTCTATCATAGGGTGGTGTCATCTGCATATCTGAGGTTATTGATATTTCTCCTGACCATCTTGAATCCAGCCTGGCATTTTGCATAATGTATTCTGCATATAAGCTAAATAAGCAGCATGACAATATACAGCCTTGACATACTTCTTTCCCAATTTGAAACCATTCTATTTTTCCTTGTCTGGTTCTACATGTTCCTTCTTGACCTGCATACAGAGTTCTCAGGAGGCAAGTGGTCTGGTATTCTCATCCCCTGAAGAATTTACCACAGTTTGTTGTGATACAGTCAAAGGCTTTGGAGTAATCAATAAAGCAGAAGTTGATGTTTTTTCTGGAATTCTCTTGCTTTTTCAATGATGCAACGGATGTTGGAAATTTTACCTCTGGTTCCTCTGCCTCTTCTAAATTCAGCTTGAATATCTGGAAGTTCACGGTTCACGTATTGCTGAAGCCTGGCTTGGAGAATTTTGAGCATTACTTTGCTAGCATGTGAGATGAGTGCAATCATGCAGTAGTTTGGAAATTTATTTGGCATTGCTCTTCTTTGGGCTTGGAATGAAAACTGACCTTTTCCAGTCTTGTGGCCACTGCTGAGTTTTCCAAATTTACTGGCATACTGAGTACAGCACTTTCACAGCATCATCTTTCAGGATTTGAAATAGCTCAACTGGAGTTCCATCACCTCCACTAGCTTTGTTCATAGTGATGCTTCCTAAGACCCACTTAACTTCACATTCCAGGATGTCTGGCTCTAGGTCAGTGATCACACCATTGTAGTTATCTGGGTCATGAACATCTTTTTTGTACAGTTCTCTGTGCATTCTTGCCACACCTTCTTAATATCTTCTGCTTATGTTAGGTCCATGACATTTCTATCCTTTATTGTACCCATCTTTGCATGAAATGTTCCCTTGGTATCTCTAGTTTTCTTGAAGAGACCTCTAGTCTTTCCCATTCTTTTGTTTTCCTCTATTTCTTTGCATTTATCACTGAGGAAGGCTTTCTTATCTCTCCTTGCTAATCTTTGGAACTCTGCATTCAAATGGGTATATCTTTCCTTTTCTCCTTTGCCTTTCATTTCTCTTTTTTTCATAGCTCTTTGTAAGGTCTCCTCAAATAACCATTTTGCCTTTTTGCATTTATTTTTGGGGGGATGATCTTGATCATTGCCCTCTGTACAATATCAAGATCCTCTGTCCATAGTTCTTCAGGCACTCTGTCTATCAGATCTAATCCCTTGAATTGGTTTTGTCAATTCCACTGTATAATCATAAGGGATTTGATTTATGTCATACCTGAATGGTCCAGTGGTTTTCCATACTTTCTGACATATAAGTCTGAATTTTTCAATAAGGAGTTCATGGTCTGAGTCTCAGTCAGCTCTTGGTCTTGTTTTTGCTGGCTGTATAGAGCTTCTCCATCTTTGGCTGCAAACAATATAATCAATCTGATTTTGAAAACAATATAATCAATTTTGTTTCTGTATTGACCATCTGGTGATGTCTATGTGTAGAGTCTTCTCTTGCGTTGTTGGAAGAGAGTGTTTGCTATGACCAGTGCATTCTCTTGGCAAAACTCTGTTAGCCTTTGCTCTGCTTCATTCTGTACTCCAAAGTCAGATTTGCCCGTTACTCCAGGTATTTCTTGACTTCTTACATTTGCATTCCAGACCCCATGATGAAAAGGACCTCTTCTTTGGGTGTTAGTTCTAGAAGGTCTTGCAGGTGTTCATTGAACCATTCAACTTCAGCTTCTTCAGCATTATTGGTCGGGGCATAGACAGTACCTAAGTAACAGTAAACTAAATGGCCTCTGCTGATTTACTTGTAAGCTCATCTTCCGGAAATGTTTGTTTTTCCTAGGTCTGACATTCTGCATTCTCTAAGAGTTGGCTAGAGCTCATCTATGGATTCTGAACAATCCTGACCAGGTTAATTTGAACCTTTGCCATGACCTTTGGTTACATTGATATGATCACTTTAATTCCTCACAGTTTACCATCTAATAACTGATATTCTTCACCTAAGATATGTGTGTCTTGTTTAGTCACTAAGCCGTGTCTGACTCTTTGTGACCCCATGGACGGTAGTGCACCAGGCTCCTCTGTCCATGCGATTTCCCTGGATAGAATACCGAAATGGGTTGCCATTTCCTCCTGCAAGGGATTTTCCTACCCCAAGGACTGAATGTGAATCTTCTACACTGGAAGGCAGATTCTTTACCCCTGAGCCATCAGGGAAGCCAGGATATCTTATTAACATTCCATATAAAATACTCTTGAAATAATAGATTAATTTTATGGATTAATGCAAAGTTCTTTCAAGAAACTCAAATTGCAGAAAGCCTATTTCTTGTTATATAAGGGTTTTAAATCCTGCTAAACCTCTAATTAAATTTTTTTTTTAAGAAATCATCAAGCAGCAGGAAAAGCACAATGTTTGGCAACAGCAAATATTTGTTGACTGAACACATTAATGAATACCTTTTGGCTTCCCTCATTTAATTGATAATTATTACTGTAGATTTCCAAATTATTTGAATGGAATCTGTTCTTTCCAGTTTAAACTCATACTTCAAAAAAAGTAAGTATAGTTTGCATCAGAGCACATATTTCATCTACTGGGCCTTATGGTTTCTGCTTAATGGAGCCCTGCACAGTGACAGCCATTTAACAAATATTTACTGTGCACCTATTATGTGGCAATGTAGAAAGAAGGGCTTTTGAGTTTTTTTTTTTTAATTGCGGTATAGTTGATTCACAATATTGTGATACTTTCAAGTGTATAGCATAGTGCTTCAATATTTTTGCAGATTTTGTTCCATCTTATTTATTATAAGATACTGGGTATAATCCCCTGTGCTATACAGTAAATTTTTGGTGCTCACTTATTTTATATATAGTAATTTCTATCTATTGACCCTATACTCTTAATTTGTCCCTTGTTTCTTCCTCCCTTTTGCTACCATAAGTTTGTTTTCTATTTCTGTGAGCCTGTTTTGTTTTCTATTTCTGTGAGCCTGTTATATGTGTGTGAATATATACACACACATATATTCATTTGTATTATTTTTTAGATTCCACATATAACTGATATTGTATAGTATATATCTTTCTCTGGTTTATTTCACTAAGCATATTATTCTAGGAACATCCACCTTGCTGCAAATAGCAGTACTTCATTCTTTATATTTTATGGCTGAATAATACTCCAGTGTGTGTGTGTGTATGTGTGCGTATGTGTATGCCACATCTACTTAAACCAAGCATTTGCTTATGAACACTTGGGATTCTTCCACGTCTCAGCTATTGTAAATAGTGCTGCTATGAGCATTAGGGTGCATGTATCTTTTCAAATTTGTGTTGTTTTTTTTTTCAGATATATACCCAGGAGTGTAATTACTAGATCACATGGTAGCCCTAGTTTTAGTTTCTTAAGGAACCTCCACAGTCATTGCTATAAAGAAAGCTGAGTGCCGAAGAACTGATGCTTTTGAACTGTGGTGTTGGAGAAGACTCTTGAGAGTCCCTTGGACTGCAAGGAGATCCAACCAGTCCAACCTAAAGGAGACCAGTCCTGGGTGTTCATTGGAGGGACTGATGTTGAAGCTGAAACTCCAATACTTTGGCTGCCTTATGCAGAGAGCTGACTCATTGAATAGACCTCGATGCTGGGAAAGATTGAGCAGGAGGAGAAGGGGATGACAGAGGGTGAGATGGCTAGATGGCATCACTGACACAATGGACATGAGTTTGGGTGGAGTACAGGAGTTGGTGATGGACAGGAAGGCCTGGAGTGCTGCAGTTCATGGGGTCACAAAGAGTCGGACACAACTGAGTGACTGAACTGAACTGAACTGACAGTCATTGCATCAATTTACATTCCCACCAACCATGTACAAAGATTCCCTTTTACCCACATCCTCTCCAACAGCTGTTATTTATAGACTTTTTGATGATATCTATTCAGACATGCACAGGTACAGTGAGGAGGTACAGCACCTACTTTTGATATTCTTTGGAAAAATGTATAATCTGACTTCTGCCCATTTTGATTGAATTATTTGGGGGTTTTGATATTGAGTTGTATGAGCTGTTTTTAGGTTTTGGATATTAATTTCTGTCACATCATCATTTGCAGATATCTTCTCCTATTCTGTAGGTTGTCATATTATTTTGTTGATGGATTTGTTTGCTGTGTAAAAGGTTTTGTTCCATTTGTTTATTTTTGCTTTTAATTATTTTGCCTTGGGAGGATGATTCAAGAAAATGTTGCTACTATTTGTGTAAAATGTTTGCTTTTAAAGTTTCATGTTTTTGTTCACCTCCAAATGGATCAAAAATTTAAATTTAAGATCCAAAGTCATAAAACTCATAGAAAAAAACATAGGGTTAATAAGCTCCTTGGTATCACTCTTCACCATGATCTTTTGGGATTTCACACCAAAAGCTAAGACAACAAAAGCAAAAATAATTATTATATATGGTATTCATATTATAATATACAAAGGAATATTATTCAGTGATAAAAATAAGGAAATCCTGAAATTTGCAACAACGTAGATGATACCTGACAGCATTATGCTAAGTGAAATTAGTAAGAGACAAAAAGACAAATATTGTGTCATCTCACTTATATGGGATATCTAAATACAAAATGAAAACAGAGCTCAAACTTCAGTTCAGTTCAGTTCAGTCGCTCAGTCGTGTCCGACTCTTTGTGACCCCATGAACCGCAGAACGCCAGGCCTCCCTGTCCATCACCAACTCCCAGAGTTCACTCAAACTCACGTCTATTGAATCGGTGATGCCATCTAGCCATCTCATCCTCTGTCTTCCCCTTCTCCTCCTGCCCTCAATCCCTCCCAGCATCAGAGTTTTTTCCAATGAGTCAACTCTTCGCATGAGGTGGCCAAAGTATTGGAGTTTCAGCTTTAGCATCACTCCTTCCAAAGAACATTCAGCAGTGATCTCCTTTAGAATGGACTGGTTGGATATCCTTTCAGTCCAAGGGACTTGCAAGAGTCTTCTCCAACACCACATTTCAAAAGCATCATTCTTTGGCGCTCAGCTTTCTTCACAGTCCAACTCTCACATCCATACACGACCACTGGAAAAACCATAGCCTTGACTAGATGGACCTTTGTTGGCAAAGTAATGTCCCTGCTTTTTAATATGCTGTCTAGGTTGGTCATAACTTTTCTTCCAAGGAGTAAGTGTCTTTTAATTTCCTGGTTGCAGTCACCATCTGCAGTGATTTTGGAGCCCAAAAAATAAAATCTGACACTGTTTCCACTGTTTCCCCATCTATTTCCCATGAAGTGATGGGAGCAGATGCCATAATCTTCATTTTCTGAATGTTGAGCATTAAGCCAACTTTTCACTCTCCTCTTTCACTTTCATCAAGAGGCTTTTTAGTTCCTCTTCACTTTCTGCCATAAGGGTGGTGTCATCTGCATATCTGCTGCTGCTGCTACTGCTAAGTCGCTTCAGTCGTGTTCGACTCTGTGCAACCCCATAGATGGCAGGCCACCAGGCTCCCCCGTCCCTGGGATTCTCCAGGCAAGAACATTGGAGTGGGTTGCCATTTCCTTCTCCAATTCATGAAAGTGAAAAGTGAAAGTGAAGTCACTCAGTCATGTCCCACTCTTCGCGACCCCATGGACTGCAGCCTACCAGGCTCCTCCACCCACGGGATTTTCCAGGCAAGAGTACTGGAGCGGGTCGCCACTGCCTTCTCTGCTGCATATCTGAGGTTATTGATATTTCTCCTGGCAATCTTGAGTCCAGCTTGTGCTTCTTCCAGCCCAGCGTTTCTCATGATGTACTCTGCATAGAAGTTAAATAAGCAGGGTTACAATATACAGCCTTGACGTACTCCTTTTCCAATTTGGAACCAGTCTGTTGTTCCATGTCCAGTTCTAACTGCTGCTTCCTGACCTGCATATAGGTTTCTCAAGAGGCAGGTCAGGTGGTCTGGTATTCCCATCTCTTTCAGAATTTTCCACAGTTTATTGTGATCCACACAGTCAATGGCTTTGGCATAGTCAATAAAGCAGAAAGAGATGCTTTTCTGGAACTCTCTTGCTTTTTGCATGATCCAGCAGATGTTGGCAATTTGATCTCTGGTTCCTCTGCCTTTTCTAAAACCAGGTTGAACATCAGAAAGTTCACAGTTCACGTATTGCTGAAACCTGGCTTGGAGAATTTTGAGCATTACTTTACTAGCGTGTGAGATGAGTGCAACTGTGCGGTAGTTTGAGCATTCTTTGGCATTGCCTTTCTTTGGGATTGGAATGAAAACTGACCTTTTCCAGTCCTGTGGCCACTGCTGAGTTTTCCAAATCTGCTGGCATATTGAGATCATCTTTCAGGATTTGAAATAGCTCAACTGGAATTCCATCACCTCCGCTAGCTTTGTTCGTAGTGATGCTTTCTAAGGCCCACTTGACTTCACATTCCAGGATGTCTGGCTCTAGGTCAGTGATCACACCATCGTGTTTATCTTGGTCATGAAGATCTTTTTTGTACAGTTCTTCTGTGTATTCTTGCCACCTCTTCTTAATATCTTCTGCTTCTGTTAGGTCCATACCATTTCTGTCCTTTATCGAGCCCATCTTTGCATGAAATGTTCCCTTGGTATCTCTAATTTTCTTGAAGAGATCTCTAGTCTTTCCCATTCTGTTGTTTTCCTCTATTTCTTTGCATTGATCGCTGAGGAAGGCTTTCTTATCTCTTCTTGCTATTCCTTGGAACTCTGCATTCAGATGCTTATATCTTTCCTTTTCTCTTTAGCTTTTCACTTCTCTTCTTTTCACAGCTATTTGTAAGGCCTCCCCATACAGCCAGAATTTCCTAGACATGGTTAATGTAAAAACAAAATGAAAACAGAGCTCAAACTTATAGAAATAAAAATGGAAAAGTGGTTGCCCATGGTTGAAATGTGTAAGAAATAAGACAGGTTGGTAAAAGGGTTCAAACTTTCAGCTATCAGGTGAGTGTTTTTGGATCTAATGTAAAACCTGATGACTATAGTTTATAACACTATATTGTGTAGTTGAAATTTATGAGCGTAGATAGAATTAATGTTCTAAAAAAATACAAAAAGCACATAAAATGTGAGGTGACAGATGTGCTAGTCATATTGGAAAATCCTTTCACAATGTATATGTATATCAAATAATCATGATGTACACTTTCAATATCTTATAATTGTATGTGTAAATTATCCTTAACAAAGCTAAAAAAAGATAAAACTAAAAATAATGAATACAACATTTAAAAGCTAGAAGATAATCTACTTTAAAATAGTCTACCATAGAATCAAAGAGGGATAAAGCAACTATTATGGTACATAAGACTTGATAAAATAAGATGGCAGTTTATATACTTAAGCTAAGAATGGAGAAGAGGAATCATTTTACACAAATTATGGATCTACAGCTTGCAATAACCAGGCTATGTGATATGACAGTGAAATTTAGAGTTTAAAAGTTCAGAATCAAAGCATATTTCAGGATGATGTGATCAAAGTCTTAATTGTTCCTGTAGGTGATTGAAACCTAACTAAGATGAAATTTACTCAAGTTTGAAGATTTAAAATATATATTTAGCAAAATTTAGAAGAGAGAAAGTCATCAATAAGAAATTAGCAGCTGTTAAGATATATGGCAAAACATGCATGCATATATGCATGCTCTTTGCCACCCCATGGACCCCCATAGCTAGTCAGGGAGGTTGCCATCACTTTCTCCAGGGGATCTTCCTGACCCAAGGAATGAATCCCAGTCTTCCAGGATTCCTGCATTGGTAGGTGGGTTCTTTACCACTGCATCACCTGGGAAGCCCATGGCAAAACATATTTACATACAAAGAAACTGAGCAAGCTCCCTCACTGCTGAAGATCTCCTGGGCATAAATAAATAATGACAATGAGAATAGAGAGTCATGCTATAGTAGGTGGCAAAAACTTCTGAATTAGCAATTTTAATAGTAGTGGTAGATCAACAATTTGCAAATAAAAGTGAGGTAGAAATATTATGAGCCATAATATCATCGCTATAATTAGTTAAGGGAGTGAGATGTATATATCCTATATTGAAAGGGAACTTATTACCAGGTAAGAACAAAGAAAGTATTAAATAACTGTAAATATTCAAGATTGAAAATTTTGTTTATATAACAATTCAGATTTGCTGGGGCCAAATGGACATAGAAGAGACACTACAAAAAACATGTTGATTGGCTTGGAAAACATAAATTACTTAGGTTTCAGATTATATCAAAATATAGAAGGACAGATATGTACCTTGAGATGATTTCAGACATCAGAAAATGTAGGTAAAATTGTTTGATTTTCCAGTATCACTATAACAAGTGATTCATCTGTTCTTTCTGAATTGTGACACTTCCAATACCTCAAATTATTGTGCATCTATTATTGTTTCACCTTCGGGACATCCCAGTGGTAAGGGCAGTTCAGTGTTCTAGTTCCATTTTCTGGGTGAAGCAGTTGATGTCTACAGAAAAAACAACCTATGGTCAGATTGAGATCCAGGACTTAGAACTGAATGTCCCAATCAGGACTATATTCCACCTCAACAATGCCTTCCAGGTGTTCGCTATTAATCTTTGCCACAAATTGTGAAATGTATTTTCTGTCATGTTTCTCTGACTTCATTTTGGATAATCTTCTACAAATATGCCTTACACAGGAGTTACTAGAGTTTATTTGAATTAAATTTTATTATAAAAACTTAATTGAAATTGATAGGTTATACAAACTGAAATCTCTGCAGTTGGTAAAATAAACTATTCTCCTACTGAAAAAAAAAGTTTGTATTAATTCTGAAATAAAATGGAAACAAAAACCCAAGAAGAAGGGGGCAACAGATGTTTTCCTCTAGGAAAACTGCAGCTGATTTTACATTTTCAATCCCATGCAACAGATTGTGTCACTTAGTGACAGATAATACTACAAAAATAACCTAAATCATAGGAAGTTTATAATATGTCAGGTATGGTAGATGTGCTACAATGAGAAAAAAAAACAACTTCTTATTCCAATGTGCTCACAAATATTATTTTACTCTGAACACCATCTTTATCATATAGCATCTAGAGATTTACATTTTCATAACAGGAACAGACATGGGCATCATAAAGATCTGTTTGTCCTCTGATGATTACACACAACCAAAGCTAAAGTACTGTTGAATCAAAACACAATTGATATTAAGAATAAAAGACCTTTGGCTGATTTTTGAGACATGAATCAGTAATGCCAATAGAGCAGGAAAAAAACAGAAATCTAAACAGATATTTGAATAAAAGTATCAAATCATTATTTGAAGAAATAGTATTACATTTATTTTAACACAGTGTGAGAAAATATGGTTTTGCAAGTCATTTGGTTAGTGGCATAATGAACCACATGGCTTGCTGAAAATTTGGATGAAATCCAGTTCAACAGCCACTATTCAAATTGATAGTGACAGCTCATTCTGAGGGAAAAATGTTATTTTCAAATGATTGATATGAATTCAAAGGAGTGTGAATAACTATAGTGTACTTGGTGCATAAGAGTTGTGAAGGTTGGCACATCTTTAATTCTGATTTAAAACAAGACAGGGCATTGTGGTTTCCAACACCATTAAGCCTGTATACGATAAGAAATTATTTGAGTCATTGGAATAGTTCACAAAAGAAAATCTGCCAAAATTTAAAAACTATGAGTCTGATTTTTGTATTAGATGGGCACACTATGTGCTAAAACTAATTGCAATGTTTTCTTCCATTAATAAGACGGAAGACACTCATTCATATTAAGTAAACGTGATCATAACTTCCTAAATACTCTTGTCTAATTCTGAAATACAGAAGTGAAATACCAGGTGAAAGGAAATACAGTCCCTGCCATAAAAAATACAACATTAAAACTTGACATCAAAGCAACTGGGTCATAATTCAACTGAATGACAAAGAGGAATAAATGTATAATAAAGGCAAATTTCTTCAACCTATTTAAATTTGACAGGTTGCCATATTTACATTTTAATTTTCTTAACTGTATTCTCACAAAGGCCAATTAGTGGGTTCTTTTTGTTTGTTAATACAAAAGCATTCAAAGGAGACCATTTATATACTTTTGAGGGTCAATTTTTTTTGAAACTATTCTGCATTTTCAAAATTTCTATTGTTATTAATACAAAGTGGCATCATTTACTAAACAGGGAAGCCCATATCCTATAACATCAGATAAGATCAGTCGCTCAGTCATGTCCGACTCTTTGTGACCCCATGAATCGCAGCACGCCAGGCCTCCCTGTCCATCACCAACTCCCGGAGTTCACTCAGACTCATGTCCATCGAGTCACTGATGCTATCCAGCCATCTCATCCTCTGTCGTCCCCTTCTCCTCTTGCCCCCAATCCCTCCCAGCATGAGAGTCTTTTCCAATGAGTCAACTCTTCGAATGAGGTGGCCAAAGTACTGGAGTTTCAGCTTCAGCATCATTCCTTCCAAAGAAATCCCAGGGCTCATCTCCTTCAGAATGGACTGGTTGGATCTCCTTGCAGTCCAAGGGACTCTCAAGAGTCTTCTCCAACACCACACTTCAAAAGCATCAATTCTTCAGCACTCAGCCTCTTCACAGTCCAATACTCACATCCATACATGACCACAGGAAAAACCATAGCCTTGACTAGATGGACCTTTGTTGGCAAAGTAATGTCTCTGCTATCTAGGTTGGTCATAACTTTCCTTCCAAGGAGTAAGCGTCTTTTAATTTCATGGCTGCAGTCACCATCTGCAGTGATTTTGGAGCCCAGAAAAATAAAGTCTGACACTGTTTCCACTGTTTCCCCATCTATTTCCCATGAAGTGGTGGGACCGGATGCCATGATCTTAGTTTTCTGAATGTTGAGCTTTAAGCCAACTTTTTCACTGTCCACTTTCACTTTCATCAAGAGGCTTTTTAGTTCCTCTTCACTTTCTGCCATAAGGGTGGTATCATCTGTATATCTGAGGTTATTGATATTTCTCCTGGCAATCTTGAGTCCAGCTTGTGTTTCTTCCAGTCCAGCGTTTCTCATGATGTACACTACATATAAGTTAAATAAACAGGGTGACAATATACAGCCTTGACGAACTCCTTTTCCTATTTGGAACCAGTCTGTTGTTCCATGTCCAGATCTAACTGTTGCTTCCTGACCTGCATATAGGTTTCTCAAGAGGCAGTTCAGGTGGTCTGGTATTCCCATCTCTTTCAGAATTTTCCACAGTTTTTGTGATCCACACAGTCAAAGGCTTTGGCATAGTCAATAAAGCAGAAAGAGATGCTTTTCTGGAACTCTCTTGCTTTTTGCATGATCCAGCAGATGTTGGCAATTTGATCTCTGGTTCCTCTGCCTTTTCTAAAACCAGCTTGAACATCAGGAAGTTCGCGGTTCACATATTGCTGAAGCCTAGCTTGGAGAATTTTGAGCATTACCTTACTAGCGTGTGAGACGAGTGCATTTGTGCAGTAGTTTGAGCATTCTTTGGCATTGCCTTTCTTTGGGATTGGAATGAAAACTGACCTTTTCCAGTCCTGTGGCCACTGCTGAGTTTTCCAAATTTGCTGGCATCTTGAGTGCAGCACTTTCACAGCATCATCTTTCAGAATTTGGAATAGCTCAACTGGAATTCCATCACCTCCACTAGCTTTGTTCGTAGTGATGTTTTCTAAGGCCCACTTGACTTTACATTCCAGGATGTCTGGCTCTAGGTCAGTGATCACATCATCGTGATTATCTGGGTCATGAAGATTTTTTTGTACAGTTCTTCTGTGTATTCTTGCCATCTCTTCTTAATATCTTCTGCTTCTATTAGGTCCATACCATTTCTGTCCTTTATCGAGCCCATCTTTGCATGAAGTCTTCCATTGGTATCTCTGATTTTCTTGAAGAGATCCCTAGTCTTTCCCATTCTGTTGTTTTCCTCTATTTCTCTGCACTGATCACTGAAGAAGGCTTTCTTATCTCTTCTTGCTATTCCTTGGGACTCTGCATTCAGATGTTTATATCTTTCCTTTTCTCCTTTGCTTTTCACTTCTCTTCTTTTCACAGCTATTTGTAAGGCCTCCCCAGACAGCCATTTTGATTTTTTGCATTTCTTTTCCATGGGGATGGTCTTGATTCCTGTCTCCTGTACAATGTTATGAACCTCAGTCCATAGTTCATCAGGCACTCTCTCTATCAGATCTAGGCCCTTAAATCTTTTTCTCCCTTCCACTGTATAATCATAAGGGATTTGATTTAGGTCATACCTGAATGGTCTAGTGGTTTTCCCCACTTTCTTCAATTTTAGTCTGAATTTGGCAATAAGGAGTTCATGGTCTGAGCCACAGTCAGCTCCTGGTCTTGTTTTTGCTGACTGTATAGAGCTTATCCATCTTTGGCTGCAAAGAATATAATCAATCTGATTTCGGTGTTGACCATGTGGTGATGTCCATGTATAGAGTCTTCTCTTGTGTTGTTGGAAGAGGGTGTTTGCTATGACCAGTGGGTTCTCTTGGCAAAACTCTATTAGTCTTTGCCCTGCTTCATTCCATATTCCAAGGCCAAACTTGCCTGTTACTCCAGGTGTTTCTTGACTTCCTACTTTTGCATTCTAGTCCCCTATAATGAAAAGGACATCTTTTTTGGGTGTTAGTTCTAAAAGGTCCTGTAGGTCTTTATAGAACCGTTCAACCTCAGCTTCTTCAGCGTTACTGGTTGGGGCATAGACTTGGATTACTGTGATATTGAATGGTTTGCCCTGGAAACGAACAGAGATCATTCTGTCGTTTTTGAGATTGCATCCAAGTACTGTATTTCAGACTCTTTTGTTGACCACGATGGCCACTCCGTTTCTTCTGAGGGATTCCTGCCCGCAGTAGTAGATATAATGGTAATCTGAGTTAAATTCACCCATTCCAGTCCATTTCAGTTCGCTGATTCCTAGAATGTCGACATTCACTCTTGCCATCTCTTGTTTGACCACTTCCAATTTGCCTTGATTCATGGACCTGACATTCCAGGTTCCTATGCAATATTGCTCTTTACAGCATCGGACCTTGCTTCTATCACCAGTCACATCCACAGCTGGGTATTGTTTTTGCTTTGGCTCCATCCCTTCATTCTTTCTGGAGTTATTTCTCCACTGATCTTCAGTAGCATATTCGGTACCTACTGAATGTGGTCCACTGGAGAAGGGAATGGCAAACCACTTCAGTATATCCTATAAGTGACTAGTCAAATAGTTGTGACTTTCTAAAAACTAAGGTGGTTGCCTATTCAGTGATATGTTTTATATATTGTCATTTTACTCAAAAACATTGTAGGCTGTTTTTCTTAAATTATGTATGCTTATTCTCATTAGCTATTATATGCATGTTGCTCAAAAACTAAAATGGACTACATGTCAAAGAAATGCATGTATGCATGCTTTCAGGTATGAGTCAGTTATTTCAATGAAAGTGACAGGAGTCTGATTCCCTGGTGGCTCAGTGGTAAAAAATATCTGCCTGCCAATCAGGAGACAGAGAAGACATAGGTTCAGTCCCTGGGTTGGGAAGATCCCCTGGAAAAGGAAATAGCAATCCTCTCTAATTCCTGGAAAATCCCACGGACAAAGGAGTCTGGCAGACTACAATACATAGGGTCACAAAACAGTCGGACACAACTGAGTGACTGAGCAGGCACACACTCAGGACAGGAATCCAACTCAAAGTTACACAAAACTCTAACTGGGAAGAGCACACTACAAATAGCTTTAAGCAAGGCTTGATAGAGACATTCAAAAATTTCCTGAATAAAAAAGTGTTCTTAAAGAACATTGCTGTCTGTCTTTTGGCTATATGCCCATTCTTTTGAGAGCTGTCTCTATAAAGGCACAATAAACGTAGAAGATCCAAGCTTAAAGATATCTAGCACCAATAATCTTTAACAGATGATGTCACCTTTTTCTGAATCCCTTTCAATTCATTGAAATAAATCTGTCTCAGTTTTAGTGTCCTCCATGGTGGCTCAGACAGTAAGAGAATCCACCTGCAATGTAGAAGACATTGACTCAATGTCCATTGAGACAATGACTCAATCCCTGGGCCAGGAAGATCCCCTAGAGAAGGGAATGGCTACCCACTCCAGTATTCCTGCCTGGACAACTCCATGGACAGAGGAGCCTGGCAGGCTACAGTCCATGGGGTAACAAAGAATCGGACACAACTGAGTGAGGAAAACACACACTTCAGTGTTGGTAAAATGCCCTTTTATCCACTAAAAAGCATGCACAAAGGGAAGGTACACCCTGATCAGTCTTAGAATTCTACTGCTGGTTTTCTTGGCCTGACTTGTAGATGACATCATGTAAGGAAGGAGTGCTTCACAAAATAACTGAAGGATTCTTCTATCAAGGTAAAAGAGTGGAGAAGGGAATGGCAAACCACTTCAGTATTCTTGCCTTGAGAACCCCATCAGTTCAGTAGTGTCTGACTCTTTGTGACCCCATGGAATACAGCACACCAGACCTTCCTATCCATCACCAACCCCCAGAGTTTACTCAAACTCATGTCCATTGAGTTGGTGATGCCATCCAACCATCTCGTCTTCTGTTGACCCCTTCTCCTCCCACCTAAAATCTTTCCCAGCATCGGGGTCTTTTTAAATAAGTCAGTTCTTCACATTAGGTGGCCAAAGTATTGGAGTTTCAGCATCAGTTCTTCCAATGAATACTCAGGACTGATTTCCTTTAGGATGGACTAGTTGGATCTCCTTGCAGTCCAAGGGGCTCTCAGGAGTCTTCTCCAGCATCACAGTTCAAAAGCATCAATTTTTCAGTGCTCAGCTTTCTTTATAGTCCAACTCTTACATCCATACATGACTACTGGAAAAACCATAGCCTTGACTAGATGGACCTTGGAATGGTATGAAAAGGCAAACAGATAGGACACTGAAAGATGAACTCCCCAGGTCGGTATCCCAATATGCTACTGGAGATCAGTGGAGAAATAACTTCAGAACGAATGAAGGGATGGAGCCAAAGCAACAACACCACCTAGTTGTGGATGTGAGGAGTGATGGAAGTAAAGTCTAATGCTGTAAAGAGCAATACTGCATAGGAACCTGGAATGTTAAGTCCATGAGTAAAGGCAAATTGGAAGTGGTCAAACAGGAGAAGGTAAGAGTGAACATTGACATTTTAGGAATCAGAGAACTAAAATGGACTGTAATTGGTGAATTTAACTCAGATAACCATTATATCTACTACTGTGGGCAAGAATCCCTTAGAAGCAATGGAGGTACCATCATAGTCTACAAAAGAGTCCAAAATGCAGTTCAGTTCAGTTCAGTTGCTCAGTCATATCCAACTCTTTGTGACCCCATGAACCACAGCACGCCAGGCCTCCCTGTCCATCACCAGCTCCCGGAGTCCACCCAAACCCATGTCCATTGAGTCGGTGATGCCATCCAACCATCCCATCCTCTGTCGTCTCCCTCTCCTCCTGCCCTCAATCTTTCCCAGCATCAGGGTCTTTTCCAATGAGTCAGCTCTTCGCATCAGGTGGCCAAAGTATTGGAGTTTCAGCTTCAACATCAGTCCTTCCAATGAACACCCAGGACTGATTTCCTTTAGGATGGACTGGTTGGATCTCCTTGCAGTCCAAGGGACTCTCAAGAGTCTTGTCCAACACCACAGTTCAAAAGCATTACTTAGATGCAATCTCAAAAACAACAGAATGACCTCTGTTCATTTCCAAGGCAAACCGTTCAATATCACAGTAATCTAAGTCTATGCCCCAACCAATAATGCTAAAAACGCTGAAGTTGAACAGTTCTATGAAGACCTACAAGACTTTCTAGAAATAACACCCAAAGAAGATGTCCTTTTCATTATAGGGAACTGGAATGCAGGAGTGGGAAGTCAAGAAATACCTGGAGTAATGGGCAAATTTGGCCTTGGAGTTCAGAATTAAGCAGGGCAAAGGCCAATAGAGTTTTGCCAAGACAATGCACTGGTCAGAGCAAACACCCTCTTCCAACAACACAAGAGAAGACTCTACACATGGACATCACCAGATTGTCAATACATCAACAAAGTCAGATTGATTACACTGTTTGCTGCCAAAGATGGAGAAGCTCTATACAGTCAGCAAAAACAAGACTGAGAGCTGACTGTGGCTCAAATCATGAACTTATTGCCAAATTCAGACTGAAATTGAAGAAAGTAGGGAAAACCTGTGATTAGCCTTTATAACATTTTTTCCTTCAATACCTGAAATTTCCATTTTTAAAATCTCACATTTATGGTCGCAGATCATCATCTCAGGAAGAACATTGTGAAATGTTTGACTTTTACATCAAGAAAGAAAAGAAGCCTTGAAGACTAGTACTGAATAAGAGGAGAATTTTTAAAGTCAAAGTAATATTGAAAATAAATGTTTATTCATATACCAGAATATATGATATATGTTTACTCATATATCAGCACAGATGGCCTCAATCTTATTTTATTCTTAAAATCTACAATAAGACTCTTACAAGTTAAATGGAAGCTCGGTTTTTACTTAACTGGGTGTATAAAACTCAGGAAATTTGGTGTAAGCAACAGCTTCTAGGGAGCCCTTTATTGAGACAAATCATAAATCACTTAAAGATAACTTCAAATGGATTGAATATGTGAAGACAAATGTCTAGTGCTTACAAATTTAGTTTGAAGCCATATAATATAAAATATATAAGTTCAATATTTTTATCTTTCAGCTGTGCACATTATCATATTTCATTTTCTACTTTTTACATTGCTTGAAGCTATCCATTTAAAAATACAAACATAAATCACATAAATCACACATTCTACAAAGGCCTCCAAATTACCCATTTTCCACACATACACATAGAAAACTAATTTCTTCATTATAGTGTAACTCTAATTAAAGTAAACATGAACCTGAACTTATGCTTAGACTCTTGGTTTGCACATACACTCACTGCCTTAATCCAATCAATTTTGCTTACTATTTTATTGTTCACTAAAAAATCTTAATATAATCTGAAGTCTTATGTACCTAAAAATAAGCCAAAAAATATGGCAAAGAGAAAAAAAAAAAAAGCAGTACAGCATGGAAAGGCTAAAACAGAAATAGAAATACTCAACTTGAACTTGAAAGAGCAAACATGATAGATTGTAAGTTATGTTTGCTTTAGGAAGGCTTAAGCTTTGTTTCCAGTACAAATGCACCAGACAAGTCAAAATCCCATTGACCTTGGCAAGGTTTGAAGGGAAATATATTTGTAGAGACCCTCTGTACTGAAATTAATCTCTTATGTTGATCAAGTAAGAGTGTATCTTTCTCATAAGAAAAAAATAATGGTAATTTGGTTTTTGTTACCTACCAATGTTTGGGGAACAAAAACTAGTCATTGTAGTCTTAAAAAATCTTAAATTTTTTTTGCTATTAGTCACAATAAGTCAATCATGGAGCAGTGAAGCAGTTTACCAATCTACGTTCCTTTTCATCTCTTTCTCAAGAGTCTATAAATAGCACCTTTGAGTACTTGAAGTGAAAGTCACTCAGTCGAGTCTGACTCTTTGTAACCCCACAGATTATCATGGAATTCTCCAGGCCAGAATACTGGAGTGGGTAACCTTTCCCTTCTCTAAGGGATCTTCCCAACTCAGGGATCAAACCCAGGTCTTCCACATTGCAGGCAGATTCTTTATCAGCTGAGCTAGAAGAGAAGCCCAAGAATACTGGAGTGTGTAGTCTATCCCTTCTCCAGTGGATCTTCCCGACCCATAAATTGAACCAGGGTCTCCTGCACTGCAAGCAGACTCTTACCAACTGAGCTATCAGGGAAGCCCTTTGAGTATTTAGTGATCTTTTACACAGCATTTTTGGAAAATTTTATTTTATTCTTTTAAGCATGGTTATATACAAAAACTTTCTTTACCTGTGATAGATCAATATATTTATTAGAAGAAATTTTAATGTTTTTAAAAGTTTCATATTGGGAGACTTAGGAAAGTAGAAATAGAGCAAAATAATATACATTCTACATCTGTGTTATTGAATAAACATTTTTTTTGCCTTAGAACAATTGAAGATGGAGAAAAAGTTGTGAAGAAACTACAGAGAACGGACTTCCCAGGTGGCACTAGTGGTCTCCTCAGTGGAGTCTAACTCCTTTGTGACCCTATGGATTGTAGTCCAACAGGCTTTTCTGTCCATTGAATTCAATTCTCCAGGCAAGAATACAGGAGTGGGTTGCCATTTCCTTCTGCAGGGGATCTTCCCAACCCAGGGACAGAACCCGAGTCTCCTGCATTGCAGGCAAAGTCTTTACTATCTGAGCCTAGTAGTATAGAACTCCGCTGCCAAAGCAGGTACACATGAGAGACTCGGGTCTGATCCCTGGAACAGGAAGATCCCCTGGAGGAGGGAGTGGCAATCCACCCCAGTATTCTCGCCTGGAGAATCCCATGGACAGGGGAGCCTGGTATGCTGCAGTCCATAAGTCCCCAAAGAGTCGGATACAACTGAAGCGACTTGGCACACAGAGAATTCCCACTTACCATGCACAGAGATGTTGGCGTCTTGTATTAGTGTAATCTATTTGCTAAAACTAATCACCCAATATGATATATCATATTAATTAAAATGCATGCTTCTTTCAGAATTCCTTAGTTTTCACCTGAAATACTTGCTCTGTTTTAAGAGCCCTTCCAGCAGGGCACATTTTGTTACATCTGTTTTTAGTTAAACTTTGCTTGGCCCTAAATCTGAAACTTCAAGATTATAAACATACTGAGAAGTATCCTGTCCTTTCCTCTTTCTCCTTATTTTCTATGTGAATATATATAAATACCAGTTTTTTATGTAAAATAAATAATTCACTCATTACCATGATAGATAATAGGTATCAAAGAATGAATACAGAAATAAGGCTTAGCCAAAATAAGAAAAGTTCACAAAATGAATTTTTGAAAGTCTAGAAGCAACAGTTAGAACTGGAGATAGAACAACAGACTGGCTCAAAATTGGGAAAAGGCATATGTCAAGATTGTATATGGTTACCTTGCTTATTTAACTTATATGCAGAGCGCCTCATGCGAAATGCCAGGCTGGATAACTCACAAACTTGAATCAAGATTGCTGGGAGAAATATAAACAACCTCAGATATGCAGATGATAACAATCTAATGGCAGAAAGTGAAGAGGAACTAAAGAGCCCTTTGATGAGTGTGAAAGAGGAGAGAGAAAACACTGGCTTAAAACCCAACATTCAAAAAACTAAGATCATGGCATCCAGTCCCATCACTTTATGACAAATAGAAGGGCAAAAAAGTGGAAGCAGTGACAGATTTTCTTTTCTTGGACTCCAAAATCACTGTGGATCATGACTGCAGTCAGGAAATTAAAAGAATTAAAAGACACTTGCTCCTTGGAAGATACTATGACAAACCTAGACAGCATATTAAAAAGCAGAGATATCACTTTGCTTACAAATGTCTGAATAGTCAAAGCTATGGCTTTTCCAGTAGTCATGTACAGATGTGAGAGTTAGACCATAAAGATGGATGATCCTGGGAAAGATTGAGAGCAGGAAAAGAAGGGGGCAATGGAGGATTAGATGGTTGGATGGCATCACTGACTCAATGGACATGAGTTTGAGCAAACTCCAGGAGATAGTGAAGGACAGTGAAGACTGGCATGCTGCAGTCCATGGAGTCTCAAAGAGTCAGACATGACTTAGTGACTAAACAAGTACTGCTATTAGAATGAAGTAATATATTTTACTATAAAGTTCCATTCCCAATATGAGAATGAATCCTGATCAACTACACTATTCAAAACATCTGTACAGAATTACAACAAACAAATGATACTAAGACTTTCTGAACAAGTATCAAGAAAGTGTATTCAAGGGCTTTTTGGCCGCTGAAATCAACATTTATGTGTGGAAATAATAAAATATACATAAGAGTTTTGACAGCTACTGGGAGGGGACTACATAAATGCAGTGAATCTATAACTTCATTTAAGTTATTGAATAATTCAATTCAGTTTAGTTCAATTCAGTCGCTCAGTCGTGTCTAACTTTTTGTGACCCCATGAACTGCAGCACGCCAGGCCTTCCTGTCCATCACCAACTCCCAGAGTTCACCCAAACTCACGTCCATTGAGTCGGTGATGCCATCCAGCCATCTCATCCTCTGTCGTCCCCTTTTCCTCCTGCTCCCAATCCCTCCCAGCATCAGGGTCTTCTCCAGTGAGTCAACTCTTTGCATGAGGTGGCCAAAGTATTGGCGTTTCAGCCTCACCATCAGTCCTTCTAATGAACACCCAGGACTGGTCTCCTTTAGGATGGACTGGTTGGATCTCCTTGCAGTTCAAGGGACTCTCAAGAGTCTTCTCCAACACCACAGTTCAAAAGCATCAGTTCTTCTGCACTCAGCCTTCTTCACAGTCCAACTCTCACATCCATACATGACCACTAGAAACTTCTTATTATTTACTTATTAATTTATTCATTTATTATTTACTTTTATTATTATATTAACTGGATTTATTAACTCCAATAAAAATATTAAAATTACCTTTTTTGTTTTGAAACAACAGTTAGGTATACTCCCTAAAAAAATAATGACAATAATCATCTAGGATTATATGATGTTTCCTAGTACATAACATTTAAAATAAGTCTGCATCCAATTTATAATCAACTAAAAACCTCATTTTTATTTTGGTGTTATATTTTGAATAAAACAATGATATTTATAATTTTCAACTAGAATCATATTATCTTGAAACTATCTTGTACACTTCTTTTAGTGAGCCCTGTGAGATCTCTAGATGACTCTCTTCCTACTCTATAGCAATAGATTTAGAACAGAATTCATAACAGAATAAATATCCTAGGCATCTATGGTGGCTTGGCTAGTCTGCCAACATCCCTTCTACACATACTGGCTGGTAAACCTGGGCATGTTTCTCAGCCATGTTTTTGCCAGTTTTCTCACCTGTAAGATGGACATTATTATCATCTTTTTATAAGTTTTATTATAACAATGAAAAAATATTTCAAATAAGCTGGGAGAAAATATATATATGCATAGGTCCCAATGTTTCACACCTTGAGTAACACAACCTGCATCTACTGCTACAATTATACTGAATAATAATGATGCAATCCAGGCAGTTGGATTCCAGGGTCTGAATTCTCAGAAAATAAGCTATCTTCTTCTTCGGATAGTTCAACCAGTAATCATCATCTTTAATATACATAGCTTTGTTCCATACATATCCAATATCTTGTTGCAGATTGTAGGATTTCTAATATAGGATTTGAGCTAACCATAGTCTCCAAGTTGCTTCTTTGAAAATAGTCATAGTATCAGACTGTTTATTATCTCTTGGTTCTCATAAAATTATAGAGCTTGAAATAAATTTCAGTTGTTTAGATTTCCAACAAAGGTGACTTATTTCTCAGTAGATTCTATTAAGAAACAGAAGAATAAATATCATATCCTAACATATTTCAGAATAAGCACTGTAGGTAAAGTAATTTCCTGTTGTTTGCCAAATATAAATTTGGAATTCATGCAGTGAGTTGATGGTAGTTCTAGAGCTAGATTTGCAAATGTTGAACTGTCAGTGGGACAGTTAGAAAAATTGCAGCCTATTAAAAAAAAAAAACAAAAACAGACTTATTAACAAATTGAATGCAGTTATTTCAGTCAGAATCCCAACCAGTTAAATAAATCTCTAACTCAATGTAATGATGGCTTTTCTTTTACTGTTTTTGTCACCCCTTCATTAGATATTTTAGTTCATGTCAAAAAATGTGATTTTATTAGATATTATAACCTATTTGTATTAAGAATTATATTGAATGTTTGAGTTGAGTATAGTGATGCGTTAGCCATGGCATTCCATTTCTGGTAATATTGTTAGTTAATTAAAATGAATGACAAAAAGAAACTAACCTTTTCTAAAACAATGTATCGCATTCAGAAAAGATGTATGCTATAATAATTTTAACACATTGACTTGATGGCTTGTTCCAGTTCAATTTGAATCAAAATCTTGAAAGTTTAGTTTCTATCATATAAGTAATTACATTATTTTAATTATGAAAAAAGAGGGAAATTATGTCCAACTGAATAGCAGCATGTCAATCACCTGCCAAAGACTAAAAATAAGAGTGTTTTACTCTTTCTCTCTTGAGTTTACTGTATGATTATAACTGGAGAACCGTGACTAATTCAGCCAAAGATATTAATATATATGTAAGCATTCTATGAAAATTTAAAAACTTAATTTTTTCCCAATTCTACAATGTGAAAAACGTAAGAATACTGAAGACCTGAGTTCATTGTAACTTCACTTGATTAAGAAAGAAATCATGGGAACCTATTATTTATAATGTGATATTTCAGTCATTTAGGGTTTCAAAGATTAATAAGATATATTAATTTTCCTCAGCAAGCTTAGAAACATGTGGAGATGATAGATATGTAGCTAACCAGCACATTCAATCCTTTAGTTTTGAGCTTTTGAAAAAAATATTTGTGACACATCATTCGGCTGTGCTAATGAAAAGAAAAATTTAACATGAAAAAAAGTGGGTTAATTTCCCCTTCTTTGATCCTTAACCTAACTCCCTAGCTCACACCTTCAGCCATGTTTTTGCTAACTCTACCAAAGGGCAACAATTTCCACCTAATCATGAAAACTCAGATTTAAGGAATGATCCAGCTCTCCACTTTTGCTATTAATAAGCTTCGCCAACAATTTAACTGAATCCTATCATGTTGGATCTTGACTATCTCTCAAATTTCTCTTCAAATAGCCATCCCTAGAGTTGATTTCTTACTTTACACAGGTCCCTTTCTGAATATCCAGTTCAGTTCAGTTCAGTCACTTAGTCGTGTCCGACTCTTTGCAACCCCATGAATTGCAGCACATCAGGCCTCCCTGTCCTTCACCAACTCCCGGAGTTCACCCAAACTCATGTCCATCGAGTCGGTGAAGCCATCCAGCCATCTCATCCTCTGTTGTCCCCTTCTCCTCCTGCCGCCAATCCCTTCCAGCATCAGGGTCTTTCCCAATGAGTCAACTCTTCGCATGAGGTGGCCAAAGTATTGGAGTTTCAGCTTTAGCATCAGTCCTTCCAATGAACACCCAGGACTGATCTCCTTTAGGATGGACTCTTGAGAGTTCCTTGCAGTTCAAGGGACTCTCAAGAGTCTTCTCCAACTCCACAGTTCAAAAGCATCAATTCTTCAGTGCTCACCTTTCTTCACAGTCCAACTCTCACATCCATACATGACCACAGGAAAAACCATAGCCTTGGCTAGATGGACCTTTGTTGGCAAAGTAATGTCTCTGCTTTTTAATATGCTATCTTACTCCATCATAGGAGTAAGCAAGCTCCTTTTAATTTCATGGCTGCAGTCACCATCTGCAGTGATTTTGGAGCCCCCAAAAATACAGTCTGACACTGTTTCCACTGTTTCCCCATCCATTTCCCATGAAGTGATGGGACCAGATGCCATGATCTTTGTTTTCTGAATGTTGAGCTTTAAGCCAACTTTTTCACTCTCGTCTTTCACTTTCATCAAGAGGTTTTTAGTTCCTCTTCACTTTCTGCCATAAGGGTGGTGTCATCTGCATATCTGAGGTTATTGATATTTCTCCCGGCAATCTTGATTGCAGCTTGTGCTTCTTCCAGCCCAGCGTTTCTCATGATGTACTCTGCTGCTGCTGCTGCTAAGTCACTTCAGTCGTGTCCAATTCTGTGCGACCCCAGAAACAGCAGCCCACTCGGCTCCGCCGTCCCCAGGACTCTCCAGGCAAGAACACTGGAGTGGGTTGCCATTTCCTTCTCCAGATGTACTCTGCATATAAGTTAAATAAGCAGGATGACAATATACAGTTTTGACATACTCCTTTTCCTATTTGGAACCAGTCTATTGTTCCATGTCCACTTCTAACTGTTGCTTCGTGACCTACATATAGGTTCCTCAAGAGGCAGGTCAGGTGGTCTGGTATTCCCATCTCTTTCAGAATTTTCCACAGTTCATTGTGATCCACACAGTCAAAGGCTTTGACAGAGTCAATAAAGCAGAAATAGATGTTTTTCTGGAACTCTCTTGCTTTTTTTATGATCCAGCGGATGTAGGCAATTTGATCTCTGGTTCCTCTGCCTTTTCTAAAACCAGCTTGAACATCAGAAAGTTCACAGTTCACATATTGCTGCTTGGAGAATTTTGAGCATTACTTTACTAGCGTGTGAGATGAGTGCAATTGTGTGGTAGTTTGAGCATTCTTTGGCATTGCCTTTCTTTGGGATTGGAATGAAAACTGACCTTTTCCAGTCCTGTGGCCACTGCTGAGTTTTCCAAATTTGCTGGCATCTTGAGTGCAGCACTTTCACAGCATCATCTTCCAGGATTTGAAATAGGTCAACTGGAATTCCATCACCTCCACTAGCTTTGTTCGTAGTGATGCTTTCTAAGGCCCACTTGACTTCACATTCCAGGATGTCTGGCTCTAGGTCAGTGATCACACCATCGTGTTTATCTTGGTCGTGAAGATCTTTTTTGTACAGTTCTTCTGTGTATTCTTGTCATCTCATCTTAATATCTTCTGCTTCTGTTAGGTCCATACCATTTCTGTCCTTTATTGAGCCCGTCTTTGCATGAAGTCTTCCATTGGTATCTCTAATTTTCTTGAAGAGATCTCTAGTCTTTCCCATTCTGTTGTTTTCCTCTATTTCTTTGCACTGATCACTGAGGAAGCCTTTCTTATCTCTCCTTGCTATTCTTTGGAACTCTGCAGTCAGATGCTTTTATCATTCCTTTTCTCCTTTGCTTTTCACTTCTCTTCTTTTCACAGCTATTTGTAAGGCCTCCCCAGACAGCCATTTTGGTTTTTTGCATTTCTTTTCCATGGGGATGGTCTTGATCCCTGTCTCCTGTACAATGTCACAAACCTCCATTCATAGTTCATCAGGCACTCTGTCTATCAGATCTAGAAGCTTTCACCTGAGAAAGAGGCCTCACTTGTACTCAACTCTCATGCGATCCAATTTTTTTTAAATTCAAAGCAACTGAAGAACTAAAGGAAGAAATGTGAAAAGAGATGTGTACAGGGTGCCATATTCACAAACTCCCTTACAACTATTAATATATTGTTGATTTCTAAAATAATATGATGAGTATGATGAAAAGTTCTGGAATTTGAAGGAAAATCATCATTGACTAGTACTTGGGCCATTTTTATAAAGTTTGCAGATGTGCTCTATATAAATACGGATCATCTATTTTTTGAATTTAGGGATTTACTATGGTGGACTTCCCAGGTGGTGCCAGTAGTAAAGAATCTGCCTGCCAATGCTGGTAGATGTAGGTGACATGGGTTCGATCCCTGGGTGGGTGAAAATTTCCTGGAGTAGGGCATGGCAACCCATTCCACTATTCTTGACTGGGAAACCACATGAACAGAGGAGCCTGGTGGACCACAATCTATACGGTAGCAAAGAGTCAGACAGAACTGAAGTGACTTAGCATGCACTATTATATCAAATTTGATTTTGTTCTCCAAAGTATTTGTCTGCTGGATCTACGAATACTTATAAGAGCTGATTAATACATTCCATTATGATCATGGGTTACCCATTTCTCCATTCCTCTGCCCATGTTTCATATATATTTTTATATTCAGACACAATTATGATTGTTACATCTTCTTAAATAGTGTTTGTTTTTAGCATTTTATCATTTTTATCATTTTCTCATATCAGTGGGAATATTTGTCTGTAACACATTTTACCAGCATTCTTGGCTCACTCTTTCCTTTCACTCCAGCTCACTATTCTCTATCTGCTCACATTTTCTCATTTTTTCAGTTTGAAGTCACTCCTTTATCATTCTAGTGAGGTCTGGAGGTGGTGAAATTTCTTCTTCTTTGCTAATATATTTATTTCATCCTCACACTTGAGGAAAAAAATAAACTTTAGTTGGCCATAGGATTTTAGATTGAGAGTTGTTTTCCTCCTGCACTTTGTATACATCAATTTATTTCCAGCTGGCACATAGTTTTGCTAATTAAACATCTATTGTCTAGTTTATTGATAATCCTGGGTAGGTAGTTTATCTTTTTCCTTTAGAAACATATAAACAATTCCCTTTATCCTGGGTAAACTGCAGTTTTATTAGGTAAGACTTTTTTTTTTTTGAAATTGCAGGTTGTTTTTCCACTTCCTTCATAGTGCCTTTGAAACACAATGTGGCTTTATTTGAAGTTTGATGAAGATCAATTCATATTTTTTCTTTTGTTGAGTATGCTTTTGGTGCCATACTCAATAAATCATTGCATAACTGAAGGTCACAAAGATGTATGACTATGTTCTCTTCTAAGTGTTTATAGTTATGCTTTTATGTCCCTGCTCTACTCTGAGCTAACTTTTGTATGTGGTGTGTAGTAGGGTTCCAACTTCATTTTTTTTTTTTTTTTTGAATGTGGATATCCATTGGTACTATAACTATTTGTTGAAAGGATATTTTTTACCCATTGAATTTTCCTGTCAAAATGGTCAAAAACCAATTGATCATAAATAAATGAGTTTATTTATTGACTCTCAATTCTATTTCATTGATCTTACATCCATCTAATGCAAATACAACACTGTCTTGATTATTATAGCTTTGCTGTATGTTTCAAAATCAGGAAGCATGAGTCTTCCAACATGGCTGTCATTTTTCAAGTTTGTTACCTTCTCTGAGTCCCTTTCATTTTCATATAAATTTTGGGAACAACTTGTCAGTTTCTGCCCAAAAAGTAGTTGGGATTTTGATAAAGATTTCATTGAATCACTAGTGGCCTACTGTAGAGTAGTACATCATTTGGACAGTACTGCCTATTAAGTCTTCCAACTAATCAACATGAAATATATCTCTATTAGGTCTACTTTTTTCCAACAATGGTTTTCCGTTTTCTTTTCATGAAAGTGTTGCACACTTGTGTTCAATTTATTCATTTTGTTTTTTGATGCAAATGTAAATGAAATTATTTTCCTAATTTAATTTTTTCTTGATCACTGTTAGTTTATAGAAATACAATAGATAGTTTCTGGAAACACAACTGATTTTTATATCAATTTTTATTATATACCTTGCTAAACTTATTAGGTCTAAAATTTATTTTGAGGATTATCTATGACTTTTATATAATATCATCTCACTGGTAAACAGAAACTGTTTTGATTCTTAGTTTCCAATATGAATGATTTTTAAATTTTTCTTGCTTACTTGCCCTGGCTACAAGTTCCAGTTCAATGCTGAAGAGAAGTGCCGAGAGGAGGGATACTTGTTTTGTCCCTGAGAAAAGCTTTAGTCACTTCACCATTAAGTATGACGTCAGCTGTGCTTTTGTTTTCTGTTTTGCCCATAAATAACATTTATTAAAGAACATCTCTTCTGTTCATACTTCACTGTCATTTCTTCTAATGATAAAATGGTTTTGGATTTTGTCAAGTGGTTTCCCTATATCTACTGAGATGACCCTGTGGTTTTCTTATTTATTCTATTACTCTTTTGCAGTACTTTGATTGATATTTGTACAAAGAACCACCTTTTCTTTAAGGAATAATTGGTCGTAGCATATCTTTATTTTTACACGTTGCTAGATTCTGCTTGCTATTTTAAAGGAGTTTTGCATTCACATTCATATGACATATTGGTCAGTAGTCTGTGCTCATTGCACCACCTTTCTTTTTTTGTTGTTGTTATCAGGATGATATTGGCTTCACATTATAAATTGGAAAATGATTCCTCCTCTTCATTGTCTTTTGTAGGTTGTGAAGGATTGGTGTTAGTTCTTCTTTAAACGTTTGGTAAAATTTAGCAGTGAAGCCTGGGCTTGGCTCTGCATTATAGGAGTATGTTTGATTCTTAAATCAATAACCACCTAGTCACTCAGCAGTTCATCCGTTTGCAATGTGGGAGATGTGGGCAGGAGACTTGGGTTTAATACCTGGGTAGGGATGATGCTCTATAGAAATGAAATGGCAACCTACTTTAAGTATTCTTGCCTGGAAAATTCCAATCCATGGGGTCATGAAAGAGTTGGACATGCTTGGGCTACTAAACAATGACACCAATCCTTCATAATTGGAGGGCTATCCAGATTTTTGGGGCTTCCCTAGTAGCTCAGCTGGTAAAGAATCTGTCTGCAATGTGGGAGACCTGGGTTTGATCTCCGGGCTGGGAAGATCCCCTGGAGAAGAGAACAGCTACCCACTCCAGTATTCTGGCCTGGAGAATTCCATGGGCTGTAGAATTCATGGGGTCACAAAGAGTCAGCCTGAGCGACTTTCACTTTTCAGATTTTCCATCTCTTCTTAAGAAAGTTTGGATTATTTTGTCTTTCCAAGAATCCATTTATTCTAGATTATCTGGTTTTTGACACACAACTGTTCATTTTATTTCCTTATAATGTCATTTTAGAAAAGCTAGAAATGGCTTTCCTAAATCTTTCCTTTTGGTCTAGTGAGAAGTTTATCAATCTGTTGATCTTTTCAAAGAGACAACTCTTCAGTTCATTGAATGTTTCCACTAGCTATCTACTCTCCATTTCATTTTTCTTTACTATAATCTTTAAAATTTCCTTCCTCCTGCTTGATTTTAGTTTCATCTTTATTTTAGCTTCTTATTATGGAAAGCTAGGTTATTGATTTTTCATATCCCTTCTTTGTAATATAGGCATATACAGCTACAAATTTCCCTCTGTGTACACTAGCTTCCTCTCCAGAATTTTTGGTATATTTCTTTTATATTTTCATTCATAATTTTCTAATTTAACTTCTGATTTCTTCCTTGGGCCATAGGAAACTTAGGACTATTGCCTAATTCTCAGGTATTTATGAATACCCAAACTCCTTTCAGTTATACATTCTAGTTTCACCACATTGTGGCTGAAATATACTGAAGTGTATACTACAGCATACTCCAGCATAATCAGTTCAGTTCAGTCACTCAGTTATGCCCGACTTTGCAACCATATGGACTGCAGCACACCAGGCCTACCTGTCCATCACCAACTCCCAGAGTATACTCAAAATCATGTCCTTTGAGTCAGTGATGCCATCCAACCATCTCATATTCTGTCATCTCCTTCTCCTCCTACCATCAAACTTTCTCAGCATTAGGGTCTTTTCAAATAGGTCAGTTCTTCGCATCAGGTGGCCAAAGTATTGGAGTTTCAGCTTTAGCATCAGTCCTTCCAGTGAATATTAAGGACTGATTTGCTTTAGGATGGACTGGTTGAATCTCCTTGAAATTCAAAGGACTCTCAAGAGTCTTCCCCAACATCACAATTTAAAAGCATCAATTCTTCAGTGCTCACCTTTCTTCATAGTCCAACTCTCACATCCATTCATGACTACTGGAAAAAACATAGCCTTGACTAGACAGACCTTTGTTGGCAAAGTAATGTCTCTGCTTTTTAATATGTTGTCTAGGTTGGTCATAACTTTTCTTCCAAGTATCAAGCATCTTTTAATTTCATGGCTGCAGTCACCATCTACAGTGATTTTGGAGCCCCCCAAAATAAAGTCTGACACGGTTTCCCCATCTATTTCCCATGAAATTATGGGACCAGATGCCATGATCTTCATTTTCTGAATGTTGAGCTTTAAGCCAACTTTTTCACTCTCCTCTCTCAATTTTATCAAGAGGCTCTTTAGTTTTTCTTTGTTTTCTGCCATAACGGTGGTATCACCTGCATATTTGAGGTTATTGATATTTCTCCCGGCAATCTTGATTCTAGCTTGTGCTTCTTCCAGCCCAGCGTTTCTCATGATGTACTCTGCATAGAAGTTTAATAAACAGGGTGACAATGTACAGCCTTGACGTACTCCTTTTCCTATTTGGAACCAGTCTGTTGTTCCATGTCCAGTTCTAACTGTTGCTTCTTGACCTGCATACAGATTTCTCAAGAGGCAGGTCAGGTGGTCTGGGATTCCCATCTCTTTAAGAATTCTCCAGTTTTTCGTGGTTCACACAGTCAAAGTCTTTGGCATAGTCAATAAAGCAGAAGAAGATGTTTTCCTGGAACTCTCGCCTTTTTGATGATCCAACAGATGTTGGAACTTTGATTTCTGGTTCCTCTGCCTTTTCTAAATCCAGCTTGAACATCCGGAAGTTCACGGTTCACATACTGCTGAGGCCTGACTTGGAGAATTTTGAGCATTATTTTACTAGCGTATGAGATGATTCCAATTGTGCAGTAGTTTGAGCATTCTTTTGGATTGTCTTTCTTTGGGATTGGAATGAAAACTGATTTTTTCCACTCCTGAGTGCACCGCTGAGTTTTCCAAATTTGCTGGCATATTGAGAGCAGCACTTTCACAGCATCATCTTGTAGGATTTGAAATAGCTCACCTGGAATTCCATCACCTCCACTAGTTTTGTTCATAGTGATGCTTCCTAAGACCCACTTAACTTCACATTCCAGGATGTCTGGATCTAGGTTGGTGATCACACCATTGTGATTATCTGGGTCGTGAAGACGCTTTTTGTACAGTTCTTCTGTGTATTTTTGCCACCTCTTCTTAATATCTTCTGCTTCTGCTTCAGAAAATGTCCATACTATTTCTGTCCCTTTTTTGCCCATCTTTGCATGAGATATTCCCTTGGTATCTCTAATTTTCTTGAAGAGATATCTAGTCTTTCCCATTCTTTTGTTTTCCTCTATTTCTTTTCATTGATCACTGAGGAAGGCTTTCTTATCTCTCCTTGCTATTCTTTAGAACTCTGCATTCAAATGGGTATATCTTTCCTTTTCTCCTACATAATGGTTATCACTAAAAGCTTTGGAGTCTGTTAGGATTTAAAGGCTATCCCTCTCACCTGGGAATTTTTAGCCAGGTGATATTTAACCTTTACATTTCTTATCTGTAAATTCTCGATTATATTAGCAGTGACCACATTATACTGTGTTCAAGAATAAATGAATTATATATGTTAAGTGCTTACAATATCACCAGGTAAAAGTCAATTAATAAATGCTAAATATTATAAATAGCATCCCCTCATTCAAAACTGAAGGCTGCTGATACTTCTATCATTACTTCTAGTTCTCTTCTAATGAGAAAAAGAATATGTCTATACAGATTCAAAGATAATTTTCAGCTTAGCATGTCATATAGTTTCAAGTTACTCCTCACCCTAGTTTTTAATTTATAAATAAATATCAATTATTCTAAAACATTCAAGGCATCTACCAAGATTTAAACCCTGTCATCCTAGCTTGATTTTTGGCTATGCATATAAATTGTTAATAGCATTTCTAGTTTTCCAGATATTAAGAATATTACAATCACACATAAATCTTGTGACAGGCACATGAAGTAATATCTTTTTCTTTGGCTGAACATTTGTTTTGTGATAACTGAAGAGTGACATGCAGTTGCAAAAATAATACAGAGAAATCTCAAGATCCATTATCAAGGTACCTCCAATGACAATGCTTTGCACACTGCTGTTGCTAAGTCACTTCAGTCATGTCCGACTCTGTGTGACCCCAGAGATGACAGCCCACCAGGCTCCCCTGTCCCTGGGATTCTCCAGGCAAGAACACTGGAGTGGGTTGCCATTTCCTTCTCCAATGCATGAAAGTGAAAAGTGAAAGTGAAGTCTCTCAGTCATGTCTGACTCTTAGCGACCCCATGGACTGCTGCCTACCAGGCTCCTCCATCACTACAATCAATATGACATTGATACCATCAAGATAGCAAACATTTCCATCAACATAAGGATCCTTCATTTTGCTGTTAAATCAATACACCCACTTTCCCCAAACACACATCTTCATTAACCTCTGGTAAATACTGATCTGTCTTCAACTTCTATTATTTTATTTTTTCAAGAATATTATATAAGTGAAATCATATGGTATGCTACCCTTGGGAATTGGCATTTTTTTCCCTTCTCATTTTTCTATTGCTGATTGCACTCCATGATATGGATAAACAGTCATGTTTAGGTTTTTGGGCCAACATATATACATTTCTGTAATATAACTAATCATGAGTCCTAACACTGATTCCTGAAATAGTCACCTGTTTAATTTTTTTTTAAGTAACTGTCAAAATGTATTACAGAATTACGGTATCATTTTGCATTACTATGACCAAGTTATACAGTTACTCCAGTCCTTGACAGTATTTCCTGGTATCAATTACTTTTTAAACTATCATTTTAGTAGTCTTAATAAATATGTATATATCATTATAATTTTAATAATGAGTTCTCTAATATCTAATCATATTGAACATCTTTAACATAATTATTTATTATCTCTATCAGTTCAGTTGCTCAGTCGTGTCCGACTCTTTGTGACCCCATGAATCAGAGCATGCCAGGCCTCCCTGTCCATCACCAACTCCTGGAGTTCACTCAAACTCATGTCCATCGAGTCGGTGATGTCATCCAGCCATTTCATCCTCTGTCGTCCCCTTTTCCTCCTGCCCCCAATCCCTCCCAGCTATAATCTCTTCAATAAAATATCTGTTCACTTCTTTTGCCTATTTTTTTAAAAAACTGGATTGCTTTTTCAACATTAAGTTTTATGAGTCCTTAGTATATCCTAAATTCCAGTTTTCTCTTGCATATGTGAATTGCAATTAATTTCTCCTAGCCTGTACCTTGAGTTTTTATCCTCTTTACATGGCCTTACACAGCAAGTTTTTAAATTTGAAGAGATCATTTGATCAGCTTGTCTTTTTATGGGTTATGCTTTCATATCAAATAAAAAATTCTTTGTCTAGTCCTAGATTCTGAATAAACACTTTTGCTTATGGATATCCAATTGATCCAGCACCACTTATTGCAAAGGCTACCTTTTTTCCACTGAATTGCACTTTATCTCTGTGCATTAAAGCGACTGGGACATAGTTGTATGGGTCTGTTTCTTAATTCTCTATTCTGTTCCACTGATCTATATGCCTTTCCCTATGCCAGTATTATACAGTCTTGGTTACAATAAGCCCTGAAATTGGATAGAATCATTCTCCTTTCTTTCTCCCTTTCCAAAAGTGTTCTAGGTAATTTACTTCCTTTGTCTTTCCACATATGTTTTCAATTTATCTTGTCTATATCTACACAAATGCCTCATTGGAATTTGGATAGAAATTATGTTGTTGCTGCTGCTGCTGAGTCACGTCAGTCATGTCCAACTCTGTGTGACCCCACAGATGGCAGCCCACCAGGCTTCCCCATCCCTGGGATTCTCCAGGCAAGAACACTGGAGTAGGTTGCCATTTCCTTCTCCAATGCATGAAAGTGAGAAGTGAAAGTGAAGTTGCTCAGTCGTGTCTGACCCTCAGCCACCCCATGGACTGCAGCCTACTAGGCTCCTCCATCCATAGGATTTTCCAGACAAGAGTACTGGAGTGGGGTGCCATTGCCTTCTCCGGAAATTATGTTAAACCTCTTCAATCTGGGGACAATTGGCAATGCTACTTTTCAAGTGTTTTTCAATTGACCAATCTGACCTTAGCTCTTGAGACCAATAAAAGAATGTGTCAGGAACTGGGCTTTTCTCTGTCTAAACCCTGCTTACCTTCCTGTGCAGCCACAGGAGGCATGCCAGGTACTTCCTCTAGGAAATGGAAACCTATTCCAATATTCTTGCCTGGAGAATCACATGGACTGAGGAGCCTGGCAGGCACAGTCCATAGGGTCACAAAAGAGTTTGGACATGACTTAGCAGCCAAATCATGACAACAAAAAATGGTCTTTGTTGAATCATGGCTCACCATTCAATACCCAGGGATCTACCTAACAAATGCTAATTTAACAAAAATTACAACACTGGCAAAGATACTGGCATAGTCCCTGGATCCAGATTGAGGCTCATTTTGGGCAGAGAGTACCTCCAGTGTGTCTACAATGGGGAAGCAGTGCTCATTAGGTTGGACACTTGTCCTTTGGGCAAAAGGAGAGTGGCAGACAAGAGCCAGAATGCATCCCTCAGATATGCCCGGCCTGGTTCAGAGCCACTAAGCTCTTCATGACCAGATCAAAGGGTTTCACTGTAAGATATAATGCTTGGCAATCAAATTGACGTATAAGAACTATACTATATGGTTACTAAGCTGTTGATAAAGTGCTGGCAGCACCATTTTAAACTCCTCATATAAACTTTTGAGTCATATTTTTACATTTATTTCTTAGCTCTTTTTATTGTGTCAAACATTTCTTCATCTTGCATTCACATAATTTAGCTCACAGATTTCACTACACTTTTTTACTGAGCAAGGTGTCAGTGCTTCAGCGATTCCTGTAAAAGTACCTTTTCCAGGGAAACTGTACCAATGCTTCATTTAGCTTAGGTATCTAGATAGTCCTACAAAACAACCACACCAAATGGCCCCGCGAATAACTGAATTTAAATTATGAAACTGCTTTCATAACTGTTGGCTCATCTATCTGAATATGGAAAATAATTTTCTCTATAAATCAGAATTAGTACATTTTCCTTAGTGAATGCAATGCCTTAGTAAATGACACTAAAATGAATGTTTTGCATCATTAGAAAGAATTACTAAAAATCATAAAGAATAGCCTCAATGTTAAAAAAAAATTAGCTAAACATAAAATATTTAATATAATAGTAACTTAAATATATTTCATTTTCTTCATTGTAGGTGTGCTGAGAACAGATAATACTTGGCTACATATAGATGGTTCTCCAGTTTACCAAGCTTAGAGATTATCATCTTCTAAAATGCCTTCCTAGTTCCATTTTGTAATTAAAATTATTTGATATGCACCTGTGCCTTGGACAATGCTCTCCTTACATCATTTAAATATTTACATTAATATCTTAGTGTTTTCCCTAATGAGGCCCTTTCAACGTTCAGTTCAGTTCAGTTGCTCAGTCGTGTCCGACTCTTTGCAACCCCATGAACCGCAGCACGCCAGGCCTCCCTGTCCATCACTGACTCCTGGAGTCCACCCAAACCCATGTCCATCGAGTCGATGATGCCATCCAACCATCTCATCCTCTGTTGTTCCCTTCTCCTCCCTCCCTCAATCTTTCCCAGCATCAGGGTCTTTTCAAATAAGTCAGCTCCTCGCATCAGGTGGCCAAAGTATTAGAGTTTCAGCTTCAACATCAGTCCCTCCAATGAACACTCAGGACTGATATCTTTAGGATGGACTGGTTGGATCTCCAACACCAGAGTTCAAAAGCATCAATTCTTCAGCATTCAGCTTTCTTCCCAGTCCAACTCTCAGATCCATACATGACCACAGGAAAAACCATAGCCTTGACTAGACAGATCTTTGTTGGCAAAGTGATGTCTCTGCTTTTTAATATGCTGTCTAGGTTGGTCATAACTTTCATTCCAAGGAGTAAGTGTCTTTTAATTTCATGGTTGCAATCACCATCTGCAGTGATTTTGGAGCCCAGAAAAATAAAGTCAGCCACTGTTTCCACTGTTTCCCCATCTATCTGCCATGAAGTGATGGGACTGGATGCCATGATCTTAGTTTTCTGAATGTTGAGCTTTAAGCTAACTTGTTCACTCTCCTCTTTCACCTTCATCAAGAGGCTCTTTAGTTCTTCCTCACTTTCTGCCATAAGGGTAGTGTCATCTGCATATCTGAGGTTATTGATATTTCCCCCAGCAATCTTGGTTTCAGCTTGTGCTTCCTCCAGCCCAGCATTTCTCATGATGTACTCTGCATATAAGCTAAATAAGCAGGGTGAGAATACATAGATATTAAGTGATAAAAAGATAAAGTGAATTAGAGATAAAAGAAAATACTTGAGAATGCATGTTCACTCATTAGATCTAATCATTTGCAGTACTTTAATCAAATTAAAAGAAAACTAATACTTAAATACACAAAGTGCTTGGTTGCAATGCCATATTTCTTTGTCCTACAGTGCTAATTAGCTGCTTGTTGAGCCAAAGACACTCACTCCTTGGAAAGAAACCTAGATAGCGTATTAAAAAGCAGAGACATTACTTTGCCAACAAAGGTCCGTCTAGTCAAGGCTATGATTTTTCCAGTAGTCATATATGGATGTGAGAGTTGGACTATAAAGAATGCTGAGTGCTGAAGAACTGATGCTCCAACTGTGTTGGAGAAGACTCTTGAGAGTTTATTGTACTGCAAGGAGATCCAACCAGTCCATCCTAAAGGAGATCAGTCCTGAGTGTTCATTGAAGGACTGATGTTGAAGCTGACATTCCAATACTTTGGCTACCTGATGCAAAGAGCTGGATGATTTGAAAAGACCTTGATGTTGGGAAAGATTGAAGGTGAGAGGAGAAGGGGATGACAGAGGATGAGATGGTTAGATGGCATTACCAACTCAATGGACATGAGTTTGGGTAAACTCCGCGAGTTGGTGATGGACAGGGAGGCCTGGCATGCTGCAGTCCATGGGGTCGCAAAGAGTCAGGCATGACTGAGTGACTAAACTGAACTGAACTGAAACAAAGGAAATTACCACAGGAATACCTATTACTATTCAACTAACAGCATTAAAAAGTCAGTATGTATTTATATACTCTATTTAATACTGAATGTAGTTACACAACAGAAGATCAATAAGATAAAAATTGGCAAAGCAGAAGTCAATACGAAGATCTTGTTTTCACAGGATCTTAGTCACTACCTGGTCACCAACCTGGCACCTTCAGAAGATACAATTTTCATGCTCACAGTGTACTGTTTAGTATACTTAAGAGTCACTTGATTACAACACTGAGTATACCCAGGAATATAAATGTGATGACTATCAATGTGTCATCAAAATATTCACTGTTTCTTATTCCTTAGTTCTCATACACTAAACTACTAACTTGAATGGAATCCCAGTGAGCTGAAAGAGTTAAGAGAGCCACATGATGCCCTGAAAATCTCCATTTTGGATCAAAACTAAGAATGCAGTTTGACATTAAAACTCCTATATAAGAGTGATACACAGAAGAATAGAGCAAAGGACTGCTATAATTTAATTACAAAATTTCCATCCTGTCTTATTTTTACATAAGGGATGTGACCTATCTGGTTGAACATTTTTCCATAAATAAGTCCTAAGTTTTTCAGGAAAACAGAGACATTAAAACAAATACCAGAAAAAGTGAGTGAAATATATCCTATAATTAATATAATCTACAATCAGATGACTGAGTAACAAGCAAAAGACTTTTAAACTTAATGGTGAAGAAATCTGTCAATAATTATTTCTAGTCTGACTCCATGCTGAGAACCAAAAATCATTTTAATGAAAAATGTCTTAGGAAAAAAAGGAACACTTGAGCAAGCTACAAGAAAATAAAAACTCCACTGCTAGATGTGAAATTACTGATGCAAATAGAGAAACTCTTTAAGGTTACTCTTTTTCTTTTGCGATAGATATTTCAGAAGGAGGGCAGAATAGTTTCTAGAACATCTGCAGTGGTTTTGGAGCCCAAGAAAATACTTTCTCACTGTTTCCATTGTTTCCCCATCTTTTTGCCATAAAGTGATGGGACTGGATGCCATGATCTTCATTTTGAATGTTGGGTTTTAACCAGCTTCACTCTCCTCTTTCACATTCATCAAGAGGCTCTCCAGGATCTCTGGGCTAGATGAATGATCACACTATCTTGGTTATCTGGGTCATGAAGATCTATTTGTTTAGCTCTTTTTTGTATTCTTGCCACCTCTTCTTAATATCTTCTGCTTCTGTACAGTCCCTACCATTTCTGTCCTTTATTATGCCCATCTTTGCATAAAATGTTCCATTGGTATCTCTAATTTTCTTGAAGAGATCTCTAGTCTTTTCCATTCTTTTATTTTTCCTCTAGTTCATTGCATTGATCACTGGGGAAGGCTTTTTTATTTCTCCTTGCTATTCTTTGGAACTCTGCAGTCATACGGTTATATTTCCTTTTCTCTTTTGCCTTTAGCTTCTCTTCTTTTCTCAGCTATTTGTAAGGGCTCCTCAGAAAACCATTTTGCCTTTTTGCAATTCTTTTCCTTGTGAATGGTTTTGATCACCGCTTCCTGTACAATGACACAAACCTTTGTCCATAGTTTCTTCAGGCACTCTGTCTATCAGATCTAACCCCTTAAATTTGTCACTTCCACTGCATAATCATAAGGGATTTGATTTAGGTCAAACCTGAGTGGCCTAGCGATTTTCCCTACTTTCTTCAATTTCAGTCTGAATTTGGCAATAAGAAATTCATGATCTGAGCCACAGTCAGCTCCCAGTCTTGTTTTGCTGACTGTATAGAGCTTCTCCATCTTTGGCTGCAAAGAATATAATCAATCTGATTTTGGTACTGACCATCTGGTGATGTCCATGTGTACATTTCCAAGAAGAAGGTGTTTGCTATGACCAGTGTGTTCTCTTGACAAACCTCTGTTAGCCTTTACCCTGCTTTATTTTGTACTCCAAGGCCAAACTTGCCTGTTATTTCAGGTATCTCTTGACTTCTTACTTTTGCACTCCAGTACCCTATGATGAAATGGACATTTTTTTTGCGGGCGGGTGTTAGTTCTAGAAGGTTTTATAAGTCTTCATAGAACCGTTCAACTTCAATTTCTTCAGCATTAGTGGCTGGGGCATAGAGTTGATTACTCTTATATTGAATGGTTTGCCTTGGAAATGAACAGAGATCATTCTGGGTTTTTTTTTTGAGATTGTGCCCAAGTACTGCATTTTGGACTCTAGTTAGACTATGAGGGCTACTCCTTTTCTTCTAAGGGGTTATTGCCACAGTAGTAGATGTAATGATCATCTGAATTGAATTCAGCCATTCCTGTCCATTTTAGTTCACTGATTCCTAGAATGTCGACGTTCACTCTTGCCATCTCCTATTTGACCACTTCCAATATACACTGATTTATGGACCTAACATTCCAGGTTCCTATGTTCTTTTCAGCATCGTACTTTACTTTTACTACCAGACACATCCACAGCTAGGTGTTGTTTCTGCTTTGGCTCAGACTCTTCACTCCTGGAGCTATTTCTGTGCTCTTCTTCAGTAGCATATTGGGTACCTACCGACCTGGGGAGTTCATCTTCCATTGTCATAGGAACTGGCTGTGGGTAAAACTGGGTCTTGCTCTGGTGGGCAAGGCCATATTCAGTAAATCTTTAATCCAATTTTCTGCTGATCGGTGGGGCTGTGTACCTATAACATTAACTGCATCTGAAACAACATGTCTTATTTCTCAATTACCTCAGGAGAAGATTTTGGTTTTGGTTTCTTTTCTGTTTTGCTTTTTTTATTGGTTTTAAATCTAAGGCTAATTCTATTTCCCCCACCCCTCTCTGGCTTGGGTCACTCTGATATCAGTTTCATTTTAAAGATGAGATGTATTTAATAGCCTCAACCTCAATTATATGGTGTATATAAACATTTGCAATTCTGGCAGAAGAGAAACATGATTTTGCATAATTCATCTCAATGAAAGTTTGTGTGTCTAGACATAATAAAACATTGGGTAGGTTTATTTAATAAATGCACACATATAAAGGGTAATTTAAGAGAAGTATTTCACAAAAAATAATCACAATCTAAATTCATCTACTTATATTTTTGTTATAAATGCAAATTTCTATATACATATTACATTAAGTAATTATCCATTATAAATATCTTGCCTTTCATTAAAAACTTCAAACGTTCATATATTCATCTTTTCAAACTATAGAACCACAGTCCATGATCATTTTTCCTTTTTTTTTGGGAAGGAACAATAGTATTAATATAATATGTTGTACTGTAGTTCCCCTGTAAATCATTAGAATTAGGTGGCATGTTTTAAATATTCCTTTTAAAAGAAAGCAAGACTTACCATTATCAAATTACATCAGCTTTTTCTGGCCTCCAGTGATAATGAGGAAAATAAATTGTATTTTTAAAAACTTTTTGAAAAACAACAGAATTCTAAAAGTCCTGCTTTAATGTTCCATAAAATCAATTGTAATTAATTCTTAGGTTCACATGTGATTTAAAGTTAAGTAAAACTTCAACAATTTTCCATAAAATGATTTAAAATATTTGACATAATATTAAATGTTTTTCCACCGTGTACAATTATATTTTTCTTAATGAGAGCTAATATTAGTATGTTCAGTGTGTAGCTCATTACAGTATAAAAACTATACTTTTTAAGTGTAGAATATAGCTGTTAACTTAGCAAAGGTTTTAAAAGAGAATACTGAGTACAGATTTTTGTTTCTCTTATTGCAACAATATTTTATTATCAAACACTAGACATGAATTCATGAGTTGGAATTTTAATTCAAATTTAAAGACAAAAAAAAAAAATGCCTTGCAAAATTTCCTGTCAAAATTCCCAGTAAATGATTAGAAAGTAATATAATAAGATGCAAAGGATGAATAGGAAAACTGAAGAATAAGGAAAGATAAAGCAGAGATATCATCTTTCAGTACTAAAGTGAAAGTGAAAGTGTTAGTCACTCAGTCCTGTCAGACTCTTTGCAATCCCATGGATTGTATTCTGCCAGGCTCCCCATCCATGGAATTCTCCAGGCAAGAATACTGGAGTGGGTTGCCATTCCCTTCTCCAGGAGATCTTCCAGACCCGGGACTGAACCTGGCTCTCCTGTATTGTAGGCACATTTTTTACCACCTGAGCCACCAGGGAAGCTACATAAAATTAGGCTAGTGATTATTCTTAAGTAAAGATTGTGTGTGTGTGTGTGTTTGTGTTTAGTTTCTCAGTCCTGTCTGACTCTTTGCGACCCTTCTGATTGTCACCTGTTGGGTTCTTCTCTCCACGGGATTTTTCAGGCAAGAATACTGGAGTGGGTTGCCATTTCTTCCCCCAGGGGATCTTCTCGACCCAGGGATAGAATCTGTGTCTCCTGTACTGCAGGCAAATTCTTTACCTGCTGATCAATCAGGGAAGCCCCAAAGATTTTGTATACAAGTTAAATGAGGATTATGTAGCAATAATAATTTATCTCAATGTTTTTTCAAGCAGCCCCAAACCTACAAAGTGATTTATACTTTAATTATTTAATATACTACATATTTCATTTACATATTAAACTGTTGATTTATTGATTTATTGGTTTCTTGGAAAATTGCATCTTCTAGTATCCCTGTTACTTTAAATAGATTTAAAACGGATTTTAAATCAAATTTATTCAGGTACTCTTAAATAGTTTAAACAGGCTAATTTTTAATGTCATGTATATTTGAAGTTACTCAAAATATTATACTATTAAATATTTAATAATATCATTACAAAAATTCAAGTAATTCAAGGCCAGATTCTACAGGCATAGGGATCACCACTTCTGGTTCTCAAAACTTCAAACAAGTCCATTGAGATTTATGCTTTTTTTTTCATAATTTAATAATGTGGCTTAAGTTGTTGCTAGCTTTGCAAAAATACAGTGTAATAGCACAGATGTGACTGTTAATTAAAAAGTCTCTTGTGAGAGAAAATGGGTTTCTGGGTGATGTTTTGAGTAAGATTATGCCCTTTAGAAAAAAAAAAGTCTGAGTACACAAAATCCTGAGCTTATAAACAGTATGTGCCTATGAGACCACTACTTTTTTTTTAATCCCTGACCACCTTGGCAAGTGAAGAGAAATGAGGTAATTTAAACATATGTGAGTGTTTTATATTTCCTTTAAGTGAATCACATTTCTGCCAGTGTCAAAATTTATCTTTAATTTTTGACAATGTAGTTTTGTAACTTTAAAATTGTGTTTGCTGTTAACCATATAGGTGACAGGCACACTTGAGTCTTTATATCACTTTTCACTCAGTGATATTCAAAATGTCAAACTTCAGGAGACAGCGAAGGACAAGTACCGGGGACCAGCCCCGGCTGATCCAGGGTATTCGAAGGAGAGACGGAGTAGGCGAAGATCAGGAAACAACTGCTTAATTAAATGTTAATTAAGGATATAAAGAGTAATAGAATGAGGATAGCTCAGTGAGGAAATTCAGTGGAGAAAAGAGGCTGAAATAAGGATAGCTCAGTGAGGAAATTCAGTGGAGAAAAGAGGCTGAATAATTCAGCCAGAAGGTAAGAGAAAGAACGACATGGGGAGACCAAGTTTCAGTGAACAAGGCCCGCACTTTATTTTCCAAAGTAGTTTTTATACCTTAAGTTATGCATAGAGGATAATGGGGGAAGGGGTAGAGTCAGGCAGCAAGCCAGGCTTTCTTCCTGCAAACTTATCATATGCAAAAGCTTAGGTGATTTGCATCATCTTCTGGCCCGGAGGCCTGTTAACATTTTAAGACCTTTTCTTCAGAAAACTTATTTTTCTCTAAAGGTAATTGGTCAGGAGCCACCCTCCAAAAGCATTAGATAAAGTTGCATTCCTACAGAGCAAAGGTGTGCTGGGCTATAACAAGAAAAAGAATTAACTCAAGGGTCCCAGGTTACAAACATTAAAGCTACTATTTACACCAATTATATTAATCAATACACTGCCAGGGACACAGCAGGTAAAGGATATGGAAACTTAGCAGCAAACATTGGCCCAACAAGTGAAAATCCCTTCACCAATACAATTTCTAATCAATCTTTTAACTACTCAAAAGAATCTGTGTTTAGACAGTTTAGAACATCTCCTGCCTCTCACAGTTGGGAGGCTCTGAACAATCACATGTGGCCGGAAAAACCTATTCAGGCAGGCTAGAGGATTTCCAAAGGAGTTTGTAGGTTAAACACTGTCACACCCAGGAATTATTAACTGGAGCTGTAAGCTAACTTTTTTCAGAGAGGTAGTGGGGGACAGCCCCCCGTAAAGTCAGAGGTGTAGGTGAAAGCACAAAGCAGAAAGTAGGCAGACTCTGGTTTTGGGGGTATATGCTCGAGAATTTCCAGGGGGACTCCTGAAGCTGGATCCCGCCTTTGCGTATGCCAAGCCTCCTTCCTCATGACCTTTGTCATGGGCGGAGTTCCTCACACTGGCTACCAGCAGTGATAGAATTCCAGTTGAGCTATTCCAGATCCTGAAAGATGATGCTGTGGAAAGTGCTGCACTCAATATGCAATATACAATATGCACTCAATATGCAATATGCCGGTTCCCGGCAGACAAGGAAACCTGGCTTGCTGCAGCCCATGATGTCGTAAAGGGTCAGACACAACTTAGCGACTGAACAACAAAAATTTCATAAATAATTGACTGCATTTTACATAGTTTTAAATGTAAGATGAAGCTAATATGCTCTTCTAAATAATCAGAAAAATACTTAACTTTAAATATAACCGATTCAACTATTGGTTGGTACTAAGATACTTTGTCTATGATAAATGATAAACTATTTTCCTAAATTGATCCAATTTTACCAGATCTTTTTTTAATTATTTTTTATTGAAGGACAATTGCTTTATAGAATTTTGCTGTTTTCTGTCAAACCTCAACATGAATCAGCCACAGGTATACATATATCCCCTCCCTTTTGAACCTCTCATCTCCCTCCCCATCCCACCCCTCTAGGTTGATACAGAGCCCCTGTTTGAGTTTCCTGAGCCATACAGCAAATTCCTGATGGCTATCTATTTTACATAGGTAATGTAAGTTTCCAGAGAAGGCAATGGCAACCCACTCCAGTACTCTTGCCTGGAGAATCCCATGGATGGAGGAGCCTAGTGGGCTGTATCTATGGGGTCACACAGAGTTGGACACGACTGAAGCGACTTAGCAGCAGCAGCAGCAGCAATGTAAGTTTCCATGTTACTCTTTCCATACATCTCACCCTCTCCTCCACCTCCCTAGATCCTTCATTTAAATCATGATGAATTATTACTTAATTCACATAAATTAAAGAAAATATATCAATAAATATGCATGCATTCAATACATGCATGAGAGAATCAGTTCAGTTCAGTCGCTCAGTCGTGTCCGACTCTTTGCGACCCCATGAATTGCAGCACGCCAGGCCTCCCTGTCCGTCACCAACTCCGAGGGTTTACACAGGTTAAATGTGGTTATAAAAGGTCAAAATGAGGAAACACTGTGGTGATGTAAAGGAAACCCTGTGGTGCTGTAACGGTTCTGTATCTGGACCAATGAAATTCAGTGATTGGGAACTCTATCTGAAGCTTAGAAGTTTCAGAAGCTAGTGGCATCAATAAAATATCTACATTCTTCCTAGAGCCTGTTGTACAGAGTGAAGTAAGTCAGAAAGAGAAAAACAAGTATCGTATATTAATGCCTGATGAACCTATTTGCAAGGCAGCAAAAGAGAAGCAGACCATAGTGAACAGACCTTTGGAAACAGCCGGGGAAGGAGAGGGTGGGACAAATGGATAGAGAGCATGGAGGACAGAGTAGCATAGAGTACATATGATTCCATATGTAAAATAGATAGCTAATGGGAATTTGCTGTATGACTCAGGGAGCTCAAATTGAGGCTCTGTGATAACCTAGAGAGGTGGGGTGGGGTGGGAAGTTGGAGGGAGGTTCAAGAGGGAGGGGACAAATGTATACTTATGGTCAATGCATGCTGATATATGGCAGAAACCAGCACAATATTGTAAAGCAATTATCCTTCAATTAAAAATAAATAAATAAAAATCTAACTTCTTTTCTCTCCATTTACCACATTTGCTATATGGGAATTTATGTCAGCCTAATTTCCCTCATGGTAACAAGAGGTATGTAGCCTTATAATACACTACATTTAGAAGCAAAAATGTCCAGAGGAAACAGAGATCATTCTTTGAAATGAGGATGTTTTTCCCAGCAATATACCTATGCCTACCTCTCACCCACCACATATGAGCTGACTTCCTTTACTTCATTATCATTTTCTTTAAGTGTTCAAGTCTCAGACAATTACTGGTAGTGGAAATTAATTCACTGGAATTGCTGAGATAAATTTAGACTAATCCCAAAGTCTTTTCTCTCCACAGGCTTCTTCCTGTACTTGAAGGCTAATGGGTACAACATGTCATTACTGTAATGGATATGTGTGCTATCCATGGGCAAGATACACTTTTATATAAAATTCCATGTGTGGATATATTTACCTGGACCATTTTATATATGCATGTACAAATACTTGATCTATCACCACTAGTCTTCTTTTATGTTTTTCCTGAAGTCTGGTATCTTGGTTGGGTGGATACTTTGTAGGTGTTTTCTCTTACTGAGGATGTGAGAAAGAGACCTTTCCACTCTGTCTGGAGGTAAATGAACCATTTAAGCAAAATTTCAGTTCAGTTCAGTTCAGTCGCTCAGTCATGTCCGACTCTTTGTGACCCCACGCACCGCAGCACACCAGACCTCCCTGTCCATCACCAACTCCCGGAATTCACTCAAACTCACGTCCATCGAGTCGGTGATGCCATCCAGCCATCTCATCCTCTGTCATCCCCTTCTCCTCCTTTCCCCAATCCCTCCCACATCAGAGTCTTTTCCAATGAGTCAACTCTTCGCATGAGGTGGCCAAAGTGCTGGAGTTTCAGCTTTAGCATCATTCCTTCCAAAGAATACTCAGGGCTGATCTCCTTTAGAATGGACTGGTTGGATCTTCTTGCAGTCCAAGGGACTCTCAAGAGTTTGTCCAACATCACAGCTCAAAAGCATCAATTCTTCGCCGCTTAGCTTTCTTCACAACCCAACTCTCAAATCCATACACGACCACTGGAAAAACCATAGCCTTGACTAGACGGACCTTTGTTGGCGAAGTAATGTCTCTGGTTTTCAATATGCTATCTAGGTTGGTCATAAGTTTTCTTCCAAGGAGTAAGCATTTTAATTTCATGGCTGCAATCACCATCTGCAGTGATTTTGGAGCCCCAAAAAATAAAGTCTGACACTGTTTCCACTGTTTCCCCATCTATTTCCCATGAAGTGATGGGACCAGATGTCATGATCTTTGTTTTCTGAATGTTGAGCTTTAAGCCAACTTTTTCACTCTCCTCTTTCACTTTCTTCAAGAGGCCTTTGAGTTCCTCTTCACTTTCTGCCATAAGCATGGTGTCATCTGCATATCTGAGGTTACTGATATTTCTCCCAGCAATCTTGATTCCAGCTTGTGCTTCTTCCAGCCCAGCGTTTCTCATGATGTACTCTGCATAGAAGTTAAATAAGCAGGGTGACAATATAGAGCCTTGACGTACTCCTTTACCTATTTGGAACCAGTCTGTTGTTCCATGTCCAGTTCTAACTGTTGCTTCCTGACCAAGAATAGATGACTGTTAATATTACGTATAGGTAGGATAATTTAATAAGCTTCTAAAGCAATACATATTTTGTAATTCCCCAGTTAAGACTTTAATTTTTTGCAGCATGTAAATGTTCCCAAGGAATAAATCAAGCTGCTTAGCAAACTGCTTGACTCTTACAAAGAATAAACTGAGAATGACTCTATTAATTGATGGTAGCCATTGTAACAGATGTAAGGTGATATCTCATTGTGGCTTTGATTTGAATTTCCCTGATGAATAGTAATATTAGTAATACTGAACATCTTTTCATGTATCTAATGACCATTTAATGTCATCTTTGGAAAAAAATCTATTCAGATATTCTGTCCATTTTTAAAATGACATTATTTTTTGCTATTAAATTATATGTGAGATAATTTATATTTTGAATATTAACCCTTATTCAATAAGGTGATTTACAAATATTTCCCCTACTCATAAGCTATATTTTCATTCTTTTGATTCTTGCTTTTGTTGTGCAAAAGCTTCTTAGTCTGATGCACCCCTATTTATTGACTTTTGTTTTTCTTATTTATGCTCTTGATGTCATCAAAAAAATCACTGCCAAGACCAATGTCAAGATTTCCCCTATGTTCTTTACTAGGAGTTTTAGATTTCAATTTATTTTTATATCAATTTCTAGTTAGTTTTTATGGGTGGTATAAGATAGGAGTTTAATTCTTCTTTACATGATTATCTAATTCTCCCAGCACCATTTATTGAAGTGAATTTCCTTTCCCCACTGAGTATTCCCAGCACCACTGTCAAGGGCTTATTACTAGGCTCTCAATTCTTTTCCATCTGTCCAAGTGTCTGCTTTTATGCCAGAACTATGCCCACTTGACCACAGCAGCTTTACTGAAAATAGATTAAAATAATAAAGTATATATGATGCTTTCAGCTTTGTTCTTCTTTCTAAGCATTGCTTTGGCTATTCATGATCTTTGGTTGCTCTATATGAATTTTAGAACATTTTCCTATGAAAAATGTTATTGGAATTTTAAAAGACATTACATTTAATCTATAGATGACTTTAGGTATTATGGATATTGTAACATTAATTCCTCTGATGCATGAACATGGGATATCTTCACATTTGTGTCTTCATTTCTTTTATCAGTCTTATAGTTTTCAGTGTACAGATATTTCACTTTCTTGATTAAATTTGTTCCTAAGTATTTCATTATTTTTGATGCTATGGTAAATGAGATTTCCTTTGCTTCTTTTTCAAATATTTTGTTGTTAGTGTATTGATTTTTGTATGTTGATTTTATATCTTGTAACTTTAATAAAGGCTTCCCTATGGGGTCCATGGTAAAGAATCCACCTGCTAATGTAAGAGATGCAAGTTCAATCCCTTGGTCAGGAAGATTCCCTGGAGAAGGAAATAGTAACCCATTTCAATATTCTTGCCTGGAAAATCCCATGGAGAGAGGAGTCTGGCAGCCTACAGTCCATGGGGTCACAAAAGAGTTGGAAATGACTGAGCGACTAAACAACAACTTCAATGAATGTTGATTAGTTTGAACATATTTTTAATGGAATCTTTGGGATTTTCCAAATATATAAGACCATATCAAATCCCACTGGCCTTCAAAGTCAAATTCCCTGGGGGTTCTCAGTCCCTTTGCCAGATCCCCAGGTTGGGAAATCTGTTGTGGGCCCTAGAAGATGTGCTGTTAACAGTCCAAAAACTTCTTTGGTATAATTGTTCTCCAATTTGTGGGTCACCTACTTGGTGGCTCTATAGTGAGGCTAATAGTGACCTTCTCCAAGAGGACTTATGCCACATGCTGCCTCTCCCGGGACCACTGCTGCCTGAGCCCCTGTCCTCACGGCAGGGTACTGCTGACCCATGCCTCCACAAAAGATACTCAAAGACTCAAAGGCAGGTCCAGCTCAATCTCTTGTGGAGGTCACTGCTCCTTTCCCTGGGTTATGGTGTGCACAAGGTTTTGTTTGCACCCTCTCTGTGACTCTGGCAGGTATGAGGTCTGATTTTAAACATGATTGCACCCCTCCTATCATCCTGTTGTGGCTTCTTTTGGCTAGATACTCAGCAGCGGCCACAGGACTGGAAAAGGTCAGTTTTCATTCAAATCTCAAAGAAGGGAAATGCCAAAGAATATTCAAACTAACACACAATTGCAGTAATTTCACATGCTAGCAACGTAATGCTCAAATCCTCCAAGCTAGGCTTCAACAGTATATGAACCAAGAACTTCCAGGTATACAAGCTGGATTTAGAAAACGCAGAGGAACCAGAGATCAAATTGCCAACATCCACAGGATCATAGAAAAAGTCAGAAAATTCCAGAAAAACATCTACATCTGCTTTATTGACTGTGTCCAAGCCTTTGACTGTGTGGATCACAATAAACTGTGGAAAATTCTTAAAGAGATGGGGATACCAGACCACCTGACCTGCCTCCTGAGAAATCTGTATGCAGGTCAAGAAGTAATAGTTAGAACTGGACATGGAACAACAGACTGGTTCCAAATTGGGGAAAGAGTACATCAAGGCTATATATTGTCTCCCTGCTTATTTAATTTCTTTGCAGTGTACATTATGTGAAAGGCTGGGCTGGATGACCCATAAACTGGAATCATAAACTGCTGGGAGAAATATCAATAAACTCAGATATGCAGATGATACCATTCTAATGGCAGAAAGTAAAGAGGAACTAAAGAGCCTAGTGATGAGGATGAAAGAGATCTTGATGCTGGGAAAGACTGAAGCAGAAGGAGAAGGGGACAACAGAGGATGAGATAGTTGGATGGCTCACTGACTCAATGACATGAGCATAGCAAGGTCTGGGATATGGTAAAGGACAGGGGAACCTGGAGTGCTGTAGTCCATGGGGTCGCAAAGAGTTGGACATGAATGACTGAACAGCACCGATAAGACAATATCATCTAAAAAGTGAGGAAATTTTACTTCTTCTTGATTTATGTGTCTTTTATTTCTTTTTCTTGCTTAATTGCTCAGTCTAGGTTTTCTGGTACTATGTTGACTAAGAGTGATGACAGTGGGCATTCTTGTTTTTGATCTTGTTTTCATCCTGTCACCATTGTGTACAGTGTTAGCTGTGGGCTTGTCATATGTGGCCTTCATTATATTGAAGCATGTCCTTTATATACTCAATTTGTTGAGTTTTTAGTATAAATAGATGTTGAATTTTATTAAATGCTTTTTATGCATCTACTGAAATGATCATATGATTTTTACATTTCATTCTATCAATGTGGTATATTAATTGACTTAAATGTGGACTATCCTTTTATGATAGGGATAAGTCTCACTTGATCACAGTCTATGAACTTTAAATTTCCTGTTGATTTCAGTTTAATTTTGTGATAACTTCTGCATCTATATTCATCTATATAGCCTTTACATATTTCTCTTTTCTTATAGGAACCTTATCCTGTAACAGAGTAATGTTGGCCTTATAAAATGAGTTTGGGAGAGAGCTCTCTTCTCTACATTTTTGGAAGAGTTTAAGATGAATTGGTATTTATTTTTCTTTTAATATTATAGAACTCAGCAGTGAAATATCCAGTCCTGGGCTTTTAATTGTTGGAGGCTTTTTCATTACTGATTCAATCTCCATAGTGATTATTGCTATATTCAGATTTTCTTTTTTTTTTTTTATTTTATTTTTAAACTTTACAATATTGTATTAGTTTTGCAAAATATCGAAATGAATCCGCCACAGGTATACCTGTGTTCCCCATCCTGAACCCTCCTCCCTCCTCCCTCCCCATACCCTCCCTCTGGGTCTTCCTAGTGCACAAGCCCCAAGCATCCAGTATCATGCATCGAACCTGGACTGGCACCTCGTTTCATACATGATATTATACATGTTTCAATGCCATTCTCCCAAATCTCCCCACCCTCTCCCTCTCCCACAGAGTCCATAAGACTGATTTATACATCAGTGTCTCTTTTTCTGTCTCGTACACAGGGTTATTGTTACCATCTTTCTAAATTCCTTATATATGCATTAGTATACTGTATTGGTGTTTTTCTTTCTGGCTTACTTCACTCTGTATAATAGGGTCCAGTTTCATCCATCTCATTAGAACTGACTCAAATGTATTCTTTTTAATGGCTGAGTAATACTCCATTGTGTATATGTACCACTGCTTTCTTATCCATTCATCTGCTGATGGGCATCTAGGTTGCTTCCATGTCCTGGCTATTATAAACAGTGCTGCGATGAACATTGGGGTACATGTGTCTCTTTCCATTCTGGTTTCCTCAGTGTGTATGCCCAGCAGTGGGATTGCTGGGTCATAAGGCAGTTCTATTTCCAGTTTTTTAAGGAATCTCCACACTGTTCTCCATAGTGGCTGTACTAGTTTGCATTCCCACCAACAGTGCAAGAGGGTTCCCTTTTCTCCACACCCTCTCCAGCATTTATTGCTTGTAGACTTTTGGATCGCAGCCATTCTGACTGGTGTGAAATGGTACCTCATAGTGGTTTTAATTTGCATTTCTCTGATAACGAGTGATGTTGAGCATCTTTTCATGTGTTTGCTAGCCATCTGTATGTCTTCTTTGGAGAAATGTCTAGTTCTTTGGCCCATTTTTTGATTGGGTCACTTATTTTTCTGGAGTTGAGCTGTAGGAGTTGCTTGTATATTTTTGAGATTTGTTGTTTGTCAGTTGCTTCATTTGCTATTATTTTCTCCCATTCTGAAGGCTGCCTTTTCACCTTGCTAATAGTTTCCTTTGTTGTACAGAAGCTTTTAAGTTTAATTAAGTCCCATTTGTTTATTTTTGCTTTTATTTCCAATATTCTGGGAGGTGGGTCATAGAGGATCCTGCTGTGATGTATGTCAGAGAGTGTTTTGCCTATGTTCTCCTCTAGGAGTTTTATAGTTTCTGGTCTTACATTTAGATCTTTCATCCATTTTGAGTTTATTTTTGTGTATGGTGTTAGAAAGTGTTCTAGTTTCATTCTTTTACAAGTGGTTGACCAGTTTTCCCAGCACCACTTGTTAAAGAGATTGTCTTTAATCCATTGTATATTCTTGCCTCCTTTGTCAAAGATAAGGTGTCCATAGGTGCATGGATTTATCTCTGGGCTTTCTATTTTGTTCCATTGATCAATATTTCTGTCTTTGTGCCAGTACCATACTGTCTTGATAACTGTGGCTTTGTAGTAGAGCCTGAAGTCAGGTAGGTTGATTCCTCCAGTTCCATTCTTCTTTCTCAAGATCGCTTTGGCTATTCAAGGTTTTTTGTATTTCCATACAAATTGTGAAATTATTTGTTCTAGCTCTGTGAAGAATACTGTTGGTAGCTTGATAGGGATTGCATTGAATCTATAGATTGCTTTGGGTAGTATACTCATTTTCACTATATTGATTCTTCCAATCCATGAACATGGTATATTTCTCCATCTATTAGTGTCCTCTTTGATTTCTTTCACCAGTGTTTTATAGTTTTCTATATATAGGTCTTTAGTTTCTTTAGGTAGATATATTCCTAAGTATTTTATTCTTTCCGTTGCAATGGTGAATGGAATTGTTTCCTTAATTTCTCTTTCTGTTTTCTCATTATTAGTGTATAGGAATGCAAGGGATTTCTGTGTGTTGATTTTATATCCTGCAACTTTACTCTAATCATTGATTAGTTCTAGTAATTTTCTGGTGGAGTCTTTAGGGTTTTCTATGTAGAGGATCATGTCATCTGCAAATAGTGAGAGTTTTACTTCTTCTTTTCCAATTTGGATTCCTTTTATTTCTTTTTCTGCTCTGATTGCTGTGGCCAAAACTTCCAAAACTATGTTGAATAGTAATGGTGAAAGTGGGCACCCTTGTCTTGTTCCTGACTTTCGAGGTAATGCTTTCAGTTTTTCACCATTGAGGATAATGTTTGCTATGGGTTTGTCATATATAGCTTTTATTATGTTGAGGTATGTTCCTTCTATTCCTGCTTTCTGGAGAGTTTTTATCATAAATGGATGTTGAATTTTGTCAAAGGCTTTCTCTGCACCTATTGAGATAATCATATGGTTTTTATTTTTCAATTTGTCTATTTCTTCCTGAGTCTAGAAGGTTGGGTCAGTAAAACTCCGGAACCAAAGCATGATACATAGCAGAGGGGTGAAACTAAAGATAAATGCATGTCTACACAATACATGGTGACACCCCTCTGCCCTCTTCCTCCACATATTTATCAGGATTATTTCTGGATAGTAGACAGACCAAATGTAAAAACATAATGACAGTTCAGGATTTCCCAGTGGAGTAACAGCTTCTCTTACTAATTACTGTATAAAATTCTTTATTCTATGAGGCCTATCCAGAAAATGTCTCCAGTTTCCTCCTAAGGGTCTCACTTTTAATTATAGTTATCCAGGATAAGGAAATGGCTACTCACTCCAGTATTCTTGCCTGGAAAACCCCATGGACAGAAGAGCCTGGTGGGCTATAGGCCATTTGGTTGCAAAGAGTCGGACATGACCGAGCGCACACACACATTCAAGGATCACCATATATGTGCCCACGTCAATAGCAAAAAGAACTCAGAAGAAACAGGCAGAACTTTTAGGTGGAAATTTCAATTAGATCTTAAGATATTAAAAAAGGAAAATGCATTCTTGAAAAAAATATCACAATGCTATGCAAAAGGGGCATTCAGAAAACAAAAAGAACCATATCATCTGGCCCATGAGGTATGAAGTTATTGGTAACATTTGACTTCTTGTCACTGCTGTTAAAAGAAAGGAATCCTCCACTTCCTCTTCATCTCTTCTTGCTAGTCTGCATGTGCTCAAGGGGCTGGCCCAACCATGATAAACAATAAAATAAAAGCCATGTGAGGAAAATGATAGAGAAATAATAGTGGCTAAAATAAATCTCTAATACTGTAGACCTATCATGCCAACCCTCAAATGACAGTTTAGACAGGTATCTAAAGAGATAAATATTTCTGTTTGATTTAAGGCACTATTATTCAGAGTCTTTCTATAGCAACCAAATCTGATAATGAGTACATAGTTGATTTGTTTGATAAGCACACTGGTAACACAAAGAAAAAAACAGGAGGTGGGGAAATTATTAAAATGAATATTGGGAGCATATCCAAGTGACTGTCATAAAACTAATAGCAAATACCTGCATTTTTGACAAAAATATCAGTTGATTCAATATTTTAACCAAAATATTTATAATCAGTGTTAACCAAAATATCAAAGGATATAAATACCATTTAAGGAGAGCAAGGTCTCAAAATGTTTACCTTTATTCATTATTATTTTTTTTCCCAAGAAGTTACTGGAGAGTATGTTTCACAAAAATTATAAAAGTTAACCATGAAATGAAAATAATATGGAAACCAGGAAACAAGTATTCAAGATATGAAGAAGGCATAAGACTTCCCATTAGCATGGTAAAAATAAATTCCATGACAACAGCTGCTTTGTGGGTCTGAAAAACAACCCACTTAAACTGCAAGTAGAAGACAAGAGTGTTTCAGGAACAGTAAGTTTAAGAGAAAAAGAATGGAATTGGTAGTTTACCTAACTATGTATTTGAACATTTTGAGAAGAGTTTTATAGTTCTCTTAGAACGTCTGGGTTAATCAATCAGCAACAGGTAAAAAGACAATGCACCCACACCCAGATGAGGTAATTATTATAACCAAGAAAACCAAAAGGTTGTCCTAAAAGGGAAATGTAATCACAGTAAATGATAGGAATCACTTTAATTAACACTTAGACCCATAAAAATGTAATCACTAAATACTACACCAGAAATTGAGACACAAGAGGATTGGGAAGAGTATACAGTGAGAGGAATGGGTAGGAGGACATTGAATAAAAAGGTTATAATCTCATCTTTTATGGTAGGCAGTCAACTGTTTTATAAATTGAAATACCCAGAAATGGCAATAGGCTATAACAGTAATCAGAAATACAATGAAACATGCAAGAAGAAACAGATGAGTGAGTTGCATAGGTGTGCCTCTGGAAAGTAAAAATCATAGATATGAAGGGGTGAGGCAGAAACTGCTGTTCTCAATTACAGTACTATTTTTATAAACAAAACTTATGTATTTAAAAATGGATTAAAAAAAAAACCCTAATCTTCATATATTTCTTGCCTTCTGCCCCATAAAAGTTTCCAAGCCAAAGAAAGGCAGATTCTTTACTTGTTTGGAAATAGAAGAAAGAACAAGCCAGGAAAACTTCATGTAATGTCAGTTGTAATTTGCCTACAGCACTTCAGTTTGGATCATTGCCAGTGTCATATAATGCAAATAAAGAAGTATTGTTTTCTGGTTGCCTGAGTTCTTGTCACCTCCATTTCCCCCCAATCACCTATTTCAGTAAGAAGAGGGTACTGAAGTGAGGCAGGATCTTAGATTTACTAACTGAATGTATTCAGCAGACTAAGTATACTGCTAATTTCATATTCAAAATCCAAATAAGAAATGTACATTTCATATTAATTTTTGGAGGGAAAAGACTGTCTCTATAGAAATGATAAGAAGTTTAAAAGTATCTATATTTTTATATCTCCAAAAAATTTAATTACATTGAATAATAAACAGCTCTCTGAGGTTAATAAAATCATGCATAAATATTTCTACAACTTTTAATAACTGTTGTCTTTTTGTGCAATGTGATTAGGAATAATGTATACTTTTGCTTTTTCTCTTTGCTTGCTTGCTTCCTTCCGCTTCTCTTTTCTTCTCTTTTTAGACCATTTCTCTTAGAGAATAATTTTCTTTATCCTCTCCAGAAATACTAGATTACAGGCATATTGCTTTCAAACAACAAGAGCAAACCTCATCAGTTTAAGAATAGAGAGTGCATCATATAATGAGTTTATGTCTGTATCTCTGTTACCAAATGGATCTAAAGTGACATCTCAGGCCCCTGTTAATGAGATTGTCTTATGTAAGGGAATCTGGTAATGGGATCATAACAAATCCAATTATTTAGAGATAATGTTAACACAAATCAAATTAATTAATGTTCAGTTTGCCCTTGACAAACAAAAAAATTAAAAGAGTTAACCAGAAACACAGGGTGATACTAGTGATGAAATATCATATTTTAGGATCAAAGTCTAGACTTTGTAAATTGGGAAGTTGATAGAACAAAAGTAGCTGTGCTTTTGAAAAAGACATTTCAAAGAAAAATGTTTTCAAGCCCATCAACAACTGATTATCCTTGATCATCCGAAGCTACATTAGGCAGTTCATTTGTACTTCTAGAAATTACAAGTACTATTCTATTTTCTAAAGTGCTCTTCTTCTACATACAAGGTGTTTCTCCTTCAAAAACTACTAAAAAGTCATACCTTATATGCAGCATCCTTAGCTTAAATTTCAGTTGTTCTTTGATAGCCATCACTACGTTTATCTAAATGCACTCTTATAGATGTTGATACATTTGTTTATATAATAACTGTGCTATTGGTAATGGAAATGCACATTATACAGTAAGCATGTGACCTTGTGGGAGAAATATTTAGGTAGAAGTTCTTAGATAATTTTTCACATCATATAGAAATAAGTTGAGATATAGTGTTAAGAGAATATATTGCTATGAATTATATTTCTTTACTAAAGAACTGATTATGATTAATGTGTACATAAAAATGAAAATATATTTAAAACAGACTGAATTGCTTCTGATTCTATGTGTTACATCAGCACACTATATTACATATTTAACTACTATTATATACACCTCTGTCTAATGCAAGCATGAAAGAGAAAAATGAATATTTTGTTCATATGTCATAAAATTGTTATTTTACTAACTCATTCCATCATTTTTTGAGAATTATGCAACAGGTTTCCTCTAAATGGAGAAAGCATAGACATAGAGCATTACACAGACAAAATTCCTATTCTCAAGGAACTCACTTATATTTATTTTGATGGAAAAACAAATAGAACAGGACACTTAAACATAGAAATAGGAAAGCAAACTAATAATTGGACAAGGTATTTTCAGGTAGTGATGAGTGCTATGAAAAAACTATGAGTAATAATGGAGAACGTGTACACTTTGTTGCTAAATTTATCCAAAGAGATTTGTATTAGTTGAAACCTGAATGGGTAACTTGGAACTAAGTATTTTAAAATCTGGAGTCCAGCCATTTCAGGCAAAGGAAATAACAAATGTTATGACCTTGTAACCAAGCCAGATACTTTTCCCTAGAATTCTTTTTCTCCTTCATTTAATTTAAAACAAAAAACAAAAAATTTTTTCCTCTAAGTTTAAGCAGGACACATATCCACATTTCCCAGACTATTACAGCAGACCCTGTGAAATGAGCAACTATGGACTATGAATGGATATAGGTTTAATTCACAGGTCATGACCTGTAAGGATATCGTCCCTAATTTCTTCTTCCTGTGGGTTGAAACTTGTAAGTGATGCTGATAGCTAGTTTAAGTAATGCAAAGACTAATCTCTAGGAAGCTATGAGATCAGCAAGCTGGAAGGACCCTTTGCCTACCCTAATCTGTTACATGGAACAACAGACTGGTTCCAAATAGGGAAAGGAGTACATCAAAGCTGTATATCATCACCCTGCTTATTTAACTTATATGCACAGTACATCATCAGATATGCAGATGACTGCACCCTTATGGCAGAAAGCAAAGAAGAACTAAAGAGCCTCTTGATGAAAGTGAAAGAGGAGAGAGAAAAAGTTGGCTTACAACTCAACATTCAGAAAACTAAGATCATGGCATCTGGTCCCATCACTTCATGGCAAATAGATGGGGAAACAATGGAAACAGTGACAGACTTTATTTTGGGGGGGGCTCCAAAATCACTGCAGATGGTGATTGCAGTCATGAAATTAAAACATGCTTGCTCCTTGGAAGAAAAGTTATGACCAACCTAGACAACATAATATAAAGCAGAGACATTATTTTGCCAACAAAGGTCCATCTAATCAAAGCTACGGTTTTCCAGTAGTCATATACGGATGTGACAGTTGGACTATAAAGAAAGCTGAGCACCGAAGAATTGATGCTTTTGAACTGTGGTGTTGGAGAAGACTTCTGAGAGTCCCTTCGACTGCAAGGAGATCAAACCAGTCCAACCTAAAGGAGATCAGTCCTGAAAATTCATTGGAAGGACTGATGCTGAAGCTGAAACTCCAATACTTTGGGCACCTGATGGGAAGAGCTAACTCATTTGAAAAGCCCCTGATGCTGGGAACGATTAAAGGCAGGAGGAGAAGGGACGACAGAGGATGAGATGGCTGGATGGCATGACCGACTCAATGGACATGAGTTTGAGTAAATTCGAGGAGTTGGCCATGGATAGGGAGGCCTGGGGTGCTGCAGACCATGGGGTCACAAAGAGTCAGTCAGGACAGAGCAACTGAACTGAACTAAATCTGTTACATGAGAGAGAAATTAATTCCTATTTGATGTGAATCATTGAATGTTTTATTTTTTCCATCAGTTTGGCCTGAACTACCCATTACTTCTTCTATGGAGGAATAAGCTTTGGTGTTTATAAGAAAATGCTAGAAAACAAGTAGTCATGAAATAGTAAGCCTGAAGAAAGGTGGCAATAAATTATTTCTGAGAATTAGACTGTGATCAACTTATCAATGGCCTTATCAGTCCTTTCAGTTCAGTTCAGTTCAGTTTAGTCACTCAGTCACTTCCGACTCTTTGCGACCCCATGAATCGCAGCACGCCATGCTTCCCTGTCCATCACCAACTCCTGGAGTTCACCCAGACTCACATCCATAGAGTCAGTGATGCCATCCAGCTATCTCATCCTCTGTCGTCCCCTTTTCCTCCTGCCCCCAATCCCTCCCAGCATCAGAGTCTTCCAATGAGTCAACTCTTCGCATGAGGTGGCCAAAGTACTGGAGTTTCAGCTTTAGCATCATTCCTTCCAAAGAAATCCCAGGGCTGATCTCCTTCAGAATGGACTGGTTGGATCTCCTTACAGTCCAAGGGACTCTCAAAAATCTTCTCCAACACCACAGTTCAAAAGCATCAATTTTTCAGTGCTCAGCTTTCTTCACAGTCCAACTCTCACATCAATACATGACCACAGGAAAAACCATAGCCTTGACTAGACGAAACTTTGTTGTCAAAGTAATGTCTCTGCTTTTCAATATGCTATCTAGGTTGGTCATAACTTTCCTTCCAAGGAGTAAGTGTCTTTTAATTTCATGACTGCAGTGACCATCTGCAGTGATTTTGAAGCCCAGAAAAATAAAGTCTGACACTGTTTCCACTGTTTCCCCATCTATTTCCCATGAAGTGATGGGACCAGATGCCATGATCTTTGTTTTCTGAATGTTGAGCTTTAAGCCAACTTTTTCACTCTCCTCTTTCACTTTCATCAAGAGGCTTTTTAGTTCCTCTTCACCTTCTGCCATAAGAGTGGTGTCATATGCATATCTGAGGTTATTGATATTTCTCCCGGCAATCTTGATTCCAGCTTGTGCTTCTTCCAGCCCAGTGTTTCTCATGATGTACTCTGCATAGAAGTTAAATAAGCAGGGTGACAATATACAGCCTTGACGTACTCCTTTTCCTATTTGGAACCAGTCTGTTGTTGCATGTCCAGTTCTAACTGTTGCTTCCTGACCTGCATACAAATTTCTTCAATTACCTTTAATATGAAAATTTTCAGATGAAAGTAAATTAATTTGGCTTTCTTTTTTAAAAGAGAATTTTGTTGCAAGCAAAATTGATTCCAGTGGATCAAATGCAAACAGAAACACAGTAACAAAACTATTTAAATCATCTAGTTGAGAGACTGAGAAAGGTGGGCTCAATGCAAAGTCTGATAAGCACTTAGTTATATATTTGATATATGTAGTTACTGGTAATAATATCCAAATACTAACTAAACACGTAATCATTAAAGACTGCCTGTGTTTCACTAGCATGTCAAAAACTGGATAAATAATGATGAATGAGACATGATCCCTAAATTTATTGATGACTATAAATAATACATTATAGATATATAAATTGAAATTGGAATAAGTGCTACAAAGAGATACAGGGTAGGATGTTTGTGGGATGAAAATAGAATTCACTTAATTTTAATTATGCCTCAGTAAGGAAATACTCGACCTAATATGTAAAATATAAACAGTGATTACCACAGCAAAGAGTTGTGGAGAACTCTGGGTAGAGGAATGAACGAATGGTGTGCAGTGGGAACAAGCATAACAATACATGACATGTAATGGGAAAGAGCTATATTTAGTAAGGCAAAAACTGTTAAGACATAATATGATAAAACAACATTTTTAGTAATACCCAATAAATTAAATTTAATTAAACAATGTATAAAATATTAAAGAATATGCCTATAGGATATTAGTAAAGCCAGAATGACTTAGAAGTCAGGAAGACAATATTTTGAGCATATATTATTAGCAAATACAGCTTTGCTTTCTCTATAGAATGACAATTACTGCACAAAATTCGAATGCATTATGATGAGCAGATTTACCCTGAAATTTCTCCATTCTCTGATATGTTTCCACATAACTTGTCTATTGGTGGATCTAATTAATGATTCCTTTCAACTAAGATTATGACCTATTTCACTGCTCAGTTCAGTTCAGTCGCTCAGTTGTGTCTGACTCTTTACTGCTAAGTGACATTAAATTATGAAATATCTCCTAACAATTCCTAGGAATGTTTCTCTTCCAAACTTCTAATTTTCCTTTGTACCCTTGGATCTTATCTGCCATTGAAAAAAGGCTGTGCATTCGTTCTGTGTATGGAAGGATTAAAATCACCAAATATATGAGGCCAATTAGCAAGTCTGAATGTCCAATTCACATCTTTAAAGAGTTGGGATCAAACTGGATTTTTCACTAACACCCAAGTTTGTTCTGTATTTGAAAACCCACAACTGAACTTTTTCCCTTGAAAAACATCATACTTTAGTTTGAATTAACATTTGTTTAAAATCAGCTTTATGTTACTACTTAATAGGAGAAAAATTTATTTAGTTTATGTGACTAATTTTTTCATGCCACATCTTTCTTATTGAATAAGAAAGTAGTGTTTGATTTACATGTTGGTGTGATAGTCTTAATTTGGTACAGGCTACTGCCATTAAAACATATCCTTACACATAACTTAAAGTCCAATTCACATCTCACCCCTCTTAGTTACACAGCTCACTGACAGCTGTGATTGCTGGCAATGGATTTAAAAAAAACTTTTTAAAGATTTCTTACTCCATATCACCATTATGGTAAAATAATGAATTTTTTGTTCCTGTTCAGTGTCTATGTCTTATCTGACTCTTTTTTGACCTCGTGGACTATAGCCTACCAGCTCTTCATGGGGTTTTCCAGGCAAGAATATTGGAGTAGGTAGCCATTTACTACTCCAGGGGATCTTCCCCACCTAGAGATCAAACCTGAGTCTCCTGCATTGCAGGTGGATTATTTACCACTGAATCACCAGAGAAGCCCAAAGTAATGAAGACAAATACCTATATTCACAACATGTGTACATTTAAGTTACTATTTAAAAGACATTTTACTGGCTTTACTTGCTCGAAATTGTTCTTTCATATTTTTGTCCATCTCCTGACTATGCCCAGGTATAGTGCCATTGCAAAGTATCTCATGAACTTCCTTCTTACAGCAGATTCACCTGACATTTATAATCATCATGCTCAGTATTGTTTTTCACAAATGTCAGGGCAAAGGTATATATATGTTTACATGTTAATATGTTAGTCTGAGAAAATCAAAGTACTACTTTACAAAAACAAAGCACTGCAAAACTCTAACGTTTATATGTAAAGTATTATACAACTGCTTCTGCCAACTTTTGATTCAAGTCTTTTAATAATCCTCTTATTGTTAATTTATTTTGTTTAATATTTTGGGTGTAAGGGCTGATTAAGTTTGGATGATTTCATTGCTTCACTAGCCAGAAGAAAGAAAGAAAGTGAAGTCGTTCAGTCGTGTACGACTCTTTGCGACTCCATAGACTGTAGCCTACCAGGTTCCTCCATCCATGGGGTTTTCCAGGCAAGAGTACTGGAGTGGGTTGCCATTTCCTTCTCCAGGAGATCTTCCTGACCCAGAGATTGAACCTGGGTCACTAGCCAGTAAATCTCTGTAAACAACACATTAGATTTCATGCTCTAGCAAGTTTTAGCAAGAAAACTGACCTCTATACGAATGAAGCCAGAACAGATAATTTCAGAGTTCTTTCCAACATTGCCATTTGGTTTAACAATATTACTATTTAGTTTAATAATATTGCATGAAAAAATTATATCTTTTTAGGAAAAAAAAATTCTAGTGAAGCTTGTATCACCATCTCCAAACTGAGGCTAAAATACACATATCAATTTCCTCTTTAATAATGTTAAATGATAAAATTTAAAAATATATTTTATTAAAATTTCGTATTAAACTAGTATTTCTTGCAAAACATGATTAGCAGAATACCACCATTTTATATGTAATCTAGAAATATATCAGAGAGTGGAGAAGCTTCAGGATATATCTACTTATCATAATGTATTTAACTAGTGTGATGATGGTTGTTCTATCTAAATTAGGTCACTTTCCTCTGAAAGTTTTCTTATTGAATGTAATTGAAATGATTGAAAGGCCATTCATAAGTTGATTTTAACTTACCTTCAATGTGCTTTCAATGATCAATAGGTACTTTTTTTTTGTAACTATTTTATTTTTTATGCCACACTTATTTTGATGTATCTATTGAAATACACTTTTATCTCTGCTAAATCTAATAATTATAATTTATGGCATGTTTTATATGTTTTATGTTCATTGTTTAGAATTTCATTTTTGCTGGGTTTTTCAAAAATATTCGCTTATGACACATTGGGGGAAATAATCCTTTACCATATATGGTTTTCAGATCAGATCAGATCAGTGCTCAGTCGTGTCCAACTCATGAATTGCAGCACGCCAGGCCTCCCTGTCCATCACCAACTCCCGGAGTTCACTCAGACTCACGTCTATCGAGTCAGCGATGCCATCCAGCCATCTCATCCTCTGTCGTCCCCTTCTCCTCCTGCCCCCAATCCCTCCCAGCATCAGAGTCTTTTCCAATGAGTCAACTCTTCGCATGAGGTGGCCAAAGTACTGGAGTTTCAGCTTTAGCATCATTCCTTCCATAGAACAGCCAGGGCTGATCTCCTTCAGAATGGACTGGCTGATCTCCTTGCAGTCCAAGGGACTCTCAAGAGTCTTCTCCAACACCACAGTTCAAAAGCATCAATTCTTTGGTGCTCAGCTTTCTTCACAGTCCAACTCTCACATCCATACATGACCACAGGAAAAACCATAGCCTTGACTAGACGGACCTTTGTTGGCAAAGTAATGTCTCTGCTTTTGAATATGCTATCTAGGTTGGTCATATATGGTTTTAGGAGCATTAAAATAGTTTATATTCCTACTCTATTTTCTTCCTGTAGTTTATGACTTTCAACACATTTTTGTTTTAAAGTTCATTTGTATTTTTCTTTCCCAGATGTAAAGTTCTTCAAGAAATTATATACAACTGTTTCTGGATCATAGTAGATGCCTTATACATAGTATAAAAATCAGTAAGTAAATAATTATGGTATTTATAACAGCACACTCATTCATATAGTATAAACCCTTCAACAACACAATATTCCTATTCTTAAACTAAGTAATAATAAATATATTCTGATACATGATAATAATAGAACTGACAGGAAAGTCACTGGATCACAGTAACTTATATACATACGTAAAATGATTTTCCAAAATACCAATAATGTTTATCATGTTAACTTCTGGTTACTATGACTTTTGGTGACTTATTTTGTTCCTAGGGCTCTGCTGTATACATATATATTCCTGTTATTCTATAATATACAGGTGATAATTTAGCAATAATTACTCTAGGCTCAGGGCTTCCCAGGTGGCATGAGTGGTTAAGGAACCCCCTGCCAATTTTTCTTCTGGAACGTAAGAGATGCGGTTTCAATCCCTGAGTTGGGAAGATCCCCTGGAGGAGGTCATGGCAACCCACTCCAGTATTCTTGCCTGGAGAATCCCATGTATAGAGGAGCCTGGTGGGCTACAGCCTATACAGTTGCAAAGAGTTGGACACAATTAAGCGACTTAGTATGCAAGTACTCTAAGTTCAATGCAATATAATCACAGTGTCCACTTAAACTTGACATTTATCTTTATGTTACATATATTTAAGTCAGTAATTATTTAAGATATTAGTAAGATACAAGTGTAGATTCCTCAAGTGGTTTGTGTAAGAACCCCAATTAAATAAAACAACAAAAATTATACTTTTTCATTGCTTATTCAACAAATATTTACTAATTACCTATTATATGTCAGGAATGTCAAAAGTATTACATATGTAGCAAAAAGTAAAACAGGCATAAATCTTTGCCTATATATGCCTTATTTTCTAGGTAGAAGAAAGAGTCCAGCACTCACAGTAATTCTTTCCAAAATGATCAGATAAAGGACAAGCAAGTTCATATAACACATTTAGATAATCATCTTGCTGCATATGTTCATTTCACCATTTTAAATATCAGCTTCTTTGGTCTCTAATATACAAAAATAGGGGAGAAGGCAATGGCACCCCACTCTAGTACTCTTGCCTGGAAAATCCCATGGATGGAGGAGCCTGGTAGGCTGCAGTCCATGAGGTCGCTAAGAGTCGGACACGACTGAGCAACTTCACTTTGACTTTTCACTTTCATGCACTGGAGAAGGAAATGGCAACCCACTCCAGTGTTCTTGCCTGGAGAATTCCAGGGACGGGGAAGCCTCATGGGCTGCCATCTGTGAGGTCGCACAGAGTCGGACACGACTGAAGCGACTTAGCAGCAGCAGAAGCTGCAGCAGCAGCATACAAAAATAGCAAACTGTCATTTGAAGTATATCTTTCTTCATAATTACAATTATTCGTCTACCATGCAGGTAAAATTCTCTACAGCACATTTCTCAAAATAGAAAACAGTGCCTTGAGTTTACTTACTATCTCATACATTATACTTATGTAGTATTTAAAGAAAAAAATTCATATGCAATGTCCACAGAAGATAGCAGTATGTATACCTTTTAAAAATTCAAGAAATGGAATTATTATAACCTTAACAAAGGATTATTCAGTGTTATATATTCCAACTAGTTTAAATTATTCATTTCATATCCTAGTACTTTTCCCCCACAGTCAGTCAGTCAGTTCAGTCGCTCAGTCGTGTCCAACTCTTTGCAACCCCATGAATGGCAGCATACCAGGCCTCCCTGTCCATCACCAACTCCCAGAGTTCACTCAAACTCATGTCTATCGAGTTGGTGATGCCATCCAGCCATCTCATCCTCTGTCGTCCCCTTTTCCTCCTGCCCCCAATCCCTCCCAGCATCAGAGTCTTTTCCAATGAGTCAACTCTTCGCATGAGGTGGCCAAAGTACTGGAGTTTCAGCTTTAGCATCATTCCCTCCAAAGAAATCCCAGGGCTAATCTCCTGCTACTTTATTGTTTTAAAGTAGTTAATTTATAAAACTGTCATCAACATAGTGCAAATTAATGATTCCAGCAAAACACATTTGTGATATCTTAGGTATGTGACAGGCAATTAAAAAAAAATTTTATTGATTTGTCTAAAATGTTAAATGACATAATACCCATACAGTAAAGTATTGAATAATTTAAGTAAATCAATGTTTTCTGAATTTTGTAGGAGTACAAACTGTCTTGGGTGCTAAGGTAAATCAATATAATAAAATAAAAATGAAGTGGTTTATAATGATGAATGCATGGGTTGATAATAACCAGAGGTAGAATCTCATTTAGCCATTGTAACAAACTACTTCCAGGCATCTTTTGTGCACTATTCCCATCAGAAAACATGGTATTATATAGTCAATTGATTTTAGCACTTAAATAGCTTTTCATTTGCAAGACACCTAGCCTCAGTATAAACTAAACCTTTCACTGAGTGTCACTAGTTATGGCTTGATTTAGAATGATAATACATATTTACTACCATTAGAGCTATTTTATGTGTTTTATGTGGTTTGTAAATAACACTATGTTTAAGAAGGCATGAGAAATGTTCATTTGTTGTGCTCCTATATATTTGTAGAATTTAGGATTTAGCACTTTAGTGCTTTTACCGATCTCTCTTTACTTTCATTCTCAATGGTAAATCCAATGGAAAATATATTTAATTTCATGTAGCTAGTTCTATATAGGAGAAGGCAATGGCACCCCACTCCAGTATTCTTGCCTGGAAAATCCCATGGACAGAGGAGCCTGATGGGCTGCAGTCCATGGGGTCGCTGAGAGTCAGGCATGACTGAGCGACTTCACTTTGACTTTTCACTTTCATGCACTGGAGAAGGAAATGGCAACCCACTCCAGTGTTCTTGCCTGGAGAATCCCAGGGATGGGTGAGCCTGGTGGGCTGCCGTCTATGGGGTCCCACAGAGTCGGCCACGACTGAAGCGACTTAGCAGCAGCAGCAGCAGTTCTATATATAATTTTTAGTTTCCCACTTTGTTTACAAAATGAAATGTGGTATTATATGTGTATATAGGGACATGTTTTTCCTGTATTATGTCTTTTGCGGTTTACAAGTTTAAGATATAATGAAATCTTTAGAGCTTTACTACAGGAAAAAAATACAAATGTTACATAAACACAAAGTTGTTCAAAATTTAAGAGAATTCAGATTTATCCTGAATTCTTTTCACATGCACCCACAAAGGACAAAAATTAAAACAATGAAAACAGATACAATTAGCACTATTAAAAATTTCAACATCAATGTTGTAGCAATGATGAATGTAGGTAATTGCTAAAAAAAATACTTCACTTCTTATCCTCTTTCTAAAAATACAAAAGAAGATTATCCCAGAGGAAAGGCCAGAGACACTAGAAAATCACATAGTGCTCACGAAACAGGCCAACAGGAAATGAGAGAGTTGGGCCTCCATAAGATAACAGACCATAGATTTTCAAAATGAAAACTTTTGTTGTGGGAAAAATAAAATCTTAGTAATGAGCTGGACTGCAGGGGCAAGAATGATAAGAGGCATTCACTGAACAGCAACGGGATAATTTTCCCAGGGGAAAAGGCAATGTTTATAGAGAGAGAAAACTTTGAAAGAGGAGCTAATATAGAAAAAAAAAAAAAAAAAAGAATATAAAGGTATAGAAGGTATGAAATAGAAGACAGAGGCAAGAACATTGAAAAGGAGGAAAGTGTTAACTCATATTGTTTTTAAGTATACAGAGAAAAGTTACAATGTTGACTAAACTAGACTCTGCTGGAGAGGTAAACGTTTCTGCAGTCTCCTCAAGTGATGACTGCTCTCCATACACCTGAAAAGATCTTGAACCACTGACTCTGGATATAGGATAGATATCTTTCCTGCTCTTCATCAGCTCACTGAAACCATTTCCTCCCAGACTTCCCTAAAAACTTTAAAACTTTTATCGTTACTTTACATTCCCAATTATGAAACTCACTGATGTCACTTCCCAGTACCTGGCTACTTCACCCTTGCATGTGCATGTGTGCTCAGTCATGTCCAACTCTTTGCAACCCAGTGGACTGGGGCCTACCAGGCTACTCTGTCCATGGGATTTCCAAATACTGGAGTGGGTTCCCATTTCCTCCTCCAGGGGATCTTCCCAACCCAGAGATCGAACCAATGTCTCCTGCGTCTCCTGCATTGGTAGGCCGATTCTTTACCACTGAGCCACCTGGGAAGCCCCAATTCACCCTTATTTATTGATTGTTTCAGTTTCTAATTCATTGTCATTCTCCTTACAAGTCACCTGTCTTAACTTACGATTTCACTATGTTTGCAGATAATGCTTCCAACACCCTAACTACTCACATCCTTGAGTCTTCTTCCCCACTGCTCTTTTCTTTACATAAGAAATTAACTACATTATGTCATTTCAAATATCTGCATACCTTTCATGATGTCAGTTTTATGTATCCCATTGTAACCACTGCTGACTGGCACTGGCAATCACATCCTGCAAAATTCAAACTCCAACAACCCCTCGACCCATAGGAACTGCAAATTGTGTTGCATTTCACTGCCTCTCACCCATTTAGTGTTCTCTGGTCCTTTACTAAGCTTAAAATACTATGGTCAGTCAAAATAATGTTTCTTTCACAAAATTTCCTGATTCTCCTTTTTCTCACTGTTTAAACTCACTTTGCACAAGCACCATTTTTGGCTTAAAACCAACTGTTGATGTTTAGTCACTAAGTTGTACCCGACTCTTGTGACTCCATGGACTGTAGTCCACCAGATTCCTTTATTCATGGGATTTCCCAGGCAAGAATACTGGAGTGGGTTGCCATTTCCTTCTTCAGAGGATCTTCCTGACCCAGGAATGGAACCTTTGTTTCCTACATTGGTAGATAACACTGAGCCACCTGGGAAACTCTAAACCCAACTGTCAACCTTTGTTTCTGCATGGATGCATCTGATCAGCCTCCCTATAATGAAGGCACAAACCTTTAGGCTACTCAACAGTCATACTTCTCCAGGTCTTCCATCTTATACTCTTCTAGATGCTTCTTTATATCTTTTCTCTCCGTAAATTTCTAGCTCTCTTCTCTTCTCCCTAATGTCAGGGAATGTCCTGATTTACTCTTTGCTGATGTAACTGCAACATTAGGAAAGATGTTCTACAGACTCCCACAACCACATGTACCCACCTTTCAGGATCTGCACCCCCTGTTCTGCCTCTCCAACTGATATCTTCATAAACTGCCAATGTTATCATGCCATGTCAACCCTCCCTTTATTTTCCAGGCAAAATCATTTTTCTACTTATGTATATGGCTCTAGCAGTTTTCTGTTCTCACTGATTTTACATTTTGTGTTGCTTTCTTCTCAGGAGCATAAGAATATATTGCTTTTCACATACTAAGAAACAAAACAATATGAAATGAACAACACCACAAACTTGCTTAACACCATTTCTCCCAAACAGCCACCACGCATGTTATTTTCTCTCCCCTGCAAAATGTTTTCTCATTTCTATTAAATTCACTCAAATATTGGCTCATTCTCACAGATCCACTAAAATATAAGTACAAAGTTATTCAAAGAGTATTTCACAACATCTTCTTTGAAAAAAATTTATTAGCTGGTAATTACATAGTAAGTAGGTTGAAAGTCTGAAGGAGGAGTACACATGAGGAAGAAGTTTTGACATCAGAATAATCTGTCTCATTCATCATATAAGGCTAGGGTGATAGGGAAGCATTATGTCATACCTTGAAACAAAGAATAATGACATTTGGGTATTTACTTATTTATTGTACATTGTTTCTTAGGGCCTTTGGATAAAATATTGTGGGCACATTATGAAAACAAGCTAAGCAGTAACATGAATTCCTCAATTAATTAAATTATACCCAATTAGGCAGGTACATATGTATATGTGCATACAGAGACATAAAAAATAGTTCTAAATAGTGATCAATAAATTATCACATGAGGTCAATGTATTTCAAATGTGCAACAAATATTTTATATATAAACACATAACCATATCTACAGTGTACACATACACTCCTCTCAGCTGCTACACTGCTCAGTTACTTTGGGGTTTCCAACGACCTAAGCAGTCTTTCAATGTCTAGAGATTTATTAACATAAAGCCATCAATCAGGTCCTAGTATCATTTGAGAATGAAAAACATAGGTCCAAATCATATTTATTTACATATAAAGAACACTCTGCTTTTCACATTGATATAGTCATGGGAACAAGTGTGATATAATCAGTCATTTTAACTTTGCTCTTTATCTCAAATTATTCAGAGAATCTTATGTTTTCTAACTTTGGAACAGAAAATACACTGATTATTTTAATATTAAACATTTTAAAAATGGCAAAAACAAAATAAAAATTAATGAAACAATAACTGTTATTTTTATTCTTATTACAGATGAAAAGAAAGTACAACTTATTAAAATATCTGTGTCTTTCAAAATAGTTTGTGAGTTGGGAAACATCCTAGTAAGTATTCTCATTTTCAAAGCTCTAGTCTTTATTAACATCTGTGTACATTTTTAAGGTTTTTAATGGGGGTGTATTGAGAACACATTTTAAATTTCTCCCCCAAATCCCATCAAAATTACAATTATTATATAAAAAATAGCACACTTCTAATAGCACTGGTTATTAGAATACAGGTATTGGACAGAGATCAAGAAGACAGAAAATATCTATGGTAATTAATAAAATGACTATCATATATACCATTCAGTCTTTTAATTGAAAGGCACATTGAGTTCCCTGACCTCGACAGAGAGCCGTGTTGAAAGTTTCAATGAAAAATACATAATTTGAAAAATAATCTATATGGTAAAAATATAGGTCATCTACAGAGTAATAAAAATCTAAAAAATATCAAACTTGTCATTGACAATATAGCTTGCTAAAATCAGTGTTGACTGGTAAATAAATATTCAAAACTGGCCTAATTTTAGCTTCCTGTGGTCTGAGAGAGATCTTGAAGGACAAACCATAAAAACCAGTACAAAGAAGGTGAAAGTGTTCAACTTTAATCTCTATGTCCAGATGGGTGCTCTGTTTGGGGTAATTTGTGCAGGAAATTGACAAAAAGCATCAAGACTGAAAGCCTACATTTCTTTTTCATTTCTGAAAATGTATTGTTAAAAAGACTATGCCTTAGCCTGCAGAAGCTTGTGACATCTCTATCCCAAAATGCACCAACAAAAATTGAGTTGCAAATATTCTGTAGATCTCACAGAACAGGAAAGACCACTCAGCACAACCAAGGTCAAAAGACAGTAGAGAATTAAGTAACTTCCCCTAGAAAGCAGTACAGGGATGACAAATGGGCTAACTGGGGGAAACTCAGCCAAAAGTCTTCATAATTCTGGCCAAGCAAAATACAATAATACCTATAAGACAGTTGTTTCAGTATCTTTTCCCTTTCTTCAAATTATATGCTACATTGTAATTACCTATTTCTGACAAACCATTTTATATTTGGTGTGTATGGGGGCAGGGTGTGCAAATAACCTGCCTTGGTTCTTTTTTTTTTTTTAAGTTAATATTTTAAAAGTATCTGTGATCAGACTACATGGAACTACAATAGACCCTGAAAGAGGAGACCATGTATCAGCCAGAAATCCTGGGGTAGATGATACAAGGAAAAAGAACTTTGTGGATTCTCTGTGTGAATAAAAAAATGTGCAGGTATTTTTTGAACCATGGCAGAGACCCTAGCAGCCCTATAATCTCTTTTCACAATGTAAGTGTATTTAGCTGGGCAATGATCACCCAGCTAAAGAGTTTTTCCAACTTTCTGCAGAAAGGTGTGGCTTTGTGCCTAGGTTCTGACTATTGCAATGTAAATGTTAAAGATACAATGGGGAAAAGACAGTCTCTCCAAAAAGTGGTTGTAGAAAAACTGGTCAACTATGTGTAAAAGAATGAAATTAGAACACTTTCTAACACCATACACAAAAATAAACTCAAAATGGGTTAAAGACCTAAATGTAAGACCAGAAACTATTAAACTCTTAGAGGAAAACATAGAACACTCTCTGACATAAATCACAGCAAGATCTTTTATGACCCACCTCCTAGATTAATGGAAATAAAAACAAAAATAAACAAATAGGACCTAGTTAAACCTAAAAGTTTTTGCACAATGAAGGAAACTACAAGCAAGGTGAAAGACAACCCTCAGAATGGGAGAAAATGATAGCAAACGAAAAATCTGACAAAAAGTGGGCAGAAGACCTAAACAGACATTTCTCCAAAGAAGACATACAGATGACTAATACATACATGAAAAGATGCTCAACATCACTCATAATTAGAGAAAAGCAAATCAAAACCACAATAAGGTATCATCTCATATTGGTCAGAATGGCCATCATCAAAAAGTCTGCAAACAATAAATGCTGGAGAGTGTGTGGAGAAAAGGGAACCCTTTTACACTGTTGATGGGAATGCACACTGATACAATCACTATGTTGATTTCTTCAAAAACTAGGAATAAAGCTACTATACGACCCAGAAACCCCACTATTGGGCATATACCCTGAGGAAAATAGAGTTGAAAAAGATACATGTACACAGTGTTCACTGAAGCACTATTACAATAGCTAGGACATGGAAGCAACCTAGATGCCCATCGGTAGATGAATGGATATGGAAGTTGTGCTACCTATACACGATGGAATATTACTCATCCATAAAAACAAATACATTTGAGCCAGTTCTAATGATGGATGGACCTAGAGCCTATTATAGAGAGTGAAGCAAGTCAGGAAGAGAAATACAAATCTTTATACGAATGCATATATATTGAATCTAGAAAGATGATACTGATGATCCTACATGCAGAGCAGCAAAGGAAACACAGACATAAAGAACAGATTCTTAGACTCAGTGGGAGGAGGACAGATTGGGATGATTTGAGAGAATGGCACTGAAACATAATCATTAATATATGTAAAATAGATATCCAATGGGAGTTTGATGTATGACACAGGGAACCCAAAGCCGGTGCTCTGTGATGACTTGGAAGGATAGGGTGGGGAAGGAGTTGGGTGGAGGGTGTTGTGGTTTAGGAGGAAGAGGACACATGTATATGCCTATGGTCATTTCATGTTCATGTATGGCAAAAACCATCACAATACTGTAAGTATACTCCAATTAAATAAATAAATAAAATTTTAAAAAGGAGTCCTCTGGGATGTTCCCTTAACAGAAAGAGACCCTTCCCCTACTTTACTGCCTTTCCCATTTCCTCCTTCCTTGTACATAGTGATGTAATAGACAAAATTGAGATGGAAATATTGGACGATGACAATAAAGTCAAGTGTTGAAGATGGCAGAGAAATCACACAACAACCTGAAAATTATGGAGTTTTTTAACAAGTCAAAGACCACCACTTATGCAAGAAGTAAATTTTTTTTTATTTAATTAATTTATTTAACTGGAGGCTAAATTCAGTTCAGTTCAGTTGCTCAGTCATATCCGACTCTTTGCGACCCCATGAATTGCAGCACGTCAGGCCTCCCTGACCATCACCAACTCCCAGAGTTCACCCAATCGTACGTCCATCAAGTTGGTGATGCCATCCAGCCATCTCATCCTCTGTCATCCACTTTTCTTCATGCCCCCAATCCCTCCCAGCATCAGACTCTTTTCCAATGAGTCAACTCTTCACATGAGGTGGCCAAAGTACTGGAATTGCAGCTTCAGCATCAGTCCTTCCAAAGAACATCTAGGACTGATCTCCTTTAGAATGGACTGGTTGGATCTCCTTGCAGTCCAAGGGACTCTCAAGAGTCTTCTCCAATGCCACAGTTCAAAAGCCATCAATTCTTTGGTCCTCAGCTCTCTTCACAGTCCAACTCTCACATCCATACATGACCACAGGAAAAACCATAGCCTTGACTAGATGGACCTTTGTTGTCAAAGTAATGTCTCTGCTTTTCAATATGCTATCTAGGTTGATCATAAGTTTTCTTCCAAGGAGTAAGTGTCTTTTAATTTCATGGCTGCAATCACCATCTGCAGTGATTTTGGAGCCCCCCAAAATAAAGTCTGACACTGTTTCCACAGTTTCCCCATCTATTTCCCATGAAGTGATGGGACTGGATGCCATGATCTTCGTTTTCTGAATGTTGAGTTTTAAGCCAACTTTTTCACTCTCCTCTTTCACTTTCAGCAAGAGGCTTTTTAGTTCCTCTTCACTTTCTGCCATAAGGGTGGTGTCATCTGCATATCCGAGGTTATTGATATTTCTCCTGGCAATCTTGATTCCAGCTTGTGCTTCTTCCAGCCCAGTGTTTCTCATGATGTACTCCGCATATTTTTAAGAACAGAACTCCATTTATAAAGAAGGGGTCTAAAATTAGGACTGTTCTCCCAGGGTTGGTTTGATCATAAATTGAGATCATTTATCTCCTATACTTAGTACTTAGCCTTAGTACTTAGTACTAAGCTTTAGCCTTAGTACTTAGTACAGTGCCTAGCACAAAATAAGCCATAATCGTCAGCTCCTACTAAGTAGTATTCAATGCTTTTCAATATATATAATTGATCATTAGATAAAGCAATGTATTAATAGACTTATAGTACCAATGTTAGAAGATTTAGTGATACTAGAGCAAAAATAAGTCAGAGAGTAAAAAAAGTATAGCAATGCTACTTTCCTTACATTTGAGAATAAGGAACTGATGAATATGGTCAGATATGCAGATGACACCACCCTTATGGCAGAAAGTGAAGAAGAACTAAAAAGCCTCTTGATGAAAGTGAAAGAGGAGAGTGAAAAAGTTGGCTTAAAGCTCAACATTCAGAAAATGAAGATCATGGCATCTGGTCCCATCACTTCATGGCAAATAGATGGGGAAACAGTGGCTGATTTTAATTTTCTGGGCTCCTAAATCACCGTAGATGGTGACTGCAGCCATGAAATTAAAAGACTCCTTGGAAGGAAAGTTATGACGAACCTAGACAGCATATTAAAAAGCAGAGACGTTACTTTGTCAACAAAGGTCCGTCTAGTTAAGGCTATGGTTTATCCAGTAGTCATGTATGGATGTGAGAGTTGGACTATAAAGAAAGCTGAGTGCCAAAGAATTGGTGCTTTTGAACTGTGGTGTTGGAGAAGATTCTTGAGAGTCCTTTGGACTGCAAGGAGATCCAACCAGTCCATCCTAAAGATCAGTCCTAGGTGTTCATTGGAGGGACTGATTTTGAAGCTGAAACTCCAAATCTTTGGCCACCTGATGCGAAGAGCTGACTCATTTGAAAAGACCCTGATTCTGGGAAAGATTGAGGGCAGGAGGAGAAGGGGACAACAGAGGATGAGATGGTTGGATGGCATCACTGACTCAATGGACATGGGTTTAGGTGAACTCCAGGAGTTGTTGATGGACAGGGACGCCTGGCGTGCTGTGGTTCATGGGGTCGCAAAGAGTAGGACACGACTAAGCGACTGAACTGAACTGAATATGGTCAATAAATATATCTAAATTGAATGGATCAAAACACAGAGTTACATCCTATCTTAAATTATAACGGTTAACAGAGAATAACCATGAATTGCATAAATTAATAAAATTTGGGAACGGAAGCAGAAGATAAAAGAAGTCAGTTAATTGGGTATGTGATTCATATCTTTCAGTTTCCTCATATGACTAATAATAACATGATGCGACCATTCTGCACAGTTCTGAATTTATACATATTAATTTAATGAATCCTCATACTTATAAATGATATACCATTATTGTTCTATTTTAAAATTACAGAATGTAAGCAAATAAATTCAGGAATTTTTCTGAAGACCCTAGACTGTCTGCAGAGGCTGTATCCCTGTTTACTGCCTGTAAGAACAGCCAGCAGGATATGAAATCTCAAACTGCTGCACTGCATTTTAATTGTATTCATTAGAATTAGGCTAGTAATAATCAAATTAAATAAAACCAGATATTTTAAGGAGTGGTGAGTTCTAGAAAACAGGCTGCCACTTGGCAGTTATGAAGGAAGTGTGTCACAAGCTACATAATTCATTTTTGGATGGCTAAATTTTCTCTTTTATCAAGTGAACATATTACTTCTTTCAAAACAAAACAGGAGTTAAACTCCAATAGTTTTGCATTATGGAAGCTGCGAAAGTTTATTTCTTGACACACTGATTTTTATAATTATACTGTATTACCAGTCATATTTTTAACAATTTTTGAGCTTCCTGTTCTACCTTTCATATGCATAACAAATATTTATATGTGACAAATTTTCATTTAATTTTATACCTGTTCATATTAAACTATGATCAACTTACAATTTTGTAAACATTACAAACTTAGAAATGGTAGTTCAGTCTTTGCTTTACAGTAGACCTATTGTTCATATTCTAATGAAAAAATATATAATTTTTTAATCAGGGAGGGGTTTATTTTAGTCAAAGACTGATCCTTATAGGTTGGTCTCTCAAAAAAGAGCTTGGTCTCTCACAAAGCTCCTTGAAAAATGACCAAGGCCAAGATTAATAAGAACAATTTAATCCCAACCAACTACTGGTCACATCAGGGGTGAGGTGTTGCGACCCCAACCAGGAAAGTTGAGCATCCAAACCCTGCAACCAGTTCCCTGCCCGAGCCGCACAGGTGAAACTGCTATGCTGGAAACCAGGCCCGAGCTCAGCGTCACGTCAACCCTAAGGTCTGGGCCGGCTCTGCAGGCCACGTGGCGATGGCCCCACATGTGGTACAATCAGGGAAAGGACTAGAACACCCTCCTGCTCTGATGTCCCAAGACAGAACACAGAAGCACAGCTCAAGTCCACTCCCGGTCCCGCCCCCTCCTGCCTCACTCCCAGGAATCCGCCCGAGGATGTCGGGGTCCTGAGACCACTGCCCGGCCACTCACGGCCCAGGTCCTCGGCGGGAGGAAGCCGAGGGCCAGCGGATGGTTGGGCGATATCGGCCTGATACCTGGAAACCACCTTCGAGGGCTGGGCTGCACCGCCAGGACCGCAGGGCAGGATGCCTGGCCTCAAGCCTCCCTGAGGAGCCGAGAGACCTGAGGCCAGGGGCTCACTCCCCGTGCCCAGGGCCCTGCCACCTGGACTGGCCGAGCTTTGGTGAACCCAAAGGTTCACCTGTTCGGAGGTGACGAGAGGCTGGCCCTCAGAAGCGCCCCTTAACCCACCCCAGGGCAGCTGGGGGGTCGGACTGCGCAGGACTCACCTGAGAGGCGATGCTCCAGGGCGGAGGAGGCGACACTCCTGTTTAGAGCTGACACTCCTGGATGAAGGTCACTCTCCTGTTTGGAGATGACACTCTTGGGCGGAGGAGACGCTCCTTTGTGGACATGACAGTCCTGGGTGGAGGTGATGCTCCTGAGCACGAAGTCTTGGGAGCACACTGTCCCCCCACCTCCGGCGGTGAGCCGACCTCACCTGCCTCAGACAGAAATGAGGATGCGAATGAGGAAAGCTTCACCGGTTCAGGTGAGTTCAGGGATATCCTGGGCCCTGTGGGGCGTCCCCGTTTAAGGAGCCATCTCCCTGAGGGAATGGTCCGTGTACCTCAGGCTGGACTCGCTGCAGAAGAGCGACCCTCAGAGACAGGTGCGGCCCGGAGACCCGCCCTGCGCTCAGTGCGCACGCGCCGCCTGGCGGGAGGCCGGGGTGTGCTGGTGAGCAGGGGCCGATGGGAGACTGGCGTCCATGTTCTGCCTAAGAACAGGTGCGATGAGCTCATGTGGAGCACCTGGACGTGGGGAAGTCACGGACTACTTTGAGCGGATAGTCTACTTGGCGATAGAGGAGGCTCAGAGAGAGAAGGGACTTAACAAAGTCGATATCTGAAAGTTCAGAAAGAAAAAGACCCGCTACTGCAGGACTGGACTCCAGGGAAAACTCTTTCTCTGATCTCTGCAGGTGGTCTGAGAAACAGGAGGCCGGGATGGGCGCCTCTGCCCTCCAGTGATCCTCTGCAGAGCACTGAAGGAAACGGACTGAGCAGAATCCGTAATGACATCTTTTCCAACTTGGAGAAGCCCTGACGTTTAAGCCTCTGCCCAGTCCTCCATCCTGTCTGACTCTCTGTTAGAAGCTTCTACTGGTTTTTAAACTATAAAGCTTTAAAAAGAAAACTAAATTTTCCCCAAATGCAAGGCCACCTAGGAATCTGCACATCCACCCACTATTCTTTTGTCCATGAGGTTTGCAACTAAATGCTGCTCCAGCAGGTCTGGTTGTCCACATCATCCAGTCGTCTACTCTTGGGAATAATTATATATTTACACATGGAGGGGGGAAAAAATCAGAGGAGAAAACGTGATTTGTAAAGAGAAATGAAAAGTAGGTGTCAATTTGTTTGCAAAGTGGAATTCATCAAGGGTAAAGCTCTTTTGGACCTGGGTCCTGAGATTCCTTAATCAGTAGAAATTAGTAAAAGGCCAACGAATTCAAGCAGGACTTTACTGGGACTCGCATTTCAGCATGAGAGGCAGAACAAGAAACAGGTGCTCATGCTCACTCTGTGAGGAAGGCAGGCTGGTGCCTTAAATAGGGTGAGGGTAGGGGTGGACTCGGAGAAGGACATGGCAACCCACTCCAGTGTTCTTGCCTGGAGAATCCCGGAGATGGGGGAGCCTGCTGGGCTGCCGTCTATGGGGTCGCACAGAGTTGGACACGACTGAAGCGACTTAGCAGCAGCAGCAAGGTGTGGGCTGGTGGGTCGGGAGGAAGGAGGGGCTTAGGTGGTCTGCCCACCCCTTCCAGGGTGCTGTGCGTGGTGTTCATGCCAAGTACCTGCTTTTACTCTTGGCACCTAGAAGCAGCAGTTGGGTTTTGGCCTTTTTGTATTTAATTGTTTATAATTTGTCCCAGCTGCACTTGCATGCAGTTAATTTTAGCTCCGTAGTTTCTTTGTATTCTGCTGCTTGAGGAGACCTTTGTCCAAGTGCAGGTATGACAATGAAGGGTCCAAGTCCTAGCCCATATTAAACATAGCTCCATCAGCCTGTCTGTCTATGGGGCTTCCCTGGTGGTACAGATGGTAAAGGATCTGCCTGCAATGCAGAAGACCTGGGTTCAATCCCTTGGTCAGGAAGATCCCCTGGAGAAGGAAATGGCCATCCACTCTGGATTCTTGCCTGAAAATACCATGGACAGAGGAACTGGGCAGGCTACAGGGGTCGCAAAGAGTCAGACAAGACCTAGCCCACGTGAAGGGTACTCCATCAGCCTGGCTATCTATAGATACTGAATATAGCTCAGGACTATAGGAGAACCCAGAATTGATCACTTTGAAACCAGAAAGGGCACAGACATTAATAGAAGCAAAATGATATAATAATTCATGAATTATTACCTATATTAGTCACTGATGTAAATTCATATAAACATTGTATATTGATAGCAAGTGGGTGGTACTCAAACTGCACAGATGAGGTAGTGGCAAAGAATATCCCTGCCAATGCAGGCTATACAAGTGCCACAGGTTAAATTGCTGAGTCAGGAAGATCCCCTGGAAAAGGAACTGGCAACCCACTCCAGTATTCTTCTCTGAAGAATTCCATGGACAGAGGAGCCCAGTCCATGGGGTCGCAGAGTCAGACATGAATGAACATGTAAGGATACATGACAATAATATAAATTATATTTTAGGTGAAATAGTAGTTTGCTAATATCTCAAACTGGGAGACCTGTGATTGTTTTGAAAGTGAAAGTCTCTCAGTTGTGTCTGACTCTTTGTGACCCCATGGACTATACAGTCCATGGAATTCTCCAGGCAGAATACTGGAGTGGGCATCCTTTCCCTTCTCCAGGGAATCTTCCCAACCCAGGGATCGAACCCAGGTCTTCTGCATTGTAGGCAGATTCTTTACCAGCTAAGTCACAAGGAAAGCCCCAAAATACCAGAGTGAGTAGCCTATCACTTCTCCAGTGGATCTTCCCAACCTCGGAACCAAACCAGGGTCTCCTGCATTGTAGGTGGATTCTTTACCAACTGAGCTATCAGGGAAGCCATGATTGATTTAAACGTCTATTTTTCTGAGATTTGCCTTCCTATGTTTTAGTTTGAATTAAATTTCTTTCTTTAGAAATAGAAGTGTAACATCTGCTTAATTCATCTAAATACTGCTCAGATAGCATTGGCCATCTCTAATGTTAATTTTTAAGAGGAAATAGTTTATCATTCTTCTGTTCAAGTTGTTTTCGTTCTGTATATATGACAATATATTGATCAATATCATTATCCTTTCATGGAAATTTTAATAAACTTTAGATAAATGAGTAGCTTCAAAAACGTTTTAATCCCCCATTTATTCCCTTTAAGACTGTGTATAATTTTGTAACTGGCACTTGACAAGGCAATGAGTCTTCCTTCCAGCCTGCTGTTAAAATATTACTTTTGCATGAAATTCCCATTGAAATGATATGTCAAGAAATATGTTTCTAAATTCCTTTTTTTGTGATGGAAAAATTGCATAGTTTCAAAATATTTAGCTACACAGAAGATGAGAAATTAATTTTTAAAGAATCTACATTATATTGAGAAATCAGAATATCAATGTGGTACAGGATGCTTGCAAGTTTTTATTATAATTGTAGTAAAATCAGATTATATACTATAAGAGCTGTGTGAGTGTGTCTGTTGGGTTTTTTTTTTTTTTTTCATTGTTGCTTCTCAGACATGCTTTTGGCAAACAAAAAATGCTGTTATGCATGATTCTTATTGACTTGGTTGTCTCCTGGATGTTTTGTGGTGAAGACATTGCTATAGCAGGAGTGATAAGTTGAGAATCTCCTAATTATAACAGAACTGGTTTTAATAAGAAAGAAATTAAATAACCTGAACTAGCTTGGGAGTAGAAAAATGATATCTAACTTTTTTCAGGGGACAGAAAAGAAGCTAATTTTCTTGTATGAAAGGACATTAGTTGATTCATTCTGCCTCTGTCTGCATGTAGGTAATTTGTGTATGATCCATTGGTTCTAAAGATCCCAACAAACTTGACAAGGTAACTAGTGAGAGGGTAACAGGCAGGAAGGCCAGGGTTCTCCAGATGGAGGAAATAGCCTGCAGGTGTCAAACATTTTTATCTCTTTTAATCGACAGGAGGAAACAAACTAGCGATATTTTTTTCCTTCTCTATACAAATTTAAAGGGAGGTTTCTCTTAAAATACTGTGTTGCCATAATGACACCTGGTTTCGCCTGAAGTTAGCTATTCTTGAGCCTAGAGATAACCAATGCCTTTTTCTTATGGAAATGTTTGTCTTAAGCTAAGCTAACGTACTATGCCTTTACCCCAAACTCTGTCTCCAAGTTGGTTCCGCCTCTTGGCCCAGAACCTACTTGACAAACCATTATGGATATTGTTCTCCTAATCTATGTAAATGAAACTATTTGTATGGTGATCTGTCCTTCTTCAAGATTCAAGTTAATCATTTTATGGCCCAGGATAAACCATTTGGCGCCAAGACTATCCCAAAATGCATCTTATGGGTGAGGGGCCTGGTGCCATTCTGAGTATTTAAGACATTCCTTTCTTTCATTAACAGACTGCTAGTGACTATATAACATCCAGCTGAAGACTAGCAGGCGGGTATTCTTTCTACCCCCTTCTGATGCCTATGTCAGAAGCTTTCTCTATCTCCTTTATACTTTAATAAAACTTTATTACACAAAAGCTCTGAGCGATCAAGCCTCGTCTCTGGCCCCAGATTGAATTCTTCTCCTCCGGGGGCCAAGAATCCCAGTGTATTCACGTGATTCAACAACAACCTTTCACTAGGAGGGTGCTGGAACAAAAAAGGAAGGAAGTAGAGTAATTGAATGCAATGCTCTTCATGGTGGTCTGAGGATCACCTGAATCATTCCTATCCATGCTTGCATGTTAAGTCTCTTCAGTCATGCCTGACTTTTTGCAACCCTATGGACTGTAGCCTGCCAGGCTCCTCTGTCTATCAGATTCTCAAGGGAAGAATACTAGAGTGGGTTTCCATTTTTTCCTCCAGGGGATCTTCCTGACCCAGATATCAAACCCGCATCTCTTATGCCTCCTGCACCAGCAGGCAGGTTCTTTACCATCTGGGAAGCCTGTTCCTACCCAAGACCCTTTATTAAAAATGCAAAATCTTGTCCTCAACCCAGAGCTACAGAATGAGTAATTTTCTAGGTTAGGATCCATCAAATATTCACTCCTTGATTCTAGTGCATTCTATTCTTCTTTGAGATTTGATGATGAGGTCCTTCCTTATCCAAAGGGTGCTTCTTAGATTCATACAATAATTACATCAATGACTTTACATAATATGACCATACTTTAATCTTGTAATATAATTATATGGAGAAAAAACATTGCTGGTTCTCTTGGTTCAAGAAAAAGCAATACTAACAGCTATGAAATCTTATTTTGGATGTCAGGCACTACCTAATGAGTTTATCTGTATGATCTAAATTAACCTTCAAAACTACTGTGATCAACTCCCTATTTCTCAAATGAGGAAAGTGAGGTACCTGAATAGTAAGAAACTTGCTCAAGGTTATAAAAAAAAAAGCAGGTGTGAGAGCTATGCTTTAAATGGAGGCACTCATTCTCTAGACTGTAACCCTAAGTACCACACTTTGGTGTAAAATGAGGGTTAGTCATTCAGTGGTGTCCGACTCTTTGCAACCACATGGACTGTAGCTTGCCGGCTCCTCTGTCCATGGAATTCTCCAGGCTAGAATACTGGAGTGGGCTGCTATTCCCTTCTCCAGGGTATCTTCCCTACCCAGGGATAAAATCCAGGTCTCCAGCATTTGCAGGTACATTATTTTCCATCTGAGCCACCAGGGAAGCCCACAGTATGATATATGAAAAAATAAGTATAGTACTTATGCTGCTACGTCACTTCAGTGACCCCATAGACAGCAGCCCACCAGGCTCCCCTGTCCCTGGGATTCTCCAGGCAAGAACACTGGAGTGGGTTGCCATTTCCTTCTCCAATGCATGAAAGTGAAAAGTGAAAGTGAAGTTGCTCAGTCGTATCTGACTCGTAGTGACCCCATTGACTGCAGCCTACCAGGCTCCTCCATCCATGGGATTTTCCAGGCAGGAGTACTGAAGTGGGGTGCCATTGCCTTCTCCAATAGTACTTATACTGGGGATCTAAGGATGCAGTTTATAGATGTAAAGGCAAGCCTAGTTTGTCTGCGACTTCAAGAGGCTCACCTCCCTTGGAGCCCATCCACAGACCAAGTTCACTGATTGAAGCTTATACATGGGTGTCCATAGGAGCAAAGTACCTATTTTGGTATAGGCTTTATTACACATAAAAGTTTCCTTGCTTTTTTCTTTCTGAATTTCGGATTTGGAGTTATATTTACCTATTGGAATGAATAGGACCTCTTGAAGTTGCAGGCAAACTAGGCTTGCCTTTGCATATGTACACTTCTCTGAGGAGAAGAACCATAACTTGCATTTGAGACTCGGAGGGTTTTGTGACCAGATAAATCCTATAAACTGCATTCTTAGACCCTCAGTATAAGTACTATATTTATTTTTTCATATACCATAGTTTGGGCTTCCCCAGTGGCTCAGATGGTAAAGGATGTGCCTGCAATGCTGGAGACTTGGGTTTGATCCCTGGGTCTGGAAGAACCCCTGGAGGGGGAAAAGGCAACCCACTCCAGTATTCTAGCCTGGAGAATTCCATGGACAGAGGAGCCTGTTGGGCTACAGTCCATGGGGTCACAAAGAGTCAGACACAACTAAGTGACTAACTCTCACTTTCATTCATTCCAAACTGATACAATAACATAGTTCAGAGAATTTATAAAATTCCTAATAATATTCTCTCTATGGAGTGGAAAGAGTCAACTAGATGTAAAACAGAGACAAGGGAATTTTTCTTTTCTAAAGTCAGCAAACTGAAGGAAGTCTAGACCCACCCCCTCGCTCAGGCCTGTCTAAGCTCTGCCGCTCTTGCCTTCCCTCTCCATCACTCTCACTGGCATGGCCACTGTCTTCGCTCAGCTCTCCATTTCTTCCTGCCTGGACACTTGCCCAGACATCAGCTCTTTTCTTTGGCAACAAACCCTCCTACTCATAGTTCCACTAGCTTCCTGGTGAGCTTTTTAAAATGATCAAAGCCCACTCCTGCTTCTGGTTTTTGGAAAGGACTTGCCTTCAGTTCTTTGAGTAGAAAACACACCAGCGCCAGGCCAGCTCTGCTGCTCGGTGACTGTGTGGCCTCGGACAAGTTCCCTAACCTCTCTGGGTATGGGTCTACTCAGATTCAGACAGGGTGTAATTACAATACTTTCCCTTTACAGTTGTCAAGAGGGTTAAACAGTATTTTAAAGTGCTCAAAGCAGTGCCTAGTGTCTAGAAAGCACGTGATCATGTTAGCTCCTTCATAGAGCACATGCAGTCCAGAAATAAATGGTCATACAGGACAAGGAACCGAGAGTACCGGAACCGAATAGGCTGCTGAAGCATTGAGAAACACAATATTTACAAAAATAATCTGAGAAAAACATGCCAACATATTTTATAAATCCACTAAGGGACTCTATAGAAAAATAGGGTTATCCATATACTTGAAACTAAACTCAGCATTAGAAAGACCACTTCTGATCCCTGGGGAAAAAGCGGAGTAATGCTATTTGTTTCTGCATTAATCTCAGAATAAATACAATATCAAGGGCATATTTGCTAAAAACAAAAACAAACAAAAATTTTAAGAAACTATTTAATAACTTAGAACATATATTTACATGTATTGAGCACGGGATTCTCCAGGCAAGAATATTGGAGTGCGTTGTCATACCCTCCTCAGGGTCTTCCCAATCCAAGGATCAAACCCACACCTCTAAAGTCTCCGGCATTGGCAGATGGTTCTTTATCACTAGTGCCGCCTGGAAAGCCATATTGACCAGAGTTCACTTTTTTAAATATGTGATATTTAAAGCAGTGGAACATAGGGAACATCCTGACAATAATGATAATTGTTAATATTATGTAGATAAAACAAATTTTGATGTTTCTGCAAGTTCCAAAACAACTTTAATTCAGTGCTTTGAAAGTCAACAGATATGATATTGTTAAAATTTAAACTTCCAATATCCAAGTTCCTTAAAAACTATGACTTTCCTTCTGCACATGGAGTTTACTTCAGGCAAGAACTTTCAGTGATGGAAGGTAGGTAACATGTTTCTCTGCTGTTTTGGGGTGTCCCTCTTCTACCTCTCCATTCTTAGTAACATGTTTTTTCATCTTTTTTTCTTTTGAAAAAAATGAAAAGAGAAGAGTTAAACAGAGCAATTTTTACACTGACTTTGTGTTCTCTGAGCTGGGAACATCTGATTGCAGTGTACCATAATGAGGGCCTTTTTCATTCTCAGTGTAAATGAGAAATTTTTTAGAGATGTAAAATTGATTTTTAGAAATGTCTTGAAAATTTGCATCTTGGTCTGGACTTTTTTACCTGCTATATCTCTGCTTCAGTGAAAGCTTCAATATTTAAACCATATGACATCCTGGTTATTTTTCACCTCTTCTGCCTTATCAATATCAGCTTAATCTTATTTTGAATTTTATCCATGTTCTAAATTTCCTAATTTTTTTTTAAGTTGTGACACATGAGCTCTTAGTTGCAGAATGTGGGATTTAGTCCCCGATCAGGAATCAAACCTGGGTCCCTTGCACTGGGAACATAGAGTGTTAGCCACTGGACCACCAAAGAAGTCCAAAATGTCCTAAATTTTATAAGCACTTATTTTTAAAGAAAATAGAAGCATGACTGTTTTCCTTATGTAGACATATGTAGGCAATAGTGAATGGCATAATCATCTCTTTGCCCACTACCTCTCAACTGAGAACAAAGGTCTAATTTTTTTTTAATCTAATTTCCAAAGGGGAGATATTACTTGGTCTTACAGATCAAATTTATTTATTTGGGCAATATATTCAAGGGAAGAATATAGAAAAAGATGAACATCTAATATAGACATGTTTTATAAATTAATTACTAATTAATATACTTATTTTGCATATTCTGGAAATAAGTCACATATGTATCTGCCTTCTCCCATTTATTTGGACCAATGTATCTTTGCTGTCAAGATTTCCTGGTGGTAGCATGAATGTATTGGGTAGGGCTGCTCTTGCAGTATGATACATTCTTAGACTCACATTTCAAAATCCCAGGGATTTCACAGAGAACAGAAGCCTGGAGACTGTATTCGTTTAAAACTTTTCAGTTCTTACTATTTAAGAAATGTAACCCATACCATTTGACTGTTTCTTAAAATCTCTGCTTGAATCACAATCTAGAAAAAAATGTCTGCTCGAATCACAATCGAAAAAAGTAAGTGTAACTTAGCTTTTCTCTGCATTCTTGTTGCATATGCCTTTTAGATCTGACTCAGTTGTATGACTGATGACAGCAGAATCTAGGTAATATTGGATTTTATGATTATGCATTCATTTGGGAGTAGAAGTAGCAATAATGATGCGTTATGTGCCTTATGCCAGCAGTTTCAATAACATAATATATGCAAATATTTCCATAACTATTTTAAATATATTTTTAGGTTATTCAGTATGTATGCTTTAATTCAACTACCATCCCCTTCCAAGTATCATTTCTAGGTTTCTTCCCTGGGAATAACATGTTTTTAAAGAAAAATATAAATATCATAAAAAGAGAGATCTCTTTAAGGATGTCAAAATAGAATATCTTATACTGTGCTAATTTCTATATTTTAATACTATTCGCTCTTATATTTCCCTTTAATTGATTTCAGAAAATGGTTAGACTTTAATATATAAATATAAAGCAAAATCTAATAAGCAAAGTTTTGTATGTATCATTTTACATATACCATCAAAAAGGAAAAATCTTGTCAATTAGATTTTGACATACTAGCCTTTTTAAGACAACTTAATTCACAAGCGTTAGTTATGTGAAAGCATGCAATTGATAAATTGATAGAATATTGTATTTTTTAACAGCTATTAACTAAAGATATTTCCCAGATCATTTTCATGAGTTTTCATATTGAAAAAGTTAGCTTTTCTCAATAATATAAAATCTAGTTAAAAACCTTGGGAAATAAACACACATATAGCCTATTAAGTCATTAAATTTTTAATTGTATGCTGTTCAGAAATAATGCTACTCAAAAGTTAGATATGATATGATATTTTATAAGTTATTAAACTCCCATTCTTTAGTAAATGTTTCAAACGAGAGAATGTTACAGAAAGTCACTATCATAAATTAAGTTAAACAGTAATTGAGTTTATATCAACCATGCTCTGTTAAGGCATCAATAACATTTGGCCTGAATATAGAAAGATGAACTGCTAAATATCTCCTCAGCTTCTCTAATTCAGAAGGACATGTCTGGTCTCACCTCTTAACACTTCTTTTTCTTCTTCCACTGATAGTGAAAATTTTAAGGACATTTAGAGTAAGGAGTCACAATTTTTTTTTTAATGAAGAGAAACTTTTTTTATTGAAATGTAGTTGATGTACAATGCTGTTAACTACTACTATACATCATAGTGATTCAGTTATTCATATATATATATATATATATATATATATATATTTCACTCTTTTTTAATATTATTTTCCATTATGGTTTATCATAGAATAAATCATTCCTGTCTCATTTGCCATAAGAATTTGTTCTGTTGCCTCTCATGTGTTTGTGTAGCTAAGTCACTTCAGGCCTGTCCGACTCTTTGTGACCCTATGAACTGTAGACTGTTAGGCTCCTCTGTTCATGGGATTACCTCTGATGGTTGCTCTGAATACATACAATCTAACAGTGACATAGAAGATCTAGACTATGGAAAAGACTATTAGTAAGGATTTCCAAGTTTAATGATATCTTTTCTTTTTCTCCTTCTAGAAAATTAAAACAGTAAAACTTGGACCTTCCTCGGGACATGCTTGAAAAACAAAGGAAATTTACACTCATCTATATCAATTTGAGAATCTTCAATGCTACAATCAAATATTCTAAGTAGGAAAATATTATAAAGTCATTTCAAGAAAATCACTGCTAGAGAAGGTAAACAAAACAGCCTATCCTCAAGAGCTTACATTGTAGTGAATTGCAAAAAAAAGAAATACAAAATCAATTAACAATAAAAATATAATATGCCAGGTGATGATAAATTCCATGTGGAAGGATAAATAGGTAAATAAGATGGAAAGAAACAGCAACACCAAAAACAATTTAGAAATTGCTTCTCAAAAAATGCAATGTTATACAATGAGGAGTATTTTTATCTATGAATCTGGCAAAACAGTGTAAAGTATTGAATACATGCCATTGCTAAAAAGAATGAGGAAAACATAAATTGACATGCAAATACATCAAATGTACTTTAAGTAAAAATAGAAAAACATGTAAATGTGAAAAGATAGCTCACAAAATAGAACATGTTTGTAAACTGTGTATCTGATAAGAACTTACTATCTGGAAACATACAAAGAACATATACTACTCAATAAAAAGACAAATAACCATGACTCAATAAAAAGACAAATAACCATGACTCAATTAAAATGGGGAAATGATTGCATACATATTTCTTATTAAAAAAAAAAAAAAAAGAATCATCTCTGCCTAAGAGGAGACAAAAAGACTAAAGGGGCTGATGTTGGAGAAATACTCTCCACCCAGTTCGTGCAAGACTCGAGTAGTGTCTTTTCCCCCAGGAACAGGTCTTTGCTAATGGAGAGGCTCTGGGAATAGCCACAATGATTACCTTCTCCTTTCATTTTCCAGAGGCATGAGGCTATCATCACCATGAGAAACTGGTGGGACTCCTGAAGGTACAACCCTTGTAAGTGTGGGGACCTTCAGGACTGCATTTCCCAGAGATGACTCTTGTTAGATCACAGAAAGCCTTCAGCATTTGACCAAATTACTATTGGAGTGTTCTCAGCAGACTGTAGCTCTAGTAACTACTATTCCAGATAAGCAGATCTTGGTTATAATTCTCTGGACTTTTCCTGACTCTCTTCAGATCTCAAGGTTATGCTTTTCCCTGTAAGTTCAGTTCTCCAAGGGGTATAAGAAAAGTCATTGACTTTTCAGTTTGTCCAGATTTTTCTTATTGCAAAGATGGATGTGATGACTTCCAAGATCTTTACACATCAGAATTGAAATCAATTGTTGATGGGCTTTCCAGGTGGCACTAGTGGTAAAGAACCTGCCTGTCAATGCAGGAGACGTAAGAGACTCGGGTTCGATCCCTGATTCAGGAAGATCCCCTGAAGGAGGAAACAGCAACCCACTCCAGTATTCTTGCCTAGAGAATCCCATGAGCAGAGGAACCTGGCGGGCTACAGTCCATGGAATCACAAAGAGTTGGACATGACTGAAGTGACTGAGCATGCACATCCTGAGATTTGGATTTTTGGTGGTAAAGAGAGTTTTTACTTTTTGTCGCTTTTACTTTTTATCACTTGTCTATACACAACATACATCGGAGGCTGATTATTTTCTGTCAGTTTTTGAGCACATGCAAAAGAAATATATTTTTGTATAATCAGGTAATAACATTGTTTTACATCTAATGTCATTATGGAATAGTGTGATTTGACTGACAAATACCAACAGCAAACTTTCAATATTTTGACTGTGCATGTCAATAGCTATTGGGCTTCCTTTGTGACTCAGCTGGTAAAAAATCCTCCTGCAATGCAAGAGACCTGAAGACCTGGGTTTGATCCCTGGGTTGGGAAGATCCCCCTGGAGAAGGGAAAGGCTACCCACTCCAGTATTCTGGCCTGGAGAATTCCATGGACTATATAGTCCATGGGGTAACAAAGAGTCATACATGACTGAGCGAATTCACTGTCAATAACCAAGGATGTTTATAAAACCTTTTCACAGCATTGATTTCTCTTAGGCACTAGGACAAAATAACTCTCAATTTTTAAATATTGTATTGGCCCATTTGAAACTTTTATGTGTAATTGCATAAAATGGATTTTCTATATTAAGTTTCTAGCAATATAAGGGAGAAGACAATGGCAACCCACTCCGGTACTCTTGCCTGGAAAATCCCATGGACGGAGGAGCCTGGTAGGATGCAGTCCATGGGGTTGCTAAGAGTCAGACATGACTGAGAGACTTCACTTTCACTTTTCACTTTCGTGCATTGGAGAAGGAAATGGCAACCCACTCCAGTGTTCTTGCCTGGAGAATCCCAGGGATGGGGGAGCCTGGTGGCCTGCCATCTATGGGGTCACACAGAGTTGGACACGACTGAAGCAACTTAGCAGCAGCAGCAGCAAATATAAATACAATTACTATTTATATATGTTCATTATATGAATTTATGGCATTAATCTCAAGAATTTTATGTTCAATTCAGTCGCTCAGTCATGACTGACTCTTTGTGACCCCATGGACTGCAGCACACCAGGCCTCCCTGTCCATCACCAACTTCTGAAGCTTACTCAAACTCACGTCCATTGAGTCAGTGATACCATCCATCCATCTGGCGTCCCCTTCTCATTCTGCCTTCAATCTTTCCCAACATCAGGGTCTTTTCCAATGAGTCAATTCTTCACATGAGGTGGCCAAAGTATTGGAGTTTCAGCTTCAACATCAGTGCTTCCAATGAATATTCAGGACTGATTTCCTTTAGGATGGACTTGTTGGATCTCCTTGCTGTCCAAGGGACTCTCAAGAGTCTTATCCAACACCACAATTCAAAAGCATCAATTCTTAGGCACTCAGCTTTCTTTATAGTCAAACTCTCAAATCCATACATGACTACTGGAAAACCCATAGCCTTGACTAGACGGACCTTTGTTGGCAAAGTAATGTCTCTGCTTTTTAATATGCTGTCTAGTTTGTTCATAATTTTTCTTCAAAGGAGTAAGTGTCTTTTAATTTCATGGCTGCAGTCACCATCTGCAGTGATTTTGGAGCCCCAAGAAATAAAGTCTGTCACTGTTTCCCCTGTATCCCCATCTATTTGCCATGAAGTGATGAAACCAGATGCCATGATCTTAGTTTTCTGAATGTTGAGCTTTAAGCCAACTTTTTCACTCTCCTCTTTCACTTTCATCAAGATATTCTTTAGTTCTTTACATTCTTCCATGAGGGTGGTGTCATCTGCATATCTGAGATTATTAATATTTTTCCTGGCAATCTTGATTTCAGCTTGTGCTTCATCCAGCCCAGCGTTTCTCATGATGTACTCTGATATAAATTAAATAATCAGGGTGACAGTATACAGCCTTGACGTACTCCTTTTCCTATCTGGAACCAGTCTGTTGTTCCATGTCCAGTTCTAACTGTTGCTTCCTGACCTCCATGCAGATTTCTCAAGAGGCAGGTCAGGTGGTCTGGTATTCCATCTCTTTAAGAATTTTCCACAGTTTTTTGGTGGTCCATACAGTCAAAGCCTTGGCATAGTCATTAAAGCAGAAATAGATGTTTTTCTGGAACTCTCTTCTTTTTTCAGTAATCCAACAGATGTTGGCAATTTGATCTTTGGTTCCTGTGCTTTTTCTAAAACCATCTTGAACATCTGGAAGTTCACGGTTCATGTACTGTTGAAGCCTGGCTTGGAGAATTTTAAGCATCACTTTACAAGCCTGTGAGGTGAATACAGTTGTGCACTCAGCAATGTCTAGGACAACATAGGACAATACTTGTAATAGGTCATATATTTAAATAGATAGGTTAAATTGACACACACACACACACACACAGAACAAATGGTCATCAGGTTAAAAACCACTTTTCACCCCAGTTTAGGGGAATAATTGTACTAAAATTAATGATCTGAATTTTTAGCCTGAGAAACATGTAAAGGTTGAAACACTAAGAACCAATGTTTTTTTTCAGTAACTACTTGATTAATTAGTATTATAAATTAATTAAAATTAGTATTACCACACATTTTAGCAGCGAGCAACAAATGTACTGCTTGGTTCAAAAGTGATTTGCTAGTAACAATATAGTCCTACAAACAGAAACCTGTTATCCTCTCATTTTTAGAAATCCACTGGCTGGAAAACCTGATTTTCAAAAAACTTGACCTTGTTGATAATGGATACTGAGAAGATTTTAGGTCATGTAGCTAGTTTTGCGTGTCTTACACACCCATCTGTTTCTCCATCTGGCAGCAGATACAGACGTGTTATACACATTCTTCTCACCAACACCCCGATTGTTTGCTTCCTGCTGATAGCCCTAGTGTAAGCTTCATTGGGTAATTATTTCAGGCAGAAAACAACCAACCCACATGTTAAAGGATAATCACTAGTTCAATTAACTAACCAGAAGCAGGTGATATTTTAGTGTCCAGGAGTAAAAATAATTTCAAGTTCTGCATCATTCCAATGAAAAGATTTAGATAGCAGATGTGCTATTTTGTACTGTAAGAATATAGAAACTAGAAATAAATATGACATATATAACAAAATGACTTTACAGTAAATGATGAATAGTTTTTTAAAATTAAATATTCTTCTTTAGCTGTTCTATTTTAGAATAATAAAAGGACACATGAAAAACCACCACTAAGACATGTTAACAACTGTCTTTTTGTTTTCATTAGAAATCATGGAAAACCATGGAAATAGAAAAATAAAAATATCACTATCTCAAAGTGCTATTTGTTTTTTACCTATTTTTCTGTAATGTGCTTTAATCTTTGAACCTATTTCATTTAACATTAACTTTTGAGTACTTTTTGATGTAAAAGGACCTTGTTTATAACAAGATTTTTAGAAACTACTTATAAATTCAAACAAATTTTTTTTGTCTTATCCCATAATTATTTTATAATGTCTCTGTTTTAAATACCTAATTTCAAACTAATATCTTACTGATATAAATAATACTACATGTACATGAATAGTTTTACAGCTTTCTGAATATCTTTAACAATTTCTTTGAAATATATTTCTAAATATAAGTTTATTAATTCAACTGGCCTTTAATTTTTCATATAGTTCTCATTGCATTCTGCCAAATATCTTTGAAGACACTGTAACAACACAATCTCCAGCACTGCATCAGTATATCTTTCTCTGTAGTTTTTGTTTTGTTTTGTTTTAATGTGGTAATATAAGTTCTGGAAATAAGTAATGAGAAAATGGGACTCAAATTTATTGGACATTTTGGGATATGTGAAACGCTTTCAATGTAAATGGAGACAGATGATCTCTAGTATTTTTCCATACAAGAAGGTATGATTTTTACTCATAGAAATAATAAAGAATTTAGAATTTGAAGAGAAAAAAATGCCACCTTTCTGCAGAAGAAATATAATTTGTATAATCTTAATGGTAAATGGTAGCTGAAACAAATTGTCTTGTTTAGCTTAGGTCGGAAAAGAGGATACAACTACTAAACAATCTGACAAAGCATATAACCAAGTATAATTATCAACCATGTTTGTTGGTGGGCTTCCCTTGCAGCACAGACAGCAAAGAATCTGCCTGTAATGCAGGAGACCTGGGTTCAATCCCTGGGTCAGGAAGATCCCCTGGTGAAAGGAATGGCAACCCACTCCAGTATTCATGCCTAGATAATTCCATAGACAGAGTATGGGGTCGCGAAAAGTCAGACACGACTGAGCAACTAATAAACATGTTTGTCGACATTTGTCACGTAGAAACTGACTTTGCCTCTAATGAAAAATAATGACAAAAAGAATACTATACATTCATTGACTTATGAATTTTGCTAAAGGTCATTTAACCAGAAAAAAAGAAAATGAATTATGTACTCTTTCTCTGAAATGTAGGGAAAAAATCTATTTGAGATATTTTATGCTTTATGGATTATGCCAAAGCCTTTGACTGTGTGGATCACAACAAACTGTGGAAAATTCTTAAAGAGATGTGAATATCAGACCACCTGACCTGCCACCTGAGAAATCTTTATGCAAGTCAAGAAGAAACAGTTAGAACTGGACATGGAACAACAGACTGGCTCAAAACAGGAAAAGGAATACATCAAGGCTGTATATTGTCATGCTGCTTATTTAACTTATATGCAGAGTACATCATGAGAAATGCCAGACTGGATGAAGCACAAACTGGAATCAAGATTGCCGGGAGAAGCATCAATAACGTCAGATATGCAGATGACACCACACTTATGGCAGAAAGCAAGAACTAAAGATCCTCTTCAGAGAAGGCAATGGCACCCCACTCCAGTACTCTTGCCTGGAAAATCCCATGGACGGAGGAGCCTGGAAGGCTGCAGTCCATGGAGTCGCTGAGGGTCGAACACGACTAAGCGACTTCACTTTCACTTTTCACTTTCATGCATTGGAGAAGGAAATGGCAACCCACTCCAGTGTTCTTGCCTGGAGAATCCCAGGGACGGGGGAGCCTGGTGGGCTGCCGTCTATGGGGTCGCACAGAGTTGGACACAACTGAAGCGACTTAGCAGCAGCAGCAGCAAAGATCCTCTTGATGAAAGTGAAAGAGGAAAGTGAAAAAGTTGGCTTAAAACTCAACATTCAGAAATCCAAGATCATGGCATCTGGTCCCATCACTTCATGGCAAATAGATGGGGAGCCAGTAGAAACAGTAACAGACTTTATTTTGGGGAGCTCCAAAATCACTGCAGTTGGTGACTGCAGCCATAATATTAAAAGACACTTACTTCTTGGAAGAAAAGTTATGTCTAACCTAGATAGCATATTAAAAATCAGAGACTTCACTTTGCCAACAAATGTCCGTCTAGTCAAAGCTATGGTTTTTCCAGTAGCCACGTATGGATGTGAGTTGGACTATAAAGAAAGCTGAGCACTGAAGAATTGATGCTTTTGAATTGTGGTGTCCAAGAAGACTCTTGAGAGTCTCTTGGACTGTAAGGAGATCCAACCAGTCCATCTTAAAGGAAATCAATCCTGAATATTCACTGGAAGGACTGATTCTGAAGCTGAAACTCCAATACTTTGGCCATCTGATGGGAAGAACTGACTCATAAGAAAAGACCTTGATGCTGGGAAACATTAAAGGCAGGAGAACAGGACGCCAGAGGATGAGATGGTTTGTTGGCATCACTGACTCAATGGACCTGTGTTTGAGTAAATTCTGGGAGTTGGTGATGGACAGGGAGGCCTGGCGTGCTGCAGTCCATGGAGTTGCAAAGAGTCGGACATGACTGAAGGACTGAACTGTCTATCTGTCTATGTCAGAGAAAACTGTAAACCAGTAATGTATAAAACAAAAAGTATGCTAAGTAAATCAATTGTTAAATACCTTTCTTTAAAATACTTCTAAGCTCAACATTCAGAAAACAAAGATCATGGCATCTGGTCCCATCACGTCGTGGGAAATAGATGGGGAAACAGTGGAAACAGTGTCAGACTATTTTTTGGGGCTCCAAAATCACTGCAGATGGTGACTGCAGCCATGAAATTAAAAGATTCTTATTCCTTGGAAGGAAAGTTATGACTAACCTAGATAGCATATGCAAAAGCAGAGACATTACTTTGCCAACAAAGGTCCATCTAGTCAAGGCTATGGTTTTTCCTGTGGTCATGTATGGATGTGAGAGTTGGACTGTGAAGAAAGCTGAGCGCGGAAGAATTGATGCTTTGGAACTGTGGTGTTGGAGAAGACTCTTGAGAGTCCCTTGGATTGCAAGGAGATCCAACCAGTCCATTCTGAAGGAGATCAGCCCTGGAATTTCTTTGGAAGGAATGATGCTGAAGCTGAAACTCCAGTACTTTGGCCACCTCATGCGAAGAGTTGACTCTTTGGAAAAGACTCTGATGCTGGGAGGGATTGGGGGCAGGAGGAGAAGGGAACGACAGAGGATGAGATAGCTGGATGGCATCACTGACTCGACTGACATGAGTCTGAGTGAACTCTGGGAGTTGGTGATGGACAGGGAGGCCTGGCATGCTGTGATTCATGGGGTCGCAAAGAGTCAGACATGACTGAGCGACTGAACTGAACTGAAGTAAAATCATCAACCATTAATTTAAATCACCAAAACGGAGAGAAAACAAACAGGTACAAATATGAATGAAATTTTATAATAATGAAAAAGAATGTAGACCAATTAACCTAGATATGTAGGAGATTAAGGAAATACATGTATAGCACTATGTTAATTTCCTGATTATGTGGAAAAAGCAAACATTTCTGGTAAAATTATAATTTTATAAATTTTGATTGAAATTTATTATTTTTATAATATTGGTTACATACTTTCTTTCATGCCTTAACTCTAGAGTCTTTTACTTAACCATTCAGATGATATCTTAGTTCTACATTCTGCCATTGGCAAGAATTTCATCAAGTGACTTTGGTTCTCTGAACCTCAGTTTCCTTGTCTGTAAAATAGAGATCTTGGTAGCAAATTAGAGAAAGATTTTGGAGACCTGCAGTGAACTTCTGTAATCAGTTTGCTAGATTTCTGGAAATGTTTGTTATAGAATGGCATAGGCTAGAATGATTTGTGGACTTTTCTAGTGGCTCAAATGGTAAAGAATATGCAGGAGACCCAGGTTAGATCCCTGGGTTAGAAGATTCCCTGGAGAAAAGAATGGCTATCCACTACATATTTATCACTCATTCTGCTTTTAACAAGGGTTACATTTTGCTTATTTAAACTGTTACTTATTTTTGTAGAATATTAATTATTAGTACTAATTATTAGTCAGCATAAATGAAGTAAAATAGCATAAAGAACTTTTTTAAATCCTTGGAAAAAATAGCACAAATACAGTTTAGTCTGCAAATTACATTTCTCTATACTACTTATAAATTCATTTGTTACAAAGTGATCTCTGAGGGCTTCTGGAAAGTCCTCTGAATAGCCTATGTGTTCTTGACCTTTGCTATGTATAATTCAATTTAAACATTATTAACATGATACAATTAAAATTTGCCCTCCAGGCATAATGTAGAAGATTTTTTTCCTACATGCCATGAAACCTCAAAACCAATAAAATGGTCATGAAATTAAAAACTGAATAATAATGATAATAAAATTTAAAAACATATGAAACTTTATGTGGAACTATGTGAAAAAGTTAAAAAAAAGCCAACTGTAAAACTAATGAAGAAAATGCAAAATGATAAGAAAACTAAAAACATTAAGCATCATTGGAGATATAAAGTAAATAATAAATAAAAACAACAGAGAATAAACTAAGAAACAGGTGAAGAGAAAAAACAAGTCCGAACAAGTTCTAATATGTCGGTTTAAGCCAGAAATAAAACACCAATACAGTATACTAACGCATATATATGGAATTTAGAAAGATGGTAACAATAACCCTGTGTACGAGACAGCAAAAGAGACACTGATGTATAGATCAGTCTTATGGACTCTGTGGGAGAGGGAGAGGGTGGGGAGATTTGGGAGAATAGCAGTGAAACATGTATAATATCATGTATGAAACGAGTCGCCAGTCCAGGTTCAATGCACAGTACTGGATGCTTGGGGCTGGTGCACTGGTACGACCCAGAGGGATGGTATGGGGAGGGAGGAGGGAGGGGGTTCAGGATGGGGAACACAGGTATACCTGTGGCGGATTCATTTTGATATTTGGCAAAACTAATACAATATTGTAAAGTTTAAAAATAAAATAAAATTTAAAAAAAACAAACAACAACAACAACAAAAAAAAGAATGCACGAAGAGCAAGTCTCATGCTGCATCAAATGTAGATGCTCAAGTGAGGACTTCAAAAAATAAAAATAAAAAAAAAATAAAAAGTAAACAATGTTCCAAAATTCCATATTTATTGCTGTAATATATTTTAAAAATACAAATTCCTAAACTCAACTAAATTGTAATTAGAGTCAGAAAATATTGCATATGAGTATTTTCAATGAGGAAAACATATTTAATAATGGCAATAACAATATTCATTAAATGCTTGCGAGGTGCCAGGCATACAACTGTTCTGTATTGTTCTCATACAACTGTGCTAGCAACTCAATGTGATATATACTGTTATCTATAGTAAGAAAAGTTTCTGGAATTTATTACTAAGTTCACATACAGTAAAACAAAACTCCAGAGTTCAATTTCAGACCTGTCTGACTTCAACACCTGCACTCTCTTAAATACCACAAAAAATACCTCCAAGTATAAAACAACATGATTATCAAATGACCTTTTAGGAAGAGAGATTTCAAATTTTAGAAAAGAGACACACAAAGAGGCATAATTCTATTGTCTGAATATTTTTCAATAATTTGTTCTTATGCTGTGTTTATAAATGATCCTGATGAGAAAATAAGCTATAAAAAATTAGGAGGAAATGTAGTATAACAAACCTTAATAAAAAAAAAAAACAAGAAACCTTAATGAACCCCAAATTTTATGACTCTAGAAAACTCTAGAGGAGGCAAAAGTATCAAAGTATAATAAAGGATGAACAAAATAGAACATACATAATAATATGTGACAGACCCACAAAGGTCAGAGATTTTCAAAATTTCAACAAAAGTCATTTAAAAAATATACATTAGAAATCAGCTTGAGATATAACACATAATATACAGAGAAATGAGCAACCAACATGTACCTTGCTTTCCATATTTAACAAGACTGATTGGTGAAAGAGAAAAAGACTAGAGTAAACCTGTACAGGAGATAACTGAAGCCTAAGAAAAGTAGATGGCACCCCACTCCAGTACTCTTGCCTGGAGAATCCCAGGGACGAGGGAGCCTGGTGGGCTGCCATCTATGGGGTCGCACAGAGTCAGACATGACTGAAGTGACTTAGCAGCAGCAGCAGCAAGAAAAGTAGAGATAATGGAAGAACACCAGATGCTCTTAATGAGTTCAAATTTCCTCATTAAATGAGAACATTACAACATAATAAGGGAATTTGCAAATGCTATTCATGAGCTCTATCAGGGAGTGTTGATGAATATTGGAGAACAGAACTAGCTCCAAAAATTATATGTAAACAAATATAAATTGGTTTTCTGAAAAACAATGAAGAAATTATGTATAACATAGATATTAGTGCTTGCTAGGTATGCTGGATAATATTCTAAATGTGATTTCAATTACATTATATAAAGTACATGTTTAGAAGGTCATCGTTGAAGATAATTTTTACATTTTAACTAGCTAACATAACAAGCGGGAAGTCATTCAGGTTAACTTCTTAATTAATTTTTCATTGTCAGTTACCAGTCTTCACATTTAAGCCTTTAAGAACCAGATATCCTTGGGACTTTCCTGGTGATCCAGTGGTTAAAACTTTGCCTTCCAGTGCAGGAGGAGCAGGTTCAACCCCTGGTTGGGAGCTAAGATTCCACATAACTCATGGCCAAAAGACCAAAAGAAACAGAAAAGGAACAATACTGTAACAAATTCCATAAGGCCTTTAAAAATGAGCCACATCAAAAAACATTAAAAAGAATCAGTTATTCTTTGAAAGCACATTACCATATACCATCAATACCCTTGCAGAACACACATTCCAAATTTGTAACTTTGCTGAAACCATTCTCCCCAAGAACCATACTACCTCTGCAACCTTTCTAAATGAATATCATTCACCCTATCATATTGTCATCTATTCTCATATTTTGTTAATTAACACCTCACCAAACACTTGTGAATCTGACACCTTTTTCACTCGTTCAAATGTGTCTGATGATCATTAGCCGTATAAAGCATACTAAGTGGAGAATTTTGTTTTCTTAAGAAATAATTTAAATATCATTTGATCTTAAATATCATTGATCTGAATTATCCAACTCAGAATTCTTAAAAGAAACACTCTAACTGGCACATTTCTCATTATTCTTTTTTTTTTTTTTGAAGGGAAGGTACATGGAACTTTATATACTTCTCTTTGTAGGATTTTTTTTTCTCGTTTTATACATTTATTCTTTTAAAAGCTTACTGTGTTGTATGATATTCTCTAAAACAAATCTGTTTTAAAGTACTGGTCCCTCAGCTTTGTCATTCTAAGCACTTGAGTGCATACATGCCATGTCACTTTCTTATGTAGATATTTCAATAAAAAAAATAGATCAATAAGGAAAGAGATATAAAATATTTCTTTCTTTATATTGTAGATTCAACATGAACAAAACCATAGTCTGTGGTTTATGATAATGTGCTACTGTCATGATATGGAGGAGACATTTTTCTATTGTCTTTGGCTCATATTCTCTATAACTGTTTAAAAAGAAAACAAGTGTGTAACACATAGGAGAAAAATTTTAATGTATTATGTCCCAAATTTTACAAAGTTACACTGTGATGCTTAAAATTGTCATGAAAAATGATGCATATTCATTCAATAAGAAAAACAAGGAAACTTCATTTTAGTCTCATTCAATATTTGTAGAGCATAATTCTTCACTTCAATCATAAATCCAAACTAAATACCAAGTAAAACTATCACTGTTGATTTTGGTCAAAATAACTAATTCAATGACAGGACAACAGTTTGTACTGTAGTTTGAGGTAATACATATTCAATTTATCTTTAATTTGGTTTCAACTTTGCTTTAAAATCAGTATATCTTTTATCTCACCAACATAAATTATAAAGACTAGTTTCATTTTGGAGAAGCCAATGGCACCCCACTGCAGTACTCTTGCCTGGAAAATCCCATGGATGGAGGAGCCTGGTAGGCGGCAGTCCATGGGGTCGCTGAGGGTCGGACACGACTGAGCGACTTCACTTTCACTTTTCACTTTCATGCATTGGAGAAGGAAATGGCAATCCACTCCAGTGTTCTTGCCTGGAGAATCCCAGGGATGGGGGAGCCTGGTGGGCTGCCGTCTCTGGGGTTGCATAGAGTCGGACACGACTGAAGCGACTTAGCAGCAGCAGTAGTTTCATTTTATTCTTAGTATGGGGTTAATATTATGTCTGTGTGTATATGCTAAGTCACTTTAATACCATACCTTTATTTATTCTCACATCATGTATTTAAAAGCCCGATCAAATCAATTAGAATTTTGGAGAAGTTCAGAGGATTTAAGACTCTGTGTGTGTGTAGCATAGATTGGTAGACATGCTACAGACAAAACCCAAGACTCAAAGCAAGGGAGTTAATCAGCAAAATTATTTAATATATGAGTTGTGCTTGAGCACGTTTCTTTTAAAATATTCATCATGATTAAAGCAATAGATCATGGAAAATATTATATGTTAAAGAGTTATATTTGTCTGCATAGGCCAAGGAAAATTACCACAAAATCAAAGAAAACAAATACAGTTCATTTAAGAAAGCTTTTGAGAAAATAAATAAGCATAAAATAAATATATCTAATAATTTTGTTCTGTTTTCCTCCTTCAAATATATATATAGTGATGATATATAAATATCAGAGCTAAGAATGCATAGAGTTATAAACTGAGATTTATTTTAAAATTTATTGTGTCAAAAAATGATGGTATTTGTAGCATCTAATGGTATTTGCACTGTAAGTAAATACTGTTAATGGAGGAAGGAGAGACAAGACTGAATAGATACATGATGGCATTTCAGATATGGTCACACATATTTTAAAATATTCCAGTGTATTTATCAACTATGTGAGCCATCACTACCGAAAAGAGGTTTTATTAAATCCAAGAATTGACCAGAGTCTATTTTAGTTTGTACCCGGAGGGTTGGTTGCTCACATTCAGTTGATGTAGTGTGCTGCACTGTATCTATTCACCTCTCTTGCTAGCCAGATAATTTTGTTTAGACAACAGGCTGAAACCCTAAGGATACATAGTTGCTATTTATGGCTTTTTTTTAAAGTATTATACTTTCACTGTTACAAATAAGTATTATGTGTAACAGTGAAAGTTATTTATCTATATAGCAGAATAGAATGTCAGTCAAATCAGGCAAAATTTTAAAGTGAATGGATGATTCAAACATTGCATGGATGCTCCAACAGAAAATTGCATATTCTGATGTTCTACGTTAAAATAATCTATTCACTGAATTATCACCACTGTGCTTCAGAGATAGAGGAATCTGCCTCTTTCTCTCTCTCTCTCTCCATATATATATATATATATATATATATATATATATATATACTTAGAACAAAGTGAGTTTACAAAGCACAGTTCATGAAAAGTGTCTTTGTTTTTAGCTGTGGAGCAAGACATTTACTACCCAACTATTTCCGAAATCATATAAATATCTGTCAGTTGCTATGAATAGAAAAAAATCACACATATATCTTGTACAGTAAGATTATAAACATAATATTATGCTATTCTAGAATATATATGATAATATTTTATGCTATTCTAGAATATATATATATAATTCTATTCTAGAATATACTATTCTAGAGTATATATATATATATATAAAAAATATATATATCTGAAGGGATGTTATAATTCTGAAAAATACAAGAACCAGAACATTCCTTTTTTTAGGGAAGATATTCAAGATCCTGTTGAACTTGTCAGGCAAGAAAAAATATACTGAAATGATGTAAAATTGGAATAACCTGAAAGGGAAAAGAAATTTTGAATAAACTGGAAAGGAAAATAGAATGGTGTAACAGGTTTTGTGAAGGAAAAGTTTCCAAAATCATGAATTAAACTCTCCCAGGACTTCAGAAATCTCCCATTATGTAAATAATTCACATAGTGTTATAGCATTCATTCTTCAGCAATTACAGAGCTATGTTCTTATCTGAATATACAGTAAACAGTGACTTAAAAATGTTAGCAGGTAGATTATTCTTAATACATCTTCCTTTCTTAAATAAAGTGAAAAAAAGGGAGAGGGACAAATGTTAATCTGTAGCTATGAGAAATCATTTCATCCATAAAGAATTATCCAACTCATTTCTTATACATTAGCGAAGTTAAAACACTATTACATCAAACCCTTTCCCATATGTGCCTTAGGTTCTTTATCTCTTCCTTCCTTTCTTTCTCCCCATTTTTTTTCCCTTCCTTCCTCTCTCTGTTCCTTCCTTTCTTTTATAAGTGAAGTTATTAGTTTAACTTTTACTGAATCATTTTCCAGCAATCAGTGTCTCAGATATGTAAGCCAGTATAATTCTCAATGGTGGGTGGAGGTGTCAAATCAAAGAAAGCTTATTGCTCAAAAGGCTATCACGACCAGTCAAGCTAGTTTTAGCCTCAAATACATTTTTACAAGTCATTGTTTCCTACTAACCTTTCCAAAGTTCAATTCTGAGCAGGTAGAAAAGAGTATATTTTTCCATTTATAGTCAGGCCTTAATTGATCTCAGCAGATTTCCTAATTGCAGAGGTTACTTCAGGTAGGTCATCTATGTCTTCATCTGTGGACTCTCGCTGTCATGCTCAGCACTTCAGGTGTTTCACTGAAGTGACAGAAATCCCCTTCTCTCTGTATAACAGGAGGTAGAATTATTATTAGCTTGTCCCTAAATGATGGACTTGGCTTTGGGGCAAAAGTTACAAAGGAGGGTAGCCTGAAATTTAAGAACTCAATGTTATGATTTTGTAAACAAAAAGAAAACATAATATATTATTAATTGAATACTATTTACATTTTCTCATACATATGTACATATAACTTGTTATCTATATCTTTTGGAATAAGTGCTTAATAACACTTAGTGGAATAGATTTATTATGAATCTACAGATGTTTTAGGATATTTAAATAGAGTGAGAAATCTGATAATTTTAAGTATTGTTTTGATTAAAGTGTCTTTTGTATGTTTTTCTACTTTCTCTACCAATTATTTTATAATAGCTACATTCCATCAAAATGAGTTAAAATATGATTTTTTTATCCCTACTAGAACATTAAATGGCACCCAACTCCAGTACTCTTGCCTGGAAAATCCCATGGATGGAAGAGCCTGGTAGGCTACAGTCCATGGGGTCACTAAGAGTCGGACACGACTGAGTGACTTCACTTTCCCTTTTCACTTTCATGCATTGGAGAAGGAAATGGCACCCCACTCCAGTGTTCTTGCCTGGAGAATCCCAGGGACGGGGGAGCCTCGTGGGCTGCCATCTATGGGGTCGCACAGAGTTGGACATGACTGAAGCGACTTAGCAGCAGCAGCAGCAGAACATTAAATAATACTATTTATTATTATCATTGATCCATAGCTAATTCTTTCAGTAGTCATCAAATAAGTTCAGTTCAGTCACTCAGTCGTGTCTGACTCTTTGTGACCCCATGGACTGCAGCATGCCAGGCCTCCATGTCCATCACAATTCCTGGGGCTTACTCAAACTCACATCCACAGAGTCAGTGATGCCATCCAATCATCTCATCCTCTATAGTCTGATTCTCCTCCCACCTTCAATCTTTCCCAGCATCAGAGTTTTCGCAAATGAGTCAGTTATTGGCATCAAGTGGCCAAAGAACTGGAGTTTCAGCTTCAAATATCAGTCCTTCCAATGAATACTCAGGATTGATTTCCTTCAGGATGGACTGGTTGGATCTCCTTGCAGTCCAAGGGACTCTCAAGAGTCTTCTCCAATACCACAGTTCAAAAGCATCAATTCTTCGGTGCTCAGCTTTCTTTATAGTCCAAACTCTCACATCCATACATGACTACTGGAAAAATCATGGCTATCATAGATGAACCTTTGTTGGCAAAGTAATGTCTCTGCTTTTTAATATGCTATCTAGGTTGGTCCTAGCTTTTCTTCCAAGGAGTGTCTTTTAATTTCATGGCTGCAGTCACCATCTGCAGTGATTTTTGAGTCCCCCCAAAATAAAATCTCTCACTTTTTCCACTGTTTCCCCATCTATTTGTCATGAAGTGATGGGACCAGAAGCCATGATTTTAGTTTTCTCAATGTTGAGTTTTAAGCCAACTTTTTCACCCTCCTCTTCTACTTTCAGCAAGAGACTCTTTAGTTTTTCTTCACTTTCTGCCATAAGGGTGATGTCATCTGCATATGTGAGATTATTGATATTTCTCCCAGTAATCTTGATTCCAACTTGTGCTTCATCCAGACCAGCATTTTGCATGAAGTACTCTGCATATAAGTTAAATAAACAGAGTGACAATATACAGCTTTGAAGTACTCCTTTCCCGATTTGGAACCAGTTTGTTGTTCCATGTCCAGTTCTAACTGTTTCTTCTTGACCTGTATACAGATTTCTCAGGACACAGGCAAGGTGGTCGGGTATTCCCATCACTTTAAGAATTTTCCACAGTTTGTTGTGATCCACACAGTCAAAGGCTTTGGTATAGTCAATAAAACAGAAATGGATATTTTTCTGGAACTCTCTTGCTTTTCCATAATTCAACTGATGTTGACAATTTGATCTCTGGTTCCTCTGCCTTTCTAAAGCCAGCTTGAACATCTGGAACATCTGGATAGTCATCAAATACCTGGAAAGAATCGTATTCTTCCACATTTCTCCCAATGTAGTTTAATACTTACTTATTTCTGAGCATAAAGTATTAGCTCACATTTGAAGTATGACATTGTTTTCATTTGTAAACTGTGTCTGTATTCCTCTTGATTCTAGAACTTAATTGTAGTCCAAAATAAAGTTAGATTTTATTTCTCCATATTTCAGTCACTTTCATTATTGCTAAATACAAACACTTAAGCTTATTGTTTCACACAATCTGTTGAAGCCCTAATAACGGGGTCAAATTTTTGTAATGAAAGAATAAAACATAATACTCCAACTCCTCAATTGCTTGCATATTGAATGACCCTGAAAACTGTGCTTAATCAATAGGAAATAATGAGATACTGATGTTATATAGTGGTTACCAAATATCCCAAATATTTCTATTTTATATATTACTATCACATATGAGAATAATTGTCTGTCAAAGGAAATGTACTCTGCAATCAGGCTTAGTACCACTGGATCTACACTAGTCTTTTAAGATTGTAGAAGGAAGAAAGTCTGCCTGTCCTGTGTCTCAGTTGCTACATGTACCAGGCATTGCTATGCATTTAGCACGTGTCCACATGTGACCACAAGTTCCAACAAAATAAAGTTTTTAATAAAAATTGAGGTCTTAAACTTGTGGCATTCACATTTAAAATAATCATTTACAGAGTGGGATTATTAATATCCAGTATTTTTAACCATGTTTTAATTAATCAGATTTGTTTAATTTTTTTCCTTTCAACTGACTTCTTTTAATTGAACATTTTACATGATTTCATTCTAATTCCTGTCAGCACATTAATTATAATTTTAAATATTTAAATGGTTATCTTATAATTCACAGTATAGGATGTACAGTCTCTTTTGATGTAGCAGTCAATTATTTTATTTATCCATATGCTATAAACATCAAGTAAGTTGTGAACATTATTATGTTAAACAGATCTTTTATATGAATTAAAAATAGAAACATTAATGATATTATTTATATCCATAATAACTTTTACCTTATGTATATATAGTTCATATTACATATATTTTCATCATTCAGTTCAGTTCAGTCGCTCAGTCGTGTCCAATTCTGCGACCCCATGAATCGCAGCACGCCAGGCCTCCCTGTCCATCACCAACTCCCGGAGTTTACTCAAACGTCCATGGAGTCAGTGATGCCATTCAAGAAACACCTGGGGTAACAGGCAAATTTGGCCTTGGAGTACGGAATGAAGCAGGGCAAAGGCTAATAGAGTTTTGCCAAGAGAACACACTGGTCATAGCAAACACCCTCTTCCAACAACACAAGAGAAGACTACACATGGACATCACCAGATGGTCAACACTGAAATCAGATTGATTATATTCTTTGCAGCCAAAGATGGAGAAGCTCTATACAGTCAGCAAAAACAAGACCGGGAGCTGACTGTGGCTCAGATCATGAACTTCTTATTGCCAAATTCAGACTTAAATTGAAGAAAGGAGGGGAAACCACTAGACCATTCAAGTAGGACCTAAATCAAATCCCTTATGATTATACAGTGGAAGTGAGAAAAAGATTTAAGGGGCTAGATCTGATAGATAGAATGCCTGATGAACTATGGACAGAGGTTCATGACATTGTACAGGAGACAGGGATCAAGACCATCCCCATGGAAAAGAAATGAAAAAAGCAAAATGGTTATATGGGAAGGCCTTACAAATAGCTGTGAAAAGAAGAGAAGTGAAAAGCAAAGGAGAAAAGGAAAGATATAAGCATCTGAATGCAGAGTTCCAAAGAATAGCAAGGAGAGATAAGAAAGCCTTCCTCAGTGATCAATGCAAAGAAATAGAGGAAAACAGAAAGGGAAAGACTAGAGATCTCTTCAAGAAAATCAGAGATACCAAGGGAATATTTCATGAAAAGATGGGCTCGATAAAGGACAGAAATGGTATGGACTTAACAGAAGCAGAAGATATTAAGAAGTGGCAAGAAAACACAGAAGAACTGTACAGAAAAGATCTTCACGACCCAGATAATCATGATGGTGTGATCACTGACCTACAGCCAGACACCCTGGAATGTGAAATCAAGTGGGCCTCAGAAAGCATCACTACAAACAAAGCTAGTGGAGGTGATGGAACTCCAGTTGAGCTATTTCAAATCCTGAAAGATGATGCTGTGAAAGTGTTGCACTCAATATGCCAGCAAATTTGGAAAACTCAGCAGTGGCCACAGGACTGGAAAAGGTCAGTTTTCATTCCAGTGCCAAAGAAAGGCAATGACAAAGGATGCTCAAACTACCACACAATTGCACTCAAACTACCACACAATTGTACTTTACACTAGTGTAAAGTGTAAACTACTTTACACCAGTAAAGTAATGCTCAAAAATTTTCCTCATTTATGTGATCCCAAAGTTGTAATGGTCAAACGTTGGTACCTACCTACCTACACAAGATTATTTGGACCAGAGTTCAAACCGCTAAGACCTTGGATTCAGAGAGGTCTTAGGCAGTGATTATTTGATGTGCATCCTTAGAAGCCTATAATATTTATAAAATAGAAATAAAGAACTTTTTAAAAAAGGGTCCAGATATGAAGAGGAGAAATATAACTTTAGTCACTGTAATATAGAGATGGAGAATTGCTTTTTCACTCAGTTCTCAACTTTGCAAATTTACACGCCTAGGACATTTCAATAAAGGAAGAGTCTGTAAACACATGGGGAATGCTCTTAGGTGTTCCCACAAGTGAAATTACTATAACTTTTCCTCTTGACTTTCAATAAATGAATCTGTAGCAGTTTATCACAGAAACTGTATTCCAGATAAGCAGAAAATTCAGGGATTAATAGACACATAATTAATCTATGAACTATTATTAACCATGGGGCCCAAAACATGACTGTGGTTCAAAGTCAAGAAAAGGAAATCATAGGTGATAAACTGTGTTCTGAATTAATTTTGACTCCTGGAGGTTGTGATAAGAATATACTTTGTGGTCATTTCCTCAATTCTTGAGGAAAAAAAAAAAAAAAATATATATATATATATATACATACACACACACACATTAAGTGTTCTTGGTGACTTACATAGTACATACATTTATTGATTTTTCTTATTTATTATAGTATCGAGAATCAAGTATAAAACTTCTGTGAATGAAACTTTTACCACAACATAAAAGACATAAAGCAACACTAGATCCCTGAGAGAATTATACAGGAAATCCTAAACCATAAAAAGATGCAGGGGTGCTTCTTTTATCTCATTCCTATTTTCAGAACTGATTGGGCTATGCAAAGATCATTTAGGTCTTAGTAGAAGATGGTGCATTGTGCCAAACTTGATAAATATTTTTAAAAGCTATGACTTGAAATACAATTGGATTTCCAAATGCTGGAGCAAATTGACATAGATTCTTGCCCTTTTCTTGGAAGGGAAAGCAGGACACATTCAGTGTATTTTATTTCTGGACTGTGTGAACTCTCTAGCTCTTGAACTAATTTCTTCTGCCAATATCCAGACCCCTTAGTGGGCTACTTCGCAGATTACAGCATGCTGATGTATTTTGCAAGAATTAGTTGTTACAAGCAAGAAGACAAAATGGATATAAGATGTGGGATTAGAGAAGTATGTTCTAGAAGGTAGGAGATATATCAATATTATAAGGTCATGCAATATTGGTGACATTTTAGGGGGTGTGTGTGTGATTTCCTCACGAAATGAAAATCTAAGTGATGTGCCATCTACATTCGACTACTAGAAAAGAAGTGAGATTCCAGCACACTTTAGTAAGACAAGTAAAAAGCCAAACTCCAGAACTGAAAACTCTTTTTATTTTAGAGGCAAAATATTCTGCATGTGATTATTCTCCTCAGTCCCATTACCAAGTGCGACAGACCCATCTTCCAGAATTTTAGTGGAGCTCAAAGAGGAGGTTACTTGGCATTTTCAGTTCACACCTATGTTACTTATTTGCTGGCAAAGGCAATAGAGATAGAAATCATGCTGCAAATGCATTAAGGTCTTATAAGATGATCAGAACACAGATCCCCTGAGATTTAGAGCAAAGTTGTGCTATCTTGGACAAATAACTATTTCCTGCATGAGAAACAGTTTTTTTTTTCCCCTTCCTACCAGAAAATGAATGTTGACCAAATGGGACACCGTATGATTTTTCCCATCAATTAACAGGTGACAATGGACACAGAAAACCATAAACTTTCTGTGTACTGAAGCACTGCATGATGAAGTAGAAGTGGGATGTATGAGACTGAGTTTGAGATACCCCTAAAGGCATATTAGCTAGCTACATAAGCACATGGATTACACTGCCAATGCACTTTCATAATGCACTCACTTGCTTCTTTAAACTCCATAAAGCCAAACCAGTAACCTCATGGGGACTTCTCCATGTGAAATATAAGATCTAATAATTGTTCAATTGAACTGGAAGTTAAAAATACCACTGATTACTTTGTATTTCTCATGCACCTGAAGTAACACTCCAAACTATAGGTACTTTTGTAGTCATGGACATCGATCATCAAGGGAAATTGGGTTACTTCTACAACATGGAGACATATTAAAAACCTGTTCAGTTCAGTTCAGTCATTCAGTCATGTCCGACTCTTCATGACCCCATGAACTGCAGCACACCAGGCCTCCCTGTCCATCACCAACTCCCGGAGTTTACTCAAACTCACGCCCATCGAGTCAGTGATACCATCCAGCCATCTCACGCTCTGTTGTCCCCTTCTCCTCCTGCCCCCAATCCCTCCCAGCATCAGGGTCTTTTCCAATGAGTCAACTGTTCGCATGAGGTGGCCAAAGTACTGGTTTCAGTTTTAGCATGAGTCCTTCCAAAGAACACCCAGGGTGGATCTCCTTTAGAATGGACTGGTTGGATCTCCTTGCAGTCCAAGGGACTCTCGAGAGTCTTCTCCAACACCAAAGTTCAAAAGCATCAATTCTTCGGCACTCAGCCTTCTTCACAGTCCAACTCTCACATCCATACATGACCACAGGAAAAACCATAGCCTTGACTAGACAGACCTTTGTTGGCAAAGTAATGTCTCTGCTTTTCAATATGCTATCTAGGTTGGTCATAACTTTTCTTCCAAAGAGTAAGCGTCTTTTAATTTCACAGCTGCAATCACCATCTGCAGTGATTTGGGAGCCCCCCAAAATAAAGTCTGACACTGTTTCCACTGTTTCCCCATCTATTTCTCATGAAGTGATGGGATAGATGCCATAATCTTAGTTTTCTGAATGTTGAGCTTTAAGCCAACATTTTCACACTCTTCTTTCACTTTCATCAAGAGGCTTTTTAGTTCCTCTTCACTTTCTCGCATAAGGGTGGTGTCATCTGCATATCTGAGGTTATTGATATTTCTTCCAGCCATCTTGATTCCAGCTTGTGCTTCTTCCAGCCCAGCGTTTCTCGTTATGTACTCTTAATAAAAGTTAAATAAGCAGTGATGTACTCTTAATATAAGTTAAATAAGCAGGGTGACAATACGCCTTGACGTACTCCTTTTCCTATTTGGAACCAGTCTGTTGTTACTTCTACAACGTGGATACATATTAGAAACCTGTAGAAGAGTAAAATATACCCACATGAAGTCCTGTTGGAAAACTTAACAATAGTTTAGAGTCGGCAAGAATGAACCTTTTGGGTTACCCCATCAGTTACAGATTCCCAAACAATTCAGGTACTGGCTAATATCAAAAGGAAAAATGGAATAGACAGTGGAAAAATTAATCTATGTTCACTAACCATGGTCTAGTGTCTAGTTCAAACGTGCAAACAAAAAAGGGGCTATTATCCACATTTTCTTTCTAGTATTGTGAAAACTGTATATATATATATATTTTTTAAATTGTCTTTCTTCTTTATATTCTATATAAGGAATGTCAATGATGATTGTCCTTATAATTTATTCTTTTGTTTTCAACAAATTGACCTGAGATTTAGACTATTATAGCAAAAGGAGAAATATTACACAAACACATATACAATAATGGATAGGTCTGAGGTTCCTCTTTCAGGCACAAAATTGTATAGGTAGAAGTATATTCTGTTGTTATTCTCATTTTATTTTTTATTATTTAAAAGGCAATATTATACAGAGTGATGCTCATAAAGAGAAAGGCAAATATCATACATTAATGCATATATATGGAATCAAGAAAGATAGTACTGATGATCCTACTTGCAGGACAGCAAAGGAGATGCAGACCTAAAAAGAACAGACTCTTGGACACAGTGGGGGAAGGAGAGGGTGGGCCAATTTGAGTGAATAGTATGGAAACATATACACTGCTGCTGCAAAGTCTGCTAAGTCGTTTCAGTCATGTCCGACTGTGCGACCCCATAGACAGCAGCCCACCAGGCTTCCCCATCCCTGGGATTCTCCAGGCAAGAACACTGGAGTGGGTTGCCATTTCCTTCTCCAATGCATGAAAGTGAAAAGTGAAAGTGAAGTCGCTCAGTCGTGTCTGACTCTAGCGACCCCATGAACTGCAGCCTATCAGGCTCCTCAGTCCACGAGATTTTCCAGGCAAAAGTACTAGAATGGGTTGCCATTGCCTTCTCCGAACATATACACTACCATATGTAAAATAGATAGCCAGTGGGGATCTGCTCTATGATGCAGGAAACCCAGAGCTGGTGCTCTGTGACAACCTAGAGTCATGGATGGGGGGGCGGGGTTTAGGAGGGAGGGGACATAGGTATACCTATGGTTGATTCATGTTGATGTATGGCAGAAACCATCACAATATTGTGAAGTAATTGTCCTCTAATTAAAATTTTAAAAAATGTAGGCAAATGGAAATATGTGTTGTTGTTGAGTTACCATAAGGAGAGCCACTAGAGAACAGGCTAGATACATTTAATAGGGAGTTTGCTTTCCTCCATGTTCTTAATTGAACTTCTGTGTTCCAAAGGGTCAGAAAAACTAAAAACTATATTATTAGGCTCCCTTGTAGCTAGATTTCAAGGGGCAAATAGGATTCTGCCTCTTACATGCAAAGCATTAGAGTGAGTTTTGGAGGATGAACCTGAGGTGGATGACATATTTCTGCTTTATTTTGTTTTCTGAAAGAGAAGATGTGAAATCCTTAACCTCAGAGGCAAAAAGTCAAAACCACTTTGGTGGTTTTATTAAACACTCATTGTTTAGCTGCATGTTTTAAGTTGACAGGAATTGGGATTGATATGGCATCCTGATCCCTGGATCACAACAATGTTATGTATGCCTGGACACAGTAGGGTTCTCTTGACTCCAGTTCTAGCTCTTCTAGCAATTTTATAAGCACCTATTTTCCTGTATAAACCATGCTTCTCATTAACATATATATCCCCAGTGGTTTCATGTTCTTGCATAGAACCCTAAATGGTACAAAAACACTTCTCTTCATAGGAAAATTAGGGTGTCAGAACCAGAAATAAAAGAGTATTGGATACTGGAAGAGGAAGCAATTCTAACCAGAAATGAAATATTTCCATTATTACAGTCCCTAAATGTGTTGGGATGGCTCATAAGTGAGAAAAACTCACATTTAAATATGTATTTAAATATGTATTTAAAACTCATACATAAATTTTAACAAATCAGCATTTTTTTTTTTTTTTTTTTTTGAGTAGGCAAAACAAAATTGATTTTGAATTCCCTTCTATGTGTTCTAGGTAACTAACAACCATTTACCTTGATTAACTAGTAGACAATCATTGATGTTAAATGTACCCAGGAGAGGTTATGCCTTAAGAATGAATGTGGTTCATTGCTTGGAATGACATTTTTTTCCCCCAGGGAATGAATGGATAAACATATATATGGGACAAGAGGTCTTTTGGGAAGAAAAGATGCTACACTCTGACCCTTTCATTTGAAAATTTAACTGCATTATAATCTTCTAGAGGATTAAAATAGCCCAACTTATAAGAAGGTATTCTATTTGCTCCAAAATAGAATTTAAAGTAAAGATGGAGGAAGACATGAGTGAAGATCCAGGCTCACAATCTGCCCATCAGTGGTCAAATTAAAGGGTAGGACCTTGACTAGGGAGTAGGGCAGGTGGCCTACAACTCTGGTGTGTTAATTTTTTTATCAATTTAATTTAAATATTAAAACGTATGTGCATTTATTTGTTCTCCAGAGGGAATTAAGTATGTCTTCAGGAGTCATAATGGGCTTCCCTCGTGGCTCAGATGGTAATCTGCCTCAAGGTGGGAGACACAGGTAGGATCCCTGGGTCAGGAAGATGCTTTGGAGAAGGGAATATCTACCCACTCTAGTATTCTTGCCTGGAGAATTCCAAGGACAGAGAATCTTGGCGGGTTTTCAGTCCATGGGGTCACGAAGAGTTGGACAGGACTGAGTGAGTAACACTTTCACTTAAGATCCAGTTATCTATATATTTAGGGAGTAGTTTCCTCACTAAGATCAGTAGTGCTAATCATGATAACAACATGTGTAAGATAGTCCTTCTAAGCTTTTTTATGATTCTTGAGTATCATTTACTCCTGAGAAAGGTGTAGGTACTCCAGTGTTCTTGCTTGGAGAATCCCAGGGACGGGGGAGCCTGGTGGGCTGCCATCTATGAGGTCGCACAGAGTCGGACACGACTGAAGCAACTTAGCAGCAGCAGCAGCAGTATTCTTTTAACTTCCTGTGAGAGATGAGGAAGTAGAGGCAAGAGGTCATGATCACGTTGCCTGAGGCCATAGATAATTAGTGTTACTAGGCAGAGCAGCCACATTTCCTGACTAGCATCTCGGTGATCTCTGCTGGGCCATTTAGTCAAGAGCCCAGAATCTTTGGTCTGACAGCTCTGGCATTCCTTATTTTGCCACTTAGTCATTGATCGACCTTGGGCAAAATGTTTAATTTCTTTAAACCTCAATGTCTTCCAAAGCTAAATGAATGAATGAAGTTAATCGTCAATTTTTCCTTTAATAGAATCCATTAGCTTCTTGTCAAGATAGTCTTTTATCATCCCAGTACACATCTCAAGCATCTTACTTCCAAGCAAACCTTCCTCCTGCTAGTCCTGCTTCCTTTTTATTACTCCCAAAAGTGTAACTTTCTATCCATTCATTATTTCATTCAAAAACTATTAGGCATCAACTATGTGTCATGTGTAATATCAGACGTGGATGATACATTAAGGACCATAACCAAATATTCATCCTGCTTTCATAACATTTATAATCCAGTCAGGGAAAGAGGTTAACGTTTCAATAAGTGCCAGTGTCATCCAAAACACAGAAGTAGCTCTTGGAACACAATTTAGTAATTTCAAAACAACAGCTTCTTTCCTTTACTCAACAGTATAATTGATATTGTTTAAAATAAACCTACTTTTTCTGTGTAGAATTATTTTACTACTCAAATGGCATAAATAAGTGGCTGATGCGAACTGCATATTTTTCAACCGGGTAATGATTGCTTTGCAAAATAGGGCAGGTGTTTGTGTTGTATCATTTTTAGTTGATGCCTAATATATTATTTCTTCTATTAGGGGCAACGGAACTAGAAGTTACAGGGTAGGTATTTAAAATATGAAAACACAACGTTAAAAATGAGCAGACAGGAACATCCATCAATCCATCATCTCATACATGTAGAAAATAAAAGAAGTAGAAAACAAACAAACAAGCAAAAAATAATATAAGTCAAAACTGAAGAATGAAAAATTAGGTCTACCTTTTAACATGCATTTAAAATATTTGTATTAATTCACCTCTTCCAACAATTATATACCTTCTAATGCCTTTTTTGCAACCCATTGCATAAGAACATGGCCAAAAGATTCATATTTTCTGGCTTTACTGTCATTTCAAACTTAATTTTTATTGCACAGAATTATTTGAAATTAATAAGCATATGTGTAACAATGTTTTTAATTTCAATTATATGTAAGACACATACTTTAAATTCCAAACTTATTTCTAGTGATTATGTTATGATTTATAAACACATTAAAAATATCAACAGATTTGTCTCTACTTAGTGATGTCAGCCACTTACTATATTTACTTTTTCAATATAAATTTTATCTCCACTTAGGCAAAAATCTATTCTAAAATGTGTTTCTCTTGCCAATGTATATGCGATTTTTGTTATCTAAAAGTGAATGAAATTTACTTTGAAAAGACAGACTTTTCAAGTTTTAAGAACAATGAAGAAGTTTAGAATTGACTGTTTTATCCCTGTGAGTAAATCTAAAAGTAGTTAAAAAGACAACAATCTAGTGATTTACTCTCTAGCTCTACAGTGGCAAGGACTAGGTAGTTTTTATTTCTATAATTAATGGACGACCATTTCATAATAAACACAAAAGATAAAGATGAGAAGAATTTAACTTAGCCCAACATATGAAAATAATGCACACTCCACATGTTAAAGACACTCAGTACGCGTTCATTGATTCTCCTTTCAACATTTGCATTGTTGCATTCCCGGACAGACAGTGACCAGGTTATGGGCAGTATATGTGGATAGTAACAGGACATCTGCCTCACTGCAGTACTATTATTCTGCCTGTTTACCTTGAACTACATAAGCTTAGGTTGGGAAGGTTTCCCTGGAGGAGGAAATGGCAACCCACTCCAGTATTCTTGCCTGGAGAATGCCAAGGACAAGAGGAGCTTGGCAGGCTACAGTCCATAGGGTTGCAAAGAATCAGACATGACTGAAGTGACTTAGCACACATGTATGCACACACATAAACCAAAATTAGTTCCAAAATGATGCAAGTTTTCATACTTCAGAACATCTGAGACTTTTATTTAAAAGTGTAAAGCAAATCTAACCATTTTAAATTCCAATAATTCCAATAACCATTATGTATACCTATTCACTATTAAATAATTAATTATTCTCTTCTACAGCTGTCTTACTCCATGCACTCTCAATTTCACCAGAATTCTCAATGTTTATTCTCAGATGCAAGCATTGTTGGGAATAATGGCATAGCCAAGTAATTGGTACCTCTGTGTTAATGTTTACCAGCATCAACTGAGCCCTTGATGTTGTTTCTTCTACTTTTATTTTCCAAGTCTCCCAGAGTCTGTTCCAAAACATCCTCCATTCTCCTCTAATCTCTGAATCCTCCTTCTTTATTAGCAACTCTTAGAGCAAATGAGTCATCAGTTTGAAAAGTGAAAGCGAAGTCACTCAGTTGTGTCTGACTCTTTGCGACACCATGGACTGTAGCCTACGAGATTCCTCCATCCATGGAATTTGCCAGGCAAGAGTACTGGAGTGGGTTGCCGTTTCCTTCTCCAGGGGGTCTTCTCGACCCGGGGATTGGACCCGGGTCTCCTTTAGAGCTCCCTAGATTTACAGAAGTATGGTTACTACACACAAGGATCTTTTACTGCTTTCGTATCACCTTCTCCTCTCAGTATTCTCCTAATCCTTCATTTCAACTGTCTTCCTTGTCTGAACGATCTTCTCTCTGTAGTTTCTCAAGTCCTTCCATTTATTCCTAAAGCCTGCTGGGCCTTGGATGATAATTGGAATAGCCATAATGGATATTTGGTTCAACCCCCAAATGGGATTGTCAGCCTTCAGAGTGAGGTGTATCATCATGAGGATGACCAAGTGGAAGCCTCTGAAGCTATACTCCTCCACCAGACAAAATGCTAAATCAATAAAAGTATTCCATTCTTGGATGGGGAACAGTTAAGTTCTAAAAGGTTGCTCAGACTGTGTCCCATCAAATCTATATTTAATTCACTGAATGTCAGCCGTAGAAATTACATAGATCCCCAACAATGACAATAGACCCCTGCAGTTGTCCTGCCATATGTGATTCTCTGCTAGAACTGATTACATCAGACTCAGGTACATGGTAAATGACTATATCTTTCACAAATGTGTCCTTTTATATTCTGACAAGGAAAAAGAATTAGAAAGGATTCACATTCACCAAGAATAATCATATACATTGCCTGGGGCTATGTTAATTCTCCTGTTCTCTGTCCTAATACAGTCAAAAAGAGCTATAGGCTATCTGGACATTCTGCATAAAATCACATTAATGTAGTGTAGCAAAGACATCATGCTAATTGGATCAGATGATCAAGAAGTATCTATCACATTTGATGAATTGCTAGGAACATGCACTCTACAGAGTGGAAGATGAGCCTCAAGAAATTTTGAAGACCTACACATCAGCAGATATCTCAGGATTCCAATGGTCAGGAGAATGAATATGCCATTCAAAGTAAAAGACAAAGGCTGTACTGCATCTTGTATTTCTTAACATAAAGAAAGAAGTGTAGTGCCTGGTATGTTTCATCGGGTCATGGTATCCCTATATCCCATGCCTAGCAACACTTTTTTGACCCCTGTACCAGAAACAAAAGGCTGCCAACTATTATCATGGGGTCCAGCACAAGATTCTGTGGATCCAGGCTGAACTGCAAGATGAACCCATGCGTGTCCCTTCTGACCCAGCAGTGTGGTGGTATTTTTCAGTCACTAAGTCGTGTCCAACTCTTTGCAACCCTATGGACTATATCCCACTAGGCTCCTCTGTCCATGGACAGAGGCAAGAATACTGGAGCAGGGTGTTATTACCATCTCCAGGGGATCTTCCCAACCCAGGGATTGAATCTGTGTCTCCTGCACTGGCGGGTGGATTCCTTACCACTGAGCCACCATGGAAGTCCTTCACCCAGAAAACACTTTGCAATTAAAAAGAACAGAGGTCTAGTGTTGAATTTATGGCAAACTCCAAGAGAGAAGACAGACCCCCAAGTGATCTGGAAAAAGTTTATGTCATCTGAAATGGAGGATTATATAACTTTTGAAAATATCTCCTGGAATTGTATTGGGTTCTGGTAGAGACCGGGCAGAGAAAAGATTCACAATTTTAAATAAGGATTTTCCAGCAAAATCTCTAAGCATAGGTCAGGGGCCTATGACCTATGTGTTCACTAGACACCTGCTCCAAAATGTACCCTCTTCCTGAAACAGCCTGCAACAAATGACTCATCAAATGAAGAATATAAAAATCCAGCCTATTTGGATTCCTTTTATTTCTTTTTCTGCTCTGATTGTTGTGGCCAAAACTTCCAAAACTATGTTGAATAGTAGTGGTGAGAGTGGGCACCCTTGTCTTGTTCCTGACTTTAGAGGAAATGCTTTCAATTTTTCACCATTGAGGATAATGTTTGCTGTGGGTTTGTCATATATAGCTCTTATTATGTTGAGGTATGTTGCTTCTATTCCTGCTTTCTGGAGAGTTTTTATCATAAATGGATGTTGAATTTTATCAAAGGCTTTCTCTGCATCTATTGAGATAATCATATGGCTTTTATTTTTCAATTTGTTAATATGGTGTATTACATTGATTGATTTGCAGATATTGAAGAATCCTTGCATCCCTGGGATAAACAGGGTTAGCTTCCTGTGCGGACCTAGTCACCACATCTTCGTCAACCAGTCAACACATAACTTTGCTTTATACGTTTTTTATTAAAGAAACCTTATTAAATTATGTCATTGATTCATTACAAATGAACTCATGATCAACAATACCACGACTCGTGCCTGAGGGAAGCTCATCTAACACCCATGTTTTCTGCATAAGGCATGTCACAGCTTCCCCTGCTCATCAGCACCAGCCAGCACCTCAGCACTGTGTCTGGGGACCATGGTAAACAGCAACATCACCAATGAAGAGCGTAAAGACAAGGAAAATGTGGCACTCAATAGACCATGAAAAGGGCACTTGTTTACAGAAGAAGAGTAGACATAACCAGGCGGAGGGGCGCCTCATTTCATCTCAAAACACATGCCCCTGGCAACTCAACTTGTTCCCAACTCTGCACACGATTGACAAAACACCCTGAGCATTGATTGTGGGTGAGGAATAAATTTTAGTGGAAAGAGAATTTGCAAAAAAAAAAAAAAAAAAAATCCAGCCTAAACTTAGCCCAATGATGGGGCATTTTAGCTCCAGAACTTCCTGGATCTGGCTTCCCAGGTGGTTTTAGTGGTAAAGAACCCACCTGCCAATACATGAGACCTAAGAGACGTGGGTTTATTCCTTGGGTCGGGAAGATCCCCCAGAGGTGGGCATGGAAACCCACTCTAGTATTCTTGCCTGGAGGACCCCATGGATAGAGGAGCCTGGTGGGTCATAGTCTATAGGGTTGCAAAGAGTTAGACACGATGGAAGTGACTTAGCCTGTAAGCACTCATGCACTCACTACTGCACTCTAGCTCCACTTCTCCTCCTAACTCTGCTCCTTTCACTCTTACCACTGGTGCTAATACCAAGGATACACTTTAATAACATTCCTAATTCCTAATAGGCTCCTCTTCAATGAACACTTCCTGGGGAACCTCATTTCTGTCACACATCTCACAGTCACATTATTTAAGATGTTTGTTTTTATAATCTCTACTTATTCAGTTCAAACTCACTCTGTAACTCTCTCTTTTCAACATTTACCACCCTATTAAAAACGTCCCCCAAGAAAATCAGCCATGGCTCTTTCATTATTAACACCCAAGAAATTTTAGGCCTATCTAGATCTTTCAAAAGAATCCAGAATTATTTCCTTTTTATTTTATTTTTAAATTTGAACATTATTTATTTGGGGGTTGACATGTATACACTAATATATTTAAAATAGATAACCAATAAAGACCTCTGCTCATCTAAACAAGGACCTTTATTTAAAAATAAAGGTCTTAACTTAAAAATAGTTAACCAACAGGAAACACTGGTCAATATTCAGTAATAACCTAAATGGGAAAAGAACTTGAAAAAAGAGCAGATATATGTATTTGTATAACTGAATCACTTTGCTGTACACTGAAACTAACACAACATTGCTAATCAACTATGTGCATGCTGTGTGCCAGTTGCTTCACTCGGGTCTCACTCTCTGTGACCCCACGGACTGTAGCCCACCAGGCTCCTCTGTCCATGGGATTCTCCAGGCAAGAATACTGGAGTGGGCTGCCATGCCCTCCTCCAGGGATCTTCTCAACCCAGGGATTGAACCCACGACTCCAGTGTCTCCTGCATTACAAGAATCCTTCCCAGATTCTGGACCAGGAGGGAAGCCACTAATCCACTATGTTCTGATATAAAATAAAAATTAAGAATAAGTAAAGAATTGTACCCAACTTCTCAAAAAAATTGCTATATAGTTTACAATGTTATATTACCTTCAAGTGTATTTTTTTTTTTTTTTTGATCACTTACTCTAGGCAAATATGAATGACTCAAACTTCAGATGTAATTAAAACGTGGAAGTTGGAACTTTCATCTTTATGAAATAAGACAGGGTCCTGGAGTTGCACTGACTTCTCATTTTACTGTTTTGGAAGAAAATTGTACTGCCTCTCTTGATGCTTTCAGAAAGAGCCACAGATGTCACTGCCTGACAGCAATCCTACCTTAGTGGTATCCTGGAGTGTCGCTGGAAGTTCCCCTCCCTGCTGACCTAGTTTATCACACCTTCAGAGAAGGCAAGCTATTCTTAGGGCACCCAGGTGCGCTGATTGAGCAGGCTTTGCAGAGGTTTTTCTGTCACAAGTTAACTTGTGATTAATATGAAATATTGAGTTATTTCATCAAACTTGCTTCATGAGATTTCATAAATGGTCTGTTAGGAGTTCTTTTTTTATACACTGATATCTGGGACATGTTTCACTATGAATACAGATTTTTTAAAGTAAGCTATTTATCATTCTATATTCAGCCTTTTAACATGTTTATTGACAGGAAAGCATTTCTTGATCTGGCTGGGTGGTTAGAAGTAGACTGGCATTAGCAGCACTCATTGTATTAAAATAAGGAGAATTTGATAGACTCCATTTTAACAAAGAGATTCTTATGCTGCTCAGAGAGAATTTAGCAAAGTTATTTATTTAAAAGACATTATGTTACTGTGGTTATTATGAGGTCTATATTTAATGGGTTGCACACAGATATATAGTGCATATATATATATATATATATATATATATATATATATATATTATGCACAGTGTGTAAATCTGTGTTTCAGTTGAATCTGGCACTGGAAGGACTTTTCTATGGGTGACATCTTATTCTATAGGAATTGTGTATGTGAACAGCTCATAACTCAAATAATTAACATACTTTAAATTGCATTTACTACTATAACTTTGTTAGCAACATTACTTCCTCTTTTCTCCCTGTACTTTACATTAATTTACTTCTGGGAAAAAATACAGAAGAAAATAATAATTTCCCTGGCACCATTCTCATCTTCTGATTCTGATGTCCTCAAATAAAATGGCCAATTTTTCTTGCCAGATTCTAATCATATTTTTCTTATGAAAGAAGAAATCAGGGAATTTAAAAAAAAAGCAATTTGAAAAGTAAAACTAAAGAAAAAACATTCATTTACTTTGCTCTGTCTCTCCTTCACAATGTATCCTCTTGTGAAGGATACATCCTGGTTTTAAATTTGTTTGAATTTTGTTTGAATTTTGATAACAAAAAGTGTTAACATGCAGAAAAGAGAATACATTGCTTCCCATAAACTGGATACAGTGAGAGACTGAAAATTTATGAGGTGCCCATACTGTTTAAGGCATTATATTTCCTCAGTCAGCTCAGTCACTCAGTCATGTTCGACTCTGCAACCCCATGGACTGTAGCATTCCAGGCCTCCCTGTCGATCACCAACTCCTGGAGCTTACTCAAACTCACTCCATTGAGTTGGTGATGCCATCCAACCATCTCATCCTCTGTTGTCCCCTTCTCCTCCTGCCTTCAATCTTTCCCAAAATCAGGGTCTCTTATAATGTGCCAGTTCTTTGCATCAGGTAGCCAAAGTATTGGAGTTTCAACTTCAAAATCTGTCCTTCCAATGAGTATTCAGGACTGATTTCCTTTAGGATGGACTGGTTGGATCTCCTTGCTGTCCAAGGGACTCTCAAGAGTCTTCTCCAACACCACAGTTCAAAAGCATCAATTCTTCAGTGCTCACCTTTCTTTATAGTCCAACTCTCACATCCATACATAACTACTGGAAAGACCATAGCTTTGACTAGATAGGCCTTTGTTGGCAACGTAATGTCTCCACTTTTTAATATGCTGTCTAGGTTGGTCACAACTTTTCTTCCAAGGAGCAAGCATCTTTTAATTTCATGGCTGCAATCATGATCTGCAGTGATTTTAGAGCCCCCAAAAATAAAGTCTTTCACTGTTTCCATTGTTTACCCATCTATTTGACATTAAGGGATGGGACCAGATGCCATGATCTTAGTTTTCTGAATGTTGAGTTTTAAGCCAACTTTTTCACTATCAAGAGGCTTTTTAGTTCTTCTTCCCTTTCTGCCATGAGGGTGGTATCATCTGCATATCTGAAGTTACTGATGTTTCTCCCAGCAATCCTGTTTCCAGTTTGTGCTTCATCCAGTCCAGCATTTCACATGGTGTACTCTGCATATAGGTTAAATTAGCAGGGTGACAATGTACGGCCTTGACGTACTCCTTTCCCCATTTGGAACCAGTCTGTTGTTCCATGTCCAGTTCTAACTGTATCTTCTTGACCTGTGTGCAGATTTCTCAGGAGGCAGGTCAGGTGGTCTGGTATTCCCATCCCTTTAAGAATTTTCCACAGTTTATTGTGATCCACACAGTCAAAGGCTTTGGCATAGTCAATAAAACAAAAGTAGATGTTTTTCTTGAACTCTCTCACTTTTTCAATGATCCAACGGATGTTGGCAATTTGATCTCTTGTTCCTCTGCCTTTTCTAAATGCAGCTTTAACATCTGGTATTTCACAGTTCAGGTACTGTTGAAGCTTGCTTGGAGAATTTTAAGCATTACTTTGCTAGTCCTGTGGGCACTGTTGAGTTTTCCAAATTTACTGACATATTCAGTGTAGCACTTTCACAGCATCATCCTTTAAGATTTGAAATAAAAGTGTCCAAAATGCAGTACTTGGATGCAATCTCAAAAATGACAGAATGATCTCTGTTCATTTCCAAGGCAAACCATTCAATATCACAGTAATCCAAGCCTATGCCCCGACCAATAATGCTGAAGAAGCTGAAGTTGAGTGATTCTATGAAGACTTACAAGACCGTGTAGAACCATCACCCCAAAATGATGTCCTTTTCATTATTGGGGACTGGAATGCAAAAGTAGGAGGTCAAGAAATATTTGGAGTAACAGGCAAATTTGGCCTTAGAGTACTAAGTCCATTTTAGTTTGCTGATTCCTAAAATGTCAATATTCAATTTTGCCATCTCCTGTTTGACCACTTCCAATTTGCTTTGATTCATGGACATAACATTCCAAGTTCCTATGCAATATTGCTCTTTACAGCATTGGACTTTACTTCCATCACCAGTCACATCCACAACCTGGTGTTGTTGTTGCTTTGGCTCCGTCTCTTTATTCTTTCTCGAGTTATTTCTCCACTGATCTCCAGTAGCATATATTGGTAAGTGGCACTTACCAATCTGGGAAGTTCATCTTTCAGTGTCCTATCTGTTTGCCTTTTCATACTGTTCAAGGGGTTCTCAAGGCAAGAATATTGAAGTGGTTTGCCATTCCCTTCTCCAGTGGATCATGTTTCGTCAGAACTCTCCACCATGACCCGTCCACCTTGGGTGGCCATACACAGCATGGCTCATAGTTTCATTGAGTTAGACAAGGCTGTGGTTCATGTGATCATATTGGTTTTCTATGATGGTGGTTTTCAGTCTATCTGCCCTCTGACGGAGAAGGATGAGAGGCTTATGGAAGTTTCCTGATGGGATAGACTGACTGAGGGGGAAACTGGGTCTGGGCTAGTCTGATGGGCAGGGCCATGCTCAGTAAATCTTTAATCCAATTTTCTGTTGATGGGTGGTCTGTTTTCCCTCCCTATTATTTGACCTGAGGCCAAACTATAATAATGGTGGCCTCCTTCAAAAGGTTCCATGCATGTACTGCTTCATTCAGTGGCCCCAACCCTGCAGCAGGCTACTGCTGACCCACACTTGCACTGAAGACTCCTGAACACTCACGGACACTCACTGACACCCTGGTCAGTCTCTTGTGAGGTCACTGCTCCTTTCTCCTGGGTCTTGGTGTGCACAAAGTTTTGTTTGTGCCCTCCAAGAGTCTGTTTCCCCAGTCCTGTGTAACTTCTAGAAGCTCTATGGTGGGGTTAATGGTGATCTCCTCCAAGAAAGCTTATGCCATACCCAGGTCTATAGCACCCAGGGCCCCTGCCCCTGCAGCAGTCCACTGCTGACCCGTACCTCTGCAGGAGACACTCAAACACAGTTCTTTTCAGTCTCTGTGGGGGTCTCTGGGTCCTGGTTCACACATGGTATATTTGAGCCCTCTGAGCTTCTCTGGTAGGCATGGGGTTTGCTTCTAAATGCGATTCCACCCATCCTATCATCTTGCTGGGTCTTCCCCTTTGCCCTTGGACACAGGTTATCTCCTCAAAGTCACTCCAGGGCCATGCAGCCATTGTTCCAGCGTTGCACAGCCATTATGAGTTATATATCCTGATTCATGTAAAAATGTTTCATTAACTTCTGACAAAACCTTTTGAAACACATAGGATTTCACTCATCCTACAAGGTGAGTAAAATAAGATTCTAAGAATTTTCAAGACTTACTCAAGGTCTCTAATGTAGTATGTGGCACATCATAGATTAGCATCAGGACTGTCTGGTTGCATTGCAGTAAAACAATTTCATGCAAGTTTCTTTCCTTCTCCCTTAAACACAATAAAGGAAGAATCAGAAATTATATGGTATCTTCAGTTCATTTGCTCAGTCATGTCTGACTCTGTGATCCCATGGACTGCAGCACACCAGGCTTCCCTGTCCAACACCAACTCCTGGAGTTTACTCAAACTCATGTCCATTGAGTCAGTGATGCCATACAACCATCTCATCTTCTATCACCCTCTTCTCCTCCTGCCTTCAATCTTTCCCAACATCATGGTCTTTTCAAATGAGTCAGCTCTTCACATCAGGTGGTTAAAGTATTGGAGTTTCTGCCTCAGCATCAGTCCTTCCAATGAATATTCAGGACTTATTTCCTTTAGGATTGGCTGGTTGCATCTCCTTGCAGTCCAAGACACTCTCAAGAGTCTTCTCCAACACCACAGATCAAAAGCATAAGTTCCACTCTTAGCTTTCATTGGAGTCAACTCTCACAATCCATATATGACTACTGGAAAGACCATAGTTTTGACTAGATGGACTTTTGTTGTCAAAGTAATTTCTTTGCTTTTTAATATGGTTTCTAGGTTGGTCATGGCTTTTTTTCTAAGGAGCAAGTGTTTTTTTTTTTTTTTTTTTTAATTTAATATAGTATCTTGTGTTTATATAATGACAATATCTAAAAAATACTTTCACAAAATTAGTTCACAGAAATGTCAGGTGTTTTCATGGTGTCAATTTTACTAATGAGGAAATTTAGACAAACTACTTCTCTCTAGGTCTCACAGATGTGGATCTGCTGATGACTGCTCTTCATTTCAAGCCCAGCCACTTCTACATAACACTGCTCAAAGGTTATATTTAAATCTGTCTTTTCAATTATAAAACATTCAATATTTCTTTGGCATTACATCTTATAAGTGTTAAACTGTTTCCAGATTGTAATAGGAACCTTTTGGGTAGGAGAGAATTGCAGTAGAGGACATATTTATTTATACATCAACAAACTTAAAAATGTGTAGTCATTTATGGATACTGCATATTTTAGTTGCATTTCAAATGTAATTTTGTGTTATCTCCATTTCTGACTTTTCTGAAACATAGCTTGTCCACTGTTAGATGTTGACAGACAATTCAAATGTGATTGATGGTAATGACTTCTAAAAGAAAATTATAGATTAAATCATATACTTTCAAAAATAGACCTTTTAAAAATCCTTAAGTTTTATGGGCTGCTTTAATTATTTTAATCTCATATTTCAGCATGCAGATCTTTTCCACCACCAAGATGGATCTTCAGAAGTAAATCTTTTTATGTTATGTGAAAATTAAGGATATCATCAACACTTAAGATGTAAATCCTTTCAATAAATTAACCTGTGCATCGTCTTAATTTGAGATAAAAGTTTGTTTTAAACATTTGCCTGGGAGTATACAAGTACAACTGGAGAAGGCGATGGCACCCCACTCCAGTAGTTGCCTGAAAAATCCCATGGACGGAGGAGCCTGGTAGGCTGTAGTCCATGGGGTCTCTGAGAGTCGAACATGACTGAAGCGACTTAGCAGCAGCAGCAGGAGCATACAATTACAACTAAAACATATGCTGTATGATTGCATATGACAACTCAGGAAAAAGTGTAAATTAATATATAAGATTCATAAACAGGTTTTATTTTACCCCTACTTTGATTCAAGTTTCCCACCTCATTTAAAATAAATTCAATTTCTTTTTGTGTATGTGTGTGTTTGTGGTGAGAGCTTTTCATATATCCTCTTTTAGCAACTTCTGAATATACAATGCAGTTTTTTTTTTTTTTTTTTTAACAAATCCACCATGCTATACATTAGATCCCCACAACTTATTCATCTTATTGCTGGAAGTTTGTATCATTTTCTGGCACAAGGTAACTTGTGCTTAATAAGGAATATTGAGTTATTTCATCAAACTTGCTTCATGAGCTTCTTTGACCACCTTCACCCACTTTCCCCATCGTCATTGCCTCATCCCTGGCAGTCACCATTCTAGTCTCTATTTCTACTAATTCATCTTTTTACATTCACATGTAAGTGAGAAAATGCAGTATTTGTCTTTCTCTGTCTAACTTAGCTCACTAAGCATAATGCCCTCAAGATCTACCCATGTTGTCACAAATGACAGAATTTCCTTCCTTTAAAAAAAAGACTATTATTCCATTGTATATTTATGCCACATTTTCTTTGTCCATTCATACAATGATAGACACTTTTGTTTCTGCATCTTGTCTGTTGTAAATAATGCAGCAATTAACATAGAAGTGCAGCTATCTTTTTGAGACAATAGTTCATTTCCTTCAGTTATATATCCCGTAGTAGAATTGATGAATCACATGGTAGTTCTATTTTTAACTTTCTGAGTAATATCCATACTATTTTCCATAATAGCAGTACCAGTTGAAAATCCCATTTTTTATCCCACGCTCACCAAACTTATTGCATCTTTTCTATAATAGTCATTCTACAGGTGTGAGATTATAAATTATTACCAGTTTGATTTGATAGTGGATGCCTAAGAGCCCCTGATGATGAATAATGTTAAGCACTTTTCAATTACTTGTTGCCCATTTGCATGTCTTTGATAGAAAAATGACTGTTCGTGACTTTTGTCCATTTTAAAATTGGATCATTTGGTTTCTGTTTGTTTTGGTTTTTTTTTTTTTGCTGTTGAATTATATGAGTCCCTTGTATATTTAAGGTATTAACTCTTTATCAGAGATGTGGTTTGCAAATATTGGGTTGGCAAAAAAGTTCATTTGAGTTTTTTTTTATAAGATGTTATGGAAAACAGTTTATGAATGAACTTTTTGGCCAATCCAGTAGTTTTTTGTTTTGTTTTTTCCATTTCACAACTTGTCTTTTCATTATGTTTCAATGTTTAGGTGAGTAAGTGATAATGGATGTATTTCATCAGCCAATAATTAAGCATAAGCTAAAGGGTACAGCTTCCCTGGTGGCACAGTGGTAAGCAATCCACCTGCCAAGTAGGAGACTCAGGTTTGATCCCTGGATTGGGAAGATCCCTTGGAGAAGGAAATGGCAACCCACTCCAGTATTCTTGCCTGGAAAGTCCCATGAACAGAGGAGCCTGGCGGGCTACAGTCCATGGAGTCACAAGCGTGGGACACGACTTAGCCACTAAACAACTCAAAGGGTACATTGGAGACTCGGGGAGATATTAAACGCTTGCTACTGCTGCTTGCTGTCATGTGTACTTGCATGCATTTTCTCTAATTTCGTATCACTATTTCAAAAGCAGTATTATTATATCCATTTATATATAAGCAATAGAGACTACTGGAATTGTGGTGCTGGAGAAGACTCTTCAGAGTCCTTTGGATTGCAAGGAGATCAAACCAGCCAATTCTAAAGGGAATAAACCCTGAAAGAGTCACTGAAGGACCAATGCTGAAGCTGAAGCTTTGGTGCTTTGTCCGCCTAATGCAAAGAGCTAACTCAATGGAAAAGGCCCTGATGCTGGGAAAGACCAAAGGCAGGAGGAGAAGGGGACAACTTAGTGACAGAACAATAATAGCAACAGTAGAGACAAAACTGTAGTAAAATATCTTGTTTAGACACTAAGTCGTGTCCAACTCCTGCAACCCCATGGACTGTGGCCTGTAGGCTCCTCTATCCATGGGATTCAAGAATACTGGAGTGGGTAGCCATTTCCTTCTACAGGAGATCCTCCCAACCCAGAAATTGAACCTGGGTCTCCTGCATTACAGGCAGATCTTTCACCAACTGAACTACCAGGGAAGCCCCAAGGGGACACTGTGGGCGCAAGGGCTGGAAAACAAACCCAGGCCTCCCGGTGGCAGGTGAGAAGGACACTGTGGGTACATGGGCTGGAAAACAAACCCAGGCCTCCCAGTGGCAGGTGAGAGTTCTACCGCTGAACCACCCATGAACCAGTAATGTATCTTGACTAAGATCAAACAGCCCAATAATGTCTGATCTGAGATTCATTTATGGGCTTGTTTGTTTCAAAAGTTAACCACTTTTTTTCTATATCTGACTCCAGGAAAAATTAGGAAATTGTCAAAGTTGAAATTTATTTCCAAAATTGTGACATTTTTCTACTTTTTAGTATATTTTCATGGTCTCTTGGAGAAGGCAATGGCACCCCACTCCAGTACTCTCCCTGGAAAACCCCATTGATGCAGGAGCCTGATAGGCTGCAGTCCATGGTGTCGCTAAGAGTCAACACGACTGAGCAATTTCACTTTCACTTTCCTGCACTGGAGAAGGAGATGGCAACCCACTCCAGTATTCTTGCCTGGAAAATCCCAGGGATGGGGGAGCCTGGTGGGCTGCCATCTATGGGGTCACACAGAGTCGGACACGACTGAAGCGACTTAGCAGCAGCAGCAGCAGCATGGTCTCTTTAGTCAGAGTTGGATTTAAGAAAGAAATGTACTTACATTAAGCTTAAAAAATTGCGTGTGTTTTTTCTCCTCATATATTTATTAAAAGAAAGAAAAATAAACCGTGAAACAATGAATGATTAATATAATGTACAATATTCAAAGCATGATTGAACGAAATTACTTGGAGGGTTTGGTTACTCAGCATTTAATTTTACTTGTTTATCATGTCAATTCTTGAAAGAATAATTATTCTCTTTGCATCAAGTGGTGTTTAGTCTTAGAGCTTGCATTATGAGCTTGTCATTGTTCAGTCAGTCAGTCGTGTCTGACTCTTTGCGACCCCATGGGCTACATCACACCAGGCTTCCCTGTCCTTCACCATCTTCTAGAGCTTGCTTAAACTCACGTCCATCCAGTTGGTTATTCCATCCAATCATCTCATCCTCTGTCATCCCCTTCTCCTCCTGCCTTCAATCTTTCCCAGCATCAGGGTCTTTTCCAGTGAACTGTCAGTTCACATCAAATGGCCTAAGTATTAGAGCTTCAGCATCAGCATCAATCCCTCCAATGAATATTCAGGGTCGATTTCCTTTAGAATTGACTGGTTTGATCTCCTTGCTGTCCAAGGACTCTAGAGAGTCTTCTCCAACACCACAGTTCGAAGGCATCAATTCTTCGGCACTCAGCCTTTTTTATGCTCCAGCTCTCACCTCTGTACATGACTACTGGGTAAAAACATAGCTTTGACCATATGGAATTTTGTAGGCAAAGTAACATCTCTGCTTTTTAATACACTTTCTAGGTTTGTCATTGCTTTTCTGCTAAGGAACAAGTGTCTTTAACTTCACGGCTGCAGTCCCTGTCCACAGTGATTCTTTTGGGGTTTTGTGGCACCAATCCTCCAGAATATCAGGTCCATTTTATCAGTGGAGGCTGTGTCTCTTTCCCTACCTAGAGCTCTATCACTAACACAGCAACTGGGCTAAGTCCACAGACACATAAAGGCAGCATGGCAGTAGTTGGTCAGATTCTAGAACTTCAGAAAGCATTTAAAATATTGTCTAATTTTTGCACATTGTAAACATCATTTGTTTTGTTTGTTATGATTGTTATTTAAAGTTATCCTTAAACACTTTGGCAGGGTCAATTTTGGGGGAATCTTCAAGTTTTTAATCTCTTCCTATGCTCATGTCCCCTTGTCCTGACTCACATATTTTGGACTGTGTGCTTCACTAAATTACCTTCATACTTGGAAGAGATGAGAATGGATTAACATGGCATCTGTGAAACATGGGGAAATAGCAGAAACGTTCAAATATTTGATTTCTCTGCAACATTTGTTAGTATTTCCCACAATATCCCCCTCTCTTAAACTTGCAAATTTGAATCCATTTCTTGAAGCTTGTGGTAGGCAGCATGATATTCTCCCAAAGACATCCTAATACCCAGAGCCTGTGAACATGCTTGTGTGGCAAAAATGTTCTTTGCTGAAGCAATCAAGTTAAAAATGTTAAGATCATTCTGGATTATCTGGGTGGACCCAATCTAACCACATTGGTCCTAAAAAGTCAAGACTCTTTCCTAATTGTGGGCAGAAGGAGAGGGGGCTACAGGAGAATGCTTAGAGAGATTTATCATAGCTGGATTGGAGAGTGGAGGAGGGGAGCCACAAGCCTAGGAATGCAGGAGGCCTCTAGAAGCTGGAAGAGGCAAAGGCACAGATCTTGCCTAGAGCTTTTGGGAAGGAACACAGCTCTGCTGACACTTGGATTTTAGCCCTTGAGACTTATTTTGGAATTCTACAGAATTGTAAGGTAATCGATTTGTGTTTCCTGACACCACCAAGTTTGTGATAATTTGTTATGAACAAAAATAGAAAGCTAATACAATCAGTCTTCCCTTATAATAACATGTACTCCTGGTTCTCTCTCTGCTTCAAAACTCGTCTCTCTTCTGTAGCACAGGCTCTTCAGTGTTCATCTTTATTTACTGGGTCTCTGTGAGGATTTCTGTAATTATTGTTTTCTTGCTGTGCTATTTTCTATAGGCACCATTCCATCCACTGCCACACGAGCACTCTGCTAAAATGACTGCCTGTGCCTAACAATGAAATAGCACCCAAAAGCAATGCCCACGGCCTGCAGGGAACCATGTCTAAAGGAAGCTCCCATAGATAACCTTGAACTTAATTTGTCCAAAATCAAATTCATTGATCTCATGCAAGTATCTCACTTTTACAACTCATTTTACAATTCATTTCTTGAATTCCCTAAGTTCAATCTGCTACTATGTTTAATATATCCTTCTCCCAGAAAAATCAGTATCAATCAATCTTTTCTAGCACCCAAATACAATTTCACTTCACCAGTTTCACCATTACTGACCTAATTCATCTCCTCATTATTTCTCTGCTGAATCATTGAGAAACAGTTTATACTGATGCTTTAAACTGAAAAAAATTTTTCATAATTGAATGGCTGTATATAGTGTATTTAAAGATACATATCTATAGTGCGTATAGTAGGTGGGATAATATCCTGTTTGGAACTCTATTCTTCAAGAGAAAAAAAACTGAATCAGTAGTGGACAACTTCACAATGGATTAAGATCAGGAATCAAGATATCTCTGATTATAAATGATAAGTTCAACTAATGAGATGCATGTTAAATTTGCAGAATCACCAATAATACTATTACTATTTTTCATTCCCATAATATTACTTATAGACTTAAAAGGACTCATCCAAATATACAATGTTTAAGTATGGAACTGGAACTATGGCTCTAATTACAGTGTTCCATGCTATATTTAAGCAAAGCTATGCAAAATGTCACATTAAGCTCTGAAAAATTAAAATGTTAATAATTTTTTATGAATAATTGCCAAATTTTCACATTCTGGGGTTTAATTTGAATGCTGTACTGATTATACAAGCCTTTGAATAATTCATGTATAGACCTTCTCCATTACCCTGACAATCAGAGTAGTTCGCTGGTTCCAAAAAGCTGCTATGTGACAATATTACCTACTATGATTGGGGATGTAAATGCAGTATTAATTATTTTTTCAGGAAGAAATAGAAATGGAGTACCTGAAGAAAATTAATTGACAAATTTCTGCTTCAAGTGACCTTTGTAAAAACTCACATAAAAATATCTTTGTCACTTCATTTTCTGTTGATCTTTGTCTGTCTAGTGACCTTCTGAGCACTATGAATGTAGATGTAAATTTCTTTATCCAATAGAGAATTGAGATAGTAAAAGAAAACCTGAGAGCATAGTTGACTGTTGATGAAATATAATCAGAGATCTCATTTTCTACTAAAAGAATTCGTACACACTACTTGAGTTTTTGCAAAGAACTGGGCATATCATAGGCTTTGCTTGCAAAGATTCCAGAAGTCAAGCTAATAAATGCATATGTAGCTCTAAAAACACATAGATGCCTATCTGCCCCAGCCCCACCCCCAGATACCTTCTGACTTACCTTTAGAGGTAACTGGCTTTATCAGTAATCTTGCCACCACCTAGATGCAGGTACATCTTAGCAAGGGTATCCTTGCTCCAATAAGGCTCTTCATTCCAAAGAAGTATTTTTGTTGGTGTTCAGTCACTAGTCATGTCCAAATCTTTTTGACCTCATGGACTGCAGCATGCTAGGCTTCCCTGTCCTTCACTATCTCCCGGAGTTTGCTGAAATTCATGTCTTTTGAGTCAGTGATGCTATCCAACCATCTCATCCTCTCCCAGCCTCTTCGTTGATCTTCAGTCTTTCCCAGCATCAGGGTCTTTTCCAGTGGGTTGGCTCTTTGCATCAAGTGGCCAAAATATTGGAGCTTCAGCTTTAGTGTCAGCCCTTCCAATGAATATTCAGGGTTGATTTCCTTTAGAATTAACTGGTTTTATTTCCTTGCAAACCAGTGTAGTCCACCACAAAAATGTAATTCACTTCCATCTCCATTTCATTCCATCTCTTACTGAAATCCTTTATGGATATCATTGTCTGTCTCAGTGATTAAGTGTGGAGGCCTCACAGTCAGGGGCCCTAAGGTTGAATCACTGTGTCTTACTTGCCCCAAGATCTTAAGTGCATTCACCCCTATAAACTTATGTCTTTTCATATGTAAAAGTTGGAGTGATGGCAATTACAGTACTTGTTGTATATGTTTAGGTGAGAAATTAATGATATAATTTATGTTAAAAAATAACATATTATGTAACACATATTGAGAAATAAATAACAAAAGTGACATACAGCTTTCTTTATTCATGTTTCCTTTTATTTTCTAGTTGTTACCTTTTATTTTCTAGTTGTTAATGTTTTGCTTTGTTTTGTTTTGTTTTGTAGTGGTTAATCTCTTGGTCTGAAGTGAAGAAGTGAAGAGAAGTCACTCAGACTCTTTGCGACCCCATGGACTGTAGCCCACCAGGCTCCTCTGTCCATGGGATTTCCAGGCATGAATACTGGAGTGGGTTGCCATTTCGTTCTCCAGGGGATCTTCCCGACCCAGGGATTGAACCTGGGTCTCCCGCATTGTAGGCAGACGCTTTACCGTCCAAGCTACCAGGGAAGCCCAATCTCTTGGTCTAGATCTAATTTATTTTATAGATGGAAGGTGACCTAGAGAATGTCATACTTTTTTTCTCTATTAATTCCAGATTCTCACTGACTATGATGTTTACCTGGGCACTTTCTAAAAACAGAAATTATCAGTCTGGCTCTTCACCACTAGCCTCCTGGATTCTGATTTTGTATTTGATGGATGACAGATGACGAATTTGTATTAAAAAAGTGCTCCCAGTTGATTTTTATAAATTCATTAGGCGTCCACTGCTCTTAGCCATGAGTGTTCAACCTGTGCTTCAGGAGAACCATAACCTTCTAAATATGTTTTCAAAGTCTCTTGAGATAGACATTTTGTGTATTATCCTAAGAAAAAGATACCATTTTTTTCTTTCAAAATGTAAAAAATCCTAAATTTATTATCTTTACACCTAGAATTAGACAAAGAGAACAAATTGTGACCATAAGAAGTTGATGTGCTTTGTAATTTTGTCTTCTAAATGGAGATTTTATTGATGACTGTATTAGGGATCAACGTAATAGAATGGGCTTTAGGAAGCATTACTACAAACAAAAGTAGTGGAAGCGAGTGAATTCCAGATGAGTTATTTCAAATCCTAAAAGATGTTGCTGTTAAAGTGCTGCACTCAATATGTCAGCAAATTTGGAAAACTCAGCAGTGGACACAGGACTGGAAAAGGTCCACTTTCACTCCAATCCCAAAGCAAGGCAATGCCAAAGAATGTTCAAACTACCACACAACTGTGCTCATTTCACATGCTAGCAAGGTAATGCTCAAAATCCTTCAAGCTAGGCTTCAACAATAGGTGAACCAAGAACTTCCAGATGTAAAAGCTGGATTGAGAAAAGACATCAAAACAGGGATCAACTGACCAACATCAGTTGTATCACAGAGACAAGAGAATTCCAGAAAAAAACGTCTGCTTCATTGATTACACTAAAGCCTTTGATTGTGTGGATCACAACAAACTGTGGAAAATTCTCAAAGAGATGGGCATACCAGATTACCTTACCTGCCTACTGAGAAACCTGTATGCAGCTCAAAAGCAAGTTAGAAATGGACATGGAACAATGGATTGGTTCAAAATTGGGAAAGGAGTATGTCAAGGATATATATTGTCACCCTGCTTATTTAGCTTATATGCAGAGTACATCATGCAAAATACTAGGCTGAATGAATCACAAGCTGGAAGCTAGATGGCTGGGAGAAGTATTAACAACCACTTATTTGCAAATGATACCATTCTAATGTCAGAAAGTGAAGAGGAACTAAAAGGCCTCTTGATAAGGGTGAAAGAGGAGAGTGAGAAAGCTGGCTTAAAACTCAACATTCAAAAAACTAAGATCATGGCATGTAGTCCCATCACTTCATAGAAAATAGAAGAGGAAAAAGTCAAAGCAGTGACAGATTTTCTTTTTTTTTTTTTTTTTTTATTTTATTTTTAAACTTTACAATATTGTATTGGTTCTGCCATATATCGAAATAAATCTGCCACAGGCATACATGTGTTCCCCATCCTGAACCCTCCTCCCTCCTCCCTCCCCATACTGTCCCTCTGGGTCATCCCAGTGCACCAGCCCCAAGCATCCAGTATCATGCATTGAACCTGGACTGGCAACTAGTTTCATATATGATATTACACATATTTCAATGCTATTCTCCAAAATCATCCAACCCTCTCTCTCTCCCACAGAGTCCAAAAGACTGTTCTATACATCAGTGTCTCTTGTGCTGTCTCGTATACAGGGTTATTGTTACCATCTTTCTAAATTCCATATATATGCATTAGTATACTGTATTGGTGTTTTTCTTTCTGGCTTACTTCACACTGTATAATAAGCTCCAGTTTCATCCACCTCATTAGAACTGATTCAAATGTATTCTTTTTAATGGCTGAGTAATACTCCATTGTGTATATGTACCACTGCTTTCTTATCCATTCATCTGCTGATGGACATCTAGGTTGCTTCCATGTCCTGGCTACTATAAACAGTGCTGCGATGAACACTGGGGTACACGTGTCTCTTTCAATTCTGGTTTCCTCAGTGTGTATGCCCAGCAGTGGGATTGCTGGATCATAAGGCAGTTCTATTTCCAGTTTTTTAAGGAATCTCCACACTGTTCTCCATAGTGGCTGTACTAGTTTGCATTTCCACCAACAGTGTAAGAGGGTTCCCTTTTCTCCACATCCTCTCCAGCATTTATTGCTTGTAGACTTTTGGATAGCAGCCATTCTGACTGGCGTGAAATGGTACCTCATAGTGGTTTTGATTTGCATTTCTCTGATAATGAGTGATTTTCTTTTCTTGGGTTCCAAAATCCCTGTGGATGGTGACTGCAGCCATGAAATTAAAAGACGTCTGCTCCTTGGAAGGAAAGCTGTGAGAAACCTAGACAGTATATTCAAAAGCAGAGATATCACTTTGTCGACAAAGTCCTTATAGTCAATGCTATGTCTTGTCCAGTAATCATGTATGGATGTTAGAGCTGGACTATAAAGAAGGCTGAGTGCTGATAAATTGATGCTTTGGAATTGTGCTGCTGGAGAAGACTCTCGAGAGTCCCTTGGACTGCAAGTAAATCAAACCAGTCAATTCTAAAGGAAATGAACCCTGAATATTCATTGGAAGGACTGATTTTGAAGTTGAGGCTCCAATACTTTTGCCACCTGATGCAAACAGCCAATTCATTGGAAAAGACCCTGATGCTGAGAAAGATTGAAGGCAAAAAGAGAAGCGGGCAACAGAGGATGAGATGTTTAGATTACATCACCTACTAAAAGGACATGAATTGGAGCAAACTCAAGATATAGGGGAGGACAGAGGAGCCTGGCATGCTGCAGTCCATGGGTTCAAAAAGAGTCAGACATGACTTAGTGACTGAACAAGTAGCACCGTGAACTTCATCTCCTTTAAAAATTAATAGTGACTTTTGAAAATTTGTCAGTACAATTTTTGGCTTTACCACTATGAATAAATACTTTTCTTTTAAATGTTAGGTTTGTTTTTCACATGAACTTTTATGAAGAACATTTTTTCCTTTGTCAAAATACACAAATAGCAATAGATACATTGGAAAGGCTATACCTAGTCATATACTCATTTGTCCTTCTTGACATCATCACCTATGCATTGTCCATTTTATTTTATCTCATGGTGCATGTGTGCCAAGTCACCTTAGTCATGTCTGACTCTGTGGTACCCCATGGATTACAGCCCACCAGGCTCCTCTGTCCATAGCATTTTCTAGGCAAAAATACTGAAGTGGATTGCCATTCCCTTCTCCAGGGGATCCTTCTGACCCAGGGATCAAACCCATGTCTCTCATGTCTCCTGCATTGGCAGGCGAGTTCTTTACCACTAGTGCCATCTGCTGCTGCTGCTAAGTCGCTTCAGTCGTGTCCGACTCTGTGCGACCCCATAGACGGCAGCCCACCAGGCTCCGCCATCCCTAGGATTCTCCAGGCAAGAACACTGGAGTGGGTTGCCATTTCCTTCTCCAATGCATGAAAGTGAAACGTGAAAGTGAAGTCACTCAATCATGTCCGACTCTTAGCGACCCCATGGACCGCTGCCTACCAGGTTCCTCCATCCATGGGATTTTCCAGGCAAGAGTACTGAAGCGGGGTGCCTTTGGGAAGCCCCTTTATCTCATGGTAACAGACCTCAAAATTTTTCTATTTTTTATATGATTTTTACCATCATTTCTTTAAATGTTGTATATCTGGTGAGTGGGGTTTTTTTTAAGAAATAATTCTTCTGAGTCATTTAATGTGTAACCATATTTATCAATGATAAATACATTTTATAAAGTAATTGATTTTAATTTTGTAAGCAGAACCATAATTTCATCTTATTGTTGTTCAGTCACTAAGTCATGTCCAACTATGTGACTCCATGGATTACAGCATGCCAAGCCTCCCTGTCCCTCACTATCTCCCAAACTTTGCCCAATTTCATATCTATTGACTTGCTGCTGCTATCCAACCATCTCATCCTCTGCTGCTTCTTCTCTTTTGCCTTCAATCTTTCCCAGCTTCAGAGTCTTTTCCAATGAGTCAGTTGTTCACATCACGTGGCCCAAGTATTGGACTTTCAGCTTTAAAATCGGTCCTTCCAATGAATATTCAGTGTTGATTTCCTTTAGGATAGACTGGTTTGATATTCTTGCTGTCCAAGGGACTCTCAAAAGTCTTCTTTAGCACTAAAATTTCAAAGCATCAGTTCTTTGGCACTCAGCCTTCTTAATGGTCCAACTCTCACATCCATCTGTACATGAGTACCAGAAAGACCATAGCTGTGACTGTGCATTTTTGTTGGCAAGGTGACGTCTTTGCTTTTTAATATGTATGTGTTTGTCATAGCTTTCCTTTCAAGAAGCAAGCTTCTTATTTCATGGCTGCAGTCACCATCTGCAGTGGTTTTTGGAGTCCAAAAAGGGAGAATCTGTCAATGCTTCCACTTTTTTTCCCCTTCTATTTGCCATGAAGTGAGGGGACTAGATGTCGTGATCTTAGTGTTTTGAATGTTAAGTTTTAAGCTAGCTTTTCACTCTCCTCTTTATCTTCATCAAGAAACTCTTTAGTTCCTCTTTGCTTTCTGACATTAGAGTGGTATCATTTGCATAGCTGAGGTTGTTGATATTTCTCCCATCAATATTGATTCCAGCTTGTAACTCATCCAGCCCAGCATTTAGTACGATACATGAATAATATAAGATGCATTTGGATGGGCTCATATAAATTATAATGAAAGACAAATTTTATGCCAACTTATAAATTTAGTTCTATAAGCTGAAAAGAAAAGACAGAGGAACCAGAGATCAAGCTGCCAACATTTGTTGCATCATAAAGAAAGCAAGCGAATTCCAGCTATCTCTGCTTTATTGACTACGCACTACAATTTGACTGTGAGGATCACAAGAAACTGTGGAAAATTCTTAAAGTGATGGGAATACCAGAACATCTTACCTGTCTCCCGAGAAACCTGTGTGTGTGTCAAGAAGCAAGAGTTAGAAGCTGACATGGAGCGATGCGCTGGTTCAAAACTGGGCAAGGGTGACAACATGCAGCCTGCCGAACTCCTTGCCCAGTTTTGAGCCAGCCCATTGCTCCATGTCAGCTTCTAACTCTTGCTTCTTGACACACACACAGGTTTCTCGGGAGACAGGTAAGATGTTCTGGTATTCCCATCTCTTCAAGAATTGTCCACAGCTTGTTGTGATCCACACAGTCAAAGGCTTTAGTGTACTCAATAAAGTAGAAATACATATTTTTCTGGAATTCCCTTGCTCTCTCTATGATGCAACAAATGTTGGCAGCTTCATCTCTGTTTCCTCTGTCTTTTATTTTCAACTTATAGTAGGACTAAATTTGTAAGTTGACATAAAATTTTTCTTTCATTGTAATTTATGTGGACCCATGCAAATACATCTTATGTTATTCATGTATATGTCCTTAAACATTATATATGTTATAAGATAGTGTGAAATATTTTATGTACATATGTATTATTTAAAGTGTACTATGCTAACATCTTAGATATATAACTGATAACATTAAATTTTTTATATTTGTTTTTATAATTTAGGAGTTTTCCTAGTGAATTTCCACAGCAAAGCACAGATAGTTCTTTGGGGGTTCCAAGTCCAGATCTAAAAATCAAGTTTGAGTTAATATTTAAAGTCTAAGTCACTTTTTATAGCTATTTAGAGTTCCTGTGTTTACATTAGCTTAAAAAATTGACCTTTTTGCTCATAGATGTTTGTTACAAAATAGTAGAGAAGGGTTATTTCATGAGCATAAAAACTGTGATGTTTCCTAATACACAGTCAGGTTGCATGTTTATTTTGAGAGGTAGAGAAAGAACGAGAGAATAGAGGATTAATACCTATTCCCAAAGATATTTTGGTCACAAAGTATTGGAACTTAAAGCTCACAGTATCTCTGGTCCACTTGACTTTAGTTTCATAAACTGCAGACTCACTGAAGCTTGTCTTTCTTGGACTGCATCCGTCATGGACATTGACAATAAAAATCCACTGCATCTATTGAGTATCTTCTATTTATAAGATGTGTTAGGATCTCTTTTATCAATGTAAGTAGGAGAAACACACAAAAATAGAGACAGAGAGGATGATACAGGAATAAAGAAGGAAGAGGGCACAAAGACATAGGTGAGACAGTAAGAAAGAATGAAGGGAGGGAGGAGAGAGATACATAGAGAGAGGACCGTTAGTGAGTGATAAAGATGCACAAAAAAAGAGAGAGAGAAGAAAGGTCAGAAAATTAGAGAAAGAAACAGAAACAGTGTCTGCTTTACACATGAACTACAAGAAAAAAAAATCTAATATAATTTAACTGGTAGTCAGTCCATGATTATATAAATATTTCTGAAAAAAAGGAAAAGCAGGGCACAGGTGTCATGGTTATGATCATATAAATGCCATTATTTCATATGCATCTATTGCTGGGAGCAATCTCTTCTTCATTTTATTTGAAAATTTGGCTTATAATATGCAGTGATCCATCATTTGTAAGAGAAATGTGCAGAAAGATAAATTGTACAGTAGTCTGACAAATCTTATTAGAGCAACATATAGAAGAGGAAAAATTAACAGCTAATCCATTATAAATGTCAAATCTACAGAGCCACTTTCTTCATAACTATTGTATTTCCATTTCTTTCTCATTAATTCTTAGTCCTTATGAAATAGTTTTCATTGGTTGGTCACTCATGTAAATCCATGAACTTCTAATCAAATATGTCACTGTTACCTTTAATTTAAAAGCATTATTGCAAAAAGTCAGTGAAAATTTTCTTTCTGAAAAAACAGACCAATGCATACCTAAAATTAATCACATTGGCCTTTTCAGTTAAAATAGAGGGGGAAAACCTTATTTCAACTTTCTGTTCAATTTTAAATTATTATAATTATATGTAGAAGTAGAAAAGCAAAAGAACTTACTATTTAATATTTTCAGAAAGACCCAAAACAAATAACTTAACAATGTATTTACTAGATTCTTTAGGGAAAGGATTGATTGTTAGATAAGTATCTGAGGCTGTCTATTTATGGAGGATGCTTGTTAACTATTATTTTTTCTTCCTGGCACTTTTTCCTTTCACCTTCTTTTTGATCTGTTGGTAAATCTCTTGTTTCTTTGTATGTGAGTCTATAACAGAAGCAGCAACAGAATCAATGAGAATTTTTTCCAAGTAGAGTAAAGAAGTTTCAAACACTTTGATACTCCCCTGATGACACACAGAATTTAATTTTTGTTCTATTCAAGTCTACCCTTAATGACTTGCATGGCCAATAGAAAATGGCAGAGGTGACGCTTGGCCGACTTCAGGTCTAGGTTTTAAGATGACTAACAGCTTATTTAATTCCCTCCAGGAGCTGTGAGTGAAAATATGAGAAATTTAACTATTCAGAGGCCACCATTCTCTAAGGAAATCCAAAATACAGAGATTGTCCACATGTAAGCACTCCACCTGAGAGTACTCCACCTGAGCAAGCTTTCTACCCATCCTCATAAAGACAGCGGAAGTCATCATGGTTTATCTAGATTAGGTTTAATAACCTCTGTTAAAACCAGTTGAAATAGGAGGTTTTCCCAGGAAATCCTTGCCAAAATGTATGAGCTACAAAATTGCAAGATACAATAAATGTCGTCTTTTGAGCTACAATGTTTGTGGTAGCTGTTACAGTAGGTTTCATATATGAATGTTAAAAGTGAGGATTTTTTGCCAGAATTATTGAAAGGAGATTTTGTGAACATACAGAAACCTTATTGACCTATGGGCATACTCACCCTTTAAGTTAAGTGTGATATGATTTAATAAGTTGATTCAGGTTTTAGGATTTACAATATAAACCAGTTTGATTTTATTCCTAGTATTTGCAACTTTATAATGTTTGAAAACCATCCTGGTAATCTCACATTTGCTTATAATTGTCTAAAAGCTTTTGACATTGTAAATAATTTACTAAGACCACAATAACACATTTAGGTACATTTTGCTGTAGAAAATAAGTTGGAAACTTTTTTGAATAGGTACACCCTTTAACAAGATATGAAGACTGATTAACTCTTACTCTTGTGACCTTCACATTGTGTTACTGTCTTGGGACTCTTCTAGTCCTTGATTGCTCTACTCTCATCTCCAGTGGCATTTCTTCCTCCACTTTTTCTATTATAATGTCACCATTTTATGCTTGTTTTCTCCCTCTAGATATTAAACTGCTGTGATTATTTTCCTCCTCATCATTTCTCTATTTGTCTCCTACAGATGGCTATGTGGCTCTTAACTCTACATTTCCAACACCCAACTAGTGGTTCTATCTCCATGTACCAACTTCCAATCACCTCTTTACTACTATTTTAGTAATTCCAATAACATGCAACACAAATTGCCTAAAAGTAAAGGCCTTTCATCTCCCCCTGTCTTTCTCTCTTTCATCTTCTGCTAGTCTTTATTCAACAGAAAGATCAGATTCTTCTTATGAGACAGATGTTACTTTTGCAATTTCTACCTATGTATTAAGATCTCCTTTTCACTCACAAAATGTGACCCCACCTTACAGTCACCTCCTATGTTTGACACATAATGCTAACAGGAGGTTTTCTTCATGCCTAGCTTAACTACCATATCCTATAAGTGATGTCCCAACCATTTTTGAGCACATTCTCAGGAGGGATATAGCACAACAACTATTTACAAATTTGATTAGAACGGCCAATTCTACTATTAGTCCACGAAGTAGGGTAACAACTGCAGTGTTACCTCTATAACAAACATGCACATTTAATGTCCTGTATGCAACCAAACACTATTCAGAGTTTTAGTGTAAATGGTGCCATGTGTATAACAGCATATCACAACACATCCCAAACTAAGAATTTGAGACCTATTGAGAACTACCAGCTTGATAATCTTACAGTCTCTAATAATATTGTATGAAGTTGAATTCAACATATTTATTATCAAAAAGCACATTGGTTTGAAAATCAGCTGGTTTACAAACAAGTACAGCAAAGTGTATGATTGCAATAATGCTGCTGCTGCTAAGTCGCTTCAGTTGTGTCCAACTCTGTGCGACCCCATGGACGGCAGCCCACCAGGCTCCCCTGTACCTGGGATTCTCCAGGCAAGAACATTGGAGTAGGTTGCCATTTCCTTCTCCAATGAATGAAAGTGAAAAGTCAAAGTGAAGTCGCTCAGTCGTGTCCGACTCTTAGTGACTCCATGGACTGCAGCCCACCAGGTTCCTCCGTCCATGGAATTTTCCAGGCAAGAGTACTGGAGTAGGGTACCATTGCCTTCTCTGGATTGCAATAATATACCCATGCAAATGGTATCTCATCCTGAGGTATGCAGGTGAAGGGAAGGACTGGGACTGGGATGACTGTTACCTGAACTGAATCTCATGGGACAGAATAAACTAAGTCAGAAGGAGCAGTTGGCGGGGTTGTAGGACATCAAGGAATTGCGACTCAGATAAAAAAGAGCATCATGTCCCTAAAGGTACAGAAATGGGAGAGATTATCGCAACATTGGGAAATTCCTTTTAACTATTTAAAATGAATAAAAAGTATGAGATAATATGGTTTTGAAAAGTCATGTTTAACTCAAAAAGAGGACTTTTCATATCTTGATAAGTAGCTTTGATTTTTAAAAATAGGATGAGGGAAACTGATCATTTTAACTTGATAGTCAACACTCTACTTTAAAAAATAACTTTGCTGATGGAGCAGTTCAAAATGTGATGGCCAGATATCATGTATGAAGGCCAAATATGTTGAAAAAAGACAAAATACATATTGAGATTCTAAGCTTTTCTGGGGGTAGTCTAGATGGTGAGAGAGATTAAAAAGATGTTCAAAATGTAGACTTTATAGAATGTAGTGACCTCATGAAAAATGGATAGTTGAGGGTAGAGTCAAATGGCATGAAGGCAGACTCTTAATCATTAGTTAGGTTGGCTGGATGGTGGGGTTACATTTCAAAATTGGAATATGAGAATATGATCAGTCATGAGAAGGAAAACATTCAATCGTAAGTGCATTATTACCCCAGTGTTGGGGTCCAAGGGTAGAAAATATTCTTGGGAGTAACTAAGAGAAAGAAAAAGAAAGTAACTTCTATTCCCAGATAGTGAAAGATGGGTAAGTGCCAAACAACCCTACAGTTTCTCATCTATGTGTCAATCTTATTATCTATAAATTTACTGATAAGTAAATTTAGGTGAAAAGAAATTCATGATTTAGACCAAATCACACAAGTCAAAATTTCAAAAGACAGGAACCAAACTCAGTTCATTTCTGGCAACCAAATATTTTTCTTTCAACTATACCTGAAATTAGAGCATTTTAGAGGTAGAAATTAAAGCATGGTTAACTGGGCTGGAACACATCTAACATAAGCAAATTGATATGACTTAACAAAAGTGAATTTTAGTTATTATTTATCCATGCAGAAGGAATGACAGTATAAAATCAAGCTGGAATCTCTCAAGGATCCTTATTCTCATCTCTCTACTAGTTTTCCTTTCTTTTCCCAGCTTCTATTAAATTACTATATCAAAATAGTCACACAGATAATTTTTCAAGAGCAAAAGAGAGGTCTGAAATTGTTTGCCTTTTAGTTTGAAATATAGTTAGATCCTTTAGTGAAAATATGTTCTCTTATAAATAGAGAATTATAAAATATTAAAGATACCTATTTGAAATTATCCATTCTTTCTAGGTGCTGTGTTTAAAGGATAACTAAAATCACCACATATATATCACAAATATAATTTATATCCCAAAATACACATGCCATACTACAAAGTTGAATCTAATAATTTAAAAAGAACAGAGCAGACATATACTCCAAGTGTGTTTCATCTGGTCAAATACAAATGAATTTAAGACTAGCTAAGCTATTGGTATGAATCCTTTTGAGAGATTTTATAAGAAACTATTAAGAAAGAATTGTCTGTTTTAATTTATCCAGGCTTAAATACTATACAGGAAGATAAATATTGAATTATAGCTGGGGATTTTTCTTTCAGAGAAGTTTTGCTTTTGCTTTAATTTATATGTAAATTTATACCTGGAGTAACATATATTTATAAACAAAAACAGAAAGGCTTAATATGTAGTTCAAATATAAATTTATACAGAATGATATCCATATCTCAGAAAAAAACCCAAAATATTTTAAATAGGAATGGTGGTTCTTATAACAATGTATTCTAGATAAAAGTAAACAATATGGAAATGGTTATGCCTAAATACTTTGTAATATTCTTTTATATAATTTATTAATTGAAATTCACATTACAATGTGTATATATGTCATGCTCAAGGTGTGAGGTCTGAACACTGAAAACCCAATAAATATCAAGGTTTTTATACACTACTATATGCCAGTTGCCATGCTAGTAATTTCTATAGGGATCATTTCATTTTATTCCCATCTAAAATTCAGTGTTGAGTTCAAAGTGAGCTATCTGTAGCAATATGGCAGACTTCAGATATTAGCCAGTCGATCTCATTACTGCCGTTCCCTCCATCTTTTTTTTATCTACTCCTATTGTTTTCTTAGGGCTTCCCTCGTGGCTCACTGGTAAAGAACTCTCCTCCCGATGCAGGAGACACAGGAGATGCAGTTCCATCCCTGGGTCAGTAAGCTCCTCTGGAGGAGGAAATGGCAACGTACTCTAGTATTCTTGCCTGGAAAATTCCATGGACAGAGGAGACTGGTGGGCTGCAGACCATGGAGTCATAAAGAGTTGGACACAACTTAGTGACTAAACAACAACTGTTCTTTCACCTTATTGATCTGAAGTTTCCTGAAATTTTTCAGATTTATCTAACATGTTTGTTTTCAAAATGGTAAGCTGAAACTTAGATTGCTAACAGAATGTATAAAATTTTAGGAGAATTTTCAGAAACCAACTGACATGTTAGGAGCACAGTGAAAAACCTTCATTCAGGACAATGTATAAAATGAGAAATAAAGTTTTACAGACATACTTAAAATGTTACAGAAACTAAGTCACATCCAAAAAGAACAAAGGGTTTTTTCTACAGGGTCCCTAAATTTAGAGTAGTACCTCAGTAATTCCAGCTAGCATCACTTTGTTTCATGTTCATATGAGCACATATACTATATTTTATTTTCTCTATCTCCTACCATCTAGATAGAATTCAGCACCTAATTAGGTCCTGGCCTGCTATAGTTGCTGGAAATTTTTTCAATGAGTTGACTTAGTAAAGAAGGGGAGAAAAAAGGGGGGGTAGTATTTAAACTAAAACTTGAAACTCAGAACATTTCCACATTATGTACATCTTAAACACTTCTAAGAACAAAGAAAATGCATAATAGAACACATATTCCTAAGCCTTGGAAGACATTAAAAATGGAAGCAAAAACAAAGAACAATGCTGACAAGATGGAATTGTGTATCAGCTTACTGAGATCTGGTGCCTAGTGTAACTCCAATTCTATTAGGTTATCCCATTTTTAGTGTTCCCAACACACTACGATGACTCACCATCAGACCCCCAAACTGGAATCCTATGTGTCCTTTTTTTAAATTACATCCTAATAATGCTGTGATCTCCTCTTAATTGTATTGCTTCATCCATGGCAACTAAGTATAATGAAAGCATTCTAACTGAGAAGCAAATTCCCCAAAAGGAAATGGAGATTTTTTAGCAATGTGTACAAGCAGACTGCTTCCAAGAAACAATATAGGAAGTATATACAAATCCACTGTTACTTGGTGAGAAAGTAGTGGGGGATTGGGACACGAAGCTATGATTCACAAAACAAGAGTGAGCATGAAAGGGTGTTGACTGACCTAGACATGATGTTCTTACCGCATCATTTCTTGCAAGAATGAGTCAATAGAGGAAACTCATGGGATTTGCTTCTATGCGGAATATCCACCATTGGTAATGTGAAGTCCTATAAACAAACAGGCAATATTCATTTGAAGACAAAAAAATAATAAAAATAAAATCTCAAAAAAGAAAAAAAAAACAAGTTAGTAGGAATTAGAATTGGTTTTCTGGGTCTTACAAATCTGTGCATTCCTTCTGAACCATTTCATTTTGTCTTTACGGCCTACACTTTACCAAAGTAATTTCCTGTCACATAATTCTGTTATATCTTGATAAACTGTTATAGTTGCTTGTGAAAGGGACTGTTTACATATTTGCATATCTTTATATCACAAACAACAGCTGATGGTTTTACAGAATTAAATTCTGATGGCATTAAATACTGTATATTATTAATTAATAGAAGCTCATGGCTTTATCTACAGCATCCAAGTATACTGTATAAGAAGCAGTTGCTTAATCATACACTCAGTAAGTTTGTATTAAACCTCTATTCTGTGCTACAAACTGTTACTGGCACTAGAAATATAGTAGTGAACAAGACAGAATTGCCTGCCTTCTTGGAGATCACATTCTACTTTGAAAAGAGAGACAATAAACAAACAAACAAAAATAAACTATATAGTATGTCAGCTGGTCATAGAGTCATTGAAGCAAAATAAAGCAGTGAAGGGATGGAATCGTGCTTGAGTTGTAAAAATACTTTAGATTTGTTCGTTTGCTTGCTTGCTTGTTTTGCCTATGAAAGTTTCTTTTATCACCATGATGCACATGATGGAAGTACATGTACTTTCCTAAAGTGCTCAAAGAGTTTAATGAAGTCTGTAAATCATGATTTATTGATGAAGTCAGGGCAAAGGTAACCATTACTCACCATTTTTTGTCACGAGTCTCTGCCTATGTGTGTTTTGGTGCATGAAGAGATGTTACTTAAACCTCAAGTCAAGTATGCAATGTTCTTTGGGTGAAAAATTCTTATCTTTCTGACCAATACAATTGATCACTTTTTATTTTTACACGATTATAAAAAATCATGGCATGTGTCAGTCATACAGGACACCAGCATTAATATTTGAAAGATAAGCATTTGCTCAAGCATAATTTTTTTGCCTTCTCTCCAAAAATAGCATTGTCAGTTCTAGCTCTGCTAATGGAAGAAGAAATTTATTTCCTGAAAAATGTGCTAATCTGTGTTGTGGAAAAAGTACTCACACATATTATATACTTGATAAACTTTGATAGTTAATTAAAAAGGAAAGAAATAGAATTTTAAATACCAGGTCAACAGGATATGAATGTATTTTAGTAGTAGTCTACAGCGGAAGGACACCAAGGCCTATATGTTCTGAAACATCTCTCTTTCTCTCATTCAAACAAGCAATAAAATGACTGCATTGTAAAGCTGTGTTAGCACTGATATGTGAATTAATTAGTCATCATAAAAAAAATGAAGTCTCAGAAGCACTGAGCCTTAACAGTTGGATTTGAATCTGAATGTAGATTCATTAGAACTGAATCTTCATCCTAAAAATGAGAGGGAGGGCAGCTTGAATAGAGATAGAACAGTAATAAACAAATAAACAAAGAAAATTACTGTGAATTTTAGCTTCACATTTTGGCCAGCTCTGTAGTTTTTCATTTTTACTTTATCCTTCCCATTTTCTTTAGTATTGATCCAAAACTCTGATAATATTTTTATGAGGTCAGATAAAATTTAATTACTAAGCTTAGTTTGAGACTTGTCACAGATTTTTGTATATTTCTCTGCACTCATATAAAGGGTGTTCTTTTATGATCATATTAACAGAAAACCCTCAACAGATCTTGATTGTTTTTACTCTTTGGATTTAGTCTCATTTTTCTTACTTCAGGAAAAATGATTCTTTATGTACAGCAATACTCTTAAATGTATTTTTCAACAGCTGTGTTCATATTATTCTATACCTTCTGAATGAACAGATTTCCATCTAATTCAGAGCAATAGATTTTTTTTACAAACTAATAAGCAAACCATATTTCTATATAAATAGCCAAAAGCAAAGAGAAATAACATAGTAAAGCTAGACAATTTTTAAAGTGTACAGAAGAAAAGGATTGAAATTCTGATGATACATTAAAAAATAATTCTTAATTTGAATTCCAAATTTCATAAAGTTTGAAAAGATATCTGTTATTTCATAAACTGCACAACTGTTTTTCTCAAATAGACTTTTTTTCTAGTTGTTACAGGTCAAGTTATGCCAGCTTTGCAACAATCCAATTCTTCAGTATAACAGCCAGTCAACATTTCTTTTCTTCTCTAGATGGTAATAACCCTGACATTTCTGAATCTCCCCAAAGCAATCATTTAGTGTTCCAAATATTTAGTAAGAAAATTTGAAGAAAACTTAGTAGCACATTAGGTACTTCCTTCAACAAATTAGCCAATCTAGTCTCTAAAATAGGGATGGCATTTTAGAATCTCACACCTAGGACCATTTTAGAATGAATATAAAAAAGAGTAAGGCTTGAATCCTGGGTCTACTGAAAAGAAAGGCAGGGAGTACATTTTGTGAAATTGCTATTTGCTAAATCTGAATAGGTCTGTCACTCACTTGAATGTCATGGTCCTAAATTATTACGGAAATGGAACAGTCAGACCTTTCCATCCTTGTGAAATGGAATATCTCCCCCCATATCAATAAGCAAGAATGTAACAGCCATCAGCAATTTCAGGCCTCCAGACATGAATGAGAACTCCTAAAAGGGAAAGCAAAGCCTGTGATCCAGCAGATGCTATTCCCTCCTCATAGTAACAGCTGAAAAGCTGGGATAGAGGGGGATGTGAGAAGTCAAAAAAAAAAAAAAACAAAAAACCAAGGATGCTGGCCCCAGGTAGCTGAGAAGAATATTAAAGGAATGACAAATAATCCCAGACATTGCATTTCCCCATATGTTGCTATTATTGTTCAATTTAAGTCCTGTCTGATTCTTTGCAACCCCACGGACGGTAGCACACTAGGCTTCCCTATCCTTAACCATCTCCAGGAGTTTGCTCAGATTCATGCGCTTTGAGTTGACGATACCATCTAACCATCTCCTCCTCTGTTGCTCTCTTCTCGTTTTGCCTTCAATCTTTCCCAGCATCAGGGTCTTTTCCAATGAGTCAGCTCTTCACATCAGGTGGCCAAAGGATTGGAGCTTCAGTTTCAGCATCAGTTCTTCTAATGAATATTCAGGGTTGATTTCCTTTATGATTGACTAGTTTGAGCTCCTTGTAGTCCAAGGGATTCTCAACAGTCTTCTCCAGCACCACAGTTCAAAGACATCATTTCTTTGGCACTCAGCCTTCTTTATGGTCCAATTCTCACATCCATACATGACTACTGGAAAACCATAGCTTTGACTATAGGGATCTTTGTTTGCTATGTCTTTGATTTTTAACACACTGTCTAGATTTATCATGGTGTTCCTTCCAAGGAGCAAGTGTCTTTTAATTTCATGGCTGCATTTACCATCTGCAGTGATTTTGGAGCCCAAGAAAGTAAAATCAGTCACTGCTCCCACTTTTTTCCCCTTCTATTTGCCATGAAGTGATGGGAACAGATGTCTTGACTTAGTTTCTGAATGTTGAGTTTTAAGCCAGCTTTTTTCACTCTCCTCTTTAAGCTTCATCAAGAAGCTCTTTAGTTCCTCTTCAGTTTCTGTATTAGAGTGGTATTATCTGCATATCTCGGAGAAGGCAATGGCACCCCACTCCAGCACTCTTGCCTGGGAAATCTCATGGACAGAGGAGCCTGGAAGGCTGCAGTCCATGGGGTCGCTGAGGGTTGGATACGACTGAGCAACTTCACTTTCACTTTTCACTTTCATGCGTTGGAGAAAGAAATGGCAACCCACTCCAGTGGTCTTACCTGGAGAATCCCAGGAACGGAGAAGCCTGGTGGGCTGCCGTCTATGGGGTTGCACAGAGTCGGACATGACTGAAGTGACTTAGCGGCAGCAGCACCTGCATATCTGAGGTTGTTGATATTTCTCCTGGCAATCTTGATTCCAGTTTGTAATCATCTAGCTGAGCATTTCACACGAATACTCTGCATAGAAGTTAGATAAGCAGGGTGACAATATACAGCCTTGTACTCCTTTCACAATTTTGAACCAGTGTGTTGTTCCATGTCCAGTTCTAACTGTCATTTCTTGACCCACATACAGGTTTATCAGGAGACAGGTAAAGTGGTCTGTTATCCCTACCTCTTTAAGAATTTTCCTCAGTTTGTTGTGATCCACACAGTCAATGACTTTAGTATAGTCAATGAAGCAGAAGTCGATATTTTTCCGCAATTCCCTTGCTTTCTCTGTGACCCAGTGACTGTTTGCAATTTGATCTCTAAAAGAGTGCAAAATTCCTTGAGATATATAGTTTTCCTTAATTAACAGTAATCTTTGATATTCAGACTGCCTGCCCTCCTTTGTTACAAACTTTTATATATCCTGACTTCTTCCCTCACTTCCTCGGAACATTTCTCAGGGCTACCTGAGATGCTACCTCCCAGGCTTGAAGTCCTAACATTCCCATTCAATAAAACACTCTATACATTCAGATTGTGACCATATTTTTTAGTCCACACACTGTGTAGAGTGTCTTGACAAAAAATCGAAAATGATGCTAAGAAGGTCACTGAAATCCTTCTATCAATGGAAACTTGACTCTTTGTTAGCACTGACATGAAGCTACTCGGGATTTCTCACTCTTTATGTTTTCAAGGGATGGACAATAAATGCCATTCAGGCCACTCTAAGATGCTTGGGCAATCTTCAGACGAATGGTGGGCACATTGGCACAGTTCTGCTGGGTAGCCAACTAAGAGAGAAGCTGTTCTCAAAGGAGGTCTCCTTCTGGTCAGATGATACAGCCCAAGATACAGCCATACAACCATATGGCCCCAGTCCTTCTCATAAATCCAGTTCAATGACAGAAGTTTGTACAATATAATTCCTGTGAATTAAAAAATACTAACTTTCTGCTGCAAACCACTTGACTGCACCCCGTTGAGCCTTGAGTTGCTTTGATATGGGAAAAGACAGGATCCCAACAAAATGAGTCAAGTAAGCTCCACTACTTTTGAGATTTGAATAGTCAAATAATAATCTGCATGTTGGCATAGAAATTTAGATATACATACAGATATAGATGATACAGATACAGACAAGTATATAGGTAAAGCAAGAGGTATATACACATGACTCTGCCTGTGTATTGGGGTTACAGAGAACCATAATTATGTGTGCATGGTTGGGAAAAACTGGCATGGAAACACTGGTGGCCTTCCTATATTTTATTTTCAAAAATTGCTCAGTCTGAAATTAACATGAAAATAAAGGTTACCAATATTAATAGTTCAAATCCATGTTGGAATTTGAAAGAGACACAACCTGGCTTAGAATGACATTTTGTTAGTTCAATAAACCCATTCTTTCTTCAAGTTACCTTCCTTCTACTTCTTGATTGCAAATGTAGCTTGCTTAGCAGTTTGCTCTTCATTTTGGCCTTAGTGAACATAAAAAGATCCATCATAGAAAGGAAAGCATTTGGCTAGACATCGAAATGCTGACAGGATGTTACCAAGTAGGCAAAGTGCTGTCCCTTTGCTTTTAGTTTGACCACTTGGAAAGTATTTTATTTTTCTTACAATGTGTTTCTTTTTTTGTCATTTTCTGTTTGGGGAGCTGTCTTATAGGAAAATTGGTAAGAATGTAAATGTCTACCCTCAAATATTTTAGTCATAATACCTAGGAATACGTTAATAAACAATTTAAAATGTTCTAATAACATTTTGCGATAACTTGCCTGTCCCTTTTTATCATTCAATAATGGTAAGCTAAGAAATCACATTTTCTTTATAATTCTAATGATGGTATATTTTAGATTAGTATATTATTTAAATGTGCAAACTGCAAATTGACAACATCTGGTACTTTAATGCAAGATGATATGGCACTGATTGTAAGATCAAGGTTACATAATTTGATACAGGTTTTTTATGCATTACAAAAATAGCAATAATTAATTCAAAGCTGCAACCAACTGCATCTTGATGCCCTTTGAACTCTGAAATGAGAAGATCTGCAGTATCTTCTTACTTGGTGCGCAGAAGGAACACAGAAGTAAATAATAGAAATATAATGTGCTTAAAATGAAAATGACTAAATGTTTTAATACATTTAATTTTTATAACCATTAAATAAAATATCTTAAGTGGTCATTGAGATCTAATATATTACTGACTGTCTCACTGCAAATCTATGATATTTGGCTAAAGTTTATTTCAAGCTAAATTATTTGTTCATTGAACAAAATACACAAGTAGCATAACAAGTTATTTGAAAGAAACAATTGATATGGTAGTAGGCAATGAAACAAACATACAAATATATTGCATATATATAACTGAAAATGAATATAAAACAATTTTATCTATAGGTATCCAATCATTTCTTTAAAATTTTGGAGTCAGTGGGAGAAGGCCAGGGTGGGATGATTTGAGAGAATAGCATTGAAATATATACATTACCGTATGTAAAACAGATGACTAGTGCGAGTTCGATGCATGAAGCAGGGCACCCAAATTCAGTGCTCTGGACAACCTAGAGGGATAGGGTGGTGCTGGAGGCGGGAGGGGAGTTCAGGACAGGAGGGGACACATGTATACCTATGGCTGATTCATGTTGATACATGACAAATACTATCACAATATTGTAAAGTAATTATCCTCCAATTAAATAAATGTTAAAGAAATTTTTAAAATAAAATTAATTTTAAAAGGTTAATTCAAAATAAAGCAGTAATAAATAACAAAGTTCTGTAGATGGATGAGAAAATGTTCAATATACATTTTTAAACTTTAGCTCATTATAAACATGATTATAATTCATTGCTAAGAAATAAAAAGTATAGTTAACTCTTTTATCTGTTTCAAATGAGTGTAAAAATATATATATATGAAGGCGAAAACTGCAACAAAAATAGGAAGTCATTAAACTAACATAAAGAAATCAAGTTTTGTGCCCTTAGTGCAAATTCATTATTCAAGAATTCTATGAAAGAAGAAATAGTGTTTATTTATATTTCTGAAATATTTAAAAAATTATTCCTAAAAGCTTTATAAGCAGAAGGGAAATTGACATAAAGGACAATTAACAACATAATGAATCTAAAGCTTCATAAAGTCTTGAAATATTTTTCAGTAGTTTTAAGCTTATGGGTCATTTGAAAAGTTAGCAAGCATAGTGCATTACAACAATACACCAGGAGTCAGGAATTTTATTCCCAATTTCTATCATTTATGAAATGCCCTCAGACAATCCTCTTTAACCTTTGCTTCTACACAGGGAGAAAATAAAGATAATAATATTTGCTTCTTATCAGACGAAAATTTTTCAAAGATTCATAGGCTACTCTTAAAAACAGATTTTGGAGTCCTAGGGGGAAAGAGTTGTGTCATTTATAACTATAAAATATTATTTCAAAACTGAACTAAGTTCACTTGTTATGAATTTCAAAATCAATTTCAAAAGAAAAGACTTATGCAGAGAATTTTTTCTTGGTTGAAATGTCATGAACTTGGCAAAAGATTTAGTGTTTTATGAAAGGACCTGTACAGGAATAAATTTTCAGAATTGAAACTTTCTGAATGTCTCTAGGCATTTTAAATAATATAAAAATGTCAGTATCCCAGCGTTGTGAATTTTTAGCCCAACACAAAGATGGACAGTGTCATAGAGGATGACACAAACGCTAAGAAGGGATGCGTCATCTACCATGAGCTTTGGGGTTTTCTTCTTCCTCTTGACTTCACCGCACTTTTATTCAGAGTAAGCACATATTCCCAGTAAGATTCAACTGAATCTAAGTGTATAGTCATACGGAATGCCCAGACTCAGGTAAGAAGACAGAAAGCAAGAGGAAACAAGGTGTACAACAGTATAGTGTGCTTATACATCGTAACTACAAATCTCTTAAGAGGAACTAAATGTGTTTTTCTTTCCCATTAAAGAAACGGAAGGAAATTATGATTTAGTAAATTATTGAGGATCACAGAGATAGTGGTAAAGTTATTCATTAGCAGGTCACATGACTCTAAATTATTTTTGCCTTTGCAGCACCACCTAGGAGACAGATGGTACCCCCTACGAATGTCTCCTTCATAGATGGAAATAACTGAGTTAACTTGACTACCGGTTTCTATTTGCTACATTTCTAGAGTTCTTAGCTAATCCTTTGTACCTATAGTGTTGCTAAAGCAGACCTGCTCTGCTCTGTCCTTGGCTTTGGCTTCCACCACTTCAGCACATGTAGGTTTAGTGTCTGCACTGACTACACTTCTCTATCTACCTGAAACAGATAGAATGAAACCCCATATCTAGCCAAAGAGAAAAATTACAGACACATGAGCTAAGTTCTACAACTTGATTTTGAAAGATATTTATGTGTTCTAATATGAAATATTATATGGGAACTATATATGTTATCTGCTGGGAAATTTTTGCTTTAAAAAAAGAAGAGTATAGTTATTTATTAAAGAACCATATTGAAGTTCAATAGATCTGTCTGTTGACAACCATGTGAATATATTTAACATTACTGAATTGTAATGTAAAAATGATTAAGAGAGTAATATAATGCTATGCTTTTTTAAAAACATGAAAATAAAAGTCTCCCCAAACAAACAAACAATGCAGCTATTTTACTTTAAGAATATTAGTAAAAGCATTATGCCCTATACAGACACATGGATTTTAAGACAAGGAATATAAACTGGTGAATTCATCAAGAGGACATGGCTGTGTTAAATGTTTATGGAGCTAATAACAGAGCATCAGAATATAGGAAGCAAAATCTGCTAAAATTGCAAGAGAGAAAAGACAAATTCACAATTATAGTTGCAGATTTTAAGATAACTTTCTAAAGAATAGATAGAGCCAATAGAAGATCATTAAAGTATCTACTGACTTTGACCTTATCAACCCTTGTAGGACACTTAAATTAACAACAGTAGATTATAGATTCTCTACAAGCGCACATAAAGCTATTACCAAGAGAAACCATACTGTGGGTGACAACATAAGTTTATATATATATATATATATATATATTCATCATGCAAAGTATGTTCTTTGTCCACATGGAAATAAATTGAAAATAAAGAAGAGAACATCTGAAAAACTTTCAAATACATGGGAACTAAATAGATGGGAAAAAGAAGTAAAAAGGGAAATTAAAAAGTCAGAATTTAATGAAAATGTAAAGCAAAATGTCAAAATCTGTGGGATGCAGCAAAAGGAGTACTGAAAAAAGTTATGCTACTAACCACCTATAATAGAAAAAATAATATCTATAGAGGAACTAGGATAACAGTTAAGCCTTAATTTTCCTCACAAATCACATAAGCAAGAAGAGAGTAGAGTGAAATAATTAAAGTATTGAGACAGAAAAAAAAAAAAGCCTCCTAGAATTGTATACTCTTTAAAATTATCTTTTTAAAAGGTAAGGAGAAATAAAGACCATCATATATACAAAAACTGAGGGAATTTTTTGCCAGTTAAACTTCTTTACAAGAAGTGTTAAAAAGTTCTTAAGACATAAGGAAAATGATTCAAATCAGAATTCAGGTGTACATAAAGAAATGAAGAATACCAAAGATGGGATAAGCAAAAATAAAGTAAGAACTTTTATTTTTCTTATTTTTAATTGATCTAACAGATGGAAGTTTGTGCAAAATAATAATGCTAACAATGTATGTGTATGTATTTATTGATTAGGAGGGAGGAATTAGGATTATTGTGTTATTATAAGATGTACAAACTGAGAAGTGGTATGCTGCTGCTACTGCTAAGTTGCTTCAGTTGTGTCCGATTCTGTGCGACCCCATAGAGGGCAGCCCACCAGGCTCCGCCGTCCCTGGGATTCTCCAGGCAAGAACTCTGGAGTGGGTGAGAAGTGGTATAGTGTTATCTGAAAATGGACTTGGATTAGTTTCAAATATATAGGTGATCTTTTAACAACTTGGAGTTGGGGCACCAACCCTCTATGTACTCAAAATCCCCATATAAAATCTCCACGATTGGCCCACTATATGCAGGGTTTCTCACTTGCAAATTCAAGCAACCATGGATTATGCAGTGAGTACTGACTGAAAAAAATAATCCACATACAAGTGAACCCATGCAGTTCAAATCTGTGTTGTTCAAGGACCAACTGGATACTGCAAACTCTAGTGAAACCCTAAAGTAAGTCTAAAGAAGTATAACTAATATGCTAAGAAATGACAGAAAACTGAATTCATAAAATGCTCAGCTGAAAGCATGAATGGCAGAAATAGAGGAAGGCAAAACTCAGAACAAAGAACAGGGCAGTATATAGAAAACAGTAGTGTATGTGGTAGATATTAGACCAACTACAACAATAAACTCTCTGGACATCAATGGTCTAAATGCTCCAATTAAAAGATAAAGATTGCCAGAATGGATTAAAAAAAAATGTGACCCAGTTGTATGACATCTACAAGAAACATTTTTTTTTCTTATATATAAAGACCCATATAGATTAACAGTAAATGGAAGGAGAAAAATATACCATCTGAAGACCAATCACTTCATGGGAAATAGATGGGCAAACAGTGGAAACAGTGTCAGACTTTAGTTTTCTGGGCTCCAAAATCACTGCAGATGGTGACTGCAGCCATGAAATTAAAAGACGCTTACTCCTTGGAAGGACAGTTATGACCAACCTAGATAGCATATTCAAAAGCAGAGACATTACTTTGCCAACAAAGGTTCGTCTAGTCAAGGCTATGGTTTTTCCTGTGGTCATGTATGGATGTGAGAGTTGGACTGTGAAGAAGGCTGAGCACCGAAGAATTGATGCTTTTGAACTGTGGTGTTGGAGAAGACTCTTGAGAGTCCCTTGGACTGCAAGGAGATCCAGCCAGTCCATTCTGAAGGAGATCAGCCCTGGGATTTCTTTGGAAGGAATGATGCTAAAGCTGAAACTCCAGTACTTTGGCCACCTCATGTGAAGAGTTGACTCATTGGAAAAGTCTCTGATGCTGGGAGGGATTGGGGGCAAGAGGAGAAGGGGACGACAGAGAATGAGATGGCTGGATGGCATCACTGACTTGATGGACGTGAGTCTCAGTGAACTCCGGGAGTTGGTGATGGACAGGGAGGCCTGGCGTGCTGCAATTCATGGGGTCTCATAGAGTCGGACACGACTGAGCAACTGATCTGATCTGATCTGAAGACAAATCAAAAGAAAGTAAGAGCATCCATGTTAATTTTAGGCAGCACAGACTTCAAAGGAAGGAAAGTTATCAAGGATAAAGAAGGAAATTGTGTTATGATAAAGGATTCAGTTGTCCAAGAAGAGAGAGCAACCCTTAACATGTATGTACTTAACAACAGAACATCAAACTTCTTGAAGCAAACTTAAAACAACTGCAAGGAGAAATAGACAAACTCACTATCAATGTTGGACACTTCAACAATTCCCTATCAGAAATGAATAGATCCAGCAGGCAGAAAATAGTAAGGACATAACTGAACTCAAAACATCATCAATCAACTGGATATAGTCAATGTCTACAAATGTCATCCAACAGAACCAGAATACACATTCTTCTCAAACTCACATGGAACATATGCTAAGGTAGACCAAAATCTCAGCCATTAAAGTCTAGAAAATGGCATCTAACTGTTAGTTACAGAAAGCGTATTGATAATTGCCTAAAAACCGAAGAGTTGGGGTGAAAGTGACGGATATGTTCACTATCTTTATCATTGTGAGCATTTCATGGGTATATACGTTTGCCAAAACATCAAATTTGTGACCTTAAATATGTACAATTTATTGTAATCCAGTTGTTTCTAAATAAGCTGTTTTTAAAACTTTCTGTACACCTCCAAATTTATTGCAATACCTATCAAAAACAGAACAAATTGAAGAATATTTTAAAATCCACACATTCAATTATCTGCTTGTTAGAACACAGAAAAGAAAAACTAAGATTTTTCTACATTCATTTTTAAAAATGTAAAAGAAAGAAAACTTTTCATTGCAAAATATTTAGCCACTACTAAGACAAATTCAGGTTCAATATATAATACATGCTCCAGGAAAGAGAGTGACTTCTTGCTCTTTATCTTTATATTGTAGTATTATAATTAAGGTAGCATTATAGTATTATAATATGTAGTAACCTCTGGACAGTCTTGTTACAAATCTGACATACCACTAAATCTAAATATTTGCTTCCTTATCTGTAATTGGCCTAGTGACTGTACTTATGTGGTTTTTTTTAAGTTGATAAACATAACTTAAGAGTATGATCCAGCAATCCCACTGCTGGGCATACACACTGAGGAAACCAGAAGGGAAAGAGACACCTGTACCCCAATGTTCATCGCAGCACTGTTTATAATAGCCAGGACATGGAAGCAACCTAGATGCCCATCAGCAGATGAATGGATAAGAAAGCTATGGTACACATACACAATGGAGTATTACTCAGCCATTAAAAAGAATACATTTGAATCAGTTTTAATGAGGTGGATGAAACTGGAGCCTATTATACAGAGTGAAGTAAGCCAGAAAGAAAAACACCAATACAGTATACTAACGCATATATATGGAATTTAGAAAGATGGTAACAATAACCCTGTGTACGAGACAGCAAAAGAGACACTGATGTATAGAACAGTCTTATGGACTCTGTTGGAGAGGGAGAGGGTGGGAAGATTTGGGAGAATGGCATTGAAACATGTATAATATCATGTATGAAACGAGTTGCCAGTCCAGGTTCGATGCATGATACTGGATGCTTGGGGCTGGTGCACTGGGATGATCCAGAGGGATAGTATGGGGAGGGAGGAGGGAGGAGGGTTCAGGATGTGGAACACATGTATACCTGTGGCGGATTCATTTCAATATTTGGCAAAACTAAGACAATATTGTAAAGTTTAAAAATAAAATAAAATTAAATGTTCAGAAAAAAAAAAGTTTCTAGCACAAAGTAGATGTTCAAAAATATCAGTCAATATTAGTAATATTGAAAATTTTTATTTTTTATTTTATTTTTTGATTAGTTTATGAAAATGTGCTAATTAGCAAAATCAGGAAAAATAATTATGCATATTAGGTTAATCTTCCATCATTTTTTATACTTATTATTTCAAAAGTAGGTACATGTTTTTGGGAATGAAATTTAAAACTAATTTATAATAGATTTCAAATGAATTAGATTTACAGTAGCATTTGAATGATTTAAATGCTAAGATACGCCATTGAACATGTGTATCACTAGGGCAAAAATGGCACTTGTGGTCAAGCATCATTCAGTGGTACCCAAATCTTACTCAAACTATCAAGATACAAAATAAAAGACATCTTTAATATTTTATAAACACTAAATATAAATGAATAAATCTATTATTTATTTTATTTTCTAGAATTAGGGTTAAGTACACTTATTGCCTTTACATTTTGGTATTTGTACATGATAATTTACATTTTATAATCATTTTAACAAACAATGAAAATAATCATGCTATCTACTAATGTTTTTGTATTACTTAGTTATTTTCAGGTACTATTTTATATTATTTATGTGTATTTACTTATTTAATCTTCAAAATAATCTTAAGAATTAAGTATATTGTAGCCTCACTTTACTCCAAAAGATATATTGAGGCAGGTAAGTTGAATAAGTTGCTCAAAATCACACAGCTGGTAACAGGCAGCATTAGGATTTGACAAATCATTCCAATATATCATTAGCTATACATTTCTTCATATATTTTGCTATGAAAAATATAACATGTTTTACCACTATTTATTTATGCATATATTTGTCTAATTGTCTAATTTATCTCAATATCTCTACCAACATTCACTCATTTCTTTTTTTAAACCATGAAAGCTCAAAAACTGTCAATAATATTCTTGGCAGTATGTGAACATATGTGTATTTATCCAAAATCCTCTCTAGCATTTTCACGTTTGAATATAGTGTTAAATACAGGCAGGTATTTATAGGTAAAGACACAAACATCAGTACTATTTTGGCATTGATGACTTTTGATATTATATAATCAATCTCCACAGGCTGCAGTTTATGACACTGACATTGGCATAGAGAGATCTATCTCAGCTACTTCTAAATTTTTAGAATGAATAAAATATTGGTGTTGAGATTACGTTAAAGGTAAAGTGTTTGTTGTACAAGTAAGTGCTTAGCAATTCCAACTGTTATATGCAGTTTATTTCCCATTGCCTGTGTCATAAACATTTAAGTGTTCCTCTGTATTAAAGTAAAACTTTTGTTTAATTCTACAGATCTTTCAATGAGGCCTTTCTTGGATAAAATTCAAATTGAGGAAAGTCCATTTGAACTCTACGCATTCAGGAAAAATGTTTATGTAAATCATGCTCTATGGGATAGGAATATTATTATTTGGAGATGTATGAATTACTAGGTAATATACATTACATGAATGGTAATACCTGAAAGAAGTGAAGTAAAAATTACCTCCATCTTTTTGCCCTGCTTCTGAGAGTGAAGAAGAAAAATTAACTTTTAAGAACTACTTTATTAATATAATTATAAAGTTAATATCATAACATATAGTAAAGTTAATATCACAAAATTTAAAACCCAATTTAATTTCAAGCAAATTTTAAATACTCATAAACAAAATTACTTTAATGATTGCCATACCAGCACCTTGGTGTGCTGCACAATATTTAAGAAAAACCTATGGGAAATTTTTAATTTGTGGGGGAAACAATGACATTTTTTGACACCCACAAATTACTACTACTAAATGATTATACTGAACTACTTAGTGATGAGAATTAGTAAGCATTTATTTTGGCTTAGAGATGTTTTGAAAAAATTACTAAAACATTAATAGGGTACCATGGACCCAGAAAATATGAGTCCCTCTGTTTCAGACATGTCCTGTTTTTGTTTTGTTGGAATTTACCTATAATGGAAACTATCGGGCTAATTTGCTTTTAGATTACTAATCCAGAATCTGACATGTATATACTGAGAATTTATTTAAAGGTAACAAGAATTTTAACTTGCTTTCCCAATCATCATGTTCTATTTCCCAAGCAGGCCTGTGTTATTAGGGAAAAAGTAAAAAGAAATTAATTCATTCTCTATATTCTACCTGTTTATTTTCTGTCAAAAAAGGCTAAGAGACCAGAAATCTATTTCAACATTTTACCTGTGCAAGGTAGTCTTTAAAATCCCTCCCCCGATAGCTCCCACTATTGCCTTAGGGTAATTTTCCCCTTTAACATTTTTTCCTTTTTAATCTTGTATTTTTCCTGTCATACATTTATCCAGGTGTTGATTTAAGAGCTATTCTTCCATAGAGAAAATATTCCTTTACAGGACAGATTTTCATATTCAGCACTAGAGAAATAAACTAACCAAGTCTGTGACAGAGCACAGAAGCTAGAGTAATACACCTTGTCAGTGAAATTAAAAAATCATCATATTATCAGATCCATCTCTAATTACAAAGATTTCTTTGGAGAACCTAATGTTTCCTCGAGAACTATCATCTCCTCTTGTACTCTCAATAAATCTCAGATGTATCTTTAGCTGCATATAATTATGTGACTTCTTAAAGTGTTTGAAACAGAATCCAGATGAACAAAGACTCTTAAAGCCTCCTGATAGAAGAGCAAAGTGCTAAGAGGGTCCCCTATTGTAACTACCATGACAACCCTTATCTTTTAAGCTGAAATTCAGCTTTTTTAGAGTAGATACTTTTCAGTTCCATGGAGTGAAACTCAATTTGTATCACTGGCTGCTGTGCTGCAAAGGACAATTTCAATGCCCTGTTGAGTGCTGAGGCTTCTTGTTAGTTTGTTTGCTTGTTTGCAGAATAATCTTTAGACAGACATAATGACACATGCCATAAGATTTCCCAAACTGAACTTTTTCTTCCCTCTGGAAATGATGATATTGGAAGAAAAAAAAAAACATAATTAGTGTAAAACAAATGAATACAAAACAGAACCAGGTCTTCTTTGCAATCAAGGATACACAGCGATCGTTACTGCAGAGTATGAGCCTTGTATCCAAGAGGAGATTTATAAGCCCCTTCATGAATTAGTGGAAGGAAGTTATGCTACTTAATGAGAATAAATACAACCAAAGAGAGAGGACTGAGAATGATTCTTCTGGGAAGGATGGATGATTTAGAGCATCTAACTAAATTTAAAAAATCATTATCTAGTTGATCTTAAACATTGATATCAGTTGATATTTAATCATCTAAATTGATTCTATTTAAAAGAATCACTTATAAAAAATTAATTAATAGACTGGAAGAACAACAGTTTAAGGCAATACCCTGTTGTATGAAATCTATCTTTTAAAAAGGTTAAAGTAAATAAATTCACACATACATAAATAAATGATAAAATGTTAATATCAATATAGTGAGTTGTATATACTTATATGTAGTGGTTATATGGGTTTAAGGGATGGTAAAGGAATGAGAACTGAAGAGCCTCTTGAAGAAAGTGAGAGAAGAGAGTGAAAAAGTTGGCTTAAAACTCAATATTCAGAAAACTAAGATCATGGAATCTGGTCCCATCACTTCATGGCAAATAGACAGGGAAACAACAGAAACAGTGACAGACTATTTCTGGGGGCTCCAAAATCACTGCAGATGTTGACTGCAGCCATGACATTAAAAGATGCTTGCTCCTTGGAAGGAAAGTTATGACTAAACTAGACAGAATATTAAAAAGCAGAGACACTACTTTGCCAACAAAGGTCCATGTAGTCAAAACTATGGTTTTTCCAGTAGTGAGATTGGACTATGATGAGGGCTGAGTGCCAACGAATTGATGCTTTTGAACTGTGGTGTTGGAGAAGACTCTTGAGAGTCCCTTGGACAGCAAGGAGATCCAACCCATCCATCCTAAAGGAAATCAGTCCTGAATATTCCTTGGAAGGACTGATGCTAAAGCTGAAACTCCAATACGTTGGCCACCTGTTAGGAAGAACCGACTCATTTGAAAAGACCGTGATGTTGGGAAAGATTGAAGGCAGGAGGAGAAGGGGACAACAGAGGATGAGATGGTTGCATGGCATCACAGACTCAATGGACATGAGTTTGAGTAAACTCCGGGAGTTGGTGATGGACAGGGAGGCCTGGCGTGCTCCAGTCCATGGAGTCTCAAAGAGTCAGACATGCGTGAGTGACTGAACTGAACTGAACTGAAAGTAAATAAAGCTTTTATTTTGTATTATTCTTTACTGTCCTGTGAATTTTGGAAGATTATTGATGATTTTAATGTCACAAATTTTCACAGCAGTTTGATTTTGATTCAACTTTAAGCTTTTTATAATATATATATACATGGATAATTATAGGCTATAAAATATAATATTACATACAAACATTTCCTAGTATAATTTATTTCTTAAAACTTTCTTTAAATATCTAATAGATATTGCAAATTATACACACCTATGTATTTATATGGAGTAGGAAATGGCAACCCACTCCAGTACCCTTGCCTGGAAAATCCCATAGACAGAGGAGCCTGGTGGGCTACAGCCCGTGGGGTCGCAAAGGTCACTTCACAGGGCAGTGGTAAAGAATCTGCCTGCCAATTCAGGAGACTCAGGAGATACAGTTTTGATCTCTGCATCAGGAAGATCCCTGGAGGAGGTAATGACAGCTCACACCAGTATTACTGCCTGGAAAATTCCGTGGACAAAGGACTCCGGAGGGCTATAGTCCGTGGGGTTGCAAAGAGTTGGACATGTACGTATATAAAGAAAATTTATGATTTTTGTGAAATATTTGCCTCTATGAATATAATCTTTTCCTCTATTAAATGCTTTAAAGCTGAATTCAATTTAATCTAAAAACATATCTGTATCTCCTTCCTCATTTATTATTTTATTTATTGGCTATTTTACTGTTTCAAATCTAATTTTATTTACTGTTTGTTTGTTGTTCTGTTTCTCACTGACAGTTATATAGTTTTAGAATCCATCTCTTCTAACCCTAGAAGCTAGCCCATTTAAAGTCAGCTATTATAACCGATTTTTACTTCATTGTTATCACTTTTTATTGTCTGTTTCTTTAAAGCTATATGTATTTTTCTCTGTCATAGTTGTTTTTTGTTCTAATATGCTATTCATTCTAGTTTTAGTTCAATAAAATTCTTAAAAGTCTAACAGTGCCAAGGAATAAACAAGTTTTAATTATTTTTATTCTTTATTTGAAGCAAGAAAAGTTGTTCATCAATAATCTTTGCTTTCTCCATCATATTCTTATAAATATTATCCAGTTTTATGGAATTAATGTTAAGAAAATTTAATATTACTAAGTTTCCCAAAATGATAGTTTGCCTTCCATATTTTATTTTTAAATCATAATTATATGAAGTATTATACTTTACTCCTTTATTACTATGAAATTCCTTCTTGAGTTCTGGGTATTTATTTTTTTCTTTTGGCCATACCACCTGGCATGGGGTATCTTAGTTCCCCCACCAGAGATCAAACCTGTATCTCCTGCATTGGAAGGCAGAGCCTTAACCACTGGACCACTGGGAAATTCTTTTGATTAATTTTTTTAAAGACTAATGTTTGTTCCATTGGTAAAACCTGTTTCATTTGTAAAAAACCCCCCCACAGAAAAAAAAAAACACCAAAGAAGTAGCTATACTTTCAATTATTTCCCCCCCCAAAAGCATAATACGAATGCAAATTATTTTAGTAGTAATGATGGAATGATTGTAGGCTACTGTCTCTGTTTTTTTTTTTTTTTAACCTTGGAATTACATATATTCTGCTATAAATAATTATGATATTTTTCACTAATTCTGTATAAAATTTGGTGAACAATTTTGGTTAACTGAATTTTTATTCTCTATTTCTTCTCTCTCTCTTTTCTGTCCTTTATTCCATCCCCATTATCTGTATTTTCCTCTGATTTATCTATGTGTTTCCTTTGTATTCTGAATATCCAATACTGGTTCTTTGTAAAAAGATAGAGAAAAATTTATTTTTCTCCATCCAATATTTGTTCTGTATAACCTCTAAATAAATGCAATTTTTCTAGTTCAGTTTATATTTCCTTTCATGTCTAATTTAATATTTGCCTCTATGTCACCCTTTTCTTTTCATACTGTTCATACTGAAAGAGAAACTCCCCAGGTCAGTAGATGCCCAATATGCTACTGGAGATCAGTGGAGAAATAACTCCAGAAAGAATGAAGGGATGGAGCCAAAGCAAAAACAATACCCAGCTATGGATGTGACTGGTGATAGAAGCAAGGTCTGATGCTGTAAAGAGCAATATTGCATAGGAACCTGTAATGTCAGGTCCATGAATCAAGGCAAATTGGAAGTGGTCAAACAAGAGACGGCAAGAGTGAATGTCGACATTCTAGGACTTAGCGAACTGAAATGGACTGGAATGGGTGAATTAACTCAGATGACCATTATATCTACTACTGTGGGCAGGAATCCCTAAGAAGAAATGGAGTGGCCATCATAGTCAACAAAAGAGTCTGAAATGCAGTACTTGGATGCACTCTCAAAAACGACAGATGATCTCTGTTCGTTTCCAGGCCAAACCATTCAATATCACAGTAATCCAAGTCTAAGCCCCAACCAGTAATGCTGAAGAAGCTGAAGTTGAACGATTCTATGAAGACCTACAAGATCTTCTAGAACTAACACCCAAAAAAGATGTCCTTTTCATTATAGGGGACTGGAATGCAAAAGTAGGAAGTCAAGAAACACCTAGAGTAACAGGCAAATTTGGTCTTGGAATATGGAATGAAGCAGGCCAAAGACTAATAGAGTTATGCCAAGAAAATGCACTGGTCATAACAAACACCCTCTTCCAACAACACAAGAGAAGACCCTATACGTGGACATCACCAGATGGTCAACACCGAAATCAGATTGATTATATTCTCTGCAGCCAAAGATGGAGAAGCTCTATACAGTCAGCAAAAAAAAAAAGACCAGGAGCTGACTGTGGCTCAGACCATGAACTCCTTATTGCCAAATTCAGACTTAAATTGAAGAAAGTAGGGAAAACCACTAGACCATTCAGGTATGACCTAAATCAAATCCCTTATGATTAAACAGTGGAAGTGAGAAATAGATTTAAGGGCCTAGATCTGATAGATAGAGTGCCTGATGAGCTATGGAATGAGGTTTGTAACATTGTACAGGAGACAGGGATCAAGACCATCCCCAAGGAAAAGAAATGCAAAAAAGCAAAATGGCTGTCTGGGGAGGCCTTACAAATAGCTGTGAAAAGAAGAGAAGTGAAAAGCAAAGGAGAAAAGGAAAGACATAAACATCTGAATGCAGAGTCCCAAAGAATAGCAAGAAGAGATAAGAAAGCCTTCTTCAGCGATCAATGCAAAGAAATAGAGGAAAACAACAGAATGGGAAAGGCTAGAGATCTCTTCAAGAAAATCAGAGATACCAAAGGAATATTTAATGCAAAGATGGGCTCGATAAAGGACAGAAATGGTATGGATCTAACAGAAGCAGAAGATATTAAGAAGAGATGGCATGAATACACAGAAGAACTGTACAAAAAAGATCTTCACGACCAAGATAATCACGATGGTGTGATCACTGACCTAGAGCCGGACATCCTGGAATGTGAAGTCAAGTGGGCCTTAGAAAGCATCACTACGAACAAAGCTAGTGGAGGTGATGGAATTCCAGTTGAGCTATCCTGAAAGATGATGCTGTGAAAGTGCTGCACTCAATATGCGAGCAAATTTGGAAAACTCAGCAGTGGCCACAGGACTGGAAAAGGTCAGTTTTCATTCCAATCCCAAAGAAAGGCAATGCCAAAGAATGCTCAAACTACCACACAATTGCACTCATCTCACACCCTACTAAAGTAATGCTTAAAATTCTACAAGCCAGGCTTCAGCACTTTGTGAACCCTGAATTTCCTGATGTTCAAGCTGGTTTTAGAAAAGGCAGAGGGAAGATGGCAGAGGAGTAGGATGGGGAGAACACTTTCTCCCCCACAAATTCATCAGAAGAGCATTTAAACGTCGAGTAAATTCCACAAAACAACTTCTGAATGCCGACAGAGGACATCAGGCACCCAGAAGAGCAACCCAACTCTTCGAAAGGAGGTAGGAAAAAATATAAAAGACAAAAAAAAGAGACAAAAGAGGGAGGGATGGAGTTCCATCCCGGGAAGGGAGTCTTAAAAAGAGAGAAGTTTCCAAACATCAGGAAACCTTCTCACTGCCGAATCTGTGCCGAGCTTTGGAAGCACAGAGGGCAACTTAACAGGGAGAAAAAATAAATAAACAATTAAAACTCGCAGATTGCGAGCCCTACGGTAACTCCCCCAGCGGAGAAGCAGCGCAGACGCCTGCACACGCCATTGGCAAGCGGGGGCTGGGCAGGGAGGCGCGGCATGGGCTGCATCGCTTAGAGTAAGAATCTGGCCTGAATACCCTGAGCGCTATTTGAGCTAAATAATTTGGGCTAGCAAACCAGACTGTGGGATATCTACCACGCAAAAAGCCAGCCCTAACCTAAGACACTGCCAGGCCCGTGCACAGAACAAAGGACTGAACAGAGATAGCCGGCTGTAGACCTTTCCCCTCCGGTGACAGGCAGCCAGAACCGGAAGGGGGCAATTGCAGCCCCAGAGAGACATTATCTACAAAACTGTAAGCAGGCTTCTTTGCTAACTAAAACTTCTTGGGGGTCTGGACGGTCAACATCTGCCTGAGAAGGTGCGCCGGTTTTACACCCAGATAACCGAGTGGTGGGGAGGCGATAAGTCGCAGCATTGGCACTCGCCAAACACCTCATCACCTGAGCTGCTCGGACCTGGGAAGAGCACAAAACGCAGGCCCAACTGAGTCTGCACCTCTGAGGACTACCCGAGTGCCTGAACCTGAGCGGCTTGGACCTGGGAGGTACATGCAGCCCAGGGCCGGCCTCGGATTGTTCCCGGCGGAACAACCTAGAGCCCGAGCAGTGTGGGCAGGGAGGCTACACGCGCCATGAGCAGGGGCAGACCCAGTGTGGCTGAGGCACTGCGAGCGCATGCCAGTGTTATTTGTTTGCAGCATCCCTCCCTCCCTCCCTCCCTCCCCAAAGCACGACTGAACAAGAGAGCCTAAAAAAAAAAAAAAATAAGTGTCCTCCACCATCCCCTTTGTGTCAGGGCAGAAACCAGACACTGAAGAGACCAGCAAACAGAAGAAGTTATAACAGAGGAAAACGCCTTGGAGATTAAAGCCCTGTGGTTACTACGGACTACATAGGAAGGGGCCTATAGATCTTGAGAATATAAGTCAGACCAAGGAACTAGCCAAAAATGTACTGAACTCACAATATTCACAACAAAACCAGAGAAAGTCCTAGATATATTTTTACTATTTTTACGATCATTCTTTCATTCTTTTTTTTTAATTAAAAAAAAAAATTTTAAGTCCTCTATTGTTCCTTTAATTTTCACTTTTATAACCTATTACTTTGCAAAAAAAAAAAGACCCTATTTTTTTCTTCTTCAGCAAACTTCATATATATATTTTTTATAATTTTTGACCTTGTTTTTTTTTTTTTATTTTCTTTAACATTGTATTTTTGAAATTCCAAACTCTACTCTAGATTTTTAATTTTAGCTTTTTGGTATATGTTATCAATTTTGTACCTACAGTTTTTTTTATAATTTCTGTGACTTTTTTTTTCTTTTTTTTCTCTGTTTCTTTCTCTTATTCTTTTATATAATATTGTATATCTGAAATTCAAAACTGTACTCTAGATTTTTAATTTATGCTTTTTGGTATTTTATATCAAGTTTGTACCTGTATTTTCTTTATAATTTTTGTGACATTGTTTTTGTTTGTTTGTTTTCTCTCTTTATTTTTCTTCTTCCTTTTTTTTAACATTGTATTTTTGAAATTCCAAACTCTACTCTAGATTTTTAATTTTTGCTTTTTGGCATTAGTTATCAATTTTGTACCTGTATTTTCTTTATAATTTTCACGACCTTGTTTGTTTTTCTTTGTTCATTTTTTCTCTTTCTTTTCCTTCTTCTTTTCTTTAACATCGTAAATTTGAAATTCCAAACTCTACTCTAGATTTTTAATTTTTGCTTCTATGTATTTGTTACCAATTTTGTACCTTTAAGAACCCAATCTTCAGGACCCATTTTTCACTAGGGAGCGAGATTACTGGCTTGACTGCTCTCTCTCCCTTTGGACTCTCCTTTTTCTCCACCAGGTCGCCTGTGTCTCCTCCCTAACCCCTCTCTACTCTACCCAACTCTGTGAATTTCTGTGTGTTCCAGAAGGTGGAGAACACTTAGGGAACTGATTGCTGGCTGGATCTGTCTCCCTCCTTTTCATTCCCCCCTTTTGTCACCTTCCTCCTTCTTCTCTTCTCTGTATAACTCCGTGAACATCTCTGAGTGGTCCAGTTGTGGAGTGCACATAAGGAAGTGACTACTGGCTAGCCCACTCTCTCCACTATTGATTCCACCTCATCTCATTTGGGTCACCTCTAACTCCCTCCTCCCTCTTCTCTTCTCCATGTAACCCTGTGAACCTCTCTGAGTGACCCTCACAGTAGAGAAACTTTTCATCTTTAACGTAGATGTTTTATCAATGGTGCTGTATAGAAGGAGAAGTTTTGAAACTACTGTAAAAATAAGACCGATAACTGGAAGCAGGAGGCTTAAGTCCAAACCCTGACTCCAGGGAACTCCTGACTCCAAGGAACACTAATTGACAGGAGCTCATCAAAAGCGTCCATACTGACACTGAAACCAAGCACCACACAAGGGCCAACAAGTTACAGGGCAAGACATACCAAGCAAATTCTCCAGCAACAAAGGAACACAGCCCTGAGCTTCAAGATACAGGCTGCCCAAAGTCACCCCAAAACCATAGACATCTCATAACCCATTACTGGACATTTCATTGCACTCCAGAGAGAAGAAATCCAGCTCCACCCACCAGAACACCGACACAAGCTTCCCTAACCAGGAAACCTTGACAAGCCACCTGTACAAACCCACACACAGTGAGGAAACGCCACAATAAAGAGAACTCCACAAACTGCCAGAATACAGAAAGGACACCCCAAACTCAGCAATTTAAACAAGATGAAGAGACAGAGGAATACTCAGCAGATAAAGGAACAGGATAAATGGCCACCAAACCAAACAAAAGAGGAAGAGATAGGGAATCTACCTGATAAAGAATTCCGAATAATGATAGTGAAATTGATCCAAAATCTTGAAATTAAAATGGAATCACAGATAAATAGCCTGGAGACAAGGATTGAGAAGATGCAAGAAAGGTTTAACAAGGACCTAGAAGAAATAAAAGAGTCAATATATAATGAATAATGCAATAAGTGAAATTAAAAACACTCTAGAGGCAACAAATAGTAGATTAGCAGAGGCAGAAGATAGGATTAGTGAATTAGAAGATAGAATGGTAGAAATAAATGAATCAGAGAGGATAAAAGAAAAACGAATTAAAAGAAATGAGGACAATCTCAGAGACCTCCTGGACAATATTAAACGCTACAACATTCGAATCATAGGGGTTCCAGAAGAAGAAGACAAAAAAAAAAGACCATGAGAAAATACTTGAGGAGATAATAGTTGAAAACTTCCCTAAAATGGGGAAGGAAATAATCACCCAAGTCCAAGAAACCCAGAGAGTCCCAACCAGGATAAACCCAAGGTGAAACACCCCAAGACACATATTAATCAAATTAACAAAGATCAAACACAAAGAACAAATATTAAAAGCAGCAAGGGAAAAACAACAAATAACACACAAGGGAATTCCCATAAGGATAACAGCTGATCTTTCAATAGAAATTCTTCAAGCCAGGAGGGAATGGCAAGACATACTTAAAATGATGAAAGAAAATAACCTACAGCCCAGATTATTGTACCCAGCAAGGATCTCATTCAAGTATGAAGGAGAAATCAAAAGCTTTTCAGACAAGCAAAAGCTGAGAGAAATCTGCACCACTGAACCAGCTCTCCAACAAATACTAAAGGATATTCTCTAGACAGGAAACACAAAAACGGTGTATAAATTCGAACCCAAAACAATAAAGTAAATGGCAACGGGATCATACTTATCAGTAATTACCTTAAACGTAAATGGGTTGAATGCCCCAACCAAAAGACAAAGACTGGCTGAATGGATACAAAAACAAGACCCCTACATATGTTGTCTACAAGAGACCCACCTCAAAACAGGGGACACATACAGACTGAAAATCAAGGGCTGGAAAAAGATTTTCCATGCAAATAGGGACCAAAAGAAAGCAGGAGTAGCAATACTCATATCAGATAAAATAGACTTTAAAACAAAGTCTGTGAAAAGAGACAAAGATGGTCAGTACATAATGATCAAAGGATCAACCCAAGAAGAAGATATAACAATTATAAATATATATGCACCCAACACAGGAGCACCACAGTATGTAAGACAAATGCTAACAAGTATGAAAGGAGACATTAACAATAACACAATAATAGTGGGAGACTTTAATACCCCACTCACACCTATGGATAGATCAACTAAACAGAAAATTAACAAGGAAACACAAACTCTAAATGATACAATAGACCAGTTAGACCTAATTGATATCTATAGGACATTTCATCCCAAAACAATGAATTTCACCTTTTTCTCAAGCACACATGGAACCTTCTCCAGGATAGATCACATCCTGGGCCATAAAGCTAGCCTTGGTAAATTCAAAAAAATAGAAATCATTCCAAGCATCTTTTCTGACCACAATGCAGTAAGATTAGATCTCAACTACAGGAGAAAAACTATTAAAAATTCCAACATATGGAGGCTGAACAACACACTGCTGAATAACCAACAAATCACAGAAGAAATCAAGAAAGAAATCAAAATTTGCATAGAAATGAATGAAAATGAAAACACAACAACCCAAAACCTGTGGGACATGGTAAAAGCAGTCCTAAGGGGAAAGTACATAGCAATACAGGCACACCTCAAGAAACAAGAAAAAAATAAAATAAATAACCTAACTCTACACCTAAAGCAACTAGAAAAGGAAGAAATGAAGAACCCCAGGGTTAGTAGAAGGAAAGAAATCTTAAAAATTAGAGCAGAAATAAATGCAAAAGAAACAAAAGAGACCATAGCAAAAATCAACAAAACCAAAAGCTGGTTCTTTGAAAGGATAAATAAAATTGACAAACCATTAGCCAGACTCATCAAGAAACAAAGGGAGAAAAATCAAATCAATAAAATTAGAAATGAAAATGGAGAGATCACAAAAGACAACACAGAAATACAAAGGATCATAAGAGACTACTATCAACAATTATATGCCAATAAAATGGACAACGTGGAAGAAATGGACAAATTCTTAGAAAAGTACAACTTTCCAAAACTCGACCAGGAAGAAATAGAAAATCTTAACAGACCTATCACAAGCACGGAAATTGAAACTGTAATCAAAAATCTTCCAGCAAACAAAAGCCCCAGTCCAGACGGCTTCACAGCTGAATTCTACCAAAAATTTAGAGAAGAGCTAACACCTATCCTGCTCAAACTCTTCCAGAAAATTGCAGAGGAAGGTAAACTTCCAAACTCATTCTATGAGGCCACCATCACCCTAATACCAAAACCTGACAAAGATCCCACAAAAAAAGAAAACTACAGGCCAATATGACTGATGAACATAGATGCAAAAATCCTTAACAAAATTCTAGCAATCAGAATCCAACAACACATTAAAAAGATCATACACCATGACCAAGTGGGCTTTATCCCAGGGATGCAAGGATTCTTCAATATCTGCAAATCAATCAATGTAATACACCACATTAACAAATTGAAAACTAAAAACCATATGATTATCTCAATAGATGCAGAGAAAGCCTTTGACAAAATTCAACACCCATTTATGATAAAAACTCTCCAGAAAGCAGGAATAGAAGGAACATACCTCAACATAATAAAAGCTATATATGACAAACCCACAGCTAACATTATCCTCAATGGTGAAAAATTGAAAGCATTTCCTCTAAAGTCAGGAACAAGACAAGGGTGCCCACTTTCACCATTACTATTCAACATAGTTTTGGAAGTTTTGGCCACAGCAATCAGAGCAGAAAAAGAAATAAAAGGAATCCAAATTGGAAAAGAAGAAGTAAAACTCTCACTATTTGCAGATGGCATGATCCTCTACATAGAAAACCCTAAAGACTCCACCAGAAAATTACTAGAACTAATCAATGACTATAGTAAAGTTGCAGGATATAAAATCAACACACAGAAATCCCTTGCATTCCTATACACTAATAATGAGAAAACAGAAAGAGAAATTAAGGAAACAATTCCATTCACCATTGCAACGGAAAGAATAAAATACTTAGGAATATATCTACCTAAAGAAACTAAAGACCTATATATAGAAAACTATAAAACACTGGTTAAAGAAATCAAAGAGGACATGAATAGATGGAGAAATATACCATGTTCATGGATTGGAAAAATCAATATAGTGAAAATGAGTATACTACCCAAAGCAATTTATAGATTCAATGCAATCCCTATCAAGCTACCAACAGTATTCTTCACAGAGCTACAACAAATAATTTCACAATTTGTATGGAAATACAAAAAACCTAGAATAGCCAAAGCGATCTTGAGAAAGAAGAATGGAACTGGAGGAATCAACCTACCTGACTTCAGGCTCTACTACAAAGCCACAGTTATCAAGACAGTATGGTACTGGCACAAAGACAGAAATATAGATCAATGGAACAAAATAGAAAGCCCAGAGATAAATCCACACACATATGGACACCTTATCTTTGACAAAGGAGGCAAGAATATACAATGGATTAAAGACAATCTCTTTAACAAGTAGTGCTGGGAAATCTGGTCAACCACTTGTAAAAGAATGAAACTAGAACACTTTCTAACACCATACACAAAAATAAACTCAAAATGGATTAAAGATCTCAACGTAAGACCAGAAACTATAAAAGTCCTAGAGGAGAATATAGGCAAAACACTCTCTGACATACATCACAGCAGGATCCTCTATGACCCACCTTCCAGAATATTGGAAATAAAAGCAAAAATAAACAAATGGGACCTAATTAACCTTAAAAGCTTCTGCTCATCAAAGGAAACTATTAGCAAGGTGAAAAGACAGCCTTCAGAATGGGAGAAAATAATAGCAAATGAAGCAACTGACAAACAACTAATCTCAAAAATATACAAGCAACTCCTACAGCTCAACTCCAGAAAAATAAATGACCCAATCAAAAAATGGGCCGAAGAACTAAACAGACATTTCTCCAAAGAAGACATACAGAGGGCTAACAAACACATGAAAAGATGCTCAACATCACTCGTTATCAGAGAAATGCAAATCAAAACCACTATGAGGTACCATTTCACACCAGTCAGAATGTCTGCAATCCAAAAGTCTACAAATAATAAATGCTGGAGAGGGTGTGGAGAAAAGGGAACTCTCTTACACTGTTGGTGGGAATGCAAACTAGTACAGCCACTACAGAGAACAGTGTGGAGATTCCTTAAAAAACTGGAAATAGAACTGCCTTATGATCCAGCAATCCCACTGCTGGGCATACACACTGAGGAAAACAGAAGGGAAAGAGACACGTGTACCCCAATGTTCATCGCAGCACTGTTTATAATAGCCAGGACATGGAAGCAACCTAGATGTCCATCAGCAGATGAATGGATAAGAAAGCTGTGGTACATATACACAATGGAGTATTACTCAGCCATTAAAAAGAATACATTTGAATCAGTTCTAATGAGGTGGATGAAACTGGAGCCTATTATACAGAGTGAAGTAAGCCAGAAAGAAAAACACCAATACAGTATACTAACGCATATACATGGAATTTAGAAAGATGGTAACAATAACCCTGTGTACGAGACAGAAAAAGAGACACTGATGTATAGAACAGTCTTATGGACTCTATGGGAGAGGGAGAGGGTGGGAAGATTTGGGAGAATGGCATTGAAACATGTAAAATATCATGTATGAAACGAGATGCCAGTCCAGGTTCGATGCACAATACTGGATGCTTGGGACTAGTGCACTGGGACGACCCAGAGGGAGGGTATGGGGAGGGAGGAGGGAGGAGGGTTCAGGATGGGGAACACATGTATACCTGTGGTGGACTCATTTTGATATTTGGCAAAACTAATACAATTATGTAAAGTTTAAAAATAAAATTAAATTTAAAAAAAAGGCAGAGGAACCAGAGATCAAATTGCCAACATTCACTGGATGATGGAAAAAGCAAGAGAGTTCCAGAAAAACATCTATTTCTGCTTTATTGACTATGCCAAAGTCTTTGACTGTATGGAATACAATAAACTGTAGAAAATTCTGAAAGAGATGGGAATACCAGATCACCTGATCTGCCTCTTGAGAAATCTGTATACAGGTCAGGAAGCAACAGTTAGAACTGGACATGGAACAACAGACTGGTTCCAAATAGGAAAAGGAGTACGTCAAGGCTGTATATGTCACCCTGTTTATTTAACTTCTATGCAGAGTACATCATGAGAATTGCTGGACTGGAAGAAACACAAGCTGGAATCAATATTGCCAGGAGAAATATCAATAACCTCAGACATGCAGATAACACCACCCTTATGGCAGAAAGTGAAGAGGAACTAAAAAGCCTCTTGATGAAAGTGAAAGCAGAGAGTGAAAAAGTTGGCTTAAAGCTCAACATTCAGAAAACGAAGATCATGGCATCTGTCCCATCACTTCATGGGAAATAGATGGGGAAACAGTGGAAACAGTGTCAGACTTTAGTTTTCTAGGCTCCAAAATCACTGCAGATTGTGACTGCAGCCATGAAATTAAAAGACACTTACTCCTTGGAAATAAAGCTATGACCAACCTTGATAGCATATTCAAAAGCAGAGACATTACTTTGGCAACAAAGGTTCGTCTAGTCAAGGCTATGGTTTTTCCTGTGGTCATGTATGGATGTGAGAGTTGGACTGTGAAGAAGGCTGAGCACCAAAGAATTGATGCTTTTGAACTGCGGTGTTGGAGAAGACTCTTGAGAGTCCCTTGGACTGCAAGGAGATCAAACCAGTCCATTCTAAAGAAGATCAGCCCTGGGATTTATTTGGAAGGAATGATGCTAAAGCTGAAACTCCAGTACTTTGGCCACCTCATGTGAACAGTTGACTCATTGGAAAAGACTCTGATGCTGGGAGGGATAGGGGGCAGGAGGAGAAGGGGATGACAGAGGATGAGATGGCTGGATGGCATCACTGACTCGATGGATGTGAGTCTGAGTGAACTCTGGGAGTTTTTGATGGACAGGGAGACCTGGCGTGCTGCGATTCATGGGGTCGCAAAGAGTCGGACACGACTGAGCGACTGATCTGATCTGATCTGATCACCCTTTTCTTTTGGCTCTCTACTATTATTTAATAGAAACTGCTTCTATTTGCATATTTTTCTTAAGAAACCAGGCCGATATTATTATGCTTTTCTAGTTTCTTTTATAAGGGCATTGCAAAGTTTGTGTTCTTTTGACTCTATACATTACCAGCATTTGGCACATATATAAAGTGGCTGACAGCCTTTAAAATTGCAAAGCCAGCTACTTCCTCCTTAGAACAAAATCTCAATATCATTCGGATGGGACTACACCTTATGTGGGGCTTTCCAGATGACTTAGTACTAAAGAATCTGCCTACCAACGCAGGAGATATGGGTTCAATTCCTGGGTATGGAAGATCTCCTCGAAAAGGAAATGGCAACCCACTCCAGTATTCTTGCCTGGAGAATTCATGGGCAGAGAAGCCTAGAGGCTAAGGTCCATGGGGTTGCAAAAAGAGTCAGACACAACTTAGCAACTAAACAACACACCTTATTTTAAATCTGACACTTAACAGATTTCTATATAACACAAGTGCTCTGGTGGAATTTCTATATTTTCCTGCTCCATCGGGTTGTCTTATTTAACTAGGGAATTAGAATTTTTCTTTCAATATATTATACATTAATGTTAAAAACTGCACATACAGCACAAATACTCATTTTTCAACTATGTTTCTTCTATACTGTTCCCCTGCTTGAATGTTAGGCATTGTAAATAAAGTAACAATATTTCTTTTTATTTATTGATTTATTTTTTTAACCTACAATCAAGACTTTATTCACACAGAATCATATAGGGGTCGCAGTAGCAATTTTTTTTGTCAATAAAGTGAGTTTCTCTAAAAAAATAAGTTTCTAGAAAATAAGTTTTCTAAAAAATAATCTATAGGCTTTGCTTATATCTTCAGAAAGGCACCAGGGTGCAGTAAACAACACAAAATTTAGAATCAAGAAGTCTTTGATTTGATTCTGGAGTCTTAGAGATTTGATTTGATTCTGAATATACTTGCCATATGAATTTGGGTCAATATCTAGCCTTGTTGATCTTCAATTTATTCATTGTTGTCATTGAACTGTGAAGTTCTATACTAGAAAATCATGTAAGTAATTAGCAGAGTACTTAACAATGAATTAATCTTAGCTATTATTAGCTGACACTCTTTATGCAATCTTGTACATTTTTATATAGATTTTAATGGAACATTTGAAGAACACGATATACACATTTAGTGGTTCACTGTTTTAAGAGAGAAGTTAGGAGGCATGCATTTGGCATGCTATAATTTATTTGAGTAAATGACTTTAGCTTTTTCCTTAAAGTAGGGAGTAAATAAACGTACTTTTAACAATCTTAGATGAGCACTGACTCATAAACAAGTATTTAAAATGAAATTATGATTAAGCTTTAATACTGAATTAACAGGAGGAAATAAATATGGGGAATCCAGAAAATATAAATATATATCATACTTCACACTTCAATATTTTGAATCATGAGTGTGTATGTGTGTGTGAGGTTGTGTATGTTGTTATAATTATGTAGGTGAGAAACACGTCTAGTCTGTTGAGTTGGGGAAAGCTGAGAAAGAGTTGTAAAAGTGTTTAGGTTCTTGAAAATGAAGAATATTGAGAGGCATTAATTAAAATATGCATTATTTATCAAGAGAAAAACAACAGTAAATACTCAACTCAAATATAGCTCAACATGCTTCAAGGTTTCCTAGGTACATTTAATGTGAAGATAAAGATGTGAAATCATGTTCTGTACACATTATATTTGTAGAGATTTTATTTTTGCAATTTAGCAAATCAGTTGTGATTACTATAGCCTTCTGTTATATTTGCCGGAGTTGACATAAACTGGATTGGAATGGAATTAGTTTCTTCCAAGGCTTATGATTGAAATCCCTGTAGCTATCATCAGATATTATACTGTGCTGTTTCAGATTGTTAATGAAAAAGCCATGTGGGTTCCATCAGTGACAAATGTAAATTATGGTAGCAATTCAATTAAATTATTTTTTACTGAATATTAACTCTTTCTTAGAATGACATCAATGTGCATATACATATATACTCTTGTGAATAGTAATAAAGACTACCTTACATTTTAAGTGTTAATCACCTCCAACTCTTTGAGATCCCATGGACTATAGCCCTCCAGGTTCCTCTGTCCATGGGATTCTCCAGACAAGAATACTGGAGTGGGTTACCATTTCCTTCTCCAGGGGATCTTACCAATCCAGGGGTCAAAACTGGGTCTACTGCATTGTAGGCAGATTCTTTGCCATCAAGCCACCGGGAAGCTTATATCTAAGTATTAAGAATATATTTTAGGGTTTCCCTGGTGGCCCAGTGGTAAAGAATCTGCCTGCCAATGCAGGAGATATGGGTTTGATTCCTGATCCAGGAAGATCACACGTGCTACGGAGAAACTGAGCTCCTGTGCCACAATCCCTGAGCCTGCGCTCTAAAGGATGGGAACTGCCATTACTGAGGCCAAGCGCCACAACTCCTGAAGCCTGGGCGCCCTGGAGCCTGTGCTCTGCAAAAGAGTAGCCACCACGGTGAGCAGCCCACGCCCTGCAACTAGAGAGTAGCCCCTACTCTCTGCAACTAGAGAAAAGCCCATGCGGTAACGAAGATCAAGCACAGCCAAAAGTAAATAAATAAATAACATACTGTAAACCCAGTGAAAAAGCAGTCACACATTCTACCTCCTGTTCTAGTCCCACAGCCTATAAAGGTGAACCAGCTGGAGCTGGCTGGGGGAGGACGCAAGTTTGTTTCAGAGGGACAGTCTGAGAGATGACAAGGGTCTCCAAACACAGGGAAGGAAGAGATATCACTTTGTGAAAAATCAATTCTACACTTTTTTCCAGGCCTGGAGAAAGTACAAGGTACATATAATGGAAGTCAACTCTCAGAGGATATCAAAAAGGGAATTTACAAGTCATTACTTGTAAAACCTGCATGTTCAAATTAGCACACAATCATTTCAGCTTTTGAAAATATAGTCTTATTTTAACTTTCAAATAAAGGAAAAAGATCAAATAAGTTTTTGGATGTTTGAACCTATCTATACCTTGTGAAAATTAGTGCCAAATACTCACTGGCTTTGTCATACACAATAAATGAAATTTTGAAATATTTTTCACATTTGCTTTAAAAGATACTAATCAAGAGTTGGTTGTTAATTGAGTATCTTCATGTCTCATAATGAAATTAATAACACAAATTGTTCTAAAAATGATTATAAAAACCACTCTACTGATGTAAATTGTATAGAGGAGAATAGCTTCAGGTTAGAAGAAGAATGATTTGTGAGTAATACTGTGAGAAAAACAAAGCAATAATAACATCCTAGAAGGAAAATTTACAGGCACACGGGGGACCCTGTGGCAAAGAAGGAGCCAAACCAGTGTGGGTCTTAAAGGTGTTTCTCCATGGGGATTATTGATGACAATAACTGTTACATATTGATTTCTGACATATCTAGCCCTTGAGTCCTACAGTCCAGAAAAGAAACGGTTTACACTATAATTGTCATGATGACAAATATAAATTGAAAAACAGATTCTTAACAGCTTCTGGGCAGAAATTCCTTTTTACATGGTGATCGTGAGTGTGCATTTCTCTGTAACTTCAACTGTCACACAGGGCCAAAGGAAGGAAATAAAAAATCTCCATAGAATGCATAGTGTGGACAGACATCAATGAGGTTACTTCACATCCAGCAATTTTGTTAGCACCCTATCTGAGAAAGAAAGTTTGTTTCCAAAATGCTAATTCCACAACCCAGCTTTGGGCAGGAAATCAAACACAACTAGCCAAAAGAGCTGTGACTCAGAGAAAATCTCTGGAGAAGGCATGCATCACTAATCATGCCTCAACATCCTGTTAATCAGTCAAAAATTGTGTCCCAAATATTCAATTCATAGGAGATCCCTTCATAAGAAACATAAGAATTAAGTCACTAAGCTCCAAAATTGACATTAATACCACTAGTGTCGATATTAAATATATTGGAATGAAATCAAACATTTAACCCAATAAACAAATTGTGACTCCTTCACCATCCCATTGGGGCTCAGTAATGATTCAGAGCACATAATGACTTCAACCAAAGTTTGGGTGAGTTTGTTTTTCAGTTGCTTTTTTTTTTTTTCTTAAGTTTTTATTACTATTATGGCAAAAAAAAAGTAAACTGTTAAGTTCTTCTGTTGTTTATAAAAAAGTCAAACTTAAAGCATAAGTTAGAAGAGGCTGTATATATAAAAAGACCTCCAAATGGTCTGATGTGACAATTTTTAAGTGCGATTTGAGGCAAATACCTCAAATCATTATAAAAGTTCTAAATCTAAAGACTTTGTTCAGAAAAAAGACTAATAGAAATTATGTCAGGGATAATTTCTGCAATCATATTCTGGTGCTCTCAGTTAAGTAGCAATCTGAACAATGCTCTCTCAGAGTGCTGATTGACCATAGCCATTACAGGATAAGGAGGGGAAATATAACCAAGAAGAGTTTTCATTTCAAAATATTTTTTAGAGGTCTATAAGCTTTAGTAAGAATTTTAGTATGAAATACCTGTAAATGTAACTGTAAAATGTAAATGTAAAAATGTAATACCTGTCAATGTAAAAATAATCTATAAATGTAAAAATCTAGTGAAAATGCATTGATTCTGGAAGAAGCATGTATCGGGCACATTTGAGTTATCTTTTTTTCAAAGGTTTGCTCTCTGTCTATGTTAATGATCAATATTATCCAAGATGCTCACATTCTCATGTCTTTACTTATTCTTAAAATGTATTTAAATACACTTATAAAATCATAAAGAGTTGGCTTCTTCTTTTATAAAAATAAATGAGTAAAGTGGCTCTTTTCAAAATTTTATTCTTTTATTAAGCACCACCAATGTGGTTTCTAGGAAAACAGTAAGATCTGAAAGAGGCCAAAAAAAAATGCAAAATCAAAGAAAACTTCAAAAAACATGACATGTTCAAGAAATACAGATAGTACAATAGACTGGAATTTTGTAGTGCAGCAGAAAGCTTGAAAGTGGTATATCTATGCAAATTCTAGGGTAAACACTAAGATGAGACATGGCATGATCAGAATGACATTTAATAATAGTGATTTCAATGGGAATGTGTGATGAAACATGATTGACAAAAGGGATTAACATCCAAGCCCTTTGATGTGAAATTCCTGATGGTTTCTCATATACCTATGGCTGATTCACGTTGATGTTTGGCAGAAACCAACAAAATTCTGTAAAGCAATTATCCTTCAATTAAAAAAAGTAAATTTAAAAAAAAAATGTAACTAGAATATTCAAGAGTCTCCCAAGCATTTGTTGTCTGTTAACGAATTTTCAGTGTTTACTTACAGGAGGTTTGTTTTCCCAAAGCACAAAGAGATTTCTTTTGGTTCTGGAGGATGAGAAGATAAAACATGTATCCACACATAGCCTGACTAAATCTGAGCCACAACCTTGACCATATACATTTAAAATGGGTACCACATAAATTAATATGTAGATAGGACTATATGTAGAGGGCACTTCTTCTTGTTCAGTCACTAAGTCGCGTCCCACTCTTTGAGACCCCATGAATTGCAGCATGCCAGACTTCTCCATCCATCACTATCTCCCTGAGTTTGCTCAAGTTCACGTCCATTGAGTCAGTGATACCATCGAACCAACACATCCTCTGTCATCCCCTTCTCCTCTGGCCCTCAATTTTTCCCAGCATCAAGGTCTTTTCCAATGCTTCAGCACTTTGAGTCAGGTGGCCAAAGTAATGGAGCTTCAGCTTCAGCTTCAGCTTCAGCATCAGTCCTTCCAATATATATATTCAGGGTTAATTTCCCTAAGGATTGACTGGTCTGATCTTGCTGTCCAAGAGACTTTCGAGTCTTCTCCAACACCACAGATTGAAAGCTCAAGTCTTCCATGCTCAGCCTTCTTTATGGTCCAACTCTCACATCCATTAGAGGCCACTAATTTTCCCATAATGATGCAATATGTAGAACAGAATAAGGGCCCCTGAAAGATATTAATTTCTTAATCCCAGCAATTTGTAAATATGCTATTTTATGTGGCAAGTGGGAATTAAGTTTGCAGATGGAATAAATTTGCCAATAATGAATTAGAAACAGAATTTACTCTGCATCATCTGAGCAGACCCAATGTAATCAGAAGGTCCCTTTATATGTGGAAGAGGGAGAAGGAAGAGTTAGCTTCAGAGTACTGTGCTATGAGAAAGACTGGCCATTGCTCCCTTTGAAGATAGAAAGGAGATATGAGGCAAGGAAAGAGGGTAGCCTCTAGAATTTGGAAAAGGCAAAGAAATAGATGCTTCTGTAGAGCCTCCATAGGAAATGCAGTCCTGCTGGCGTGTTGATTTGGGCCCAGGAATACCCATTTTGCATTGCCGACCTTTCTAAATGTAAGACGATGACACTGTGTTATGCTGAGCTGCCATGTTATACGGTACAGCAGCCACGGAAAATTAATAAGAATGCTTTGACTTATCTACTTGCACTAAGCACATTTGTACCCTTGTGCTAAGGCTCGAAAGACCCAACAGATATCGCATAGGAGAATTTTTTGTTTGGTTTATTCTCATTTCTCCCTTGACCTATCCTCCTATAATAACCTCTCCCTCTACAAACATAGAAAAGCCAAAAACTACAGTTTCTATAACTGAATGGCTATGTATTTATGACATATGAGTGTTTGCAATGTTGTTAAAAAAAATGACAGAGAACAGTATGTATAGAATTCGACTGCTATAATGAGTATGTCAGGATATTATTTATATATAATTAGCCCAATAAAATATTTTAAAAAATATTTATATTTACTCTGAAAGTTTTTTCATCATTGCCACCAGAACCCAGCTGACTCATAAACCTACAGAGGTGTGGAAGAAGAAACATTTTCCCCTTCCATACTTGGGGTCATATATGTGACTGCAGCACATATAAGCATACACACTGAACTGGTCTGCAATGTCCTTGTGCCCTTGAGGCAAATTCCTGCCGTGGTGTGAACTTGACCTGATTTGTACTGACATCCAGGGCTCTGCCTAGAAAAATGCCTCCTGCAGAGAGGTGCCTTCAGGTCACTCTTGTTTGGGATAGAACATTAGATTCCACATACACAGTTATATCTTAGTAACCTTTAGATACTTTTGTTTTAGGAAGAAAAACATTTTCAATTTCTATCATTACAACATTTTTTAACTTCAAAAATAAATTCTCCATCCTAACAAACCCAGACACAGTAAAACAATGACACTATCATATTATTAAAAAGAGATAGACTACATGGAATTACAATAAAAACCTGAAATACTCTTCTCATTAGATTCAGAGAGCCAGCTCTGGGACTTGTCAGGTGTGATACTTGATGACAATAAGTGCAGTTAATCTTGCATAAAATTTTGCCTAATCCTATAATACAGAAAATTTTTTTTTTTATCAGCTAATAGGTTATTTTGAAGTGAAAAGAAGGTATTTATCAACTAGGTCAAGAGGAGTAACAAAATTGGAAATAAAAAATCAAAGACAAAGAATGTATACAGAATGAAGTCAGTAGATTTTCAGCAACATTGCAACCCATGTGAAGGCAAATAAGTTTTACTTTGTTTCATTTTTAACCAACGTCCACCTAATAATATTTTTCTAATGTCAAAGTAGCAAATAATTTGCTGTTTTATATGCATAAATGGAAGTGGACAACATAAAATGAGAGGGTTGAATGGGATCACTGACTCAACGGATAGGTTTGAGCAAACCCTGGGAGGTAGTAAAGGACAGGGAAGCCTGGCAAGCTGCGGTCCTTGGGGTCGCAAAGTGCTGGACACGACTTAAGGACTGAACAACAGCAGCAAATGCATAAATATATACATGTACGTACATGCCTACTGCAAGCTTAAATGCTCTATCAGAACTATTATTTGTGTAATTTTAGGTCTGATATTAAATTGTAAATGGAGAATGTTGCTACTATATGCCATAATTTAAGGTTGTCTTTAAGAGTAAAACTAAAAATAAATAAGAATAAAAAAAGAGTAGCATTAATAGCTACCTCCCTTTTAAAATAACAGAACAGAGGCCTTCAGGTATGATGCAAGCCTGACAAACTATTTTAGATTTGCAACACTGATATCACCAAGTTAGCACCTTTTAAATAAATAATAGACACTTGTCACTTGAAACATTCATTATTAATGGGAATTTTTATTGACATCAAGAATAATTTAACTATGGAAGTTTACTTTATGTATATATATAATAGTGCACTAACCAGTCCATTCTGAAGATCAGCCCTGGGATTTCTTTGGAGGGAATGATGCTGAGGCTGAAACTCTAGTACTTTGGCCACCTCATGCGAAGAGTTGACTCATTGGAAAGACTGTGATTCTGGGAGGGATTGAGGGCAGGAGGAGAAGGGACGACAGAGGATGAGATGGCTGGATGGCATCACTGACTCGATGGACGTGAGTCTGAGTGAACTCCGGGAGTTGGTGATGGACAGGGAGGCCTGGTGTGCTGCGATTTGTGGGGTCACAAAGAGTCGGACACGACTGAGTGACTGAACTGAACTGAACCACAAGTTATAGCTTAATGCATTTTCAGTTTATGCACTCATATAACACTACATAGGTATATAAATTAGGAAATATTTTACATTGTATTTTAAAGCATCAATGGAGTTTTCATTTTCTAAAAGAGAAGAAGATCAAATCTAAAAAAATGTTTAAAAAATAACTTTGCAAACTTGCATAATTTAGAAAGAAAATTTATGTTGAATATCATGAAAATAAACCAAAGAGTCAGAGAAATCAGCAAACATATGCTCCAAGCAAGATCAGACCCACAAATCTCATTTATTTTTTGATAGTTGTTAGACTAGACATCAGGGAGTTGTTGATGGGAAACAACAGTGGATCTACCATATTGAATTTGAAGGAATCAACATGAGTTTACAACATGCAATACTTGTGCAAATAGTCAGAGAAAGAGGATTCAAAAAAAGATTCCACATTGCTGGAATTATTTGTGTTAGAGACAATTTTAAGGTTGGCTTGTTCTTTCATGCCTGACAATGTTTAGAAACCAGAATTCTAACATTTTCAGAATTATTTTTGTTCTTTGTAAAGCACCTAAAAATAACCACTGAGAAGTGGAGCTTATCTTTAGAAATTTGAAGTAAAGCTGTGAATCATATTAATACTTAAAAAAATTAAAGCAGCTTCACATTAATTAACATCAAGTGAATTTGGAAAGCAGCCAAAAGAAACACAATACACACACAAACAAAAAATACTTTGTGTTTTTTCTAAAATAAGTGATTGTCTTTCAGCATGAATTCAAAGTACCTCATCATTTAACTCTCAAATCTTACCCTCAAATGTCATGCACTCAAGGCAAGACCTTTGAAATGTTTATATATATGAGAATATGTTTATATCTATATGAGAATATATTTATCCTATTCTCTTACAATACAGGGACAAATGAATCACTTCAGGGGTATTCACCATACAGTTCTCTGGGCCCTACATTCAGAGATCTTGATTTGGAAAATCTGTGACAGAAACTGAATTCTGAAATTGTAAAATATACTACTCAGGTGATTCTGTTGAAAGTAATTCAGTTCGTAGCAACTAGTAGGACTGACTCAGAAATATAAGTACTTCCATTTATGATATTGCCTATAGATATATTTCACAATATTTAGTGATTTATCTAATAGTTTTGATTGCATTATTGCTCAGAGCCATCCCAAATGTATGTGAAGACACAAGTCAAGAAAGTTGCATTAATTCTTCAAACATATAATACGGTTGGTTAAAACATTATTAGTTTAGCTAAATGTTCTATACCTCTACTTTGCAACGAGATAGATACTGAGATTATCTGAATTTACTGAATTACTATAAAATAATTTTATTTTCCCATAAAAACATAAATTAGAGCTAAAGTTCAACATTTTCTTAATCAGAGCCTGTTTTGACAAGGCAGAATGATCAATAAAACTGTATGTACCATATTACCATCTATAAAGAGGGTTAATAATATCAGTGTACAATGTGTGTGTGGTATATGTATGCGTGTGTGTGTGTGTGTGTGTGTGTGTGTGTGTGTGTGTCCAGGCATGGTCTACCTTAGTTAGGTTACAAAAAGCTTCTCTGAAGAGATAATACTGAATTAACAACAAAGTGAGCTAAAGAAGAAAAGTGGCCAGAAGTTTCCATTTAGTAAAATATTAGGTTCTGTTATATAGCATTACACTTAGAGATGTTTTCCTTTTGCAAAGAAACAGGGAAAAGAAAATTAATACGGAATGTCAATTCTGCATCAAGCAGTCTTTTATCTTGTTTCCCATATATTGCATTTTTTAATTGTCTTTTTAATTTATTTATTTTTAATTGAAAGATAATTGCTTTACAGATTGTTGTTGTTTTCTGTCAAACCTTAAATATGAATCAGCCATAGATATACATATATCCCCTCCCTTTTGAACCCCCCTCCCATCTCCCTCCCCATCTCACCCCTCTAGATTGATACAGAGCCTCTGTTTGAGTTTCTTGAGCCATACAGCAAATGGCAGAGAGGGTGAGATGTATGGAAAGAGTAACATGGAAATTCACATTACCATATGTAAAACAGATAGCCAATGGGAATTTGCTGTATTTGCCATATATTGTATTATTAGATTACCACCCAATATTGCCATTTCTACCAAACTCTGAAAAATATAATTTACAATGAGTTTTAAAGCCCAATAAACATAATAAACAGATAAAACATATAGCATGTTAAGAGTCATGTAAGTTCAATGAGAAAAAAACAAAATGGAACAGAAGTTAACAGGGAGATTCAGTGATGGGGTGATGGGTGGGAGGCAATCTGCAGCATTAAAGAAGGTGGAGAGACAGATTTTTTTGAGGAAGTGAGACTTGAGTGAAGACCAGAAGGAGGTAGAAGTAGCCAAGTGTATGTTAAGGAGGAGAACTTTTCTGACAGAGGAGGGAAAATCTATAAGAAAGGCAGTGATATCAAATATAACTGCAGGTTGAAGGGACACCGAGGAAGTCAAGATGGTAACAGGGCAGAGAGTTAGTGGGGTGTGCAGGGACTGGCCCCGAAGCCAATTAAGGCTGTTTGACTTTTACTCTGAGCAAAGGGCGAGGTGTTAAAAGAGTGGGAGCACAGAAGTTTCTGGATCGGGGCTGCCTTTGACAAGGATCCCCACAACTCTGTTGAGTCACATGAGGATACACAGACACTGAATCTCCCTCTCAGATTCTCCTGCTGGTTCCTTCTCTTCTTCCGGATTTCTTAATATTGAAATGTCCTGGGCTCAAACTTTGCTCTTCCCTTCTCCGGCTACACTCACCCCCTTAATGCCTTTATCCTAAGCAGTGGCATAAAATATCATCTATAGTTTGCCAAGTCCCAAATTCATATTTCCACCTGGTACCTCTCCTCACATTCCAATCACATGTACCCAAATGCTGCCTGAAAATCACTACTCTGATTCTTAATAACAGGTCTAATTGGGGCCTTCCCATCTTTCTCTTAAAATCTATTAGTTTTGTTGCCTTTTTTCTTTTAATTGCTCATTATTATCTTTCTGTCATTGCCAGGTCATGAGAGTTGACTTGAGAGTGTGGAGGTACTCTTTGTTCTTAATATGAACAGGTAAAAAATTGTATTTAGAGGATTCAAGGATAGTGGGAAGATATGGATGTTGGAGGTACATGGGTGGGACAATTCTTCACTCTCATGACTGAACAGGCTTCCTCGTAAGCTTTTCCCACCACTACCTCCAGGCTTGTGCAAACATTAAACAGGAAAGTTTCTAGTTGTTATTCTTCATGATCCCCAGATCCAAGAAAGCAGCACCTCTTTTGTTCTCGAGTAAGCATCCAGAAAACTCAAGGAAGACTTTTCCAAGGAAAACCAAATCTTGGGACACAGCCAAGATCAGGACAACTCTATTATTCATCTAGGGGACTTTACTGTCCTAAGACTAAAAACCAATCAGGGGAATGATGGTGGAGTAAAACACCAGACTATCTCACTGAAGTGTTGTGTCTTGGTTTATTCATAAATGCAATAATCATTTGCCACGGAAGACTTATAGACTTCTAATGGAATGTGTTGTGCTGAACTCCAAATTTATAAAGCAAAACCAAATACCATGTTAACTTGAATAAATCTATTTACTCCATCTTCAAATCAGACAACCCATACTGAGATGGTATTAAATAGTCACTGCATTAAATTTTTTTTCATCTTGTCTTCTCATATGACATCAATGAAAACAAAGAATGACAAAGTCTTATAGTATTAAACTTTTGAGGATTTGAGGGTACAAGTCCATGAGATTTTAAGGTTTCTGAATTATATATTTCCAAAAGAGAGTGAAAACTATTATATCCAAGCTGTACAATCAACATAGATGCTAATCTTGAATATGAATTAAAGCAGTAACACTATAGGCATAAGTGATAAACTCTGAGAAGATCATATCATGTATCCCCAGTGGCTCTCATATATCATGACCAGTTAAATGTCTTTTGCTTTTTTCCCCACTTTGGGCAAGTTATTTATACCATGGTTTTACAAACACAAAAACCAGAGTGTTGCTAATACAGTAAACAAGCAGCAGAGAAAGAGCACAGTCTATTTTACTACAATCCCCGAATGCCAGTAAAGTTTATTTCTCCTTTGACAGCTTGAAAATTGCAATTTGGAACTAAAAGCTTATCCCTGCAATAAAGATTGGCTAGTGAAGTTTTATGAAGAAATGAGAATTTTGGCTGCTGGTTGTATTTGAATGCTGTTGGAAAAGAGACTCTCACCAGAAAAGGTTGTGCCCTTGATGTGTTAAGCAGGCTGCCCACTTAACCCAAAGGTCTATTCAAACAGTTCAATCAAATTGTTAGCTGTCACAAAGCCATCCAAATACATTAGAGTAGTTCTGTTAACAGCTGAAAGACCTTGTGTAAGCACCAACTACATTTATTGAGACTAAAGCATGAGTCCCAGTTGAGAAGCTGAAAATGGACCTCAGGTTAAAAACGATAAGTTCTTAAATAGGTTTTTGATTGTACTGACTCTAAATATATGAACAGTGATCTTCTAAGACAGTAATTTTCAGTGTGAATCTGCAACATTAGCATTATCTTGAAAACTTGTTAGAAATGCAAATTCTTGAGTCCTAACCCCTGGAGGAGGTCATGCCAACCACTCCAATATTCTTGACTGGAGAATCCCTATAGACAGAGGAGCCTGGCGGGCTAAAGTCCAATGGGGTCCCAAGGAATCAGACACAACTGAAGCAACTTAGCATTCATACAACAAGCCAACACTGAATCAGAAAACCCTGGAGGGCAAACCCAGAATAACTTCCAGATGATTCTGACTCCAACTATAGCATGAAATCATTTCTCCAGGAGTCATTTTTGATGAGGCATTATGATTACTACATTTATTTTAACACTGAAAGCAAGTTGTTTTTTCTTATTGCCACATGGCATGCAGAATTTTGATCAGAGACTGAACCTGTGCCCCTTGCAATGAAAGCATGGAGTATTAACCATTGGACCACCAGGATGTACCTAAAGTACACCACCTGATATACTTTTGAAAAGTAGTTTAATCATGACAGGATGATCTTCAATCCTTTCCAAGATAAACCATTCAACATCACAGTAATCCAAGTCTATGCCCCAACCACTGATGAAAAAGAAAATGAAATAAAACAGTTCTATAAAGATCTACGAGACCTTCTAGAACTAACACCCAAAACAGATGCCCTTTTCATCATAGGGGACTGGAATGCAACAGTAGGAAATCAAGAGATACCTGAAGTAATAGATAAGTTTGGCTTTTGGAGTACAAATGAAAGAGGGAAAAGGCTAACAGTTTTGTCAAGAGAACACAATGGTCATAACAAGCACCTTCTTCAAACAACACAAGAGATAACTCTACACATGGACATCACCAGATGGTCTATATCTAAATCAGATTAATTTTATTCTTTGCAGCAGAATGTGGAGATGCTCTATCAGTCAGCAAAACAAAAACTGGGAGCTGACTGTGGCTCAGATCATGAGCTCCTTCTTGCCAAATTCAGACTTAAAGTGAAGAACGTAGGGGAAACCACTAGGCCATTCAGGTATTACCTAAATCAAGTCCCTTATGATTATCCAGTGGAGGTGATTAATAAATTCAGGGGATTAGATCTGGTAGAAAGAGTGTCTGAAGAACTATGGATAGAGGTTCATAACATTGTACTGGAGGCAGTGACCAAAAGTATCCCAAGAAATAAATGCAAGAAGGCAAAGTGGTTTTCAGAGTAGGCTTTACAAATAGCTGAGAAAAGAAGTGAAAGGCAAAGGAGAAAAGGAAAGATATACCCATCTGAATGCAGAATTCCAGAGAATCGCAAGGAGAAATAAGATGGCCTTTTTAACTAATGCAAAAAAAAAAAAACAGGAGACAACAATATAATGAGAAAGACTATCGATCTCTTCAAGAAAATTAGAGTTACCAAGGGAAACTTACATGCACTTCTAGCTCAGTCAGTAAAGAATCTTCCTGGAGAGTGGGAAACCCAGGTTCGATCCCTTCATTGGGAAGATCCTTTAGAGAAGGGAATGGCAACTCATTCTGGTATTCCGGTCCGGAGAATTCCAGAGGAACCTGGTGGGCTATAATCCATAGGGACACATAAGATTCAGACATGACTGAATGACTAACACATTTTCACTTATTTCAGCTGCCTAATATTTATCTAAGTTCACTGTAATGAGCCAATGTATTTGTATCAGTAAGGTGTGTATTGATATTTCAAACCTTGTATTATGGATTGTCTTCTAAAAATATAATGAAAAATTAAATTTTGGCTAAAATTAATACTACACACACAGATATTAGTAAAAATATGATTTATAATAGAACTTGTTAAAAAGACTAATAAAATTATAATATGCAATTGAATGGATTTGTGAACACTTAAAATTTTAATTAATTTCAGATTAAGGTAAAAAATTTTAATGTTTATTTTGGCTAACATTTATTTGAATTTTTCCTCTTTCTTAAGAAGCATGCTGATAGAAAATAAAATATTTTCTATTAATATAAAGATATTAATAGAAATATATATCAGAATATATTTAAAATATATCCCAAATGATTTAGGAGTATGGTCTTACCCTCTTATGCTCAAGCATTAAAACTGAAAATGAACAAATAAAGAAATAAAATTAACCTTAAAAATATAAGACATATGACTATATATATAATATATATATACATATCCTTTATAGCTTTTGGCTAAGTATTCATTTAAATAAAATGTTTATGTACTATTCTAAGAAAATGATATTTAAAATATTTTAAGATATTTTCAAAATAATGAAAACAAAATTGATTACATTTATGAAGCATTAAATATACATTTGATCACCTTAATTTAGTAAATGATAATTACTGACTACTTTGCTCATTTTGTTATCTTCTGTGTAAAATGCTAAGAAGAGTATGGAAAATAAGTGAATATGAAGAGCTCTATATTTTAAACAGCTAATATGGACAACTACATATTTCTAATTAGGTTTATTGAATAGACCTGTTATTTTAATACCATGGAGAGTAGAAGGAATTGGATTTAGGATTGTTTGTGTATTTTGTGTGTTATTTTTCCTCGATATACAGTCACCATAAAATTTCAAAGGACAGTGTTATGCATGCAACAATGTAAGCATTCAGAGGGAAGAGCAATGTTCTATGTGTCCTCATATTGAGAAACTTCTACTTACATCCCAAGATCTATTTTACTAAAATTATAATCTCCCTCCTATATTCAACCATAATGGATTTTTACTAAAATCAGTAAAATAATGATGCCTGAGAACATTCACTTAAAGAACTTAAAGTGAGATAAATTAGCTTTAGGTATGTAACATAAAAGTGTAATTTAGTCATTCTTGCATGAAACTTCTAATATTTCAGTGGTACCTGAATGCTAATGCAATCCTATACTCTTTAAACTCTTCACAGTTGCTATACAACTGATTTTAGAATTAACACATATAACAAGTGTACTGGAGTGGGTAGCCATTCCCTTCTCCAGGGGATCTTCCCAACCCAGGGATCAAACCCAGGTCTCCCACATTGTAGGCAGTTTTTTTACCAGCTGAGACACCAGGGAAGCCCAAGAATATTGAAGTGAGTAGCCTATCCCTTCTCCAGCAGATTTTTCAAACCCAGGGATCTAAGCAGGGTCTTCTGCATTTCAGGTGGATTCTTTACCAACTGAGCTATCAGGGAACTCATTTATAGAATTTAATAAAACACCAAAGCAGTTAGTAAAGAATCTGCCTGCAATGCAGGAGACCCAGGTTTGATAACTGAGTTGAAAAGATCCCCTGGAGAAGGAAATGGCAACCCACTCCAGTACTCTTGCCTGGAGAATCCCATTGACAGAGCAGCCTGGCAGTCTACACAGTCTCTGTGTTGCAAGGGTTGGACATGACTTAGCGACTAAACCATCACCACTACCAAAAAGTGTATAGTAAATATATACTATATATAAGGCTTATGTGGCATATTTTTACAGTCTTTCTCTATCTATAAATATATACTTAAGTATATATACATATATGGGGCTTTGTTTTTTATTCTTGTATATAAAAGGAATAACTCATGAAAGGCGGAAAATCATTATTATTTGTGGTTGCACTGGAGATCAAAATTAACATCTTAATTTATAGCAATCTACTTATGTTAATACCAGTTTGATTTCAATAGTATACAAGAAAATTTGTTCCTATATATTTTGGTTCTATTTCCTATCCTTTTAATGTTTTGTAGGGTTTCTGGTTTTTTGTTTGGCTTTTTTTTTCTGCACAGATTACATCTTTAAACATTATATGCCCACCATTACAGATTTATAAGTATTGTTTTATGAATTTTTTAAAAAATCACATAAGTTAAAGAAAATTTACAAAATTATTTATGGTGTCTTATAATTACCCATGTAGTTATTTTATTCAGTGCTCTTTTTCATTCATTTAATTTGAGTTAAAGAGCCCACCTGCAATGGAGGAAACACAGGTTTGATCCCTGGGTTGGGAAGATCCCCTGGAATAGGAAATGGCAACCCACTCCAATATTCCTGCCTGGGAAATCCCATGAACAAAGGAGGCTGGTGGGCTACCGTCCCAGGAGTCACAAAAGAGTTGGACACAATTTGGCGACTAAACAACAACAACAAAATCTGAGTTATTAACTAACATCCTCCCCTAGTTAACAATCCCTTCAGAACTTCTTGTGGCGCAGTTCTGCTTACAATGAATTCTCGGTTTTTCTCAACTTAGGAATGTCCTAGTTTTTCTTCGTTTTTGAAGGGTAGTTTTGTCAGGTATAGTATTTTGGGATGACTTTTAATTTTTTCTTGCATTGGTTATGTTACGCCTCTGACTCTGACCTCCCTGGATTCTAAAGATGTAAATTATGACTCACTGTACTCTTGCTGCTTTTGAGCATTTCTCTTCAGTTTTGACTTTGGACAATTTGATTATTATGTGTCATGAAGGTTAATTTATATGTCAACATGGCTGGACTGCAGGATGCCATATGTTTGGTTAAACACTATTTCTGCATATGTCTGTGAGGTATTTTCTGTATGGCATTAACAATTTTTTCAGTTGACTGAGCAAAGCACATTGTCCTCCACAATGTAGGGGGGCTTCATCAAATCTGTTAAGGCCTGAATAGAATAAAAGAATGGGTAAGAAAAAGTTATTTCTCTCAATCTGACTACCTTCAAGTTGGGACATTGGTTTTTTTCCTCACCTTCTGACTTGCACTCTGCCTGGAACTTATACCACAGGCTTCCCTGGTTCTCAAACCACAGTGGAAGCACGGGATTGTCTCTCCTGGGTCTCCAGCTCATTAACCACAGATCTTAGATATCAGTCTCTATGATTGCATGCAGCAATTCCTTACCATAAATACCTCTTTCTCTCTCTTTTTGGGTTTGTTCTCTGGGAAACCCAGACTAATAAGATACATTTTGGTAAAATGAACAGTTTTGGAGAAACTGAATTTTAAGGATGAGTTTTCTGAATTGGCTCTCTAATCTGATTAGACTTAAAGATGCTAATAACTCTATTAATATTTCCAGTGACAAGAGAACACTGATAGTACGCAACACTTTGTGGAGGTATGTACAACACACCCAGAGGGTATCCCTAAACAACTACTTATATACATACATATATGTATGTATATATACATATACTTTAAAGTTACACCCTCACCATTAAGAATCTGCACTTTAATGCTCTGTGCTAATAATACTATGCATCTTCTTTGGAGCTGGATGCCTGTATATACCTTGGGATATTTTTGGAAACATAGTGAATATAATGAGGTTGTCTGGTGGCTACTAATACTGCTGGACAAAATGATAACAGAAAAGGAGGAGCTCAGGGATTCAAATTCCCAGCTCAAGGGCTGAAAGCTTCTGTGTTTGGGCTGCAGGGGACATGGATCTCCTGTAGCCCTGGGGTTGAAACTGCTGAAAATCAAATTCAAAATTTCATCATGGCTGAATAACAATGCAATGGAACCCCCAGCTTTGTAGGATGACTAATGTTAAAGTGAGGGCACTGATTGGGAAAGAATAGGATGCTGTAAGTTAGGCTAGTTATGTGATAAAACTGAGGATATTGAAACCTTCAAGTCTTGATGTTGTTCAGTCACTCAATCATTCCTGACTCTTTGCGACCCCATGGGCTGCAGCACAGCAGGCTTCCCTGTCCTTCATCATCTCCTGGAACTTGCTCAAACTCATGTCCATTGAGTCAGTGGTGGCATCCAACCATCTTGTCCTCTATCATCTCCTTCTCCTCCTGCCTGCGATTTTCCCCAGCATCAGGGTCTTTTCTAATGAGTTGGCTCTTCACGTCAGGTGGCCAAAGTATTGAAGTTTCAGCTTCAGCATCAGTATAATATTCACTATAATGAATATTCAGGATTGATTTAGGATTGACAGGCTTGATCTCCTTGCAGTCCAAGGGACTCTCAAGAGTCTTCTCCAACACCACAGCTCAAAAGCACCAATTCTTAGGTGCTCAACCTTATTTATGGTCCAACTCTCACATCCATATGTGACTACTGAAAAAACCATAGTTTTGGCTAGACAGACCTTAGTTAGCAAAGAAATGTCTCTGATTTTGAATACTCTGTCTAGGCTTGTCATAGCTTTTCTTCCAAGGAGCATGCACATTTTCATTTCATAGCTGCAGTAACCATCTGCAGTGATTTTGAGCCCAAGAAAATAAAGCCTGTCATTGTTTTCATTGTTTCCCCATCTATTTGCCATGACATGATGGAACCAGATCTCATGATCTTAGTTTTTGGAATGTTGAGTTTTAAGCCAATATTTTCACTCTCCACTTTCACCTTCATCAAGAGGCTTTTTAGTTCCTCTTTACTTTCTGCATAAGGGTGGTGTCATCTGCTTATCTGTGGTTGATTGATATTTCTCGCAATCTTGATTTCAGCTTGTGCTTCTTGCAGCCCAGCATTTTGCATGATGTACTCTGCATGTAAGCTAAATAATCAGGGTGACAAGAGACAGCCTTGACTATACTCCTTTCCCAGTTTGGAACTAGTCTGCTGTTGCATGTCCGGTCCTGATGGTTGCTTCTATACCTGCATACAGATTTCTCAGGAGGCAGGTAAGTGATTTCTCCCATTACTTTATGAATTTTCCACAGTTTGTTGTGATCCACAGAGTCAAAGTTTTTAGTCAATGAAGCAGAAGTAGATGTTTTTCTGGAATTCTCTTACTTTTTCTAGGATTCAATGGATGTTGGCAATTTGATCTCTGGTTCTTTTGCCTTTACTGCATCCAGCTTGAACACCTGTAAGTTCTCGGTTTATGTACTTTGAAGGCTATCTTGGAGGATTTTGAGCATGACCTTGCTAGCATGTGAAATAAGTTCAATTGTGCTTAGTTTGAACATTCTTTGGCATTGCCCTTCTTTGGGATTGGAATGAAAGTTGACCTTTTCCTATCCTGTGGCCACTGTTGAATTTTCTAAAATTGCTAGCATATGAGTGCAGCACTTTAACAGCATCATCTTTTAGGATTTAAAGTAGCTCAACTGGAATCCCATCACCTTCACTAGCTTGCTCGTAGTGATCTTCCTAAGGCCCACTTAATTTCACACTCCAAGATATCTGGCTCTAGGTTAATCACACCATTGTGGTTATTTGGGTCATTAAGATCTTTTTTGGTATAGTTCTTCTGTGTGTTCTTGTCACCTCTACTTAATATCTTCAGCTTCTGTTAGGTCCATACAGTTTCTGCCCTTTATTGGGTCCATTTTTGGAAGAAAATTTCCTTTTCTATCTCTAATTTTCTTGAATAGATCTCTAGTCTTTCCTATTCTATTATTTTCCCTCTATTTTTTTTTTTGCAGTGATCCCTTAGGAATGCTTTCTTATCTCACCTTTCTATTCTTTGGAACTCTGCATTCAGATCAGTATATCTTTCCTTTTTTTCCTTTGCCTTTCACTTCTCTTCTTTTCTCAGTTATTTGAAAAGCTTACTCACACAGCCATTTTGCCTTTTTTCCCATTTCTTTTTCTTGGGATGATTTTGAGCACTGCTTCCTGTACAATGTCATGAACCTTGGACAATAGTTCTTCAGGTACTCTGTTAATCATATCTAATCTTGTGGATCTATTTGTCAATTCCACTGTATCATCATAAGGGATTTGATTTAGGTCATACCTGAATGGCCTAGTGATTTTCCCTACTTTTCCAATTTATGTCTGAATTTGGCAATAAGGTGTTTGTGATCTGAGACACAGTCAGCTCCCTGTCTTATTTTGCTGACTGGATAGACCTTCTCCATCTTCAACTGAAAATAATATAATCAATCAGATTTTGGTATTGACCTTCTTGTGATGTCCATGTGCAAGAATCATCTCTTGTGTTGCTGGAAAAGGGTGTTTGCTCTTATCAACACGTTCTCATGGTATAAATTTGTTAGCCTTTGACATGCTTCATTTTATACTCCAAGGCCAACCTGGAATTGCTCCAGGTATCACTTGACTTCCTACTTTTGCATTCCCATCCCCTATGATGAAAAGGACATCTTTTTTTGTTTGTTTGTTTTAGTTCTATAAAGTCTTGTAGGCCTTCATAGAACCATTCAACTTCAGCTTCTTCAGCATTCCTTTTGGGGGCATAGACTTGGATTATTGTGTATTGAACGGTTTGCTTAGGAAATGAGCAGAGATCCTCCTGTCGTTTTTGAGATTGCACCCAAGTACTGCATTTTGGACCCTTTTGTTGACTATGAGGGCTACTCCATTTCTTCTAAGGGATTCTTGCTCACAATAGTAAACATAATGGTCATCTGAATTAAGTTCAGCCATTCCCATCCATTTTAGTTCACTGATTCCTAAACTGTTCACTCTTGCCATCTCTTGTTTGACCACTTCTAATTTACCTTGATTCATGTACCTAACATTCCAGGTTGCTATGCAATATTGTTCTTTACAGTATCACACTTTACTTTTACCAACAGACATATCCACAACCAGGCATTATTTCCTCTTTCTAATGAGTCATATTTGCCAGTGAAAGAGGACTCCCTGTGTCCAAGGAAACAGCCTCCACAACCCTGGAAGAAGGGCTCTCCACAGTAACAGAAGCCTTCCCACTCCCACCTGAGAGGATTACTTTCCATTGACTGAGGGAATGAAAAAGGCCTCTCCTGAAGCAGTTGTTCTTGGAAGGAAAGCTATGACAAACCTAGAGAACATATTAAAAAGCAGAGTCATCACTTTGTCAACAAATATCTGTAGAGTCAAAGGTGTGGTTTTTCCAGTAGCCATGTGCAGATGTAAGATTTGGACCATATAGAAGTTGAGCACTGAAGAACTGATGCTTTCAAATTGTGGTGCTGGAGAAGGCTCTTGAGAGTCCCTTGGACAGCAAGGAGATCAGTCCTAAGGGAATCAATCCTGAATATTCAGTGGAAGGATTGATGCTGAAACTGAAGCTCCAGTACTTTGGCCACCTGATATGAAGAGCTGACTCATTGGAAAAGACCCTGATGCTGGGAAAGATTGAGGGCAGGAGGAGAAGGGGATGACAGAGGATGAGATGGTTGGATGGCATCACCAACACAATGGACATGTATTTGAGCAAACTCCAGGAGATAGTGGAAGGCAGAGGAGCCTGATGTGATGTCAACACATCAAAGATTTAACACATCACGGGTTGCAAAGAGTCAACAAGACTTAGGGACTGAACAACAATGAGGCAGTTGCCATGCAAGACAATACTGGTTCTCTCCAGGACCCATACTCACTCCCTCTCTTTGCTTGTTGACCTATAACTAGACTCGATTCTCAGCAAGCCCTTAATGGAAAGGTATCAGGTATGACTCATGGGAGGATTGCACTACACTTCAAAATCTGTTTTCTAATTTATAATAGAAATTTGGAAATGTACAGTCGATTCTATTTGCAAAAGTTATGTTCTATAACTTCACTATGACCACTGAATTAGGAAATATTAAATTATTGCCCCTAGGGGATGTACAAAATTGGATGCCTATGTATCTCTGTTCACATTTTCATGGCCTGACCATTGACATTGTGTTATATGTGTTTTATTTAAAGACACTTTATTATTCATATATATATATATATATACACACATGCATATTACATACATACATATGGATATATATGTTAACTAATTAATGTTGAACTCTCAATCATGCCTGACTGAAGCATATCTAACACACATATGTCCTCCATAGGGCACATGACCCCTGTGTCTTGTGCAGAGGAATCTTAGCACATTAGAACCATGTTTGAGGAGAATTTTAATCAGTAACCACCACCACCACCTCCAAAAACAAAGCACAACAATGCAAAAAATGTGGCACTCAATAGACCATGAGAAGGACCACTTCTTTACAATTTGAAAACTAAAACAAGAAAGCAGCATTAGCCTTATTTGCCCTCAGGCGGCAGGGCTTCCCCAATAGCTTGGTTCGTTAAGAATCCACTTGCAATGCAGGAGACCCCGGTTTGATTCCTGGTTCTCAGACAGGAACATGTATCAGGTCCTTTCCTCAGGTAGGAAGCTTGGGAAGTACTGATTTGGTGATTTCAAACACATTTCAGCAGGTGGGTTAATTTGCAAATATGAAATTTATGAAAAATAAAAATCAACTGCATTTTTAAGTTGTCAAGGTTTGTATTTTTAAATGAAACTTATTTTTGATATTAAGTTCTAATTATACTTCTTTTGGCTCAATATCTGATCAATAAAGCAATGATTTTTTCAAGTTTGGTTTTGTGATGTATCCTGGGCCAATTTAATTTCATTTCTCATAGATACTCAAATACTTGTCTCTTCTGAGTTATAGGGATTTGTATAAATGAATAAAGCTAATTTGTTATGTGTTTTCAATTTTTAAATTATGCTTTTTCTATCTGATCTATTTGTGTTAAACTATCCAACTGTAGGAATCTATCCATTTAAAAAGTTCTGCTAATGTTTGCTTTGTATAATTTAAAGATATGACTGTTCAGGGTATATAAACTAAGAATTTTTATTTCTTCCAGTAAAATATTCCTTATATATATATATATATACATGTATATATAGTATTTTTACTTTCCTTACAAGTGATTTCATGGACTGATTTTCCCATTCTTCTTAGTACAGGTTTTCTGAATTACAACAATAAATGTATTGACATATTTCTTATAAAGAATATATAAGTAAATTTTGTTTTTTATTTTATGCTAATATATCAGCCTTTCAAATAACTCAAATCAATTTGTATCTATATGATTACTAGGCATTTTTGTGTTGTATTAATTTTCATACTGCCATTGCTTTTGTACTTTGTTTTCTAACACATTTTAAAATTATATTTCTTCTTCTGCTAATTTTAATTTCTTATACACATTTTGATAGTTACTCTGTGACCACATGGACTGTAGCCTGCCAGGCTTCTCTGTCCATGGAATTCTCTAGGCAAGAATAATGGAGTGGATAGCTATTCCCTTCTTTAGGGCATCTTCCCAGCTCAGGATCAAACCCCTGGGTCTCCAGAATTGCAGGCAAATTCTTTACCATCTGAGTCACCAGGGAAGCCCTTTCAGTTGAAAGACAAGCCTTAAATTCACAAATTTTAAGTTTAATTTAAAAAAGTCATCCTCCTTAAGTGTACAAAAGTAGATATTACTGTAACTATATATCTCTGAAAGATTTATGATTTTTGCTACCCAATGTTTTAGTTTTAATGTATTTTTATCTTCTCCAACCTAGTCATTATTTTAGTCATTAATTCTAAGTCAATTATTATCTAGCTTAATCAATATGCATACCAAAATTGTTTAAGATTACTTCTTCAATCTCAGTTCAGTTCAGTCGCTCAGTCGTGTCTGACTCTTTGAGACCCCATGAATCGCAGCACGCCAGGCCTCCCTGTCCATCACCAACTCCAGGAGTTCACTCAGACTCACGTCCGTCGAGTCGGTGATGCCATCCAGCCATCTCATCCTCTGTCGTCCCCTTCTCTTTCTGCCCCCAATCCCTCCCAGCATCAGAGTCTTTTCCAATGAGTCAACTCTTTGCATGAGGTAGCCAAATTACTGGAATTTCAGCTTTAGCATCATTCCTTCCAAAGAAATCCCAGGGCTGATCTCCTTCAGAATGGACTGGTTGGACCTTCTTGCAGTCCAAGGGACTCAAGAGTCTTCTCCAACACCACAGTTCAAAAGCATCAATTCTTCGGCGCTCAGCCTTCTTCACAGTCCAACTCTCACATCCATACATGACCACTAGAAAAACCAAAGCCTTGACTAGACGGACCTTTGTTGGCAAAGTAATGTCTCTGCTTTTCAACATGCTATCTAGATTGGTCATAACTTTTCTTCCAAGGAGTGTCTTTTAATTTCATGGCTGCAGTCACCATCTGCAGTGATTTGGGAGCCCAAAAAAATAAAGTCTGACACTGTTTCCCCACCTATTTGCCATGAAGTGATGGGACCAGATGCCACGATCTTCGTTTTCTGAATGTTGAGCTTTAAGCCAACTTTTTCACTCTCCACTTTCACTTTCATCAAGAGGCTTTTGAATTCCTCTTCACTTTCTGCCATATGGGTGGTGTCATCTGCATATCTGAGGTTATTGATATTTCTCCCGGCAATCTTGATTCCTGCTTGTGCTTCTTCCAGCCCAGCATTTCTCATGATGTACTCTGGAGATAAGTTAAATAAGCAGGGTGACAATATACAGCCTTGATGTACTCCTTTTCCTATTTGGAACCAGTCAATCTCAAACTTTCCTTTTTAATTCAGGTTTCCAGTTTCCTTCTTCCTAAAGATATACCATTTGCAAAACAAAAGCAAAGACTGAGAGTATATAGTTGTTTGTTTCCTTCAAATGGGCTTCAATAAAATGTACATTCTCAGTCTTTGTCCCTGAAACTTCACATACACAATATTATTTTCCAGCCTCCTTCTCAAATGATCATTTAACTGGTTATATTATTCTAGAGTCACAGTTACACTTTCTCAGTCTTTTCAAGATGTAATTTCACGATCTTCAGCCTACTTGGTTTACGTATTCAGAGGGTTCAAAATTTTATCTATCTTGGAAAATTATGAATCGAATTATTTTCAATATTGTCTCCCAGAATCCTTTTAGTATCACCTTCTGAAACTCAGAAAATATTCTATTTGTTCTTTATTTTTTCTTTTTCTTATATGTTGACATTTTTATCACTTTGAAGTCTATTCTACTTAGTATCTCAATGCATTTTTTCTTAGGATACTTTTGCTTACTGAGCTGTAGATAGGTCCACACAGTGTTTTTCCTTCTCCTTACAGCTATTTTTTTTATTAAAAAAAAAAATTCCATCAATTTGTAGATTTGAAGACTCATGCTTCTCTTGGATGTTATAAATGGGACTCCGTATCCCTGAGTCTTAGGGTTTTTGTTTCTCACAAATAATATTTTCTTTTCTCAGTTAAGAGTCCCAGGTAGAGAGATGAGCTTACTTGTAATCTTGTACATCAGCAGGCAAATTTACTGTTAGATAGTAATGTTTTTCCTGAGAAGCAGCTCTTTTAGGGACCTGGCATCATGAAAAGAGGGAACTCTCAGTTTATCATACCACCTGTTTAACTCCTTTTGTTTGAGTCCAGCTATTAGAGCATACCAATTTATCATATTTAATGTTCATCTATTATATAATTTGTGTCATAAAGAAACTTTTTAGGGTGGACCATCTTAAAAGTCTTTTATTGAATTGTTACAATATTATTTCTGTTTTATGTTTTAGCATTTTGTTTGTAAGGCATGTGGCACCTTAGCTTCTCAACTAGGGATCACACTTGCAGCCTCTGTATCAGAAGGCGAAGTCTTAACCACTGGATTGTCAGGCAAGTTTCTGTACAATTTTTTCAGAGTTAGAAAATAAAGTTGAGGATACCTCCTGGAAATTAAATCAAAAAGAAAAAACATCATAAAATGAAAGAAAATACAGTGCAAGTCAACAGTTATTGAGAAGGTCTAATATCATTTTATTTTTTATTATATGTAGTTTTCACCTCACATTTCTGTTTGTTTTGGCAGGAACAGGATTCATTCTGGCTTAATATCACATGTGGAAGGAAACAAAGTCACTGTCCTTTCTAGTTTTTCAATGATGTTTTGTTTATGACACTAAAGACAATATTAAATCAATATATTTATGACTCCTGCCTCACTTTCCACTGATGTAAATTTTTCTAATTTTTATTATTCAGTTGTGACCAATTTGAATATTCATTATTGGTATTTCCCACTTAGTAAAATGTCATATATATTTTTTAATAAAAGAAAATTCAGGAAAATAAAGCATAACCATCCTTATAATTAAGTTTTTAGATAGCTTTGCAGCATGAAATTATTTTGCCTTGGGAAGTACTTAACTATAAAAAACATTAGGTTCTACAATAGGTAATTTACTTAAAAATATGAAATGTCCCTTTTCAATTTCTGGAGAAGTACTTCAAATATGACCTTAAGGTCCCTAAGAGATAGGAAGGATGAAGGGAGCTCTCCAGCACCCTTTGGGGCTCTCCATTTACTGCTGAGAGAAATAAACCAATTGCTTTTGATGATGTCCATGAGTGGTGGTGCATCAGTTATAAGCACCATACCTTAATAAACAGCTTATGTTCTACTAACAAAAATGATAGAGACATTGGTGGGAAAATTTGTCTTATCTATGGAAATCTTAGCAGCCTTGAGTCATAGTGATCTACTGTATCAGTTAATATACCTCATGTCTGGGTATATTAACTATAACATGGCTCATTCTCATATCACTTTAGAGTCCCTATTTAAATATAGAGGGCAATAATCCTCATCTATTAGTCCTATTATTTTTCATAGAGTATGGGGTTAGGTAAAATTATTATTGTACTCACAAATCACACACAAAGGACTTCCAAATACCTATTTATTTTAGCAGGTTTCTTCCCCCAGTATGTTTGAAATGGGAAGGGCATTAGAGATCATTTATGACAATTTGACCATCTCATATCCACTAACTATATCATTCCTATCATGAGACCTACAACAACTAGCTAGTCAGCCTTGAAATTGGACATGTTCAGGTTCATGATACTCCCTACTTTTATGGCACTATATTATACATTAGGGCTTTCCAAGTGGTGCAGTGGTAAAGAAACTACCTACCAATGCAAGAAATACAAGAGACCCAGGTTTGATCCCTGGGTTGGGACAATTCCCTGGACAAGGAAATGGCAACTCACTGAAATATTCTTTCCATGGAAATCCCATGGACAGAGGGAGCTTGGCGGGCTACAGTTCACAGAGTTGCAGTTGGACATGACTGAGCACACACACTGATCGCTCTTTATATATTAACAGTGGGACATATTAAAAATACATGTGTATTATTAAAGTGTGCTACCCTCCAAATCATAGCAAAAGTATCCCTGTATAGTCCCTTAAACACAGTTATTTACATTTGTAATCCATATCTTCTCCTGATAATTACACAAACCTGATGGATCTAATCGCCTTTCCAATTTCCTTACCCCCCAAAAAATGCTGAAATGCCCTGGGAAATACCAAATAATCTCCCCTTAAAAATCACAATTAGAGAGCACCTTACATTGTCAGATTATACTTCTTCCTCTCAATATCATGGTACCTTGCTAGTTAAGAGTTACTCCTCTAAACCCATATACATTTAATCTTTGAATGAAAGTGAAAGTGAAGTCGCTCAGTCGTGTCCAACTCTTTGTGACCCCATGGACTGTAGCCTACCAGGTTCCTCTGTCCATGGGATTTTCCAGGCAAGAGTACTGGAGAGGATTGCCATTTCCTTCACCAGGGGATCTTCCTGACCCAGGGATTGAACCCAGGTCTCCCGCATTGTAGACAGACGGTTTACTGTCTGAGCCACCAGGGAAGTCGGTAACCTTTGAATACTCCACTGCTAAACTGAAGGAAATCAATGTTTATCAAGTGCCTTCTCTATGTCAGACATTGTGCCAAGTGTTCCACTCACTTTATCAAAGGGAATAATTGGGATTGTCTTATGCAATAAAATATTTTAAAATTCTGTGATGTCATTCATGTCATTTTTGATTATACAAGTTATTTTAGAATCACATCATACTATTAAATTATACCGAATTTGTAGGTAACCAAAGTAGCAGTAGTTTTGTTGCTAAGTCGTGTGCTACTCTTGCAACCCTGTGGACTGTAGCCTGCCAGGCTCCTCTGTCCATGGGATTCTCCAGGCAAGAATACTGAAGTGGGTTGCCATTTCCTTCTCCAGGGGATCCTCCTGACTCAGGGATCGAACCCAGGTCTCCAGCATTGTAGGCAGATTCTTTACCAACTGAGCTACAAGGGAAGTGGGAGAATACTGAAATGGGTAGCCTATCCCTCCTCCAACAGAGAAGTTAACCAAAATTTCCAAGCTAATTTTTGTCCACATAAATTGCCATTCTTAAAGAACTTTGTATTTGTATTGTATAACTGGTTCTTTTTTTTTCATCTAAATACAATTCATTTTCACAACTACAACAATTTATATTTTGTTTTGCTCTATTTTCATTTCTGAGTTAGATTAAAATCTCATTGCTTTCCTATAGCATTATCCATAGTTTCTAACCTTTAATAATTTTATTTTTTGATTAGCATGGCATTTCTTCCTAAGTTCAAGTTGGTGATTAAAGTACTACCTAGAGCATGATGAAAGCACTTTTCAACGTATTACTGAAAAACAAAAATCATTCTGTGCTAACTCTGGTTATCAAAGTAACTTTAGTGTAATTTGTTTTGTAATCTACCCTCCTAGCTTCCATATAAATAGCACAATTTTATTTTCCCAAAATTTCTGTAACATAAAAGGCCCTATCAAATGTCTTTGTGAAATCAATATGTTTTAGGTGTGCGTCCTCATTATAATCTGTCAATTTAGAACCTCTATAAAAAACAGAAGATAAATTCATTTTAGAATGACTTGTTTTCAATGTGTGCATGCTAAGTTGCTTCAGTAATGTCCTACTCTTTGTGACCCTGAGGACTGTAGCCACCAGGCTCCCCTGCCCATGAGATTCTGCAAGCAAGAATACAGGAGTGGGTTGCCACATCTCCCTCCAAGGCATCCTCCTGACCCAGGGATTGAAGCTGTGTCTCGTAAGCCTCCAGCATTGGCAGGAAGTTTCTTTACCACTTAGCAGCACCTGGGAAGCCATATTTTTAGTGACCTTATACCAACTGTTAGAAAGTTCTTATTTCCTCTTTCTCCTAAACTTTCATAAACATTTTATGTATTGATATTATTACTAACAAATTCATATTGAGTGCTAATTATATCTTAAGCAATATCCTAATATTAGGTCTTTTTTGCCTTCTGAATGACCTCATTAGGTAGAAACTATTATTATAATCATTTTGCATATGAAATAAACAAAGGTTAGCAAGCTTAGATAATTTTCACAAAGAACAATGACTATTAAATTATGAAGCCAGAGATCAAATCCACGTGTCTAACTAATAGAGTCCCATGCTTTAGCCAAATGCTACATGTATTTCTCTGATTTTCCTTGGAATAAACATTAAATTAGTCTGTACTTTCCACATCTACTACTATTAATAAGGAGAAATTGAGGTGTTGAGAATTTCTACTTTTCTTCTATCAACTGTTAGCAAAAAATGTAATATACACACCAGGAAATATCATTTGTTCCTCTCTTTTGTTTACTATTACATAGTTAAGCATGTACTTTTTTGTCCTTAATGGTTTTCAATAAGTGTAGCACATTTGGGATTTTGCTTTTTTATACAGTGTTATATTCTCATGAAACTTTTAACAATTTCTTTAAGAAATTCCATATTTTTAAGCTTTTAAAAAGTGGGGATTTATGGGTGTTATTGTTGTTCAGTTGCTCAGTCATGTCCAACTCTTTGCAACTCCAGGGACTACAGAGATTAAGTTTCTCTGACCTTCACCATCTCCCGGAGTTTGCTCAAACTCATGTCCACTGAGTCTATGATACCATTCAACCATTTCATCCTCTATTGCCCTCTTCTCCTGACTTCAATCTTTCTCAGCATCAGGATCTTTTTAAGTGAGTCAGCACTTTGTCTCATTTAGTCAAAGTATTGGAACTTCAATTTCAGCATCAGTACTTCCAAAGAACATTCAGGGTTGATTTCCTTTAGGTTGGACTGGTTGGATCTCCTTGGTGTCCAAGGGACTCTCAAGAGTCTTATCCAACACCACAGTTCAAAAGCATCAATTCTTTGGCACTCAGCTTTCGTTATGGTCCGAATCTCACATCCGAGCACTACTACTAGAAAAACCATAGCTTTTACTATATGGATCTTTGCTGGCAAAGTGATGTCTGCTTTTTAATACACTGTCTAGATTTGTCATAGCTTTTCTTCCAAGGAGTAAGCGTCTTTTCATTTCATGGCTGCTGTCACTGTCTGCAGTGATTTTGGAGCCCCTCAAAATAAACTTGTCACTGTTTCCATTTTTTCTCCATCTATTTGCCATCAAGTGATGGGATCAGATGCCAAGTTCTTAGTTTTTTTGAATGTTGAGTTTTAAGCTAGTTTTTTTCACTCTCTTCTTTCACCTTCATCAAGAGTCTCTGTAGTTCCTCTTTGATTTCTGCCATTACAGTGTTGTCATATGCATATCTGAGGTTATTGATATTTCTCCTGGCAATCTTGATTCCAGCTTAAGCTTCATGCAGTCCAGCATTTTCCATGGTGTACTCTGCATATAAGTTAAATAATAAGGGTGACCATATACAGTCTTGACACACTCCTTTCCCAATTTTAAACCAGTCCGTTGTTCCATATCCAGTTCTAACTGTTGTTTCTTGACAAATTTCTCAGGAGACAGGTAAAGTGTTCTGCTATTCCCATCTCTTTTTAAGAATTTTCCACAGTTTGTTGTAATCCACACAGTCAAGGGCTTTAGCATAGTCAATGAAACAGAAGTAGATGTTCTTCTGGAGTTTCCTTGCTTTTTTATGATCCAATAGATGTAAATAAAAAAATTAGATATACAGTTTAGGGGGCAAATCTCACTTAATAGTTCTTTTATGTGATTTAAAACAGCAAACTACAATCCTCTGGACAGGAGATGACAAGAGCTACTGGTAAAGAATCCTTCTGCCAATGTAGGCGATGCAAGAGATGCTGGTTCAGTCCCTGAGTTGAAGAGATCATCTGGGGTAGGAAATGGTAGCTCACTCCAGTAGTTTTGTCTGAAAAATTCCATGGACAGAGGAAGCTGGCAGACTACAGACCATGGGGTTGCAAAGAGTTGAACACAACTGAGTGCATGCACACACATGCACACACACACACACACACAAACACACACACACACACACTCCTTCTTCTAAGTTCATACTGTCCCTTCTAAGTTGCATAGGTTGATCAGAGAGCATCATCTAGGCTCCCACCCCACTTCCATCTCTTGGCTGGACAACAACCTACAGACTCCTATGCCTTCTGTTAGTCCCATTTGCCTAGGTAGTTGTATTTGTTCTGTGCTCAGGTAACAATTTACTCTTTCCACATCATCGAAATTATCTTAACAATTTCTTGGTTTGTAACTCTGTGATGCTGGGGACTATTCATATATTTTCAACCATCATATCTCAACAAATATTATACTTTTTGGAACATATACTATTATGTACAATATTCAATATTTGAAAAAAGGCCAACAGTACTGAGATCTCTCAGAAATTCAAGATAATCATTATGTCCAAGTAATTAAACCTACCTGTGATTCAAATTAAATTATATGCATTGCTTCACAAAGAAACATAGGAATATAATTATATTATTTACTGTATGTTATCATTCATCAGGATGAGACTTTTTGTAGGTGTCCAGAGATAAGTGTTTTAACTGTAGCATGCTCACATTTTAAAATCAAAGTTATAAAACTATTTTTTTTAATTGAATGGTCTCTGAGACTTTGCTTCCATAATAAAATTACTTGTTTATTTTAACTAAAGTAACTAACAGCTACTTGATTCTTATACCTTGTTCAATAATCCCTATATGTAAAATACTATTTTTTCTTGAATTTTTCCCCTACTAGATTCCTTTAAATGAGTTATTGTCCCTTTTTGCTCTATACCAATCTTCAGACCTATATCTATAAAATCATTTTTACTTCATTATATTAGAATGTATTACTTTTCCTATTTAATATGTACATGTGTATATGTACAAATTCATGTGTAAGTACCATTATTAGCATTATTCCTATTACACTTTTCTAAAAATTATTGTGTGCAACCAGGGTCACTTCTATTCCAATTAGTATACCTGATTTCATCTATAATTGAATTTTACAGATATATTTTCCTGTATTTCTTCATCCTTTCCAATTGTTATTAAAATGATGGCTTATAATTTGATTCTTCTGCCCACCTCATTCTCTCTCTTTTTTAATTATCAAAAATCTGTTTATTATTAAAATTCATTGTACAAACATTTCTATCCCCCAAAATATTAATTCCTCTAGCCTATTTTCTCTTCTAAAATTGCTACTTAGACTATAAATAAGAGAATAAATCATGTAAAGCATCTGATTTCCAGCATTCTGTTATGGGTCACAAAAATCACTAAGAAATGCTCAGATCAAGAGAAAGTGTTAAAAGTCTGCAATTGAATGAGTCTTCACTGTCTCTCTCATCTTTCATGTATTCCCTACAATAAAAATACATACCATTTATCTTGTCATATTTTCAAATCAAGCCCCATGTTCCTCAGCAAAGAGGTACCAGTAAAACTTAGTGATAACTGAATTAATATAGTAAGCTTTTGAATGAATACATGGGTGAATATATTGGTTAGCAAAAAGATCTTATGCATTTGTTTGTCTTTATCAGTATCCTTATTAGCATATGGAGCATGGAATTCTGATAATAATAATAATATTCACACTTAACTTATAATGGCTTGTAAATACAGAAGAATAATTTTTTATTTTCTTTCATGAATTTTTCATCCAGTCACATACTATTTTTTATTAGCACTGTCTCTTTCTTGGGATTTTTTCTTACTGGTTTTACTCTTGTATCATTTCTTAGTCTTTCTTGATATCATTTTGCCTTTTAGCCTTTTTAAAAGCTGCAAAGAGAGTTGTGTCTGGAACCCTTTAACCTCACCTCCTATCAGAGAACTAGCTTGCATTTATAGCATACATAATTGGTGACCACCTGAGGCAAAAGACAAACTTAGCATACACCCTGCAGGCTCCTGAAATAGATGCCTTGGTCTCCATACTTCTTCAAGTTAAACTCAAGTCCTTTGTGACTCTTTCTGGACTCTTTGTGTTCTGTCATGTAACACTGATAGAGAGTTATGCCTGTGTGCTGGGGACTCATGGTCTCAAAGGTGTCACTGATTTTAAGATTGGCTGGCCACTATAATCTCCTGCTGTACAGCCATGATAATTCATTCACTCCTGCTAGTTATCAATATTTTGTCCCTAATAGACATCAATAGACACCGCTTTAACAAAAAGCTACATTATTTCATTCATATTCTTAAAAGCATTGCTGCAAATAGTCCATTAATCAGCTCTCATCTATATTGCAATGTATACGTGCACAAGCTTAGAAGTGATTTTCGTTATAATTATGATTTGTTGCCAGATACTTAAGTATCCTGAAACACACAAACTGGTAAAAATCAGAAATTTAAACTAGTTGGCTATTTATTTGAAGAACAGTAATTTGAATGATACCACTCTAATGCAGCAAGTGAAGAGGAATTAAAGATCCACTTGATAAAATCCCTGGTGGCTCAGACAGCAAAGCATCTGCCTACAATGCGAGAGACCTGGGTTCAATTCCTGGATTGGGAAGATTCCCTGGAGAAGGAAATGGCAACCCACTCCAGTACTCCTGCCTGGAAAATCCTATGGACGGAGGAGCCTGGTGGGCTACAGTCCATGGGGTCGCAAAGAGTCAGACATGACTTCACTTTCACTTTCTTGATAAGGGTGAAAGAGGAGAGTGAAAAAGCTGGTTTAAATCTCAAGAAACAAAAACTAAGACCATGGTATCTGGTCCCATCACTTCATGGCAAATAGGGGAAAAATGGAAACAGTGACAGACTTTATTTTCTTGGGCTCCAAAATCACTACAGATGGTGACTGCAGCCATGAAATTAAAAGATGCTTGCTCCTTGGAAGAAAAGCTATAACCAACCTAGACAGCAAATTAAAAAGCAGAGGCATCACTTTGCCAACAAAGTCCTTATAGTCAAAGCTATGTTTTTTCCAGTAGTCATGTATGGATGTGAGAGTTGGACCATAAAGAAGGCTGAGAGATAAAGAACTGATGCTTTTGAACTGTGGTGTTGGAGCAGACTTTTGCATCCCTTGGACTGTAAGGAGATCAAACCAGACAATCCTAAAGGAAATCAACCCTGAAAATTCATTGAAACAATTGATGCTGAAGCTGAAGCTCCAATACTTTGGCTATCTGATGAGAAGAGCCAACTCATTGGAAAAGACCTTGATGCTGGAAAAACCTGAAGGCAAAAGGAAAAGAGGGTGGCAGAGATGAGAAGGTTAGATGGGATCACTGACTCAATGCACAGGAATCTGTGCAAACTCCAGGAGATAGTGAAGGACAAGGAAGCCAGGTGTGCGGCAGTACATGGGGTTGCAAAGAGTCATACCTGACTTAGCAACTGAGCAATGACAGCAAATATTTAACTTGTGAGGCTTCCCAGGTGGTACAGAGATAGACTCCGCCTGCCAATTCAGGAGGCACAAGAGGCATGGATTCATTCAATCCCTGGGTTGAGAAGATCCCCTAGAGGAGGGAGTGGCAACCTGCTCAGGTGTTCTTGCTGGGGACAGAGGAGCCTGGTGGGCTACAGTACATGAGGTTGCAAAGAGTCAGATATGACTGAGTGAGTGAGCACATACACACACATAGTTGACATACAGATATTTTGATAAGATGCTACATATTCAATAAATACTGCCCAAACCACTTTTTAGAGGTACTCAGGCAATATGAAAGTATCTCAAGTTTTAAAATGAAACCTAGGGTCACAGAAGCTGTAACAAGTAGTCAGGAGATAATCACAAGATGATATTAATAATATAGATTCAATTTGAAAATCTTGCTTGCTAGTGATACTGAGTCATTTCCTAGGCAGGTTGATAAGTCTAGGGGTTCCCAAGGAGAGAGGAGTCTGGAATTCTCAAGGGGGAAGAAAGGACAAACTTTTTTTCCCTCTACATTCCTTAGGATTATATAACAATAATGTATGCTGCCTGAGGACAGTCTCTGGATTAAACCTTCTGGCTAATCCTGTTATCTTAAAATGTAAATTATGGGAGTAGGTCTGGTGAGGTCTTTACAACCTCCAGACATTCTTTTGATTTGTTGGAGAATATATAACTCCACTGCTAACACTAGCAAGGGGGTACTCTTTCTGCCCCCTTCTGATGCTTATGTCAGAAGCGTTCTCTATCTCCTTTATACTTTAATAAAACTTTATTACACAAAAGCTCTGAGCAATGAAGCCTCGTCTCTGGCCCCGGATTGAATTCTTCTCCTTGAGAGGCCAAGAATCTCGGCGTCTTTTCGTGATTCAGCAATAATCTTTCAATACTCCTAATTCTTAAACTTTATAGTGGTTCTTTCTGCATATGTGCACACACATATACATATGCATTGATTGATTTTCTATCATGATACTCAGAAAATTGACTAAAATATGTATACAGCATAAACACTGATAACTGTGGGAAAAAACTCTGACATTTTATCCTATGTAATATAAAAAAGTAAAACAAATCTAGTAACTTGTAAGGAGAGATGTCAGCATAACATTTGTGTCTTCATAATTCTATGCCACATATCATGGGGTCAGAGCACATTCTGAAGGATAAAACTGCACCTTTAAAGTTTTCTCTATCAAATGCATAAGAAAGAAAATCATTCCTTCTACCACAAAATTTCAACTTACTTATTCACAGGAAAGCACCTTCAAAGACCAACCTAGAAAAGAAATATTGGTGAATAATTTATAAGTCAAGAGTAAAGCCAAGGGTGCAATCCAATATATATATATATATATATATATATATATATATATATATATATGCTGTCTTAGAGCACGTAGAACTCAGATGACATATCAAAGTGTGAATAGAAACTAACAAACCAAAGTTTACACTTTTATGAAAAATAAAAATTGTCTTTAAGAATATAGCTAGATTATAAATATACTAAAAGTATGATATTGTGAAAAACCATAAGCAAGTTCAAATGTTTTCAAAGATAGTTCAGTTCAGTTCAATGGCTCAGTCGTGTCCAACTCTGCGACCCCATGAATCGCAGCATGCCAGGCCTCCCTGTCCATCACCAACTCCAGGAGTTCACTCAGACTCACGTCCATCAAGTAGGTGATGCCATCCAACCATCTCATCCTCTGTCATCCCCTTCTCCTCCTGCCCCCACTCCCTCCCAGCATCAGTCTTTTCCAATGAGTCAACTCTTCGCATGAGGTGGCTAAAGTGCTGGAGTTTCAGCTTTAGCATCATTCCTTCCAAAGAACACCCACGACTGATCTCCTTTAGAATGGGCTGGTTGGATCTCCTTGCAGTCCAAGTGACTCTCAAGAGTCTTCTCCAACGCCACAGTTCAAAACCATCAATTCTTCAGCGCTCAGCTTTCTTCACAGTCTAACTCTCCCATCCATACATGACTACTGGAAAAACCATAGGCTTGACTATACGAACCTTTGTTGGCAAAGTAATGTCTCTGCTTTTGAATATGTTATCTAGGTTGGTCATAACTTTCCTTCCAAGGAGTAAGCGTCTTTTAATTTCACGGCTGCAATCACCATCTGCAGTGATTTTGGAGCCCCAAAATATAAAGTCTGACACTGTTTCCACTGTTTCCCCATCCATTTCCCATGAAGTGATGGGACCAGATGCCATGATCTTCATTTTCTGAATGTTGAGCTTTAAGCCAACTTTTTCACTCTCCTCTTGCACTTTCATCAAAAGGCTTTTTAGTTCATCTTCACTTTCTGCCATAAGGGTGGTGTCATCTGCATATCTGAGGTTATTGATATTTCTCACAGCAATCTTGATTTCAGCTTGTGCTTCATCCAGCCCAGCATTTCTCATGATGTACTCTGCATTGAAGTTAAATAAGCAGGGTGACAATAGACAGCCTTGACGTACTCCTTTTCTTATTTGGAACCAGTCTCTTGTTCCATATCCAGTTCTAACTGTTGCTTTCTGACCTGCATATAGGTTTCTCCAGAGGCAGGTCAGGTGGTCTGGTATTCCCATCTCTTTCAGAATTTGCCACAGTTTATTGCAATCCACACAGTCAAAGGCTTTGGCATAGTCAATAAAGCAGAAATAGATGTTTTTCTGGAACTCTTTTGCTTTTTCGATGCTCCATTGCATGTTGGCAATTTGATCTCTGGTTCCTAAAACCAGCTTGAACATCTGGAAGTTCACAGTTCATGTATTGCTGAAGCCTGGCTTGGAGAATTTTGACCATTACTTTACTAGCGTGTGAGATAAGTGCAATTGTGCGGTAGTTTGAGCATTCTTTGGCATTGCCTTTCTTTGTCACAGTTTCAAAGATATATGTGTACATATAAATATTTTCTGAAGTGGTAACATGATTCTAAAAAAGAACTAAACATACCTTTGAACATCTAATTCTTAATATTTTCACGTATAATAACGTGAGCAGCTTAATAGAAAAAAAAATGACACACTGAAAAAAAGAAACACTTTCCTTTCTAAACTATTAAACCAAAGCACTGCTGTTTTCTATGTCCCAATTTCCTTTAGTTTACTATGGTCCATACAGCTCATTAACCTATCCACTCTCTACCCTGCATCTCATGGTTATTTTTGTTTGTTTGATTTTAAACCCCTTTACTGAGGTATGAATGGCATCTAGATAGCTGTACATATATGACAATGCATTATATATATGTATACATATAAGTATGTATATGCACTTATATAATTCCTACTTCTGGGTATATATGCAAAAGAATTAATATCACAGTTTCAAACAGATATTTCTATTCCCGAGTTTACTGTTTGTTGTAGCATTATTCACAATAGCCAAAATATGGAAAAACACTTATCTTTGTCAATGGATAAATGGATGAAGAAAATGTCATATGTGTATATTATATATAGATGTTATATATAATCTTTATATTGTAAGATCATGCATTTTATATCTATTATATAATTGTTATAGATGCTCTATTGTATATATATATGTGTGTATATAATACATCAGATCAGATCAGATCAGTCGCTCAGTCGTGTCCGACTCTTTGAGACCCCATGAATCGCAGCACACCAGGCCTCCCTGTCCATCACCAACTACCAGAGTTCACCCAGACTCACGTCCATCAAGTCAGTGATGCCATCCAGCCATCTCATCCTCTGTCGTCCCCTTCTCCTCCTGCCCCCAATCCCTCCCAGCATCAGAGTCTTTTCCAATGAGTCAACTCTTCGCATGAGGTGGCCAAAGTACTGGAGTTTCAGCTTTAGCATCATTCCTTTCAAAGAAATCCCAGGGCTGATCTCCTTCAGAATGGACTGGTTGGATCTCCTTGCATTCCAAGGGACTCTCAAGAGTCTTCTCCAACGCCACAGTTCAAAAGCATCAACTCTTCGGTGCTCAGCCTTCTTCACAGTCCAACTCTCACATCCATACATGACCACAGGAAAAACCATAGGCTTGACTAGACGAACCTTTGTTGGCAAAGTAATGTCTCTGCTTTTGAATATGCTATCTAGGTTGGTCATACCTTATGGAAACTCTTAATTATTATGACTTTACTAATACTACTAGCTATGTTATTTGTATTTTACCTGTTTTAAAAAATTGCTGTTTCTTACATTACCAAATGTGTGGCCAAGTCTCTGATAAAACAATATATAGCTCCATATGAGACCAGTGATGATATCAGTGTAACTCTAGATATGGGAAGAAGCGACAAGGTGGGCATGTTTTCCTGGACCAAGAGCCTAGTAAGACTGATGGTCCAGAGAATTTTGGAAACTGTTTAATAGCCTAGTCCAGTAACAGCACATTGAGTGATCTATCAGCAAATCTTTGCCAGACCTAAGAATGAGAGTTCTCAGCACCATGGGAGGAAATGGTCATGAAATGCCCCCCTCTAAATCACAGTCAAGCTTATGACTGTGAATGGGTTCTGCCAACTAGAAACTGGCACTTACCATCTACCTTTGCAAAGATTAAACCATGGCCTCTGCAGCTGTTCACCTTTAACACCCCTGAAAGGAGTTCAGGGGAGAAATCAGGAATGAGGCTCTCTGTGCTCTGGGAAAAACTGGCAGAACAGGCCTTCAGATAATTAGATAATTTCAGGAGAAGATTTAATGAGTCCCAAATCTTGCATCTTTTCATACCTAGAGAAATACTAACATTGCTAATGGTGACATCTGCTTTGGCTGTTAAGGAGAATATTACAATTAAAAGTAAAGAAAAAAGAAAAGACTGAATAGCTATGGTTCATGCATCCAAAGAAATAACTAGGTGACATTATGGGTATAATTTCAGACTAGTCCTTGTATTGCTGAGTTTGAGCTTTCTGAGTTGGGTCAGACTTGGATGTCACTGGACATTCTCAAAACAATGTCTGCAGGTGGCTAATAACTGCAGCCTTTTCATAAAATTAAACAACTCACTACCTGGTCACAAGTCTCCTCAAAGTGACAGGTCCAGACTGTGTTTCAGGTCTATTCTTCTGAAAAGAAATGGAATTTATTTTGTCTATGAAAATTCCAGTCATCACTCTTCCAACTACTTCTATTTGGGTCTGTTATACCAAAATGGCAGACCAGGGGATTGAGACTGTAGTCATACAAGACTCAGATCTAGGACTTGGAGCTCAGAAATACTTCCATTTCAGTGTCTATTCTCCAAACTGAGCAGTCCTATGCCTGGAAGCTCAATTGGTAAAGAAGCCACCTGGAATGCAGGAGACCCAGGTTCCATTTCTGGGTCAGGAAGATCCCCTAGAGAAGGGATAAACTAGACACTCGAGTACTCATGGGCTTCGCTGATGACTGAGACAGTAAAGAATCCACCTGCAATGTGAGAGACCTGGGTTTGATCCCTGGGTTGGGATGATCCCCTGGAGAAGGTAACGGCTACCCACTCCAGTATTCTGGCCTAGAGAATCCCCAAGGACAGAAGTGTGTGGTGGGCTACAGTCAGTGGGTCACAGTCAGACATGGCTGAGTGATTAAGCACAGCATATATACATACATACGTGAATACATTCTATTCTATTTTTCTGGAGAACTCTAATAAAAAATCATTATCTGATGTTGAAAATTCAAAGCAAATGATGTGCAATAGGTGGTCTATTGGCCTCCAATTTGGTAATTTGTCTGTGAAAGAGTCCTTGTATGTTGTGTGTGCATGTTGAGTCTGTCAGTTGTGTCTGACTCTTTGCGAACCATGGGCTGTAGCCCGCCAGGTTCCTCTGTCCTTGGGACTACCCTAGCAAGACTGGAGTGGGTTGCCATTTCCTTCTCCAGTGGATCTTCTTGACCCAGGGATGAAGCCTGTGGAAAGCCCTTGTATTTCAAGGATCAACAAAATCAACATATCGCCCCCCTCCTGGCAAGCACAGCTGCCACCATCTACCTGTAGATCTGTGTGCCTTTTTCCTGATGGGCCCATTCCTCTTGTTGTAACTGTTAAGTCTACAGTCATAATAAGTGGTGTCATTCCACTTCCACCCCTGGATAACCACACCCGTGAATCTGGCTATGAGAGAAATAGCATAGAACATTAAATGCTAATTTAGAACCCATACAGTCTTCTAGAGAACCTTGTCCATCCCGGCAAGGTATTGCCATCTAGCTGGCACTATAACTGTCTTCAAAAGCCTATTCTACTATTTCGTCAAAGGAGTTGCCTCAGGATGGTGAGGAACCCGGTAAGACAAATAAGTTCCCTAAGGGTGGTCCAGCTGCACTTCATTTGCTGTGAAGTGAATTTTTTGATCAGAATCGATGCTATGTTGGGTGCCACAATGATGAATAAGGCATTCTTTAAGTCCATGGATGATAGTTTGGCAGAAGCACTGTGTACAGGGTGTAGCCAAATCCATATCCAGAGTAAGTGTCTGTTGCAAAGGAAACAAAATGCTGACCTTCACACAGTGGAAGTGGTCTGATGTAATCAACTTGTCACCAGTGTTGAGCTGACTAATGTCCTGCAAGGAATGATGCTGTACCAGAAACTCAGTGTTGATTTTTGCCGTTGGCAAACTTGACACTCAACAGCCAGTGGCCTTAGTCAAGTCAGCTGTGGTGAGCGGAAGCCCATGAAGAACCTGCATCCCTGCCCCCATCGCCACTTGGGTCATGAGTCCTTTGGGTGATCACAGAAGTGGCTATAGAAAGAGGCTGACTGACATCTACAGAAGGAGCAGTCACTGTGCCCTATTTAGAGGGACAGGACTGTGACATCATATGGCTATTACATACAGAGGAGACTTCCAGATGCAGAGCAAGTAAACCAGTAATGGTGAATATGGGCAGAATAAAATATATGTTCTCTCTCTCCAGAAATATACAGATACATCTTCCAGAGGAAAAAGGAAAAGGGACACCTAACCAGAAAATGAATTATTCTTCAAGTTTTTCATGTCTGAAAAACCCACAAGAATAGCTTATCTCAGCTTAATATTTATTTTGGAGAGGATGCACAGGGTGTGAAAGAGTGTAGACTTTGGAATAACACCAACTTGAGTTCCAATATAACTTGTGTTGTTAACTAGCAGAGTGTGATTTGGCATTTTGCAAAACTTCTATTTGTCTCTGTCTCATGGACATAGGAGTTTCTACTTCACAGAGTTTATCAAGTACTCAAGGCAACTGCATGCATAAAAATGTGCACACTGTCTGCCACAAAATGAGAGAGGATGGCACAGGCTACCGTGTCTGGACTTCAGAACTTGACTGCTTTGTTTGTGATTCTGTCCTTGTCAGCAGCTTAACTGCAGTATGTTTTAATACTTCATATTATCTCAGTTTTCTCTAGTGCTAAATGTGGATAATAATACATTGTAGAATTGCTGCAAAGAAGAAATGTAATCACGTGTTGTACACTATTGTGTGCATAGTTGGAAAGCAGTAAAGAGTGGACTTGATGATCATTATGGCTACCACTGAAAATCCACATGCAAATGAATTTTTAAGTAAAATCAAATATGAAATCAGATCAGATCAGATCAGTCGCTCAGTCATGTCCGACTCTTTGCGACCCCATGAATCACAGCACGCCAGGCCTCCCTGTCCATCACCAACTCCCGGAGTTCACTCAGACTCACGTCCATCGAGTCAGTGACGCCATCCAGCAATATATCAGATCAAAAATAAATGAATATATCAAATCAATATTTTTTAAAAAGCTGGTAATAGCTTTAGTTTCAGACACTAGGATTCGTTTCAGTGAATTTCTTTTACATGTGTGTTTTCTGCATCATTTAAATTTAGATTTTAAAACTCTTGAAAAAAACTTGAGTCTCAAGGAAAGGATGCCATGCTTGTAGATGAATTTCTCTGCCAAAAGCACAGATCACTAATTCCTGCTTGGTATACACTTCTAGTCCATTCTGCTCCTGTGTCCATTTTTTGTTCTGGTGTTTAAATCTGTTCATAGTCTAAGATGGGAATGCTTAAAGGATTAGATCTTCTGAGAATCTGCACAGTGGAAGATATGAAGTTCCTCCTTTTGGCTCTTTAACTAGCTTCTAAAACCTTTGGGAGGGCACCACTTTCATAGAAAATAAGGTCTCTTTGGAGCTTTGCCAAAGCTCATTTTCGCCACATTCAGAAAACAGATTTGGCCTCATTAACCAAGTCTACTTTTTAAAGGTGATAACCAGAAGGGCTATTGTATATTTACTTATTAAATAAAGAATTAGAGCTTTCTTTTATTGGTGGCTATTTACTTGCATCCTTTCTCAAGACTCTGTTCTCAGGGGTTCATTTATGGCCTTAAAAGTTATAGTTGCTGCACATCAGGAAATGTGTCCACTCTGAATTTACCATTCACACATCAGAAGGCCTTGTAATTTGTATGCATCCAACTATGAACAGAAGACAGTTCTCAGATCAGTGTCTGCATCATTTCTTTTCTTTGTTAATATCACTGGGCCTAGATATTAATAGTTACAGCCTTCTTCCAGCTTCTGCACCCAGATTTCTTAGCTGCCTTGGACTTTCCACTGGTATCAGCTACAAGAATTGCTTTACTGCATGAGAAATATTTGATGATGCAATGGACTCCTTTCTTCTGATGGGACATGGCAGGAGACCTACCTGCTGTAGTATCACCTTAGCACCCCCACAGACTGAAGAGCTGCCAACTGCACACTAATTTAACAAAGTCCCTAATGTCACTGCTAGGAAAGGTCACAGGCAAGAAATCTGACTGCCCTGTGTAAACAGTTCTTCTGCTGTGAGCACAGGCAAGATCTGTACTCCTTGCTCTTTCAACAGTAAATGCTCCCATGCAAGCATTACAAGAGAGCAAGCACCAAAGTTACTCAGTGGATTTCCAGGTATTTCCAATACGCCTTTGCAGTCTTCCTATGCTCAGGATAGATATGCCCTTTACCTGGACAATTCTTTCCTAACTTCCTTACCCTGAGCCCTTGACATTTTCACATTCTTCTTCCCTGTCAACACTCCTCTGTATGGTGTTCCCAGATGATCTATTAAACAAATTTGAGAATAATTGTTATGAGTTGACAAAAGTTTAACATGTTACCTGTACTAGGGGCTCTTTGATATTTTTGCAGAGGAGCTTTAATAACGATGCCAAAAAGGAAACAAAGCCAGATAGCCCCTCTCTCTGTTATCACAAGTGTAATGACCTAACTCCTATTACAGTGAAATGCAACTACTGACATTTATTTCACATTAGTCTGTGAGTTCCCAGGTCTGATGTTCTATTTGGCTTTGTATTCTCAGTTTCTGGCACATACTGTGCTCAAGAATGTTTGTTGTAGGACTGAGTGATTGCAGTATAGACTAAAAAGAAGAAAATTTATATTCCAGAATAGGACCTTAACAGAACAATTTGTCATCTTACAATGTGCAATCCTGTAAGTGGTATTAACATGAGTGTCACACAGCTGAAACAAACAAGTGTACACCTGAGCCTGTGGGAACACAGAGATTCAGGCATTTAATGTAATAGTGCATTTAATGCACTACTGTAAGAGTGTGTTCTGCAGGCAAATTAGAGATACACAAATATTACCCCCTCAAGTGAGACTGAAACATGAAAAACGGCAAACTAGAAGAAGCCCTTTCTTCTCCCCTCATCACAAGGAGAAAAGCACTGAGCAGAGAGGATGAAGGAATGGTACTTTATCTTGCCCCAAAATCACATATCAAGAACAATGGTTAGAGGAATTTTTTCAGTTAATATATACAACCTGTGAAGAATGAATCCATGCATTTCTCATCTTGTTCAAAAATTAGTCTGTAACTTTTTCCCATTTTAAAAGTAATATATGCTTATTTTTAAACCAATTGGATTCTTAAATGATATAAAAATAAAAATTCTTAAATACATATATTGTCTTTCACCTGATTATAATAAGCATATTAAATTTATAATTAAGATACATTTACTCTAAAGAATGGTTTTTAAATGTCTTAGAAAATCAGGAATGCTACCTGTACAATAAAATTAAACCCTATATTTAACATTTTCAGATACTATTTTTCTTACTCAATGGTATGTAACATTATTACTCCATGGCGTGGTATGTGCATTGGTGGGCAGGTTGTATATTTATTATATTATCAGTATTTTGTGGCCTCTGATTTTGTTTGCATTTTATCTAAAGGTAAACTACAACAAAGTCAAAATGTTACCATTTAATACAATTATTCAGTTAGACATGTTTTTATTTAAGTGTTGTTAAAGTTGATAAGTTATAGAAAGTTAGAAAATGCACTACTGGAAAGGTTAATTTTCCTTCCAAATTTAGAGAAGACAAAGAGGTTTTCTTTCTAGTACTACAGACTATGCTGAACTAATAGCAAGAAGTAGAATAAAACTGAAAACACAGAAATAAAATGTCCATTAAACTGGTGTTCATTTTCAGAGAGCTACTACACAGTATGTGTCAACCATGTGAGTGTAATTACTGTACAGTTTTTAAAAATATGTGGTGGGAGTCAGTTACACACCAAGTTAGACTTATTTTTGGATTTGCAAAAGATCTCTATGTTGGATAATAACATGGTGTCAGCCCTGCATGAGAAGACTAAATGAATGAAGTCTAAATTGTTCTGAATTCTGCAAATGGATTTCAAAATAATAACTCAGCTTTTTATTAGGACTGACTGTGACTGTATTTCCAATCTTTCAGTGATATAGTCTTTGTATTAAAAAATATGCTATATAAAATTACTAAAATCTAGCATCATGGAAAAAGAAACAAATTATGGAAAAGTGAAAATAATGGAATGAACTGCTTTAAAAGAGAGAGAGAGAGAACCACAGAGAAAACAACAGCTCAATAAGGTATTCAAAAATTGTCTAGTAAGTGGAATCAAAAATCTCACTGTCTTACATTCTATTACATATATGTGCTTTAAAAGCCTTGATGGATTTAAGCTAAGTTGTATAATTTTGTGTTATAAAGATAACATAGCATACTTTGTGTTTATTCTCCTCTTGATTGCACTGATTCTAAAAAGAAACTGGTTTATTAGAACATGAATAGAATAAAATATCTTGAGAAGATTCACTGGAAACAGTAACTCTATGGGAAAATTCAATTTCATTTTTGAGAAGAATTCTTGTGACTTCTATATCAATATGTTTCCCATAATAAACTAGTATTTTCTCCATGTTATTTTGATATCTGTACAAATAGACAGAAAAATCAGACTTTCTCCAATGTATTAAATCTGCTGAAGCTTATGGATAGGTTTTCACACTTCAACAATACCGAATTCATCTTCAAAATTGTAGGAGAAAAGTATGAGCAGTTGAAAGTATGATACATCAGAAAATGAGTGAGAAACAGAAGGAATTATGGAAACACAAGGAAATTCTGTTTCTGTCCTTAACACTACCATCAGACCAAACTCCAGGACAATGAGTCTTTAAGATGTCAGTATAGTAGTTTCAGTAACAGCTTTCACAACTTAGTTAAGCTTGGCGAAGGCAATGAAATTGATGTTCCCTTGGTAGTGGTGTGAGCGATCTATCATCTCTCATTGGTCAGTTATGCTGCTGGATCTTCAAACACACTAAAAGTATTTTGAGGTTAGAGTGACATTTGCTTTGCAAGTTTGCCTTTTTTTTTTTCTCATAGCTACACTCTCCACTTGCACCGAGTGAAGGCTAACATTGCATTTCCAAGACGTTGGAATGACCTGTGTCAGAACTCTTCTGGCAAGAAATATTATGCATTATTCATAATGCTCATACTCTTCAAAATTCGAGAAGCACGATAATTTCAGACCAGTAGATCAGAATTAGTATGACATTTTTGGCATTGCAATTTTAATAATAAAAGAAACACAATTATATGAATATTGCCAGAGAAGTCCATTAAACAGTGCATTTTAAGAAATCCAAGTATATATGCCTAAATTGTCATTTGTAATTGGCAATTAAACTGAGTTTTTGTGTTCAAAACATATTTAATGGAGCAAGAGGGTTTATTTAAGAATGCAACAATCTGTCCAGAAACTTCTTTGGTTGAAGTTAGGGTAGATGGACTGATATTTCAGAAACCAATCTCTTGTTCTCTACCTTCAAGATTCAAAACCTTTGCTCAATTACACAATAGCAGCCTTGAAGATCAAAGAATCCGTAACTGCATATATATACAAAAAAGCAGAATATCACTAAAGTCACTCATAGCATAAAGATACAGGAGAAAGAGAATAATGATCTTGGACTATATTTATGTTCCATTTTTTTAATGTAGAAAATAATGTTGGTGTGAATTGATATAATTTCTGTCAAAGTTTATCAGGTACACATTTCAAAATGAACATAATTCTAAATCTGGTTGCCTTTAGAAATATTTTAGAATGAAAAATCAATATGTCATAGTGTCAAGGAGACTTCTGAATTAAATGTTATCTCATCGATTGTGTGTGAGCGTGTGTGTATGTGTGTGTATGCTCAGTAATGTCTGATTCTTTGAGACCCCGTGGACTATAGCCCACCAGGCTCCTCTGTCTATGGAATTTTCCAGGCAAGAATACTGAAATGGGTTGCCATTTACTTCAGGGGTTCTTCCCAACCCAGGGATCAAACCCATGTCTCCTGAGTGTCCTACATTGGCAGGTGGATTCTCTACCACTGCACCACCTGTGAAGCCCCACATTGTCCATTAGTTTTCCTCTTAGACCAGGTTTCAGTTCAGTTCAGTTCAGCCACTCAGTCATGTCTGACTCTTTGCGACCCCATGAACCGCAGCACGCCAGGCCTACCTGTCCATCACCAACTCCCAGAGTTCACCCAAACTCATGTCCATTGAGCCAGTGATGCCGTCCAACCATCTCATCCTCTGTTGTCCCCTTCTCCTCCTGCCTTCAATCTTTCCCAATATCAGGGTCTTTTCAAATGAGTCAGCTCTTCACATCAGGTGGTCAAAATACCAGAGTTTCAGCTTTAACATCAGTCCTTCCAATGAACACCCAGGACTGATCTCCTTTAGGATGGACTGGTTGGATCTCCTTGCAGTCCCAGGGACTCTCAAGAGTCTCCTCCAACAACACAGTTCAAAAGCCTCAATTCTTCCACATTCAATTTCTTTATAGTCCAACTCTCACATCCATACATGACCACTGGAAAAACCATAGCCTTGACTAGACGGACCTTTGTTGACAAAGTAATGTCTCTGCTTTTTAATATGCTGTCTAGGTTGGTCATAACTTTCCTTTCAAGGGGTAAGCGTCTTTTAATTTCATGGCTGCAATCACCATCTGACTTTGGAGCCCCAAAAAATAAAGTCAGCCACTGTTTTCACTGTTTACATTGGCTTAAACTACCAAGGAAAACTATCATTTGGCCTCCTCTCCAAGATATCAAGTAAATAACTGAAATATTTAGAAAAATATATATTCTTAATTCTCTACATCAAAATTCAAAGGAACAGAATGGTTAGGTTGTGAAATGCACTAGCCAAAGAGGCAGTAGATTTTGTATGCATTTTTGAATATGCTAACTGCAAAGGGGAGAGGAAGATGTCTTAAACTCATTTTTCAAAGATCAACTATGTAGGTAAAATCCTTTGTGCCTCACATGAAAAACAAATTTTATGTGTGGGCTTGCAGTCAATTTTCTTCATTAGTATAGACAACAGCTTAAAGGTATGTCTTGCTTATTAAAAATTCTCTTTATAAACTGCCAAGTTTATAAGAATAGATGCATAATGAATTCACTATAAGAAACATTTGTCAAATCTAGAAAACTTGAAAACAACATGCTAACATCTTGTTCATGCTGCTTATGTGTCTAACTCCCCCTTCCATAAATTATGATTTCACTTAGCTATTCTGAATGGTTTTTACAAAACCAGCATTCTTATGGTCAGGCTAGTTCTACTGACCTATTCTGCCTTTTAGTCTATTTAATCAAATTTCAAGTTGCCTAAAGGTTTCAGAAACGTATGCAAGGATGTGCATCATATGTTAGATTCTATTTATATGCAATAAATACAAATGGCTTGGTATATCTAGTGCTGTCAAGTAATAAGAGATCATGCTTTTTGAGTTTACCCTGTAATGGAAGTTTTTGTGTAGATTTTGCATGCAATCTGTGCATTCCAGAAGAATGCTTAAACCCTCTGGTGAAACTGAAGAGGGGGTTGTATAGTGAAGAAAAACATAAATAAAGGGAAGGTCAGCAATGTAAATGTAAAAGAGAACTTGGGAAATTCTCCAGTGCTGCAGAATTATTGTGTCCATGTTTAAATTGGCTTCCCTTGTGGCTCAGTTGAAAGAATCTGACTGCAGTGCCGGAGACCTAAGTTCAATACCTGGGTCAGGAAGATCCTGTGGAGAAGGGAGTGGCAACCCACTCCAGTATTCTTACCTGGAGAGTTCCATGGACAGAGGAGCCTGGTGGGCTACAGAACATGGGATCACAAAGAGTCACAACTGAGTGACTAACACTTTGTATCTTTAAACTGGCTGGAAATAAATTAATTGTGCATAAATCCACACAGACTTCCCCATTTCCTATCAGGGCTGCTGGATTATGGAAGAGAAATTCAGGAACTGAAGACAGTAGACATCATTCTCTTGGTGTGTGACTTAAGAGATTTGACTTTGATTGCTAGAAGCTTGCTAAGTTCTCCTGATTTCCTGCTGCCCTCTATCTGGGTCTCATCCACTCAAAGGGAATAGAATATATAGAAAAGAATGTCAACAACAAAGTATACTATGTATTAATAACATGCACAAAAAATATGAGGTGCATACTATTATGAAACTCCTAAATTGAGAGCAAATTGAGGGTTAAGAAATGATATTAAACCATTTACTCAAGATTAAATAGCTAGTTTTAATCAATCCTAGTAATAAATACTCACTCCTTCTACCCAAAATGAAACAAATTATATTCACAAAAGCAATGAACATTTTAGGAAATAAAAATAAATGTATACATGCATTTTGTGAATAAACCTAAACCCATGTAGTTAGTAGGCATTTAAAAAAGACTTTACAGATGTGAGAAAAAATAACCTGCTTTTTCATTGATGATCTAAAGCTTGTGAACATTTATTAATTAATTTATAAAGCAAATGTTTGTTAAGCACATGTACTAAACATCGGGCATATAGTAAAGATAGAAAACTCCTATTAATTCAAGTTCTATGAATAGAAATTAATGCAGGAAACATGAGGAAAAACAAACCAAGAAACTAGAGGCTAAATGAAGTGATGGAAATGATGTAACAAGGGGTGTGGTGGGGGTGATGGTTTAGTAACTCAGTCGTGTCCGACTCTTTATGACCCAATGGACTGCAGCCTACCAGGCTCCTCTGTCCATGGGATTTCCCAGGCAAGAATACTGGAGGGGGTTGCCATTTCCTTCTCCAGGGGATCTGCCCAACTCATATCAAACAGGTCTCCTTCACTGCAGGTGGTCTCTTGCATTGCAGGCAGATTCTTTACTGACTGAACCACCAGGCATGACAAGTGGCTATTTTAAATTGGGTGATTTGGAAAAGCATCTGTATGGAGGAGCTATGCAAGCTGTGACAGAAATCTTGGAGACAACATTTATTTGTATCAAGGGAAAGAGGAATAAAAATAATGCTGGTATCTTGGAGAAAAGGGGTTGAGGCTGATAGTGACAAAATATTAAGTTCAGAAAAAGAGAAGACAGGTTAAGGGTATTCATTTTAAGTTACATGCCAAGGCGGTATCCTTATTATGGTTTCCAGAAATTTGACATTAACATTCTAACAACAACAACAAAAAAAAACCTATGTGTAAGCAATATAAAACAATAAATAAAAAGCCTAAATTAGGAATTCACAAATAGAACTAACACAAATAGCTTATAGGTATGTGCAAAAGAACATTTAACTAGTATTGATCAAAGGAACTGACTGTAACAGCCATAATAATCCAGATGTCAAATTTCAATTGACAAAAATAATAAGTGATGTTGGCACTGTTATATGGAAACAGCACTGTTACTTCTGGTGGAAATGTGCATTACTGCAACCTTTTTGGAAAGCAATATGGCAATTTATATGGAAAACTAAAAAGACATCCATACTGACAAATTCTGCTTGTGGGAAATGTGTTGCCAAGTTTACTATTGTTTTTTAATGTTGGATCACACTCTTTTTTAATATAAATATTATCATAGTCTGAATTGTTTCAGGAGGGCTGAAGACTTAAGAAAAACTTCCAGCATTTATAGTTTGGGGTCTTTCAACTGCAATGTATCATAAGTTTTAAGGATACCACAAAGAAAGAAAGAAAGATTAGAGGCATGCCATTATTCTCTATCAAATGCAATGTCCAAACAATATCTGTCTGAAACAGTTCAGCAATTTAATGGTCCTCAGTGATAATTGGAAAACTTAGTCTCTGGAGGCACATTAACTGAGCATCCCAGCCAAGGAGAGGCTATTACGTCTTTCTAAAAACGATGAAGATTTTGCTCATTCACATTTTCAATAATTTGTATTTTTGGAATGCATGACTTCTTAAGGACAGTAGTCATGATTTTAATTCTATCTATTCCTAGAAGGATATAAAACAATATATCTATGCGTGTATCCACCAATGTGTTTCTATTCTCTACAAATCTATATCTATATTTATATGTGATCTATTCCTAGAAAGATATAAAACTGTATGTATATAAACAATTATATTACTATATATCTATGTACCTATATCTCTATGTATAAAATCATAATCATATAAGAAAACATCACTAACAAAATCAGTCTTTAGTTGAAATGTGACATATTGGTAGGAGTTTATTAAGCAAAGAAGAACATTCTGAACTGAAGTAACATAATGTGTAAGTCCCCACGACAGGAGCAAAGTAATTTTAAGATACTGCATGTAAGTCATTTGGCTTCAATACTCAGTTTAGAGATGGGTGTGCCCAGGTGGCTTAAGTGGTTAAAGAATCCACCTGACAATGCAGCAGATGTAGACAGGAGATCTGGGTTCGAACCCTTGGTTGAGACGATCTCCTAGAGAAGGAAATGGCCACTCCAATATTCTTGCTTGGGAAGTCCTATGGACATAGAAGCCTGGTAGGCTACAGTTCATGGGGTCACAAAGAGTCAGACATGACTGAGCACAGCACACATATACCAACTGCAGATTTAAGCACAGAACAAACCTTACGTGTCTGGCTATGTTAAGTATTTTGGTTCTTATTCTAAGAGCAATGGAAAGTTTTAAAATGTTAAGAAGCAGCAATTCAATTAGATTTATATTTCAAAATACCCATTCTAGCTGTAATGTAGAGAAGACAGTTAGGGTGGTAGGTACTGAATATGGAGATGACTGAAGATTAGGTTTTATAAGTAACCCTATATACATGGAAAAAAATAGACACCATTAGGATGTATTTAGGAAAAAATATGGCTAAAATCTGTTTAGGGATTGGGTCTGAGACTATCAGGGAGAGAGAGGCATTACAGTGACACTTGGATTTCTGACTTACATAGATTTCACAGGTTCATTTTCTCGAGGGAGCTAATTACATTCCCAGAAATGAACAAGCAATTTTGGGGTAGAAATTAGTAAAGATTAGGAGCTGAGTTTGATGTTTTAAAAAATGTCAAGTAGGCAAGTGCAGCACAGTGAAAAGTTCTTTCCAAGAGATGTGAATATTAGAGTCATTCGCACTAGAGTGGTACTCACAGCTGTGAGCGTGGGCAGAGAGATAGTGTCATACCAGAAGAGTCTGGTTCAGAGCCTCCAGCAACTTCAATATTTAGTGTTTGTATCTAGGAGGATGATCATACAAACATGTCTACATAGGAGAAAAACCAGGACAGTGGTCAACAAAAAAGGCTGGAGTTCCCAAGACCTAGGGGTCAGCATGTTCAACATTTAGTGAGGGCCAGCCTCTTCAATCGGAGAAGGCAATGGCACCCCACTCCAGTACTATTGCCTGGAAAATCCCATGGATGGAGGAGCCTGGAAGGCTGCAGTCCATGGGGTCGCTGAGGGTCGAACATGACCTAACGACTTCACTTTCACTTTTCACTTTCATGCACTGGAGAAGGAAATGGCAACCCACTCCAGTGTTCTTGTCTGGAGAATCCCAGGGATGGGAAGCCTGGTGGGCTGCCATCTATGGGGTCACACAGAGTCAGACACAACTGAAGTGACTTAGCAATAGCAATAGCCTCTTCAAAATGACTTTCTTTGTGGGTCATCACAGAATGCCAGGCTGGACTCCCTGAGTTATACAGCAACTTCTCACCAGAAACCAATATGCCATTGGAAAGAAAGTAAGCCAGAAAGAAAAACACCAATACAGTATACTAACGCATATATATGGAATTTAGAAAGATGGTAACAATAACCCTGTGTATGAGACAGCAAAAGAGACACTGATGTATAGAACAGTCTTATGGACTCTGTGGGAGAGGGAGAGGGTGGGAAGCTTTGGGAGAATGGCATTGAAACATGTAAAATATCATGTATGAAACGAGTTGCCAGTCCAGGTTCGATGCAGGATACTGGATGCTTGGGGCTAGTGCACTGGGATGACCCAGAGGGATGGTATGGGGAGGGAGGAGGGAGGAGGGTTCAGGATGGGGAACACATGTATACCTGTGGCGGATTCATTTTGATATTTGGCAAAACTAATACAATTATGTAAAGTTTAAAAATAAAATTAAATTAAAAAAAAAAAGAAAGAAAAAGACTTTGAAGTCTCACATGGTGGCAGGGGTGAGAGCACGCTCTGGTGTCTCTTGTACAAAGCCATCAGCCCCTTAGTCCCACTCATGAGAGCTCCACCCTCCTGATCTGAGCACCCCTCAAAAATCCCACCTCCTAATTCTATCACCTTTGGGTTTAGAATTTCAACATATAAACTTTCGGGGAATACAGACATTTAGTCCTCTAAAAATTTTTCTTTCATTGTTAAGCTATTCTTCTGATATGGTCCAACTGTATAAATCTGAAGGCACTTCTAAAATTCTGCATGCTTGGCTGCCAGTGAGTAATCTCCGTGTACACGCAATTGAAAGTCTATAATCTTACTAACCAGAGATGTCTATAAATATTTTGGGACTTGAAGCCTACAAAATTTAGAGGCTTTTTTTTTTAAGAATAGTAATTCAAATTAAATATGGAAAAAGTAGGTATGAATATGAATGAAATTTCTAATGAAATTATATTTCTTTTAAATGAAGAAAAATTGCAACAAATTAAAATATATATAAAACTTCCAAAACACTACAATATTTAGAAAAACAGTATATAGCCCACCAGGCTCCTCTGTCCATGGAATTCTCCAGGCAAGAATACTGAAGTGGGTTGCCATTTCCACCTCCAGGGGATCATTCCAACCCAGGGATAGCAGCCAGGTCTCCTGCATTGCAGGCAGATTCTTTACCATCTGAGCCACCAGGGAAGCCCCATATTTTCATTAGTTAATTGAATTATGCAACTGTATAATACTTTTTCCCTTTTATTTTTGGTTTCATAATTTTCAACCAGTCTTTCATTTAACAATATTATAAAATATTTTTGGTAAGGAGAAATAAAAATGATTTAGTTTATCCTCTAACATTGTTGTTATAGCTCAATTTTTTTGATAATTTCTATTTTTTAAAGTCTTCTCAAAAAGTTTCAGATAATTATTTGGAATTTCTCAGTTAGAGAAAAGCTTAATTTTTCATAACTATGTTAGGATTTCCAATATTTCCATACATTTTCTTGTACAGGGTCTAACCTTTATGTATGAATATTTAATATTCATCAATCAGCTCATCAAAGATGGAGTGTAGGAGACACCCTGAGTTTTATGTTTTCTTATCTGATTGGAATAAGCTCCTTTTTTATTAGGATTCAGTGAGAATGAACTCTAGGGACAAATTTCATGTCTAATAGTTGGAAAATTTTTTCCATAAACTACTATCTGACTCAACATACTTCAAATCTTGTTTCTGTTCCACCCGTAGATTCTCTTTTTTCTAGCAGCCGCAGGATTTGGACACTGAGCTTCTCGAATTACAAAACGAAACTTGCTTCTTACTTTGCTAAAGGTATTCAGTAAGAAATTGAACATGATTTGTCATAAGACTTATAATCCTTGTGTAAAAGAACACTCAGGCTAGCCATTTATATCTCTACAATCTTCAACTTATTCAGTTTGTCTCAACTTGATAGAGCTTATTTTTTATTTTATTTTTTCTAAAAAGCTGAAGTCTAAGATAAGTGGCAGGATTAAAATGGTCCTATGTGAAAATACTAGTGGCTTTAAATGAAATGCCCTCTATGGACATATGCATTAACTCAAGTGGGTAATACCATAATGTATTAGATAAGAAATGTCTTTTAATCATTCAGCCAGTCATTCAGCTAAGAGCTATTCACTGAGGAACTCATGTGTTCATTTCTAGTTGGTTGCTGTGAATAAAGTAATAGCAAAACAAAATGTACACTTATACTCCTCACTACCATAATTCTAAAATATCTAAGAATTTGAGAGAAAGGGATAGAATTTTTACAAAATAATTGTATAGGTAATCCTTAAATTGGGCTTCCCAGGTGGCTCAGTGGTAAATAATCTGCCAGCTAATGCAAAGAGTCAGACATGACTAAGCTACTGAATACAATCATTAAATTAAGTTTTTTTAAACAAATTGCATTAAATAAAATTAGATTTTGCATGTTAACACATTTGTTGTTGCTGTTGTTTTTTAGTCATTGTGTCGGACTCTTTGTAATCCCATGGACTGTAACCTGCCAGGATCCCCTGTCCATGGAATTTCCCAGGCAAGAATACTGGATTGGGTTGCTATTTCCTTCTCCAGGGGATCTTCCTGACCCAGGGGTCAAACCCATGTCTCCTGCACTGGCAAGTAGATTCTTAGGTTAAAGTAAATATCTTTTTTCTTTATACACTGCTGCTGCTACTGCTAAGTCACTTCAGTTGTGTGCGACTCTGTGTGACCCCATAGACGGCAGCCCACCAGGCTCCCCCGTCCCTGGGATTCTCCAGGCAAGAACACTGGAGTGGGTTGCCATTTCCTTCTCCAATGCATGAAAGTGAAAAGTGAAAGTGAAGTCGCTCAGTCGTGTCTGACTCTTTGCGACCCCATGGACTGCAGCCTACCAGGCTCCTCCATCTATGGGATTTTCCAGGCAAGAGTACTGGAGTGGGGTGCCATTGCCTTCTCCGTCTTTATACACTACAGCATAGTTAAAATTTCTGCTTATTACCACCTCTATTGTGAATATACAGTGTATTGTAAGTAGAATATGGTGAATGAAAATAATTAATTTTTTCTAACCTAAACTTCAGGATTTTTCACAATTTATTAATTTTTAATTTGAGTATTACATTCAGGATTGAGATAGGAGTGTTATTGGTAGATCTCAGAATTTTACTATCTTTAGACATTTTATCTTAAATGCATTTAGAAACGGAGAAGGCAGTGGCACCCCACTCCAGTACTCTTGCCTGGAGAATCCCATGGACAGAGTAGCCTGGTAGGCTGCAGTCCATGGGGTCGCTAAGAGTCGGACACGACTAAGCAACTTCACTTTCACGCGTTGGAGAAGGAAATGGCAACCCACTCCAGTATTCTTGCCTGGAGAATCCCAGCCTGGAGAATCCCAGGGATGGGGGAGCCATCTCTGGGGTCACACAGAGTGGGACACGACTAAAGCAACTTAGCAGCAGCAGCATTTAGAGAGTTTTCACTTTTTAGTTCCTAGCAAGATGAAGTTAAGGACCAATAAAGTGAGGTTTATCTCAGACTGAAGGAGCTTTAACTAATTTGAAATACAGTGAAAGGAGAATGGAAGAGTTAAAGACGAATAATAGAGAAAGAGAAGATGGTGTTTCGTAGAGCAAAAATCACTGCCTGCCTTTTGGGGAGAGCATTCATGCCTCCTTCCTAAGGGTACGGGCTCATCCTGCAGTCCTGAATCTGCTGCGTAGGTGTTGTGTACACACTGAATCCCTCACTTTTCAGGATACTGGACTGCCTGACCAGTACCAGTTTGGCTTATATTCTTTTTTTTTTTTTTTTTAATCGGCTAAAGTTTTTTTTATTTATTTTTTATTTTTTTAATTTTATTTTATTTTTAAACTTTACAATATTGTATTAGTTTTGCCAAATATTGAAATGAATCTTATATTCTTATCCTGACTCCACTCAGCTTCATTGTTATTGGCTTGACTCTACCTTTCTTTCTTTCCTATTATCTTCTAATTTGCCTTCTGTTTTCTTAGAGTATTTTATGCCTTCCAAGATAAATGGTAGCTTATATCCATATCCATCCACCAAAGAAAGTTGGAGGACTAAACCCCCAACCCCCACCCCGCTTTTTTTCTCAGCTGAAATGAGAGCAATCGTGCACAGTGGGGTTTTTTAATAAGAGCCTTTCCTGAGCATCTGAGTGTAGGGAGCCGTCTACTTTACCCAGACAAGGATAGGGAAAATTTCAACATTTAAACTTTGTTTGAATATGAAAGGCAGCCCTATCAACTTTCACCCAGAACAGTCTATGTCCATAGCAGATTTTATTTTTACATCCAAAAAATGATTATTGCACCAAAGCTATATCCTACCTGTCTCCTAAACTTCAAATGATGGAAATGAGTTCCTCAAGAATGGCAGTCACAACATGATATTCAGGGACTGTCTCTGGCTGCTGCAATTTATAGCCATTTGTCAGGGACTGTCTTTGGCTGTTGCAATTTATAACCATTTTCCCTCCCATTAGAGTTGTAGGCAAATCTTAGCTCTACAAATGTTGACATCATTTAGTCAAGCAGACAGGAGAAAAGTGACAAAAGGAAGGTTTAAAGCTAATTTTGAAATAGTTCTGTGACACTGGCTCATGAATAAAAAGTAAACCAAATTATATGGGTGAGTATATACAGATTTAAAAGCAAGATACCAGAGAGTTCAGGAAGAAACAGCCCTTGCAAGATTGGAGACAACAAATGTAATGCAATTTAAGTCACTGCATTAAGACAGCAGAATAACTCATGTCTCCTGTATAAGAAATAACTGGTGAGCTACTTAAAATGTAAATGACTGTACCTCACCCCAGAACTTCAGAAAAAAAAAAATCTCTTTTTGAGGCTTCAGATGTCAATTTTTTCTAGAAAATCGCTCATGTGACCTTTACGTAACTTAAAATTTGGGATGCCTTTGACAATCTGTGATATTCTCTTTCTTCTAATTGTTTTCATAAAACTATGAGAGAAGTTCTTTAAAAGAAGAGGTCTTGAATTGTGTGATTCAGAGGATGTGGTTGATATCAAGGCATCAAATGTTTTATGGGTTACTCAATGAAAGTATTAAAAAGTGGGTGGGGTTGCTAATGGTAACTGTGGCTTCAGGCTTTGAATGCCATGTACACATGAGGACAATGAATGATAAGGTTTGCCTTTAAAAAATTACAGCCAGAAAGAACAAATTAAATAAACATAAAAGATAAAGTAGGAAAAAATTCACTCCCATGAGTTGATGATAGAAAAATAAAAAATGGTTTATATATTGGACTATTAAATTTTCAGTGGAAGAACATAGAAAAAAAAAACAATACTTTTTGGAAGCTCTAAAATTCTTCTTCTGTAAGATAAGGGTAACAGGATGTTGAAGATATTTAAATTGATGCCAGAATTGTTGATTATGAAAAAATATGGATAGCTCATGTACAACAACGTCATTATAGTATGCCAATACTCCTGGGATGTCAGCCAAAGTGGAGGTAATTTTCTGAAAACAACTCAGTCCTGAACTTAATCCAAATGACATACATTCATAACAAAGTATTCCTTTCAAGAAGGCAAAGCCTAATCCAGATAAAGGAGTTCTGATGATATACTCTGATTATAAAAATAAATAGAACATCAGTTACTTAGAATTGTAATCATATCTAAATAAAATTATTAAGAATATCTGAAATTATAAAACAGTATAAAATTTGCTTTCATGTAAAAAGTTTTTTAAGTGACAAAGAAAGAATATAACACAGGGAAAATTCTGAAACAGCAAGCTCTACTGATTTACAGGTGAGCTGATTTAAAATTCAATCAGGTTCTCTGCCTTCACAATCTCATAGCAGTGTTAAAACCCGAACACTGGGCCCAATAAGGAAATTAGATTGATTATTCATATCCAGTTTAAATCCTTCTAGTCCTGAGAGAAATCATTGTGAAGAATAAAAATCACAGAGAGTAGGAAAGAAATAACCAGGTCATGAAATTTTACTTTGGTAAGTTATATTTGGCAGTGAAGTTGAACAAGAGTTAATACTAATGCTCTGTTTCAAAGAATTGAAGAATTAATCCATATCTACTAGAATGTTGAAATATTTAAGCATCAATATTTAAGCATCAACATTCATTGATACTATTTTATCATTAATCCATTCCTATATAATATTAATTGACTTCTGAGGTCCAGGGACTGTACTAGGAATAAAGGAAAACATGAAATCTATAGAAAGAAAGTCAACTGTAAGTCAGTATGATAAGATACATGAACGTGTACACAAATTGTATTGTGCAGATTTGTGTGTGTGCTTCCCAGTTGGTGCTAGTGGGAAAGAACCTGCCTGCCAATGCAGGAGACAAAAGAGATATGGGTTAGATCCCTGAGTCGTGAATATCCCCTGAGGGAGGGCATGTCAACCCACTCCAGTATTCTTGCCTGGAGAATCCCATGGAGAGACAAGCCTGGCAGGCCATGGTCTGTAGGGTTGCAAAGACTCAGACACAACTAAAGCAACTTAGCACATAAATCATTGATACATTACTAGTTATAAATGTGTACGTGTGTAGATAAGTAAAATACATAATAAATTAATACATAGTAAAATTATATACTAAAAAATGCTGCTGTTAAAGTGCTGCACTCAGTAAGCCAGCAAATTTGGAAAACTCAACAGTGGCCACAGGACTGGAAAAGGTCAGTTTCTCATTTCCATCCCAAAGATGGGCAATGCCAAAGAATGTTCAAACTGCCACACAATTACACTCATTTCACATGCTAGCAAAGTAATGCTAAAAATTCTCCAAGCCAGGCTTCAACAATACATGAATCGAGAACTTCCAGATGTTCAAGCTGGATTTAGAAAAGGCAGAGGAGCCAGGGATCAAATTGTTAACATCCATTGGATCATAGAAAAAGCAAGAGAATTCCAGAAAAAAAACATCTGTTTCTGCTTCATTGACTATGCCAAAGCCTTTGACTGTGTGGATCACAACAAACTGTAGAAAATTTTTCAAGAGATGGAGTACCAGACCACCTTACCTGCCTTCTGATAAACCTGTATGCAGGTCAAGAAGAAACAGAATTGAACATGGAACAATGAACTGGTTCAAAATTGGGAAAGGAGTATGTCAAGACTGTATATTACCACTCTGATTATCTAACTTCTATGCAGAGTATATCATGAGAAATGGCAGGTTGGATGAAGCACAAGCTAGAATCAAGATTGGTGGGAGAAACATAATAACCTCAGATATACAGATGACACCAACCTTATGGCAGAAAGTGAATTAGAACTACAGAGCCTCTTAATGAAAATGAAAGAGGAGATTGAAAAAGCCGACTTAAAACTAACATTCAAAAAATGAATATTTTTTTTTAACTGAACTGGACTATAGCCTGCCTGGCTCTGCTCTCCATGGGATTTTCCAGGCAAGAATACTGGAGTGGTTGCCATTTCCTTCTCCAGGGGATATTCCCAACCCAGGGATAGAACCCATGTCTACTGCATTGGTATGTGAATTCTTTACCTTGCTGAGCTACTAGGGCAGCCCAAAAACTAAATAAACAATGAAAATAATCTTTTTCATGGGATAATAGGAGAACTGCTTCTGGGAGGTGGAATTAAGATACACAGTGCACAAAATGCACAAAGGAATAAATATGAGAGGTTAAAGGAATTTGATATAGTAAGGGCAGAAGTTGGGGCTTAGGAGGGGATGAGATTAGGAAATTAGGTACATATCAGAGCATTCAGCCTATAGAATTTGAAGTTTATCTTATATATCCTTACTCATTATATCTTAAAGTATAGTAATCAAAATATGACACCTAATAAATACTAGTATTGTTTCCAGAATTACTATTACTACTACTACTACTATTCTTCCTCATTACCACTGAACTCTCACCTTCTGAGAGTAAACAATAAATTAGAAGAGAAATGGAAAATACTTTAAGATGAATGAAACAAAAATACAACATATCAAAGTAAAGGGATGTAGCTAAAGTAGTAATTAGAGAAAATGTTATAGCTATAAACATCTACACTAAAAAAGAAAAGAAACAGTTCTTAAATTAGTAACCTAAGCATCCAACTTAAGAAATTAGAGAAAGAAGGACAAACTAAAGCTAAAGTTAACAGATGGAAAGGATTAAAGTCTGGAGGAAGTAGGTGAAATAGACAATAGGAAAATAATAGGGAAAATCAACAACAAAACGTTGTTTCTTTGAAATGACCTGAAAAAGTGATAAAACTTTAGCTAGACTAACAAAAAAAAAGAGGTAGAAGACTCAAATTACTAAAACAAACACCAAAGGAGAGGATGTTTCTATTAACCTTAGAGAAATAAAAATCTCTGTAAGAGAATGCTATGAACAATTGTATTTAAACATATTAATTAGATCACTTAGGTCTAATGAATAAATTCTCAGAAAAACATAAGCTACAGAAACTGACTCAATAAGAAATATAAAACCCAATAGACTTTTAAAAATTAATTTTTATTTATAATCCAAAAAGCTAACAAAGAAAACACACACATGTGTGTGTGTGTGTGTGTGTGTGTGTGTGTGTGTGTGTGTGTAAGGCTTCCTGGTAGCTCAATGGTAAAGAAACTGCCTGCAGTGCAGGAGCTGCAGGAGACACAGGTTTGTTCCCTGGTTGGGACAATCCCCTGGAGGAGGAAATGGCAACCCACTCTAGTATTCTTACCCGGAGAATCCCAAGGACAGAGAGGAGCCTGGAGGGCTGGAGTCCATAGCTTCACAAAGAGTTGGCCACGACTAAAGAGACTTATCATGCACACACACATAGGTCATAAAATACGCTCACTTCCAAAAAGTCCATATAGAGAGATGAATCCTGAATTCTTCACTATGATTGGTATCCATCCTTATAGCTACAGTCTACCATCTGGGCCCCTGTGACATTTCATCGAGTCTTTATTCTGGGACAATTTCCAAGCATATTTTGTTCTTTAACCTTAAATAGTTTTTTTTTTTTTTTTTGGTTTGGATCTTGCCTTGATTTGGGGAAAGAGATTTCACTCCATGTGGTGCATTTCTAAATGATGTTCCAAAAATAGACCAAACAAGCACATTATTTGCATGAATTGTTTCAACTGAGAAAATAATGTGCTCCTACAGCCTGCCCACATTGGGAGATGTTGAAAAACCTCCATACCTCTCACAGACTCAACACAGGAAGACTTTCAGACCCATACAAGAGCACATTTCCTCATTTTGACATTTGGTACCTAGAAATGTCGAGCATGCCATCTGATGATTATAATGCAACCGCACAGGTAAAGATTTTTTAAACTTAAATATACCCCAAATATTTTTTTTTTCTGATTCATTGAGTTTGTTTCATTGATAATTCATGAAACATCAACATGAAGTATTTTTACCTAGGATTCCTGAGTTTTACTAATGTCATTATTTTCATAGTTCAAACAACATTTTCCCAGTATAGTGCTTTTGTGTAATGGTGTGTGCATGTTTGTGTGTGTGTGTGTGTGTGCACATGTGCACATGCATGCGTCTGTGTGTATACATCTATGAACATTCTAATGTCTCCAGCATGAATTTCCTTATTTTACATTTTATACTTGGAACATGGCAGGCATTTCGGAAAGTGCTGATTTACTTTTGCATGTCAAACATGGAAATATAGCTTTTCCCTCACACAATGACTAATGAGCTTGTCAGCAGAATGGCGTTTTACAGAGTTTTATGTAACAAAGGACTAGTGGCTACTTTTTATTCTATACCCAAAGCAGCAAAACATGGCAAGCGGAACCAAAATGCCAAATGTAATCTATCATGACTCAATTACATGTGACAGGAAACACAAAAGGAAAGAAATATAGTATTAGATAAATCTAAAAGAGCACAGTAGATATTCGAAGATTTTATTTATTCATCATAGAGAATTACCTGCTGGCAATAAACAACTTCAGTTCAGTCAGTTCAGTCGCTCAGTGGTGTGTCCGACTCTCTGCAGCCCCATGGACTCCAGCACACCAAGCCTCCCTGTCCGTCAGCAGCTCCCGGAGTCTACACAAACTCATGTCCGTCTCATTGGTGATCCCATCCCACCATCTCATCCTCTGTCATCCCCTTCTCCTCCTATATCTAGTCAATTTCCCTAAACCATAATTATGATACATGCAAATACTATACTGTCCTCCATCTGCTTCCCTTGAATTGTGATAAGCAAGTATAGTATCTTTAAATTTGCCACCAATCCTTTCAAATAAGCTGTATAGGAAGAGACTAGTCAACATTCATCACAAGAGACAGTAGTTTCAATATCAGCTAGTCAATAAAATGTGAAGAATCAACATTGCTATAATTTCCTAGAGCCAAGACTGGCAAAAAAAAAAAAGTTTATTTAGCCAGACATCTGAGAGGAAATTGGATGTACAAATCTCAGTCAATATTTTCATGTGAGTTAGAGTGCAGCCATCATAAGGCATTTTGGATTCAGCTATTTCTGAAGGTGACACAGAATCTAATGATTAGTGGACTTCGGAAGATTTTGACAATGTTTCTTCTGGAAACAATACCTCGTACCAAATATAAGTTACTTTACTCAGAATTCCCATAGCAAGGTGCCTCTGTGACGTGCTCTCACACACAGAGGCAGCCACTTGTCATGCATCATAGAATTGGTGGAAATATCTAAAGCTTAGAGCAACAAAGTAGCCAATAGTCAGATATGGCTATTGTTTAAGTTTAAAAATTACTGAAAATTAAAGTGTTTCTTCAATAGTTTTTCATAGGATCTTATAAATGTGGAAAGCAGCCCTTTGGAAATATTTAGTGAACTGCACTTGACTGCTCATCAGAAAGAGAAAGGAAAAGCAAAGAAAGGAACAGCAGGCTTGGCATTCTGAGGAAGGTGCAAACTCAGCATCATACAAGGGAGGCCCAGCTACAGGGGAGCTGGGGAGACATGCCTAGCATGCACTGCACATCCTGCCTCCCCACGGGTGGGAATCCTAGCCCTATGTTATACCCTAAAGCCCTGCCCTGCAAGGAAAAAAGTGCCCATCAGTCTCCCCTTGCTCTCTGAAGCCATTTTCAGACTAGCTTGGGAATCCTTCCCTGTTATCCTCCACCTCATTATGTAAATCACGTTTTCATACCCTCTTGATATGATGAGTGTTGACATCTGAACCAAATTTGGCATTTTTTTCAGGAGGGCTACAAGAGACAGTGTTGGTACTAGAAATGACTCATCCAGGAACAGATTTAGATGCAATTTATCATCTCTAAATATGATGACTTTAAAAGAGACATCACTTGTTTGATTCATTCAGAAATTTCTATGTTTAGAACCATGAAGGATAGTTGACTCTTCGTGACCTAATTTAGTAGACATATTTGATAAGGAGACACCCTCACAACAATTATGTTATAGAGCCTCAAAAGAGGACTGGAAATTTCATTTATGCAGACTCCTGTCACTGAATGTTGTCATATGTATAATAATTATAGAGAATGTAGTCAGCCCACGATTGCCAATAATGGTAATGTTCTAACTACCTTTCCTAGTCTCTTCTGTTTTCCTGACACCTACATAAATCACATGGGTTTAATCCCATTTCCTCCTGTAATATTGTCAAAAGAAATATAGAACAGCAATCTCCCATAATAACTCTTCATGCACTTTAAGGATAAATCTAAGAAATAAACACCCATCTACCGTCTCCAGCCTCAGGTATCAACTAAATCTCTTTTTATGCTATACGTCAAAATCCTGGTTACCAGATCATTAACCATTTAAATATATCCTCTCTGGAATTCTTTTCCAGGTCCTTTTTATCTCTAATTAAAAAAAGATTTTTGCAATTAGGCATTATGTCTCAAAAATTTAGTGATAGTGAAAATTAAAAAACAATTTCCATATGAATACCACTTAGACTCACATAATAGTTATAGCAATTTTTTTTCACTTTTGTTTGTATCAGACTGTCTTCTAAACATTCATATATTGTTGCTGTATTTTTGGACTTTCCATTCCTCTCTTGTTCTTACCTTTTTGTGTTTAAGGAAACTTTTTTTCCTTCTCTCCTATCACTGTAAGTAACCATTCTTTCCCTTTTGTTTTGTACACAGAAGGATGCATCAGCTCTGTCCAGTTCAGCCTTCACTAACGTTTCCATGACGATAGAGACACATATGGTAAAAACCACTGGGCTGTCTGAACAGAGAAGAGGCGCTATGGTAAACGGCAGAGGTAGCAGTTTCTAGTTGAAGCAATTAGTCACTACTCTGGCTTTGCTCCTGTGTCTCTGCTCCAATGTTTGCCCCAATTCTGTTTGCATTGTTGTGTTTGAAAAACTACCAGAGATAATACTATTCTACATGCATTTTATTTAGATTTCATACCCATTATAATCAGACTCTTTGGGATTCCTCTAAAGGAAATCCTCTCAAATCAGTTGATTTTAAAAGTCATTTTGTAGGAAAGTAGCCTCTTGAGAATCCAGGCAGAACTGTATAACCAAACATGAGAAAGGATAAGAACTGACAGGCTCAGGCAGGCTCACACTTGTATCTGTCTTTCTTCACTCCATTGATGACTTCTTCTTAACGTTTACTGTTAACTTTTCTTTCCACCCTACAAAGCTTTGGGGTTTTGTTGCTGTTGTAGTCTTTGGTCATTTTTCTTGCACATGACTTAGAATGGCACCCCAGCTTCAGAATTTAAAGTATACTACAAGCCTAACTTTTACCACAGCTGCCAAATTTCCACAACTCTAATTTCAGATTCTGCTTGATAAGAATTTTTTGCAAGCCAAATCACATGTATTTTCAGATTTGAGAAAATCTATCCAAACCTTATCCAACCATCTATTTATGTATATGGGGAGAAATGGAATGTAGAGGCAAAAAAAAAATAGTCCTAGTTGAGATTTTCCATGATGGCTAAATGCAAATAAATTTTAGAGAAATAAGTGATACTAAAACTCTTCTAAATAAGGTATGTGGTAAAATGAAAAGAGAAACAAGCAATATAATGCTAGCCTTAGTGTTTCTTAGTCAAGATCATTGTAATTTTATAGATCTCTGTACCTAAACTCAATACAAGGAATAATGAGAAATAATCATTTTAGCCTCTGGCGAGTAAGTCATGCCAAGAAGGAATAGAGAAGTTTAAAAGGGGTAACCAGTATTCACACTGGCACAAATGACCTGAAGAAAAGTGCTTTGCAGCAGACGCTACACAGACAAGCTACAGATTGTGTATAATCTCATAGAACTTAAGGTCTCATTAAAAAAATCAATCAAATAACCACAAACCCAAGTAGCAATTCTGAATGAACCATTACCAAACACCCAGTGACCTGAAGTGATTAGGGATTCTTCCAAATGACTAGGTTTTAGGGTTTCTGATTAACACAAACTACCGCAAGAGGCCACTTTGTGCTGGGGCGTGCAATAATATTTCTAGAAGTATATTAGGTGCATTTTCCAATGTGTCTATAGCATATTTTATATGCTGTAATAAGACACCTGATGACATTGCCACATTGCAGAAATGCAAAGTCAAATAGTAGACTTCAAAAAAACAATCCCTAAATAAACATTAATCATACTGTGTTTGCATTATGTGAAATGAAAATAATAGCAAGCAGAGCCCAGAAATGCCTGTGTAGAGATGACTTTTATAAATATATGTTCCTCAGCTTTATAATTGTAACTACTTTTGATATCTTTATCTTATTTAGCATTGTGACAGAATTGGTTACATAAAGAGCACATCTGAAGTTAGTTTTTCCTACAAGTAAAATTTCTGCTATTTGCAGAGCTTCATCTTGGCCAACCAGTTCACCAATTCCAATCACATTTCAAAGAAAGTTTTCTATTAGCAAGTAATTACAGTGAAATATGTTTTCATTAGAGGCTCCAAAATCTGATCTATATGGATGAACATCTTTCATTAAAAGGTTACATGTAGTTTGCCGTATTTTCCTAAAACCCTGGGCAGCAGTGTAAGAATTATTACAAGAAGCAATTAGATAATTGTCTCATATTAAAACACATCATGAAAACCAAAAAAAAATTCTGAAAAATAGATAAAACTAAGTTTTATTGTCATCTCTTAAAATAAGCCAAGACACAAATAAGCTTTGGTACATTTTGGAACTGAATGCGAGATTATTCAATAATTATACAAAATAAATATCCTTATCTTTAAATGGATGTATGCATGAATGTGTATGGTACATCATATGTGAAAATTGGAAGATATTTTGGCACAGTATTTTGAGTTTAATACCATCAGAATATAATGGATGTATTGAGGAAAATATCTTTTTAAAATTAAACTTCATTATTTTTAGGTAATTGCAGATTCACATACAGTTGAAATATGTAATATTCTTTATCCAATTTTTCTCAGTGGTATCATCTTGGAAAACTATGGTACAATATCACATATGAAATATTGGAATTGATACAGTCAAGACACAGAACACTTCCATCACCACAAGGCTCCTCCTATGGTCCTTTTAGGGCCCCTCTTCATACCTGCCTCATTTCTCCTCACCCTGACAACCAATAATCTCTTCTCCATCTCCATAATTTTGTCATTTTTGCAAAGGTTCCCAGGCTTGTACCATGTATAACATTTAGGATTTCCCAATGGGCATGGTTCAGAGCAGGTTCACAGAGGCTGCTGCTCGTCCCTTCCTCTGCGCTGCTGTGGAGTGCCTAACGGTATGCCTGCACCCGCCTTGGTTTAACCACTCCCCAGCTGAAGACCTGTACATTGTTTCCTATTTGTGGAAAGTATGCATAAAGCAGCTATAAACATTTGTGTACAAGTTTTTCAAAATAATCTTGAGTATTAGTATCTCTGGACTAAATTCTCAAGATTGCATACTTGTCATATGGTAGGTATATGTTTTTATTTTTTTTTTAGAAGCTGTCAAACTGTTTCTAGAGTGGATGCATTTTTAATCCCACCAGCAGTATAGGAGGGATGCACTTTGACTGCATCCTTGTCAGCGTTTACTGTTGTCACTGTTTTTTATTTTAGCTCTTCTGATCGGTGTGGCCTGGAACCTTTCTGTAGTTTTAATTTGCATTTTCCTAATGGCTAATGATATTGAACATCTTTTCATGTGCCGATCTGCCCTCTGTATCTCTTTTTCAGTAAGTGTCTGTTTATATGTTTTGCTGTTTTTGAATTGCATTGCTTGCTTTTACTGTTGGGTTTTGATGGTTCCTTAATACATTCTAGATGTTAATCCTTTAGTAAATATATGGTTTATACATATTTTCCCCTGCTATCTAGCTTTTGTTTTCAGCCTTTTAATTGGCTCTTTCACAGCAAAGTTTTAAACCTCAATGAAGTCTAATCTATCAATTTTTCCTTTTATGCTTTGTGATTTTAGTGTCCAGTTTAAGATCTGTTTACCTAACAGTAGATCACAAAGATGTTCTATGTTTCAATGTTTCTTTTTTTACTTAAAGTTTCATATCTTTATGTTTATGAATTTTTTGCTAATATTTGCTAGAGGAATTTTCAGTCTATGTTCATCAGGGATATTGATCTGTTAAGGTTCTGTTTGTAGTCATTATCTAGTATAATGATATTAATATAATACTAGATTCATACATTAGTTAGGGACATACAAACATCTGTCCCCTCTTCTATTTTCTGTAAGAGATAAGTGGAGTGGATATTCGTTTTTCTCTAAACATTTGGTAGAATTCTCCACTGAAAATACTTGGATTGGAGATTTATTTCTAAGGAAATTAAAAAAAATTAATTCATTTTTCTTAGTAGTTTTAGAGCAAATGTGTTTCTAGTTTTTTAACAGATGCTGTGAAATTTTTCCTACTGTAGCTTAGATGGTAAAGAGTCTGCCTGCAACGCAGGAGACCTGGGTTCAATCTCTGGATTGGAAAGATCCCCTGGAGAAGGGAATGGCAACCCACTCCAGTATTCTTGCCTAGAGAATTCCATGGACAGACCATGGGGTTGCTAAGAATCAGACACGACTGAGCAAATAACAGTTTCATATGACCACTTTTATTGTCAAATATTTGCAGGGAAGAATGTTCTTCTATTAATAGATTTATTCTTCAAATCATACTGCATAAGAAATAAATGTTTAAATGCAGTGCTGTAACCAAATGCCATCATCCTTGAAAGCCTGTCTATCCTCTTTCTGGAGGGCAGTGATGGGATATGTGCCATCACTAATTCTGATTCGGTTGTCAGGAAGCTCAGGGCCATAGCAAATCCTCAATTACAGCAACATGTTTGCCCTTACGGTGAACAAATTGACTTCTTTCTTTCCTTCCAAGTCATTTTTAAATTTGCATCCCAATTTTATTTACGTATTTTATCATATGTCATGACTGGGCTCAGATTCCTTTTGGAAAGGAGAGAAACCATAAATTAAATAGGTTACTTAACGAGGCAGATGCAAAACTGCATTATGTAGATGTCCCTCAAAAAAGTACTTGGACTAGACTGTGAGTAGGAGATTGCTGATGTGATTGTTGGTGTTAGCTTAAGACCTTGGAATTTACTACATTTAGCACATACCACACCACCCAGAGGAGAAGGCAATGGCAACCCACTCCAGTACTGTTGCCCGGAAAATCCCATGGATGGAGGAGCCTGGTAGGCTGCAGTCCATGGGGTCGCGAAGAGTCAGACACGACTGAGCGACTTCACTTTCACTTTCCACTTTCATGCATTGGAGAAGGAAATGGCAACCCACTCCAGTGTTCTTGCCTGGAAAATCCCATGTATGGAAAAGCCTGGTAGGCTGCAGTCCATGGAGTCGCACAGAGTCGGACATGATTGAAGCGACTTAGCAGCAGCAGTGGCACACCACCCAGAAGCTGCCAGTTGAGTATAGTGTGGGAAAGGCATGATTAAGGAAGCTTACAAGGCAATGTCATGAGAGTGAGTCCCTATCCTCTAGGACACAGAACATATATTGAATCTGAGACTCTGTATGGAATGGTATTGCCAGTAGGAAGAACGCATGGGTTTGAGGACTATGGGGTTAAGCAGGAGTGACCTCTTTATTATTACTCTCAGAGACCCACTTTGCAACCCACTTTACAAGCCCCTTTGCTTGAATTCTAGGTGATTCAAGGATAGAGTATATCATCCACAAAGAAGATACTCTTCCCTGCAGGACATAACACTGGTCCAACTGAACAACCTATATCTGTCACTGGACACCGTGTGCACCAGGTAGTCCTCCCAAGAAATCCTTTGTATTCCCAACTCCAACTCAGTGCCTGCTTCCCAGAGAATCTCTCCAGTGACACTTAACCTATCCACATTCTGTGGCTGTTAAAATCAGTGGTTGATAACTTGGACTCTTCTAACTCATAAGTCTTTTAAAGTTGTTTGTTTTATTAAATAACTGTTCCCTAACCCAAGCTTAATAGCCTATAAATGACAAATCCATTCTAGTGTATTTGTACAAATGCCTTCTATGAAATATACATGGAGTAATTAAAGAAAAATGAGTGCAGTAGTTTAAATTATAGTACCAGAAAGATCACCATAGTGATAAGAAAATCTGCATTAAAATAGACTGTCAATTTAAAAAAAGTGTGGAATGAAAACAAAGGTTGATAATACTGTTTTAGCTTGCTTTCCTCATAACCAATAAGATTTCATTTTGCCTCTTAAATAAGTAGCAACTATCTAAATAAAAGTATGAAAGTCTGTTATAAAACAATACTATGCCACCATAGTTGACTTAAAACTCAACATTCAGAAAACTAAGATCATGGCATCTGATCCCATCACTTTATGGTAAATAGATGGAGAAACAATGGAAACAGTGACAGACTTTATTTTTTTGGCCTCCAAAATCACTGCAGATGGTGATTGCAGCCATTAAATTAAGACGCTTGTTCCTTGGAAGGAAAGTTATGACCAACCTAGACAGCATATTAAAAAGCAGAGACATTACTTTGCCAACAAAGGCCCATCAAGTCAAAGCTATGGTTTTTCCAGTAGTCATGTATGGATGTGAGAGTTGGACTATAAAGAAAGCTGAGTGCCAAAGAATTGATGCTTTTGAACTGTGGTGTTGGAGAAGACTCTTGAGAGTCCCTTGGACTGCAAGGAGATCCAACCAGTCCATCCTAGAGGAAATCAGCCCTGAATACTCATTTGAAGGACTAATGTTGAAGCTGAAACTTCAATACTTTGGCCACCTGATGCAAAGAACTGACTCATTGGAAAAGACCCTGATGCTGGGAAAGATTGAAGGCGGGAGGAGAAAGATGATGATAGAAGATGAGATGGTTGGATAGCATCACCGACTCATTGGACATGAGTTTGAATAAACCTTGGGAGTTGGTGATGGACAGGGAGGCCTGACGTGCTGCAGTCCATGGGGTCACAAAGAGTCAGACACAACTGAGTGACTGAACTAAACTGAACTGATGCCACTATCAGATAAATGTTGGATTCAAAACAGTTATTCTTATCTTGGGCTTCCTGGGTGACTCAGTGATCAAGAATCTCCCCGTAATACAGGAGACACAGGTTAGATCCCTGGGTCATAAAGATCCCCTGGAGAAGGGAATGGCAACCCACTCCAGTATTCTTGCCGAGACAATCCCATGGACAGAGGAGCCTGGCTGGCCACAGTCCACAGTGTTGCAAAGAGTCAGACACGACTGCAGCATCTGAGTATGTAATCTTATCTTACTGAAATGAAATAAGCATGGTACTATTTCTCTTATAAGAATAAAAAAAAAATGTGACTCATCACAACATGACGAATATCATACTAAAGTAATAATAATGTGTGAACTCTGCCGACATGTACAAAGTTCACAGATTTCTGTATGTGAAAATTCTATGAAATTAAGTGCAATTTGCTCATTATTTTTTTCACTTATGATTGTGAATTTTTCTTTATTGCTTTGTTTATGTTTAAATTTTCCAACTGAACTGTTTATTATGAATTTGTTTCATCTTATACTCTAATATTAAAGCCTTTGCATCATGTACACCATCATCTGATTTTGAAAATAATGTGTTATGTGTGTACATGTGTGAGTGTACATTTCTAAAGAAACATTTTGGAAAACCTATATCATATTGGATTGTTTTTGCAATTTTCTTATCTAAAGGTTGACCTCTTTTGATGATCCTTTACGACAGCCTTTTATTACTCTCTGGAATTTATAGCTCCTTATTCTGCTCAGTAGAAGCTGAACTTTCAGTAATGCAAGTTCACTCTCATTTGAAATATTAGTAGTTGTGATCCCTGTTTGTCAAAATACCATTTCAAAATATGACAGTCATTATATCATCCACAATTCTTAAATCTGTAAGTGGTTTTGATTTAGAGACTAGATTATTTGTTTAACTAGTGATTTGTGAGCAGCTGAATTTGAGTTCATATACACAGAAAGCCTCATGGCACTAAATAATTGTCAGGAGACTTGTTCATTCTATGTATGTCCTAGAAATTAGATAAGGTACTTTCTGCAATTTAAGATGAAACTCAAATATGCCTATTATGATAAGATTGAATTTATCATCCCTTTACCTACTTACAGTTTAATAGAACAATCTACTTAGATTTTTTTCCCTTCTCAAATTACAACAATGACTTATATCAAGACTCTAGAATGCATTCCAGAATTAATACTACTATTTTTAGAGAAAGATAGCTGAATGTAGAGCTTTATGGACTAAGAATCGTGTCTTGTCAGTAGTTTGATGACTACATGTCAACTGATGTCTCATATGCACACCATCTATACTGTTTTGCTTTGTTGATGAAATTCTCATCAAATTGCTGTTATCTCTTTTCCTCTAGAACAGGTGTTGAAATATCAATATAATGTACTTGCTCACATGTCATTTGATACATTTGCAAAATATTATTTCTCAGAGAAATGATCAAAGTCTCTAACATAACAGAGAATCACTGTCATTTTTATTCCTTGAGACAAGAAATACAGATCCGAAGAAGGCTTATTTTAACCCTGACTGAAGACAATAATTTCCACTGTCTACTGCTGCTACTGCTGCTGCTAAGTCACTTCAGTCTACTAATGGGTTACAAATCATCACCACAGAGTTGCACATCCCATGGCTGAAAATGGTTTAACTTGCATCTAATATATTGGTTTCCTGTGAAGTTCAGCTCACATTATCTGTGACCTGATAAGATCTCATCAGCAGTCTATAACCTCTTGGTGGGGCAAGACTCTCATACCACTTCGGTGCACAATTACCTCTCCACCTTTATGCCTGACATATTTCACTGTGGCACCATGAAAATCAGTTTATTTATGTTTAATGCATGTCATCTGACAGCAGTTCCTCACCATAGCAATGCCTAATAGTTCATCAAATGTCAAGTTTGAAGTTATGTCGATAATCCTGTCTGTGGCTGATGCTTCTACAACTATCTATAGCCTGATCTTTGAAAAATTATCTTAAATACTGCTATAATACCATAACATTTTATATTTTTATTAAAAAAAATAATCTATGGCTCCTGACTCCAGCTACCTAACCCATGAAAATGTTTTTTTTTTTTCCTTCACATACTGCAGCATTAAGAAATACAAAATATTTATCTAAATTATAAAAAGATTGCAAGATTAAAAATGTGTTTTCCCTTAATAGTTAAGAAAATATAAAAACATTTCACTATCATCTGTCACCTTTGCTATTTCAGAGGCTTAAACTTAGTTTAATTGCACTAGACATCATTATCACACAATTTTTCATTCAGAAAGAAAAAATATGGAAAAAAAAGAAAGAAAATGTAGGAAAGGATAAAACAAAATGCTTATTTAATATTATTTTACATATTATTACAGGTATTCTGTTTGCAGATCAAGAAGCAACAGTTAGAACTGGACATGGAACAACAGACTGGTTCTGTTGGGGAAAGAAGTACATCAAGGTTGTATATTGTTACCCTACTTATTTAATTTATATGCAGAGTACATCATGTGAAATGCTGGGCTGGATGAAACACAAGCTGGAATCAAGATTGCTGGGAGAAATATCAATAACCTCAGATACACAGATGACACCAACCTAATGGCAGAAAGTGAAGAAGAACTAAAGAGCCTCTTGATGAAAGTGAAAGAAGAGAGTGAGAAATTTGGCTTAAAATTCAACATTCAGAAAATGAACATCATGGCATCTGGTATCATCACTTCATGGCAAATACATGGAGAAACAAAGCAAACAGTGAGAGACTTTATTTTTTTTTGGGGGGGGGGGGGCTCCAAAATCACTGCAGATGGTGACTGCAGCTATGAAATTAAAAGATGCTTGCTCCTTGGAAGAAAAGCTATAACCAACCTAGACAGCATATTAAAAAGCAGATAGTACTTTGCCCACAAAGGTCTGTCTAGTCAAATGTATGGTTTTTCCAGTAGTCAGGTATGGATGTGAGAGTTGGACTATAAAGAAAGCTGAGCTCCAAAGAACTGAGTTTTCTAAACTGTGGTGTTGGAGAAGACACTTGAGAGTTCCTTGGACTGCAAGGAGATCCAACCAGTCCCTCCTAAAGGAAATTGGTCCTGAATATTCATTGGAAGGACTGATGCTGAAGCTGCAACTCCAATACTTTGGCCACCTGATGCAAAGAACTGACTCATTTGAAAAGACCCTGATGCTGGGAAAGATTGAAGGCAGGAGGAGAAGGGGATGACAGAGGATGAGACGGGTTGGACGGCATCACCACTTGATGAATATGAGTTTGACCAAGCTTCAGGAGTTGGTGATGGACAGGGAAGCCTGGCGTGCTACAGTCCATGAGGTAGCAGGCACGACTGAGTGACTGAACTGAACAGATATTATTTAAATATCTGTTTGAAACACAGCAATAAAAGCAATAGGCCGAACAGTGGGCAATAAAAAACTAATTCCAGAAGGTTATATAATCTCATGATCCCCTGTCAATAGTAACAGGGGATCAGAGAACAATAGGATTAGCTTCTGCTCCATCAGTTCTACTCCTACATATTTATTTGAAGAAAACAAAACACTAATTCAAAATGGTAGTTGCACCACAACATTCATAGCAGCATTATTTACAATAGCAAAGATATGGGAGCAACCTAAGTGTCCATCAAACAGCCCAGCCTTATATGCAACACTCTTTTTTCCTTACAGTCACTTCTCAGCATCTGAAGAAGCCATAAGTTCAGAGCTCTAGGAAAAGGGTCTAATTTGGAGTCCTAAGTGAATTAAGTTTTAGCTGTCATAAGTTTATATTTCTAACCTCTTCTCCACTCTACTGCTCTCCTTTCAATCTGTATACATATTCTATGCTCTCCACTATTTATAAACTGCATCATTCCCATTAGCAAAATCTCACTTACTAGCTTTTCTTTTGTTCAATATTCTTGAAAATGTGAAGTTATATGCACCAAGTTCACTTCTCCATTACATACCTTCCCTTTCCCTCAAGCAAAGGTAACCCAATTTTCAACCCCACCACATTAATGACATCCCATTACTAAATGTATAAATTTCAACAACACACTATTTCTTAGTCTGCTTAGTGGACATCCAGCTATAACTTTTCCTGTTTTAAAATGTAAAATTTAGTGGCTTTTTCATAGAACCCTAACAGTTATTTCCTTACACCCTTTCCCACTCTCTTCTTCCATCCCATCCAATTGGATACTAGAGCAATTTAAGAATATATTTTTTATTCTGTGCATATTCTTTGGTAATCTCATTTTCCCCCCTAAAATATGCATGTTTCCTCACCTCCAGTTTTGACAGTGAAATGTGCTTCAATTCAACCTTGAAATCTGGGAGACATTCTTGGCCATTTTTTCCTGGACATTCAAAATTAATCAGTCCTATGTTCATGCTTCTTTACCTTTTAAATATTGCAGATATACTCTTTACTGCATAAAAGTAACTTCCTTAGTCCAAGGATTCATCCCTTCTCATGTTCTACTCCATTATTATAACCTCTTAATTGATCTTTCAAATTGTCATATTGCTCTCCTTCAAACTGTTCTTTGCATTAAAAATTAGCAATATTCTTCTTACTGAGATTTTTTTCTTAACAGTACTGTAGCAACACTTCTCAAATTGTGGTTTAGAGAAGTATTTCATCATAACTACCCAGAGTGTATGCTTATAATGCAGAGAATAGGGCCCTAGTTAATAAGCTAGGAGAGACCTCTTGAATTTTGACTTTAAAATTCACACACTAAAGATTGCTATCTAGACAATATTGTAGGCCCCTCACTTAAGGGCAGTAGTCCTACAGCTGACACACCCCTGCAAATTCTCATGCTCTATTTCATTCAGTTGTATAAAATAGAAAGCATTAGACTGTTGATTTATACTGATATTTTATCTAAAAGAGAATGACAATAAAATATTTACTGATACACAAAACAGTAATCAAATGAGATGCACACGGCCTATTTCAGATGGTTGTTTCATGGACAGTACACGACAGTGGCACTCTAACTGTAAGCTTTTTTAGCACATTTTAATATATTAAATATATCAAATATATCAGTGGTGTTTTCTAGTTTAAACTACTCATTACAAAGTAGCCAAATGACTTAATAATCATACTTATAAAAATAGGCAAATTGAAAATATTAATGATGTTAGTACAGTCATATGAAAAATTGTCTTCATAAAATTATCTTTTTTCTTACCATATTATAAAATAAAAATAATGGCAATAAAGCCAGATCTGAAAAGGAAGACTGACAAAATGATTAATCATTTGCAAAACTCTATTTGAATTACAGATTTAAAAATTGTAATGTTAAAAGTGAACCTGGTCAAGTGCACATAATATTCCTTCACATATATAAGTTGATAAAATCATTATGAGGCATGCCCATTAAAATTTAAGTATCTAAAACACAAATACAAAATACTTTAGAGTGAAATGGTTTTATAAAGAAATTAAATTAATGTAAGCATTTATTTAAATGTCTCATTTAATTTTTGTCTCATTACTTTAAGATTTTTAATCCTTGGTGAAATATACACCTCCTTCAATTTACATTATCAAAGCAATAGATACATTTAATTTATAAATAAATACTATAGCTGTATCGAGTGTCTGTGGTCAGAGCTTTATTAATATTAGTAATTATTCAGACATATTTGCAGACCATTATTTTAATGTTGGGGCACTGAAACTCTCTTCCTTTGATTTTTTAAACTAATCTTTATTTTTTTAAGACAATTTTGACTTTGATTACAATTACCTCTTGCCACTTTCTTATAGAAATTGAATCAAGTATGAGTTCATTTAAATTTAATTTAAAAATAATAATACTACTAATTTTAATAATAATTAAATTATTTAATAATATTAAATTATTTAATAATAATATTACTAATTACAAATCAGTTATTCTACCTTTAGCTAACAATATAAAAGAACTTTATTTTTCTCTGGCACTCAATGCTTACATAAATCTCAAATAAGAAGAGAAATACTAAAGATTTTATGAAGGCTGTATACTCTGTCAGTTCAATGAGATTCACTATGAACCACTCTTTGATTAAGCATAAGCAAGCTTGACACTTACATAGAATCATATTAATTATCACCTCAGGGTGTGGGGGAATCAGTTTTACAGAACTGAAATTTGCCATAATAACATAAGCTTATGTTAAATGACATTACAAGAAAATGTGACATTATAGTCACTCTAAGGATATTTTTGAAGACATATTCCTCTACAATGAACTCTCCATAATATTAAGGTCCACAGGCAGCATTTCTCTCTGCTTTCAGTACTATATTTGTTTTGAAAGCTGATTTCATTCAGTTAAAGTGCATCTTTATTATATAGTTTCCAATAAAAAGGACAGGGTACATAGTTACAAGGTAGTATAGGGACAGACAATACATGAATAAATGAAACAATAGCAACAACTCATCATATTGTGGTTCCAAGGGAATGAACAGGGTAGAGAAGTGTCTGACTTGTACTGCTGGAGCTTATACACAGAGGAGATAGGGAAAACTCTCCAAAAGGTAACACTTAGAAGAGAAAAGGGATTAAAAGGCTAACAAAAACATCTTAACAAAGAATTAAGAAAAGGATTTCTGACAAAGGGAATAACCTGGGTGGGAAAATTCCCTGGAGGAGGGCATGGCAACCCACTCCAATACTCCTGTCTGGAGAATCCCATGGACAGAGGAGCCTGGCAGGGTGTAGTCCATGGGGTTGCAAAAAGTTAGGCATGACTGAAGCAACTTGGCATACACATACTAGTATATGTGTATACTAGTAGAATCTAGTAGCTGAATCTAAATTTGGGCAGATCAGCAAAAACCAGAAAGCTAGACCTTTGTAGTTTTATTGTTGTTGTTTTTACTGTTTGCTTTGTTTTCCTCATCGATAAGATTTATTTGCAGTTCAATGTAAAACCATTGAAAACTTTTAGGCAGGAAGTGCCATAATATTCATTTTATTTTCATGGTATAAATATGTTTCTTTATAAAGAGTAAACAAAAATAGACACTGCCATGGCAAAACCAGAAATAAGTTATTATCATTCACTATGTATTTGTACTTTTTGCCATAGAACAGATTACCACAAATTTAGATGACTAAACCATTATCTCACTGTTTCTCAGTCTCACAAGGCAGAATTAAATGTGGGTTTCATCTGAGGCTTGTGAAGTTCTTCCAATTTCATGTTTGTTAAGCAGAATTAATAGGAGAAGGAAATGGCAACCTACTCCAGTACTCTTGCCTGGAAAATCCCATGGATGGAGGAACCTGGTAGGCTACAGTCCACGGGGTCTCAAAGAGTCAGACATGACTAAGTGACTTCCCTTTCACTTTTCACTTTCATGCATTGGAGAAGGAAATGACAACCCACTCCAGTGTTCTTGCCTGGAGAATCCCAGGGATGGGGGAGCCTGGTGGGCTGCCATCTATGGGGTCGCACAGAGTCAGACACAAATGAAGCGACTTAGCGGCAGCAACAGAATTAACTCCCATTAAGGTATAGAAGTTACAGCAGTCTCCTTTTACATAGATAGCAAGAGAGTCTCTTACTTCTGGAACTATCTTTTAAGGGCCTAGCCAATTAGGTCAGACCTACCCCAAAATAATATTCCTTGGATATTCATTGGAAGGACTGATGTTGAAACTGAAGTTCCAATACTTTGACCACCTGATGCAAAGAGCGAACACATTGGAAAACATCCCAATGCTGGGAAATATTGAGGGCAGGAGGAGAAGGGGGTGATGGAGGATGAGATGGTTGGATAGTATCACCGACTCAATAGACATGAGTTTGAACACACTCCAGAAGATAGTGAAGGACAGAGAAGCTTGGTGCACTGAAATCCATGAGTTGGACACGATTTAGTGACTGCACAACAACAACAACCCCAAATAACCACCTTTGGATGACTCAGTCAACTGACAAGGACCTTTACTGATTTTGCAAAATCCCTTTGCCTTTTTCACAGGACAAAACCTAATGATGAAATTTTTTTCTTATCTCATCTGTATTCTTCCCATACCCTAGTGGAGGGGGTTATCAAGGCACATACACTAGGGAGATAAACCTTGGAACCATCTGAGAATTCTGCCAACTAAAACCCACCCTATGGCATCTACAACTCACTTTTCTCCTGCAGACGAAGTATGTTCACGCCTTCCCAAGATCCCCAGTATTGTTTAACATTATAGCATCAGCTAGGGCTTCCCTGCGGAGAAGGCAATGGCACCCCACTCCAGTACTTTTGCCTGGAAAATCCCATGGATGGAGGAGCCTGGAAGGCTGCAGTCCATGGGGTCGCTGAGGGTCGGACACGACTGAAGTGACTTAGCAGCAGCAGCAGCAGGGCTTCCCTGGTGGCTCAGACGGTAAAGAGCCTGCCTGCAGTGTAGAAGACCCGGGTTCAATCCCTGGGTTGGGAAGATTCCTTGGAGAAGGAAATGGCAACCCACTCCAGTATTCTTGCCTGGAAAATCCCACGGATGGAGGAGCCTGGCAGGCTACAGTCCATGGGGTCACAAAGAGTCGGATATGGCTGAGCGACTTCACTTTCTATAGCTAGCTCAGTGTCCCAAATCTCATTCTCTAAATCAAATGTGGATGAGATTCCTAAGTACAACCTGTCTGTCCGGATCTCAGGGCAGGACTTCCTCTCTATCTGTGCATCTATGAAACTAAAATTTCTATTTACATGCCCTTAATACTCTGGCACCCCACTCCAGTACTCTTGCCTGGAAAATCCCAGGGTCGGAGGAGCCTGGAAGGCTGCAGTCCATGGGGTCGCTGAGGGTCGGACACGACTGAAGTGACTTAGCAGCAGCAGCAGCAGGGCTTCCCTGGTGGCTCAGACAGTAAAGAGCCTGCCTGCAGTGTGGAAGACCCAGGTTCAATCCCTGGGTTGGGAAGATTCCTTGGAGAAGGAAATGGCAACCCACTCCAGTATTCTTGCCTGGAAAATCCCACGGATGGAGGAGCCTGGCAGGCTACAGTCCATGGGGTCACAAAGAGTCGGATATGGCTGAGCGACTTCACTTTCTATAGCATCAGCTAGCTCAGTGTCCCAAATCTCATTCTCTAAATCAAATGTGGATGAGATTCCTAAGTACAACCTGTCTGTCCGGATCTCAGGGCAGGACTTCCTCTCTATCTGTGCATCTATGAAACTAAAATTTCTATTTACATGCCCTTAATACTCTGGCACCCCACTCCAGTACTCTTGCCTGGAAAATCCCAGGGACGGAGGAGCCTGGTAGGCTGTAGTCCATGGGGTTGCTAAGAGTCGGACATGACTGAGCTACTTCACTTTCACTTTTCACTTTCATGCATTGGAGAGGGAAATGGCAACCCACTCCAGTGTTCTTGCCTGGAGATTCCCAGGGATGGGGGAGCCTGGTGGGCTGCAGTCTATGGGGTCACAAAGAGTCAGACACGACTGAAGTGACTTAGCAGCAGCAGCACCAGCAATACTCCAACAGTAAAGACTTAGGCCAGCAGTTGTAGACAGTTCAGTTCAAAAGAGGAGTAAATAAAGATTAAGTAGTATCCATAATCGTCCTGAAATCTGGTGGATAAGTGTTGTATTTCCCTCCATCAGGTTTCAGTGTTAGGGTACAATCCTCTGGGCTATCAGCTGGGCTCTTCAATCTGACCTGAGTCATCCTTTCTTTTTCATGAAAGGAAGACCATGTTTGTAGGTGTGTCGTTTCTACAGCCGGTTTTGTGCCAGTAGAGTTCTTATGGGTACAAAAACACCTTCATCTTGTACTACCTCAATCATTTCAGTGTAAGCTGGCAGTATTTCTACAGAAATAAAATTTCTCAAAACCCTTTTTGGGTCCACTAGGTTTCATTGCTTTAGATTAAAGCCACATTCCTAGATCTTTTTTGAGATAATCCTGATTGCATTTTGGGCTTATGCTGAAATGGCTGAGGGGCATTGGCTTTAAGCTTCTAGAGCCCCTCTGGTTTGGGCAAGAAGGTATGAGTCACATCCTCACATCCTTAATCTCTTGAAAAGGTCCTCTGTGAATGAGTAGTCTGATCTTTTGATCAATCTGAGATTTTAACAAAAGTTTGTAGACTTTTCCTTATGTTGGTTTAGTTGCTAAGTCAAGGCTGACTTTTTTGTGACTGCTGTGGACTATGGCCTGCCAGGCTCCTCTCCGTCCATGGGATTTCCCCAGCAAGAATATTGAAGTGGGTGGCCATTTCCTTCTCCAGAGGGTCTTCCTGACCCGGGGATTGAACCCAAGTCTCCTGCATTGCAGGCAGATTCTTTACCACTGAGCCACCAGGGAAGCTTACTTTTCTGTATACTACACTCTTTTTTTTTCTCTCTATACTACAATCTTTGCATACATCTCTGATATTTAGCATCTTTTTCATCTGGAGAAGTTTTAAAATTATTCATCCTGGTTCCTTTTTGTTTAACAGGTCTACCTGTACTTTATGGCTTTCCTCTCATATTTTACTATAAACAGCAAAAAACAAAAACAAAACAATGCAGTACTTAACATTCTACCTGATAATCTCCTTAGCTAAATATCCAGATTTATTACAAATTTTGTTTTCTACATAACTGCATGACACAATTTCTCTAAGCTTTCTGCCACCATATAATAAGTGCCCCTCTTCTGGTTTCCAGTAACAGAACCTGTTTCTCACTGCCTTCTGAGCCTAGACTGGCAGCAACCTTAAGGTCCAGATTATGACTAGTGGTCTGGTGAAGGTGACATAGGCCTTCTCTAAAGTGATTTAGAATCTTCATATCACACTCCAAGAGTTTTCTCTGTTTCTACCTATTGCCCAGTTCCAAAACTGCTCCAGCATTTTACATATTTGTTATAGTTGCCTTAACTTCCAAGTACAAATTCTGAGATTAGAAAAAAAAAAAAAAAAAGGTATGGATTTGAAAGCCTAGAATAATATAGATTATTTACCATATCACAGTATCCATAGGTTAGGATACTGGTAAAGCTTAAGTGTGTCTTCTGTCCATGGTCATAAAAATGCAGTCAGGGTGGTGGCCAGTCCTGTGATGCCTCTTGGAACTTGAATCCCTTCCAGGCTCATTGGTTGCTGTTATAAATCAGTTCCTTATGGTTGTAAGACTGAGGGCTTCAGCCCCTAAGGTTCAGCCTTCAATCTCTTTACAGCATGGCAGTCCGCTTCTTCAAGGCCAACAGGAGAGCTTCTTTACTGCTTCTTATTTCTTATCTCTAGTTTCTCTTTTACAGGAATCATTTGTAAAAAGGATTAGAGCAGACTGCCCAGGGAAATCTTCTTTTCGATTACAATTATAATCAACTGATCAGTGTCTTTAATTATATCTTTAAAATTCTTTTAGTCTTGCTATATAATGGAACCTAATCAAGATTCAGAAAACTAAGATCATAGCATCTGGTCCCATCACTTCATGGGAAATAGATAGGGAAACAGTGGAAACAGTGTCAGACTTTATTTTTGGGGGCTCCAAAATCACTGCAGATGGTGACTGCACCCATGAAATTAAAAGACGCTTACTCCTTGGAAGGAAAGTTATGACCAACCTAGATAGCATATTGAAAAGCAGAGACATTACTTTGCCAACAAAGGTCCATCTAGTCAAGGCTATGGTTTTTCCAGTGGTCATGTATAGATGTGAGAGTTGGACTGTGAAGAAAGCTGAGTGCCAAAGAATTGATGCTTTTGAACTGTGGTGTTGGAGAAGACTCTTGAGAGTCCCTTGGACTGCAAGGAGATCCAACCAGTCCATTCTAAAGGAGATCAGTCCTGGGTATTCTTTGGAAGGAATGATGCTAAAGCTGACACTCCAGTACTTTGGCCACCTCATGTGAAGAGTTGACTCATTGGAAAAGACTGATGCTGGGAGGGATTGGGGGCAGGAGGAGAAGGGGACGACAGAGGATGAGGTGGCTGGATGGCATCACTGACTCAATGGACATGAGTTTGGGTGAACTCCGGGAGTTGGTGATGGACAGGGAGGCCTGGCGTGTTGCAATTCATGGAGTCGCAAAGATTCGGGCATGACTAAGCAACTCAATTGAACTGAATATATGTTGTAGGTAGATATGACAGAATTTATTGAATGGGATGTGAGGAGTGAAAGAGGAAAAAACTACCAGGTAACATCACCACCCATTTAAGGTTGATTATATCACAAGTAAAATAAAAATCTAAGTTTGTTTACAGCTTACAAATGCTACTCAATCATGTAAATAGATGAGCATCTTTTTTGCACTAATTGCCAAAACACTTGAACAAACATTTCAGTCACCATCTGGCAAGTAAGTGTGCCATTCTAGAAAGCATTTTGGTTTTTGTTGTTTGAATATCATGGTCGCATTTTATCATTATGCACTTATTTTTTTTTTTTTTTACTATTGTTCTGGTTTTTTCAAACTTTTAATGTTACTTTAATAATATCTATCTGTTATGTAATATATCACTTGATTACTGTTTAGAACAAGGTATTAGATAATGAATACAAAAATAAGTAAGTGTGTATGTATACATACGTATACTGGTTTATATACAAGAAAGTATTTGGAATGTATTCCAATGTTTTTAAAGACTGTCACTTGTTTGTCTCAGCCCGTCATTTTATGCAGTCAACTACCAAAATTCTGGCATCACCAACTCTATGAACATGAGTTTGAGCAAGCTTTGCAAGTTGGTGATGGACAGGGAACCCTGGCATGCTGCAGTCCATGGGGTCACCAAGAGTCAGACACACCTAAGCAACTGAACTGACCAAAATTCTGAATTCCACTCATTTAAACTGCAGATGGTAGTTGCAGCCTTGAAATTAAAAGATGCTGACTCCTTGGAAGGAAAGTTATGACCAACCTAGATAGCGTATTGAAAAGCAGAGACCTTACTTTGCCAACAAAGGTCCATCTAGTCAAGGCTATGGTTTTTCCAGTGGTCATGTATGGATATGAGAGTTGGACTATGAAGAAAGCTGAGCTCCAAAGAATTGATGCTTTTGAACTGTGGTGTTGGAGAAGACTCTTGAGAGTCCCTTGGACTGCAAGGAGATCCAACCAATCCATCTGAAGGAGATCAGCCCTGGGATTTCTTTGGAAGGACTGATGCTAAAGCTGAAACTCTAGTACTTTGGCCACCTCATGTGAAGAGTTGACTCATTGGAAAAGACTCTGATGCTGGGAGGGATTCGGGGCAGGAGGAGAAGGGGATGACAGAGGATGAGATGGCTGGATGGCATCACCAACTCCATGGACATGAGTCTGAGTGAACTCCGGGAGTTGGTGAAGGACAGGGAGGCCTGGCGTGCTGCGATTCATGGGGTCTCAAAGAGTCGGACACGACTGAGCGACTGAACTGACTGACTGAAACTTGTACATAACCCACATCATGAGATTTTTTTCATCCCTTATTTTATTACATAGTATTTCTTCTGTCTGTGACATGTTCACTCTCTTTCCCTTGCTTGAAAATTTCTTTTCATTATTTAGGAAATAATGAGAATTGGTTAGATCAGTTATAGACTTCCATTCCAAATCCATTGGCATCTCTCTACCCTCTTTTTCTATTGATCATTCAGTAGCATTCATCATTGTTAACTAGTCTCATTTCCTTCTAACACTATTCTCTTGGTTATCATGGTTTTCACGTCTTTGTCTCACGTTTCACACTATGGTTTTGTTCCTCTATCTTTGACTATTACTTCTCTATCTTCTGTGCCCTCTTTTCTTTTATCCAACTGTATGTGGAAAATTTTTGCAATTAGGCTTCATCAGCTATCTTCTTCTCTTATTAGATAATCATTTCCATTTACTCCCAAGGTTTCAGTTGCCACTTGTACATGGTTGAGTCACTGTATCTTTATCTTGGTGGTTTATGGCTTAGTCGCTAAGTCGTGTCGCACTCTTTGCAACCCCATTGACTATAACCCACCAGGCTTCTCTGTCCATGGGATTCTCCAGGCAAGAACTCTGGAGTGGGTTGACATTTCCTACTCCATGGGATCTTCCCAACCCAGGGATCGAACCCGGGTCTTCTGCATTGCAGGCAGATTCTTTACCTACTGAGCTACATGGGAAGCCATATCTTTGGCTTACATGGCTGCTAGAAATTGCAAGCCTCGATAACCAACTATCTATATAATAACTCAAATTAAATATGCAAAAGCCCTCTAAAACTTAACTTGTTCAAAAAACAAAATTATAATTCCTTGTCCTCACCCACCAAATCAACTTCTTTTCTGCTGTTCCATCTCTTAGTGAATCTCAGTCTCATTTTTGTAGCAATACAAGTCTGAAAGTTAAGAATCCTTCTTGACACCATCTCTCTCATCTCTGCATTCAATACCCCCAAATCCTGTCATTATCTTCTAAATATGTTACAAATCTCTTTAGTTCACTCAACTCCAGTGCCAGCATCCTTGTCCAAACCACTTTCCTCTCTCACATGACCAAGTATTGTATTATGTAGAAGGATTTTTCTACTGTCACTTTTATTATTTTCCTGTCTGCTACACTGCAAAACAGTAATAAGTGAAGAAGAAAAACAACTTTCAAAATGACTTGGCTTCTCATTGCTTTCAGGATAAAGACAAACTCCCCTAACCTGCTTTGTAAGACCATGTACATCTACCTTTTACCTATTTCTCCATATGCAACTTTGACTCCTCTATCCTTTACATTGCAAGCACTTTGTATTTTTTTTAACCACTGTGCCTTTTCAAACAATATTACCTAGGTTTGTTTTACTGTCCCTCCTAACTCCACCCCTTTCATATCCAACACTGCTTTCAGATATCAGTTCACTTATTCCTTCCCAGTAGGGCCTTTTCTGATCCATCTGAGAAGGGAGGGTAATGTGGGTTTCATTTCTTCAGCTACAGGGCATAAATGTCCCTGACTCACAGAAGACACACAATTATTGAATGCTGCATGAATGATTAAGCTCTCATAAAACTGTGTGCCTCTCCTTCACTGAATTTATTTTAATTATAATTCCAGAGTTACTCATACGATTCTCTAAACAGTATCCATCTTTTCCCATTAGACAATCTGCTCCATGTAGGTAAGAATTGTATCATCATCTCTTGTTCCACATGTGGTGCCAGCCATAAAAATAATGACTTGCTCAGAGTAAATATTCTGCAAATAACATTAAATGAAATAAGAGTGCCTAAAATATTAAAGTGTGAAATATCCTTCTGAAGTTGCCTATGCATTTTCTCATATTCACACAAGAAGTCTAACAATCTAAGTTAGATAGGCAGATTTTTACATGGTTTTCTAATAATGTGAAATATATATATATATCAGATCTTCTACTCCAGTTGTTCGGAGATATCTATATCTTTAGCCTCTCAAATGAAAACTTGCCTGGGGGCTTAAAATAGACTAAAATACTGATTTTTATCATTTGATGAAAGAAGAAAGGTAATATTCAAAGACAAAATTCTCTATATGATCAGGAATTCAAAAGCATGTGTTAGAAGAATGAATGTTAAAAAATTAATAGATCTGTGTTAGGGATTTTCAAGCAAGTATCAAGTATTTAATAAACTCTCTTATATCAAATGATATATGGATTTTTAAATAAAAAGAAGGGGATAGAGAGATACAGAGGTAAGGAGAGGGAGAGAGAAACCAAGAGAGAACATATTGAAACAGAAGGAAAAAAATCATTACTGGTATGTATTTGTGTAGAATCGAACTAAATTATACCTTTAATAAGGAAAAATTCATCCTTAATGAGCTATTATATTACCAAGAGGAACACAGGCACTGAGAAGTTTTTGCTTCAATAAATATTAAGGGGAATCTGGCAGCAGGCATTAGTAAATAGCCACACAGGAAGCTCAGCAGATGTACAGGCAGAAACAGTAAATATTTTGGCAAAAACATCTAGTGACTGATTTTAACCAATCTCCATGCTGTCCTCTATTAAGTGAGGGTGAAAATGATAAACTGAGGGTAAACAAACCTTTATTTTTTTTCTATCTTCAGTTTAAAGTAGTGTAGGTTAGGAACTTTTCTCAATTCCTTCAAGAAGAAAAATAAATTGGTTTGATTTTACACATGGAATTTGGTTTCTTTCTTTCCAACTGCACTGGAAACAATGCTTTTAGTAATAAACAGTATCATGCTCCTTAAAACTGTTTGTTTATAGTAATACAGATGATGAGTTCCATCCACCCTTCTATTGTGCTTGCAGTACTGAGAATTTAAGGAGAAACTCTACTGTTCCTACTTAACTTTCTGTCCTCTCCAACAATAACTTAAAAAAAAAATCCAAATTCGAGGCAATAGTATTCTCTTGATTATACATTATTTATCTATTTGCTTATTCATTTTTCAAACAAATATGCAGTAAATAACTTGTGTCAAAAGCTAGTCACAAGCAGGAAGTTTGAGGGTCAGAAACAGTGGTGTTTAAACTGCGATAAATGGAACCAGAGTAACAGGTGGGTTTAGAATGTGAGAGACGAGGAGGACTTGAAGGTGTATACACTGAGCATCATAGGCAGCTGACGTGTAAAACATTAGAAAGAGTAAAGATGAACAACGCTGAAACTGCACGTGAAGTAACTTCAGAGGCCATCTCGGATTTGTTCAGTAAGCTATAGCTTTCAGATATCTGAAAAGCACAGATACTGATTTAAGATGCAAGGAGAAGCATTTAAGAAATCTATGTAGGATAATGCTTAAATAAAATGAGATCAAGCAGTGTTACAGGAAAATCAAGAGGAATGAGACAAAATAATTCACTGGATTTAGAAAATTTATGTAATAACTTTTGTGAATAATTACTGACCTAATGTCTTTGAGCTGTAAAGAATGGAGGTCATGAGAAACTTAAAAGACAGAAAATTGGGTCTATAGCAAATCAGTAATTCAGTCAAGTTGTCCAAAGTCACTGATGGTCTGAACGGGCTAATTATGTGAAGAGGAAAGAAAAAATCAGATATGCAAATAAAAGACAGGAGGTCTGGAATACAATATGAGTAAAACAAGACAAAAGGAAGAGAAGGAATCATTTCATGCTCTGACATGACAAAGCTGCAGCAGTTTCTGTACTTGTATATGTCCCGGGAATGAATAAGGAGATAACAGTGAAGTTAGCCAACACAGGAAACCAAAGGAAAATATGAACCTAATGTCCACCTAGACACTTTTGTTACTTTGGGCACATATTCATGACAAATTCTTTATATTTCTTAGAATATAGCAACTTAATGCTCACAGGCTCTGGAGTCCAGCTTGCCTCAACTACTTACTATCTGTGAATGTGGAGAAGACATTCAACCTCTTTGACATGCTGTTTCCTTACATGAAAAGTGGGGATAATTATGGCACATTCCTCTTAATTTGGGGAAGATACAAGAGATAGTTCAAATTAGTGCTCAGCACATAGTAAATAACAAAAAAATTGATTGTAAAGTCTATGTATGAACAATATGTGAGTTATTTTATTGTTGTTTGGTTGCTACTATTTTCTCAAGAACTTTGCTGAGTATTTGACATGACATCTAGATATCTGAATATTCTGAAAGTGCTCTAAGTAATCTTGATGCACATTCAGGATTGTAAATAACCATACCCCTTATAGATTTCCTGGCTGGATATGTAGTTGGTTAATTAACCTAGAACAGTTTCTCCTTAAGCCATAAGAAAAAAAAAAAAAAATAGGGGGCCCACATTGATTTGTCAGTTATAATGTGCCAGGCACACACGAGATGCTTTACAAGCTATATCTCACTTAATTCATAGGACAAATCTATCAATAATTTTTGTTATAGCCATAGGTAATACTCCCTTTAAAGTTATAAAACTTTGGCTATATTCCCTGGGTGGCCTTCCCTGTGGTTCAGATGGTAAAAATGTGCCTGCAATGCAGGAGGAACCCAAGTTCGATTACTGGGTCAGGAAGAACCCCTGAAGAAGGGAATGGTTACCCACTTCAGTACTCTATTTTATACTTAATAGTTTGTACTTCTTTTTTTTTTTTCTTTTCTTAAAATTTATTTGTTTTTTATTGAAGGATAATTGCTTGACAGAATTTTGCTGTTTTCTGTCAAACCTCAACATGAATCATGCAATGGACTATTCAGCTCAGTTCACTTCAGTCGCTCAGTCGTGTCCGACTCTTTGCAACCCCATGAACCAAAGCACGCCAGGTGTCCCTGTCCATCACCAACACCTGGTGTTCACTCAAACTCATGTCCATCGAGTCGGTGATGCCATCCAGCCATCTCATCCTCTGTCATCCCCTTCTCTTCCTGCCCCCAATCCCTCCCAGCATCAGAGTCTTTTCCAATGAGTCAACTCTTTGCATGAGGTGGCCAAAGTACTGGAGTTTCAGCTTTAGAACATTCCTTCCAAAGAAATCCCAGGGCTCATCTCCTTCAGGATGGACTGGTTGGATCTCCTTGCAGTCCAAGGGACTCTCAAGAGTCTTCTCCAACACCACAGTTCAAAAGCATCAATTCTTTGGAGCTCAGCTTTCCTCACAGTCCAACTCTCATATCCATACATGACCACTGGAAAAACCATAGCTTTGGCTAGATGGACCTTTGTTGGCAAAGTAATGTCTCTGCTTTTCAATATGCTATCTAGGTTGGTCATAACTTTCCTTCCAAGGAGTAAGCGTCTTTTAATTCCATGGCTGCAATCACCATCTGCAGTGATTTGGGAGCCCAAAAAAATAAAGTCTGACACTGTTTCCACTGTTTCCCATCTATCTGCCATGAAGTGATGGGACCAGATGCCATGATCTTCGTTTTCTGAATGTTGAGCTTTAAGCCAGCTTTTTCATTCTCCTCTTTCACTTTCCTCAAGAGGCTTTTTAGTTCTTCTTCACTTTCTGCCATAAGGGTGGTGTCATCTGCATATCTGAGGTTATTGATATTTCTCCTGGCAATCTTGATTCCCGCTTGTGCTTCTTCCAGCCCAGCGTTTCTCATGATATACTCTGCATATAAGTTAAATAAACACGGTGACAATATATAGCCCCATGAAAAATAAATGCAAAAAAGCAAAATGGTTGTTTGAGGAGGCCTTACAAATAGCTGTGAAAAGAAGAGAAGCAAAAAGCAAAGGAGAAAAGGAAAGATATAAGCATCTGAATGCAGAGTTCCAAAGAATAGCAAGGAGACATGAGAAAGCCTTCCTCAGCAATCAGTGCAAAGAAAGAGAGGAGAACACCAGAATGGGAAAGACTAGAGATCTCTTCAAGAAAATTAGAGATACCAAGGGAACATTTCATGCAAAGATGGGCTCGATAAAGGACAGAAATGGACTATTACCCAGCCATAAAAAGGAGCACATATGAGTCAGTTCTAATGAGGTGGATGTATAACTGTAATTTACACTTCTTAATCTTCTACCATATCTCCCTCCTCCTCAACTGGTAACCACCAGTCTGTTCTCTGTACCTGTGAGTTCTCTGTCCTGTCATACTCATTTTTTTTTTTAAAGATTTTACTTGCTGTAAATCAACTATGAAAGTGAAAGTTGCTCAGATGTATCCAACTCCTTGTGACCCCATGGGCTGTAACCAGCCAGGCCCCTCTGTCTGTGGAATTCTCCAGGCAAGAACACTAGAGTGGGTTGCCATTTCCTTCCAACCCAGGATCCTCTCAACCCAGGGATTGAACGTGGGTCTCCTGCATTGCAGGCAGATTCTTTACCATCTGAGCCACAAGGGAAACCCCATAAATCAACCATATTTCAGTAAAAAACTAATTTTGTTGCCTCTAGTTTATACATGAGGAAAACTGAGAGCATGAGACATGAAATAATTTCACTTTCCAATTTTACCTTTGAGTCTTAGATTAGGACACTAATCTAAAGTAGACTAAATAATTCCATAAGTAAGTGTTGGAGCTCAAATTTCAAGTCATCTCAACTTCCATTGAAATATTCTGCCTCCTTTAACAATTCTTTTAGTTTCATTTGAATGGATAAAAGGGTAATAGGAAAAATATCTGAGGATAAAAGTTAATTCACTTGAAAGATTTGCTGAAGATAGACAAGGTCACCTAATCAGGTGGCAATCTCACTAAAGGACTATAACACACTAATATGTAAAGGTGCTTTACCTCTATTATAAGTCTTCTAGGAAATTATGACATTTATTATGAAGAAACAATGCTCTCTGTCATCTGCTGTCAAGAGTTTCCTTCCATTATTTAATATGGACCTGTCATATTGCAAGCAAGTAATCCAAACAACTCTTTGTGTGGGAGTTATTATATTGTCTTGATACACAAGGATTTAAGGAGATTGGCAGAACAATTTAGAGAGAACAAATTCATAAAATGTAGTCTTTTTATTTCTTCAGGTATCCTGGAAAAATGATCATGAAACTCTATACACATATATGGTCAAATTGCCATAAAATCATAAAGCAAATACTATCCTTAGTGTTCCTTAAACTTAAAAGTTTCAGCTTAGTTGAAGCTCATAAATATATATTCTAAATCTGAACAACAACAAAAAAAGAGACCTTTATAGACACAATTTACACTCAGTGTACTAATTGATACTAATATCCTAACAAATTCAGTTTTTCTTATGTAGTAATGATAAGTAGTAATTAGAGGCAAAATATTAATCTAGCCTAATGCATTTCAAAAAAATTGTAAAATGATACTTAAAGGTGTCAAGATTAGCAATTTAATAACACAAACCTAAGCATTCAATGAGCATAGCCTCTCACAGCTGTTACCTTTAGAAAATATATATTTACTTTTATTAAACAAATATTTATTTAATGCTTACCCTAGGCAAGGTAAAATATGTAGACACTTATCTAAGTGATTTTAATACCTACTAATTTCTATTCTTCTGTTAGAAAGTAATAAAGGAATTATAAGTTAAAGTTGTAAAATATTCATGTGGATACAATATTGTCATGCATATATAATCCATAATTAATTAGGTATTTCATAATTACTTCAGAAATTAAGGGATAGATGAACAGATTTTATATTCTTATAATGTCAAAGAAATATAAAAGTAATCTAAATATCAAGAATTCTGTAAAAATTCATATTTCACTTATCACAATATGCTAGGTAATACAATATTAATATATCAAATGCTTCGGATCAATATATCCCATAATTTGAACATAATTTTCTTGAAATATGTGTAGAAAAAAATAGGGAAAGTGTGAAAGTGTTAGTTATTCAGTCGTGTATGACTCATTGCAACCTCATGGAGAGTAGCCCGCCAGGCTGCTCTGTCCATGGAATTCTCCAGGCAAGAATACTGGAGTGGGTAGCTATTTTTTTCTCTAGGGAATTTTCCTGACCCATGGATCAAACTCTGGTCTCCTGCATTGCCGGGAGAAACTTTATGATCTGAGCCACCAGGGAAGCAGGAAAACAATAGTTCAGTTCAGTTCAGTCGCTCAGTCATGTCAGACTCTTTGCGACCCCATGAATTGCAGCACGCCAGGCCTCCCTGTTCATCACTAACTCCCGGAGTTCACTCAAACTCACGTCCATCAAGTCGGTGATGCCATCCAGCCATCTCATCCTCTGTCATCCCCTTTTCCTCCTGCCCCCAATCCCTCCCAGCATCAAAGTCTTTTCCAATGAGTTAACTCTTTGCATGAGGTGGCCAAAGTGCTGGAGTTTCAGCTTTAGCATCAGTCCTTCCAAAGAACACCCAGGACAATAGTATATAGCACCAAAACAGAAAATTACATGTTGAAAAAGTTCCTCCCTTTTATATTATCTTTCTTATCTCTCCTTGCTATATTCTGGAACTCTACTTTCAGTTGGGTATATCTTTCCCTTTCTCCTTTGCCTTTCACTAACTGTCAGGCATTAATATAAGCTCTGAGGATACACCTTGCAGTAAAACAATGCACTTGGGGAGGGAATGGAAATGAAATGGGGATAAAGAATAAATAATCTCTTAAAGAATATGAAAAACAAGAGACAGCCACCTGATAAGTGCATGTCATGGGCAATGCTAGTTGAAATACATGTGATAATATTTTGTTTTCAGAGTTTAATTTATAGCACAATATGTTCATTTTTTATGGTAGCAATTTATAGTGGGCTTAATCTATTTTAATGCATATTATTTTAAAATAAAATATTAAATAAGCAAGACATAAGTAGTGAGTGGATGCAGTAAAAATGATATGAAGATCTGTATTTTATTGTTAAAAACCAAGAATTAAATATTCTCCATTAATATAATTTACTTTGAATAAAGAGATAATGTTTGAAAAAATAGGCTAAGGTCATCAGAATATAAAGTGAAGAAAACTTAAAAGACAAAACTGTCACATATATCTGGCATTTGTTTGACCACTAGCTATTTAAGTAGCTTTTCTTATAAAATGTACACATTTAATTGGAGAAAAAGGCTTCATCCACTAAAGAAGATTTTAATTTCCTCTGCTACACATGGACATCACCATAAGGTCAACACCAAAATCAGACTGATTATATTTTTTGCAGCCAAAGATGGAGAAGCTCTATACAGTCAGCAAAACAAGACCAGGAGCTGACTGTGGCTCAAGTTATGAACTCCTTATTGCCAAAATCAGACTTAATTTGAATAAAGTAGTGAAAACCACTAGGCCATTCAGGTATGACCTAAATATAATTCCTTACACTTGTACAGTGGAAGTGACAAATAGATTCAAGGGATTAGATCTGATAGACAAAGTGTCTGAAGAACTATGGACAGACGTTCTTAACATCGTACAGGAGGCAGTGATCAAAAGCATCCCTAAGAAAAAGAAGTGCAATAAGGCAAAATGGTTGTCTGAGGAAACCTTACAAATAGCTTTGAAAAGAGAAACAAAAGGCAAAGGAGAAAAGGAAAGGTATACCCATGTGAATGTAGAGTTCCAAATAATAGCAAGGAGAGATAAGAAAGCCTTCCTCAGTGATCAGTGCAAAGAAATAGAGGAAAACAATAGAATGGGAAAGACTAGAGATCTCTTCAAGAAAATTAGAGCTACCAAGGGGACATTTTATGCAAAGATGGGCACGATAAAAGACAGAAATGCTATGGACCTAACAGAAGCAGAAGATATTAAGAGGTGGCAAGAACACACAGAAGAACTACACAAAAAAAGATCTTAATGACCCAAATAACCACAATGGTGTGATCACTCACCTAGAGCCAGACATCATGGAGTGTGAAGTTAAGTGGACCTTAGGAAGCATCAATGTGCACAAAGGTAGTGGATGTAATGAAATTACAGGTGAGCTACTTCAAATCCTAAAAGATAATGCTGTGGATATACCGCATTCAATATGTCAGCAAATTTTTTAAAACTCAGCAGTGGCCACAGGACTGGAAAATTTCAGTTTTCATTCTAATCCCAAAAAAGGAAAATGAAAAAGAATGTTCAAACTGCCACGTGATTGCACTCATTTCACATGCTAGCAAAGTAATGCTCAAAATCCTCCAAGTTAGGCTTCATCTGTACATGAACCAAGAACTTCCAGATGTTCAAGCTGGATTTAAAAAGGTGAAGGAACCAGAAATCAAATCACCAACATTCATTGGATCTTAGAAAAAGCAAGAGAACTCCAGAAAAAACCTCTGCTTCTGCTTCATTGACTATGCTAACTCCTTTGACTGTGTGGATCACAACTAATTGGGGAAAATTATTCAAGAGATGGGAATACCAAACCACCTTACCTGTGTCCTATGAAACCTGTATGCAGGTCAAGTAGCAACAGTTAGAACTGGACATGGAACAAAGGACTGGTTCAAAATTGGGAAAAGAGTATGTCAAGGCTGTCTATTGTCACCCTGCTTATTTAACTTCTGTGCAGAGTATATTATGAGAAATGCTGGGGTGGATGAAGCACAAGCTGGAATCAAGACTGCCTGGAGAAACATCAATAACCTCAGATATGTAGATAACACAATCCTTATGGCTGAAAGAGAAGAGGAACTAAAGAGCCTCTTGAGAAAGGTGAAAGAGGAGAGAGAAAAAGCTGGTTAAAACTCAACATTCAAAAAACTAAGATCATGACATCCAGTTCCATCTCTTCATGGAAAATACATGGGGAAACAATGGAAACAGTGAGAGACTTTATTTTCCTGGCTTCCAAAATCACTGCAGATGGTGACTGCAGCCATGAAGTTAAAAGACACTGGCTCCCTGGAAGTAAAACAATGATAAACCTAGAAAGCAAATTAAAAAGCAGAGACATTACTTTGCCCACAAAGGTCCATATAGTCAAAGCTATGGTGTTTCCAGTAGTCATGAATGGATGGGAGAGATGGACCATAAAGAAATCTGAGCGCTGAAAAACTGATGCTTTTGAGCTGTGTTGTAGGAAATCAGTCCTGAATATTCATTGGAAGGACTGATGCTGAAGCTGAAACTCCAGGACTTTGGCCACCTGATGCAAAGAGCCAAATCATTGGAAAAGACTCTGATGCCAGGAAAGATTGAAGGCAAGAGCTGAAAGGGACAACAGATGATGAGAGGGTTGGATGGCATCACCAACTCAATGGACATGAGTTTGAGACGGTGAAGGACAGAAAAGCCTGATGTGCTACAGTCCATTGGGTTACAGATTCAGACATGACCGAGTGACTGAACAACAACTGCTGACATTCCCAAACTCTCTGAGAGCTAGGATACAGGCTTTGCCAATCAGACGCCCTCATTGTGTGTAAAAGAGTGAGCCAGGCACACAAATTACAGGAACCCATTTGAGTCACCTCTGACAGTAGCATAGATTGCTAAGATATCCAGTACAATCAGTGCACAGGACTAGAGATATGGACAAACAGCAGTTCCTATGGATGGTCTGATAGTAGAAGATGTCTGTCATGAAGTGTGTCAAGCTCTGTAACCTCAATAAAATTTGTGACTTCATGCAATTTTAATAAATTATTTTCTGCTTAAACCAACCACAGTAGTTTATATTGCTTGCAACTAAAAACTTGGATTAATACCAATATAGGTAAGGGGAAGCAGTATGTATTTATTACTCCATTGTTTACTTTGAAATGTTAGTCTGTCTAGTTCAAAGTGTTCAACTCTTTGTGACCACATGGACTATAGCCCACCAGGCTCCTCTTCCCATGGGATTCTCCAGGCAAAAATACTGGAGTGGGTTGTCATGCCATTCTCCAGGGGATCTACCTGACTTAGGGATAGAACCTGGGTCTCCTGCATTGCAGACAGATTCTTTACCAACTAAGCCATTGGGGAAGTCCTTAATCCCTTACAAAAAATAAGTATTCAATAAATATTAAACAAAAGAAGAAAATATGAAAAATTAATAATTTTCCTATCTTCCAATCTAGAGAAAATATCCCATTTTCTTCCCATTTTATTTTCTCTATTTTATTTAAATTAGTTCAGAAAGATTACATTCTTTTATAGCATTAGTAACATGACCTGCTCTTAAAAAGTAATATTAACAATGATTGACAATATAATGTTGGCATGAATTTAAGCTGCTGCTGCTGCTGCTAAGTCCCTTCAGTCATGTCCGACTCTGTGCAACCCCTTAGAATTTAAGCTACTTAATAACATAAATATGACAGAAGTTTTCATGGCAACTGAAAATACATTAAATAATATCAGGATAAATTTAAAAACAGTTACAAAACCAGAAAACAAAGTTACATTTTAACATGAAAATTATAGCTGAGTAAGAGATGGGGGAGCCTGGTGGGCTGCCGTCTATGGAGTCACACAGAGTTGGACACGACTGAAGTGACTTAGCAACAACAACAAAGGCAGCTGCGGCGGCTGCGACCGGCGCGCTACAGCTCGGCCGAGAGGAGCTACCCCACGTCCGAGGTCAGGGGCAGAAGCCGGGAGGACCCCATGCCCGAAGGGCAGCGGCCAAGAGGAGTTACCCCACGTCCGAGGTCAGGGGCCGCGGCCGAGAGTGCCAGGCTGCGACTGCGCAGGAACGGCTGAGAAGAGCTACCAAAATCTGAGGTCAGGGGAGGCAGCCGGGAGGAGCTACCCCACGTCCGAGGTCAGGGGTGACAGCTGAGAGGAGCTACCCTGCGTCCGAGGTCAGGGGCGGCAGCCTAGAGGAGATACCCAAGTCCGAGGTCAGGGGTGGCGGCCGGGAGGAGCTACCCCATGTCCGAGGTCAGGGGTGGCAGCCGAGAAAAGTGACCCCAGACCCCCACACCCAAGGCCAGGGGTGGCGGCCGGGAGGACCAACCCCACGTACAAGGAGCGGTGGCTGCCTGGGTGCAGGAGGGCCTAGAGGAGCTATCCCACATTGAAGGTCAGGAAGGGCGGTGGTGAGGAGATACCCTACGTCCAAGGTAAGGAGCGACAGCTGCACTTTGCTGGAGCAGCCGTGACGAGATACCCCACGCCCAAGGTAAGAGAAACCCAAGTGAGATGGAGGGTGTTGCAAGAGGGCATCAGAGGACAGACACACTGAAACCATACTCAAAGAAAACTAGTCAATCTAATCACACTAGGACCACAGCCTTGTCTAACTCAGTGAAACTAAGCCATGCCCGTCAGGCAACCCAAGATGGGCGGGTCATGGTGGAGAGATCTGACGGAATGTGGTCCACTGGAGAAGGGAATGGCAAACCACTTCGGTATTCTTGCCTTGAGAACCCCATGAACAGTATGAAAAGGCAAAATGATAGGATACTGAAAGAGTAACTCCCCAGATCAGTAGGTGCCCAATATGCTACTGGAGATCAGTGGAGAAATAACTCCAGAAAGAATGAAGGGATGGAGCCAAAGCAAAAACAATACCCAGCTATGGCTGTGACTGGTGATAGAAGCAAGGTCCCATGCTGTAAAGAGCAATATTGCATAGGAACCTGGAATGTCAGGTCCATGAATCAAGACAAATTGGAAGTGGTCAAACAAGAGATGGCAAGAGTGAATGTCGACATTCTAGGAACCAGCGAACTCAAATGGACTGGAATGGGAGAATTTAACTCACATGACCATTATATCTACTACCCCAGGCAGGAATCCCTCAGAAGAAATGGAGTAGCCATCATGGTCAACAAAAGAGTCTGAAATGCAGGACTTGGATGCACTCTCAAAAACGACAGAATGATCTCTGTTCATTTCCAAGGCAAACCATTCAATATCACAGTAATCCAAGTCTATGCCCCAACCAGTAACACTGAAGAAGCTGAAGTTGAACAGTTCTATGAAGACCTACAAGACCTTTTAGAACTAACACCCAAAAAAGATGTCCTTTTCATTATAGGGGACTGGAATGCAAAAGTAGGAAGTCAAGAAACACCTGGAGTAACAGGCAAATTTGGCCTTGGAATACAGAATGAAGCAGGGCAAAGACTAATAGAGTTTTGCCAAGAAAATGCACTGGTCATAACAAACACCCTCTTCCAACAACACAAGAGAAGACTCTACACATGGATATCACCAGATGGTCAACACCAAAATCAGATTGATGATATTCTTTACAGCCAAAGATGGATAAGCTCTATACAGTCAGCAAAAACAAGACCAGGAGCTGACTGTGGCTCAGATCATGAACTCCTTATTGCCAAATTCAGACTTAAACTGAAGAAAGTAGGGAAAACCACTAGACCATGCAGGTATGACCTAAATCAAATCCCTTATGATTATACAGTGGAAGTGAGATATAGATTTAAGGGCCTAGATCTGATAGATAGAGTGCCTGATGAACTATGGAATGAGGCTCGTGACATTGTACAGGAGATAGGAATCAAGACCATCCCCATGGAAAAGACATGCAAAAAAGCAAAATGGCTGTCTGGGGAGGCCTTACAAATAGCTGTGAAAAGAAGAGAAGTGAAAAGGGAGAAAAGGAAAGATATAAGCATCTGAATGCAGAGTTCCAAAGAATAGTATGGAGAGATAAGAAAGCCTTCCTCAGCAATCAATGCAAAGAAATAGAGGAAAACAACAGAATGGGAAAGACTAGAGATCTCTTCAAGAAAATTAGAGATACCAAGGGAACATTTCATGCAAAGATGGGCTCAATAAAGGATAGAAATGGTATGGACCTAACAGAAGCAGAAGGTATCAAGAAGAGGTGGCAAGAATACACTGAAGAACTGTACAAAAAAGATCTTCACGTCCCAGATAATCACGATGGTGTGATCACTGACCTTGAGCCAGACATCCTGGAATGTGAAGTCAAGTGGGCCTTAGAAAGCATCACTGGAATTCCAGTTGAGCTATTTCAAATCCTAGAAGTTGATGCTGTGAAAGTGCTGCACTCAATATGCCAGCAAATTTGGAAAACTCAGCAATGGTCACAGGACTGGAAAAGGTCAGTTTTCATTCCAATCCCAAAGAAAGGCAATGCCAAAGAATGCTCAAACTACCGCACAATTGCACTCATCTTACACGCTAGTAAAGTAATGCACAAAATTCTCCAAGCCAGGCTTCAGCAGTAAGTGAACCGTGAACTTCCTGATGTTCAAGCTGGTTTTAGAAAAAGCAGAGGAACCAGAGATCAAATTGCCAACATCTGCTGGATCATGGAAAAAGCAAGAGAGTTTCAGAAAAACATCTATTTCTGCTTTATTGACTTTGCCAAAGCCTTTGACTGTGTGGATCACAATAAACTGTGGGAAATTCTGAAAGAGATGGGAATACCAGACCACCTGACCTGCCTCTTGAGAAATCTGTATGCAGGTCAGGAAGCAACAGTTAGAACTGGACATGGAACAACAAACTGGTTCCAAATAGGAAAAGGAGTACATCAAGGCTGTATATTATCACCCTGCTTATTTAACTTATATGCAGACTACATCATGAGCAACGCTGGGCTGGAAGAAGAACAAGCTGGAATCAAGATTGCCAGGAGAAATATCAATAACCTCAGATATGCAGATAACAGCACTCTTATGGCAGAAAGTGAAGAGTAACTAAAAAGCCTCTTGATGAAAGTGAAAGAGGAGAGTGAAAAAGTTGGCTTAAAGCTCAACATTCAGAAAACGAAGATCATGGCATCTGGTCCCATCACTTCATGGGAAATAGATGGGGAAACAGTGTCAGACCTTATTTTTTTGGGCTTCAAAATCACTGCAGATGGTGATTGCAGCCATGAAATTAAAAGATGCTAAGTCCTTGGAAGGAAAGTTATGTCCAACCTAGATAGCATATTCAAAAGCAGAGACATTACTTTGCCAACAAAGGTCCGTCTAGTCAAGGCTATGGTTTTTCCTGTGGTGATCACCCTGTGGTCACATATGTATGTGAGAGTTGGACTGTGAAGAAAGCTGAGCGCTGAAGAATTGATGCCTTTGAACTGTGGTGTTGGAGAAGACTCTTGAGAGTCCCTTGGACTGCAAGGAGATCCAACCAGTCCATTCTGAAGGAGATCAGCCCTGGGATTTCATTGGAAGGAATGATGCTAAAGCTGAAACTCCAGTACTTTGGCCACCTCATCGGAAGAGTTGACTCATTGGAAAAGACTCTGATGCTGGGACAGATTGAGGGCAGGAGGAAAAGGGGACGACAGAGGATGAGATGGCTGGATGGCATCACTGACTGGATGGATGTGAGTCTGAGTGAACTCTGGGAGTTGGTGATGGACAGGGAGGCCTGGTGTGCTGCAATTCATGGGGTCACAAAGAGTCAGACACGACTGAGCGACTGAACTGAAAAACAATAGTTAAACTAGAAGCAGTGGGAGTATAGAGAACTTTCCCATTTTTCAGGTGTAGAAAGAGATTAATTTTATCATGCAGTGAGATTTGCAAGGTATTGTACTATGGAAAATTAAAAATTTGAATGGTATATTAATAAATGTGGCAAAAGGATATTTGAACCTCATAAGAGAGCAAAACTGAAAAATCAAATGGAAACTCTTGATATCTAATATAAGTCCATATGGAGATTATTGATTTTGGAGCGATGCACATGCTGATCACTGAAAATGTTTATCTATAATTTCCAAATCACAGGGGATTATTACAAGTTTTCTCATATTGCTATATTCCTCTCAAAGGCTTGAATATTTTTTATATCGTCCTTGGTCTTGATCTTTAAAGCCTTTTACTAAACCTATCTTTAATTTCCTCCTTCAAAAATCCAAATACATTGAAACAAGGACAATCAGCCTTTACCAATGACAGCTTATTCTTGTAGTATCATCACATCTTCTGATACTATCCCTCATTCATTCATGGTTTTGACAAATAAACCACTCTCTCCACCACTATTATATTCATAGTCATTAATGAACTTAACATGCTCAGACTCTCACTTCATTTACATTCTTCCTTCAAACAGACACACCTTTCTCAACCATATTTCTGCCAACCGTTATCTTAATCATAGCTTTGCCTCTAATATCTCTCTTTCTCTCTCCATCTCTGTCTCTTTGCCTCTCCATCTGTGTGTGTGTCTCTTTTTCTCTATTATATCTAACATGCCATGATATGTATTTGGCAAAACAATACCAGGCTTATTTTCATTTCTTGACTGAATAACAAGACTACTCTATGCCTACACCATTCCACCGCTGTGTCATGAAAGAATGCCACAGCCATGGTGGGGACCATGGGAACTTTCATCACTTCCTCATATAACTTACTTGTGCCTATAGGAGCCGCTCAATCTAATATCATACATGCCACTGCCAATTGGTAATAGAGTTCTGTGCATGCCAACATTATGTATTGGTATATCAGACCATAGCCTGTTCATGAAGGGCAGCTCACATTTCATGATAACTTGGTGGCCTATGGTTAAGCATTCAGTATCTACCAAGGGCAAGTACCAGGGAAAGAACTGTTTCTCAAAAAGAGAGTAATAACTCAGCCTGCCAGGCTCCTCTGTCCATGTGGATTCTTCAGGCAAGAATACTGGAGTGGGTTGCCATGCCCTCCTCCAGGGGATCTTCCCAACCCAGGGATTGAACTCAGGTCACCCACATTGCAGGTGGATTCTTTACTGTCTGAGCTACTGGGGAAGCCCAAGAATACTGGAGTAGGTAGCCTGTCCCTTCTCCAGGGTATCCTCCTGACCTAGGAATCAAACTGGGGTCTCCTGCATTGCAGGCAGATTCTTTACCAGCTGAACTACCAGAGAAGCCTGTGATTCAGCTGTAGGAAACTGCAAAGGATGCAAACAGCATTATCTGCCATTGACATAAAGTGCCATTGAATCTGCTGTATTTTTTTGCCCTGCATGGCAGATAATCTTATTCAGTAGTTTTGACCTACTGTTGAAACTTCTGTTGTTCTAAGCCTAACTCAAAGTTAGCAGCTTTGGGTGTCAATGGGTAAATGCAGCTGAGTAGCACACAAAATGAGGAATAAGTTGCCATCAAAATCCAAAAGTGTTGTGTCTCTTTTTTGGTGGTAAGAAGAGACAGATGCAATAACTCAAATTGCACTTTAAAAGGTATATATCAACATGCTAGCATGCCACTGGACCCTTAAAAATTTCACTGAGGTGGAGGGTCCCAGAGCTTTCAAGTTTTACTTCCTAACTCTGGCAAGTCTATAGTAGTTGCTACTTCTTGTTTCCAGGCCCAACCAGCAAAATATCATCAGTGTAACACATTACCATGTTGTCTTATGGAAGGGAAATTTAATCAAGATTCCTGTGGACTAAATTTTGATAAAAGGGCTGAAGAGCTGATATACGTCTAGTTCAATTTTTGTGCTAAGTTGCTTCAGTTCAGTTCAGTCAGTCACTCAATCGTGTTCTGCTCTTTGCTACCCCATGAACCGCAGCATGCCAGGCCTCCCTGTCCATCACCAACTCCCAGAGTTTACCCAAATCCATGTCCACTGAGTCGGTGATGCCATCCAACCATCTCATCCTCTGTTGTCCCCTTCTCCTCCTGCCTTCAATCTTTCCCAGCATCAGGATCTTTTCAAATGAGTCAGTTCTTAGCATCAGGTGGCCAAAGTATTGGAGTTTCAGCTTCAACATCAGTCCTTCCAATGAACACCCAGGACTGATCTCCTTTAGGATGGACCCATTGGGTCTCCTTGCAGTCCAAGGGACTCTCAAGAGTCTTCTCCAACACCACACTTCAAAAGCATCAATTCTTCTGTGCTCAGCTTTCTTTATAGTCCAACTCTCACATCCATACATGACCACTGGAAAAACCATAGCCTTGACTAGATGGACCTTTGTTAACAAAGTAATGTCTTGCTTTTTAATAAGCTGTGTATATTTGTCACATGGAGAAGGCAATGGCACCCCACCCCAGTACTCTTGCCTGGAAAATCCCATGGATGGAGGAGCCTGGTAGGCTGCAGTCCATAGGGTTGCTAAGAGTTGGACTCGACTGAGCAACTTCACTTTCACTTTTCACTTTCAGGCATTGGAGAAGGAAATGGCAACCCACTCCAGTGTTCTTGCCTGGAGAATCCCAGGGACGGGGGAGCCTGGTGGGCTGCCGTCTATGGGGTCACACAGAGTCAGACACGACTGAAGCAACTTAGCAGCAGCAGCAGCAGCAGCAGGTTTGTTACAACTTTACTTCCAAGGAGTAAGTGTCTTTTAATTTCAAGGCTCCAATCACCATCCGCACTGATTTTGGAGCCCAGAAAAATAAAGTCAGCCCGTTTCCACTGTTTCCCCATCTATTTGCTTCAGTTGTGTCCAACTCTAGAGAGGAAAAAAATAAATAAATAAAAAGACTAGACAAATAACTAGCTGCGTGCAAGGTACCAGAAGAGGTTGTGCTAATTTGTTAAAGCAATAAAAACACATCTCGAATTGCAGCAGCAACTTGGAAACACCACCTGACTAAGTTTACAATAACCCACTACTATTCTCCAACATCTACCTGTTTTCTACACAGGCCAAATAGATCACTGAATTGGGAGAGTATGTTGACATTCACCACTCCCACACCCTTTAGAGTGTCTTCATGGTGGTTCTAATCCTTGCACTCCCTTCAGGAATGTGGCGTGGCTCCTGATTTACTTCCTTTGGTTTTGTAGGCAAAGGAAGCTGTATTCGTTTCTAATTGGCCTTTCCTATCATAAGTCTTTAAACCACGGGTGATTAAAAGAGTGTGGGGATTCTGCCAGTTGATTATAAGTCTACTCCAGTGTGCATTCTGGAACTGGGGAAGTAATCACAGGACGAGTTTGGAAGTCAGTTGGATCCAATATGAGCTTGATCTGAACTGAAATTCCTTGATCAACTGATCCACATATAAGTCTGTACTTTGGTGGACAATGATGTCTTGGGTTTCCAGGAATTATTATGCTTATGCTCACACATATGTAAATTAAGTAATTTGTTATTTTAACTTAAACTAGGTTATTTTTTATTGAACTTAAAAAAATACTTCTATTATGAAAACTCCAGACCCAGATAGTTTCATAAGCATATTCCTCTCAAGCCTTAAGGAATAAATAAGACCAATCTTACATAAACCATTTTGGAGAGCTAAAATAGAAAACACATTTTCCAACTCTTTTTATAAGGAAATAAATGTTTGATTTGAAAACTTGAACAAAACAAAAAAGGAAAACTACACACTAATTACTTTAATTAATCTAGGTGCAACAATCCTACTTATAATATCAGAAAATATAATGCCAGTTATGTACAAAAAGAATAATATATCATATTCATTTGGAGACTTAATATCATTCTGAGAGGTTGTTAAATATTTGTAACCAGCCAGTCAGTCTAAGAGTGTGTGTGTAGTGAGTCCTCTAATTGCATCCACCCACCAAGCTAAAGCACTCCCTTACCAACTGCTGGGAGTGATAACAGCTGACATATCATAGCTGTCTTCCTCTATGGGCACTGTGCTCGGAAGAAGAGATTCACCTTATCTAACTCCCCCTTTAGAAGCATCTTGTATCCTATGTCACTTTTACTTCAATTGAGGAAAATTCTGTAAGGTTATTGCAGCTCCACATCTTCCTATGGGATGTCTAAAACCTTTGTTTTCACTGTATTGAGGTTCAAATTCTCCCACTGCCAAATTCCTGCTTTCTTTACTTGTCTACAGGTTTGAATTATAAGAACATTTCCTTACAAATACTCTGCATGCCAAATCTATATCTCAGAATATGCTTCCTATGGGATATGTCCTATGACATTACATTAACAAATACAAGGAGCAGTACCATATTATATTCTCAACAGATTCTTAAAGTGGCGTTGAAGGAAATTCAACACACATTCTTTGATATTGTCTCCTAGGAAACAAGAAATAGAGGGGTATGTCTAAAGATTAAGAATATGTACAAAAACCAAGGGAAAGTCATATAAGAAGGGATTTAAAAAAAAAAAAAAAGCTTTACCCCTGATATCTAGATATAGTTACCCACTAATACAAAATGTATTCCACATTGTACTAAAATAGAGCTTGGAGAAATTTTTACAAAAGGCCAAATAGTAAACATTTGCAGAGCATACACTCTCTGTCACACTACTTAATTTGGCCTTTAATAGTACAAAACAGAGGCACTACATAAATGAATGGGTGTTTATGTTCTAATAAAACCTAGCTTAGAAAAAGAATTAAAAGACTAAAAAAGGAAAATTGAAAATTAATATTTGTTTACTTAGACATTCCTAAGAAATCTATACATTAAGCATGACTTTAAAATGTCAAAATACAAAAATTAATTGAGTTTTTATTTCCAGTGCTCATAGAACTCATATCAGACAGACCCTCCTACTTACAGCACATGAACTCTGAACAGAATACTAAAATGAAGTACTAACAACCACAATGAAACTATATTTAGACATTTAAGAGCAATTAAAAGCAGGTAGAAATTAGATACTTGGAAGGAAAGACATTGAATGATTTTCCCATTTTTATAGCTTTTTGCCCGAAGGTATGTCCCAGTCAGTTCTAGAAAATACCTATTATTTGTATAGAAAACTATCATCTTCTTGGTTTTAAGAAGCAGAAGATAGGATCAGCTGCTACCAGAGCACCTAGAAGGAGATAGGATAAGTTTCAGAATGGAGAAAGACACTGAAGGAGGATTCAAAATTCTGCTCAAAGGTCTGGATGATCCCTGAACTACACGTGCTCAAGGCTGACTCCAACTAACACAGCTAAAGATTAATAAACTGAAAAGGTATTCCAGATACTGTGCACAGAGAAGAGATAGTCTTTGTAGTTTGAGTTAAGCAAAAATTTCTGAAAAACAAACAAACCTATGACATCATCAAGATAATTAAAACAAACTACTATCTCTGAAAAATATTACTCACAGTGACACAATAACCTGGACAGTAACCAAAACTGTAGAAACAGGAAACACACAAGTATTACCAACACTTAGGAGAAAACAAAGTCAATGTAGACAAATACCAAAATTGCCCAGATTCTGGGGCAGAGCGCTTAAGTATTGCAAAGCAGTTACTTTAACTATATTCAACAATGTAAATTCAATATTCTCATAATGAATGAACAAATAGAAAATCTCAGAAATTCCATATAATACAATTGCAAATCTCTTATAAAATACTCAGTGAACTTGAAATAAATAGAAATTATCCAAAATTAAGAAAAGAGAGGGGGAAAAAAAAGGAAGGAAGAAAATTAAGAAGGCCCCCACAAGCTATGGGCAAATTTCTTACTGGATGCCTAACATTGTGGCCACCTGATGTGAAGAGCTGACTCGCAGGAAAAGACCCTGATGCTGGGAAACAGTGAGGGCAGGAGGAGAAGGGGATGCCAGAGGATGAGATGGTTGGATGGCATCACTGACTCAATGGACATAAGCTTGAGTGAACTCTGGGAGACAGTGAAGCATTGGGAATCCTGGCATGCTGCAGTCCATGGGGTCAGAAAGAGCTGGACATGACAACGACTGAACAACATTGTGAGTTTACCTTGTTGGATGCTGGATACTTTTGTACTCCTATAAGTATCCTTGAGTTTTTTTTCAGAAACACAGCTTTATTACTTTTCAGATTTGCTAGGTAAGAACTGAGCAGTGTTCATTTATTCTCCACTGTGAGGGAAGACATGTATGTATATTCTCCCCAATTCTCCATGAAGCTTGAGATTTTTCCAGTCTGTCTTCCAGGAATAGGCACTATTGCCGGGCCTCTGAGAGTGTCTGCCATTGGTAAGTAAGCTTTTGGGGACTTACTGCTTCAGTCACTCAAAGTTCCTGATGTGATTACCACTATTCAGCTAAAAACTTGAGCGGTCCTCTGCAGATCTTGTGACTTCTTCCTCCATGCAGCTCTTTCCTCTCTGATACTCTGTCTTCTGTATTCTAGCCACTATGTTCTCTCAGAATTCTCACTCTCTATTATCAACTGAGAGAAATTGTTGGGCTTGATTCATGTTTCTTCTCCTTGCATGTGAGCTGGAAACTCTCTCAAAGAAGTAAATGGAGGTGATTTTAGGAATCATCTCTTCATTTCTCCTATCTTGGGGATTACTCTCCTTCATTTTTTTTATTTTGAGGTCCAGAGTCCTGCAAACTATTGTTTTATTTCTGTTTTATTTCTGTTTATGAGTGAAGTCGCTCAGTCATGTCCGACTCTTTGCAACCCCATGGACTGTAGCCTACCAGGCTTCTCTGTCCATGGAATTTTCCAGGCAAGAGTACTGGAGTGGGTTGCCATTTCCTATATTGGACATTTAAGTTGGGAGGATAAATCTGGTCCTGATTATTCCATCTTGGTTGTAAGTGAAAATCTCTCTGATTTATTTTTCTTAAGAGTATGTATCAGTCAGTCAGTTCAGTCGGTCAGTCGTGTCTGACTCTTTGCGACCCCATGAATCGCAGCATGTCAGGCCTCCCTGTCCATCACCAACTCCCGGAGTTCACTCAAACTCATGTCCATCAAGTCGGTGATGCCATCCATCCATCTCATTCTCTGTCGTCCCCTTCTCCTCCTGCCCTCAATCCCTCGAAGCATCAGAGTCTTTTCCGATGAGTCAGCTCCTCACATGAGGTGGCCACATGAGCTGGAGTTTCAGCTTTAGCATCATTCCTTCCAAAGAACACCCAGGACTGATCTCCTTTAGAATGCACTGGTTGGATCTCCTTGCAGTCCAAGGGACTCTCAAGAGTCTTCTTCAACACCACAGTTCAAAAGCATCAGTTCTTCAGTGCTCAGCTTTCTTCACAGTCCAAATCTCACATCCATACATGACCACTGGAAAAACCATAGCCTTAACTAGACGGACCTTTGTTGGCAAAGTAATGTCTCTGCTTTTTAATATGCTATATCTAGGTTGGTCATAACTTTCCTTCCAAGGAGTAAGCATCTTTTAATTTCATGGCTGCAATCACCATCTGCAGTGATTTTGAAGCCCAAAAAAATAAGGTCTGACACTGTTTCCCCATCTATTTCCCATGAAGTGATGGGACCAGATGCCATGATCTTAATTTTCTGAACGTTGAGCTTTAAGCCAACTTTTTCACTTTCCTTTCCTAATATAACACAAAATTTATTCAGATATTTTCTACAGTGTAAGCACTTTTATTTACTGATATATTTAGTGACTTAGAGGAGTGCCTGACAGATAGAAAGTAAATGAGCACTTGTAGTGTATACACCTAATTCTCACCAATAATGGCAAATTTTTGAAATCTTGGTCCTCATCACTACCCTCTCCTACCACCATTTCCTGTTTTGCCAGGGTTGGACTCCCATATTCAACTCCACTTCTTCAATATCACAGTAACTTCCCATCTAGTGGGGGACTTCCTTTTCGTTTTCTGCCATCTTTGTCATGTCCTTTCTTCTCCCCTTATTCATCACAGACACTCATTTCTGTATTATGACTATTGTTTTTCAACCCCCTAGATTCTTTTGTTCTAGTTTCTCTGATTGTGTTTAGGTAGGCAAAACTGCAAGTCTAGTAAACCTAAATATCCTCTCATTCCTGTCCTGTACTCAAATAGCTCAATTTTGTTACAGAAAATGGCACAGCTGGTATGACTGATGTTACACTAAACATATGGCCACGAATCTTAAGTGGATTTTACACACTGTCAGAACACCCTTCTGACTTGTCTAATACATTCTCTACCCCCAACTAAGATAAATACTGCATGACTCTTTTCCCTTCTGAAGACACTACCCTATTCTTGTCTGTATATAATAATTTCTCTTCAAGTCTTTACACTAGAATTAAGCTAAATCTAAAGAGAAATTTCTATCAATAAAGCAACCATCCTATTGAAATTTACACTTATCTATAGCTTTACTTCACAATATAATGGAAAAAGCATCTTTGCTCCTATATAAGGCAGTTTTACCATTTGTAACTTGGATTCTATGTGTTTTTTACTTACTGAAGAAGCTTCATCCTGCATTCATCCTGTCTACTATGATTTTCCTGGTTTTAGGATTTAGTCCCTTAAGTGGAATAACCCACATATAAACGTATTAAATATTTATGGCTTTTGCTGTATATTATAAAATATTTTTCCTGAACTGTAGTAATGCCATTTTTACCAACACATGATAATCTTTCTTTACATATTAAAAAATCCCTTAAATTGTTCTAATTTACTATATGTGAGGGTATATTAATTAAAACTTGGAGGAGGGAAATTTAGCAGCACATGGAAAACCTCAAGTAGGATCAATATCTTTTAAACACACAATTTTACAAATATAATCCCAAGAGAATACTCAAACCTGTGCAATTTGTTTTTCTGTAAGGAGTTCCAGTCCTTTAACGCTCAGTTGGGCATCATGTCTTATAAGAAACTTATTTGTGCCTATAGTCAACTGACTTGCCGTCAGTCATCCTCTTAGCTGACACAACACTTGGAGCATATCTACAATGGCCCTTACTGCATTATGCTATAACAGTTGAAAGTATTACTTGAAAGCTATTGAATGCTTATAGCAAAGGTGATAAAAGTCTAAGCACTTTTTTACTCACTTTATTGTTTATTCATGGAAACAAGCTTATGGTATCAGAAAGACTTTCCACATTTTATCACTGATCAATCACTACTTATATAGGGCAGATTCACAGCTCAGGTTTATGCAGGGAAGAGCAAGGGAGGCAGGATTCAAATGCAGAGCGATGGAGTTGAATAGTTTCATGGGTAACTAATGTATATATATATATATTTTTTTTATGACTCCAATGTTGAAGTTATATTAAGGTCTCTCAAATTATTAGGGGAAGGAAAAATTAGAAAAATCTTCAAAAATTAGTAACATTAACATTTCAGTATTAACATCATTAATTTTGAATACCTACCTAATCTATTACAATATTTTCTTTACTTGGGATTATAAACCTCTAGCTGCACTACTATTTGTACTTTCAGTTGAGAAAAGCAAATCAACACTGAAGAGAGCTGAGACACTGCATGAAAACAACTGACTCCAAATGTGAATATTAGATAATGTGCTTCAGCCAGATGGTCTGGTCAAAGTGAATATGAGTTATTGCATATGAGAAATTTTTCACAAATGTTTTTGAAGATAACACATGAATCTTAATGATGAAAGACTCAGGTAAATATATTTTTCATTTGTATCTGATCTGATCAGTTTGATCAGGAAAGTTTGCATGAGCCAATTTTTCAATAAATGTTGCATTTTAAATTACACAAATAGAAAATGGGGAGAAAAAGATCCTTCAATTTTATAAAATATCAGAAGCATTTTGACAGGAAACAGGATTATCTAAGCAACTGAATATTTATGTGGAAAGTACCTACTTAGTATAGAGAAATTTAAACTACTAATCAGTAAATCATCCAGATACTGAGAACACTAAGGAAGGTTAAACATGTAAATCAAAACATATTTGTATATAAATCATTATTTTTAAGAAGACTATTTCAATAGCATAACTAGTAGAAATGAAATATTATATTTGAGGCTGAGGTTCTAAGAATGGCAGGATATGGCTAAGTAAGAAATGATAAAAATTTGTCTTCAGTTAATGTTTAAAGATTGACACTATAGAGGCAGTGTGTTGAAACTTGGGCAGTGGTTTTGAGAAGAAAGAGATAAGTAAATGAGTTTTATTTACTGTGTAGGCACTAAGGTCTAGACTGAACTACTTTTCCAAGCTAAGAATAAACAATAATGTTATTTAGTTCCATATTTCTTAACATCTTGCAATGCACCCCCTCACACACACACGTGTTCTTTAAATGATAGGATTTTCATTTCACATTCACGTGTAGAAAGCCAGTAAACACTCTTTCTTTGGCAGCTGTGTAATAAACTCTGAGCTCTCAGCAAGAGAAGAAAAAAAATTTGAGAAAATGCTGCATTCTGATTGCCAGCCAAGAAAATATCTTTTTAGAGAAAGAGGACACTTTTTACCTTGCCTAACCTTGAAACTATTTAGAGTCTTCTTGGACACAAATGATAGCAGATGGAACCATTTTTCCTATACAATCCCAGCTTTAACTATAGTTACTGAGAAAGGGTATCAAGTGTGTCTAATTTCACATAAGAGCCAACAGTGGATAATTGGTTCAAACTGTGTGGTTCCCATGAGGCGGGAGTTCAAACAAGGAGCCTCATTGCAAAGTTCCCAGAATGTTACATAGAAACAAGGAAAAAGGTATAGAGTTAAGCACTAGTAATTCTTTGATTATTGGGAAGAATTCTCCTGATGGAACATCTAGAACCTGAGTGCTGTAAAGTTGGAGATCAGGGAGGAATGCTATCTAATAAAGAAGAAGAAGGAAAACACGGAGAAGAAAGAACAAAAGAAAGAGAAGAGAGGAGAAAATATGGAAAGAAAGGAAAAATAAAGAGAATAAAAAGGCAAAACTGCAGGTTGCAATGAAAGATTGGCTCTGTAATAAATGAGAATAAACATTAGAAATAGGCAGCTAGAGAGCTACTTCCCATTGATGGGATTTTTATAAGATTCTAGTCATTGTTGCTTGGACAAATCAGCACCATTTAGAGGGCCAAGGGATATATTTGGGTAAATAATTGCTGTCTCAAACAAGAAAGTATAGGATTTCCACTAGTGGGATGGTAAAAATGATCGTCTTTGATTAAAGAGATATGGACAAGCGTCTCCAAGGATTAAGAACAAACATAGTGCAATTCTGAAAGAGTACAATTAAAGAAACATCAAAAGAGACACCCACACAAAGACAATCTTACCAGGTAGCCACGTCCCTTGGGAACATCAACTTGTATTAAATGTTGGCATATAAAATAGAAGGAAATGACTCGATTATTTTCTAAGTGCAACAATTCGTACTGCTTTCAATTGCCAGTGTAGTCTGTCAGTAAGCAGAGGAAAACTGAACCTCCCAGAGGACACCCAAGCTCTTCTCAGTATGACTAATATTCCAATATCTAGATCACAAAACTACATAAGGATGCTAAAAAATTAAAGATACATTCACTTTTATATGGTGTTTTAACTATCCGATTTATTTTTAAAAATACACTCAACTCCTTCAAAGTAATGATCACTGTAGTAATCTGGTTGCATAGCTGCCCAGTATTAATGCATGTTTTCAGCAGGGAAAACCACTTAGAGGTTAATTAATCAGATTTTTCAAATTTATCCATGGCTATTATGTGAGTAAATGGTATTAGTTACAATTATTTTGTCACAAAGTATAGAAAAAAGGTTTTTAAGAAGAGAATATATTGGCTTATGTAACTGGAAAGTCCAGAGCGTATCATTAATTTCAGGCTTGCATGGATCCAGAAACTCAAACAATGTCAGAATTAAATTACCCCCTCTTGATCTTTCAGTTTCACTTTCATCTCCATTTGTTTCATTCACAGGAAGGCTCTCCCTTCAGGGTGGTCCCTAACAGCTTCTAGCTTATACTTTTTCATCTCTATCAAAAAAATATTGTAATAAATTCTGATTGGGTCATGTAACCATACTTCAAAAAATAACGGTAGTTTGTGGCAAGTGACACACTGATTGGACAAGCCTTGGTCCTGTAGCCCTGAACTAGACGCAGAAGCGCAAGGTCAGAGAGTGACGGAGAAAAATCAGGTGTTAGTTGTCAGAAAGATACGGTAAAAGCTGCCAGACCAGTTTAAAAAAAGGATACATCAAAAACCAGTCCTACAAAACAACTTGCATCCTTGGCATCACAAGTCATATTTCATTGGGCAAGCATAAGGGCTGTTTGTGAAGTTTTAAATTTATTAAAACATGATTAATGAGAAATAGAAGATAAAATTAATTATATAAGTACAAAATTCTTGCTTCAGTTACTACCTCTAATAACTTTCTCATGTACTGACCCTGAAATCACTAAGAAAGATTTCACCTATTCTAATAAACACTTATCAGTCAGTTCAGTCCAGTCACTCAGTCATATCTGACTCTTTGTGACCCCATGGACTGCAGCATGCCAGGCTTCCCTACATCACCAACTCCCAGAGCTTGCTCAAACTCATGTCCATGGAGTTAGTGATGCCATCCAACCATCTCATCCTCTGTCACCTCCTTCTTCTCCCACCTACAATCCTTCCCAGCATCAGGGTCTTTTCAAATGAGTCAGTTCTTCACATCAAGTGGCCAAAGTATTGGAGTTTCAGCTTCAGCATCAGTCCTTCCAATGAATATTCAGGACTGATTTCCTTTAGGATGGACTCATTGGATCTCCTTGCAGTCCAAGGGACTCTCAAGAGTCTTCTCCAACACCACACTTCAAAAGCATCAATTGTTCTGCGCTCAGCTTTCTTTATAGTCCAACTCTCACATCCAACATGACTACTGGAAAAACCATAGCTTTGACTAGATGGACCTTTGTTGGCAAAGTAATGTCTCTGCTTTTTAATATGCTGTTTAGCTTGGTCATAGCTTTTCATAGAAGGAGAAAGTGTCTTTTAATTTCATGGCTGCAGTCACCATCTGCAGTCATTTTGGAGCCCAGAAAAATCTGTCTGTCACTGTTTCCTTGCTTTAGGTAATGGCCTAATATTAGTTGCCTTCTAAAAAATCTATTTATGCCAAGAAATACAAGAAATATTGTTTCCAGATTTGTTGATATTGAGTCCATTGTGGATGCTGAAGTAGACATGGAAAAATAAAGATAAGTGAACCCTTTTTCCTTGCTTATTTACATAGCTGAATTATGAAATGATTGCAGTCTTTCTTAGTTGTACTAGTAACAGCCAAGCCCCTGGAACATAGTTCTCCCTTAAAAAGTACCTGTTTTTATTATTCATACTTTTTTTTAATGATTACTTAGTGCTGACTCCTAGTTCTTTTTAATGAATTTTTATGATCCTTCTGTATAATTGATAAATCGATAGAAGTATTTTACAGGGGAAATACTTAACACTCTTTCCATTCTGAAAGATGACACATTATTCCTTTAGCAACACATTTACCATTTTGTTGTTGTTTGTTGCATTTGGTTAAGAACCAAAATGTCACTTTAATGAAGAAAGTTTTTTGTCTAAAATATGTCAGTTTTGACATTTCTTTTCAAAGTTCAGTAAAGCAAAGTCGTTTTTATGTGAAATACCAAAATAATAATAAATCTTTCTTAGCATTCCATTTCTCAGCATGAAAACTCTTAGCTGATCTTCTGCAAGAAGCTGGTGAATGAAGCAGAAGAGAAAGGCAAGACTTGATTCCATCACTCTTTTATGGACACCACCAAATTATGAATTCAATGTTTTTCAGATCTAGGAACAAACAGTTTTCAGATTTCTTTTTCTGACTGTTGTATATCTTATTGTAACACAGACAACACAGGCCAGCCCACAAGAAGAAATCACAACTGAATTATATACTGACTACCATGGTGAAGGCAGAAATGCAAACAAACAAACAAACAAAAATCTAATTTACTGATATCAAGGAAAATCTGGAAGAAAATTTATATAGCACTTTTGTATAGTGGAAATGCACTTTGGTACAGATGGATTGTCTTAAATTTTCAAAGTTTAGTTAAAATTTTAAGTGCTAAATTTTCAGTGACAATAAATGGCAAGACCTATCATGTAACTATGGAACAGATATTCAAAATATATAAGGATGCTTTTATCATTGATACCAAATGCATGTATGTAACATTTATTTCTTTCATTTTCAAAAGTGAAACAGAGCTAAGGAACTGGTTTTACTCACAACACTTCCAATAAGCAGCATCTTTTCCAACATGACTTCTCCACTCTCTAATACCATTTAGCTATTCTACAGCTCAGCTCAATTCTGACACTGTCTGCCTAGAATTAGCGTCAGATTCCAGGTGGCTCAGTGGTAAAGAATTTGCAATGCAGGAGACAGGGAGACATGAGTTTGATCCCTGGGTCAGGAAGTTCCCCTGGAGGAGAAAATGGTAACCCGCTCCAGTATTCTCACCTTAGAAAGCAAAAGATGCTTGCTCTTTGGGAGTAAAACTATGAAAAACCTAGACAGCGTATTAAAAAGAAGAGACATCACTTTGCCAACAAAGGTCCATATAGTCAAAGCCATGGTTTTCCCACTACCCACGTACAGATGTAAGAGTTGTACCATAAGAAATCTGAGCACCAAAGAATTGATGCTTTTGAACTGTGGTGCTGGAGAAGACTCTTGAGAGTCCCTTGGACTGCAAGATCAAACTGCTGCTGCTGCTAAGTCACTTCAGTCGTGTCCAATTCTGTATGACCCCATAGATGGCAGCCCACCAGGCTCCCCTGTCCCTGGGATTCTCCAGGCAAGAATACTGGAGTGGGTTGCCATTTCCCTCTCCAAAGCATGAAAGTGAAAAGTGAAAGTGAAGTTGCTCAGTCGTGTCCAACTCTTCACGACCCCATGGACTACCGCCTCCCAGGCTCCTCTGTCCATGGGATTTTCCAGGCAAAAGTACTGGAGTGGGGTGCCATCACCTTCTCCAAAGATCAAACTAGTTAATCCTAAAGGAAATCAACCCTTAATGTTCACTGGAAGGACTGATGCTGAATATGAAGTTCCAATACTATGGCCATCTGATGCAAAGAGTCAACTCACTGGGAAAGACCCTGATGCTGGGAAAGATTGAGGGCAAAAGGAGAAGGGGGAGCAGCAGAGGGTAAGATGGCTAGATAGTATCACCAACTCAATGGCATGGATTTGAGCAAACTCCAGGAGAGAGTAGAGGACAGAGGAGCCTGGCATGCTGTAGTCAACAGGGGCACAAAGATTCAGATACGACTTAGCAACTGAACAACTACAACTGCTCCCTCCTGCTGAATTTTCAACTTTCTTTTCCACTCTTATTGGGTTTTTCTCCTTAATATATACAACTTTGCAACATTACATTTTTTAAAGTATATATCTTGTTTATTACAGTCCTAATCCAGATAGGAGTAGGAAGATGCATCTGCATTTCTAATCAAGATGGGAACTTTAAAGAGAATAAGGTTTTATTTACTGTATTTTTTAGTCATTATTGGATCCCCAGAACCTAGAACAGTGCCTTGCACAAAGTAAGCAACATATGAGCATTTGTTATTTAAATTAATGAATGAATAAATATGTAGGAATTAATGAAAATCAGCAAAAAAATAGTCTAATAAAAATTGGTGAAGAATATCAGCAGGCAATTTAAGAAAGACTAGTGAAAAGACAATGGAAGATATTCAAATTCATTAGTGATCAGGATAATAAAAATTAAAACAACAAAGAGATATTTTACTGCATAGCCAATTAAAGTTTATAAAGATATATGTATGAAAGAATGTATGTAGGAAATACAGACATCATTACACTCAGCTGCTGACAGCATAGACTCCATCTATTCCAAATAGCATTACAGCAATAATGTGCTCTATTAAACGTAAATACCATATGACCTATGAATTCCTTTCTTTGGTACACAAACACATGCACCACCATCTTATACAGATCCAGAAAGAGTGCTATCCAACAGGATGTATATTGCAATTGTGCTGAAGAGATAGATGCAGTCATGATGCTCCTCGCTGAGAGAATAGATGATTTCCCACTGTAGAATACTAGACCACAGCAAAGTTGCTGAGTGACAAATATAAGGAATGGATTGAAATTTACAATCTAAACAAATTATCATGAATATAACAAAAAATTGCAAAAAGACAGGAGGATATATGTGTATATAATATGTATTAATATAAAATAATAGAATAATTGATAATGAGTATGGAATGGAATAAAATTGAAGAATTAAAAGAACTCAATCCTTCCATCACTCAATAATAGTTCTATGGTTAGTGCAATCCTATGCACCTGAGCTCCAAAATCTAAGTAAATAAATCTAGTTTTAAAATTAAGTATTCCCATTTTTAAACAAATAAAAAAGAAAATCACTAAATTTGTTTTGAAAGCAAAAGTTAAGCAACACTATACCATGGGATTTAAAGAGTTCTTACAAACAGAAAAAAAAATGTTTATACATTATATAATAATGTATATATAATGTTTATACATTATACCCTTTATAGGATACAATCAAATATTTTTCATTATTAAAAATGCAGATGTTCAATAAAACAGGTAAATATTTAATATCACTGATGATCTAAACCTGCCTGCTGAGAAATAGGTATGCAGGTCAAGAAGCAACAGACTGCTTCCCTGATGGCTCAGTGGTAAAGAATCTGCCTGCCAATGCAGGAGATACTAGTTCAATCCCTGAATTTGGAAGATCTCCTGGAGAAGGAAATGGCCATTCACTCCAGTATTCTTGCCTGGCAAATCCCATGGACAGAGGAGCCTGGTGGGTTAGAGTCCATGGGGTCACAAAGCACTGGACACAATGGAGCAACTAAGCAGAACAACAAAGCTAGACTAGAAAATAGTTTTGCAATGTTTCAGTGAAACTGGACATTTCCATCACACTAAGGAAGCAACCCCCAAACACCTGGCTGAGCCCAGAATTGCCAGGTTAATCAGTTCTTGAGCATCTTCCTGCCAGTCCTGCTTCCAGACTGAGTTGGTTTTGCTCTCTTCCAGCCTGTTCTATAATGTTTAGAGGATCACCGACCTGTACATCATGAAGAGACAGCCTTTAAAATGGCTCCCTATTGCATGCAATCCTTTCTGGTAATGTACCCTATTTATCATCCCCCCTTTTCTTTCATTATTTGTGACTTCCTACTTGTGACTATTTTACTGCCTTTGAGTCTGTTGCATGTTCCTGTTAGCTTCCCATTCCTCTTGGTATTTAAACATCATTTGACTTAAGACTTGATGCATCCCAGCCTCCCCTAGAAAGCAAAACTGTGCTGAATATAAGGCATTTATCATAGGAAAGTCAGTAACATCACAGAGGCCTCTCATTGGAAATGTCCTAGTCTGTAATCAACGTGATCCATTCATGATTTAGATTTGGGAGTAACAAAAAAACTTCTCTCCTGTATATTTTTAAGAAAATAAACTCACAGTGAACCCTCAAACCAAACCAAACCCAAATACCAGCCCTAAATCTTTCAAATAAATGGGATAAAAGAACCAAAACTCTAAACAACTGCTATATAAAATAGTTATTATTGAGGTAAACTAGAGAAGGAAATGGCAACCCACTCCAGTACTCTTGCCTGGAAAATCCCATGGACGGAGGAGCCTGGGAGGCTACCACCGTCCATGGTGTCACAAAGAGTTGGACACGACTGAGGGACTTCACTTTCACTTTTCACTTTCATGCATTGAAGAAGGAAATGGCAACCCACTCCAGTATTCTTGTCTGGAGAATCCCAGGGACAGAAGAGCCTGGCGGGCTGCCGTCTATGGGGTCGCACACAGTCGGACACGACGGAAGCAACTTAGCAGCAGCAGCAGCAAACTGCATAACTTACCTAAGAAGTAAATTTTAAAAGTTCTATTATAGTATAATTCTGCATTTTTTCTCTCCCATACATGAGTTACCAATGGCCAGCTAAAATGTATTACATGACAGAGGAGAAATTTCAGTGCTATTTCCTTGAGAATTAAATTTAACTAAAGGTGAAAAAGTTTTCGATGTGGCACTTTTAAAAGGTTTTCCACTTGCATGTGCATATAAAAACAGCAGAATCATTCATTTTCATGTTTTATATAAAACAGAAGATTTCAAAGGAACTTTGTGTTTTCAGGGCTGCTCCAGGCTCTCTGCCCAGACTTCCCAGGGATATGCACATACATTGTCCCCTGCTTTAAGGAGAACTTCAGAGGAAAAGTTGGAGAAGCAATGATTTAGTTGAAAGAATAATAAAGTTAGTGCTGGAAGAACTGAGAGCAAATTCTAACTTTGATATTTACTAGCTATGTCACCTAAACTCTTGAAACTTCAATTTCCCCTTCTGTAAAATGGGGGACATAACACAAACTTTACAGGCAAATGAGAGGACTCAATAAGTCAGTGCGTCTGAAAGAACTTGGAAACTGCTGTTAAGCATCTTTACTGTGCTGTTAAGCACCTTTATATATATATAATATATATATATATATTATATATATATATATTTGGGGCAAGATTAAAAAACATATAATAACCAAGGCTCATGTTGATAAACATTCTAAATATCATATTTGCATGTTGATTTTTGCACACTTTTCTTGATAGTCCCGGAACTTCTTCATGCTATTTGCTTCCTTGTTGTCTCCCTTCCCCACATTCTTTGATGTTCATTTTTGCTTCAGCAACTGGCACTTGTAGGTGTTATATCTTATTTAAATGACTAATATTCCTAGGCTATTCACAAAGCAGTTTCTTTATTTTTCCTAATGCCTTTACAAATAGATATTTAGTGAAAGCTAAATAAAAGACTAAATAAATAACTATTCTGAAATTATGATATAAAATCTGCTGAAGTCTATGCTGTTTCATTTCATTTCAGGCTGTCTGAATATGAATCTTGCCTCTATGACTTACTAGCTTTGTGTTCTTCAACAAATTATTTACCTAGGATTCAAATTGCCTACCTATAATATGGGACTTACAATCATATCAGAGTTTTGGGAATATTAAATATAATTATATATATAAAGTGATAATATATCTTTTGCATATGCTAAGTAAGCAATTAATGGCAATTTCCATCAATAATTGTATAAGTAGAAAAGAAGAAACAGAATACAACATGACATTAGTAATATGTCCTCTACAAAACCACAAATTTTCTTCTCCAACTTGGTATAAGTCATTCTAGGACAGATTCATATGCATGTTCTTTACCAAACTTCCTGTGGTCATCTCTCCCGCTCATCTTACTTCTCCTCTGTTTCTTCCAGTAGTTTTTTCTTGGATCTAGTAACTTTTTGTTCTTTCGTTGTTCAGTTGTTCACTTGTGTCTGACTCTTTGAGACCTCACAGACTGCAGCACAACAGGCTTCCCTGTCCTTCCCTGTCCCTATTTCTCACAGTTCAGTCAGACTCATGCCATTGAGTTGGTGATGCCATCCAACCATCTCATCCTCTGTTGTCCCCCTTTCCTCCTGGCTTCAATCTTTCCCAGAATCAGAGTCTTTTCCAATGAGTCAGTTCTTTGCATCACGTGCCCAAAGGATTAGACTTCAGCTTCAGCATCAGCCTTCCAATGAATATTCAGTGTTGATTTCCTTTAGGATTGATTGGCTTGATCTCCTTGCATTCCAAAGGACTCTCAATAGTCTTCTCCAGCACCACAGTTCAAAGGCATCTGTTCTTCAGCACTTAGCCTTTTTCATTGTCCAGCTCTCACATCTGTACGTGACCACTGAAAAAACCGTAGCTTTGACTACATGGGACTTTTGTTGGCAAAGTAATGTCTCTGCTTTTGAATATGCTGTCTAGGTTGGTCATAGCTTTTCTTCCAAGGAAAAATTTAATTTTTCTTCCAAGGAGTCTTTTAATTGCATGGCAGCAGTCACCATCCGCATTGATTTGGGAGCCCAAGAAAATAAAATCTCTCACAGTTTCCATTGTTTCCCCATCTATTTGCTATAAAGTGATGGAACTGGATGCCATGATGTTAGTTTTTGAATCTTGAGTTTTAAGCCAGATTTTTCACTCTCTTCTTTCACCTTCATCAAGAGGCTCTTTAGTTCCTCTTCACTTTCTGCCATTAGGGTGGTGTCATCTGCATACCTAAGGTTATTGATATTTCTCCAGGCAGTCTTAATTCCAGCTTGTGCTTCATTAGGCATTTTGCCTAATGTTCTCTGTACAGAAGTTAAATAAGCAGGGTGACAATATACAACCTTGACGTACTCCTTTCCCAATTCGGAACCAGTCCATTGTTCCATGTCTAGTTCTAACTGTTGCTTCTTGAATACAAATTTCTCAGGAGGCAGGTAAGGTGGTCTGGTATTCCCATCTCTTGAAGCATTTTTCACAGTTTGTTGTGATTCACACAGCCAAAGGCATTAGCATAGTCAATGAAGCAGAAGTAGATGTTTTTTTTCTGGAATTCTCTTGCTTTTTCTGTGATCCAAGGGATCATTTTTGGTATTTTTTTCCCATCAGCCCTTCTATTCCTTCCTTCCATTTCCACATGATTTAACACAACATATTTTCAAGAATAACTACCTTGTCTTGAAGATGTTTATTTTTATTCTTTCTCTTCAAATACACGTTTCCAAATTATTGTCTTCACTTTTTTGTTAATTCGTCTTTTAAGTAAATGTCTAGCCAAGAAAGTTTCTTACTTCAGTTTCAATAAATTTTTGTGTAAAGTAAGCAGTCAATATATGTTATTGATTGCTTTAAAAATGCTTCTTATCACCTATACTCATTAAAATGAGAAGACATTTATTCAAGCATAAAAAAGGAACTTCCTGACTTCAGGATCATTAGATTCATAAAGAGTTGATCCACCGAGAAATATTATCTTCTTTTCATGATATCTTTTAATATGGGAAAGTCATTCAAATGATTACAAAAGCTAAATGTTGTTCTGATACCCTGACAATAAATAAGCATATCTTCCCGCCCCAGGATATAGAACCAATATTTTTAATGGAACATTAGGAATTAGGAGGAAATTGAAGATTTTTATATACAGAAAAGATAATAGCATATTACACTTCCTTTCATATTATTTTAGAGCCAAATATTTGATTAAATTCCAATCAATGAAAAACAAAATACTTAAACTCCTATTCTGTTTCAAGTGCCAGGTTATGGTTGAAGACAGCAAATGACAGATTACAGGCTTTTATCTCAAGATGCTCACAGTCTACTTGAGAAGATAGATGTATAAATATACCAGTAAATGATAATCATTTGCACAAGAGAGAAAGTCAGCATACAGAAATGATTGATTATCTCTGAGGAAGGTTCAAGAGACAAACTTAATAATAGCAGTTTTATTGGGACAGAGTTTTGAAGGACTGATAGAAGTATGTCATACTGGGCCAGAGGAGGCTTCCTAAACAAATGTGACATGTGATTGGATAGAGTGTGAACTGCAAGATAGGAACGGTGTGAGAAATAAGAGATTGTGAGAAATTGTGTGGCTCAACCACAGAGACATGAGTGAAACAACGTAGTGAAAACTAAAAACCTCTGAAAAATGGAAGTTAGATATAACCACAGTTCTAACAAGCATTATTAAATGTGCTGCTCCTTGATGCAGTTTCTCACTAGGAAACCAGGGACAGGTGATGATATTCTTCAGTTTACAAAAGCTCAGTGCAGTAGTCCAGCCACTTGGTACTTCGCTGATGCCATGTTTCTCAACCTCCAATAAATTTTATTTGAAAGTTAAGGCATTTCTTCCTATCTGAAGAAGCAAAAAAAAGACTTCATTCCTGTGGATGTGCTTGTTTCAGAGTTGTCTATAAAAATCTGCAGCCAGAAATCACAATCCAGAATTTATAGTTCAAAGTATCTGATAGCAAGAGACTTCCTTAAACTCATTCTAATCAAAAAGAAAGCCACCTGGAGTTAATCATGTAATAGGGTATCATGAAGCTGATTAAGGATGATTTGCTTTAGTAAAATGGCTTCAGAACAATTGCAGAATTGGGGCAGGCAGAAAGGACAGAAGGAATTCTGGTAGAATTTTATTTTGCTTCTTCTGCTTTGTAAAATGCCCATCTCTGTAAATAAGTGAATGAATATTAATAATGATAACAAGCCATAACTCAGTAAATGGAGGCTTTTCTCACTTGGAAAACATTTGCAGTGTGCAGAATTGTAAGCAGAGCAGAACCCCTCAGTGTTGGCAGCATCTTTCTCAGTTGCATGCACTTCATCCTGTCCAGGCTTGTCTCCATCCTTCCGCTCCTTCAGATCAGTGCACGCAGGAGCTTTCTGTGCCTCTTTCAGTTTGTCCTCTTTAAAGCACTCCCGCCCTCTTTCCTCAGCCTCTTCTCTCCCTTTTTGTCACAAACATGGCACGTTTACTGTTCTGCCATCCTCTCCCTTTGTTCCCCATCCTGAACACTCTTTCACTGCAACCCCTTTCTCTTCTGGTTCCTTAAATGTAATCACTTCTCTAACTTCTGTATGTTGGGTACTTCCCTGCCACTCTAAATCTTCTCGACCTAGCCCAAGTCCTAGCTTTGCTCCCTAAAATGAATCCCGATTTTTCATCTTAAACTTCCCCTCTCTCACAAGCAAGACTAACCACATATTTTCAGCAGCCACAGGCCCGTCCATTCTGAAATGTTCTGCCGCTGGTTTCTCAAAATGAATTTAGACAGAACTTAAGCTTATCTTAGTATCTCTTAGTCCCTCTGTCTACTAATTGGATTTCACCCAAACAAGCTGAAAATCTCAGAAAATTTGTTTTCTCTCATACAATATTCTTCCCCCAAATCTAGTTTTCTTCAAAAGTAATCCATCTTCCAAACTAGTCCTCCCCAGTCTCATTGCACCTGCTTGCCTTGTGGGGCTGTCTAGTAACAATGGCTCTCCCAACTGGTTTGCTGGCCGAGTCTTGTTGCTCCTTTGAACCATTACCCATAGTGCTAACAAATAGATGTTGTAACATTAACAGTAATTGTACATTCAAAAGCTCACGTCTTGACCATTTTCTAGAATGCCTTAAATTAGCAGTAAAGGCTCTCTTCGACTTGGACAGTCCATCTGCCGTCACTTTCCAGAGCTTCTCACCATGTCTTTTACACTCATCTTCAGTACTATTTGCTGGTCCAAAGTTAGCATCTTTCTTTGCCTGTGTTTTTGCTTTGTACTTCCAAATTACTGTTCTTCAAAAGCCATGCTTATGAAGAACACTAAGGTTCAGTTCAAATGCCATAGCTGGAAATAAAAAAGTAGGTTATCTGTGGTTATTCAGCTCAGGAGGTAGCACATCTTCCTCTGAGTACACATAGCTCGTCTCTTCAGGGGCACACAGGGCCTTTTCTCTTATGCAGAGAAACAAATGGGCACAGGCTAAATCTCATATACTCTTTAACAATTAAGGAATGAAATTTTGTAATTTCTATATATAATCAAACAATAGTAAACCTGAGAGAAGATCAGATGTTATGGAAAACAGAAAAACTTTTTTTAAAACTCATAACAATAATCTGAATGTCTGGCTTCCCTGGTGGCTCAGTTGATAAAGAATCGCCTGATATGCAAAAGACCTGGGTTTGATCCCTGGGTTGGGAAGATCCCCTGGGGGGCATGGCAACCCACTCCAGTATTCTTGCCTGGAGAATCCCCATGGACAGAGGAGCCTGGCAGGCTACAATCCATGGGGTTGCAGAGTTGGACATGATTGAAGGACTAAGCACATGATTTGCATAGCATTGTTTAGAGAATGTATTAAATTTTTCAACTGCATCTTGATATTTAGGAACTTTACATTCTTATAAATATTTCATATAGATATAGGTAATATGGTAATACATAGATATACAAATATGTAATCATATAGGCAATTGTTTAAGTTTTGAATGTTGCACAGGGTCAGGTTGGACTTGTTATGGCCTTTGAAATTTCACTTTTTTTTTTTATCAAAACAATGTGCTACAAGGTAACAGAATTTATTCACAAAATCTCATGCATGAATGAGGCCCAATATTACCTTGAAGTATAAACAAAATAACTTTCATATAGACAACACTTTCTATGAATAAAAACATTTAGGAAATGAAGCAGTTTGGTGACTTTTCATTATTTGTACATATTAACTCACATAGGTTTATGTGTGAGGTTTAAGTATAAAATGTAATTTTAAATAATAATAGCTTGGTGGAATGCCTTATATTTGTCTATAATTTATACCGTATTTTAATAAAAATATCAAAGATATTTCTTAGCAGCCAAAATCCTATATACAGGATCCCTAAGAATGGATTACTTGATTCTAATTTTAAAGAAAGTAATTTATGCTGATTCTTGTTAGGTAATAGTTTTACTATTATACATGTATTCAGTGAACACAAAAATAGCTTCAAGTTTAAAGTGTACAGCACGATGATCTGATATGCATACATAGTGAAAGAATGATTGTTACTATTTTTTCTTTAAATATTTAATAGAATTTGTCAGTAAAACCATCTGGTCCTGGACTTTTGTTTGTTGGGAGGTTTTTTATTTCAGATATAGTTTCCTTGCTAGTAACTGATCTGTTCAGTTTCTATTTCTTCACCAATCAGTCTTGGTAGGTTGTGTATTTTTCAGAATTTACCCATTTCTTCTTGATTGCCCAACGTAATTTTGGGCATACGGTTGTTCTTAGTTGTCTCTATGTGTCTTTCTGTAGCATCAGTTGTAATTTTCCCTTCATTTTGACTTTATTTGAGTATTCTCTCTTTTATTCTTGATGAGTGTTTATCTGTGTGTGTGTATTTTATCTTTTCAGAAGAGCTCCTGGTTTCATTGATCTTTGTAATTGTCTTTAATCTCTGTTTCATTTCTTTTTTTTTTTGACTAATTTTAGACATAGGTTGTTCTTTTTCCAGTTCCTTGAGGTGCAAAGTTAGGTTGTTTATTTGAGATCTTTCTTTTTTCTTATTCTAGTTATTTATCAACATAAACTTAGAAATGCCTTTGCTGCATCTCATAAATTTTGGCATATTATATTTCTGTTTTCATTTGATTCAAAATATTTTTTTTATTTTTTGACCCATTGTTTAGGAGCATGTTATTTAATCTCCACATACTTGTATATTTTCCAGTTATAATCAATTTGTAGTCATGCTATTAATAATTTATACTTGAAGGACAAAATTAACAAAATGTTCCAAATAAAAAATATACTCAAATTAGCAAATTTCTAGATTCTCAATTTTGTCATACTAATCTTGAAGTGGAATCCATAATGGTTAAAGTAGGACTTCTTTTAAAAATGTAGGAATCCTTGTAACACTCGGAGGTGGGGTCAAAACTATTAAAAATGAAAAATAATTGCTGTCTAAACAAAGTCTTATTTTACAGTAGGTCTTTACAGAATATTTTAATTCTGGAACATTTTCAAAATTGTACATTTAATGGTGATACTCTATTTCATAAAAATTGGGTGCATTTAGATAAATTTGTTTCCAGTTCATTAACAAGATTGCAAATAAATCTTTTGTACTAAGTGAAGTAAATCTCACAGTTTTGTAAATTGAGTGTCTCTCCTTGTTGAAGCCACATTATCTTCAACTTTAAATGTATAACTATTTAGGTTTATATATCTTTACTCTTTCAGTGTACCAAAATAGATTTTCTCCAGACACTCTCATTCTTTTGGAGAAGAGACAGACTAAATAAATGGACATAGATATTTGGAAGTGTTTGTGTGTGAAGTTAATGCTTTGCCTTTTTTAAAAATGAAGTTCTCTTGGCCCCTTGTCATTCTTAGAAATGCATTGGCTCCATAGAACACACACACACACACAAACAATACACAATTCCATCAACCAAGTGATACACATATTTGGGAATCATGCATGATTGAGATACAACAGAAGTGCTAAGTGGTTTTTTGTTTGTTTTCAAATATATATATTTTATGCATTATATAAAACATTACAATATATCCATTCCAAAAACATCTTCATTTTGCTTACAGTAAAATGATATACGTAGTAGAGTAGATAAATAAAATTATAGCAATATTTTTGTCTTTTACTAAAGCTTTTCAAATATGCCTTCTTAAAATTATATTTTTAATTTTTCATGTTTGCTCACGAGCCTATGAGTCAAAACTATTCTTTAAAATACACATCTTACCATGGTATCCTAAAATCCATAGGTATTCATTTACTAAAACACTTAGTCCTTTGACAAATTATACCAAAAAAAAAAAAGGTGTTTAATTACCAATTGCAAAAATTTGAGAGTGGATATTGCTTCTCAACATCACATATGAGAGGGTAATTACTATGCTGAAGTGTAATGAAACCCTCATTATGCTCACAATCAACGACCAAAAATAAAATCATCTTGAAGGATGATGCAGGTGCTTGCTGTGCATTATAGAAATACGTTTAAAGTTTTACAGACTCTTTATCTATAAGGAAAAATCATTTTTCCAGTTGTGACCACCATTCAGAGTAAGTCCAAGTGATATTTTTTACTAAAAATCTCTCTCCCTCACCCCAAAGACCCTCCCTTTCTCTCATCATTTTGGGATACGGAATGGGTAGAAAATCCTACTTAGCCACACAGGCACTGCTGCTGCTGCTGCTAAGTCGCTTCAGTCGTGTCCGACTCTGTGCAATCCCATAGACAGCAGCCCACCAGGCTCTGCCGTCCCTGGGATTCTCCAGGCAAGAACACTGGAGTGGGTTGCCATTGCCTTCTCCATTGTGTGAAAGTGAAAAGTGAAAGTGAAGTCGCTCAGTCGCGTCCAACTAGTGGCGACCCCATGGACTGCAGCCTACCAGGCTCCTCCATCCATGGGATTTTCAAGGCAAGAGTACTGGAGTGGCTTGCCATTGCCTTCTCCATTGTGTGAAAGTGAAAAGTGAAAGTGAAGTCGCTCAGTCGCGTCCAACTAGTGGCGACCCCATGAACTGCAGCCTACCAGGCTCCTCCATCCATGGGATTTTCAAGGCAAGAGTACTGGAGTGGCTTGCCATTGCCTTCTCTGACACAGGCACTACTAAGTATTAAAGCAAAACCTGCAGTGTAATAAACCAACTGTTTGAATTATTGAATCTGAGTTAAAGCGTCTTCCAATTCTATGAGATACATGTGAGACTACCCTTTTGTTGTTATTAGGTTGCTCAGTTATGTCTGGCTCTTTTGTGACCCCATGGAGGTAGCCCACCAGGCTCCTCTGTTCATGGGATTTCCCAAGCAAGAATACTGGAGTAGGTAGCCATTCCCTTCTCCAGGGGATCTTCCCAACCCAGGGATCAAACCTGCATCCCCTTCATTGGCAGTTTCTTTCCCACTGAGCCACCAGGGAATTTCCTGAGACTCCCGTTTAAGGACTTACTTATCATAATTTTAAAAGCTGAATGTTAAAGTTTGGAAATGGTGTCATCTGATCCTTGTTCTTTATCTATCAGCTCTTGCAATGTTAGAAGTGGCTTGCTTAAGGTTTATAGAAAAATAGCTTGTTGCAAAATAGAGTCTATTAGCAATATTAGATAATTATGCTGTGTAAGTAATTAGGAAATATGACAAAACTTTCTACCAATATATTGTTTACTTTCTTTTACAAGTAAAGTTTCAAGTATGATTTTTAAATGATGAATTTTCTGATATGCCATAAGTTTTTACTCTATTTATTCAGATAGTTTACACTAAAATTGTAGTTAAAAAGCCAAGTTTCAAAAGAAAGTGGCTTTTTTATTTTACTTGAAGCTTAAGAATTACAATTTTCTCTTGCAGCTTCTTTGCTGTACATTTTTTTTAATGCTCTTGAACTTGTGGACAATACTTTCATAGATCTTGTAGCTCCAACAACTGTCAAAAATGTCATCCCAACAGAATGAAGAATGTCCTCAGTTAGTTTATAGAAGAATGTTGTATTTTTACATACTTTGATATCATAAGAGTCTGCCTGAAAATGGACAACTGCCTCATAGGTAATTCAGTTGTGAATCCCATTTTCTTATTTCAGTGAATCAATGACTGTCTTATATATATTGTATAAAACGTATTTTAGAAACTTTTATACTGGCCTGCAAAATTAAATTCTTCCACTGTTCTCAAATCCCTAGAGAAAATGGGAACTGTGTGCCAAACAAATCCTGTTTGCTTTCAGAAGTGTCAAATATACATCTGTCTAGCTATTTACACACCTCTGTTTTATTCTGAGTTCCTCTACAGTGACAGCAAAGACACATTGATGGGAGATACAGCACATTACTCTTGAAACTGCCAGCGAATTTGGTACAGCACTTTATTTTGTTTGGTGTTTTAAGGAAGAGAAAGAATTAAATTTACTACTATTTAAAGTAAAAATATACAGCTCTGGCGTGATTGCACATCTGTTATCTGTAAAGGAAACCATAAACGTGCTGTTATTCTGGCCTTTAAATTGTTGCTGTAAACTTCCAAAAACATCGACCAAATTTACTTATCCCAGCTAGTTTAATTATATCGGCTTATTAAATAGGAAATGACAGAGGAGCAAAGTGACTTTTAAAAAAATATTATGATGTCTGATGTATTTTCATGTGGACACTAGCCAACATTTAGAAAGTGCACTTATTAAGTAATTACCTACTGCCATATGTTAATGGAATATAATGCTGGCCTCCTGTCATAATTACTCTTGTGTATTATGGTTTTAATTTTCTTTTTCTAAATGTGTCTATATTTAATTTTTTAGCTTCAACAAAATAAAAACATATATTATGGTAAATAATATTAGATAAAATTCCTCTTCCTTCATATGAGGGAACACAGAACCATGAAAGAACTGACTTCAGGGAACCCAGTGCAAATCTGGGAGCTCATTTCAGGGGCTCTCCATTTCACTGAATAACTCGGTTTATTTTTTTGTTCTTCTTGCTGCTGCTGCTGCTAAGTCGCTTCAGTCGTGTCCAACTCTGTGCGACCCCATAGACGGCAGCCCTCCAGGCTCCCCCGTCCCTGGGATTCTTCAGGCAAGAACACTGGAGTGGGTTGCCATTTCCTTCTCCAATGCATGAAAGTGAAAAGTGAAAGTGAAGTCGCTCAGTCGTGTCTGACTCTTAGCGACCCCATGGACTGCAGCCTACCAGGCTCCTCCATCCATGGATTTTTCCAGGCAAGAGTACCGGAGTGGGGTGCCATTGCCTTCTCCTTTGTCCTTCTTACTTCCTGTATAAAAGGACTCAAAATTACCTTCTAGACCTGGGAAACAAATAGGGGATTCTGGACATAGTCAATTTCCACTGCAATTTTTTCATCTCGAAAATCCCTGATTTAATTGTTAAGAGACATGTTTGCTTGTTTGTATTCATATAAACTCCCATGAGTCCCTAGTACTTCTCTTTCCATGACTCCACAAATAGAGAAAATAGCGTCCTCTTTCTTCTCTTCCTCTCACTAACTCTCCTTGTTTTCTTACCACTTTTCCTTGTTTTTTTCCCCTTTCTGCTCATTGCTGGATTTTAAAATGTTAATTTATCACCCACTACTTGCATGGGGACAGGTGATGAGATGGTTAGATAGCATCACTGACTCAGTGGACATGAGTTTGAGGAAACTCCAGGAGATAGTGGAGGATGGAAGAGCCTGGCGTGCTGCAGTCCGTAGGGCTGAAAAGAGGTAGACGCAACTTAGCAACTGAACAATGATAACAACTTACATGGTAGAGTAATAGGATACTATTACTCAGAGATGTAGTTACAGAGACATGTCTATATTTGGATCATCAAAGTCATGCTTTGCTTTAAAACCTTTGCTGGAGACACACAGTTGCCCTATCAGAATCTCATCATTTAAGGACAATAACAAAATACAAAGTAATAATAACTTTTGTCCACGTGTTGCTTTGACAATTTAAATCAATCTCATGTGTAATTCAGACTCAGCCATATGCATATTAGCCTCTGCCTAAATAATCCTTCCACTTCCATTTATTTCCCTCTATATCCCCACTGTTTTGAACAGTGTTTTGTGTTCAAATGCACAATTCTTTTTATGCTTATAATGTCCTCTCTTCAATAATTAATCAGAAGTCAAAGCATAAAACATGATGGAAGTCAGACCCAAAAACAAACCTGGATTTGATATGTTCAAATGACATTTGTCAGTTAAATAAATGCCATTTTCTGTTTTAAACATTCATTTATTTATTCAGAAAATTGAGCAAATTTTTACCAGGCACTGGGAATATAGCAATTAACAAAACAGAGCAAACTCTCTTCTTCGTGAGACATGCATTTGAATGAGTGTGGAGTGAGGAAAGACAAAAAATAAGACAAATAAATAAAACATATGATATGTTGAAGTTTTCCCAAAATAAAAATAAACAAGTAAAGTAGGACAGAGTTGAGGATAGGAGATTTTAGGTACACTGATAAGTAAGGACCCACTTAGAAGGGGACACTAAAATCAAGATCTTATAGAAGTGAGTAGACAGACTATGTGGATATTTGGGAAAGAATCCAGGCAGAGAGAATAACAAATTCAAAGGCCCTGAAAGATGGGGGTCTTTTGTGTCCCAAGATTTTCAAGAAGGTAAGGTAAGGGGAGTTGAGAATGAGGAACAGAGTAATAAGAAGTGATATCAGAGATGATCGGAGGCCAATGTATATATGCTTTTTAAGAAACGTTCAAAGCTTTGACTTGTAATCTGAGGAAAGATGGAAACTCATTTGAATGTTTTGAGTAGATGAGTGACATGCTGTGATTTTTGTTGGAATAAGAGCTGTAGTAGAGAACAGAGATTAGGAGATTCTGGTACCTGATAGCCTAGGGACCTATCTCTAACATTAACCAACTATGGGGTTTTGGTCAGTTTACTCCATTTCACTGTGGCTCATCTTTCTCACGGGTATACTGATGATAATAGTTGTATCTACCTCATAGAAGTATAAGTAAGTAAGTAAGTGTTAGTCAGTCAGCCATGCCCAACTCTTTGCGATCCCATGGACTGCAGCCCACCAAGCTCCTCTGTCCCTGAGATTTTTCCAGGCAAGGATACTGGAGGGGTTGCCATTTCCTTCTCCAGGGGATCTTCCTAATCCAGGGATCGAACCCCGGTCTCCTGCACTGCAGGCAGATTCTTTACCAACTGAGCTACAAGGGAAGTATAATAAGCATTAAATTATTTAATATTTGTAAAGCACAGGGTAAGGAATATCAAGCATGTGTTGAATGTGGACATTGAAAGTCAAAGGATAAGGCCAAGACACCAATTATAAAGCTATCAAGATAAGGTATTTTAGAAATATACCATTAGCTTGCATGAGGGCAGTAGAACTACAAGTGGCTGAAAGAAGTGATCAGCTTCCATGTATATTTTGATGGTAGAACCAACAGAACTCCTTTAGCTTACATGTGAAGTGTGAAAGACAAAGATAAGGAAAGGCTGAATGACAAGTTTTATGGTAAGCAATTGAAATAGAAGCTGACATATTTTAAAACAGGGCAGGTGATGAGATGAAGAGGCCAATTTGGGATTGCATTAGATGAATACTTTTTAAACCTTTTTAAAATATTTTTTGCAAGAATTTGGGGGGATTGCTTTTAAAGCTTGAGATTCCTTTCAGACATTCAAGTAGAGATGTCAAATTCACTTTAGATATATGAGTCTGGATTCACAGATGAGTTCAGAGCCAAGGTATAGATTTGGGACTTGTCAACCTATGTAACGCCAAGAGAATTGATGAGGTTACAAAGTGAGTGTAGGGAGAGAAGCAGTCCAAGGACTAGAATTTAGATGTCATGGAGACAAAGAGGATACACAAAGGGAAAGAAAAAAATAAAAACAGAAGAATGTGATGGCCTGCACATCAGGGAAGATGCGGCCAAGTGTACTTGTTGCTTTTAGAGCAGCTGAGATTGGGCTCTGGTTTTAACAACAGAGACATCATTTTTAGACTTTGATGTGAGCAGTTTCTGCAGAAATACAGGAATGAATTCCTAAAAGTAATGATTTTCATGGCAAATGTAAAGAAAGGGGGTAGAAATCACTCATACTGGAAACTGTTTGGAGGAATATTTATGCAAAGACAAAAGGAAAAGGAATAATAGCTGAAAATGGAGCTGAACCAAATAATATTTTATTCACATAAAAATAACACGATTTTATCTTATACTATCAGAAAATATCCAGTAGATGTACTTTTGATAATGATATAGGAGAAAAGCAGAATAATTTCTAGAGATAAGTACTTCATCAGATAAGAGTTGCTAAATTTGTTTAATTAACTGGAAGGATGGTCAAGTGAATGAAATCTATCAGATTAATGTAGTCATGTATATATATCTTTAACTCTATGATTATCTTTTAGGTAGAAATATTTTGAGATAGCTGTACAGCTCACTATTTCTTTTCTCTGGGAACAAGCAAACACAACATCAAGCAGAAGGATTCCAGTTTCCAGCAGCCTTTTTTTTTTTTTTTTTCTCTAATATATGAAACTATTCTCTTTTCTGTAGTTGATTAGATTAAGAATGGACTCCACTCCCCTCCCCCCAGACATAATATAGATGAGTAGGAACTCTCCTATCTCTTAGAATTTAAATTGAAGGACTGCAGTGACTTTCTCTCTGTTCCAAGTATACCAGTCAGTGTGAATCAGGAAAACAGAAACCACGTAATGTTTTTTAAAAAGAGGAGATTTAATAGGGTAGATTGATTATCCAGATATGAGAAAAATGAAAGAGCAAAAAGGAAAACCTTGAGGTAGCATAGATATCATCCACTACGTAGAACATACTGCCAGTGGAGCTGAGTTAGTTCTTATATCACTAGCCAGGAAGGAACCACCACCAGTGGGACTGAGTTAACCCTGAAGCTACCACTCACAGGCCAAAATTAAGAGATGGTGTGACCAGAATCAAAGAGCTCAAAGAACCTCAGACCTTTGAAGAGGGCAGGACACATCTGCCTTCCCAAAGAGGAAGGGATAATCTGGCTGGTACTAGAATCATTCAGAGCATAGCTGGTGATGAGGATGCTGAAACATTCCAGGGCTAGAAAGAGCCTGTGTTATCTTCTGCTGTCAAACTGAAAGTAACAGGATATGGTAATTAAAGAAAAAAAGAAAAAGAAAACCCTTCTCCCAGATGCCTGCCTTTCACTCTCACTGCAGATTCTAGACAAAACCCTAGTGCCACCAGCAAGTGAGTCTGATGCTGGCACTGTGCAGGCTGCGGCTCCCAGGTCACAGGAAAGAGAAAGGAGGGTGGGCTTGGTGCTGAAGAGAAAGGAAATAACCAGCACAGTATGTAACCTGAGGAGGCTGGGGGTAAGCATCCTTCACACAGGATGTGGATGAAGAGGAGAGACAGATGTTGTCCTGCAGGGAATGAGAAGAAATGTGTTTTTTCCAAATGGATACAAAATGCAAATATATTTCCTCTTGGTTTTGCATTTCCAAGTTTCAGCCACTGACACCCAGCTGAATTCCTGCTCTTACACTTTATAAGGCATTTTATATCCTTAAAATTGTTTTCTCCCTTTACTTTATCTAGCTAAAACACTCAGCAAAATAGTTGGCATGTATTAAAACTCCAAACAATATTCACTGAAGGAGAAATTGTATGTTGTTTTCTGAAGCTTGCTGTAAATTTCCATTAAATATTCTGTTTAAAATATTTAAATCTAGTTAAAATAGTCTATGTATTTGTGCTGACCCACATGGCAAGTACTAGCTATGTGTGGCAGCTTAGCATTGAAATGTGACAATTTAAGTGCCAAATGTTTACTTTCTTTTAATTTTAATTAATTAAAATCTAATTTTAAACTCTGATACTCTAAGTCAGTTGGAAATATTTTAAGTATATTTGGAACAACTGGAGATGTTACTCTACTTTTTCAAATGTAAATAACATCAGGTATTTCTGATGAAAATACAACATTTAAACAGCTATATGAAAAGAGAATGTAAAATAGCTCATTAAAATTTTTATATTGATTCCATGGTGAAATAATACTGTTTTGGGTATATTAGGTTAAATACAATATATTGTAAATAGGTAAAATATTTTTACCTAAAATAGGTAAAAAATAAATTTTACCTATTTATTTTTATTTTAATGTGGCTACTGAAAAGTCTAAAATTACATACATGGCTCACATTTCTACTGAGCAGAGCTCATCTAGACTCTTGCTAGTGGAGGTCTGCTCTGTGAACTAACAGCATATGCATTATCTTGATGTATAATATGAAGCCCCTCCCAGACAAACTGAATTTGAATCTGAATTAGCTTTTTAACAAGATCTCCAGGTAATTTGTATGAATATCATAGTTTGAGAGGCACTGCTTGGAACTATTTTCATATTCATCCCTTCCTCTAGAGTAAAGATCAAATGCAGTCTGTACTGCCTGTCTTAAAACATGACTCGGTAATGAAAATAAAGGCTTCAAACTCATGAAAATGAGAGCTTGGTAAATAAGGAAATGATACCTGTTTAACATGGAAGTTGGTTGAATAACACAATTTTCCCCAGCCCCTACCTAGTATTAAAATTTCTATCATATAGTTGCTTGTTACTGGTACAGCAGATTTCACCATGAATCCTAACAGAACTAAACTCATCATGCTGTGTGAGGACCAAGTGCTATATATGGTGCCATTTTGCTCAGAATTCTCCCTTTGTCTCAGTACAGCCCAGTGATCCATATTGGAAAAAATTTACTGGAGAGTTCTCACTAATCTTTGCAAATATTCTTTTTTTTCAGAAGCAGTATCTTCAACCCTTCCTTATCTCCTCTTCCATCAAATTACTTTCATATTATTTCTAAAGTTAAATTATGTAATGATTGTTTAATTCATTTGTTTATCAGAAATGTACCTGTCATTTGAATAGCCCTAGTCCATGGGATCAAAAAGAGTCAGATACAACTGACCACACACACAAGCATTATTGTTAGCAATGCTATCATCTCTGTTCTTTCTGATTATATAGGCTCTAACTTTATTCTGGGCTTCCCTGGTGGCTCAGTGGTAAAAGAATCCACCTGCCAAGCAGGAGACGCAGGTTTGATCCCTGGGCCTGGAAGATCCCCTAAAGAAGAAATAGGAACCCACTCCAGTATCCTTGCCTGGGAAATCCCATGGACAGAGGAGCCTGGCCGGCTACAGTCCATGGGGCTGCAAAGAGTAAGACACAACTGAGCAACTAAACAGCAACAACTTTATTTTGATAAGTTTTGAATTGTTAGCGTGTGACTTTGTAGTATGCATTATTTTACAGAAATATATTCAGCAAGCATACATACCTGAATCCACTATTTTTGTAAACTTTGAGAATACTGAAAAATCTGAGAAATTATTTTATTTCAGGGATCATTTCCAAAGAAGACTCTACAATATGAGTGATGACCGCTGGAAGAATTGTTTAACACCAAAATAGGTTTTCAACTGTTCTTAGTTTACTATTTGCATTGTCCTTAATTCCAAAAAGAATCTGAAACTGAGGACAATAAAAGACACAGATTCAAAGGTCCATTAAAAGAAAAACAAAAACTGAGTAGTAATTAAATGGATAGAGGGAAGGAAAAAAGGAAATATATTTTTGCTTAAAAACTTGATTAAGAAGAGCTATTAATTCTGAATGATAAACATATCTGAGCTTACTAGCAAAGAGCAAAATAGCCTAGACATACAATAAATAATAAAATATTTAAATATTTTGAAGAGCGTATATACAGGACATGGAAAACCCCATTGGGTATTTTATTCAAAAATCAGTCTCTCACATATGCAAAAAGGTATTCCTCAAAAGCTTATTACTTACATTAATTTTCATCAAAAATTGAGTACTTACTATATCCCAGTTCATGCTGAAGCCCTAAGAGGAACTGATGAAAACTTTGTTGATTAAAAATGAAATGAAATACCTTCTATATGCGTGCATGAAACTGAGGCAAGGGACGCAGTGATAAAGAAACCTCACAGGCCCATGGTACTCATAGAACAGAAAGGGAAGGGAGATGCACATCAAACAAGATCCCAGAAAGTGAAATTTAAAAATTTCAGGATGCTATATGGGCCTATACTGAGACATTTTATCCCAGGCTGAAGGTCAGGGAAACTTGCTGGAGGAAATGACATTTATGCTAAGACTGAAAAATAAGTTAGAGTTCTGCAGACTAAGGGAACAATTTGTGTAAAGTCTCTAAAGCAAGGTACAAGTGCATGTGCTTGAGGGTAAAAGTGAGCACTGACTCCTGCAGGAAAGGTTAAAGTGTTTGAATGGAAAAGGCACTTTGGGTCTATGAAGATTTTATTCTTAATCCTAGGGATACTGGGAGGGATTTAGAGAGTTTTTAAAGTTGGAACCATTCACATATTTTGAAAAGATATTCTGCTAGAGCAGAAAGTATATTATATGGAAGCTTTACCTGACAGAAGACGTCAATTATGAGATTAATAAAATGGTTCAAATTGGGAAAGGTGCTGACTGGACTCAGAGATGATGGGAAGAAAGATTTAAAAACAGACAGATGAAGACAGAATGCACAGGGAAACCTGGTTTTGTGAATAACACTTACATGAGCAAAATGGTTCAGAATCATCCACATCGAAAGTATATTTGAGGTTTTCTGTTTGGGAAACTAGATGGAGACAAGTTGTTAAAGCTGTCTGGAAGATGGTCTTTTTGCCCTTCATTTTGCATTTAGTATAAACTCTAAGAGAGCCAGGAGTATTCAATGTGGCAATTAGAGATCTTTATATAGGGTTCTGTAATTTTCATGGTGGCTCAGCAGTAAAGAATCCACCTGCAATGCAGGAGACAAAAGTTCAGTCCTGGGTTGGGAAGATCTCCCAGAGAAGGAAATGGCAACTCACTCCAATATTCTTGCCTGGGAAATCCCACGGACAGAGGAGCCTGGATCATGGTCCATGGGATCACAAAAGTCTGACACAACTTAGTGACTAAACAACAAAAACAATTTTTGTCTCTACAAGGAAAGATATTTTTGGTCCATAAAAACAAAAACATACGGCCATTTTGCCCCCAGGTCACATTAGCTCTCCTTACTTTACATAATAAGGCCAGCCAAGTTCCAGTAGGCATACCTCTTGCTGAAATGATAAACATACATGTATGTATGTACATACATTTAGAGAAAAATTACTTGTTTGCTTTTGGTACTTGAAGAATGACCTGGAAGGCACACAGATTTAGCAGACATGGAAGCACAGTCTGGACTTCAGTACATTCTTGGTTATGTTATAGGTAGTGATCTAATCATTCGGGTTTTATCACTAAAACCTGGTCATGATCATAATTCTTTAAAATGACTATTATTTTTGTCCTGGAAATCTATCAGTCCCCATTCAGTTAGAGATACTAAAGATCTTTTTTCTTTACTCGTGAAATAATGGACATCAATAAATCATGTGTATCTTTTCAGTTTATAAGAAACTCCTGCTTTCTAAATTATCATGGTTCCCTGAGGAGCAAGACTTCTAATTGAGACAAGTTCCCAGATGTATTTTATGTTCTTGTAATTATTTTAAAACATATGGCAATAAAAAAGTTATGCCTCTGCAGTGTATTTTTATGTATTCTTGTGATCTTACAGATTCAAGGAGCAACCACGATTTGAAATCATGTGCTTCTCTAAATATAATTATTATTCAATGAAGAGAATACAGGTTTATAACAAAATATATACACATAGTTCATGTCCTAAGCATGTTTAGTTTAATATTTTAATTATTTATGAAATGGTATTATAAATTTTACATCCTAAATTTATTACTCTATACCTGAAATTGACAAATCAATTGTCCGATTTGAAAATGGAAAATTAACAAATTAAACTAATTCAGCTCTTACTATATAAGTTTTATGATTGTGAATATAATGGTTGGCACATGTTACCTAGAGGAATTTCAGTTAGTTCACAAAAGAATTTATATATCTCTGCAAACAGAGAGATTAATTCCAAGAAAACTCCTTACACTAAAAATTTATGAAAGACCCAAAGCATGATTGTGTTAGTAATCTGACACAGAACACTTTGAAAATTTAAAAAAAAAGAAAGAAAGAAATGAAAAGTGAAGAGTCTCCATGTGTACATAAATTCAATTCGGATAGTTCAAAAGAGATGCTAATGAAGGGATTGTTTACACATTTGGGGCAAGATTACAAATAAGGAACAAAGAATAATGGGACATACAGACCACACACACAGAGCAGGATGCTGTAGTGACTTCTTACGCTTAAGGAACAAGAGAAGGAAATGGTGTTACTGAATCCCAATGAAAACAGGAGCAATAGAGTACATTTGGGTGAGAGAAACAAAACAAATGTATATATACCCTTCAAGGTGTGAACCTTCAAAGACACAAATGTGCTTTCAGTTACAAGTTAAGTTGCAGTTTGCCCTCTGTGTCCCAGTCAGTAACTCTTCTTGCTTGTTCATTGGATGCCAGCTGTTGTATAGCACTGATGTACTTTTCAAGGTACTATACTACAAGATTTAAAAGGTTTTATTTTTGTGCTGTTTTTTAATGTATTATTTGTGTGAAAAGTAAACATATTACAGTACTATATAGCTGAGTGTGTTAATTAGGTACCTAAGTTAAGTATGTCAGACTTAGGAACAAACTGAACTTACAAACCTGCTCTCAGAATGGAACTAATGCGTTTGTAGCTGACTTACTACACACACATATGAACACCTTGAATACCATGATAAATACAGTATTCAGTGCAATTCTTAAACATCACAGCTTGTAGGATGTGAGAAGGTTGCACACAATAGATTTACTCCAACATTATAATTTCCTTAAACTTATTCCTTACTCTACATCATTCTTTATATTATTCCAAGAGAATTCTAGAATCTGGATCTTATTGAAAGTAGACTATGAAGTCTAATATTCAAGTAAATCTCAAAAAAAAGTTATATATCCAAGTTAGAGCTGAAAAATTATACTGAAAATCCAGAATGAATGCACTGTATCAGTAAATCTGACACAATCCAACCTTACATTGCAAATTTTTTAAACTAAATTTTGAATTCATTCTTACAAATGCTCCCTAGTTCTCGCTTATTCAAAGAAACATTGTCTTCCAGTTCTTTTGCATATATAATATTTCCTCCCAGAAAAGACCTTGAATTTCTCCTCTGGGCTATTATTTAACACTTATTAGGATCAAAACCCAATCCTTCACATCTGGGGATTCTCTGAGAAAATTGTTTCAATAACCAAAGGAATTTGTTGTACATAATGACTTTATTTATTGTTTATCCATCCAGAATGATACTGCTGCTGCTGCTGCTGCTAAGTCGCTTCAGTCGTGTCTGACTCTGTGCGACCCCATAGACGGCAGCCCACCAGGCTCCCCCATCCCTGTGATTCTCCAGGCAAGAACACTGGAGTGGGTTGCCATTTCCTTCTCCAACGTATGAAGAATGATACTAGTTACATACAATTCTTGGGGAAATTTAGAAAATAGCTATAGGAAAAATTTTCTATAACATTGTGATGAAGCTCAACTGGGAAAGGCTGGTACATGAAGGAGGTAGGTGGTACCTGCCCCCTGTGAAGTTATTGCAAAGTTTAATGCAATCATCAGACAGGAAAGAATAGTTAGGTATCTTTGGCAATAAATATTCAGGGATTTGGGGTTACCCAAGATTCTTTGTTTTGTCTGTCTGTCCAAATATTCTTTTTACAAATCTCAAGGTTCCACATTTCCCCAATCAGTGCCTTAACTTTAAGATTCCTGGTGGCTCAGAGGTTAAAGCATCTGCCTGCAAGGCGGGAGACCTGGGTTCAATCCCTGGGTTGGGAAGATCCCCTAGAGAAGGAAATAGCAACCCACTCCAGTACTTGCCTGGAGAATCCCATGGACGGAGGAGCCTGGTAGGGTACAGTCCACGGGCTCGCAAAGAGTCAGACACGACTGAGCAACTTCGCTCACTCACTTGTGAAATCCTGAATTTAGTTGGCTTTGTTATGTCACAATCACCAAGTTATATCTTAGACCTGATCTTCAGTATTGTCTACCCTGCAAATATAAGAAACAATAAGAATTATTTTCAAGACCTCTGTAGAAGTTGTCTGTTCTGCTTAGCACTTAAGCTGGGAATTTAAAGGCCGCTTTGTTGTTGATATTGTTTGAAAAAACCCTCCACGGCAGTCAGAGGCAGCTAGTCTAACTCACAGTATTTGTAAGTTATAAGCCTGCCAAGGTGTCAGTGCCATCAATGTATTTCCTAGTGAAAGTGAAAGTGTTAGTCACCCAGTAATGTCCAACTCTTTGCAACCCCACTGATTGTAGCTCACCAGTCTCTTCTATTCATGGGATTTCCCAGGCAAGAATACTGGAAGGGTAGCCATTCCCTTCTCCATGGGATCTTCCTGATTGGGATTGAACCTGGGTCTCCTGCACCGCAGGTAGATTCTTTACCGTCTGAGTTACCAGGGAAGCTAGCTCAATCTAAATGAGATTTTGAAGGCTACTTCTAGAACAGAGCACTATCAATCAGCATTCCACAGAAAACAGAACTGACCCCACATAGTTCAAATAAAGATAAATTAACGAAGGGACTACATACACAATTGTGGGAAGAATTAATGGATCAAACAAGAGTTGTTGAGGTGTGGCTCTGAGAGCCTGTCAACTGTTTGAAGTTGCTTGCATCTCTAGCAATAAAGAGATAAAAGGAAGAAATAGCATTGCCAGAACTCAGAAGGACAGAATCTAAAGAGATTCTGGTCAGAGTCGGCATTGTTTTAGAGACATTCAGCTAAGGGAATGCAAGCACCTAACCTTCAGAGTGCCTGCTAATTCTACCATTACCAAATAACCCAGAGGCCAACTGAAGACAGAGTAGAGCAAAGGAAGGTAGAAAAGAGATCTGGGGAAGCAAATAAAGGAAACTAGTGCAAATCATGTCACCTGGATTTACTCTGTCAATATCTGTATAAGCCAAATTGTTAATGGTTATAAAAATATTGTTTTATGTCCATTTTGTTGTTGTTTTAGTTGCTAAGTCATATCTAACCCTTTGTCACCTCATGGACGATAGCCTGCCAGGCTCTTCTGTCCAAGGGATTTCCAAGGCAAGAATACTGGAGTTGGTAGCCATTTCCTTTTCCAGAGGATCTTCCCAACCCAGGGATTGGTAGGCAATAAAATCAGCATATACAACACACAGACCTTTGTTGGCAAAGTAATGTCTCTGCTTTTAAATATGCTATCTAGGTTGGTCAAAGTCCGTCTAGTCAAGGCTATGGTTTTTCCCGTGGTCACGTATGGATGTGAGAGTTGGACTGTGAAGAAGGCTGAGCGCCAAAGAATTGATGCTTTTGAACTGTGGTGTTGGAGAAGACTCTTGAGAGTCCCTCGGACTGCAAGGAGATCCAACCAGTCCATTCTGAAGGAGATCAGCCCTGGGATTTCTTTGGAAGGAATGATGCTAAAGCTGAAACTCCAGTACTTTGGCCACCTCATGCGAAGAGTTGACTCATTAGAAAAGACTCTGATGCTGGGAGGGATTGAGGGCAGGAGGAGAAGGGGACGACAGAGGATGAGATGGCTGGATGGCATCACTGACTCGATGGACGTGAGTCTGAGTGAACTCCGGGTGTTGGTGATGGACAGGGAGGCCTGGCGTGCTGCGATTCATGGGGTCACCAAGAGTTGGATACGACTGAGCAACTGAACTGAACTGACTGATACAATACACGTATGTATAAGAAATAGAGTAGGTAAGAGACAGTAAAAAATAGAACTATAAATGTTCAAAAGAATAAAAATATATAACATGTTTGAATACTTAGAATCACCAAGTACTTTCTAAATATTTAAGTGTACAAGTAAACTTTTATCTTCCCTTATTCCTCATAAATGTTATGAGTTATTAATATCAGTAGTATTTTTAAGAAATGGATTTTGATCAGGTTTAAGGATTGAAATCAAGATATCTCAGATTCAGGGCAATAATATATACACATATGCTTTGTGCTGCGATAGTTTTAAGATAGACAATGGGTTAAATTATTCTTATTTTATAGACTGCTACTAAGCCAAGAGTTGTTGTTCAGTCTCCCAGTCATGTCTGACTCTTTGCAACCCCATGGGCTGCAGCATGGCAGGCCTATCCCTAACCATCTTCCAAAGTTTGTCCACAACTAATTTGAAGTTTTGCCAACAGAGGCAACACTAAAATTTTCCAACAAAGGAGGAATCCAGCTAATGAGCACCATAGTTGGGAGAGAAACTGAATATCCTAGATTGGAGGCAACCAGTCTTCCCCATGTGCCCATTTCAGATTTTCAAACAAGTTATCACCCTGCTATTGCTGCTTCCCAGATAATTATGCTATAATTACATGCTTTAAACTACGTTTCAATGTATCCTTCCAGTATTTATCCTGCCCACTTTGTGTAAAATCAGACTTAAATAATTATGCAAATATCTTGTTTAGGTTTTCCCTCAGTTGCAAATTGCTTTTTAATTCACTTAATTATAAAGGGCACTGTCTCTTCTAATATTCAATAATCAGGTTTAAATTTGTAGGCAAAGGCATTGTTCTTTGGCCATGCGTCTATTGCATATATAATTTTATGTTTTCATTTTCAAATTCTTTTATATTTGATTTTCCTACATACTGCATATTATGTATACACACAAAACATTCTAAAGGGGGGGGGTGTGTATGGGTGTATTCAACACATATCTATGGCCAGAGCTAAATACTCTTTAAGAGAAGAAATACCTAGAGCCTGTACTGGACATACATGTCTACCCTTGTCTTTTTCAGAAAGTAAAAAATTTGCTACACTTCTTATTTAGTCTGTACTGATGGTTCCTGTGCTTCCCTGTGCTCTAGGCAATAACTAACAGCTGCCTTTGCCACTGCACTGAGTCATTCATCCTTTAAATCAAAGAACAACTAATTTGATATACACATATCTCTGCACATGAACAGAGCACATAAACACTGCTTCCTCGGTTGGTTCATGAGACGGAACCCAGACCTGGATCAGCAAATCACAAGAAGATGAAGGGCTAAGTCTGACGTTGGGAGCAGTGTTCTCTGATCATGGTCTATTCTGTATGCTAACCACACACACTTCTGATGTGATAGGATCCTCTAGGCATCAATTACCAAATCCATTGCACTCATTTCCTGATAGAGCAGAACAATAACCATTCTATTCACTTCAGATGAAATCTACAGTTCTCCTTTATTTCAAATACACAAAACACTCACAATTTTCCATATTTTTTTAAACTCCTGACAATGTCTATTAATTTAGACACTCAAAATTAAAGTGATTCTGATAATGAATATATGATTCATTCCATCAGTTTGTTCCTATTTCTTTGCTGAGTACTTATTAAGTCTCAGGTGCCATTTTAGCTGCTGTGCATAAATTAGTCAACAAAGAGTTGAAATTGCTCCCTTATAGAGCTTGTAATATACTCTGTATATATGTTTTATATATATATGTTGTTTCCACAAAACAGACTGCTGAGAAAAAAAAGAGATATATAGCAAAAAGCATATTAAAAGTGACATGTGCTGTGGAGAAAAATAAAACAAAAGATGAAGTAAAGGGGTAGCTTTTGCATTCTTAAGTAAGGTGGGCAGCTAAGTTCTCAGTGAGGTGTTACTTTTGTAGAAATGGAAGGAAGTAGGTGAGACACCTGCCTATTTTGTGGGAAGAATATTTTAGGCAGAGGAAGCTGCCAGAATTCCATCCCTGTAGGAGGAGCTTGCAGGCATATTTGGGAGTTAACAAGAAAATTCCTTGAACTGGGGGTCATAAAAGAGGAGGGAAGTAACTGGACAGGAGGTTAGATAGCAGTGGGGTGTGAGTAAGGATGGGGTACATCTTGGTAGGCAGATGGGAAACCATAAAAAGTTTAGGGCAGAGGTAGTAAATGACATCAAACAGGCATTGGAATAGAAGCTCTCCATTCTTGGTTCTGTATGGGTGAAATGTCCATCCTTGTTTTAAGAAGTTATTTACTGTCCACTGATCAGAGTGCCACCTATTTGAGTACTCGCTTTAAGTAAAAATAAAATTTTAAGTGAGCTGAATACTATTTAATAAGTAAAATACATTGTTGTGTTCAAAACAAGCTAAAGTTTAAGATTTCGTTATAAAGATTTTCATCCTAGTATAAAATTAAGTATACGTTGGTAAAGATCTAACTTTTATAAGAATTTCATGAATTTTTAATTCTTCAGTGTTCCCGGGGCAGTTTAAATCAAAGCTGAAATAACTCGTCAGTGTTTGCAGTATATACTACAAGTTATAACTTGTAGTGTTGGCTATAATTGAGTAGTAAAAGTGTCCCTTGTTATACAATATTTGGGTCTCCCCAGTTATAAATTTTACGTAAGAAAAAAGAATTGCCTTAACCAAATCATTTCTACTAATAAATTAGTAATATCAGTCATTATTCAAGCATCAAGGTGATGGCTAATTCTATATGTCAACTTGACTGGGCCAAAGGCTGTCCAGAAAGCTGGTAAAACATTATCTCTGGGTGTGCCTGCAAGGGTCTTTGCAGAGGAGATTAGCACTTGAATCCCTGGCTGATTAGAGCAGATGATCTCCCCAATGAGAATGGACATCACCCAATCTGGTGAGAGCCTGGATACAACAGAGGCAGAGGAGGGAGGAATTTGCTCTCTCTCTGAAATAGCATGTGCATCCTTTCCTGGCCTCTGACATCAGCATTCCTGGTTTTCTGGCCTTCAGACTCAGATTAGGATGTATACCACGGACCTGTCCTGTTTCTCAGACTGAATTATACCACTGACTTTCACTGTTCTCCATCTTCAACACAGCCAATTGGGTGGCTTCTTGCCCTTCAGTATTATATGAGCCAATTCCTACAATAAACCTCTCTAGATAGACAGAGAGATAGACAGACAGATATAGATATCCTGTCAGTCCTATTTCCCTGGAAAGTCTTGACTAATGCAATCATGCACCATTTGATACCAATAGAGTTACCACTCTCTCTCTCATGGCAATGGAAAATATAATTAACATATTTCAAATACAAATTTTGAATTTAATTAAAAAAAAAACCTAGGTCCCTAAAGGCAAAAGAAGTCCTAAAGAAGGTGTTAAAAGAACTTTAAGCCATTGACAATGAATATTTATCTAGCAGAGTGAGACCAGTTAACAATTAAAGGAAAAAAAAATGGATGATGCCTATAAGACAATAACATACATATCAAAGTTAAGCTAAACTTGGAAAAATTGATCAAAGCTTTCAAGATCCTTTTTGAAAAATGGCAACCTTTATGCTCACATTGAAAGTAAAACATGAATTAAAATATTCCAGTAATAATTTCATTGCAATTGTATCTTGAGGTTATGTGAATCATCTCCTCTTGAATAATTTTTAAGTTACCATTTGAGGTACACAAATTATTGTTAAAAAAGATTAATTTTTTCCTTATAATTTTTAGCTTTATTTCCAGATATAAAACATAGCAGCCATTGTTATATCATCTCCTATAAAATATTGATCCTTGTTTTAAGTTAAACTGTTTAAGCTTTCTTTTTTTTTTCAGTACTGATTATTTTACCTACCCAGAATTTCCTGTTTTTAATTTAAATAAAGTGAAAATTTCAAGAGTATTTTAGTGTCTCAAACATAATAGTATTGTTTTAAATTATCTTTTAACACTAAGAGGTCTATTGTGCTCTTCAAACTATTGCTTATAGACTAACTCAAGGAGGGGAATAAATTCTTTGTTGTTGTGCTCAGTCGTGTTCCACTCTTTGCAATCTTATGGACTATAGCCCACCAGACTTCTCTGTCTGTGGGATTTCCCAGGCAAGAATACTGGAGTGGGTTGCCACTTCCTACTCAGAGTTCTTCGTAACCCAGAGATCAAACATTTATCTCTTGTGTCTCCTTCATTGGCAGGTGGATTCTTTACCACTAGCACCACCTGGGAAGTCCTCAAAGTATATGTTGCCAATTATTATGTCAATCACTTACTCAGTTCAGTTCAGTTCAGTCGCTCAGTCCTGTCCGACTCTTTGCGACCCCATGAATCGCAGCACGCCAGGCCTCCCTGTCCATCACCAACACCCGGAGTTCACTCAGACTCACGTCCATCGAGTCAATGATGCCATCCAGCCATTTCATCCTCTGCCGTCCCCTTTTCCTCCTTCCCCCAATCCCTCCCAGCATCAGAGTCTTTTCCAATGAGTCAACTCTTCACATGAGGTGGCCAAAGTACTGGAGTTTCAGCTTTAGCATCATTCCTTCCAAAGAAATCCCAGGGCTGATCTCCTTCAGAATGGACTGGTTGGATCTCCTTGCAGTCCAAGGGACTCTCAAGAGTCTTCTCCAACACCACACTTCAAAAACATCAATTCTTTGGCGCTCAGCCTTCTTCACAGTCCAACTCACACGTCCATACACGACCACAGGAAATACGATAGCCTTGACTAGACGGACCTTTGTTGGCAAAGTAATGTCTCTGCTTTTGAATATGCTATCTAGGTTGGACATAACTTTCCTTCCAAGGACTTAGTGTCTTTTAATTTCATGGCTGCAGTCACCATCTGCAGTGATTTTGGAACCCAAAAAAATAAAGTCTGACAGTGTTTCCACTGTTTCCCCATTTATTTCCCATGAAGTGATGGGACCGGATGCCATGATCTTCGTTTTCTGAATGTTGAGCTTTAAGCCAACTTTTTCACTCTCCACTTCCACTTTCATCAAGAGGCTTTTGAGTTCCTCTTCACTTTCTGCCATAAGGGTGGTGCCATCTGCATATCTGAAGTTACTGATATTTCTCCCAGCAATCTTGATTCCAGCTTGTGCTTCTTCCAGCCCAGCATTTCTCATGATGTACTGTGCATGTAAGTTAAACAAGTAGGGTGACAATCTACAGCCTTGACGTACTCCTTTTCCTATTTGGAACCAGTCTGTTGTTCCATGTCCAGTTCTAACTGTTGCTTCCTGACCTGCATATAGGTTTCTCAAGAGGCAGGTCAGGTGGTCTGGTATTCCCATCTCCTTCAGAATTTCCCACAGTTTATTGTGATCCACACAGTCAAAGGCTTTGGCATAGTCAATAAAGCAGAAATAGATACTTACTAAATTACCTTAAAAAATAACGAGAGGCATGGAAGAAGCTTAGAAACTTTTGAATAACTTCTTACAGCAAGATAAGTGTGCTTAGTCATTTCAGTTGACACTATGGACTATAGCCTGCCAGGCTCCTCTATCCAGGGATTTCCTTGCCAAGAATACTGGATTGGGTTACCATGCCCTTCTCCACAGTATCTTACTGACCCAGGGATTGAACCTGTGTCTCCTGCATGCTGGCAGGTCTTTGCAACTGAGTCACCAGGGAAGTCTGTAACAAGGTATATAGTAAGCAATGATGTTCCTATGTGAAAAAAAATCATAATTTAAACTCAAGTTATTCTGATTCTCTGATTGACTTTGACACTTTAAAAAATTTCATTAATATTAATACATGTTCAACTTCCAACTGTTTTTTCCTGAAATCCATATATGTTTTGTGGAAAAACAAGTCAAATATTTTTTATATTATCACTAAGTTAAATTTTTACACTTACTGCAATAAAAGAACAGGAAGAAATAAAATGTATTCTTACATATTTCACAGCTATTACACCTAGCTATGAAATTAGTTACAGATTTATAATTTTTAATTATTTTCCTTTTGTAATATAGATATGTAACGGTTTTATCCCTCAAAGTTAAAAACTAACCTACCCAACTAACTGGAAGATACTTTTTGAGCATGATGTGCTCACATTATACCTAGTACTATTTGTTATTTGAGATGGTTGGATGGCATCACCGACTCTATGGACATGAGTTTGAGTAAGCTCTAGGCAGAGAGGGAAGCCTGGATGTTGCAGTCCATTCTCAAAGAGTCGGACACCATAGAGCGACTGAACTGGAAAAAGAGCTGTCCTCAGGGTACTTACAATAATGTTGATTCCATATACATATGAAAAAATTAGGTGACATGATAAAATGTTACTTAAGGCAAAATGCATTGTTATGTTTCAATCTTATTTTTCATGAAAGAACTGTTTAAATTCCATTAATAAGCATTTTTAATGGAATTTTAAATGTTATGGTGATTCATCCCTTGCTATCATCTTGAGAGCTTTTCTTTTGCAAAAGAATAGTAATTGGAGAGGATCAGATTCTCTTCAAAGTTTGAACCTGGACAAAATGATAGCATTTCACAGGAAGGTACCCCAAGGAAAAATAATTATGAGTTAAAAACCAGTAGCTATGGTTTGTTTTATTCTAAAACAAATATATCTACTCACCAGAGAAAAGGTGATTGTTTCCCACAGAACTATCCATATGTCCTTCTGGCATTTACAGGCTTAGAAAAAAGAATGAAACAACCAATAAGCTAATGAATTAAATGTGTACAACACAGAATTGCAAAATGTTGACAAATGAAAATTCCTATAGTCATGGCTAGAGACTGGTAAGTGACGGAGCCACCACAATTAAATGCCAGGAACTCAGTATGAAAAGGACTCAAGATGTTTAACTGTTGGCATATTTCTAATTCAGCCAAATTTTAACACATGTTGGAGACTCTAGTAATAGAGGAACGTTCAGCTGAATGTTTTGACATCCAAGTTGGCAGCTCTGAAAGTCAAGCTCTGAAAGCTCCAGTACAGAAAGAAAGGGGAGAGGATCAGTTTTTCTTCATTTTTTTATGAAAGATGCTTAATGGTCTTGATATGAATCCAGCTTTAAAATGTTACTGGCACCAAATACCACAAATTATCCAGGTTTCTTTTGCCAAAGCCACTTGGAAACTGAAGCTATTTTCCAGATTTCTTTTTCATTTTGTCAATTGTAAGCTTAATGACCCCAGTGCTCTGCATGACTTGGCAATGAGACTTTGATACAAAACAATAAAGTAAAAATAACATGAATATTAAACCGCAGGTTCTTGCTGCTTTGATCTGTATCTACATTTGTAAAACCTGTTTTGTTTTGTTTTTTTAGGGACAGAGTGGAAACAGATATTAAACTTATTAAAAAGAAAAATCGGTTGATAATTAGTGGCTTAACTCATTTGAAATTGAACTGCTTTTCCAAATTTTCTTATAGACATGACATATCAACCCTTCTCTGTATCACTTAGGTATTTAAACTTAGGGCTAGGCACAGGGATCCTATCAAGACACAAATACCTTAGTTTTCCTCTCTCATATCAATAAAAACATAACACCCACAATTTCTGTTGTATTTTTACACATTCAGATATAATCTCTTAATTCATAATAAACTTGTCAAAGATAGAATATGACAGAAATGAGATACTTGTAATTATATCCTTGATACCAAAATTATAAGGTTCACTTGATCATCATGTTACATTTTTTTTTTTTTTTTTTGTATCTGATTGGCACAACCTTTGTTTAACATCTTCCCAGATACAGGCCCCATTTAAATGCTTGTTTCTACAAGTCAGTGAAAGAAACTTGTAAGGATCACATACCTTCCAACAAAGGGATGAAACATTTCATCATATTTCCATAAACTCCCATAAATTCTACAGAAAATCAGTTGTTTTCAAAGCATGTTCATGAATATCCATCAGAATATTTTTCATATTATTTAGGGTACTATGATGAATATATCTGATTTAAACTAAAATCTATAGTTGTTGTGATTTCTACAGTTCAATTTTTATTTCCTCCTTATTTAGAAAAGAAACTGTTACACTTAAACATTTTTATGCATAGCTTATTAACCATAAATTTAGCCTTCCATTAGAGACTGGTATATACAACAAGTAAAGGATAAATGATTTGCTATGAATTCCTTTCTTTGAGAGCACGCAGTATGTGTGAATCACGAGAAAGAATTCAGCACCAGTGATAACAAATGACATGGGTCGATAATATTCTGGAGCATTTTAAAACTTACACAACAGCTGTTAAAAACAGAAAGCATCCGTTATGTATAATAAACACATCCATGTTCTTTATTCATCTTCTGATTCAATTAAAGGTTTGTTTTGGGGCTTTGCAATTTAAAAAGAATCCTAAAAGATCATCACTAATAGATGTATATCTTATACAGCTTTATTTTATATTGTGTGTATATATATATATTTCCCACAAATTAGTTTTTGATAGAACATTGATGCATGTACCTATATTCTTCTAGGTTCTAATGTATGAGAACTAGACTCTAGAAAACTTTGATAGCATAAACCTTTTTGTCTTAAAATTTATACTGTATGAATAATTTCATATTTTCTTTCCATAATATTTAGAAGCATATTCTGTTTCTAAAACATGATTTCATCTTTTCCACTGATCCTACATATACATACAGTACTGTTTTGTACTCTTTCTTCTTTCTCTGGAAATCTCTACTTTCTTAACACTTAAGCTTTTATTTCTGAGAGAATTACACCATTTGGAATTCTCAGAATATAGTTTTATGGAGTATTCATGCATTTTCTTGAAGTCAATTTATTTGAACAAGATGACTGGTTTCTCCAGCTGTGCTGTATATCTTTTTGTTCATCATTCATTACTACTGAGGAAAGTAGGTACAGCAAAATCCAAACCACTTTTGAACTACACTGATGATGTAAAATTAAGATTCTGCCAGAACATTTGTTACTGCAAAACATGAGTATACTAGCTGATTTTTAAAATTAAATTGAAAGAATTCTTTAGGATTGTATTCACTTCAGTTTAGTTCAGTTCAGTTGCTCAGTCCTGTCTGACTCTTTGCGACCCCATGAATCATAGCACGCCAGGCCTCCCTGTCCATCACCAACTCCCGGAGTTCACTCAAACTCATGTCCATTGAGTCAGTGATGCCATCCAGCCATCTCATCCTCTGTCATCCCCTCCTCCTCCTGCCCCCAATCCCTCCTTATCCTATATTCAAATTAACATTAGAAAGTTGCAGAAGTTTTTTGTTTTTTTTTTTTAAAGGAAAGTATACTTCAGAATAGGTAAAATCAAAGTAAAATAGAAAATAATATGTGACTTCCAACTTTGAGAGACATGCAAAATAAACAGCTGTTTCAACTAGTTTCTATATTACAAAAGGTAATTACTGATTTATGTAAACCTACTTTCCTGATTGGCAATATATGCATCATTCTCCAGGTTATGACAATAAATATCTATTTATATCAAGGTATTTAGAATTCTCATGAACAATGCAAGTGGGTCCACCAGTTTATAACATATGAAAACATGCCCAGCTGCTCAGGGCACCATTTTGCTTGGACATGCACATGTGATCCGAGGCAATCTAAATTCTAGTGCTGATTTCTACATGAACTCTTCTGTAGCATTTATATATTTAACCTCCTGAATTCTGCCTGGCAAAAACAGGAACAGTTAAATTTAAAGATATACAGTGTGTGTGTGTGTGTGTTGCTCAGTGGTGTCCAACTCCATTTTTTCAAAAAAAATCAGTTTGGCAAAATTAAATCACGTGCCCAGAATTAAAACACATTTAGCATTTACTAAGCCTTGCAACAATTTTTCTTGATGAATATTTACATCAGTCTTTCCTTTTCATAAGTTATTGACTTTCATAAGTACTCAGGACTTCATCAGTAAGAATATGGTGAGACGCTTCCAAGTAGTCATTCTTCTTGAAATCTCTAACAGTCCCATGCATTTTTACCCAGAACTTGAAATTTTTGGTATGAATTTGCCATGCATTGAAGTTCGATAAAGCTTGTTTATTCTTAAATTACATCTGAATGGTGTAATTAGGCTTTATGGGACCTTGACCCCTTCTAATCTACCTTGCTGCTGTTCAGTCGCTAAGTCATATCCAACTCTTTGTGACCCCATAGACTGTAGCGCACTAGGGTTCTCTGTCCTTCACTGTCTCTAGGAGTCTGCTCAAACCCATGTCTAAATCTATCTATATCGTATTCATTCTTTTTAATTGTCATAAAATGATCTACTTCTAAACTCAGCTGATTTGACACATGCATTTTTCCATAAACATCCTTTCATTTGAGTTCTTGAAACTTTATTTCTACAATTTCTTCCATTCCCATTCATTTTTCATGACTTGCCTGACACATCCAGTCAATCCCTTCTTCTCTAAATAATGGCAAATATACGGCCCTCATGACTTGTTTTTCACCAGCAATACAAGATAGCCCAAGATATTTTTAAATTTTCTGAATAGGATTGGATGTTAGAATATATGCAAACACTTTAAAACAAAGTTCTTATCCTATATTTCCTAATAAACAAGTGTGTGGCTTAGATTAGTTATCCTTGGCTGCATAATTGTATTAGTTTGCTAAAGATGCCATAACAAATAACGTAAGCCAAGCAGCTTAAACAATAGGAATTAATTGCCTCAGTTCTGAAGGCTAGAAGCTCAAGATGAAAATATTGGCAGGTTTGACTCTTTCTGAGGACTCCCAGAGAGAAGCTGTTCAGGGCCTCTCTCCTGGCTTCTGGTCATGTGCTCCCCAGTTTTTGGTGTCCCTTGGCTTGAAGAAGCATCACCCCTATCTCTGCCTTAATCTTCCCATGGTGTTCTGACCATGTACATGTCTGTGTCCACATTTCCCTTTTTTTAAGTACACAAGTCATACTGGATTATTGGACTGGGGCCCATCCAACTCTAGCAGGAGCACGTGCATGCTTAGTCGCTTCAGTCTTGCCCAATTCTCTGTGACCCTATGGACCATGGCCTGCCAGGCTCCTCTGTCCATGGGATTCTCCAGGCAAGAATATTGGAGTGGGTTGCCATTTCCTTCTCCAGCAGGACCACATCCAACCTTAACTAATTGTAGCTTCAGTGACTGTATTTCTAAATAAGGTCACACATGGAGTTATCAGAGATTAGAATGTCAATGTACAAACTTGTCTGTGGGGAGCACAAATCAACCCACGACAATAACAAACAGTGCAAATCTTGGTGGCTTGAAACAGCAACTATTTATCTGGCTCATGATTCTGTGAGTCAGCAATTTTGGCTGAGTTCAGGTAGACAGTTCTTTCATCCTCAGGTGAGTTCGTTCATGCATCTACCCCACAGCCTGTCAGTAAAGCAGCTATGCTATGGGGTCTGGACAGTTGTCAGCTAGAAAAACGAGAACCATTGGGCCACAGGTCCTTCATAATCCAGCAGAAGGGTCCGGGATTTTTTACATGGTGAATGGGCAAGTTTTTAGAAGGGAGAGCAAAACTGTGAAAAGCTTCTGGAGGCCTAGGCTCAGAATTGGAACAATGTCCTTTTCACCAAAGCATGGTGAGCTCTAGTCAAGACCACGGGAAATAGATTCCACCTGCTGCAGGAGGTGCTCCCAAGACACCTAATGCAAAAGGCATACAGAGGGAAAACCTCAGTCAGTTTTGCAAACCTTTCATCACATAGTCCAACACTTCACACAAGGCTACCCCTGAAAATATGTCATGGACACTGCTTTTTAACATATTGTAGTTTAAATTTATCCATGTTATTTCTCTCTTTTCATTACAGAGCTAACATGTAAAACCAAGGTAAGCATAAACATGATCTCTCGAAGCCAAATTTGATCTCTGAATTCCAAATACAGCCTGGTTAATCTACAAGAATTTTTACTTCTTAACTAGAAATACAGAATTGAAAAGACAAAGAGACCTTAGAATATAGAACTAGAACATATCAAACCATGATGCATGAGTATAAAAATCAGGGAGAAATTAGGAAACATGTGAATGGAATCAACATCTTAGGCATATCTGATAGCTGATTTATGTGAAAAAAGTCATACCTATAGCTGATTCATTAATGTTAATATGACTGCAGGAAAGTATTTATAAAGAAAGATTTCTTTGTGAATCTAGGAATAGGAGCCTGTTGCCTATTGTGCTTACATAGCACTATTTAGGGAAGATGGGAGGATGCTGAAAAACAGGAGGATTTCATACTTAGCAGACAGAATGATTTATTTTGCTTCTCATGGCCTCAATTAAGTGTATATCAAATTTATGCTACTTCTATTACTGTCCCCATGCCTACTAAATAGTCTAATTTCTGATTTGGCCATTCAGGCACTTTGCTACTGGGTAGGAGTATCCCTGATACCTTGGAATAGGGAACCTTGATCCATGAAATTTAGACACCTGTTGTAGATTTAAATTTCATGTTGTGATATACAAATAGATAGAGATGGAGATGAACAGAGGATGTAGCTGGAGCTAGAAAGATATGTGTACATTTTTGTTTAAGTCAGTGCCTAAACACTTTAACTCCATGGTCACAGATGAAAAAATTTCCACTCTTGGAACACTGATGACTGGGCCCATCAAGGCCTCAGCACAGATACCTGCCAGTTCTAACTTGAGGAGCCAACATCTCTAAGAAATGACTTGCCCATACTTTTTTAACTACAATTCATAAAAGAAATCATTTATATCATTTTAATGACTGTCCCTCAAATTGGTAATGAATACTAGTATGATAAAAATATCATCTGTATGAATACACGAATTTATTGAAAAATGAAACCTGTGTATTATATGTTCTTCTATCACGATGTGATTCATTGACTCTTTTAATTCACTTTTGCCATATAATCATACATTGCCCTGAGATGAGCAGGTTTGGATTTTATTTTGCTATTCCTCAGTTAATTTCAACATATATGTTCTGTCAAGAGACCTGAAAGATTTTTCTGAAGGTTGAAATTAGAGATAATGATTGCAAGGAAATACAACCTAAAGCAATAAAACATGGACACTGATTGCTGCAGTGATAGCTACTGGACAAGCTATGCTGACTTGCAACAGAGATATGTGAGCTTAAGAAAAAGCCATAGGAGAATGGAGTAAGGTGATAGAATTTCACAGTGAGAAGAACTCTAAGAGCTTGGGCACACCTGCCTTGGTTATCTGCAAAGTGTTTCAATTCTTCAGGGAGAGACTTTCTTTTCACTTCTACGTATTTACATATCCAGGGGGAGGTCTGATTGTGACTCTGGCAACACTTGAGAACGCTATACGCACATTATGGTTATTTGCACTCAAAGGTGATGATGCTGATGGTTGTTATTCATTTAGGAACTGTGGCAGAGACTGCTGACAAACAAGCTTGGCCTTTTGTCTCACAGGCAAAACTCAATGTTAATAGACTCATTAGTTCTTCAGAATTGTATATTTTCTCTTCATGCCCTAAGTATTAGTTTGCAATTTTACTGATGACGGGAACTAGTGTTTATATAATTAGGTTGGTAATGTTTATATATTAAGGATGACCTTGAGAAAGTCAACAAGTCAACAACCATTTCTTCATTTTCAAAATTAACCATCACCATCATCACCATAATTATATGAAATAATTATTTGGATAAGCATACAAAATATGTGCTAAAGTTATTTTGCAAGACAGTAGAATGTTATAGAATTTTATTGCCCTACCCAGAAAGAGTAAGAAGCAAAGAAAACCTAGCAAACAACTGAAAATGTTTTCCCCCAAAAGCAGAAACCATCTTTGTTTGTAATCATTGCCCATCCAGTAAACTGGCAGGTGATGGTGTTTTCAAATGTTTTACAGCATTTTAAATCAAACAATGGTGTTTTTTAACATCAGCTTTCCGTCAATTCTATTAATCTCATTTCATGTCTACAAATCACATAATTGACCCCGTTTTAGAAATCTGTATATATATATTTATCAAACCACCTTGGTTCCACACTACAGTTAGTATACTTTCTATACTGGAAACGATACACAAAAGAAACTTATTTTTGCCAAATTTAAAGGATATGTTTGGGTTGAGTTAATTTAAAATATGAGGTATGTAGCATTAAAGAAATTCGCTTTAGGGATCCTCAGGGGCACCTCCTTTTGAGTAGCTGCAGGTGTTTATTTGCAATTTTGTGCAATTATAATGCACAATCCTTTATAGGGTCCCGGGATGAATAACATCACAGAATTACTTTTGAAAATAATTATTTTTTTTCTCCACAATAACACAGGAGGACCCACCTGGTTGATAATATAGAATGACATTAGGGAACAGAACCATTCTCACCCATAATCTTCTAACTACCAGGAACAATAGTTTTCCAATCTAACACTATAACCTAACTGTTCAAAAATGTACAAATAATCCATATACAACCAAGCATCAATTACCTACAAAATTTTTCAAAGTCATGATATTTTATGAGGTTTATACATAAAACCTCATAAAATACACATAATACAAAGAATTGTGTATTAAACACACATACTAGTTGATATTTTACATTCTATTTAAAAGATAACTTTGGCTAGAGGATTCTGGGAAGATGGTAGAATAGGAAGCTCCATTAGCAATTGCATTGACAGAATCTGTCTAAAGCAACTATTTTGGAACTCTGGAGCTGTTGAAGGCTCATAACTTCCAGGAGAAGCATTGGAAAGTAAACTACTATTAAGTCTGGTCAACTGCAGCTCTTGCACAGATGTGCATCATCCTCCGCCCCTCAGTCCTGTGACAGACAGCTGTGTACCATTCATGGACCAGTTTACAAACAGCTGACACAGCCAAAGTAGGCAGAAAGGACCCTGTCCTCCAAATATGGGGAATCTGTGCTCTAGCCACGGAGTGCTGCTTCTAATCAGAGAGGGCCATTGTTATTGCACTTTCCTCCACTGTTGCATGGCCCTCCTCCTCTGGCCAAAGTGACCTCCAAGGTATTGAAACGACTGGAACCTTATTCCCTTCCTCATTATTATATTTTTCTCCTTTGGGAACCAGATATTTACTAGTAGGACACTCAAAAGCAGCTACATACACAGTAGTAAAAAATTAGAAAGTCATTGCTCATGCCAAAAGGAAGGAGCAGATCAGAAAAGATCTGATAAGACTTTACATTTACACATCAGTCTGATCCTCATCATAGAGACAACTTACAACAATCAAAAGAACGAAACAAACAAACAAGCAAACAAAAAACAACAACAAACTCTGAGAAAGGGGATATTTCTCAGAGTCACTGCACTATTAGATTCAAATGTCCAGTTTTCCATTAAAAAAAAATCACAAGGCATACAAGGAAACAAGAAAGTAGAGCTCTTTCAAAAGAAAAAGTAAATAAACTGTCTCTGAAAAAGACCTGATGACAGATCTACTAAACAAAGACCTTAAAATAATATCTTAAAGATACTTTAAAAAAGAGGACGACACAAAAATTGTCATTTACTGAAATATCAATAAGAAGTTAGAAAAAAATTAAAAAAAAGAAATCTGGAGTTGAAAATTACAGAAACTGAAAAGTAAATACATGGGCAATTATAAAAGCTAGTATTATAATATAATTATAATATACATAAAATATAATTATAATAGTGATGAAAGTGAAAGAGGAGAGTGAAAAAGTTGGCTTAAAACTCAACACTCAGAAAACTAAGATCATGGCATCCAGTCCCATCACTTCATGGTGAATAGATGTGGAAACAGTGGACACAGTGGCTGACTTTATTTTCTGGGCTCCAAAATCACTGCAGATGGTGATTGCAGCCATGAAATTAAAAGACGCTTGCTCCCTGGAAGGAAAGTTATGACCAACCTAGACAGCATATTAAAAAGCAGAGACATTACTTTGGGAACAAAGGTCCATCTAGTTAAGATTATGGTTTTTCCAGTGGTCATATATGGATGTGAGAGTTGGACTATAAAGAAGGCTGAGTGCTGAAGAATTGATGCTTTTGAACTGTGGTGTTGGAGAAGACTCTTGAGAGGCCCTTGGACTGCAAGGAGATCCAACCAGTCCATTCTAAAGGAGATCGGTCCTGGGTGTTCATTGGGGGGACTGATGTGGAAACTGAAACTCCAGTACTCTGGCCACCTGAGGCAAAGAGCTAACTCATTTGAAAAGACCCTGATGCTGGGAAAGATTACGGGCAGGAGGAGAAGGGAACGACAGAGGATGAGATGATTGGATGGAATCACCGACTCGATGGACATGGGTTGGGTGGACTCCAGGAGTTAGTGATGGACAGGGAGGCCTGGTGTGCTGTGGTTTATGGGGTCACAAAGAGTTGGACACGACTGAGTGACTGAACTGAACTGAACTGAATTACCAAAGCTAGTATCATAGGCTTCCCAGGTGGTGCTAGTGTTAAAGAACTCATCTGGCAAAAGCAATACAATATTGTAAAGTTAAAAAATAAATTAAATTAAATTTAAAAAATAATAAAATATGCTTAAAAAAAGAAGAAGCTATCACAAAAGAAAAAAAAACAAAGAACTCATCTGCCAATGCAGGAGATGCTGGTTCAATTCCTAAGTGGGGAAGATACCCTGAAGAAGGAAATGGCAACCCACTTCAGTATTATTGCCTGAAATATCCCATGGACAGAGGACCCTGGCAGGTTACAGTCCATAAAGGCACAAAGAGTCTGACACAAATGAAGCAACGTAGCACAGCACACAGTATTATAACAATAGTATATGACTCCACTTTTGCAACAAGTCTTAAAAGAAAAATGCACTAAAAAATGCATTAGCTTATGTTTTTGGACACTGCAATTTTCTCACATCAACAACGGATAGGAATGGGAATGGGACTTCTAATGGAGAAAATATTTGGAAATATAATATACATGTAATTGGATATTATTCAGGTATAAAAAGCAAGGGAATTCTGACATATACTAAAACCTTGGATGAAGCTTGAAGACATCATGTTACTGAAACAAGCTAATCACAAAAAATAAATAATGTAAGATTCCACTTATATAAAGTACTTAGATTTGTCAAAATCATAGAGAAAGGAAGTAAAATGATCCTTGTCAAGTGCTGGGAGTATGAGGAAATGGGGACTTAGTGCTTAATGGGTATAGAGTTTCAGCTTTACAAGATGACAAGACTTCGGAAGATGGATGGTGCTGGCAGTTGTATGAAACGGTGTGAGTATACTTAACGCAATTGGACTCTATATTTTTAATGGGTAGGATAGTAAATGGTATGCTATCTGTATTTACTACAATTTTAAAAATGGAAAAAGAAGGTAAACTGAATAAACTTTCATGTTAGAATAGTACAAAAAGATTAAAAAAAAAAAAAGAGTGAGAAATTAGAAGCACCAAAAAGACAGATAAACATAATAAGATAGGAAAAAATAGTAAAGGAGAAAACTACTAAAATATAGAAAATGAAAATGAAGTACAACAAATCTTTTGACTCTGTTCTTTTATAATTCAAAGCAAATAAATTTAGAACCATATTTGCCATATATAATAGTCACAAAAATTATAATTCACTGGATTTCCCTGGTGGCTCAGTGGTGAAGAGTCTGCCTTGTAATGCAGAGGACTCAGGTTCAATCCCTCGTCTGGAAAGATCCCACATGCCGTGGGGCAACTAAGCCCACATGCTGTAACTAAGACCCTAGGCAGCCAAATAAGTAAATATTTTTTAAAAAATTATAATTCACCAAACATGACCCTATGAATAATGGGAATCCTAAACAAATCAACGATGATAGCAAATGTGGAAAAAATTGTGAAAGAAGTTTTGCAAAGATGTTCTAGACCCAGAAACTTCAAAGGGGAATTATTCCACTTTTGAAGTCACAAATACTTCTAACTAAACTTTATACAGCAGATATGACTATGACAGACATCTAAATCTGAAAATATTACAGAGAGAAGATAAAATCATAGAACATTTTATTATAGAAATGTTGAAATAAAAATTTGAAATAAATATTAGCAAAAGAATTTATTAGCATGTGAAAAATAATGTATCACAAAAAATGCTCTTTTTTTTTCTTGGAATAAAGGGATAGTGTGATATTATATAGGGTTTACCATAACTTACACCATGAAAATATCAAAGGACAGAAACCATATGATCAGCTAAGTTACTGAAGGTATGGAACTTAATTAAACTCGTCACTCATTTCCAATGAAACAGTAATAGTATTTAAATTGATGGATTCTTCCTTAGCAGATGCTATGCCAATATCTTTTTTAATGGGGAAAAAACTTGCTAGGGTCAAAAATGAGCAAAAGTTCACTCTTTATCACTGTTTAATATTCTATTAAAGGACTTAACCAACATAGTCGGACAATAGAGATTTTTGAAATGTTTAAAATTAGCAATATCTCTGGAGAAGGCAATGGCACCCTACTCCAGTGCTCTGGCCTGGAAAATCCCATGGACGGAGGAGCCTGGTAGGCTACAGTCCATGGGGTCGCAAAGAGTCAGACACGACTGAGTGACTTCACTTCACTTCACTTCTATATGCAGATAATAGTTACCTGGGAAACTCAAAAGTATTTAGGAGAAATTCTTAAGCTAAACAAACACTAAAGTAACAGGATATAGAATTGACATACAAAATCAGTAGCTTTCATATATTCAAACAATAATTACAGACAGTTCTTGCTTAGAATAATTCAAATGCATGAATGCCAGTTGTCATGGTCTAGTTAAATAACACAGTCCTTATTCAGCTGATGCACAAACAGAAAAAATGATAGTTGTATCGTTTCCTTGTCTCCCTCATATGTTTTATAAAAATTGATAATGGAAAGAGGGAATTTGACCCACAAAGTTGAAAGTGCAGCAAAAAAAATGACAAATAATAATGTCAGAAGTAAAATTCTAATTGGATTAAATAGAGTTATAAAAGAAATTGCTGATCCTGGATTATTGGCACTGCTGGCATTCAAGAGACACTGGACATGTGGCCAGAGGAACTCAGGAAGGCAAAGATCAACATGAATGAGGAAAGTGGTATAAGAAAAAGATGATGCTATCCCAGAGGAAGAGATGCTGGCAAAACTTTTCACATTAAAGGAATTCTCAGAAATATTTCACGACATTGAAAATGTAAAGGATAAATGTTCTACGCTGATCCATACATAGATAGAAAGGAGCATGACAATTTGTCAAGTGTGGAAATGATTCACACTCACATTATAAGCTCTATAACAAGAAGAAAAAGGCAAGTATTATTTAAATCACTCTCGATCCAATATCTACAAAGAAAAAAAAAGAAATAAAATTTAGTTCTCAAGTGTCATGTTAGTGTGCCATGTGCTTATTTTTACCAGCTTTTTTCATTTTCTGGTGCATTTATAACCTAGAAAAAGGGAGTTTCTGACACCTGGACAAAAATATCCAATGGGCAATAACTACTGTATATTTTCCCAAGACTAGGATCACTTTCTGCTGTTTCTGTTCACACTGTTGCTTTCAGAGCCCTACAGTATCCATGTGGAGTGTAAACTGCCTGTATTTATTAGAGCTTTTTCACTTATGCCCACTCATGTGAATGATAAATGCCAATTTTGCTCCTGATAATTAGCTACTACGGGGATTCTTACCTTGTAGGCTTGATTGCTACCAGACTAGACCAAGTATTTCTTGACCTCAAACACTGGCCTTCTACAACATTTCAGCTACATTGTGAAAACAGACTTTTGTGGAATGTCCTAGGAACCTAAACAGATTTTAATTCAATGGAAAAAATTTTGAATTTTTAACTGACAAATAGGCTTTTGTGCTATGAATTATCTACATGTTCAAAACCACTTTATATCTCATGCAAAAAGATTGCATGTAGAAAATGATTGAGCCCATTCCATACTGAGCCCTTCCAGGAATGACAAAAGCAAGTTCTTCTATGTCTTCTAGCACTGTACTTTAGCTCAGAATCATTCCAAACATCAATAAAACCATGAATTAAGTTTTTTTTTTAATTTAAAGTAGATTGTGTTTTTAGATAACTATTTATACTATATTGTTCTAAACTTTACAGGATTTATTTGCTATTGGATATATTTTATATTGCTAACGTGTACAGTAGACATTCTTGGTGGTAGGTTAAACGCTAAGTCGTGTCTGACTCTTCAACCCCATGGACTGTAGCCCACCAGGTTCCTCTGTCCATGGGATTTTCCAGGCTAGAATACTGGAGTGGATTCCATTTCCTTCTCCAGGGGATTTTCCTGACCCAGGAATTGAGTCCCGGTCTCCTGCATTGCAGGCAAATTCTTTACCGACTGAGCTATGAGGGAAGCCCCGAGGTCAGTGGTGGCGGCCGAGAGGAGCTACCCCACGCCTGAGGTCAGGGCGGCGGTGGAGAGGAGCAACCCCACGTCCAAGGAGTGGTGGCTGCGTGGGCGCAGAAGGGCCAAGAGGAGCTACTCTTGTTCAAGGTCAGGAGGGGCGGCCCTGAGGAGATACCCCTCATCCAAGGTAAGGAGCAGCAGCTGCAGTTTGCTGAAGCAGCCATGAAGAAATACCCCACGTCCAAGGTAAGAGAAACCCAAGTAAGACGGCAGGTGTTGCAAGAGGGCATCAGAGGGTAGACACACTGAAACCATACTCACAGAAAGCTAGCCAATCTGATCACACAGACCACAGCCTTGTCTAACTCAGTGATACTAAGCCATGCCATGTGGGGCCACCCAGGACGGATGGATCATGGTGGAGAGGTCTGACAGAATGTGGTCCACTGGAGAAGGGAATGGCAAACCACTTCAGTATTCTTGCCTTGAGAACCCCATGAACAGTATGAAAAGGCAAAATGATAGGATACTGAAAGAGGAACTCCCCGGGTCGGTAGGTGCCCAATATGCTACTGGAGATCAGTGGAGAAATAACTCCAGAAAGAATGAATGGATGAAGCCAAAGCAAAAACAATACCCAGTTGTGGATGTGACTGGTAATAGAAGCAAGGTCAGATGCTGTAAAGAGCAATATTGCATAGGAACCTGGAATGTCAGGTCCATGAATCAAGGCAAATTGGAAGTGGTCAAACAGGAGATGGCAAGAGTGAACATCGACATTCTAGGAACCAGCAAACTAAAATGGACTTGAATGGAAAAAAAAAAAAAATAAAATAAAATAAAATGGACTTGAATGGGTGAATTTAACTCAGATGACCATTATATTTACTACTGTGGGAAGGAATCCCTTATAGAAATGGAGTACCGATCACGGTAAAAAAAAAAGAGTCCGAAATGCAATGAAGTGAAGTCGCTCAGTCATGTCCAACTCTTTGCGATCCCATGGACTGTAGTCTACCAGGCTTCTCTCTCCATGGGATTTTACAGGCAAGAGTACTGTAATGGGTTGCCATTTCCTTCTCCAGGGGATCTTCTGACCCAGAGATCGAACCCAGGTCCCCTGCAGTGCAGGCAGATGCTTTACCCTCTGAGCCACCTGGATGCAATCTCAAAAATGACAAAATGATCTCTGTTCATTTCCAAGGCAACCCATTCAATATCACAGTAATCCAAGCCTATGCCCCAACCAGTAATGCTGAAAAAGCAGAAGTTGAATGGTTCTATGAAGACCTACAAGACCTTTTAGAACTAACATCCAAAAAAGATATCCTTTTCATTATAGGGAACTGGAATGCAAATGAAGGAAGTCAAGAAACACTTGGAGTGACAGGCAAATTTGGCCTTGGAGTACAGAATGAAGCATGGCAAAGGTTAATAGAGTTTTGCCAAGAGAATGCACTGGTCATAGCAAACACCCTCTTCAAACAACACAAGAGAAGACTCTACACATGGACATCACCAGATGGTCAACACTGAAATCAGATTGATGATATTCTTTGCAGCCAAAGATGGAGAAGCTCTATACAGTCAGCAAAAACAAGACCAGGAGCTGACTGTGGCTCAGATCACAAACTCCTTATTAGCACATTCAGACTTAAATTGAAGAAAGTAGGGAAAACCACTAGACCATTCAGGTATGACCTAAATCAAATCCCTTATGATTATACAGTGGAAGTGAGAAATAGATTTAAGGGCCTAGATCTGATAGACAGAGTGCCTGATGAACTATGAACGGAGGTTAGTGACATTGTACAGGAGACAGGGATCATGACCATTCCCATGGAAAAGAAATGCAAAAAAGCAAAATGGCTGTCTGAGGAAGTCTTACAAATAGCTGTGAAAAGAGAAGCGAAAAGCAAAGGAGAAAAGGAAAGATATAAGCATCTGAATGCAGAGTTCCAAAGAATAGCATGGAGAGATAAGAAAGCCTTCCTCAGTGATCAGTGCAAAGAAATAAAGGGAAACAACAGAATGGGAAAGACTAGAGATCTCTTCAAGAAAATTAGAGATGCCAAGGGAACATTTCATGCAAAGATGGGCTCAATAAAGGACAGAAATGGTATGGACCTAACATAAGCAGAAGGTATTAAGAAGAGGTGACAAGAATATACAGAAGAAATGTACAAAAAAGAGCTTCACAACCAAGATAATAACGATGGTGTGATCATTCACCTAGAGCCAGACATCCTGGAATGTGAAGTCAAGTGGGCCTCAGAAAGCATCAGTACGATAAAAACTATTGGAGGTGATGGAATTCCAGTTGAGCTGTTTCAAATCCTGGAAGATGATGCTGTGAAAGTGCTGCACTCAATATGCCAGCAAATTTGGAAAACTCAGCAGTGGCCACAGGACTGGAAAAGGTCAGTTTTCATTCCAATCCCAAAGAAAGCAATTCCAAAGAACGCTCTAACTACTACACAATTGCACTCATCTCACACGCTAGTAAAGTAATCCTCAAAATTCTCCAAGCCAGGCTTCAGCAATACGTGAACCATCAACTTCCTGATGTTCAAGCTGGTTTTAGAAAAGGCAGAGGAACCAGAGATCAAATTGCCAACATGTGCTGGATTATGGAAAAAGCAAGAGAGTTCCAGAAAAACATCTATTTCTGCTTTATTGACTATGCCAAAGCCTTTGACTGTGTGGATCACAATAAACTGTGGAAAATTCTGTAAGAAAGAAATGGGAATACCAGACCACCTGACCTGCCTCTGGAGAAACCTATATGCAGGTCAGGAAGCAACAGTTAGAACTGGACATGGAACAACAGGCTGGTTCCAAATAGGAAAAGGAGTACGTCAAGGCTGTAGATTGTCACCCTACTTGTTTAACTTATATGCACATTACATCATGAGAAACGCTGGGCTGGAAGAAGAACAAGCTGGAATCAAGATTGCTGGGAGAAATATCAGTAACTTCAGATATGCAGATGACACCACCCTTATGGCAGAAAGTGAAGAGGAACTCCAAAGCCTCTTGATGAAAGTGAAAGTGGAGAGTGAAAAAGTTGGCTTAAAGCTCAACATTCAGAAAACGAAGATCATGGCATCTGGTCCCATCACTTCATGGGAAATAGATGGGGAAACAGTGGAAACAGTGTCAGACTTTATGTTTTTGGGCTCCAAAATGACTGCAGATGGTGATTGCAGCCATGAAATTAAAAGATGCTTACTCCTTGGAAGGAAAGTTATGACCAACCTAGACAGTTTATTAAAAAGCAGAGACATTACTTTGCCAACAAAGGTCCGTCTAGTCAAGGCTATGGTTTTTCCAATGGTCATGTATGGATGTGAGAGTTGGACTGTGAAGAAAGCTGAGTGCTAAAGATTTGATGCTTTTGAACTGTGGTGTTGGAGAAGACTCTTGAGGGTCCCTTGGACTGCGAGGAGATCCAACCAGTGCATTCTAAAGGAGATCAGTCCTGGGTGTTCTTTGGAAGGACTGATGCTAAAGCTGAAACTCCAATACTTTGGCCACCTCACATAAAGAGTCGACTCATTGGAAAAGACCCTGATGCTGGGAGGGATTGGGGGCAGGAGGAGAAGGTGACCACAGAGGATGAGATGGCTGGATGGCATCACCGACTCAATGGACATGAGTTTGAGCGAATTCCGGGAGTTGGTGATGGACAGGGAGGCGTGGCGTGCTGCCATTCTTAGGGTTGCAAAGAGTCAGACAGGACTTAGCGACTGAACTGAACCGAACTGAACAGGAGACATTCATTCATTTCGATTTATAAGTATAAATAAAGCGATAAAGAAGGCTAAACACTGAAGAATTGATGCTTTTGAGCTGTGGTGTTGTAGAAGACTCTTGAGAGTCCCTTAGACTGCGAGGAGACCCCAAACCAGTCAATTTTAAGGGAAATCAATCCTGAATATTCAATAGAAGAACTGATGCTGAAGCTGAAGCTCTAATATGGCTTCCTGATGAGAAGAGTCAATTCATTAGAAAAGACCCTGATGCTGGGAAAGATTGAAGGCAGAAGGAGAAGGGGACAACAGAGGATGAGATGGTTGGATGGCATCACTGGCTCAATGGATGTGAGTTTCAGCAAGCTTCAGGAGATGGTGATGGACAGGGAAGCCTGGCGTGCTGCAGTCCATAGGGTTGCAGAGTAGGACACAACTAAGCAACTGAACAATAACAATTTATGGTATACCCCAAATTTGCCAAGTATTCTAGAAATTATAAAAATAATATCAGATGAAATTCCTGCAAGTGACTTAATACTTACTGGAGTAAGAGAAATAGTAAGTAACAGTAGCCTTAGTATGTTTTCAGATATAAGATTAAATGGCTTACCCCAGGCAGATCAAATATTATTCTGTAAATATGAATCTTTAATCTGGAAGATCATCATAGCATTTTAGGTTTAAAGGTACATCATTAAACATACATACCTAGAAATATAGTTTCATAGTTATGTTGTAAGTCAATTTATTCTTAATAATTATAGGATTAATTATTATTATCTTCAAGAATACTGAATAGATTTTAAAATATATTCAAAATAAAAGTTGAAATAAAAACATAAAACTTATTAATTTTTAAAATTTTTGACCCACCTGGTACTCACTCCAAACAGGTTATTCAAGTTAGAGAAACTCACAGGTATATTAAAGAGTCTGGCAATGATCAGCCACATGTACTGAACCGCAGGAAATGATTAATGTAATATTAAAGTTACCAACAAAATACTGCCTTTTAAAATGGCACTCAATATTAATTTGATTCTACAATATTTAAGGAAATTTCCATTTTCCCTTTAGAAACAACAAAAATATATTACATGAATCATTATTTCATTCACTATAATAAGGTCTATTTCATTACCATGTCAATATGAGACTTTATATATTTAGCGAATCTACTCCCACACTCTCCATGTCTTCTACAATGTATTGATACTTAGCACTGTTTCCTTAAAACACCTAGGTTATAGAGCAATAAAAAGAAATGGTGTTACTGATTACATAGACAGACTTCAAAGTCAGAATGAACTGAGCTCAAATCTCAGCTTTGAAAGGTGTTTACTCATTTTATTTTGGTAAATTATTCAGTCATCCTGAAACTTAATTTCTCTATCCATGATACTGGGAAAATAACAACTTTGTCATGGACTTGAGGTAAATTTAATAATTTATTTTTAAAGTCTAATAAAAAGTGATACCTACTTAACATTGTTTATGTCATTGTTGAATATGATAACAATCATACTAATGTTACAAAGTAACGTCCCTAAAAGAATTAACTTCTTAGGATTTGTGTGTCACACAATTTCAGGTGCTTTCCACTTTCTGTCAAAAAATCAATAGTAACCAAAAACACAAAGTATAGCTTATATCTGAGATTAAGCAACAGTTTGTAACTTGACAATTATTTGCTTATTTTCTCCTATAACATCTTGCTAACAGCTTAATAACAAATATGTTATGGTGGGATATACTCACTAGACAATTATTAATAAATATAAATTGCTTTGCTAAGCTTAAAAAGGACTCATATATAGTATCATATAAATAATAACACTTTTTTAAACTCATAATGAATAATCTTATGACCATTAAAACTGTTATATCAATTCTGGTTCTATGAAATTTATCAAATTTCTTTTATGAAGTAATACAGAATATGTCCCTTTAATATGCCAAAGTTTACTTCACTATCAGAACATATAAATGACAGAGGTTGTGTGATTTGCTTATCTTTTATGTAGCAAATTTCACTCCATAAGTGGTACTTCCAGTAAAAAGAAAGGCAAGTTATCCTATTTCTTCCTGGTAAAATTCTTTAGATCAACATTATTTTAAAAATCAATTCTTCATGAATGTAGAAAATTATTCATTTGCTAAAGGTTAACAGTTTTGCCAAGAGAACACACTGGTCATAGCAAACACTGTCTTCCAACAAGACAAGAGATGACTCTACACAAGGACATCACCAGATGGTCAATACTGAAAATCAGATTAATTATCTTCTTTGCAGCAAAAACAAGACCAGGAGCTGACTGTGGCTCAGATCATGAACTCCTTATGGCTAAATTTGTACTTAAATTGAAGAAAGTAGGGAAAACCACTAGACCATTCAGGTATGACCTAAATCAAATCCCTTATGATTATACAGTGGAAGTAACAAATAGATTCAAGGCATTAGATCTGATAGACAGAGTGCCTGAAAAACTACGGACAGAGGTTTGTGACATCATACAGGAGGCAGTGATTAAAACCATCGCCAAGAAAAAGAAAGGCAAAATGGTTGTCTGAGTAAGCCTTATAAATAGCTGAGAAAAGAAGAGAAGCAAAAGGCAAAGGAGGAAAGGAAAGCTATATCCATCTGAATGCAGAGTTTCAAAGGATAGCAAGGAGAGATAAGAAAGCCTTCCTTAGTGATCAGTGCAAAGAAATAGAGGAAAACAACAGAATGGGAAAGACTAGAGATCTCTTCAAGAAAATTAGAGATACCAAAGGAAAATTTCATGCAAAGATGGGCACAATAAAGGACAGAAACAGTATGGACCTAACAGGAGCAGAAGATATTAAGAGGTGGCAAGAATACACAGAAGAACTATACAAAAATTATCTTCACGACCCAGATAATCATGATGGTGGACCACTCACCTAGAGCAGATATCCTGGAATGTGAGGTTAAGTGGGCCTTAGAAAGCATCACTACGAACAAAGCTAGTGGAGGTGATGGAATTCCGGATGAACTATTTCAAATCCTAAACAATGATGCTGTGAAAGTGCTGTACTCAATATGCCAGCACATTTGGAAAACTCAGCAGTGGCCACAGGACTGGAAAAGGTCAGTTTTCATTCCAATCCCAGAGAAAAGTAATGCCAAAAATGTCCAAACTACCACTCAATTGCACTCATCTCACACGATAGCAAAATAATGCTCAATGTTCTCCAGTATAGGCACCAATGCTACATGAACTGAGAAATTCCAGATGTTGAAGCTGGATTTAGAAAAGGCAGAGGAACCAGAGATCAAATTGCCAACATCCTTTGGAGCATAGAAAAAGCAAGAGAGTTCCAGAAAAATCATCTATATCTGCTTCACTGATTACGTTAAAGCCTTTAACTGTGTGGATCAAACCAAACTGTGGAAAAATTTTAAAGAGACAGGAATACCAGAAACCTTACCTGTTTCCTGAGAAATCTGTATGCAGGTCAAGAAGCAACAGTTAGAACCAGACATGGAACAATGGACTGGTTCCAAATTGGGAAAGGAGGATGTCAAGGCTGTATATTGTCACCCTGCTTATTTAACCTGTATGCAGAGTACATCATGTGAAATGCCAGATTGGATGAAGCATAAGCTGGAATCAAGACTGCCTGGAAAAATATCAATAACCTCAGACATGCAGATGACACCACCCTTATGGCAAAAAGCGAATAAGAATTAAAGAGCCTCTTGATGAAGGTGAAAGAAGAGAGTGAAAAAGCTGGATTAAAACTCAACATTTAAAAAACTAAGATCATGGCATCCGGTCCCATCATTTCATGCTAAATAGAGGGGGAAAAACTGGAAACAGTGACAGATTTTATTTTCTTGGGCTCCAAAATCACTGCAGATGGTGACTGTGGCCATGAAATTAAAAGACACTTACTCCTTGGAAGAAAAGCTGTGACTAACCTAGACAGCATATTATAAAAAACAGAGACATTACTCTGCTGACAAAGGTATAGTCAAAGCTATGGTTTTTCCAGTAGTCATGCATGGATGTGAGAGTTGGACCATAAAGAAAGCTGAGTGCAAAAGATATGATGCTTTTGAAGTATGGTGTTGGAGAAGATTCTTGAGAGTCTCTTGGACTACAAGGAGATCAAACCAGTCCATCCTAGAGGAAATCAGCCCTGAATATTCATTGGAAGGACAGATCCTGAAGCTGAAGCTCCAATACTTTGGCCACCTGATTCAAAGAACTGACTCATTAGAAAAGACTCTGATGCTGGGAAATCTTGAAGGCAAAAGGAGAAGGGGATGACAGAGAGTGAGATAGTTGGATGAAATCACCGACTCGATGGACATGAGTTTGAGGAAACTCCGGGAGTTGGTGACGGACAGGGAAGCATGGCGTACTGTAGTCCATGGTGTCACAAAGAGTTGGACATGATTGAACAACAGAACAGAACTGAACTGATGTATTGCCTTTAAGACAGTTATGTTAAATCTGAAACTCTTGCAGAGTTAGTATTATTTCTTGGAACCCTCATTTTATTAGTTCTTTTTAAAATTGCAGACCTTACAGTTCAGAAATATTTAACATGAAAAAACAGCATTTATGGAAATTCAAACTTATGAAGTAATAAATTAAATGAGAAAACATTTGTACTGTAAAATTATATTTTTAACCATTCTTTTAAGTAGGAAGGTTGCTTCTATCAAAATTGAATTTCAAGTATCAAATTACCTATATAAATAAACATATAATTCACAAGAAGCATTTAGTATTGCAAAAATGTGTGCAGTTTTGCATATTGAAAGGAAAAAATAAAGAAAAAATGAACTCAAATACTCATATATACACAGCTGATTATAGCTGAAAGGAGAAAAGTAATGACAAATACACAAAATATTGCAGACATAGTTAGCCATATTAGCCTTCCAATCTACTCTCAAATTAAAATGTCACTAAAAACAAACTAAAAATTCCATATATCAAGATAGTGAAACTTTAGCTGAAAATCAGCATTCAGCTCAGATTTGTTATTAATACTATATTATTTTGAATTCAAATAATTCAAAAGTAATTTATTTAATACATACATTCTCATTTTACATAAATTTAATGTTTATGTTGAGAGGATTAATTAGTGAGATTCTGGTAGATCCAATGTAGTCAACCAAATGGTACCTATATCTGATTCCATAACTTATAAAAACACCCTTTAAATCACTTTATAACCCATATTTAATAACAAAATAGTACCCTAAGAGAACCTTGTTTGGGAGTACTTAGAATGTCTCTCCTACACTTACTGAAAAATCAATGTCCCTCCAAAAGAGAACATATTTAACCATTATGCCTTTAAAAATAGAATGATTCTAAATTAGATAGTAATTATAGAGTAGTAATACAAATGACAAGCACAACAATTTATATGTAAAGAGTCATTTCTACTTGACAGATACCTTGTATGAGATATCTTACAGTAATCTTCAAAGTAACGCTGCAGTAGCTACTATTACGCTCCATTTGTCAAAGAGAAGTCTGATGCCCAGTAAAGGTAAGTAACTTGACCAAGGTCACAGAAGTAACAAGAGTTGAAATTAAAAATGAGGCAAGTTGAATAGCAATAAGGTATTAACTAAGATAATAGTATACCACCTATATATCTCATAAGACTGGTTTTCATTTCTTGTGGGCCATGAGGGCAAAAAGACCAGGTCTTATCTTTATCACCATAAGTGGTAAAGGTTTTGGTGAATTCCTTCAGACCTGTTTGAGATTAAAAGGAGCCATTTCAAAAAACTACAAAGTTTGCCACACTCATTAAGTCTTCCAGATATTTCCTTCTCTCGCTCCATTCAGGGGGTGATCAAATTCCTCTGAAAAAGTGACAAAACCAGTTCAGCACACCCCAGATCAAATGAAGCTAATTTAAGTTGCAATATCTAGTTGAGGATTTAAAAAGAAAGATAACTTTGGACAGTAGAAAAGCTCTCTAAGGTCAACGCATTCATGTAACTTATGACATTTAATAATATTCATTTGTTTATATTAAATGCTATATTTTAAGGTAGCTTAAATAAATTTACAAAAAATGGAGAAGCAAATGATAACCCACTCCAGTATTCTTGGCTGGAGAATCCCATGACAGAGGAGCCTGGTGGGCTACAGTCCATGGAGTTGCAAAGAGTCAGACACGACTGAGCAACTAACATACACAAATTAAAAATAATGGAGATAACTAAGTTTGGGAACTGGTTGAAATAAACACTGAGCTGAAACTAAATAAACATTTTGAAATACGTATATGTTTTACAGATAAGCAGCCTCTCTGGCTTCACTTATTTTAGCAACTCTCTATAGAAACCTGAATCTCTTATACAAATAATCAAATAAATAAAATATATTATTGAATTTCTAAACAATATGCTGAATTCCTAGGATAAATATATCTATTCTTGGTATTAAGGCCATTCAAGTATTTCTTAAAAGTTTGCCAATTTTAAAAAAATGCATAAAAAATAAGTAATTCTAAACTTCAGTTTTATTATATTTAAAATTGGGATTAAAAACTCCATCTATAGATATTTTTAGATTCAACACAGTGAGGCAAGTACTGAGCACAATACTTGTTCATAATAAGAGCTCAAGAAAAAGAAGCTACAATATCATGGATCAAAATAAACACTCCACCATTTTCAATTGTTTTTATCTTATATTGTTATTTAAAATGATGGTAAAATTAAGACTTTCTTCTATGAATTAATTTTGACTGAATTCAATCCAAAAGTGAAGTTAAAGTCTCTCAGTCGTGTCCGACTCTTTGAGACTCCATGGACTATACAGTCCATGGAATTCTCTAGGCGAAAATACTGGAGTGGGTAGCCTTTCCCTTCTCCAGGGGATCTTCCCAACCCAGGGATCAAACCCAGTTCTCCCACACTGCAGATGAATTCTTTACCAGCTGAGCCACAAAGGAAGCTCAATCCAAAGGTTGAAAGCAATAAAAGACTGTATCTATAAAGGTGGTCCTCTTCATGACCCTGTCTTGATGAATCAATGTGCTATAATCAATGCCAAAAACTTCTTTTAGCATTTCTGTTATATCTTCTGAAATGTAACATCTCTTTGATAATTCCATCAATATTTTTATCTTAAAAATCAGTATTTCCAAAAAAAAAAAAAAAAAAAGGACCAGATATTACTTTTCCTTGGAAATAACTGTTTCTTTTTGTTCCTATGCAATGGCAATATGGCTCCACTTACCACTTAAGGATTGCTTTTCAGAACTAGTGGATATTTCTTAAAACTGTGAGTGAAGACTATGTTACTATATGCTGCAGGAAGTGAATTAGAATAGGTTTGCATGTGCCTTAAAAGGTAGCATCTCTTATTTTTCTTTTGTGTTGTTTACTGCTGATTCTCACTGTCAAATCACTGTTAGGTTCTGTGTTTCTCTTGCAAAAAAAAAAAAAAATGAAAAGCCAACTATAAAGAAATTAATAAAAAAAGAAAAACCTTGCACATTACTATTTATCATGCAAATAAATGCTTATTGTATAAATCTTGAATTATTTAATTAATGTTGATTACAAGTTTCTCACTTGAATGAACAAGTCTTTGATAGCAGCTAACAGTGGTGAGCTATTATTATATTCCAAGTTTCTGCAAGGTACATTTTTTTCTATCTTTTCAGGGGTTGTCAATGCATTTTTTACTTCCTTTGTAATCTCAAATGTCAACGGTGAATACAGAAGTACCAAAATTCTGTCAACAATTATATTATTAGTATAATAACTGTGTAAAGTGCCCAGCTCTTTGGAGCTGTCAAGAAGAGTTAATCAATAAATGTATGAAAGAGGAAAGAAACAAGAATGGAAAAAAGAAGAGAAAGGAAGGAAAGAACATTTAAGCACTACAATATGTGCAAAACAAAAGAAGCATAAATGATATGTTTGTTGCCACCAAAGAGATTACAATACATCTCATACGTTTATGAATATATGTGAAGGACTAATAAAACAAGATAATGTATTAATCATCATAGCTGAAAAGGCTATAAATGCTATTGGAGTTCAGAGAAAATAGCCAAGAATGCTGATTTTTTCATATACATTTGTTATTTTATTATGGAATTCAGTGACTCAAAATGCTATCATATTCTTCACTAATATCGTTTTCAAGAAATGGCTGATTATCCAGGCAACAAGTATTTGCTAAAGGATATCAATGTCCTCTTAAAATATATATAAGCTTCTTGAATCTGGTTAGCAAGTCAGATAGTATTCTAAAGACTACAGTTGCATCAAGGTGAAGCCTTCTCTATGATTGAAAACACAGATTTCATCGCAAAGAAGCAGCAGCTGTGTTCCTGAGGTTAGAGCACTTTGTTGCAGAAAGAATATCAATAGAGTGTTTATGAAATAACAAGGGAACATCACATCGCAAAGAGCAATGAAAGCCTCTTTAAAAAAATCTGTATAATAAACATGTCTAGATGGTTATGGTTCTGGCAGATCGCTACAGAGGAAATATTAGAAAAAAATCTCATGCTCATACATTTTTCATGAAATGTTCTGTATTATACATCACAGCTGCAAATCTGCCCTCTGAAGTTTTCAGCTTCTTAATGACACCAGAGATTTAGAGCACAGGGTGGAGTTAGACTGACATGTGACTGATGAGGTGGAAGTGTGAGTCTGAGGGCCATTGAACACAGAGAATTTTCCCAATGTATCATAATTACAGAAACACCTGTGCTTAAGGGTTTGTGCTGATTCAGAGAAAATATTCGGAACTTAATGGTCTGCAAGATCCTTCATCTCAGACTCAGGGCAGTTGGGAGCAAAGGATACAGTTGCATTTAAGAATGACGTTAAGACACTAGTTTTTATCCTTCTAGGAGATGCTGCTGCCATAATCTGAAAATTTTTGTTTTATTTTAGAATGGGAAACTGGGTCCTGAAACAGCATGGAAGTGCTGTAGGAGTGTTTTCTGGAAAACGAAGAAATGTAAGGTCATAAACTACTGAGTTTCATGGAGCAATCAAAGTTGGATTATTCTTTTTCTTTATCTTTATAAAGTCCATTATTGATTAAAAAAATAATGCAAGTTCATATTCTATGCCAAGTAACATGATTTAAAAATAGAGTCATTCTTCAGGTTGAAATTCTTACCGCTATGTACTCTGCATTCTTGGCCATCTGTAAAAAATCCTGGGGAGTGCTTAGAGGAAGAGTGTGTGTTAGGAGGCAGGGATAGGAATTATAATGTCTATACGTATTTGCCTTTTTTAAAAAAAAAGTGCAAAAGGGCTAAGTTTAAAATATGTGTAGACTGTGATTTTTGAGGGTAATAAAAGAATAGTACAGGACAAAATATATTCATTAGGAGGAAAACAAAATTTAATATTTATAAGTAATTAATATTTCCTTAAATAAGTGAAAGCAAGGTAAATTCAGTAGACAATAGGAAATATAAAATAATTCAATGTATTATAACAAGGTATTTTTCAGTTACATTGCTATGTTTCTCTCTAAATATTTAATATGTAATAAAAGACAGTATTCAGTATGCCTGAAATTATTTATAAGATTTACAGCAGTATACACATATTTTCAGCAATGTCTTTATATGAATTCTTCAACATTTACTCTTATGGAATATTCTACTGTAAAAACAATGAAAAATTGCAAATACAAGGCAGTTTAATATTTTATATCATTATAAAAAGAGCATATTAGTTTTTAAAGATCAATATGATAGAAAGGAAAATGTAAAAAGCAGAAAAATGGTTCATGACCTCATAAGTCAGATATATCTACCGTTAGTTACTTTGTGACTCTTGGTTACAATTTAATTTGAAATGGACACTTCTATCCAAATTTTATAACAGTGTTAAAATCTCTTAAAACACAGAATATTGGCCATGTCACTTTTATTGTAACAGCAGGTGATGTTTTTTCTTACTCTGGTTTCATCAAGTAATGTATAAAGTTGTACTATAGTTTTCTTCTCAAATAAAAATGATGTAAGAGCAAATAGGCCATATAATGAGGAATATTTGGAAAATGGTGGGATGTTTGCTATTGCTATCTAGTTGTACTGAACTATTAAATAATATATCCTTAAGTTTAATATTTTATTAAATGAAGAAATTACATTTTGTATCACAAATACATTCGAAAGCAATAGAATTTTAAATTGGTGAACATAAGGCTTGATGAACCAGGAAAACCAAAATTTATTGACCAAATGAATTAAGCGGTTATATGTGCTTTATATGTTATATGTTATATGTTATATGTGATTTACTGTAAACAACTGAAAATAAGAAATAATATCTGGACCTGTAAGCTGCATTGAGAGATTTCTCTGGATAAATGTGTTAACATTGCTCCAGCAGTATTTGTTGAAACCTATTCCTCAACTTTTGTTCCAGGTACAGCTGTGGGCCTACACCTACATGCACAGCAAGTGTGTTCACACATGTATGCCTGAGTGCTCATGAAGGGGGACAAGAGAGAAGAGGGCTGGGGGAAGGAAGAATACACTAGAAATCGTCTGGCATTTTAAAACTTAAGGTTCTTTTTTTTTTTTTTAACTTTACAATATTGCATTGGTTTTGCCATATATCAAAATGAATCTGCCACAGGTATACATGTGTTTCCCATCCTGAACCCTCCTCCCACCTCCCTCCCCCTTCCAACCCTCTGGGTCGTCCCAGTGCATCAGCCCCAAGCATCCAGTATTGTGCATCGAAAAAATTAAGGTTCTTGATATATTTGCCAGAAACAAGTTAACGTTTTTTCTCAAATGGCCCTTTGACAATGTCACACTTATACGTCAGCCATTATCATCTCTAATAACTGACATTTTAAACATCTATAGTAATTCAGCCCTGAAGCATAGTATTTTAATTATTTATAGCCAGTGTTTTTGGTACAACATAGGTGTCAGAGATTGTAAGTTAAAAAATAATGTACAATATTCTCTTGGTTCAAATGTATGGATTTGCTACCTTTCAATAAGCCCATGGAGGTAGGAACAGATTTTAATTGATGGGTATTAATAGTATAATTTTCTGTGTTAATAAATGCATATAAGTCCATGTAAGCTCTTCAAAACTAGGAACTCAGTGTCTACTGTGTGAAAGTCAAATTACGGGACACTGTGGAAATGATGTGCATACCTAGATATGAATGTCAAAACAAGTTTGTTAATGTAAATTAAATGAATTGCATAACTTAACATGTAGCAACCTGATAAATATAATAATTTTAAACACTATTAGATTCTACTTCTGTACAATATGATTATACTATAATTTTGATTACTAGTTTGTCCTGAATGTTTACAATATGCATGGGTCACAAGACAACTAAGGCACTGGTAGACATATCTTTATTTTTTTGTCCTAAAGTTCATTAGCCAAATTGTACTCTGGCTCTGATGTTTTAATTAGAGATAATGAAGTTACTCTGAGAAAACCTAAATGTTTATCTCTGTACAATCAATCCTTTTTAAAAAAACAGTTTTTAAGGAACATTTCATAATCTTCTACCTATTTGATTTAAATCTATAATAAAAAGTATGTTTTCCTTTTTTTCTTGGAGTCTAACAAGTTTATATTTTCCAAATAAGAAAACGATGTACCTAAGCTCCATAAATGACATCTCCCATATCATCAATAAAATAATACATCTTGTTATAGAGATATTCAACAAACAATTTTCAGAAATCACCTCTATTATGGGGAATAAAACAGATGTACGACTCCCTCTTTTGGATGTCAGATTTACACAGAGGAAACAATGTAATCTCAAACAGAATATTAAAAGAGCATTAGTTTTGGTGATGTTTTACTCAATAGACATGATGTTTATTATAAACATAGTTCTAAATCCTTTGGAAAATTGACTCATCAAAATTAGGAAAGGGCCTTAGCACAGATATATAGAAAAAATTCCCTACTTAACTTATTTCACATTTAAGAAGTTATAGCTAACATCCAACAAACAACTAAACAAGGATAAAGAGAAAATTTAATCAATCTATCTTGCACTTACTTTTTGTAAACTATTCCATTGTCTGAGATTACCCCAAACATAAATGTTTAACCTAGAAACAAATTAGCCTGATGCTGCTTTTTTTAACTTCAAATGGACACAATGTATTTCTTTTTGGAGCCATGTGAGGCTTAATCTATGATGAATCCCACAGTCCCACTCCTTCAACTTTCTCTTTTCAAGGTCAATGACCTTTAATCTGAGTATTCTATTTATATATTCATTTAGTTTTACTTCTACATATTGAAGTGATATATATACACATATCTTTAGTGCATTCTCAGATGAAGCACAATGATAAGCATAAATTTGTTTAATGTGTAATAGAAGAAAAAAATATATATATGAGACTACATGTTTCCTACTGTTTAGCATTTAATCCCACTGACTTATATTCTTATTGCGTATGTCTTACAACACATAATGTAAGAATTTGCAACTGGTGAAGCAATGGAGAAGGGTAGAAGTTACTAACAACATGGTTAAAAAAAAATCACAAAAATATTAAAGTTAGAGTAAAATATGAAAATAGAAAGGGACAGTATTCTCTCATTTTGTACATTTCATAAAAAGATAAAACATATATATATGTGTGTGTGTGTGTATATGTATGCACATATATATATATAGTTTGGAAGAGAGAAAAGTTATTTATTCCTAGTTATTATGTAGCAAATCTAGATAGGTAGATATATATAGATAAATGACAGAGGTAGATACATACATATATCATATATACAAATATACACATATATGTGCAGTCAAACCTTTCTAAAAGTACTTTCTGGGATCATTTCATAATCTATTACTAATTCTATTTAAATTTCTGATAAATTCTGTGTGGGTTGTTCATTTTTTCCCATGAGTCAAACAGGTTTCTGTTTTCCAAATAAGAAAATAATGTACCTAAACTTTAAAAATAACATTGCCCATATCATCAATAAAAATGATGTACATCTTCCTGTGAAGATACTCAGGAAACAATCCTCAGAAAGTGCCTTTATTACATAGAATTTTATACACACACACACACACACATATATATATATACATATACATATATATACACATATATACCTATGTATATATCAGATCAGATCAGATTAGTCGCTCAGTCGTGTCCAACTCTTTGCGACCCCATGAATCACAGCACGCCAGGCCTCCCTGTCCATCACCAACTCCTGGAGTTCACCCAGACTCACATCCATCGAGTCAGTGATGCCATCCAACCATCTCATCCTCTGTCATCCCCTTCTTCTCCTGCCCCCAATCCCTCCCAGCATCAGAGACTTTTCTAATGAGTCAACTCTTCGCATGAGGTGGCCAAAGTACTGGAGTTTCAGCTTTAGCATCATTCCTTCCAAAGAAATCCCAGGGCTGATCTCCTTCAGAATGGACTGGTTGGATCTCCTTGCAGTCCAAGGGACTCTCAAGAGTCTTCTCCAACACCACACTTCAAAAGCATCAATTCTTCAGTGCTCAGCCTTCTTCACAGTCCAACTCTCACATCCATGACCACAGGAAAAACCATAGCCTTGACTAGATGGACCTTTGTTGGCAAAGTAATGTCTCTGCTTTTGAATATGCTATCTAGGTTGGTTATAACTTTCCTTCCAAGGAGTAAGCGTCTTTTAATTTCATGGCTGCAGTCACCATCTGCAGTGATTTTGGAGCCCAGAAAAATAAAGTCTGACACTGTTTCCCCATCTATTTCCCATGAAGTGGTGGGACCGGATGCCATGATCTTCGTTTTCTGAATGTTGAGCTTTAAGCCAACTTTTTCACTCTCCTCTTTCACTTTCATCAAAAGGCTTTTTAGTTCCTCTTCACTTTCTGCCATAAGGGTGGTGTCATCTGCATATCTGAGGTTATTGATATTTCTCCCAGCAATCTTGATTCCAGCTTGTGTTTCTTCCAGTCCAGCATTTCTCATGATGTACTCTGCATATAAGTTAAATAAGCAGGGTGACAATATACAGCCTTGACGAACTCCTTTTCCTATTTGGAACCAGTCTGTTGTTCCATGTCCAGTTCTAACTGTTGCTTCCTGACCTGCATACAAATTTCTGAAGAGGCATACACACACAAAGACAGATGCAGATACACACACATATATATAATCATATCTTCTTTTTAAAATAAGTTCAAATGTTTATTAAATTATTATAACAACTTAACATTTATTTGCTAAATGTGTTACATTGTAATATTGCAAATGAAATTTAATTGTAGGTTTTATCTTCCTGAAAGGTTCCAGGATGGACAGATTACCATTATCTACACAGTTGATAAAATAAAGCACTCACCTCCTCTAACAGATTATTAGAACAGTAGACATTTTCCTATTGTGGAAATTCATACTATAGTAAAATAATTCAAAATAGAATTTAATTTAAAAAAATAATTTAAGAAAAGAAAAAGCATGAAAATTTGACAAGGCACTTCTGGTCCTCACTTCAGTTATTTTCACATTAAGTTCATCTCCGAACAAGAGATGGAAGTTTACATGTCAGAAGAGAAGAGTATTATCAACTCCAGTTACCGGGGACCCATCCTCTACAGGCCTTCACACCCACTCAGCTAGAACCAGGCTGTGTTTAGCCCAAACACATGCCCATTGTCTCCAGCTGCTGCAGAGTTACGTGGGCAACAGTTCACAGAGACTCGGGCCTCATTTTCCAGGAACAGCAAAGTGAAAGAAACTAGGAATGCTGTACTTTATTTTCCCCTCTCTCTTCATGATTTACACCTGCTCTCTCCTGTAAAGGCAACGTTCTATTTTTCCACGAATTCAAGCTTCCTCCAAGTATTGCTTGTCCTCTAGCACACCCTTTGCTGTACCCACCAAGATCCTTTAAGCACACTCTCCCCCATCTTCACAGAGGGGGAAATTGAAAATCAATACCTGGAAAGTAACTTGTTATTGAACACACCTTACCACTGTCATCTGTTCTGTGTCCTATTACACCACCACTGACACTGTCACTTTCTCTCCTCACATCCCGCACACTCTGACACTTATACAGTAAAGGCACCAAAGCATAGTCTGAGCTTTCAAAAATTAGTGAAGTACAAACAGAAAGACAGCAGAGCTTCACAGGGGGAGACCTAACATAACATTGGGTGGCTTTCTTGCAATGAGTTGACGACATTCAGTAGTAACAAGTCAATGAAGACATCAGAGCAGCCAGCCTCCAAAGTGTTCTTCATTAGTGCAAGAGCATCCAGGTCTGGGGTGCATCCCAGGTCTTGAGACCCCTGAAATTTATAAAATTGGGAAGTGGATTCTTTAAGAATCATACTAAAAATGTATGAATAGAGGAAGTCCATGGCCATCCCAGGAAGGGCTCTTGCAAGACACTCTGAAGCTTAAGCTTTTAGGATCAAGAAATCTGCTACAGCTACCATCAGGTCAGACCTAGAATGAGCAGGAGTTCAGCTATAGTTTTACTAGAAACAGTTTCCTTCCGGTGGAAAGTGTGATATGAAGGCAAGAGATTTGAAGGCAGATTTGAAGAAGCAAGGCAAAAAGAAAGGAGAAAATGTGCAGCAACTTCAACCAATAAACACAGCAGAGAATGAAAAGGGAACAGTCTCGAAGGAAGCAAGACATCATTTGGGAGAAAACTGTGCTGCTATCTGTATAATTAGAGGCACTTTGCTTTATTCCTCTGAACCTTCATTATTATAATCCTACTGTTAAGCAATCCATAGCACTTTCTGTATTCCAGGTACTATTTTAAGAATATATCAACATGAGTTAATACATGTAATTATTTGTATCTCCATTCTCTAATTGAGGAGACTGAGGCGTATGGAGTTGAGTTACTTGTGGAGGTCACGCACCTAGTAAGTGGCAGAGTCCAGAATCAAGCATAGTCTCTGTCCCCTGACTTGGCTTCAGTATGCATACAATCACCTTCATCTATAAAAGGAGGTAACAGTTACCCTGCATAACTATCAGGAACACAGTCCTGTCTTCCTTAGGTGAGGTATCCAGGAGCAGAGTCAGAGACAATGATTCAGGAGCACAAGGTTTATTGATGGAGCACCCCAGGAAACACCTGTGAGCTAGTGAGGAAAGTGGGGTGGATGAGAACACAGATATAAATATGGGCTCAGGTAAGATGTAGCTTTAACCTGAACTGGAGGCAGATCAGGAGCAGAAATCATCCCCACAGATTTGACATGCTCGTTCCTAGCCCCGTCTCTGCACCTAGGACAAGGAAATGCAGGATTTGGGTTTTTTAAAACCTCCATCTCAGTGCATCACAGGCTGCTGCCCCTCAGTGGAGAAAAGGTAGAGAGATCAGGTTCTGTGAAGGTGGGCAGTGCCTCAGCTAGTCAATGCCCACAGCACTTGGGGAAAGGGGATCTGGGCAAACCCCAACTGTACCTAAAACCATTCTCAATACATTATAGCTACTCAATAAATATCTAGCATCAATTATCAGTAGGGTTGATCTGTGGAGTGGAAGGAGGAGCAAAGTCCCATGGTTTCAACTTTGGCAGAATGTGATAAATGTAGAAAAAAAAAAACACAAAAAGTAGTTAACTGAGTAAAGATACTACCAAATATGGAGTGGACTGTAATATGTACTATATGGCTCCAAACAAATTAATATGCACATGATCACTATGGTTGTTCCTGCTGCCTAAGCATAGAATTATAACGATCTCAATTGATTTTGGAACTTACTTGTATATAGTTTATTTTCTGTCAGAGATTATTCCATTTGAGTAGAGTGACCAAAAAAAATCACTGCTTTCATGTAACACATCCTAAAATGCTTTACTTACAATACAAAGTAGTAGATGATCTAGTTTTAAAAACTATGAAAGAAAGAAGAGATAATTCTTGGCCTACATGTGTTTTACCAATTAGTCTGAAAGATAAGTTGGGGGGACATTTGAATCTCCTAAAGTATACATTTTCATAGAAATTTTTTAAAAAGAGTGATGTGTGAGTGATGTGTTTAGTTCTTACTAAAAAGTAAAACTCCTTTCAACTCTATTGAAGAGTGTTTGAAGAGAATGTAGCTTCAGATACATTCTCTAGTGCATCCAGGAGATATAACTATCCTACATGAAAAAGCGGGTATAGGCATAAGGAAATTATTTTTATTTTTCTATGTAGGACAAAAAGATAAGTAAAAATGAAGCTGAAGAGTAGTGCAACCATCAATTAAGAGTGTTAGCAGGAATTCATGGCAATGTAAATGCTGTAGCCCCATCTTCACACAAGTCTCTGCTTGTCATTTTAGAAGTAAATGGATACTTTCTGCAGCAGTTAAATTAGGGAGGCAGAGAAAGCAACATCCACTGCTCTAACTATAGCAGCCCCACCATGACAGGCAAGCTCATAATCCATCCAGTAACCGTAGCACTTGAAACCACAAGACAATTGCAAACAATCAGTTTTAATGGCCAAGAGAGTGTGTAAGCAAAACGTATTAATCAAATGTTTACTAGTAAAATTCAGGTCAGGGATGAATTTATTTTTAAGCACTGAACTCATAAAGTATCTGTATTTGTGTTATTTCACTTCCTAAAAGCATACTAATTGATAACTCATTGATCACAATTTTTATAACTTAAACATCTCATGCATTCAAATGGGCATATTGTTTTCAGTGAAATTACTCACTCTCACCCAATAAAAAACACTGTGGCAAAGTTCTGGGAATATTTTGTGACAGAGTTAAAATAAAATCCTCCATCCACTTTCACAAAGTTAGCCTAATCAGTATCAGAGGGAAAATTCTCAAAGTCAAATCACTTTCAATATTTTGCTTTTAGAAACTGACTTGAGTCTGTATAATATGGGATAAAAATGTCAGTCAACCAAAATGTATAAACACATTACATTTAACAGGGAGAACCTGCAATAATAAAACTATTATTCATATATCAAAAATACATATATCTTCTTAAATATTATCAATAATGAAATATTTGAATTCTGAGAACTTAAAAACAACAAGTGCCTAGGTATACATATTAACTGTACGTGAGTATAATTCAGTAAACATATGGTTTTATAAACCTCTCATGGGTGCTCCCATTTTCTCACTGTCACTCAAGAAAGCATGTACATTTAAATGCTGATGATATTCCTCAAAGTTGGTCAAGAGGATCTTACTGCTGTGCATTCAGAAACTAGTCTCTGAGCATCTACTACTTTTATATCTTCTGGCAACCATGGGATATAGGATAATATAAAATCTAGACCCTTGATACAAGAAATCCATAAACTAATTGGAGAGAAAAGGATATGGAATTAAACAAAAGGTTAAGTTATATGATAAAGTGTGTCACAAAAAGAAATGCCTTGGAATTTAAGATTATGTGAAGAAAAAACATTATCCATTGTCATGATAATTTTTTGAAATGACCAAGATTTTAAGGTAGGTCTGGAGGATTAGTCAGCAGTAATCCTCTGTTTTCTCAAACAATTTTACTGAAAATTACTCACCAGTAATTGTTGAGTGGTGGTGTTATCATTTAAGGAAGGTGGGATCAAAGACAGGATTATAAATTCCCACTCCAGTATTTAATTAATTCATTCCAGTATTTAAAATATTTGTCATAATAAAAAATTCAAATAAAATAATGGAAAGAGCAATCATATTTCCAATGAACTATTTTTCATATATACTTTATGAATTTTAAGTCATTGGCTTAATTTCCCTTAAGCAAAACAAACATTTAAAGTATTCATAAAAGTGTTACTTTCAACTCCTTTTCTTTTTCTTTTATTTTTTCAACTCCTTTTTTAAAAAATTATTTTATATTTATTTCTGTCTGCTCACTATTGGTTACTTTTTGTTACTTGATTATTACACATATACAAAGAATCTCAAATTCAGTCTGTCACTATTTTTAATAAAATAAGCATATCATTTGACTACTGTTCAAGACAAATAGAGAAAAATAAAAAATACTTAATAATTTCCACTATGCTCTTCGCTTCATTATAGAATCTAAGTTAATCGACCTTCTAACATCTATCTCCTTGGTTTGGTTCTACTTCTTCTGAAGTTTACATAAGTTGAGTCACGTAGTGTGTGTACTTTCGTGTTTGGCTTCTTCCCTTCTTTTTTTAAAATTTCTTTGTAAATTACAAGAAAAATGTTTTCTATATCACACATTCTAAGGATCTAAGATCATACCTCACCCTCCTCCAGGTCTGTGAACAAATTCTAGGGTGTCCTGGAGACCTCTCTATTTCACCATGAACAACGGTCATTGTCCAAGACACATCCGTTAAGTAATTCAATGAATGAACAAGATAGTAAATGTCATACTTTATTTTACAAACAGAAGTCTACTTTGCGTGAAACTACTCTTCAAATGACTGCTTCCTTGATATTCTATGCCTTTGATTTTATGGAAACCATATGGAAAATACAGTTAACTTTTCTTCTTGACTTTCTAATTAGCATAATAAATTCTTTTACAAATATGAATAAAAATAAATAAATATGCATTGTCAAGAGCCTTGAAAGGACCAAAAAGAAATATCATCTCTATAAATCAAAGATACAGAGGGAAGCCAGTACTTCATTAGGGAGATTACCATATTTTCTGGGAGACAGGATGGCACAGCAGAATGAAGAGATTCATATGATAAAGTCTGAATGGGTAAGAGCCACACCAGATCTTCAGAAAGCTGCACTGCCCTCCTACAATCCACCTGGTCTCACATTTGGCTAGAAAAGTTATACACTTAGTCTAACTCAGATATGGATTGCGATTGATAGCTCTCATTTGAACCAGGAAGAAGTTTATGAAGTTAGTTCTACAAATTAGAACATGACCACAGAGGGGCAAATGACACCAAACATTCAGACACGAATCGCGCCTCCCCTATCAACTGTCCCAGATTAACACAGCCAGGGTCAAGTGCTGAGCTTGGAGCTGCTGAGCTATAACAAAAGTCATCCACTGAGAAGTCTCAGGGGCATCATTTGAACTGATCCTTAAATCAACTGCAAAATTTAACCTGAAAGATCAAAACAAAAAAGACACATGGGGGACCATTTCAGAATATCATTGGAATAACACTTATGGTATTAACATTTTGAAACTAACTGTTTTGGAGACAGGAACTATAAATTAGGGCTACTCCTAAGAATTGTGACATTATTTCACACTGGAAGTTAGAGTAAATGAGGTACATCTTTCTTCTAGCAAATGTTTCTGAGAAAAATAAATATTGATACAACTGCATATATGAACCACAAAAAGACGGCACATGTTTATATCACCATTAGCTGTTGAGGAGATTTAAAAAAAATAAAATATTTGGATTTCTCATGTAAACTTGTTTACATCCAAAACTCATGTTTCTAAAGAAAATGATTGGGCAAGTAAAAAATTAAATCTAAAAGCTATGGAAGAAATTCTAAAAGAGTTTAAATCCCAAGCATACTATAACTGCTTTAAAATGGGACTCTTACTAGATCAATTCCTCTCAGAGTGTAGTCCACAAACTATCACTGGTCTACTACAAATTATGGACAGAAATTGAGAGTAATCACTTAAAATATTTTAAAGGAATCTGACCTTACGGTGACATCCAAGCATATGATTTATTATATCACCAAAATTATAGGTTGTAGAGAATTGGGAAAAATCTCAAACTGGTACTCAAAGATATTTTAAGAAACACTGCTGTAGGTTATTTCTTCCCAAGAACTATGTCCTCTATTGAAAGAAACCTAACCCTCCTCTTGTTTGAGAAATACACACCCTAAATGACCATATCTATATAGTCATAAGATCTGTGAAGGTATTATGCTGCTGCTGCTGCTGCTGCTGCTGCTGCTGCTAAATCACATCAGTCGTGTCCGACTCTGTGCGACCCCCTAGATGGCAGCCCACCAGGCTCCCATCCCTGGGATTCTCCAGGCAACAATACTGGAGTGGGTTGCCATTTTCTTCTCCAGTGCATGATAGTGAAAAGTGAAAGTGAAGTCACTCAGTCGTGCATCTGATGATATTAACATGGAATCTTGGGTTCTAAGACAGTTTTTGTCCCGGTACAATCCTTCTGAGTACATGTTCCAATTTTCTTTTTTAAATTTATTTATATTTTAATTGAAGGATAATTGCTTTACAGAATTGTGTTGTTTTCTGTCAAACCTCAACATGAATCAGCCATAGCCTTTTGAACCTCCCTCCCATCTCCCCCCACATCCCACCCCTCTAGGGTGATACTGAGCCCCTGTTTGAGTTTCCTGAGACATACAGCAAATTCCCGTTGGCTATCTAATTTACGTATGGCAATGTAGATTTCTATGTTACTCTCTCCATACATCTCACCCTCTCCTCCCCTCTCCCCATGTCCATAAGTTTATTCTCTATGTCTGTTTCTCCATTGCTGCTAAGTCACTTCAGTCATGTCCAACTCTGTGCAACCCCATAGACAGCAGCCCACCAGGCTCCACTGTCCCTGGGATTCTCCAGGCAAGAACACTGGAGTGGGTTGCCATTTCCTTCTCCAATGCATGAAAATGAAAAGTGAAGTCGTGTCTGACTCTTAGCGACCCCATGGACTGCAGCCTACCAGGCTCCTCCATCCATGGGATTTTCCAGGCAAGAGTACTGGAGTGGGGCGCCATTGCCTTCTCCAGTTTCTCCATTGCTGCCCTGTAAATAAATTCTTCAATACCATTTTTCTAGATTCTGTATATATGCATTAGAATATGATAGCTATCTTTGTCTTTCTGACTTACTTCACTCTGTATGATATGTTCTAGGTTCATCCACCTCATCAGAACTAACTCAAATGCATTCCTTTCTATGACTGAGTAATATTCCATTGTGTATATGAACCATATTTCTTTATCCATTCATCTGTCAATGGACATCTAGGTTCCTTCCATATCTTAGCTATTGTAAATACTGCTGCAATGAACAATGGGATCAGATCAGATCAGATCAGTCATTCAGTCGTGTCCAACTCTTTGCGACCCCATGAATCGCAGCACACCAGGCCTCCCTGTCCATCACCAAATCCCGGAGTTCACTCAGACTCACGTCCATAGAGTCAGTGATGCCATCCAGCCATCTCATCCTCTGTCATCCCCTTCTCCTCCTGCCCCCAATCCCTCCCAGCATCAGAGTCTTTTCCAATGAGTCAACTCTTCGCATGAGGTGGCCAAAGTACTGGAGTTTCTTTTTCAATTTTAGTTTCCTCAAGATACATGCCTAGGAGTGGGATTGATGGGTCATATGGTGGTTGTATTCCTAGTTTTTTAAGGAATTTCCATACCATTTTCCATAGTGGCTGTATGAATTTACATTCCCACCAACAGTGTGAGTGTTCCCTTTTCTCCACACCCCCTGCAGCATTTATTGTTTGTAGACTTTTTGATGATGGCCATTCTGTCTGGTGTGAGGTGATATCTCATTGTAGTTTTGATTTGCATTTCTTTGATAATGAGCAATGTTGAACAACTTTGCATGTCTTTGTTATCCATCTGAATGTCTTCCTTGGAGAAAAGTCTATTTAGGTCTTTTCCCCACTTTTTGATTAGGTTGTTTTTCCAATATTAATTTGTATGAACTTCTTGTATATTTTGGAAATTTATCTTTTGTCAGTTGTTTCATTTGCTATTATTTTCTCTCATTCTGAGGGCTGTCTCTTCACCTTGCTTGTAGTTTCCTTTGCTGTGCAAAAGCTTTTAAGTTTAATCAGGTCCCACTTGTTTACTTTTGCTTTTATTTCTGTTAATCTAGGAAGTGGGTCATAGAGGATCTTGCTTTGATTTATGTCATCAAGTGTTTTGCCTGTGTTTTCCTCTAAGAGTTCTATAGTTTCTGGTATTACATTTAGGTCTTTAGTCCATTTTGTATTTATCTTTGTGTATGGTATTAGGAAGTGTTCTAATTTCATTCTTTTACATGTAGCTCTCCAGTTTTCCCAGCACCATTTATTGAAGAGGCTATCTTTGCCCCTTTGTATATTCTTGCCTCTTTTGTCAAAAATAAGGTACCCATAGGTACATGGGTTTATTTCTGGGCTTTCTATCTTGTTCCATTGGTCTATATTTCTGTTTTTGTGCCAGTATCATACTGTCTTGATGACTGTAGCTTTGAAGTATAATCTGAAGTCAAGAAGGTTGATTCCTCTAGTTCCATTCTTTCCCAAGACTGCTTTGGCTATTCAGGGTCTTTTGTATTTCCATATGAATTGTGAAAAATTTTGTTATAGTTTTGTGAAAAATGCTATTGGTAATTTGATAGAGATCACACTGAATCCGTAGATTGAGTTTGGTAGTATAGTCATTTTCACAATATTGAGTCTTCCTACCCAAGAACATGGAATATCTCTACATCTGTTTATGTCATCTTTGATTTCTTTCATTCATGTCTTACAATTTTCTGGGTACATTCTTTTGTCTCCTTAGTTTATTCCTAGATATTTATTTTTGTTGCACTGGTGAATGGGATTGATTCCTTAATTTCACTTTCTGAATTTTCATTGTCAGTATATAGAAATGCAAGTGATTTCTGTGTATTGATTTTGTATCCTGCACTTTTGCTAAATTCACTGATTAGCTCTAGTAATTTTCTGATACTATCTTTAGGGTTTTCTACATATAGTATCATGTCATCTGCAAACAGTGAGAGCTTTACTTCTTTTCTGATCTGGATTCCTTTTATTTCTTTTTCTTCTCTGATTGCTGTAGCTAGGACTTCCAGAACTATGTTGAATAACAGTGGTGAAAGTGGACACCCTTGTTTTGTTCCTGATCTTAGGGGGAATGTTTTTAGTTTTTCACCATTGAGAATAATGTTTGCTGTAGGCTTATCATATATGGCCTTTACTATGTTGAGGTAGGTTCCTTCTATGCCCATTTTTTGAACAGTTTTAATCATAAATGGGTGCTGAATTTTCTCAAAGGCTTTTTCTGCATCTATTGAGATTATCATATGGTTTTTATCTTTCAATTTGTGAATGTGCTATATTATATTGATTGATTTCTGTATATTGAAGAATCCTTGCATCCCTGGAATAAAGCCAGCTTGATCATGGTGTATGAGCTTTTTGATGTGTTGCTGAATTCTGTTTGGTAAAATTTTGTTGAGGATTTTTGCATCTATGTTCATCAGTGATACTGGCCTATAGTTTTCTTTTTTGTGTGTTGTCTTTGGTTTTGATATCAGGGTGATGGTGGCCTTTTAGAATGAGTTTGGAAGTGTTCCTTCCTCTGAGATTTTTTGAAAGAGTTTTAGAAGGATAGGCATTAGCTCTTCTCTAAATGTTTGATAGAATTCTCCTGTGAAGCCATCTAGTCCTGGACTTTTGTTTATTGGGAGATTTTTTATCACAGTTTCAATTTCAGTGCTTCTAGTTGGGTTGCTCATAATTTCTATTTCTTTCTGGTTCAGTCTTGGAAGATTGAACTTTTCTAAGACTCTGTCTATTTCTTCCAGGTTATCCATTTTATTGTCATATAGTTGCTCATAATAGTCTCTTATAATCTTTTGTATTTCTGCATTGTCTGTTATAACCTTTCCTTTTTCATTTCTAATTTTGTTGATTTGATTCTTCTCTCTTTTTTTTTCTTTCTGAGTCTGGCTAAAGGTTTGTCAATTTCATTTATCTTCTTAAAGAACCAGCTTTTAGTTTTATTAATCTTTACTAGTGTTTCTTTCATTTCTTATTTTCATTTATTTCTGCTCAGATCTTTATAATTTTTTTTTCTACTAATTTTGTGGTTTTTTTGTTTGTTTGTTTTTCTTTTTCCAGTTGTTTTAGGCATAAAATTAGGTTGTCTATTTGATGTTTTTCTTGTTTCTTGAGGTAGGATTGTATTGCTATAAACTTCCCTCTTAGAACTGCTTTTGCTGCATCCCATAGGTTTTGAGTTGTTGTGTTTTCATTGTCATTTGTTTCTAGAAATCTTTTGATTTTCCTTTTGATTTCTTCAGTAACATGTTGGTTATTTAGAAACACTTTGTTTACTCTTCATGCGTTTGTGTGTTTTTTTTTCAGTTTTTTTTCTTTTAATTAATATCTAGTCTCATAGAGTTGTGGTTGGAGAAAATACTTGATATGATTTCAATTTTCTTAAATTTACTGAGGCTTGACTTGTGACCCAAGATGTGGTCTATCCTGGAGAATGTTCGACGTGTACTTGAGAAGTAGGCATATTCTTTTGCATTTGGATGGAATGTCCTGAAGATATCAATGAGACCCACCTCATCTAATGTATCATTTAAGACATGTTTCCTTATTTTCTATTTCGATGATCTGTTCATTGGTGTGAGTGTGGTTTTTAAAATCTCCTTCTTTTATTGTGTTACTGTCAATTTCTCCTTTTATATCTGTTAGTGTTTGTCTTATGTATTGAGGTGCTTCTATGTTGGGTGCATAGATATTTATAATTGTTATGTCTTCCTCTGAGATTGAGGCCTTGATCGTTATGCAGTGTCCTTCCTTATCTCATGGAATCTTCTTTATTTTAAGGTTTAATTTTGTCTGTTATGAGGATTGCCACTCCAGCTTCCTTTTGCTTCCCATTTGCATGGAATATGTCTTTCCACCCTCTCACTTTAAGACATATTCCATGCAAATGGGAAGCAAAAGGAAGCTGGAGTGGCAATCCTCATAACAGACAAAATTCTGAAGTGGGTTTCTTGTAGACAGCATATATATGAAAAAAAAAAAAAAAAAAAAGCTCAAAAGTTTAACCAGTGCCAATAAAATTGACAACTACAACAGAGGCAGGAAAAAGTAAAAGAAATCCAAAAGAATCTACAAAACAAGTCAAAACATAGGAATAATCAATATTTTTCTTGAGTCACTGCTGTCAGAGTCCCTTCCCTTGCTGGGAGTCATAGTCCACCTTACATCCCTGGATGCCCTCCAACACTGTGTTGCTCTCTGGACATGCTGTGGGGGCAGCTCAGATTCTAATCTGGTCCTGCTCCTGTGTGTTCTTACCTCCAATGTCCACAGCTATCAGAACTAGTGTGTTTTCTTTTGTGGGAGCTCTCAGTACCCTTATATATATTCCATATTCCAGTCTGCCTAGTTGAACATGTGGATTTAATCTGCAGCTTGTTCAGCTGGTGGGAAGGTTTTGGGTCTTCTTCCTTAGCCACACTGCCCCTGGGTTTCAATTATGGTTTTATTTCCACCTCTGCATGGGGTCATCCACTGGGGTTTGCTCCTGAGGTTGCCCTGAAGGAACTGGGTCTTCCTTGGTGAGGGCCAGGTGTGGATGAGGTACAGATGCTTGGGTCACAGGAGTTCTGGAAGCACCAGGTACTCAGGGGAGTGTTTTGGCTAGGGCAGTAGGAAATATAGTCTTCTATAAGGGTATGGAAACCAGTATTAGCCAATACACTCCAGTATTGCCTGAAGAACCCCCCTTGACAAAGAAGCCTGACAGGCCACAGTCCACAGGGTCTCAAAGAGTTGGACATGACTGAACTGACACTGCATGCATAGATGCAAGACTTTTTTTTGTCGATGGCATCTCAGCCCCAGTGAGGGTTGAGTGTGAAGATGGTACAGCTGTTTGGATTGCAAGGACCCTGGTGGTGCCAAGTGTGCAGAGACATGGACTGCCTCCACCACAGGAGTTATGGCCCTATCAGATTCTTGTATCAAAAAAGAAACAGAGTGCCAGAAAAACATCTATTTCTGCTTTATTGACTATGCCAAAGCCTTTGACTGTGTGGATCACAATAAATTGTGGAAAATTCTGAAAGAAATGGGAATACCAGACCACCTGACCTGCCTCTTGAGAAATTTGTATGCAGGTCAAGAAGCAACAGTTAGAACTGGACATGGAACAACAGACTGGTTCCAAATAGGAAAAGGAGTACGTCAAGGCTGTATATTGTCACCCTGCTTATTTAACTTATATGCAGAGTACATCATAAGAAACGCTGGGCTGGAAGAAGCACAGGCTGGAATCAAGATTGCTGGGAGAAATATCAATAACCCCAGATATGCAGATGACACCACCCTTATGGCAGAAAGTGAAGAGGAACTAAAAAGCCTCTTGATGAAAGTGAAAGAGGAGAGTGAAAAAGTTGGCTTAAAGCTCAACATTCAGAAAACTAAGATCATGGCATCTAGTTCCATCACTTCATGGCAAATAAATAGGGAAACAATGTAAACAGTGGCTGATTTTATTTTGGGGGGCTCCAAAATGACTGCAGATGGTGATTGCAGCCATGAAATTAAAAGACGCTTGCTCCTTGGAAGGAAAGTTATGACCAACTTAGACAGCATATTAAAGAGCAGAGACATTACTTTACCAACAAATGTCTGTCTAGTCAATGCTATGGTTTTTCCAGTAGTCATGTATGGATGTGAGATTTGGACTGTGAATAAAGCTGAGTGCCAAAGAACTGATGCTTTTGAACTGTGGTGTTGGAGAAGATCTTTAGAGTCCCTTGGACTGCAAGGAGATCCAACCAGACCATCCTAAAGGAGATCAGTCCTGAGTGTTCACTGGAAGGACTGATGTGGAAGCTGAAACTCCAACTTTGGGCACCTGATGCGAAGCGCTAACTCATTGGAAAAGACCCTGGTGCCGGGAAAGATTGAGGGCAGGAGGAGAAGGGGACGACAGATGATGAAATGGTTGGATGGCATCACTGATTCAATGGACATGGGTTTGGGTGAACTCCAGGAGTTGGTGATGGACAGGGAGGCCTGGCGTGCTGCGGCTCATGGAGTCGCAAAGAGTTGGACATGACTGAGCGACTGAACTGAACAGAGTCTTTTTCAAGCCTCTTGTAGCTGATGATCATAAGGCCTCTTTGGCCAGACTTTCTCTATAGCTTTGCCTGTTCAGGCACTTAGAGGGCTCCCTTGCCTGGGGTCCTTCTCTGTTGTTCTATGCATCAGGCACATAGAGGGGCCTCCCAGGCTGGGGCCCTACTCTGTAGATCGGCATGTCAGGCAATTAAAGGTTATGCTGGGTGGGGTCCTACTCTGTAGTCAGTGTGTCAGGCATTTGTTGGGCCAGCCTCTCTATTGTTCAGCTGCCCATGCTGGCATGTGGGGAGTGAGAGGCTATAGTGATGGCTCCACCCACTATGCATGACTCCCCAGTATCGCCTTGCTTCCACAGCTGCCTGGCTTTCATCCACAGGCATTTCCCACAGTAGCCCTCGACCTGGGAATGCTCCACAATCCTTAAAGTCCAGCTCCCAGCTGCTGTGTCTTCTAGAGGACCTGTGACCCTGTCTGGGGTATGTATGGCTGCAGCAAGGACTGTCTGATTCTCATTCCATTTAGGCTGCTAAAGATCAGCTGTTTCACTCTCAGCCTTAAATGTTTCTCCTCTGACTCAAACAATTGCCCCGATGTGGGAATCGGATCCCTGCTTCAGTTCCCTCACCTGCCAGGGGCAGGTCGAGTCCTGCTAACACTCCTGTTTCCCCCCAGCTCCTTTGTCCTACAGAGTTTTACATGGTTCTATATATTCTTTTCCACGGGTCAGGTACTCCTGTCTGCTCTCAGCTGGTGTTCTGCATGCATTTCTGTGTCTGAAGGTGTATTTCTGATGTATCCATGGAGAGCGATGTACTCCCCATCCACCTACTCCTCTGCTATCTTGCTCTCTCCATGTTATAAATTTAAATAGAGAAAGTAATATCTCATGTGTAACATTTGGAAGTAGAGTAGACTGAGCATGTAAATCAGAAGTTCAATCAAAGTTCTTTTATTTTCTACTATGCCACCCACAAGAATGCAGTTGTCAGATGTTTGTTGTAACTCTACCCATCGCTTCCTCACTGAGAAAAAGGGGTGTCTCTTTCCATATGCCCTCTCCTAAAGCAGAAAAGTTACCATGACATTTTCAAGGCAATTTCCCTTCGTTCTGCATTGCCGAGAATTGTTCTGTGTCCATAACTAAGCCAATTGGTGCCAAAGGAACCAGAATTATCATGTTTCTTTCATGCTAATAGGAATTCACCTGCCTTCTGGCTTAGAAAAAGGCCATCCATTCTTGAAAGATGCTAAATTTTTAATTTTAAGAAGGGTTCTTATAGTGAGAGAAAGTGTCAGTGAGGTGCATCACTAACATATCTTCCAGAATGACATTTAATACAGGAGTCAGAGAACATTTCCTTGGGGAATACATATGTGATAAAGACTGCAAAGGGCCCAAGAATAAGTTCAGAGGAGATCAGATATTTTGGTATTGGGAGAGGAGGAAGATCCAGCAATGGAAACTGAAAAGCTGTCCACATAGTCAAAGCTTCAGTGTTATGGGAATAGTGGAAGAAAAAATTTCAAAGTAATTAATTTTGATGAAAATTAATAAGAAAACAAGCAGGATGGATACTGACACTTTTAAATTATATCAGTGGTTAGTAAAAGAAAGTTATGTGGGGTTTTAGGATAAACAGGTCAGTGGAAAGGAGGGCATAAAACCAAACTGAAGTTTGTAAAAGTATGAAGAGAACATGAGGAAAAGAAGCCAAAAGGTGATCAAAAACACAAAGAGGTATCATCTCACACTGGTCAGAATGGTCAGCATCAAAAAGTCTATAAACAAATGCTGGAGAGACTGTGCAGATAATGGAACCTTCTCACACTGTTGGTGGGAATGCAAACTGGTACAGCCACCAAGGAGAGCAGTGTGGAAATTCCTTAAAAAACTGGGACTATAATTGCATTCAGTGGCACAGAAATCCCACTGCTGGGCTACACACTGAGGAAACTGGAACTGAAAGAGACACATGTACTCTGATGTTCATTGCAGCACTGTTTACAATAGCCAGGACATGGAAGCAACCTAGATGTCCACCAGCAGACAAATGGATAAGAAAGTTGTGGTACATATACACAGTGGAATACTACTCAGCTATATAAAGGAATACATTTGAGTCAGTTCTAATGAGGTGGATGAAACTGGAGCCTATTATTCAGAGTGAAGTAAGTCAGAAAGAGAAATACCAATACAGTATATTAACACACACATATATATGGACTTACAAAGATGGTGATGATCCTATATACAAGGAAGCAAAAGAGATGCAGATGTGAAGAACAGACTTTTGGACCCTGTGGGAGAAGGAGAGGGTGGGATGATTTGAGAGAATAGCATTGAAGCTTGTATATTACCATATATGAAACAGATGACCAGTACAAGTTTCGATGCATGAAGCAGGGCACGGAAAGTCAGTGCTCTGGGACAGCCCAGAGGACTGGGATAGAGAGGGTGGTGGGAGGGCAGTTCAGGATGGAAGAACACATGTGCACCCATGGCTGATTCATGCTGAGGTATGACAAAAATCATCACAATATTGTAAAGTAATTATCCTCCATCTAAAATAATTAATTTTTTAAAAAAGGAAAAAAATTAATAAATTCAACTCAAAGGAATAAAAGAAGAAGAAGAAGAAGCCAAAAGGCATGCAATATTTGGAAATCAATACTAATGCATAGGAGAAAACTTGCCAGGAATTAATGGATGACAGAATGGTAGCCCCCTCAAGGATGGCTGTGTCCTAATGCCTGAAACCTGTACATGACAAAAAGGAGTTCCTGATGTAATTAAATAAGTATCTTGAGATGCCAAGAAAAACCTAGATTATCCAAATGAGGCACTCTATACTTTGATTTTTTTAAGCTAGGGCTTTATTATTCTTTTTTTAATTTTTTATTCATTAAAAAAAAAACAAAAGGACAATTCACCCATTTCTCCCACCTCTTCATCCCTTGCCTTTTGCAATTACTTAACTGTTCTCTGTATCTATTAGCTTGGTTTTATACTACATCAATTTAAATGAATAAAATATTTCAGTAAGATACATTCATTCAGATGACACAAAACAGATTTTTTTAAAGTGTTATACCTTTATAGAGATAAGTGACAATAGTAATATTGGAAAATATGCATGTCAAATATTGGGACCTATAAAATTATTTCAATAATACATGAATTTAGCAATTTTTTTCAACATAACTTAAAGTCACTGGTATTTATATAGTCTCAGTAAAACTCAATTATATCTGTGTAGGTATAACTGAATAATTAAAGTTCATTTCTAATGTGTTAAATTAATTATGCAATTTTATTCTGATTTTTGAGATCCATAATAATTTTTGCCAAGTATATTATATTACTAGCAACATTGAAATTTTGATTATTCTTATTCCAGTCTTCTTCCTTTACACATTTAACTCTCATAAATCTACTAATTTTTTGTTGTATTGGTTAAGGTAAATGCCAGATTTTTCATCTTAATAAGATTAAGATATCCTTTTCCTTCACATTTAGTCCAAAATGTGCATGACTGTCATTTAGCTCTGGCCTCTCTACCTTGGGGCTCTTCTCTCTCCAAGGCAAGAAAACAAATCCAATGTCTTTAGTAAGGAACTAATGGAGACAAAAACTGAAACATGGATAAAAATAAAAATCACCAATTCGTTGATATTTGTTTATCCACTCAAACTCAAAGAATTTAAAAGTCACAGAAACTTAATGCACATAGATAGTGCTGACTATGGATGAGTCAAATACACACTCCAAGTGGTATCTAGTATTACGGTTTGTTAAGGAGTGAAAGTAAAAGCAGTGAGCTTTCAGTAGTGACAAACTAGCGCAGTACTTTTTATCATTTTATTGAATTGACATGTGTTTTATTGCAATGACTAAATCAATCAATCTGTTATTTTGGCATTTGTTGTAAACAGACTGGAAAGACTTATATTTAAAAGAAATTTCAGTACAATTCAGTGAGGCAAAAGTTATTAAAATTTTATTAAAGATGACATTATGATAAAACAAAGTCTAGGCAATTTATCCAAGGTCAAGGTGTGAAATATGAAATATATATACATGATAAGTAACTTTGGAATCCACAGACTGTTATTATTAAAGTAACACTATTCATTTTCCCAAATACAGTCAGTTGATCTCTTATGCTTTTTTCTTAATTGAGAGACGAAGGAAATATAATCACTCTCTTTTTCCCCCTCAATGTCACTCTTTCCATGGATGTAGCCATACTCTTATTTACATCCCACAAAGTATGCCAATACCACTATCATCACAATTATTTTTACCCAATGATCTTTTTCCCACTAAAGTCTTAATGTGCTCTCAATTCAAAATTCCCTCAAAAGTGAACATTTTCAATATGGTGTCAGTGATAACACAAGTTGTCAATGATGAACTGAAAGTAACAAGATTCACAAAATGCTCCCATTTTCTGCATTTTCTAATTCTTCTTAAATTGGAAGTGAAATTGTAAGGGAACCTGTTTCGTCTGAGTTGTCAGCTGTTTATATCTTATTTCTAAATACCGCCACAGAGGTACCTTAGCATGTTTAATGCTGAACAGAGTATAGTCCATCCTCTTCATCTGTAGGGGCTTGGTTCCAAGACCGCCATGAATACAAAAATCCACGAATGCTCAAGTCCCTCACAGAGGGATCTGCGTATCTGCAAATGTGGAGACTAGGGATGCGAAGAGCTGATTGCCCTGCAGCATTGTTTCGGCTTTTATTCACGTCAAGGTATTAAGCCTGACCCCGGGCTCCTACTTCAATTGAGGTGTCCATAAATCTTACTGACTCAACTGTTTTCAACAATGCCTTGTGGTATACATGAATCCACAGTCTGACTGATTAAACTTGACTAAATCTGCCCCTCTGTGCAGATACTACTGGGTACATGCCCCTAGGGGAAGTGTACTTTAGCTGTTGACCGTAAGGTGAGGAGAGAGGGAGCCCCATCTTCTTGGCCACATGTGTCCAGAGTAGAGTTCCCATCAGTCTAAGCTGGGGATTGGTGGGGAAGACATGCATGTTGTATCTCAAGTGCCACAATCTCACTGCTATTACTGCAACTTATTACATTCTCTTGAGAAAATGCCTCTGCACTAGTTGGATACCCTTAGGACAATTTCCAGAAACTTTAAATGGTTGTTGTTTTTATAATTTCCACTGGTTATGTTTGTTTCACTGAAGACTGATCCTGCAGAGTTCCTCAGGCTGCCACCACAAATGCATATCTCTTATGTTTCTTTCTTATATTACATTATATATATTTCTTATATTTCATATATCTATACAGTCCATGGAATTCTCCAGGCCAGAATACTGGAGTGGGTAGCCTTTCCCTTCTCCAGGGGATCTTTCTGACCTAGGAATTGAACCAGGGTCTCCCACATTGAAGGCAGATTCTCTACCAACTGAGCTATCAGGAAAGCCCTATATTAAATTTTATATAATTTATTTTCAGATAAATTTATAAGTGTTGCTCTATCATGTCCTGAAATACAGCAAAGTCAGTCTCCCCTTAGGGGTAGATGAGGTGGTGAGAGCAGAGTTAGTGTCTGGGTTTCCTCCAACAACCCACGTGAGTCTAGGGTACCAGCCTGAGTAGGATGCCATTCCCCTAAAGCAGTGTACACTTCAGTTGTAAGAAGCTGGATGAGACTGTGCTTCATGAGCACCTGCACTGGAAGAGTTATCCCATCCCCCAGCAGGTTTGCTTTCTTTTGGTAAATAAAGGGAATTAACATGTACTCACTGGAGAAGGAAATGGCAACCCACTCCAATACTCTTGCCTGGAGAATCCCATGGATGGAGGAGCCTGGTAGACTACAGTCCATGGGGTTGGTCGCAAAGAGTCAGACATGACTAAGCGACTTCACTTTCACTTTTATGCATTGGAGAAGGAAATGGCAACCCACTCCAGTGTTCTTGCCTGGAGAATCTCAGGGACAGGGGTGCCTGGTGGGCTGCTGTCTATGGGGTCTCACAGAGTCGGACACAACTGAAGCGACTTAGCAGCAGCAGCAGCAGCAGCAGCATGGTGATAGTGTGTGTGATTTAAGACCAGCAAACCACCCCTCATCTCAAACATAGCACATGACTTCTCAAACATTCACTAAATGTCCATTTTAAACCATTTATTATTATTATTTTGATTTATTTATCTTGACTCTATCCACTATTCAGCATGGATTATTAATCAACAAAATGCCTTAAACTGCTAAATAATAATACCAACAACAGCAGCTAAACTCCTCCCCTCAACACTTAAGCTATGATTATACAGAGAAAGAGATTATCACAGAGAAAGATCATGGTCACAGAGAAACTACTTTCAGTACCTCCTTCTCTCCCTTATTTTTTCCCAAGACAGATGATGACAGCAAAGCCCTATTTCTCCTAAAAGGATCCCAATTATATGGCTCATTAAGAGGGGGCATATTGTCGATGTAAAGATCTGCTTCACAGCAAGTTCCCCAGTGCTTAATAGTGCCCCACACATAATAGTCTCATTATATGTTTGCTGTTTAGATTAATAAATGAACGTATGGTTGTTCAGTAAAATCTGCTTCAACACCAGAAAAGTTGAAAAGGATGGCACCCACATTTTAAAGACTTAGAGGAATTTCTTCTTGCTCTTTAATGCAGAGCAAACAAATAAATAAATAGCAGACTTGAATGATGCTCTCCTTTTGTGAAGCAAGATCCTACCTGGGTGATAAACAAAAGACACCTGTACAGACTCCACTCATGCTCCAAACTGACTGAGGCAAGAAGTAGGATAGATGTAGAGTGCCTGCGTGAGTGTGCTCAGTCGTGTCTGACTCTTTGCAACCCCATGAACTATAGCCCACCAGGCTTCTCTGTGCATGGGATTAACCAGGCAAGAATACAGAAGTGGGTTTCCATTTCCTCCTCCATGGGATATTCCTGACTGAGAAACTGAACCTGTGTCTCCCGTGTCTCCGGCATTGCAGGCGGATTCTTTACCACTCAACCACCTGGGAAGCGGAGATATAGGGTAGATGGGGGTAATATCTAGATTTCACCAGTGCTTCTGAAACCAATTCTAATACACGTAGAAGTTCAGGTAGAAATGGTACCATGCACTTCTGCTGTTTCTTAACAACTGGGCCCTCAGGCACTACTCACCATTGCGCTGACTGGCTCTCCATCACTGGGACCATGACAAGGAAGGTTCATAGGCATGACTTCAGTTACCTGAGAAAAGCTCTGAGATGACATCAGAACTTATTTCTGCAAGTATCTGGAAAAATTCAGTCTTGACTGTTTCCCATATTCTCCAGCCATAGAATATCTGCCTTGGTAAAATAAAAGCAGAATAAAAATGAATATTCTCTTTTTTTTTTCATATTAAACTACTTAGCTATTTAAGTACATTTGCAAAATAATTTCTGAAGTATATCATTATAGTTTCCTATGTCATGTTGAGCACACAAAAAATATTCCCAGAAAAATCAGAGGACATTGGAGAGAAAATGAAGACAATCAGTAAGGAATTCGTCTGTTATACTGTATCTCACAAAATTCATATGTTGAAGTTCTGATTGCCAGTACCTTAAAATGGAATCATATTTGGAGATACAGCCTTTAAAGACACGATTATGTTAAAATGGGATCACTGAGGTGGGCCCCACATCAGTATGACTGGTGTCCTTATAAGAAGAAGAGATTAGGATATGCACAGAGAGAGAGAGAGAGGAGGGTGGGAAAGATAACAGAAAGGCACAATCAGAAGGCAGACATCTGGAAGCAAAGGAAGAATCCAAGCATGCTCATACCTTGAACTCAGAATTCTAGCTTCCAGCATTGTAAAAGAATCCCTTGGGCTGCCAGGAGATTAAACTAGTCAATTCTAAAGGAAATCCACCCTGAATATTCATTGGAAGGTCTGATGCTAAAGCTGAAGCTCAAATACTTTGGCCACCTGATGTGAACAGCTGAGTCATTAGAAAAGACCCTGATGTGGGAAAAGATGGGAGGCAAGAGGAGAAGGGAGAAGCAGAGAATGAGATGGTTAGATAGTATCACCAACTCAATGGACATGAATTAAAGCAAACTCAGGGAGATAGTGGAGGACAGAGGAGCCTGGCATGCTGCAGTCCATGAGGTTGCAGAGTCGAACATGACTTAGCAGCTGAATAACAACAAAGGGATCTAATACAACCATGAGTGAGTGAAAGTCTCTCAGTCGTGTCTGACTCTGCAACCCCATGAACTGTACATTCCATGGAATTCTCCAGGCCAGAATACTGGAGTGGATAGCTGTTCCCTTCTCCAGGGGATCTTCCCAACCCAGGAATTGAATCCAGGTCTCCCACACTGCAGGCAGATTCTTTACCAGCTTGGGCTACCACCAAGGAAGCCCAATACAACCATAAATAATCTCAATAGAGGAGATATTCCTGGAAGAGAGGACTAATCAATGTTGAACTGAAATTTAGTGAAAAACCCTTGGTTTTTATAGAATTTCCAACATCAGTATATCAACAATTGTAGGACAATGAGAAAAACCTGGTCAACAAAGTATTGGCCCCCAGTTTTTAGAAAAAGCAGTATCCAGCAAAAGGTGATTCTTACTCTATCTCCAAATGTGCAAAGCCTCTCTACCCAGCTGTTCTGCCACATAGTCTGTTTATTCCCTGGTTCTCAACTGGAGCCACTAATTCTATCCTGATTACTTTGGAGGAGTTTTATTTGCCTGGTTTCATATTTATTATTAAAACCAATCCCAAAGGTTTAGAATAAGAAAAGAAACTAGGTATTTTGCTCTTTGCATATAAGCGAAAGAGGATGGTGTGAAGTAGGTATAATTAATACAGTTTTCTACTGTATTACTCAATTGAGTAATATGAGAATTTTTATCAAAATAGTATTTTTATACTTTTTGAAATAATTTATTTCAATAAATTGAAATATAAATGACACTAAAATATGATGCCTTCTCAATTTTAAAGATATTTGCATCTTATTAGTCAAATATAAAATCTGAACTTGGAGCAAAAATATCTACTTTCTCTAAATATGTAGAGTTTCTGCTGTAAGAACTCATTTCACATAACTCCTAAAAAGTTCTGAGAACACGAAAGCATTTTCCATCAAGAAATACTCAACACAAATCATGTCTGATGCTCATCTCTAACTTTGTCCATCAGTACAAGCAACAGAAACACAGGTGACTATTAGTAAATCACAATCCAGTGCCTTTTCAATGGATTTGTTTTCAATAGTCCTATCAAAATTTTAGAGAACATTTTTTTCAACTTAAAAGTTGTTTAGCAGCTTGCCATTTTAATTTTAAAGTGATTATAAATCTGCCTATGCCATGTTGCTAATGAGTATTCAAAGCAATATTTGAAACACATGGCATTATCTTTTAAAGAATAATGTTACTATTAGGGTTGTTATACATAGATGCCAGTTTTTCATTCTTGAAGATATACCCTTTGACTAAGTACACAGGATATTAAGAAGGAATAAGGGAAAGAAGATGGAGTTTTATTTTTGGTTTTGATTTTTCTAAAGAGGAAATGCAATGGCTCTATCTCCCAAAGAAAATACAACTTTTATATGATGAGATTGAGCTTTCAAGGAGCCAAATTTCAGATGAGGATGTTGCTTATGATCAATAAAACTTTACTAATGGTTCCTGAATCAAAACCTCATTAAAGACAGGAACCCTCTTGTGGGTTCTGTCAATGGCATTGTCCTTTGGAGAGTCATGAGGCACTGGCAGCTTTATCTCTCTGGAGCCTTCCTTGGCATTCTATCCCCTGAATGCATGAACGAAACACAATAGGCATTTGCTGTAACAGTCTTCTTAGGTAAAGTCCACTGGCATTTCCAGTCAATCAAACCACAAACAAATTGCCTTCGAATACTTGTGACCCTTCTGCTGAATACACATTTTCATTTAAAGCAGAAAAGCAATAAGTTTGTGTCATGCAGTTGACCCATTCTATGTTGGCTTTGGCAGTATCTGTTAGGAATGTACTTTAATTCTATATGAACAATATTTTGCCATGTTATATATTGCCAATAACCCCAAACTGAAGTGTTGACATATAAAAGGAAATATCCTGAAAAAGATCAAGTTAACAACATCTTCTATTTATTCCTGGCTTAAAGGTGAAGTTTAGAGCACTCCCAATTTTCATTACCAGGAATATGTGCAGAATAAGTAGAAATAAAGGAAAAATAGACTTAAATTACACCAAGTACTAAGTCAGAAGCGCTTCACTCCTCCAGGGGTGTCTGGACTGAGGCAGCAGAGCCAGCCAAGGGTTCTGGTAGCTGATCCTGGAGCCCAGATTTAGCCTTTGGCTTTTCTTCTGGAAAAATATTTTAACAATGAAATCTATATAAAAACTCCTTCCTTTCAATTATTCCTGCCTGAGAACGGCTTTGCCGTGATGTGCCTAAGATCAGAACAAGGTTAATGCATTTAACATTTTTCTAAAAAATGGTTTTCAAAGAAAGCTATGAGGGGGATCATGAGTTGCCTTCTTTTGCTAGGCAAATCTCCCAGCAACTTTCATATCTCAAATGCCTACAACAAAGTGGACATAGCTTAGATGAGAACATGTGAGTATATTGTTACAAGGTGAGGAGTCATGTCTTTTCTTCAGGGACTTTAATTATAATATGTTAAGAAAATATTAAGGGTATTGGAAATAAATTGGAGTTTCTATTTTGTTGCTTTTTATATTTACAGATTTCCAAAACTGAATTTCAATGATGAAGGTATGTTATAGTAATGACTAAACTTCTTCCTTGAAGCTAGGAGATTAAGAAAGTATTAGAGAGAGAACAGTAATATATCAAATAACCACATGTTAACATAGCTTTAAATAAACGTTTTTCTTTGGCAATAGCCTTTGGCAACATACATAAAACATGTATTGCTCAAAACATACATCTTTTACACATAAATAATATATAATACATGTTTCTGTAGCAAAGGCTTACAAGAAGAAAACAGAGTGAAAGACTCCTGAGTATAACTTTAAACTTGCTCCTGGTGATAGTTAGAAGTCCCTGAACCTCTAGGGTAAGACACAAACATCACTGCATATAATGGAGAGATACAGTGCATGGTTGTCGTATGCTACAAAGTAGAAATACTAAGAGAAAAACAAAATTAAACTTGGAAACTTTGTTTCAAGAGTGGAATGATCTTTGTGCCTCAGGAACAAATGTTTTCTACCCCAGCACTAGCGAAATATCTAAACACCAAATATTTAAAGGTTGGTTTTGAGACAGTATGAATACAGTCTCAACTAATAAAAGTGATAAACAATACTGACAACAGAACAACAAAAAGCCCATATATGAGGAATCTAGAAAAATGGTAAAGATGAGTGAATTTGCAGGGCAGGACTAGAGATGTAGGCATAGGGGATGGACATGCAGAGTTGGGTAGGGGAGAAGGGGTGGGATGAATTGGGAGATTGGGATTGACATGTATGCACTACTCTTTAACTGCATCATCTAACATCCATAACTTATAGCAATTCAGAAATGTAAAATATCTACTTCATTAGAGCATTTTATCAGGAAATATTCTGTATTTTCACACACTTAACAAAGCAAAGGCTTTTAAAATTAGGCATGTTCATACTTTTTTTTTTTAAACTGGTCAGTTAAAATTAGAAGACTAATTCAACAAGATGTGTGTTTAGCACCAAATAGGTAAGTCAATGATCTGATTGAATTTTCCAATATGGAAAGGGTTGTATGGAGTTACTTAAAGGATAAAACTGAGTGCGTGTGTATAAGGTAGATGTGTGTGTGTTTGTGTGTGTGTGTGTGTGTGTGTGTGTGTGTGTTGGATTAAAAATCAGATGACCTATGTTCTGCTTCTAGTTAAATGGCTTTGTATAAATCATTTTCTTTCCACCTGGGGTCAAAATTTTAATCTGAAAAATGGGGACACCAAGATCTGACTTGCCACACAAAGTTATCATGATAAGATATATGTGAAGGTGAAATGAAAATCACACAGTATTTTGTAATTAGCTACTTTAGAAGCAGATGTGAACAAGACAGATGAAGAATAGTCATGGTAATAAAGGAAGAGAGTTAACTGACATAATCCACTTAATGTGGTTCTGTTTTTCACAATATGCAGCCAGTCAGAGGTGGAAACTTTTGTCAATTGGCTGCTACCTGACAAAAAATACATTATCTAGCTGATTTTTCCCCATAAATTGACTAAAAAGATGAGTTGTTTTGGCAACATGTAAACACAGCCAGAGAAAAATTTAACCTTGGCATCTGGTCCCAACACTTCATGGGAAATAGATGGGTAAACAGTGGAGACAGTGTCAGACTTTGTTTTTAGGGGCTCCAAAATCACTGCGGATGGTGATTGCAGCCATGAAATTAAAAGACGCTTACTCCTTGGAAGGAAAGTTATAACAACCTAGATAGCATATTCAAAAGCAGAGACATTACTTTGCCAACAAAGGTCCGTCTAGTCAGGGCTATGGTTTTTCCTGTGGTCATGTATGGATGTGAGAGTTGGACTGTGAAGAAAGATGAGCACTGAAGAATTGATGGTTTTGAACTGTGGTGTTGGAGAAGACTCTTGAGAGTCCCTTGGACTGCAAGGAGATCCAACCAGTCCATCCTAAAGGAGATCAGTCGTGGGTGTTCTTTGGAAGGACTGATGCTAAAACTGAAACTTCAATACTTTGGCTACCTCATGCGAACAGTTGACTCATTGGAAAAGACTCTGATGCTGGGAGGGATTGGGGGCAGGAGGAGAAGGGGATGACAGAGGATGAGATGGCTGGATGGCATCACTGACTCTATGGACATGAGTTTGAGTGAACTCCGGGAGTTGGTGATGGACAGGGAGGCCTGGCGTGCTGCGATTCATGGGGTCGCAAAGAGTCGGACATGACTGAGCAACTGAACTGAACTGAACTGAACCTCCATTATCTATCTTAATTTGAAACCAAATGTAGATGAACTCATTATTATAGTGACAACCTCTGTTGTAATTAAAAAAACATGGTATCTTTTTCTAAAGTAGAGGTAAGGCAAAGGGCAAAGAAATGGCTCACCCTCTCCATGCATTATCCCAAGATTTCCTAACATGAAAATGCTCCAGCTGTTTCCAGAAGATACACTGAACTATGACTGACTACCTAATACAACTATGACAGAAAATTCTAAGTGCTATTAATTAGCCACTAGAGTACAATAGTCAAAAGGTGAAAATTAGAATAAATTCTAGGATATCTGCTGATTCCTTTCACAAAATTGCATAAATTTAAACTTTCTCTTTCTAAAAGATCCACTTATACCAATATAATGTGACTGAATTAAATCCACAGTACAATTTGTTTGGTTTCTTGGCTGCCAGCTTGAAAGTGTCTGTTGATCTCACGTTTAAATACTTACGGAGTCTTTACAAGTCTTTTTGCTGCCCAATGTGTCAGTCCAAATCTATTCCTTTTTACTCACTTTTACTATATGCCATTTTAAAAGGGGTACCAGAGTTTGTTAGTACTGTTACCTTGTAGGTCATATTTAATACCAAATAACCTGGATACAAAAAACAAGTGAAAATTAGTTTTTTTCATTAGGTTTATTTTATATTAAAATAATAGGATGGAATAGAGAAATAATACAAGGAAAGCAGTAAGGTCAATCAAAAATCCTGTATTTTACTAACTTTTTCTGCCTTATAGTACTTGGTCTCTCAGATTCAAAAATCTCCTAAATAAAAAAGTTTATTAATAACATGAATACCTCTAATCTACTTTCTTTATTTCCACAGGGCAGAATATTTGTAGCCACTTAAAACTTGTAAGGAATAGTTATAGAAATTAAATTTCCTCTCCATTAAAATGACATTTTAGATTCACCTTTGCACAATTTGGATTTTCCTGCAGTGAGGACACTATCTCATTCTTCCTCTTCATATGCTTCTCATTTTCCCCATTGAATGGTAATTCCACAATCCAGATGCCAAACTGCAAAAATATTCTTCCTGCGGCAGCATATGGTTCCTTGGCACGCTTATGTAGCATCTGTACAAAAAGCTTAGAGTTTCCTCTGGGTATGTAATACTTCTGGCTGCTAAGAGGCTATTTGTGCAGTCTTTCCCTCAAAGACACCATTTCTCTTGACAAACCTTTGGTTCTAAGCAAATTTTGCACATTTTCTGTCCATTTGAGAATCAGTGATATACATAAGCTTGCTTTACAGCCAGGCAGCTCTCCAAGTATTCTCATTCTATGACCAGGGGGTGGATCTGGCACAGATACAAATTGGTTTAACTACAATAAGAGTTTATTTAGCTACCTTAATAAGCAACATTTTGTTGCTGATAAAATATAAGGATTGTCGACATTGGGAAGCTATCCGTAAGGATGATCAAGGTCAAGAAAAATAGCATTTGAAAGGAAAGCTGCATAAGGTAGCAATATGGGAAAGCTTGCCGTGTTCTGCGCTCATGCTGCTGTAAATGGTGTGTGTGATGTGTAGTTACTCATACGTGACTTTTCCCTAACTGAAAATTCAGCTTCCGCACAGCTGTTGGACCAAGCCCCCCAGGTGGCATACAGCACCACTACCTCCAGCATTATTTCTGTGGGGAACTGCTTCATCGGTCACCATCTTATCTAAACACTAAGAGCAACTATGCAGCCAGAATTAGAGATTATTTCGTACTGAAGAAGTTAAGAGTTGACTTAAGAAAGACTGAGAACAAAAATCTTTTGACTTCTCATTGTCTTTATACCATATTTTTCTAAGCTTGAGGGTTATTTTCTCTGAAGAAATTTGTAAAAAGGAAATATTTTTCCAACAAGACTCATTATTCCTGTTGACAAGGCAAGGCATAACAAAACGTATCAAAATTATCAATAACCATCGTGTACTATGTATGCAATGCTCTTGGAAACTAGCATTGTAATATTCCCCATCTTGGTTGCATGGTATTGTTAAGAATATCTTTTAAAATAGGCCCTTAGGAATACAGAAGTGATATATATTTTCCCTTTATGTAATTTCCTCATGGATGATCATATAATCTGGGATTTCTGAATAAGTAATATTTTAAAGAACCTCTGAAAAGAACAGAAGGAAATCTATTCGTAGATAGGGCTACATTATAGGAACCTAGTCTCATGTGTGTTGAGTATACTTTAAAGATAACAGTATTTCCCACATAATATTTTAAAACAGTTATTCAAAATAAATAGAGAACTCCATGGCCAGATAACCAGTAAATGATTAAGCAAATTTAAACAGATTTCTTCACCAGAAGGCATCTTCCAGCCTTAGTATTCTGGTGTATGTTGTGAACCTCTAAAGGAAGGTATGTTATACACACACTTGACTGTGAACTCTTCTCCCTGTAGTAAATTCTACAGGACTGCTGCTGTGCAAAATTTTGGGAAATTCATATATAGAGAAAAGATTTGCATCAACATTTCTTATATAAATATTACTTTGGGAGCTGTGAGAAGCTTGAAGATCTGTGGTGAAATGCACTTAATGCAAACAATATTGGAGAGCCTTTATCAAGATTCAGCAAAACCTGAGAGTTAAAACTATATCTAAAGATTTGACATCCCTACAGTGCACTGGACTAACTTAAAAATGTTACATTTCCTGCTCCAAAGATAGATTAAATACCAAATAATATGGTATAAAGACGCTGTTCAACCCATAAAATAACTGAAAGAGAAGAGAGAGAAATTCTGATATGCAGATATGTACATCCTGCACTTGAAGGAAACGCAAAGGAAAATTACCTCATTGTGTTATGAAAACTGGGTATGCAGAGAAGTGGATGTTTTGGTTAATTATTTTGTTTTTATTATTTATTTATTCAGTTTTTTAAAATTTATCTTGAGTAAAACTTGCTAGTTTATAATTTTCTTTTCAATATTGCCCATTTCCTTTCAACTTTGAAAGTTCATTAGTACGAGTGATTCAAATCCTTGATTTTGATTTTTTACACTCTCTTTTGGGATGAATAAATTGAGAAGAGCAGAAATCCACTAAGTAACAAAATAAAGATGGCATCTCTATATCTTTGTTCCAATAGTTCCATTTGACTGAGAAAACCAATGGAAAAATGTCTTCAAATAGTAGCAACAATTTGAGATAACATTTCAGAAGGCTTGGTCTGGATAAGAAGTGGTAGTGATATCATATTTCATTACATAGCTTAGAGATCAAAGGCAGAGAAACTGAAACTATACTTAGGGAATTTGCTATGACTAAGTAGACAGCGTATTAAAGAACAGAAACATCACTTCACTGACAAAGGTCTGTATAGTTAAAGCTGTGGTTTTTCCGGTAATCATGTATGGATATGACAGTTGGACCATATAGAAAGCCGAGGCCCAAAGAACTGATACTTTCAAACTGTGATGCTGAAGAAGACTCTTGAAAGTCCCTTGGACAGCAAGGAAATCAAACTCAATCTTAAAGGAAATCAGCCCTGAATATTCATTGAAAAGACTGATGCTAAAGCTGAAGCGCCAATACTTTGGCCACCTAATTCGAAGAGCTGGCTCACTGGAAAAGACCCTGATGCTGGGAGAGATTGAGGGCAAAAGGAGAAGGGAGTGGCAGAGGATGAGATGGTTAGATAGCATCACTGACTTAATGGACATGAGTTTGAGCAAACTCTTGGAAATAGTAAAGGGCAGGGAAGCCTGGCATGATGCAGATCATGGTGTCATAAAGAGTCAGACATGAGTTAATGACTGAACAACAGCAACAAAGGAGAAGAAATTACTCAAGCATTCTAGTCCTTGTGACTGGGCCTTATGGAACTGAAGGGCTATAATTTAGACTTGCCTATATACTCCATGGTGATCAAAACATAAAGTATATCCAGGCTAAGAGGGAGAGAGATTTGTAGGGGGAAAAGGAATTCCTCAGACAAAGACTTAGCCACCAACTGCAGTAATTATGTTAAAGAGTCATGAACTGGAATTAGCATTTTGATTTCAAACCTCAGCATCCATACACACTACCTGGGTTGTCCTTAACCAAGTTTGTATACTTTCTAAATTTCAGTTTCCTCCTTAAAACAGAGACATTAGTTCTCACCTAGTAAGGTTGTTAAGATTAAATGAGATGATCTTTGTGAAATCCTTGTTAAGGATATGGGAAATGTTAAGTAAACATCAATATTACTTTACCAGCAATATTAATAGCCTGAAATCCACCTAATGCCAGCTTAGAGCAGCTGATGGCAAGATAGAGAAGGGAAGGGAAAAGGATTCTATTGTTATACAGTCTGCATTTCTATACATTTATAGAAACAATTGTATTTCCATATGTGAAATAAATCCACAATAAACCTGAGAATACATAGGTATGAGAAAAAGAAAGGATGCAATGCAAATGACTTTTTTCTGGTGTTTTGAATGACCTGAGATCTGCCAATATTAAGACCAATTAAAAGCTGTGCCAAAGATTCTTAAGGCAATTGAAAAACAAAAAGGGTCAGATGTTGGTCAAAGGCATCAAAACAGACATCATAGAAAGCATTACATCCTCAGCTTCAATTGCTTTATTATTTTCTCTACAAAAAAAAAAAATATTGCAATCAGTCTGTGAAAATATCATGTGATCTTAGACTCTTTTTTATTAGTACCCAAGTGATATAAAGGTCCAATATCATAAATGAATAATTGGTAATGGGTAGATAATGATTGCTAACAAGTTTGGTTCAGTGTGTGAACTATAATTTGGAAAATCTAACTCAATGTATACATATATTTCTGCTAATTAATCCCCACTCTTAGGGCAGGCACTGTGTCCTTCAGTATTAGTTTGCTCAGATTACCCATGAGAGGTAATAACAGAAATCTTTGGTTATCAACCTTACATTAACTGCCTTTATCTTCTTTCTTGGTAATAATCATGATGATGATAATGAAAATAATAAACTGCTTCTCAGTTTTCTCTTCTCGTTGTGTCCATACACTTTAGTGTGGTTGGTCCCATTCTCAGTTCCAGGATATAAAATCTGAATATTCTGTCAGATCTAGTCATTCCACAAAAATTATATTACTTTACTGTTTACTACTAAATTATGAATTCTAACATATAACTAAATAATGAATTCTAAGTTTATGATCATTTTACTCCAACTTTCAATATTTTAAAATTGTTTCTCAAATCTACCATCTGCACCTTGTTTTAAAATATTAGTTTGCTTGTTTGTTTTTCCCCACCATGTTGAACATTACATCCCCATGACTTGTTTCTTTTATAATCAAAGTTGTACTTTTGACTCCCTTCACTCATTTTGCCCACACCCCCTCCCTTTGCTTCTGGCAACCATGAGCTTGTGTTTTTGCTTTATTTTAATTTTCACATATAAGTGAGATCATATGGTATTTGTCTTTTTCTGATTTATTTCTATTAACATAATGTCCTCAAGGTCCACCCATGTTGTCACAAATGGCAAGATTTTTTTCCTTTTTTGTGTCTAATATATACTCATTTTATTTACATACATCTTCTTTTCCATTCATCCATCAGTGGACAATTATGTCGCTTCCTTATTTGGCTTTAATAAACATGAAAGTGCATGTATCTTTTCCAGTTAGTGTTTTTGCTTTCTTCAAGTAAATATCCAGATGTAGGATTGCTGGATCACATGGTAGCTCTAGTTTTACTTTTTTGAAGAACTCCATACTATTCTTCATGGTGGCTGCCACAACTTATGGTCTTACCAACAGTGCAGAAAATTTCCCTTTGGTCCACATCCTCAATAACCTTGTCATCTCTAGCCTTTTTGTTGGTAACCATTCCAACAGATATAAGGTGACATCTCTTATGGTTTTGATTTGCATTTCCATGATAAAGAATGATGTTGAACGTATTTTCATGGACTAGCTTATTTGTATTTCATTTTTTTTTTTAAGTCTCAGATCTTTATGCACATTCTTTCATTGCATTGCTTGATTCTTTGTTGTTGAGTTGCACTGTGCTATGCTCAGTTGCTGAGCTGTGTCCAAGTCTTTGCAACCCTTTGGACTGTAGCACACCAGGCTCCTCTGGAATGGGTGACCGTTTCCTCCTCAAGGGGATCCTCCAGACCAAGGGATTGAACCCTTATCTCCTGAGTCTCCTGCATTAGAGACAGATTTTTTTTTAACCACTGAGCCATTGGGGAGGTCCCCTTGAGTATTTTAAATATTTGAATATTAACACCTTATCAGATATATGATTTGAAAATATTTCCCCCTGTTCAGTAGGCAGCCTTTTCATTTTGCTGACGATTCCCTGTGCAGAAACATTTTAGTTTAATGTAGTTCCACTTGTTTATTTTGTCTTTTGTTGTCTTATTTTAATTTTATATTCTTTTTTATATTTTACTTGCCTTTGTCTGATTTTATTTTCTAGATCATTAATAGTATTTTGAGGAACACTGACTGCAAAGTACTGATATGTATCTACTACAGTTTAAAAAAAAATTCTGATAAGATAAAAATAACATAAATTTACCATCTTACCTATTTTTAATGTACAATTCAGACCTGTTAAGAATATTCACATTGTTGTACAACCAATCTCTGGAACTCTTTTCATCTTGCAAAACAAAACTCTACATCCATTAACAACTTCCCCTCCCCATTCTTTCCTCCCTCCCTGCATTCAACAGTCAGAGGAATAGCAGTTTTTGTCCTACATTAGATCCACTCCTGAGATGCCTGGCATTTATTGGTCTTTTAGGGCACAGAATCTATTTGGCTAAGTCAGTTGGCAATAGTTTTCAGAATCATAGATTACTGTTATAGGTAGTAACTTATGGGCTTCCCTGGTGGCTCAGATGGTTAAAAAATCTGCCTGCAATGCTGGAGACCTGGGTTCAATCACTGGGTTGGGAAAATCCCCTGGAGAAGGGATTGGCTACCCACTCTAGTATTGTTGCCTGGAGAATTCCATGGACAGAGGAGCCTGGCAGGCTAAGTTAGACATGACTGAGCGACTTTCACTTCACTTCAGTAACTTACGGTTTAATATCCATAACTTCAAAAATGTGTTTTCCAATGTTTTTGGTCCCAGCTCTACTTGAATAAGAATTATAAGGGGTGTTTGTGAAATATGCATATTCTGAGCTACATCCCAAATTAATTATGCCAGAATTGTCTATACAATGCTTTCTCTCCCACGAGTCCCAAGAATCTACATATTTATATACCTGAATCCTAAAGCAAATTAAAATGTACACATTTTAATTGTGAAATTATTCTATATGTATTCTGTATATTCCAACAATCTGTATTCTTTTCAATCTCACTCTTTTAAATACAAATAGAAAAAATTCCTAAACCTGCATATCTAAAGAACATCAGTGTAGCCTAGAACAGTCTGGCTAGTGGACTTAATTCTAAAATGGCTGAGGTCACATTTTCTCACTTCAGAAGCCACTTTCAAACTATGATGTTAGCCTTAAAATTACTGACTTAGCTGCAGGAATTCAGAAAAGTCTCTGTAATTCTGAGGGATATCAAATTGCAGCATGCCATAGAATACTTAACATTAGTAATTGTATATAAATGTATATGTACATATTTAATTGCACTGCATAATAATATGTTTAGAATACGTGTCTATATATATAAGCATGTTATTAAATAACAACTTTCAGCATATAATTATTGTAGATATCTAGTAATTCTTGGGAACACTAAAGAACAAAAACCTACATAGAGATAACTTTAATTAAAAATATTGATGTTTAGTATTAAAAACTTGAAAGGTTCTTTAAGGGAAGCTAGGCCTATAATTCTTGGTAATAGTTTGGATAAGGGAAAACAAACATTTTATTAAAACTGAGAAGTTACACCACATGTTCTGTAAAGTTCTATATGGTACTTAATTCGGTAAGAATCCACCTGCAATGCAGGAGACAGCATGAAATACAGGAGATCTGGATTTAATCCCTGGGTCAGGAAGATCCCCTAGAAAAGGAAACGACAATCTACTCCATTATTCTTGTCTGGGAAATCCCAAGGCAGAGGAACCTAGTGGGCTACAGGCCATGGGGTCTCAAGAGTCATACACAGTGTAGTGAAGAAATCACCACCACCACCATAAGTAGGCTTACAGCATTATTTTTATACAGTCTAATTCAAATATTTTGTCCAGGACCTACAAACAACTGGAAAAGCCCAGTTGGGTAACCAGTAATAGAGGCAAAGGATTATAATGAGAATTTTGACACACCCATATTCTAATTTCTAGGTGAGCATCATCAGTTACAGTGATTGCCAAGCATCCTATTCTACCTGAATCAGGAAAAATTACAGTGAAATGTAAATAATGTATACTGTATTTAGAAAAACAACGTAAATACTTTATAGACTGTTTGGTAAATAATGTATATACTTAGAAAAACAATATAAATATTTCATGGACTGCTGGGCCACTGTTAAGACTCAGATTAAACCTGTGGGTTTAAAGAACACTGTGTTTATCAAAACTCAATTTCTTCTACCCAATAGAATTCTGTAAGTTTTGGATAAATTGCCATATATAAGCTATGTATTCATGATACAGTCCTACTGTAGTCGCTACATTAACTGTACATTGTTTTTTTAGCTGCTGCACACTAAACTCATATGAAATTCAAAGTCTGAGCTCTATTTTATTGTAACAAAATGTACAAAGAGACTTCCTGTCAAACCCTTTCCAAGCTTGCCAATCCCATTATAAATTCCTATTATATTCTTGATCCATTAGGATTACAAATCTGAGTCACATATTTCTAATAATAATGCTTACTGTTCTTGATTTTTTATTCCATTATATAAATTAATTTTATTCCTTTCTCTTCTCAAAATTGTACCACCCTTTCTGTATGTATGTTGCCTACTAATGCTTTAAGAAGTTGCTTTTTTTTCAATTTCTTTTAAATCAGAGCTAAAAATGTGCTTCATATGTGTGTCCTTTCAGTACTTCAGCACTATAGCATTTCCTTCAGTCCCACATTTAATATTCAATATCTATTGTTAAATTCCTCATAAAATGCCAGTAAGTGCTCATATGTTCTAATTAATAGGCATAGTGTGAGGGCCATAACCAGCTTCGCAGAAGAGAACAATGAGCTCACAGATCACAGCTGCAATCCACCAGAGGTTGGATGTGAACATTCCCTCTTCAACTGCTGAGTAGTTCAAGCAAGAGGAGCAGCTGGCAAGTGAACAGAACCCAAGATGCAGTAACAGTTTGTTGCATCCACGAAAAACGGTAGATGTCAAATGCATATCAAACAGTATTCTCTACCAACTGGTTAACATTGTCCCCAAAGATGTTGAATATAAAAATCGAGATTTTCCTAGTAAATTAAACTGGTATTTAGAGGGATAAGAGAATAATTCAAGATGCTTTAAGTCTAAAGAGTAGCTTTGCGGTATTTGGAGTGAGAATGGAAAGAAGTTTAAAGAAGATCATAGGTGGCATATTTTATGATCATACTTACTGTCATGACACGAATTCTATCATAATATGGGCCAGTTATTAACCAGTAAATAAATAGTATGTTCTAGATTTGTAGACATGTATGTGCCTAAACCAAGATGAAAACCAGAGAAATGGGTCAGTGGAGCATCACAAAAGCTAACCAGGTGTGCCCAGTTTAATCCATCATTTATTATCTGAGACATAACTCAAAGTGTATGCTCCCACCAGTATCATCTCTGTATTTGTGGATTTTGTGACTCAGATGGTAAAGAATCTGTCTGCAATGCAGGAGACCTGGCTTCGATCCCTGCGTCAGGAAGACCCCTGGAGAAGAAAATGGCAATCCACTCCAGTGCCTGGAGAATCCCATGGACAGAAGAGACTGGCAGGCTACACAGTCCATGCAGTAGCAGAGTCAAAGAAAATTGAGTGACTAATACACTGATTTACTGACAAGGAAGCCTTTTACAGTTACATTACAAGACATGGATTTAGAAACATGAGGATATGTTCTAAGGAATTCCTGGATATAAGATATGAAGAAAAGAAAATGATAGAGTGATCAAAAATACAGACAATATTCTAAGCAACTTAAACATAAACAAAAGGAAGGCAAAAGTACAAAGAAATACTATAGAAGACATTCATTTTAATTTATAAATTAAGGTACAAATGTATAAATTTAAATTTTAAGAATGCTCCTGTTCACTGAACAGAAGTATAATATTTTAAAATTTCCACTTTTTAAAAATATGCAAACTGTCATATATTCTGAGATCTGTTATAAAATACTAGGGTCTGATCCAATGCTTCCTTAAACACCAGAGCTAAAGTTTCTAATTCAAAGTAGTCAGTGCCAGATTAGGGGCAGATCTGCACACAGAAATTAGAACCACTGAAGGTTCTTTAAAAATATATAATATGTATCTTGTTGGCCCAACCCTAGCATATGGTACTTGGCTCATTTTTTTGAAATAAGATTTGTTCTAATTTTATTTTAAAAACACTGATTGCTTTGGAATTTACAGAATGTTTGCACATATATGATCTCATCTGACTCTTAAAATAACCCTAAGAAAGAGGTTGGTGTTAGCTCCACTTTACAATCGAAGAAATGGAGATCCAGATGGAATAACTTGCTTATCGTTTATAGATATCTAGGGAAAGGCAATATTGATACCCAAGCCTAAAGCTGCCTATTCCTAAAACTGAAAGAATTTTAATTATAGAAGAAGAAGAGAAGAAAAAGAGGAAGAAGAATGGAAGGAAGGGTGGATGGAAAAACCAGAGGAAGGAAGGAGGGAAGGAAGGGAGGAAGGAAACGGAGGGAGAAAACCATGCCTCCTTGAGATAGAAAGTAAAGTTGAGTCTAGTGTCTTAGGACTCGGTACCATAAGCACTAGAGCTTAACATTTATTAAACTGTCAGACATTAAAATAAGAACTAAAGAAAAAACTTCAAAACCTTTTAAATATATATTTAATGTCTAAAAATTAATTTCCAAATTACCTTCTACCTAAAACTTACCTTTTACCTAGGGGAAAAAAAAAATAGAGCTTGTTACATAGAGCTTGTTATTAATGACCTAAATTGTTCCTGAACTTGGAATAACAATAAATTCACATTTTCAGCAGTTTTCCCCAGTAACACCAAGCACACAAGTACTTTATTTTACTCAATTACTTCTAAACATCCACTTAAATTTCTCTTTATGCTACACCAGGTTGGGAATAAAAAGGATTTGCCACATTTTGTGAAACACTACATGTTTAACATACAACCAATGCTTGTATCAAAACAGCTTATTTTCCTTAATTTCTGACAATGAATGTAAGTGGAAATATTTTTCACTCATAATTTTTGCAGATCAGCAATAGTAGAAGTTGACAATTACCACACAAAGGATCAACATACTTTTGATCCAAAAATGTATCAGCTAGTTCTCACTGGCCTATTCACGTGCTCACTCTATTTGGTAAATTGCTTTGTTTAACCACATTTGAACTAAACATATTGTCTGCAACCCTGAAAGTATTATGTGTATATGAAGACCCAGTATATTGTTCCAAAACTATTTAATTGCATCATAATTGTTCACTACGTTTTATCAACACAGATTAGGATCTGTCTGTGGATGAAATATTAGAATTTGTTAATTACCATTATACCACAAATTTTGAAGGCTGATGATACTGTTTATAAATGCTAAGTAAAACTTGTCAAAATTTCTTTGCAAAGAATATCTTGTGTAATCAGAAAGTGAAAGTGAAGTTGCTCAGTTGTGTCTGACTCTTTGTGACCCCATGGACTGTAGCCCACCAGGTTCCTCTGTCCATGGGATTCCCCAGGCAAGAACATTGGAGTGGGTTGCCATTTCCTTCTCCAGGGGATCTTCCGGATCCAGCGATCGAACCCAGGTCTCCTGCATTGCATGCAGATGCTTTAACCTCTGAGCCAAAAATCTTTGCCTGCCACTTGCTAACTAACCAAGCCATTTCACATAACTGAACATTAGTTTTCCATCCATAAAATAGATTTATTAAGCTTAAATTGGTATGCTTACCATGTTATCATTAATACAAAATGATATGATATGTATGGATATAGTTCCTAAACCATACAGCATTTTTCAATACTGATTGTTAATCTATAGTGGATGGTATCTATGCCTATCTATCAATATGGAGAAGGCAATGGCACCCCACTCCAGTACTCTTGCCTGGAAAATCCCATGGATGGAGGAGCCTGGGAGGCTGCAGTCCATGGGGTCGCTGAGAGTCGGGCACAACTGAGCGACTTCACTTTCACTTTTCACTTTCATGCATTGGAGAAGGAAATGGCAACCCACTCCAGTGTTCTTGCCTGGAGAATCCCAGGGACAGGGGAGCCTGGTGGGCTGCCATCTATGGGGTCGCACAGAGTTGGACACGACTGAAGCGACTTAGCAGCAACAGCAGCAGCAGCAGCAGCATCTATCAATAAATCAGCTATTTGTGTATCAATTTATTTATTTTATGGAAATAGGATATACTCAGGTCCCATGACACTAAGACTATTCTAGCATTTTGCCTTTCAGATCTTTCATCTATTCTTTCTCTTAATAGCTGGTTTTCTTTTTTGCTTTTGCACTGGCTGCTGCTTACCAATTCAGCAAGAGCTTTTAATTGCAGTTAATGTTTCTGTTTACTCTCTATTGTTTTTCTTTTCTTTTTGTCCTTTTTCTTGTAAACCTCTGGCTGCTTTTTTACAGATATTTTGCATTTTATATGAAAAGGCTCAAAGGAAAACTCAGAACAGGATCTACGGAAAACCTCTGAGGAACATTAAGGCACTATATACATATAGGGTCAATCAAACATACTTTGCTTCAGGACTTCTGACTCCTCCGTGATGTTTATCAATGTTCTCTTACTGCTAAGTGCTCTGGAGCTGCTTCATTAGCTCCAAAGAGGATTTGGGATGGAGGAAGAAGAAATCCTTAAATTCTGCATGATGAGGATTTACTGCTTTCTGTAGCTACATATATGGTCTTAATGGGAATGTGTGTGTGTCTGTGTCTGAGTGTGACACATATGATACACACATGCTGTCCATTAGCAGATATTAGCTGCAATACCCAACAAATTAATTGTCTTTTATGCTCTCAATATTGTTTTATTTAGCTGATGTTTTATTAGTAGCTATTAGTTCCTATTTGTTTACTCTAACAGTTAGATTCGTGTTTGTATTATTTGCAACATCAGTTTAGGTTGTTGAGTATCTAATGAAGATTCTTTAAATATTTAGTTACTAAAAGAAAATACAAGTAAAATTAATTTTGCTAATTAATTTTGAGTATGAAATATTGCTAACCAATTGGTGAATATCTTGTTTTGTATGTGGAACAATATTGCAATGCATTGTCCATTTTTATACAGGAACTAAAAGAAGTTAAGTAATCTGCCTAAAATTGCATAATTACTAAAGATGGAATTAATATCCAGTTCTTCCTCCTGCATTATATTGCATTCTAACTAACACAGGTTTTTTTGAATGGAGATAGAGGTAGTCAAAGAGTTTACCATAAAGCTAGTAAGGAAAGAAAGGGGAGTAAATTCATCAGTGACATAATGCACTAAATTCTATACCAGAGATACCTATGAAGGATGGTGGACAATAAAGGAGGGAGGTCAAGTTTATCTGAGTGAATTTTCCAAAGACAGATCAAAATAGGGTAGTTTTGTTTGTTTGAGTAGTTAAATGAGTGTTTTCCAGGCTACCTAGAGAATGAAGAAGAGTTATTCTGTCAGAACAAAACGAGGCAAACTACTGAAGTGAGAAAGTTTGAAATCAAGGAGTCCTAAATACGTAATTATATCTTATCTCTTACATGGGTTTCCCTGGTGGCCCAGTGGTAAAGAACCTGCCTGCCAGTGCAGGAGCCACTGTTTCTTGAGTTTGATCCCTGGGTCAGGAAGATCCCCTGGAGAAGGAAATGGCAACCCACTCCAGTATTCTTGCCTGGAAAATCCCAGGGAGAAAGGAGACTGGCCTGCTGCAGTCCATAGGGTCACAAAAAAGTCAGACAGGACCTGGCGAGTGAACAACAATAACAATAATCTCTTACATAATCACAAAATTGTCATGGTGAGAATTAGCTAAGAATTAGTTACTGAGTCCTCACAATTTGCTAACAACTTACATGACATCATATTGTCACCAGCAAAGCCTATTAACAATTCCTGAGAAATAATAATAATATGAATAAGAAGATAAAGTCTGACCTTTTCATTCTATCCTCAGTCTAGTTCCCCTTGCTGACGGGGGGCGGTATGCAGACCGGAGTTTGGGTGGGAAATGGCTACACGGGCCCCTCAGCAGAAGAGCCACACGGAACACCTCAGCTCAAGATGGCGGAGGTGGGCTGTCTGCAGACGCGCCGCAGCGGCGCGCTCATCTGGAGCCTGAGCAGCACAGCTGCCTCGGGAGATCTTTGTCCCCACCCTGCTGAGGGGCACTCTGACCGGCAGCCCCGCTCGTGGCCTGTCCTGGACAGCGGGAACTCTAGAGCTGAGCTTGCACATCTCCATTCTCTGATCGAAGAATGAAGGTCTCTTTTGCTTCTGAACCAAACTTGGTCTCCTTCTATTGGCTCAAAAGACCCTGGGCAGAAGGACCCTTACTGGAGCCTGACGAGGGAGGTCAGTGACACTATGACACAGGAGTTAAGTCATTTATTATTGCCACTCACAGATAAAGAAAATGAGTACAGCAAGGTTTAACAACATGCTCATCACTGCAGGACTATTGCTAAACAGAGTTTAAACTTAAACAGTGTGGGCTCAGAGTCTGATTGCTTAAACAATTATGTTGGCTATTAAATAGGTCAGCAATTTTTAGTTTTATCATTATTACTATTATAAAACATACCATTAGTTTACTTAATATTGAAGATTCCAGCATAGATAACAAGCTATCAGTTTTTCCACAATGAACATTTGAAAAATGCTTTCAAACATGGTTGTAAAAAATATTTTAATGATTGGGAAAATCTTACTATGAATTATTGTGGATGTATCTTGTTGATAAATCACAGAAAACAAAAGGCAAACAACAAAATCATGTATGGATGTTGTCTTGCTCTACTTGTCAAGCTAGGCCTTTTTAGGAAAGTCAGTTATGTTGTGTGTGTGTGTGTGGTGTATGCTTTAAGGCTTTTGCGTTCCTGGGAGAAATAAGGGATTTGATTTCAAGTCCCAAAAACACTTATTCAGAGCAAGCATGTTCAATGGTATTACAGAAAGATACATATATATATATATATATATATATATATATATATATAATTACAGATTGTCCCAAAGCAGCACACACTGTTGATTTATCATGAAATATTTCACTTAGACCATCAAGGGTATCAATTGGCACATCCCTTTTATGTAATGAAATTTACAGCAAAGAAGTTGAGGATTCAAAAAGAGAAGAGTGGGTGTTGTGGCCAAGGGGGAAAGACTCAGTTCAAACTACATGTTAATTCCTGCTGAGTAGGCTATTGAAGTGGTAATAAGGCAGAGGCATTGCCTCTGGCCTTCCCATTTGTAGCTCTCAGCCTAGATGTTCACTACCCATCAAGGACATTATTCAGCGAGGCAGTCTGCAGTCCCAGAGCTAGCAGCTTCATCTCTAACTGAATTTTGACAATTGTAGTCTGGGAAGCTAGGAATACTAGGTGAGAAACACTAAAATATTTTCTTTGTTGCCAAGCATTTCTATATCTTCTTCACTATTGTTTCTCTGGACATTATTATTATGCTATTTTTTTCAAGTCTCAAAGTATCTCATTGCCATGATTGTCTTTTCAATTAATCTATGAAAGACTGATTTCAGTAGTGAATGCTTTGGGGGCAAAAGTAAAACAAAACAAAAGCAAGCAAAAAACAAATGGAAAGTGAAGGCTTATTGGTCTTGTTCTATGTTCTAGAAATCTAAACATGCACAGGTGAAATTATCCTTTAAACATAATTTTGAAAAGGGAGTTTCATTGAGACTAATATCTAAATCAGTATCATTTGGAAAAGAAAAATGGACCAAATCCTCAGAGCCTAGTTTATATCTTGGTCAAAATATGTTAGGCAAATTTTAATGTGGCAAAGTCACAGATTAAAAAAAAAAATCATAGTGAGAGTCTCTAAAAATTAAAATTAACTAAAAGAAAAATAAGTCTAACAATGCTTACTCTGAGTGCTCCAAAGCTTAGGGAAAAAATGTGTGTGGTGGGGGGGGGGGGTGGTGCGGGGGAGAGGGCAAATATTTGGTCTTCATTCTCAGACAGCAGTTTGATGAGATAATCAAAGTTAGAGACCAGTTCTCATGATTTTTACACAGTGTTTTGACTTCCATATACTTCATTTCTTTCCATCCTTTGAAGTAAGCCAATCTCCAGTTGCTTAAAAGAAAGACCTAATGATGTTGTAGTCAAAGCATTAATATGTGAATCCAAGTTCTAGTTTTACTTTGGTACTTGTTAGTAGTCTGAAATGGCATATAACTTTTGTAGATAATATACAGGTTTCAGTATTTTTCTGTTGCATTTATTATTTGTGGATGTATGAAATGCTTTGTAAACCATGAAATGTGCTGCATTTCTAAGATACTATTATTATTTGAAATATTTACATTCTTTTATTGCCCCGGGTTAGGACAGTTAGAGTTTTCTCTGATTGTCAACCTCATTTTTCTCTAGGTTGCTGTGTAACCAAAAAGGAGACTAATGGAATTTAGAGGTCCTCATTCTTTAGATTCCATACCTGGCCTTAAGGCTTAGCCTTAACCTTTTGGTTCATTTCTTACTCAAGAAATCCTTATTGTCTTATTAAATAGTGGGGAAACAATTGTATGAGGATGTTAGTTGCAGAAAAACAAAAGTCTTTATAAAAGCAAACTTTGATTCCCCTGCAAGAAATATGGAATCTTCATATATTTAACAGCTTACTGTGTACAAGCAGAATATTAGATTTCATTTAATGTGAGAAGGGATTGGCAAGTTGATGCCACAGTGTGATTTCCCTCAGGAGGGCACTGGGCCAGGCTCAAAGCTGTGCCACACAGATGCAGTTCTACAAATGTAGAAGATAATGACTCAGTGGCCAAATAAATAGTACACATCAAAATACACGTGTTGACTTCTCAGGGTTCCCTCCAGTGCTAAAGTCCCAAGATTCTTTCTATAGTCTACAAAATATGCAAAATACCGAAATGAAAGAATTTATGCCCTAAGGTTACCTCAGTGTTTAAAAACACAAGTCATAGATAGCAAAAGACTTTAGGGAATGGATAAAATATAGAGAGGAAAGATAAAAAAAATAGGCAAGAACAAAGAAATAAAAATAAAGAACAAAGAACCAGAAATAAAGAAAACCATGGCTCATTTAATCAAAAGGGAAAATGCTAAATATTTAAATGACAAAAGTGGTGATAGCCTAAAACAAGAAAATAAGCACTTTAACATGCTTGTCTAAATATCCAGAAAGTATAGAGGAGGTATGGAGAGATGATGTGTTCTTGCAAACTATCAATATCTTTCAAAATTGCCATTTTTCTTTCCAAATCTTTTTTAAAATAATAATATTTAACCATCACTTTAAAAAATCCCCATAACCTATTATTTATCTGACAGGTTCAAGTAAAAAATATATATTTATTTCAAACCAAATATACATTCATTTTAAAGTTGAAGGGCCGGTAGAGATCATATAACTCAACCTTTAATTTTTCAAATAAACAAACAGGCACACAGATAACTTGATGAGTTTACCCGAGAAACCAGTGAAAGAAATATGTCAAGAATAAAGAATTTCACATCCCTAGCTAAACTTGCTATTTATCTGTGATATTTGTTTTCCTTGTAAGGAACTTCTTCAATGCATATAATTGTTTTCCAGAATATTAAGTGCCTGTCTTAAGGACTAGAGTAAGAGACACACACACACACACACACAAAAGATATTCTAGAAGTTACACCTCCCAAAAAGATAAAGCTAAAGATCTTTTATGTATTTATCACATAAAGAAATGGAAACAAATAGCAAGACTGTGTGAAGATTTCTGCTTTCTTAAATTCTGTCAAATTTTATCTTGCTTTCTTATCTGGAGAAAATACAGTATAAAACTATCACTTGAAAGTGTTTAAATTGTGGCAGTCATAACCACCAGGCACATATCCTTCATATCATCACTAAAGAACCTCCCTGGCAGGGCCAGGGAAGGTGTCTGAGGTGATGTTTATGTTTGACTTCAGGCACGGATCTCATTGTTCGTGGTTCTTAATAAAAACTGTTTCATTGCAATTTATGGTCTAGAAACTTAAGCTTAAAAGGAATTTTGGAGTTTTGAAATAAATGTCTGTAGCAATAAAAAGGTAACAATACACATTTTATAAGAAACAAACAAACATATATACTTTGTTCCCTAAGATACTACACAATGACTATTAAATTAACAGAGACTATTATATTTTAAAGAGAAATATTTAGCAGTAGCAAAATAAGAAAAGTGACTAATTGAAAATTCAAACCATAATGGTAAGTTAACAGATCTGCAGAGATATTAGTGATTCTCACAAACACTTGAGTATATGGCTTTAAACTTAGTATATATATTTTATAAAGTATTTATGTTTTGAACTATAAAACTAGTAAAGTCCAAGGTCATATGGAGTCCATGAAGGCCTTCAATATTATATTTTTATTGATGAGCTCACCTCCATGTGTTCTCCATCAACTCAGGGATAAAGCAAGTCCCCAGCTAACTAGCCAACTAAGTATCTAAGTCATCCTAAGTGTTCAATAAATGTGAACTTACCTTTTTTGGGAGGGGCCTTTTTTTTTTTTCTTAATGTTATACAATTTTAAAGGTTACATTCCATTTATAGTTATTACAAAACATTGGCTCTATTCCCCATGTTGTACAATACCTCCTTGTAGCTTGTACCTCTCATTCCCTTACACCTATATCTGCCCCCCGCACCCTGCCAAACTATTATCCACCAACTTGTTCTCTGTATCTGTGAGTCTGCTTCTTTGTTATATTCACTAGTTGGTTATATTTTTTAGGTTCTACATATAAGTGACTTCTGACTTATTTCACTTAGCATAATGCCCTCCAAGTTTATCCATGTTGCTGTAAATGGCAAAATTTCATTATCTTTCAATGGTTGAATAACATTCCACTGTACTTGGCCACCTGATGAAACCAGCCCAGTCACTGGAAAAACACTAATGCTGGGAAAGATTGACTGCAAAAGGAGAAGGGGGTGGCAGAGGATGAGATAGTTAGATAGCATCACCAACTCAATGAACATGAGTTTGAGCAGGCTCAGAGAGAGAGTGAAGAACAGAGAAGCCTGGCATGCTACCATACATGGGATATTGCAAACAGTCAGACACATCTTAGTGACTAAGTAACAACAACAAACATAGATACACACACATACACACACCCCACATCTTCTTTATTCATTTATCTGTTGATGAACACTTAGGTTGCTTCCATATCTTCACAATTATAAATAATGCTGCTGTGATCATTGGGGTACATGAAGTTTCGGGTACAATTTTTACAGAGCTAAAGTTGTCCTTTTAAAATGGACAGTTTGATGAATTTTGTCAAATGGGTACTATCCAAAAATCATCATCATAATCAAAATTTGGATCAGTTCCATCACCCCCAAATGTCCTCATGCCCTTTCAAGGTTGCCTCCTGCACCGCCTGCCCCCGTCCTGAGCAGGCGCTGTTCTGTTCTGCCCCTACAGCTTTCCCTCGTAGATTAAATGGATGAATCAAATAAATAGAATCACATAATATGTAATCTTTTGTGCCTGGTTTCCTTCATTTAGCATAATTCTCTTAAAATGCATCCATAGTATTGCATTTATCAGTACTGTGGTCCATTTTACTGCTGAGTAGTAATTCACTGCACAATATAAATATATCTCAATTTATCTATTTACCAATTGAAAAGCATTTAGGGTTTTTCCAAGTTTCAGGATATTAGGAATACAGCTGGCAGGAACATTTATGTATAGGTCTTTGTGTAGACATTTATGATTTCTTATGTAAAAAACTGTGGCTTAGAAAATAATGCATAGATAGCAGAAACGTACTGGAGGGAAACAAAAAGAGCAGCATTACTTCTGCTGTGGGGCCAGGTGTGTCAGCAAGGCAATCAAAGGACATCATCTGAAAATATTCTTACTGTATTCTTTACTCAATTATGTGGTGGAGATTGTGGAGGAAATGGGGAAAATAAATAGCAGAGAGTGGTTGGAGCAGTGACTTGGATTTTTTTAGCTGACTGCTACCATTACTATAGCTTTATCATCTAGTAATTATATAATCATAATCATATTATATATATTAGGAATGAGATAAATAAGAATAAGAATAATAGCCAACAGTAACGTAGTGCTTTCTATCGACACATACCAAAAATTATTCTAAGTGACTCTATTAATCACTTACTTTTCTTATCAACTCTTAGATATAAACTAGTATTCTTATTACCAGTTCATGGAACTAAAGCCCAGAGAAGACAGTTGACTAGGCCAAGTTCACAGTCAGTCAGTGATGATGTTGACAGGCAGACACAGGTAGATTGAATTTAGAATCCATGCTCTTAAACCCTTTTTAATAGTACTTTAACAAAATAGATATCCTATTAAAAAATTGAAGTTTTCTTAATTGAGTACCATTTATGAGTTCAGTTCAGTTCAGTCACTCAGTCGTGTCTGACTCTGTGACTCCATGAACCACAGATGCGAGGCCTCCCTGTCCATCACCAACCCCTGGAGTTCACCCAAACTCATGCCCACTGAGTCAGTGATGCCATCCAACCATCTCATCCTCTGTCATCCCCTTCTCCTCCTGCCCTCAATCTTTCCCAGCATCAGGGTCTTTTCAAATGAGTCACTTCTTCCCATCAGGTGGCCAAAATATTGGAGTTTCAGCTTCAGCATCAGTACTTCCAATGAATATTCAGGACTGATTTCCTTTAGGATGGACTGGTTGGATCTCCTTGCAGTTCAAGGGACTCTCAAGAGTCTTTTCCAACACTACAGTTCAAAACAATCAATTATTCTGCACTTATCTTTCTTTAGAGTCCAACTCTCACATCCATACATGACTACTGGAAAAAACCATACCTTAACTAGATGGACCTTTGTTGACAACGTAATGTCTCTGCTTTTTAATATGCTGTCTAGGTTGGTCATAAATTTCCTTCCAAGGAGTAAACATCTTTTAATTTCATGGCTGCAGTCATCATCTGCAGTGATTTTGGAGCCCAAAAAAATAAAGTCAGCCACTGTTTCCCCATCTATTTGCCATGAAGGGATGTGACCGGATGCCATGATCTTAGTTTTCTGAATGAGGGACACTCATAATTCTCATCATTAGGCAAAATATAAGAAACAGAATACACCCAAGATTTGATAACAGGTGCTAGCTCCATTCCTTGACCTGTATATGTATCCTCAGGAGAGCTCTATTACATTTCTTAGATGTGGCTGCATACAAATGATAAAGTTGTAACTCTTCTTTCTTTAGCAATATTGAGAGAAATTCCTCTGACATTCAGAATTAAAATCTTTCTGGTTTTCTGAATAAAAATTTACCATATTGGTACTACATTCTTTTAGTTATATCCACGCAAAAGTCCATAAAACACAAAATCAAGAGATTAGTTATAACCAGAAAAATGATTTTTCTATTTAAATTGAAAGATCATTCCTTTTCATTTGCTTGGAAAAAAATGTAGTTGAGACAATATTTTGGAGTGCAGGCTAAGAGACTTAAAATTGTTTCAAACCTATGAAAAATTAAAATCAGTATTATAAAAATTATTTTATTAGATATACATGTTAATAAGTAAATGAAAACTGATGAATCTGGTTTTAAACAAATTCAGCAATTCTAATATAATGACTAATGATTTAAATCTATAGATATTACTTGTACCCAATCCATACGATGTCACCATTAAATTTTTAGTACAGAATGGCAGTTGCTCTTAGCTCATGGATGCAACTATGTCCTTAATATGTTTACAAAGACATTTCCCACAGTTTACCTATTTATTACCTAAACTAACTGTTGAAGTTTGCTATGCAAATTTGGAACCTGTCCCTACTAAAAGCAATGCTATTATTGATTAAGTGTGTTCCTTATTATTCATGTGGAAGACCTAACCCTGGAAACTGTGGAAGGGACCTTATTTGGAAATGGAGTTGTTACAGATTTCATCAAGTTAGAATGAAGTCAATATGACCTTGTTGGTATAAGGAGAGCAATTTGGACACAGACACACAAGGAGGAGACAGCGAAGCAGGAGGAAGATGATCGTGTGAAGATCGAGGCAAAGACTGAAGTTACCCCACAAACCAAGGAGTACCTGGGGTCACTAGAAACTGGACAAGGCAAGAAAGGATCCTCCTCTAGAAGTTTCAGAGGGAGCAGGGCCAGCACCTTGATTTTGGATGTCTGTCCTCAAGAACTGTAAAACAGCACATTTCTGTGGCTTTAGTAGGGCTTTGTTATGACAGCCCTAGGAAACTGACATACTGACAAGTAACAAGATTGATACCAAACATTCTAAAGAAACATCATTACATCTCTGGCTGCTTCATATTAGTGATCATCAACATAGTAATTGTCTGGTAATTTCAGCCACATTGTTATAAATAGGCAGCCAAACAGCAGGGCATCAAATAGGAATAGTATCCTTTTGAAGGACAGGCAAGTATTTTGATTTCTAGACCTCTCACTGGATTCATATTAAGGTCCTTGATTTTATATGCAAGCATTTTCCAATTTTCCATAACATGAATTCTCTTGTTTGTCTGATATATGCTGACATCGTTTGCTCATTCCAAGGTTATACACTCCTCAATTGTGTCAAATGAAGGTGGAACTGAAGTTTTGTGCAAAAGGAAACCATGTACCAATGAACAAAGAAGTCAGAGATTGTAAGAAAAGAAACTTTCCATCAAAATCTTTGCTTTGCTTTTTTTTATAAAGGGTTTGAGGAACACAGGAATATCCTGAGGGTTGTCCAAAACCTGATGAAAGAAGAGAAGGTGAATATCAAAATGATACACCAAGGCCCCTGTGCCTGTGCTCAAAGTATTTTTGGCAGAATTGCTGAGTATCTCAAATGTTCCATTCAGTGATCACAACACATGAAACAAGCAGCCATTGTATTTATGTTCAATAGGCTATGGCTTATTAACTTGGCATAACTTACCCCCCTGCTTTTGCCCTTCCCAAACTTAGAATCCCAATAGAAATATCACCTTCACATGTTAACAATCAATGGCAGGTTTTCAACATACTATAGTAAAACGCTTGGAAAGAACACCATCAGACTGGCTAATTCAGTGAGACTATTTCACTTGCAGATGAGCTCATTTTGATTTGTTACCTGCCAAGTGTGGCAGCTCAATACTGGGTGTGTTATTCAAGGACCAGGGGGAAGTGGTGCTCAATGAGCTTCCCTGTCAATATGTTCTCTCGCTAACAGCATCAAAAGTCCACACACACACACATATCCCTCTTCCATCTGCTAGCATGGCAGGTTGATGCTACAACAAACCAATTCCACTCCATCTATTGATGTGCACTCTGTTTCTCTAAACATCAATCTCTGTAAAATTTCTCCTTCTGACTTTTTATCTTCACTTGGGGCATGGATTTTTTATTTGTCCTTTTGACAAAAAGAGAAAATGGTAAAAGAGCAGGAAGAGAAATCACTTGAAAACAGGAATTTGAATATGCTAAACACAACTCGGCTCTAAGTGAAATTAAAAGGGAAAAAGTTGATACAGCCAACATAGCATAATTTTTTACTTTCAATCCCTTCATGTTACTTTCCAGACATGGATGGAAGCTCTACATGGAGAATAGAATCCATGGTAGACTAAACCCTAGCTGGCAAACAAGAGAGACTAGAATCATTAGATCTGTCATTTCATTCTCTACACACAGCACTCTGTGAAGATATTACAGTGCAGACACCCACTGACATGAGATTTCTGTAACACCTGGACTGAAAGCTCCAAGAAAGGGGTAGTAATGACAGTTCCATGATTATTCCCTTTCTGGTCAATTTCAATCAGTTCCTTAATGTGACTTTAATGATGTTTTGGAGTGTTCATCTCTTTATTTTTTTAATGCTATACCAATAGCAGTTTCATTCAACCACTGTGATGTTTTCATTAGAATGATTATAATGGAAGATGACTCTCAGTGGAAATATATGAGACACTCTTGTTATCCATGCACCATTGTTACTATACACTAATTGCTCCAGTCTGTCATGTGAATGAGTATTTAAGGAGATTTTAATCCCTGAACCACCACATTCATTGTAATTCTGTATGCTAAAGACACTTATGACAGTATAGTGATAAAATTGCTAGCACTGCACACATGCCCAGATCCTCTACAATTTAAACATAGTTAAAGAACTTGGATGCATTTTAATTTGTAAATAATTTGCTTCTAAGATAAATTGATATGTGCTAAGTTACAGTTTGGAATAAACTTGCAGTTAAACATCCATGATTACAGCTTAAGAAAAAACTGAATTTTTCAAATGATTTCTTGTTCTCATTTGCAGACTATGCATCAGTTAAGTTCCTAGTAAGTGTAGGCAGTTACAAATGGTGTCCAGGTAGCACAGCTCCCCGCTCCTATGAGAAAGATGTCAAGTGCACAAACCCATCAAGGCACAGATTTAAGTCATTAACTCAACCAGAGATTTGAAAGAAACTTGAAAACTGGGTCAGTTTGTCAAAGCTACAAACATGACATGGCAGAGCTCTTGCTAAAACTGAAGTGCACAATTACAAGTCACATCAAAAGTAATCACTGCCATTCATTAGAAAATCTGTTGTTTAGGGCAACTACAGCAAAGTTCAAAGTGAAAGATATACTTGTCTCTATCCAGGAATGATGAAAAAAGATTAGAATGATAAGATGGCGACATTATCAAAGAGTTGTAAATATGTGACATACTGAGCTGGCATTTTAAAAGTTTCTTTTTCAGTATAGAACTTCTATTACCATAGCAATGGATTTTACAAAGACAGTATTAATTAGATGCAAATGGCTGCGAGGGAAACAGAACCTTTTCATTTCTGAGAACCAGAGCTTCAATCTAATATATTGTAGTGTACAATATGGAAACTATATTGTCAGTTGAGCATACTGAATTTGATATACAATCTCTCAAGGAAAGGTCATTTGAGCCGGCATGATTGCAATTGTTTTGAAGTAAGTGTGAAACTGCCAGTGCTAAATAAAGTTAAGTGATGATAGGATTTCAAGTATTGAAACATGCAAATGCAGTGAAAGAATAAGTACAAAAATGAAAGAAAATACACAAATGGAAGCCAAGTTTCAGGAGTCCAGCTTGAATTAATGATTGATTAATTGTGAAAATAATCAAATGAAATAGTTAAATTGCGAGCTTCAGTAAGAGTTTAAACAAAAACAACTTTTAACTTCTAGATCAACTTCAGGTAACTGCATATCCCTCTGAGTATGTTCAAATCTATTGTTTTAAGAATAGTTTGGGTGGAAAGAACTCAAACTCACCTTGAGCTTTGTGGAAAACTGAAGAGAGGGAGAGAGATCAGGACAACTCTGGAGGCTCACTTCTGCCCCATTTCAGCAGCAGCTTAACAGAGACAGCTGGTCAAAGATAGCTTCCAGAAGCACAGACCTTGAGCTATGAATGCTTCATTAAACAAGGTCTAACCTCCTGGAATAAGGAGCTTTCACTGCTTCCTGGGCATACAGAAATTCTCTGTTTGATGCACAGAGAACTCTGGAGAAAAACCTCTTTACACTGGCCACCAGTCAGCAGGGTCAAGCCTGGCATGAGCACACATCTGTGTAAAATCAAGGGATCTCAATGAAGTGTGTGCTTTGCTACATCTCTGCTTGTAAGGTTTCCCCATAGACCCACTTTATATCTTGTGTGTAACTGTTTTGTTCATGTGCTCCCTTGCGAGGACAAGAGGTAACCATTTCTCCATCCTTTGATTCCTAGGCTACTGACCTGTGGAAAAGTTCATGCTTCAATATGCAGTGCTCACAAATTTAAATGAACTCTGCTTCCTTGCATAACTGTTTCCCTCACCGCTTAAAGCTTCCAAAATGGCAACGGTAATGGATTCCTACAATCATGCCACTGTCATTTTTGATGTTCTCTGTTCTGCATGGCCCCTAAACCTGAATAGATATAATCAGTTCTGAGCTGTCCTCAGAACTGTTGTGAGCCGTGTGAAGCCCATTTGCAGTGGGAGAGAATGAAGAGGAAGAGAAGAGAGAGACTTTGATGATTCTTGGCATCAGACTTCCCTAAAGGTAGTTTCTTTCTTGTAACTTCCATGTTTGTTACTTAAGCCAAAAAGGTTCTATGGAAATGTGGGATGTTCAGGAATGCTTGATATGAATTTTGCGAGATGAGTAGAGAATGCCCCAGCGTGTGTGCTGTGGATGGGAGCATTGGGACCTTTGGGGCCAGAGGGAAAAAGGAGCGGCCCTGAGATGGGGGAGTTTTGGCAGCAAGGGCGTGAGACCTACAGAGAAGCATCATGCCTTGTCCAGGGAGGGGGACACAATCCCATGGGACTTGAGCTTTGGGAGACTGGATATGTGTAATAGGGAGAAATAAGGGTGGGACAATGCTTCCTGTGTCCCAAACACTGTTCTTGGCATTTGCACGTGACCTCAGTTCTCCCTAATCCTCATAGCAACATTATGAGACATTTACTATGATTATATCCCTGTGTTACCTATTATAAAACTAAAGGATAAGGACAGACAGCCTGATGAACACAAGAGCTTCAAAACCTAGCAGTGGGTTGTAGTGTGTGTTCATCATCCCTGTGCTACAGCAGCCTTCCAATGAACTTGAGAAAGTTGAGAAACTGACAGTTTACTATAGACAATGTCAGTGAGAATGGAGAGGGAAGAATGACTTAAAGGATATTCATGGGGCATTATTGCTATGGCGAAGTAACCAAATATATAGTCAACGGACTTTTTTTCTTTTCTTCTTTAATCCCTGTACCAACTCTATTCCTATTAGCTATCTCGTTACTTTTTATTCAGACTTCTACAAGTCCAGACCTAGATGTTGTTCTTTAAGCTATTCAGGTGTCTAGTTTTGTGATAGTCCTTCATACTTCAACCTGAAGCCAAAATTGACAGAAAAGAATCCAGAGACTCTTGATTTTTGGAATCTTAACAGTCTTCCACTGATGCATTTTCAGACTTGAGCCCATAAGTCACCCCTTGTCAAGCCCAGTCCCATTCTTCAGTGCCTGCACTGGGACAATTTCTAGTTCCTCAACTCAGGGACCACAGTGTGAAATTGTACCTGAGGGTCATCTTTTCTGATTTGAGGATGAAAAAAAGCTCACAGCAGAAACTAAAATTTCTACCTGTCTCCACAATGTGCTATTACTGGGGAAAGTCCTTGCTGGGTTCCCTTTAAACTTTCCAATATTTCCTTTGACAGAGTGATGATGAGCCCCTTGATGTACAGCAGCTGCTCGTAGAAGACCATGAAACTAAACCCCCTCCAGTGGGGAAAGGAAAGTCCTAGTTGCAGAACTAGGTTGCAGAACTCGTTCTATTAAAGTTCCATCCAGTGGCTCCTATGCTATGATGGAGAGAACCTAAAATTATATTTATCTTAGAAGTACACCTCAGGGATAACTTCCTCAAACAGAACTATCAATAGCACCACTTCTCTTGGTTAAATATGTGAGGAATCATGGAAGACCATAGATCACATATCACTGTTTTCCAGAAACAACACATAAAATGTCAAGCAAAATTCCAATGAAAAGAATTGACAGGCTAAAATCAAGATACATGACAACTAATAATACGGGCACCAATATAAAATATTCTAAGGATACATGCTTTGAAACTCTCTTCAATTTAGAGGTGGATTTTTATGTTATCCAGAGAAATATCTGGACTGACTGACTGTCCAGGAAGTTTTCCCCAAATAATGTTTCTAGGAAAAACCTTTGAAAGTTAGGGAGTGACAGAGAGTTCAAGAAGGGGTCAAATGCAAATAAGTTGTTTACATGTTTATTTAAGCTACAGGTGTAAACGGAGGGAAGAAAAGAAACATAAGCAGGAGATGAAAATTTTAGAAAGGTAAGCTGTCCAGAGCCCTAAAATCTAGAAGTTTAACCAAGGAAAGATGTGCATCTGCTTTTTAATAAGCTCCACTCTTAGCCCATTTAAATGAACAGCAGTTTACAGATTTTTATTTTCACAAAAATAAAGGTTCTTTTGGTTTCAAAATAAATGACAGTAGTTATGGTGTGAAAGAGACTACTCCAGCTTTTCTCTTAAAACCCTCTCCTCCATTCCAACCTGCCTATTTCTTGCATATATCACATGACCAAACCCTTAAGTTAGATTATATACTCACCTTTCCATTAGGTTTTGATTAAAGACAAATGTCAATTAATGAAGCAATCATTCTAAATAAAAATTGCCTTTATATAATTATAGATTACATTTTAAAACGTTTTACTCATTCCAGGGATCAGATAACGTGGCATATCTCTAAGTTTCCCAGCATGATTAATATTCATGATAAAGTTCGACTTTAGTTAAAAATCAGTTAAAATTAAATAATTGCTTAGTGGAAACAACTCATTTAATGAAGGATATTTTATTAAGCCCCTGCAGCATGAACTGTCCTTTAGGGGATAAGAGGAGCTTCCCAGAACCACTCATGTTCATTCTATAGGTGTTGTAAAACTTATCAGGTATTCAAAGTACAAACACACGCATCTTTGCTCTATCAATATTTATAGCCTGAAAACACATTATTGTTGCAAATATGTCAGGACAATGAAAAATATCCATTTACAATGGGAATATATAACAAAGGGCAGTTGAACAATATAATTTATTTCTATCATTTATTGAATGACTCATAAGTAATAAGAAATGAAGCTACAAGTAAGTTATGAAGGTCATTTCCTCTCATGTGTGAAAAAACATAAATTGTTTATATCGTTATCAGCTCTGAGACAGTCTTTCCATTGGGGATTCTAAAAATTATGAGCCAGATGTCTGGACTCTATATTGTGAAAATACCCCAAAACTGGTATTTAATAGGCCATGGCCATTCCATGCAGATTCTTTAGGGAATCAGAGAGAATACAGATCGTGCCTGGACTTGTCTAAAGTATCAGTTGAGAGCTTCCCTTGTGGCTCAGCTGGTAAAAAAATCTGCCTGCAATGCAGGAGACCTGGGTTCGATCCCTGGGTTGGCAAGATCCCCTGTAGAAGGGAAAGGCTACCCACTCCAGTATTCTGACCTGGAGAATTCCATGGACAGTATAGTCCATTGGGTTGCAAAGAGTCAGACATGACTGAGTGACTTTCACTCAGTCATTCATTCAAGGTATCAATACCTGTGTTTTTCTATATTTCTATATTTAAACCTATATTAATATGTCATTTGGAATCAATCTCCATCTGATACAAGCCAGATTAGACCCTAATAGCTATCATTAGGATGAATGATAACAACAATAGCTTGTATTTACATTATTATTTATCATTTTAAAGTACTTTAAAAAGTATAATTTTACAATATTGTGGTGGTTTTTGCCATATATCAACATGAATCAGCCATGGGTGCACGTTGTAAAGTAATTATCATCCAATTAAAATAATCTTTTAAAAAGTACAATTTTAAGAACACTTCAAAACATTCTTTTTAAAAAGACTCTTACTCTTACATAAGCATTAATATATTTCATTTTAGCACTTGAGAAAACATAGGCTCAGAATTGGTTTTCAGGGGAAGGAGAACACCTTTCTATGGAGGACAAGGAAGTTGGGAGGCTGTAGTGTGGTCTCTGGCTCTGCATTGTTTGGGTTCTTGCCAGGGCTTCCCTGGTGGCTCAGCTGGTAAAGAATTGCCTGCAATGTGGGAGACCTGGGTTCCATCCCTGGGTTGCGAAGATCCCCTGGAGAAGGGAAAGGGTCCCCAACTCCAGTATTCTGGCCTGGAGAATTCCATGGACTGTAAAGTCCAGGGGGTCGTGAAGAGTCGGACACGACTGATCGACTTTCACTTCACTTCAGGACAAAAAGAGTCTCTTCTTCCTGTCCAACTCTTCTATAGTCACAGGATGTGAGGACTCCCTCTTCTGGTCTCCCAATTTTATTAATAATTGAGGTTTTCATTTATCAATTTTTTTACAAGTCAGTGGACTCAGAGGCGAGGTATGTTTATCACAGTTTCAAGTGCTGTGTTTCTTTGGCCACTGCACAGTATAAATAGTGCTTGGGAAGCTGTCTTTTTCTGTCTGTTGTGTCTCCTTTCCTGGGGTCGCAGGGGATTCTGCCCTCATCCCTCTCTGCAGAATTTGAACAAACAAGGTCAAATGTATACAGTGAGGCTTCTAGTTAGTACATTGGTATATACAGAATGTTCCTAATCTATTAATACATACAGAGATTTGCAATCCTGTAGGTGTTGCCATTAACAAAATACTTTATTTATAGTTAAGTTTTTGTCAATTTAAAGGGAGAATTTTGTTTTTCTTTTTACCAAATTCTTAAATATAAGGTAAAGAGAAGGCTAATTCTTTCTTTTGGGCTCCAAAATCACTGCAGATGGTGACTGCAGCCATGAAATTAAAAGACGCTTACCCCTTGGAAGGAAAGTTATGACCAACCTAGATAGCATATTCAAAAGCAGAGACATTACTTTGCCAACAAAGGTCCGTCTAGTCAATGCTATGGTTTTTCCAGTGGTCATGTATGGATGTGAGAGTTGGACTGAAGAAAGCTGAGTGCTGAAGAATGGATGCTTTTCAACTGTGGTGTTGGAGAAGACTCTTGAGAGTCCCTTGGACTGCAAGGAGATCCAACCAGTCCATTCTGAAGGAGATAAGCCCTGGTTGTTCTTTGGAAGGAATGATGCTAAAGCTGAAACTCCAGTACTTTGGCCACCTCATGCAAAGAGTTGACTCATTGTAAAAGACTCTGATGCTGGGAGGGACTGGGAGCAAGAGGGAAAAGGGACGACAGAGGATGAGATGGCATCACCGACTCAATGGACGTGAGTTTGAGTAAACTCTGGGAGTTGGTGATGGACAGGGAGGCGTGGCATGCTGCGATTCATGGGGTCGCAAAGAGTCGGACCGACTGAGTGACTGAACTGAACTGAACTGAATTCTTTCTTCCCAGTTACTTATCTAAGGGGTCTGAGTTCAGGACATTAACACACGGCCTCTGTGGATAATGTTGCTCTTTACTGTCCCAGGCAGGTCCAGGCTCTTAATGCAGCATGACAGGTTGTATTCTTCCTTTTGGTCCAAGCAGAAAAGTATATGACAGGATGCCCATCCCTTTATCTCATTCCCACTTCTCTTTCCTTCCATCCTCTCTTTAACTCTGAAAGATCTTTATTAGGCAGCACTAAATGGAGGCTTTATCAGACTTAGTAAAAAGCTTTCTATAAATTGAAATAAATGGCACTTTTATCAACTGCAATAATTATTTGTGTTTTATTTTGATGTGTTTATCTATATATCATATATTGGAAACTTCGAGAAAGAGATTACAGTATGGAATTGAACATTCCTAGGTACTAGGCCCCAAAAGCATAATAGCACCAAAATACAAACTAAATCAGAGGATTATGGAATATTTTACAGCAACTAACATTTACAATATTTTAAATATATTTCCATTATTTTAATGGGTCTCATACCAGCAGTTTCTTAACAATGATTTAGTGGTGGGAAGAATCACACAAAAAACACACAAAATTTTAAAAAATGGCAGTAGAATGACTCATTATACTTTTGAGTCATTTCTAAATATATACAAGCTACATGCTATAACCACCACTTAACATTTTCTGTTCTTAAGAATTTTCTTGTCTAATCCCTAATTTTGGGCCCAATTTATAACATTAAATTGACACTTTTCATGGGCTTAAGATTTGTGTTCCAGTTGACCACCTCTGTGTGAGTGTCAGATACCAGGTTTCCAATTCAAAGTCATTTTTCAAAGTCAACCCACAGTCATGTCCTGTTTGCCTTAAACTTGCACCTGACATAATGCCATATGATTCTAGGCTAAATTCTTGAATATTGAATAGAGTAGAGAGCTTGAGTGTTTTTGATACAGCTGTAGGATAAAATAATCCTAGAAGGATGGAAGGACGGAAATGCAGAATGTCACCTCTAGCAAAGAAATTTGATCTGAACTTTCTAGCAGAGTTAATGGAAGAGAAATAATAGAAAAACCAGGGAAAGTACAGAACTTAATTTACCTGTGCAAGTAGATTATTATAATTTGTATGTGTATACCACTCACACTCTCCCTTGCAACTTGGCAAACAGACACAAGGCAAAAGAAACTTCAGTGCATTGATAATATACAATAAACTACTTCGGTACCCTGTGCCCAGTCTAAAATCAGGTAAGGAAATATTCTCTAGGGAAAGTAATAATAGAAAGGTATCATCTGTAGCCTATGCTGTTGGTATCAGGGGAGATATTGTGGCTGAGAGAAGGAAGGTAGACTAATGATGACCTCAACTTGCTTTTGAGTCTTATCTCAAGGACTTTTTATGACAGAGAAATAGTTTCTCTTTGGAAAATTGAATATTAGCATCATACATTTCCATGATAAATGTTTATTTTAAAAAACATTCAAACATTCAATCACAATTACAAAAGTAACAAGAATAGTGGTATTTTATTGCTTTGTGTTTTCAGAACATCTAAAGCTTTTTGGTCATACATTTACATTAACATCAGATATTGGTTGTTATTGAAATGAAAAGTGGTGTAGAAATATGTCTGAATATAAACCACTTTCTACCAATATCTCTATCTCTAGCTATATTTAGATGTGAGAATTACTGCATTTCATTAGTGTTTCCAAATTCACCTGATTCAGAAAAGGCCATGGTTCTGGTCTGAATGCTTGTACCCCTCCTCCATCATTTCCTAGGTTGAAATTCTAACTGCCAAGGCAGTAATGTCAGGAGATGGGACCTTGGGAAATGGAATTATTTCCTGCAGAAAAAGAGGTTCCATAGAGCTCCCCCAGCTCTTCCACCTTAAGTGATTACAGGAAAGACATTGGCAAACCATCCCGTCCCCAGATGCCAAATTTGCTGGTGATTTGGTCTGGACACTTTGCAGCCTCCAGAATTGTGAGAAATAAATGTTGCCACAGGTAGCTCAGTTGTAAAGAATCCACCTGCCGAGCAGAAGATGCGGGTTCCATCGATGGGTCGGGAAGATCCCCTGGAGAAAGAAATGACAACCCAGTCCAGTATTCTTGGTGGGAAATGCCATGGAGAGAGGAGACTGGTGAGCTACAGTCCATGGGGTCTCAGGAAAGACGGACATGACAGCGACTAAACAGCAACAAAATAAGCCACTCGGCCTGCAGTACGTTGTGACAGACAGCCATCTCTGCCTTCCACACCCGACCAGGAATGTAAATGGCCTGGCACATTTCTAGCTCAGTGGAGGAGGTCCTCTGCTCTTGGGTTGTTAGAGAGGCCCCTTCAGGTTGACCTCATGCCATCTAGGGACATGGGATTCTTGGATGCAGCTGGGTGTTCCTTTGCATGAGCTGGATCCTCCTAATGTGTTCTGAGTGCTCTTTACCTCCACTTAAATCTAAAGTATTGATTTCTTCCTTGTCTATGAGGAAGGAGGACCAGATACTAAAGACTTTCCTCTTCCTGGTCTCTCAAAATAGAATCCTTTTCTTTCCATCTCCTTGACTTCAACTATTTTCTTCTTCTGCCTTCATTCTTAGACCCAGCTTGCTTCATTTTTCTCAATGGGATTTGGCTTTTACAAAATAGAGGTCAAATCTTGACTTTGTACTGCACCTGAATTCTGTGCTGCCAACAAAAATTCCTGCAACAATAAAGCCTAAAACAACTCTAATTGTAGAATGCCAGAAGTGAAAATACAAAAATACAAATTATTCTTTTAATAAATTACTCTGTAAACAGTTTAGCTATAAATTTTTTGAAGCAGATGTTAGCTGGGTATACATTTAATACAGAAATGGGCATAATTAAAAGAAAATTTTTAATTTTAAACACACTTCAGTCAGTAGTAAGTCCTCCAAAAAATTCAGGAAGTTAACTGGAACATTTTGAGCATCTGTTCTCAGATGCTCCCATATTTACAGGTGACAATATTCTTAATATCATGTACTCATTTCATGTAAAATGCCATAACACTACAGTAAGCTAAGTCAACCAGAAATTAAATAAAATATATGAAATCATACTTTATACAGAGAAGGAAAACAAGGTTATCAAAGAAGTTATGTTTTTTATAAAATAAAAAATAAATAAATAAAAACACATTTCCCTCATCAGAGATTCAGGGCCTTAATGTATTATGTTGTTAAGATTTGAAAGCCTCGTTCCAGCTCTGATGAACACTCTTGCATATAACAAACAATGCCTTAAAATGAAAATCTATTTTCCTTTTTTTCCTCTTTTTCACAACATTGCTTTCTCTGAACTACTACTTAAAATTCAAGAAGGTTTTTTTTTTTTTTTTATGACTAAGGTCACATTATAAAATAGCACATAAGATGGAAGTAATAGAGTGTAGCCAAAGACGGGCGTGAAAATGAACACATCAGGAGCCGGGGTGCTAGAGAGCAGTTTCTGAGGTGTTCATTTTCATTGGATCTTTAAGGTAGGTTGACAAGAACAATCAGTCGCCTCATAGATCACTGACAGAACCTCAAGAAGACAGATGACATACAGAATAGCAAACCCCACAGAAATTAAACAAAGTGCTGGAAGAACAATTAACATCTTTGGGAATGAAAATGCTGAGGTGGAACATTGCTAATTTCAGGGCACAAAACCAAACCTGAATGACATCTTCATCTCAATGTCAGTTAAGCCCACAAAATAAGTATTGTGATTCTGCCTACAAGTCTGGTTGTGTGTTTTCATATCATTTTACAATGTCATCAATTTCTGATCAGTTACAAGCAGATACACATGTCCCAGGAACTTTTGTGACTTTTATGTAGCACATTTTAAATCTCATCCCAGTTCCATGACAGGAATATGCCTCAATAAACAAGTGGACTAATTCTTCCTGAGATGAGTATAAATCCCAGAATAAATCCCATCCTCTACAAAAATGACTCTATAGCTGGAAAGTGAAATTTGGAAGCTCCCAGAGCTTAGGGTGCTACCATGTTCTTCAAGCAGGAGAAAAGCCTAGAGCTCAGCAAAATCTCCAGACTACAAAAATTCTGATAGATGATATAATGAAAAGGAAAAACTTTATTTATTATTGAGATCATGAATTTTGTAGCATAATTCAACTTTGAGTTTATATATAATCAATAACGATAGTAAGACATAGAAAATAGCATATTTTGAGTATTAAAATTTGTATTGGTGGATTCCACTTAACCAGTATTTTAAAATACCATATTTCCAGATGCTCCAATATTTTTTCTTTTCAATAATTTGTATTATTTTCTAATGCAATTTCATATTTCATCGGGGAACAAAGATAAATATGTGTGGGGGGTCTAAAAATAGAAAAGCAGAGTCAACAGTAAAATGGTCTCATGTTGGGAAGGTCTTAAGACCATTTCATGTGCTTCTACTTCCAAAAAAAAAAGAAACAAACAAGTCATCAGTCAATCCTTATATTCCCTGCAATATTCTTGGTATATTTCCTGTAATATAAGAATAATATAATATTAAAATGTTTTAGCTAATATGGCTTTTAATAAGAAAATAATCTATTTTATTACTTTTTATATTACTTATGAGTGTAATTATTACAAAGCACAAATTGAATGTCTTCAACTCCACATATCCAATGAACCACCAGCATGTAACTGAAGTCATTTTGCTTTAGACAAGGTGTAAAGATACAGCATATTCTAATTTTTTTGCTATTCTAAAACATGCAAATCCTCAAACAATATTTAACTGTATATTACACAAAAATAAAACACCTGTTAATCATTGGTTTGGAGTTGGAAATTCAGCTTGTCCAAAAGAAATTCTTTTCCAAAAGAAATAATTTGCCTAATATTTTAATTCTTGCCTAATGTTTTAAACATGTTTATTATTTTATAGTTTATATTGAATAATAAAAGTAAAGTGTGAGCTTCTTCACCCAAGTGTCAAGTTCAGATTTTGCTCACTGCAAGAGTAAAGTTGCCCAAATTCATTTTGCAGTTCATGGGTTGTAAAGAGTCAGACACAACTTAGCAACTGAACAACAACAAATTCACTCAGCAAAGTGGCTATATAACAAACTTACATATGCAGTGATCTAATTAAAAAGAAAAATTTTAAACCAAAAATTTGATTTATCTAGAAATCTATTCCGAGCATCCTGTAACCTTTTCTTATTCTCATTCATTCAAATCTAAATCAATTAAAAGCTAATCCAGAGACTGTCCTGTCATTGCAAAATATATATGTGAAAATGATGCTTTAGGATCTAAGCTGTCATTTGCTTTGCTCACAACATTAAATATCATTAATATGAGTTTATTGCTTAGCAATGAAACACCTTTCCTATGTTGCCACCAAGATAAGTAACTTGTACTTTTCTAGTTATAATTTTCCCCATTAATGGTTGAAAGCTGCTGCTGCTGCTGCTGCTAAGTTGCTTCAGTCGTGTCTGACTCTGTGCGACCCCATAGACAGAAGCCCACCAGGTTCCCCTGTCCCTGGGATTCTCTAGGCAAGAATACTGGAGTGGGTTGCCATTTCCTAGAATGAACATAATGAAATTTATCCAAAGCATGATTAGAAAGCCACAAAAGGAAGATGGCCCTAAAACACAACAGACATCGACAAGTGGGGGGTTGGGGAAGAGTGTGGAGTGCAAAATCCTCCCTAAGGGAGAACCACCAGCCTAGGTGCATGGAATCTGTACAAGACAGAGACCAGGGAAGCTTCTGATGTGCACTGTGGCAGGTGGGGGACCTTGGAAGCAAAGCTCCTTTAGAGTGTGGGAATTCCAGCAAACAATAGAAGACATCTGCCAGATATTGAACCTGCAGTGACATAAACCTTTTGAGCGTGAAATCTTCTGAGATTAGAATTTTCAGAACCCAGAAGATAGAGACCTGTCAGGAAAAAAATCTCTTCTAGGCCAGAAAGGTAGATGAAACTGCTCAATCTTAAGATATTTAGGAGAAAAGTCCCTCTGGATGAGAGGCCAGCATTAAATGCACATTTCCCACTCAAAACCTTGGCAGATTTTGGACTTTCATGAGGTGGGAGGCTAAAAAACTAGACTCTAAACTCCAAAGGGCCCAAGTGAATCTCACCCAGGGGCCAGAGACATGCCAATCAAAATTTCAAGAGGCTACACCCAAGAAATAGGAATAAGCTGAGTATTAATCTATCTAAACTGTAACTACGGCTGCTTGAATGCTGAAATGCTGTTCAATGCTGAATTGGATTTAGCTCTAGTCATTCTTTCTGTCTAACACAGCAGAGGAAACTAACATTTTCAGGCACACGCACACACAGACACACAAACCTTCTCTGATGCTAGAAATGTCCTTTATCTTGATCTGAGGGTGGTTACATGTAGGCTCAAATATATATATATATGTATATGAAATATATACATACATGCATAAATATATGAAATATTTAGGTTTAAGATTTTAGTTTACTTTCCCATTAAAAAGCATCATAAGAGCAATAACTGTAATTTTATATTAAATACCCACAATTGCATCATCCAAAAGAAAGCTAGTTTCTTGAAAATAACATATATCTAATCACCCACTCCTTCATCATTCCAGCCCTATGCCTTACCTACTCCTGCCTGAATTCCATGTTCCTTATCATTTTTCCTTTGTTTTATTTAGTTTCATTATGTCTATTTGTATTCCTAAATAATGTATGGTGTTAGTGGTGGTGGTTTAGTCGCTAAGTTTTGTCTGACTCTTGTGACCGCATGGACTGTAGCCTGCCAGGCTCCTCTGTCCATGGGGATTCTCCAAGCGAGAATACTGGATGGGTTGCCATTTCCGTCTCCATAAATAATGTATATATGCATATATATAACATATGTTATATACCAGTTGTAATGAGCAGCATTTTATATGAGATGTTTAAATTCATTTGTCTTTTTCACTCTGTGTCAGTATCTTACAAGCAATAAGCCTCAAGGTCAATGGTTTGTAGCAATTATTCCCAGTTGCCATTTATCTCATGGATAGACTTATTTGCTCTAAATAGATTTTTGAGGCCTTTTTTTTTCTGATTCTCCCCAACAGGAAAAGTTGGAGTGTCTTTTCTGTCCTCTGTACATACAATGTTACCTCTAATGGCTATAATCAAATTGTCTTTTATTCCTTGATTTTAATATGATCATATCATATCAGTCATTTCTTCCATCCCATTAGTTTTATTTTAAACACATTATATATTGTCCTCCATTTCTAAACTGTCCATTAGTACAATAATGGTATTAGGTTGGTTCTCATTTTGCTTTCATAGCTTTGCAATCTTATTTCAACACATTCTTTTGTTTTATCAGTTTGTATTTGAACAAAATGATTTACTGAATACATACTAAATTCAATTTGTCTATGAAATAAATCACAACTGGGAAATCTGCTTCTGTTCCTTGAATTACACTTTCTCTTCCTGATTAGATTTCTCAACTGCATTTTTCACATTTTGTATACTTTGTCTTCTTCTTTCTTCCTCTTATTATGGGTTTAGCCACTTTACTTTCATTGAAAAATAAGAATAAATTCTCCTTGACATCATTCCCATCTTCTCTGGGAACAGACTCCACTAACATCAAGTGCTGGTTTGAGTTTCACTTTTCTAACCAACTTTCTTTAGACCAAGGCCATTGGAGTGGTGGAGCAGAAAACAGACTTGGAGTGAACTACGCACAGGCATCTGACCTTGACTCTTTTCTGCCATCCCCCTAAATGTTCATTCCAGAACCCATTCCAGCAAGCCAGGATTGTAGCTTACACCTGTGAGCTTTAGCCCATTTCCCTTTCTACGTAGTGCACCAGAATATGGGAAGCCAAGGAATATGACAAAGCCTAAAATAACTATGAGCCTGGGAATAGAATAGAAACTGAAGAATACAACCCTTGGTTATGGCAGGTCCTGAAGCAGTGAAAACCCTGGCAGTTATACTTATTGGGACACAGTGATGATCTTCAGATGTTTAAATTATCCAGAGGTATCTACCAGCCCTCGCTTCTCATTATATAAAGAAGAAAATAAAATAAATAGAATAAATGTCAATGTTGTTTATGAATTGAAAACAAAGTAATAAGTACTTTTAGCAGAGAGGTAAACTTTATGATGAAGCTTGGCCACAGTTTTGAACTATTTCAGCAAATATTTTGGTTGCTTAGAGAATGTATTTGGCAAATTCATCTTTGATAAGGAACTGGTAAAGTCAAACACAGTCCAAGAGACATTACTGATAGTATAGTCATCTTTAGCACATCCATGTCAATGGAGGATGACTAGAATGAGTTTCCCATTTTTGAAACTAAGGCTGGAAGATAAGGGGTAATGGTGATTTCTGCCACTTTCTTCCATGACTGACATAGACAATACATTAGCTTCTCTGTTCTTAACTAAGATCAAGGTGTTTAGTGCTCAAACTGATCCCTACAAGTGTGTGGCTTTGTAATGACAAGACTAAAGTGTTTTCACTTCTCTTGAAATCTGAATCTGAGTTCTCTTAATACAGAAAATCCAGGAGAGTGCAGCGACACAGGTAGCTTGTGTCTGTAGTTCTTTCCTTTCAATTGAGAAGTAGTAGCCTTTTGAGCAGACTGCCAAAGTTTGCTCATTCCCCTGATGAAAGACTTGTACTTAGACTCTTTCTAATTTAGACTCTTTCTAAATTTTGACCCAGAAATCTCACTCCTGGGTATTTACCTGAGACAAACAGAGGTTTATGTTCACAGAAACATTGTATATATATTTATAGAAGCATTTTCATATTCACACAAAACTTACCATATTAACAAACAAGAGAATTTAATTATACACATATATGTATTTGTCTCTATACATAATATATAAGTATCTACTTGCTTACATATATAAATATCACCAATATATATAAATATATCATATGTATATAATCTCCAAGTTGACTAAGTGGTAAATAATTGCAGTTTTCATTTCAGAGACAGTATTCAAAATAACTATAAAAATACTTTTGCTGTCTTCATGAAACTGCTGTAAAAGATCTCATGCAGATATTTTTGTAATTGTCTGAACTGAGCCAGAACTTTCATTTATTAGAAGAATTCCAAGAAAAGAAACAAACGAAGAAATAGCACACTTTCAAGCTGTAACATTAGACTAGGGCTTCAAATTTCAATCTGGTTTTATTACACATAATGGAAGCATACCTCATAGTAGAATCATTTATGAACATTCTTAAAATACTATAATCCAAATACACTAAAACTGAAACAAGCATATGAGAAACTATCCTCAATACATATTCTTATTTCTGTGGGCAAAATAATCTGTGATTTTTTTTCAAAACTACTGGTTTGCATGTTGTATTTGTTTTAATGGTAATAATGTTTCAACTTGCATTTAAATCCTATTCCTAAAAATATTGTTTAACCTACTTTATATGATTTTTGTTTTCCCTTCAGTATTAGCCTCAACTCAGAATGGATTTACAATCATAAGCATGTGTTCCATACCTTGCTTGTATCAGAGACTTTTACCATCCCAGGAACTGAACTTCTGGAAAATGTTACCACAGGTCTCACATATCTAGTTTTAAGGAAGGAGAGAGTGGCGATTTCAATTCTAGAAAGTACATAATGACATCAGGGACCCTAAGTTGCCCTCAAATGCTTTGGACACTTTTATCTAAAACCTGTTTGAGATCCATGATTATTTCTGGCTATGACATGATTACTGAGTTTTAATGATTGTGTCCAAGAAAAATGATATCAAAGAAAAAATGCTAACAGGTTAATAATAGGGAGAAGTTCAGATGATGCTAATATTAATAATAACAGCAAAGATCTTTACCCTGAAATTTAATGGAACATTTTCTTTCTCATATTATTCCTTCTAGAAGGTTGAGGTACCTATTCTGGTACTCTTTATACTTCTAAGAGAAGAACCTACATGAATATGAACTTGGTTTAAATGAATGGTGAATTTGTTGTTGTTCAGTCACTCAGTCACGTCCAACTCTTTGCAACCCCACGGACTGCAGCACTCCAGGCTTCCCTGTGCTTTGCCATCTCCTGGAGCATGCTCAAACTCATGTCAATTGAGTCAGTGATGCCACCCAAATATCTCATCCTCTGTCATTCCCTCCTCCTCCAACTTCAGTCTTTCCCAGCATCAGGGTATTTTCTATTGAGTCAGCTCTTCGCATCAGGTGGCCAAAGTATTGGAGCTTCAGCTTTGCATCAATCCTTCCAATGAATATTCAGGATTGACTTCCTTTAGGATTAACTGGTTTGATCGTCTTGCAGCCCATGGGACTCTCAGGAGTCTTCTCCAATACCAAAGTTCAAAAGTATCAATTCTTCTGTGCTCAGGCTTATTTATGGTCCAACTCTCACATCCATACATGACTACAGAAAAATCATAGCTTTGACTATATGGATCTTTGTCAGCAAAGTAATGTCTCTGGTTTTTAATATGCTGTCTACGTTTGTCATAGCTTTTATTCCAATGAGCAAGAATCTTTTAATTTAGTGGCTGACACCATCTGCAGTGATTTTGGAGCCCAAGAAAATAAAGTCTGTCACTATTTCCATTGTTTCCCCATCTATTTGCCATGAAGTGATGGGATCAGATACCATGATCTTAGTTTTTTGAATGTTGAGTTTTAAGCCTCTCTTTTCATTCTCCTCTTCACTTTTACCAAGAGGCTCTTTAGTTCCTCTTCTCTTGCTGTCATAAGGATGGTATCAATTGCATATCTGAGGTTATTGATATTTCTCTGGGCAATCTTGATTGCAGCTTTTGCTTCATCCAGCCCAGCATTTTTCATGATGTACTCTGCATAGGTGTTAAATAAATAGAGTGACAATATATAGACTTGACCTATTCCTCTCCCAATTTTGAACCAGTCAGTTTTTCCATGTCTGGTTCTAACTCTTGCTTCTTGAACTGCATACAGATCTCTAAGGAGGCAGATAAGGTGGTCTGGTATTCCCTTCTTTTGAAGAATTTTCCACAGTTTGTTGTGAGCCACACAGTCAAAGGTTTTAGCATGGTCAATGAAGTTAAAGTGGATTTTTTTTTTTCTGGAACTCTCTTTTTCTATGGTCCAACGGATGTTGGCAGTTTGATCTCTGGTTCCTCTGCCTTTTTGAAATCCAGCTTAAATATCTGGAAGTTCTCAGTTCACATAATGTTGAAACCTGGCTTGGAGAATTTTGAGCATTACTTTGCTAGCATGTGAAATGAGTGCAATTGTGTGGTAGTCTGAACAGTCTTTGGCATTGCCCTTCTTCGGGGTTGGAATGAAAACTGATCTTTTCCAGTCCTGTGGCCATTGCTTAGTTTTCCCTATTTGCTGGCATTTTGAGTGAAACACTTTAACAAGATCATCTTTTAGGATTTGAAATAGTTCAGCTGGCATTCCATCACCTCCACCAGTTTTGTTCATAATAATGATTCCTAAGGCCCACTTGACTTCTCACTCCAAGATGTCTGGCTCTAGGTGAGTGATCACACCATCGTGGTTATCTGGGTAGAAGGATGTACACTCATCTTCTCCTGTGAGTACACCAAAATGGCAACTGGCTGCTGAAAAACCATCAACAGAAGAATGTTGTTGTTGTATTGTGTTTAGTCATTCAGTCGTGTTCGACTATTTGCGGCCCCATGGACTGTAGCCTTCCAGGATCCTCTGTCCATGGAATTCTACAGGCAAGAATATTGGTGTGGATTGTCATGTCCTCCTCCAGGGGATCTTCCTGACACAGGGATAGAACCCAGATCTTCTGCATTGCAGGCAGGTTCTTTACCATCTGTGCCACCAGGGAAGCCCAGGAGAATGGTGCAGCTCACCAAAAAAAGATACCCCACATCCAAGGGCAAAAGAGAAGCTTCAACAAATCAGGAGGCAGGGTGCAATTGCATTTAAAATAAAATCACAGACCCACCAGAGATGCTTGAAGGGCACAAACAAAACCTTGTGTGCACCAGGACTGAGGGAAAGAAGCAGTGACCCCACAAGAGACTGAGCCAGGCCTGTATCTGTCTGTTTGACTTTCTCCTCTGGAGGCACGGGTCAGCTGTGACCTGCCAAGGGGACAGGTGTTCTGGCTGCAGCAGACCTGGGAGGCATGGCATGTGGCATTCGTTCTCTTCGAAGAGGTTGCCATTAGCCCCACTATAGAGCCTCCAGGCAGACGACCCATAAACTGGAGAACAACTTTACCAAAGTTCTCAGAAGTTCTAGGACCCTGCAACAGATTTCCCACCTGGGGATGCGGCAAAAGGACTAAGAACCCCCAGGGAAACACTCTTTGAGGGCACAACAAAACCTTGTGTGCACCAGGACCCATGGAGAAAGGAGCAGTCACTCCACAAGAGACTGAGCCAGACTTGCCTGTGAGTGTCCACGAGTCTCTGGTGGAGGTGTGGGTCAACAGTGGCCTGCTGTGAGATCAGGGGCACTAAACACAACAGTCCTGGGAGCCACAGCGTGCTGTCATAAGTCCTTTTGAAGGAGGTCACCATTACCATCATTACCCCTACCATAGTTTGGTGTGAGGCCAAACAGGGAGGTACAGGGAGGAAACACAGCCCCACCTGTCAGCAGAAAATTGTATTAAAGATTTACTGAGCATGGCCCTGCTGAGCAGAGCAAAACCCAGTTTGACCCACAGCCAGTCCTTCCAACCAGAAAACTACCACAAGCCTCTTACACTCACCCATCAGAGGCCAGACAGAATAAAAACCACAAACGCAGAAAGCTAACCAAACTGATCACATGGGTCACAGCCATGTCTAATGCAATGACAATATGAGCCGTGTCATGTAAGGCCACCCAAGACGGACAGGATAGGATGGAGAGTTCTGACTAAACATGGCCCACTGGAGAAGGGAATGGCATACCACTTCACCATTCTTGCCTTGAGAACCTCATGAACACTATGAAAAGGCAAATGGTAGGATATGACCTAGTAATTATGATAATTAATTATACTTCTTAAAAAACTAGGTTATTTGGCTCATTTTCTCTTCTACCCCCAAAGTAGCCGACTGCATCATTACTGTCCCAAGGTTTGCCTGAGAAGAGCTGCTGGGGAAGGTGTTATGAGTAGAGATGAGCTCATGGAAATTCCAGGCCACATCACTTGAGTCCACAATGATCCAGAGCTGGGCGGAGTGGCCACTTCCTTCCCCAAAACTTATATTTTCAGTCTCTGGTCTTAGAGAAGAGCCTCTCATAGATGAATTCATCTGCAAATTTCAAACTCAATCTGATCGATTTTTTAGATCATGAAACCCTCATAAATAAAGAAAAAGTGTCACCATGATTTACATCCACCTTTCCACTGCATTTCCATCTTTGGATGTATCTCTCCCTTCTTGAGTGTCTCTGGCTCTCTAATCAAAAGAAACTGTGTGATTTCAGGTCAGCCTTTGAAATGAAATCCCAGCATGCTTCCATGCAAAACTGTTTTTATGTTTACTGTGGAATAATGCTGTGAAAAGATAGCCAATTTACTTTTACGACAAACACCCCCTCCACACACACACACAGACACACACACACTCTCATCATATATACTGATATCTTTACTGATACGTGTTAAAGTAAAATTAATCAGCACATCACCTAGGTGATATTAAGTGCATAAAACGCACAATATACTTGTACATTTAGAGACAGAATTTAATAAAAGTCCAGTGATGGACTTTTTTTATTTCACAAACTTAAGATAATCCATAAAACAACTCTTAAGAAGAATTACCCTCAATTTTCCAGATTAAAAAAAAAAACAAAAACCTGAATTCAAAGCAGTTTAATAGTTGAAGTGGTTAAAAACACTCTAGCTAATAAGTAGTAGAGAATGAAATATTGTCTTATACAATAATGAGCATTTTAAAATTAAGCATTTATTCACTATTATTATAATCTTAATATCTCTCAATAGAACTGATACTGATTCATTAAAAGTATATTACTGTCATAAAAACCAACAAAGCAATTTTTATAAGATGACACTGTGTTTATCTTGATTTTTAGGTTTGCATTTAAACATTTCTGAGTGTTTTTTTTTTTTTTTTAATCATACTTGTGTTTTCTTTAACCAGGGGGCTAGAGAAAGGCAAACTAAATTACTTCCCATCAGGTTAATTTGGCCTACAACCAATTTTGCTCAAGTTTCCTCACCTGAGCATATTTATTGATCCAAAATTAAAATTTATAATCTTTTTTTGTCTGTCTTCAAACATTATGACATAGAAAAGTTACAATATAACTTAGCATTTATTTCTGTTCCTATTTCTCCAGTCACTGTCATTTTCATGGAAACAAAAAATACTTCAGCAGAAATCTTTGAAACAACTACTGCAGTATTTACATATGTAAATATATGATAGATATTAATTTTTAAATATATGAATTTGAAATTGAGTGATATTATGAAAATTACATTTTTAGAGTCAATAAAATGCATACACAGATGTGTGTTTCTAATTAATCTGTGCTGGATAAATTTCTTAGTATTCTCTACATGTGCTTTCAGTATTTGTTTTTTTTTTACGCTAATGAAAAATTAAGTATGGTTGTCTATCATAATAAAAGACTAAAGCAATATATAATATCATACATTCATGTTACATTTAAATGAACACATGATTTTTCTTATTCAAGGAGTATATTATTTATATTTACACAGTAGCATGATATATATTTAAGTTGTCAAATCTAATTGTCCATCTTGACTTTGCTCTTATATCTATATATGAATATCATTAGAAACATGAAAAATTCCCTAAGAAGGAAGAGGTTTAAGTTGAAAATGCATATTTCTTTGGTTGGCAATCTTTTTTTTTTTTTGCCACCTTTAAGTTCTTTTCATGCTACTTTCAATACTCACCTAAAAGTGTGAGAGATCTCACAACTTTATTATTTTAGAATAAAGTCATGTTTTGTTGAACAGGTATAAAAATATAAAAATCCATTAAACATAAATACATCAGATCTTTTGTAAGATGAAATTTCATGAGGAAAATGCTTAGTGGTATAGGTCATTAGTATCTGCATAGCACATACGACAATTTTTGTTTATATTTTTTATGGAATATATCCTGCATTAAAACCCTAGTGCTATTGATAGGAACTTTGTCAATTTTATTTATGAACAAATATCCAGCACTTAGAATTTAGATAGACTTACAGCTGAATTTCAGGTAACCTTCTATGAATAAATGAGTTTTATTTTTTACAGAATTAATTGTTTAGGAATTCAATATGCATCATAAATGTATTATCATCAAGTACTAAACTTATGCAAGTAGAATTTGTTTTTTACTAGACATTTGATGGAGAAGGCAATGGCATCCCACTCCAGTACTCTTGCCTGGAAAATCCCATGGATGGAGGAGCCTGGTAGGCTGCAATCCATGGAGTCACTAAGAGTTGGACACGACTGAACGACTTCACTTTCACATTTCACTTTCATGCATTGGAGAAGGAAATGGCACCCCACTCCAGTGTTCTTGCCTGGAGAATCCCAGGGACGGGGGAGCCTTGTGGGCTGCCGTCTATGGGGTCTCACAGAGTCGGACACGACTGAAGCGACTTAGCAGCAGCAGCAGATATTTGATGCTTTGCCATTTTATTTTTTTACTCAAAAGATATGCTTCAATAGGTTGAAAGTCATGCTATAGTTGCACTGAACATCTTGAAGACTATAATTTTTCCTGGGACAAAATATAGAACAATTTTTATTTTCCTCCATATTTTTAAACCAAGTAAAGCACAATGTAAAGGGTGGAGCAGATGAGTGACAGCTACATGGAGACTGAAGACGAGGTAATCCTATTGGCTGAACTGCGTGCCGCCCCCAAGTTCGTATATTGAAGTCTTGACCCTCCAAAGCCTCACAATGTGACTGCATGTGTGGAGAGATGCTATAAAGAGGTAATTAAGTTAAAATTTGACTGCTGGAACAGTTCTAAAGCTCACATCCCGGTATCTCTTTGTCTGTCCAAAGTTCCTCTTCTAATAAGGACACCAGTCAGATTTCATTAGGGTCTACCCTAATAGCCAAGTGTTATATATTTTATTTCTTCACTGTAACATCAATGTAAAAGCTATTAAATATCATCTTCAAAATGTAGATTTCTCTAAACTCTGTTTTTACCCCCGAATTATAATGCTAATTATATAAAAGGCAGTTTTCTAAAAATGGAGGTGCTTATCCTTCACAAAGCATGAATAACTCAATTAGAATCAGCTCACGGATGGGAATGAGCAGCAAAATTGTTATAATTAAGAAATAGAAGTACTGAAACTGAAAAAAATAATATTTTAAAAAATTCTCAATCCCAAAACCTATGATACCATTTGATTCCTAGTTCTCTCCCAATGATTCAACAATTCATGTGGGATAATATCAATATACAACCCAAGCTGAAACAGTTTCAATTTTACTCCTACTTCACTGCTACCAGCAAAGTCTGTGCTTCTATTATTTTTCACATAGAATACTACAAAAACCCCATTTCTCATCTATTGTCCCCCACCTATACCCCACCTGACATAAAATTCTTTATTCATTCACCAGAGTAATACTAGTAAAACAGAAATATAATTATTCCCTTATTTATTCAAAACCATAATAATTTCCAATTTTTTTAAATTTTATTTTATTTTTAAACTTTACAATATTGTATTGGTTTTGCCAAATATCGAAATGAATCTGCCACAGGTATACATGTGCTCCCCATCCTGAACCCTCATCCCTCCTCCCTCCCCATACCAACCCTCTGGGTCATCCCAGTGCACCAGCCCCAAGCATCCAGTATGTGCATCAAACCTGGACTGGCGACTCGTTCCATATATGATATTAATTTTATACAGAATTAAAAAATCTTAATCACATGGCCTATGAGATCATAATGAATTGGCTCTGGCTGTGGTCTATTGATGACAGGAATATCCTTAGTGCATTATTTTCTTTGGCAAAATGTTTTGCAAATCCTCCCTTAAAGGGATAGTCTATTTCCTCACGTCAAAAACTCAGGTTTTGGCCTTATGACTTATTTACACAATAAATAGAAGGCACCAGGAGTGAGTGTGTGAAGGTGTCACAACATGACAGGCCTTGCAAATTTGCTCTCTGGACCCCTACCTCTGACACCAGCCTGAGCAAGCCCACAGCAAGATGAGAAATCACATAAAGAGGCAAGTCATCCTGGTGAAGGCCACCCTGAACTAACTAGCCCCCACGTGACAGCAGAAGAGAAATCAAGCCCAGCAGAGACTGACTGACCTAGGCCTATAGATGCCTGTGAAATAATGTTTTTAGACTACTAAATTTTAGAGTTGACCCTTTGTTCAGCAATGCCAAACAGATACACCTGTGTAGCTTTCCAATTTCATTTCTTACCAATGGCCATCTCTCCTTTGTCTCTAGTCTCAGGGGCCCTCTCTTAAGTCAGGTCTCCAGGTTGCCTCTAGGATTTGTACCTGTTGTTTCTTCTGCAATGCTCTTACAGGAGGCTTTTCCAAGGATATGGACTTTTCTCACTTTCTTCTGCCCTCTGTTCATCCCCTCCAAGAGGGTTTCACAATTATCCGTTTCCCTCACCATGCTATTTCTTCTGTAACAATTATCCCTCCTTGATATTGCTTATTTTTTTGCTTTCTCCATACGAGGATGTACGTACACTCAGTACAGGGGTTTTTTATAGTCGGAATTTTAAACTGCCTGACACATGCCCTTGATGAATAAATTAAACTGTGGATTTAAAAATATGATATATTTGCATATTAAAAAACTATATATTAAAGACATTACATTATTTATTAAACAAAAAGTCTTATGTTCTTTTGAAACATTTCCATAGGAGAGTATTAGCTCAAACAAGAACTAAAGAGAAAATCCCCTTATTACCAAAAACAGCTATGACAGATTGAAAAAGTATTGTCATCTTTCTCAGATTTGAGCTGACCATTTAAAAATAATGCAGAAACATCATAATTCTTGATATCAGGGTTGGTAGATAATGAAGAGGGGACATTATATTCCAGAAAATAATTTGAATAAGTATCTCACTGAATGTTTATGATTATTTTAAAGCATGCTGTTTTAAAGCAACTCACAACTTAAAACTACTGATGCTACATAGATGACTTCACCCTCATTCATAAAAATGATATACAACAAGCCATAGTTATTCAACCAACAGTTCCCTGAGATCACCTTGGATGTAGAGTCTGAAATAGACATGGGATTGTCTGACTTGGATATTAAGCTTTATGGAGCAGCTCCTACTTTGTATGTAAAGGATGTTGCAGCCATAGAACAGTAGGTTTTCAGCAAGGCTCCCCAGGAATGGGCAGTGAAGTGCTTATTAATGCTTGTAGAAGCCTCTAGACTTAACCACTGACTGCATCACTCTGTGTCCACATGTAACTCAATTCTCCCTATATCAGGTTTATAATGTGGCTCAGGAGAAGGATACAGGTCCACTGGAAGAAAATGCAAACTTGTGTCCAACTGCAGTTTAACTGTAGTTTTTCCCTCTCAAAACTGCTTAGGTAGTTTTGACGTATATTAAAGGTTAAGGAGATGGATGTGTACAGATGTTTTTATTTTACTATATGAAAAAGTGGCAAATAGTTTTGAAAACAAACATAGGAATTTAGTTTACCTTCTGTTCTGAACCCGATGCATGTATGCGTGCTCCGTCATGTCCAACTCTTTGTGACCCACGGACTGCAGTCTGCCAGGCTCCTCTTCCATGGGTTTCTCCAGGCAAGAATACTGGAGTGGGTGGCCACTTCATCCTCCAGGGGACTTTCGTCACCCAGGGATCAAATCCTTGTCTCCTGAGTCTCCTATATTTCAGGTAGATCCTTTACTGCTGAGCCACTGGGGAAACCAGTTCTGAATCCAGTGCCCACATGAAATACAAAGAGAAGTAAACAACAAGAAAAAATAGTGCAGTTTCCACAGAGAAACCATGAGTAATCATTAGTTAAACCCATTTCACCTGTAACCTGACTTCACGAACCAAGGTTGTAATTGTAGTTACAAAAGTCTCTCACCAGTCCTCTAGCACGTAGGCTAAACAATGAGAAATGTGCCTCAATTGTTTTCCAGAAACTTGGAATTAGCTGTGTGTAGCTGGAACTGCACTGGTTAGAACTGCCTGGATAGGACCCCTGACCCTCCAACTAGACATGCATGAATGGGTGATCTTTGACCGCAAAGGGCTTAAAACTCCGCCCTCAGCTCATGCTGCTGCCACCATCTTTACAGTGGAGAAGCGCTATGGCTTAGTTATGCCTGTACAGAACTACGAGTCTAAGAGTTTTCCAATCACTTTTCCCCACCCTCCCCAGGCTCCCTACAATGCCTCAGACCACTAGTCTTCCTTATCTTATAAATACCTCTGCCCCTTGCCTTCATTTAGGTGTGTCCTCCTATTTTCTCCCTTGGGTGCCTTATGAATAAATCCTCTCTTTGCTTCATGTTAAGCAAAAGAACCTGTTTCAGTAACAGGATCAAGACAGAATGACGCACCAGATACCATTAATGAAGATGAAAGGACTTAGTTCATAGAAAAGTAGATTTGAGATAAAGATATTGATAATTCAAAATAAAATGGAATTTTAAGTGCCAACAGGATACATAGAAATAAAAGATCATTGTGCAATTGTTCCTGATTCTAACTGCTATGCATTTTCAAAGTGAAGATGAGATTAAAGTACAGGGAAATCACATCTCTTGTAATTGCAAGTATATGATGGACCAACCTGCTCAGAGAGAGGGTAGAGCCTGACTGCGGAGTGGACATGAATTTGGGGTGGACACTATTCAACTTGCAATATCCTCTCAAGTGCCTTCCTATTTGATACATCCCAACACTTCCCAGGCCCAGGACAGAGATGGGCGTTGGTGGGGGGAAGAGTTTCTTCTGCTCCTGCTCATTAGCAGTTCTGATATTTGGGCTGCTGTGGGACTTAGAGAAGGGAAATAAACCAGAAAACTCTGCTGTGTTACTCCTCTTAGTTATTACCCCTTGCAGTTCTGCCTATAATTATTTTCGGTAGATTTATAAGATGGTTGTTTTCTGTTTATTATCAAGGTATTTTAGGTGTCATTAATGGATGCTTCCCTGGTGGTTCAGACAGCAAAGAATCTGCCTGCAATACAGACCAGTGTTTGATCTCTGAGTCAGGAAGATCCCTTGAAGAGGCAAATGGCTATCCATTCCAGTGTTCTTGCCTAGAGAATTCAATGGACAGAGAAGCCTGGCAGGCTACAGTCCATAGGGTTGCCAAGAGTTGGACATGACTGAGCGATTAACACTAGCATGGTGTATGTTTATTTTACCAAAACCTGGAACTAGATGCCCCCTGTCCATTGACATTTGAAGTAAATATTCTTATAGTTTTGGAGAAGGTAATGGCACCCCCCTCCAGTACTCCTGCCTGGAAAATCCCATGGACGGAGGAGCCTGGTGGGCTGCAGCCCATGGAGACGCGACTGAGAGACATCACTTTCACTTTTCACTTTCATGCATTGGAGAAGGAAATGGCAACCCACTCCAGTGTTCTTGCCTAGAGGACCCCAGGGATGGGGGAGCCTGGTGGGCTGCCATCTATGGGGTCACACAGAGTCGGACACGACTGAAGCGACTTAGCAGCAGCAGCATTCTTATAGTTTAATTTAGCTCTGTCATTTTATTTTTCTCTATGTCCTTTTGGCTTTCATTATGCTGTTCTTTTCCTGCCTTAATATTTGTTTGGATATCTTTGTAATCTATTTAATTGGTAGAATTTTTTTAGTTACATCACATTAATATTTGTGGTTCCTCTGCATTCTATCAGGGCTTACCTTGTAGCTCAGTCAGTAAAGAATCTGCCTGCAATGCTAGAACCTGGGTTCAATGCCTGGGTCAGGAAGATTCCCTGGAGAAGGAAATGGGAACCCACTCCAGTATTCTTACCTGGAGAATCCCATGGACACAGGAGCCTGGCAGGCTAAAATCCATGGGATCACAAGAGTCAGATATGACTTAGCAACTAAACCACCACTATATCTTATAAGAGACATACCTAAACTTTCACTTTCTGTTTAGATTTAGAATTATGCCACTTTGAATAAAATTTAGAAACCTTGCTAATAAAATTTAGAAATATGGGTGTCATTGACCTCTAATGACCATTTGTCATAATTATTTTATATGTGTAAACTTATATGTATTATATATAAATTTATGTATCACTGCTTCCCTTGTGGTTTAGCTGGTGAAGAATCCACCTGCAATGTGGGAGACCTGGGTTCTATCCCTGGGTTGGGAAGATCCCTTGGAGAAGGGAAAGGTTACCCAGTCTAGTATTCTGGCCTGGAGAATTTCATGGACTGTGTAGTACATGGGGTTATAAAGAGTCAGACACGACTTAGTGACTTTCACTTTCATCAATGTTAGAACATACTATAGTTTTTGCTTTCAAAAATTATCTTTTGAAGAACTTACTTAGATATTAACCATTTCTATTACTATTTGTTCATTTCTGAAGATTTAAATTTTTATCTTCCTTTATCCTCAGTTCAGTTCAGTTGCTCAGTTGTGTCCGACTCTTTGCGACCCCATGAATCACATCACACCAGGCCTTCCTGTCCGTCACCAACTCTCGGAGTTCACTCAAACTCATGTCAATCGGGTCGATGATGCCATCCAGCCATCTCACCCTCTGTTGTCCCCTTCTCCTCCTGCCCCCAGTCCCTCCCAGCATCAGGGTCTTTTCCAATGAGTCAGTCCTTCGCATGAGGTGGCCAAAATATTGGAGTTTCAGCTTCAGCCTCAGTCCCTCCAATGAACACCCAGGACTGATCTCCTTTAGTATGAACTGGTTGGATCTCCTTGCAGTCCAAGGGACTCTCAAGACTCTTCTCCAACACCACGGTTAAAAAGCATCAATTCTTCGGTGCTTTGCTTTCTTCACAGTCCAACTCTCACATCCATACATGACATTTGTAATCAATCATTTTATAATTTTCCTTTTATATATAAAACAGTATTTTATTCTATCTGCCTTCAAGTTCTTTTCTTCTTATCTTTGGTTTTTAGATGTCTGATTATGGTGAGTCTTGGCTAGTTTCCTTCAATTTCATCCTGTGTGGTGTTTGACATTTTTGAATTTGTAAATTTATATATTTTTCCAAATGTTTTGTCAAATGTTTTTCTGGTTCTATCTCTGTTCCCTCTCCCTCCTAGTATTCTGATGCAATCATTCTGGAGATTTTCTTTTCTTTTCTTTCCTGTTTCAATGAAGATATTTTTGTGAAATAAAATCAATCATACTTAATAGAAAATGCTTGAAAGAATAAGGAAATATGTCAAATAAATGTTAAGAGCTTCCATTACAGAAACTTTTCTAGGTGTATTACAATGAAAGTTTTGCTTTACTCACCAATACTTTATTATCTGAAAATTACCTTTAACATGAAAAAAAAAAAAAACATGCTATTCTAGATGTATGAATCTTATCCTATTTGATCACAGTAATCATGAAAAAATCAGTCATATTGATGAAAACTGATAAAGCTTTGTATCTGAAAGGTATTTTACAATACCATAAATATGTTTCTACATTTTTTCCTTTACTAACACACACACTTCATTACAATTCTGAACCTTTTAGTAAAAGGATTAACACTGTCCTTCTTTAGATTCCACATGTACATAAAAATTGAATGTTTTCATCCATCCTTTACTTATAATCCAAACAGAAATAGCTGCAGAATATAGTAAAGGCTTTATTATAAAAACTGAGCACACCCTTGAAGCAGATTAAAAGAACGTATCTATTATTAATACTGATGTTACCAAGCATATGAAATGTGTTTTTTTTTCCCCTGCTACAAATAATTGAACTTGTATAACCACTGTATGTGCATATACTGAGAATTAGACACACTCTGTTGATTGATGTAGTTGATGGTTTAAGGCTCCAAGGTCTAAAAGCAGTACTATTAATATACTTGTATATTTTATATGAAAATAATATGTTAAACACCTTTGAAGCCTTGACTTTCTATTCTCTCTATATTTAGCTATTGAGAACATAAACTTAGCAGTTGTCCACATCTATAATTCAATTTATGGTTATGTTTTTAAAAGCAGCATTTATCATTTGTATTTAGTAATTGGTCAAATTTTATGGCTCCCCTTGTGGCTCAATGGTAAAGAATCCATCTGCAGTATAGTAGATCCAGCTTGGATCACTGGGTTGGGAAGATCCCCTGGAGAAGGAAATGACAACTCACTTCAATATTCTTGCCTAGAAATCCCATGGACAGAGAAGCCTGGTGGGCTATAGTCCATGGAGTCGCAAAGAGTTACATACAACTGAATATGCACACACACAAATTTTATTGGAGTAAAATGTTTATCATGTGTTGATTTATACAAAAAAAAATGTGAATTGGACAATTATTATGAGATTTAAAATTGTGAAATGAAAAAATATAGCTCCTTGACCTCAAGTGATATAAAATTTAATTAAGATGAAAAGTCATACATTATTGAGATATCACATCACTGAACCAGGCGGGATGTGTTAAATAGCCTTGGACAACTAATATTTTGGCACTTATTTTTTTCTTATCTACGAAATAAATTTGACTCTATTTTTCAAGCTACAAAAGCAGTTGCTAAATTAGCGCTCTTGACCTAAGTACTATGCATCAAGAAAGAATGAAAGAGAAATGAGAGCTCCATGTCTATAAAAAGATTAGAGTTTTCTACTTAATATGTTTTTTATTAACTAGAAATTGAGATCAGTTCAGTTTAATCGCACAGTCATGTCAAATTCTTTGCGACCCCATGGACTGCAGCATGCCAGGCTTTCCAGTCCTTCAGCAACTCCCCAAGTTTACTCAAACTCATGTCCATAGAGTTGGTGATGCCATCCAAACACCTCAGCCGTTGTCATCCCCTTTTCCTCCTGCCTTCAATTTTTCCCAGCATCAGGGTCTTTTCCAGTGAGTCAGTTCTTTGCATCAGGTGGCCAAAGTATTGGAGTTTCAGCTTCAGCATCAGTCCTTCCGATGAATATTCAGGACTGATTTCCTTTAGGATGGACTGGCTGGATCTCCTTGAAGTCCAAGGGACTCTCAAGAGTCTTCTCCAACACCACAGTTCAAAAGCCCCAGTTCTTTGGCACTCAGCTTTCTTTATAGTCCAACTCTCACATCCATACATGACTACTGGAAAAACCATAACTTTGACTAGATGGACCTTTGTTGGCAAAGTAATGTCTTTGCTTTTTAATATGCTGTCTAGGTTGGTCATAGCTTTTCTTCCAAGGAGTAAGCATCTTTTAATTTCATGACTGCAGTCAACATCTGCAGTGATTTTGGAGCCCCCCAAAATAAAGTCTCTTGTTGTTTCCATGTTTTCCCCATCTGTTTGCCATGAAGTGATGGCACCAGATGATCTTAGTTTTCTGAATGTTGAGTTTTAAGCCAACTTTTTCACTCTCCTCTTTCACTTTCATCAAGAGGCTCTTTCGTTCTTCTAAAGAAATTATTAGTAGCCAACTAGAAATTATTAGTAGCCAACTAGATAGAGGAATTGTCCCACCCTAAAAATAATATATAGACTAGGCAGAATTAGATATTTGATGATATCACACTATCTTATTCTGTCCAAAGCATGACTATCTGTATTTCATTTAAAAAAAGATAAAATCTTTAATGGGCTTCCCTTGTGGCTCAGCTGGTAAAGAATCTGCCTGTAATGCAGGAGGCCTGGGTTTGATCCCTGGGTTGGGAAGATCCCCTGGAGAAGGGAAAAGCTACCCACTTCAGTATTCTGGCCTGGAGAATTCCATAAACTCTATAGCCTATAGGGTTACAAAGATCTTTAATAGTAAAGATCCTCAAAATACTTCAACCGAGAAACAGGCCAAAGAAAATATTTTTTCATTCATTCACTCAAGAACCGTTGATTTAGTTTTGAGTTGCATGGCCATCCATACCCATCTAAAAGAGAGGCAGTAAAATTTCTTTCTAGCAGAGAACACATACTCCTTTGGTGAGGAAGAATGAAAGTGAAGATGTTCAATAGACAGTGAGCAGTCTGTACCTAGAGCTCCATGATCTTTTTGAGGAAATTTCATCAGTCAAAGTGCACAGGACACCACTGGTGCACAAGGAGGAACAAGTCCTGGTCTAGGCCAAACTCCTTCTCCCAGAAACTGGAATCTTTATACAGTGACTACACCTGAAAACTTGCAGAAACAATTCGTTTGAGTTCAGAGTAGAGCTAGCCTGGTTCCTGCTCTAGTTCGCAACTTCTCCATCTCTGCTTCTTCAACACCTCCATTGACTCTGAAAGCTACTCCATATCCTTCCATTATACTCCTCCTTCTTTCTTAAAATTGAAGTATAGCAGATTTACAATATTGTCTTAGTTTCAGGTATAGAGCAAAGTGACTTTTATATGCATTTCATTTCAAATTCTTTTCTATTATGGATGAATACAAGATACTGAATATAGCTCTCTGTGCTACATGGTAGGTGTTTGTTATTTATCATTTTATATATAGTAATGTGTATCTGTTATCCCAAACTCCTAATGTATCCCCCCTCCTTTTCCTTTTGGTAACTATAAGTTTGTTTTCTATGTCTGTGAATCTATTTTTTTTTTTTTAATAAATAAGCTCCCTTGTATCATTTTCTAGGTTCCATGTATGTGTTATCATATGATGTTTGTCTTTCTCTTTCTTGTTTCCTTCATTTAGTATGATCATCTCTCAGAGGCCTACCATGCATAACAAAGACATTCTAATCACTTGAGTTTAGATCCCAGGGACCTGTGACAAACACCAATCAAATTCAATACAAGGGGGCACCTCTGAAGAATCTAGAAAACATCCAATGAAAGAAGGAGCCAGTATTTGGATATCAACCAATTAGGGAATTTCAGCATCAGACTCCAAGAGCAACAGTCAAACAATCAATTTTGATGTTCTTGCCCCAAATGGTGCTGCCCTGACCCCAGTTAGAGGAAGTGGGGTTGAGATGGAAAAAGGAAAGAGGAAGAAATTATCTCTTATTTTTCTACTGCTGATTTCTGAACATTGATTTGTTAGGGAGCACTGGGGGAGTGGAGATATTTTCATTGGAATAATGATTTATATTTCATTTGCATTGGGCTAGGTTGCTAATTTCTGAAAATGTGATTGAGAGGGATTAGAAGGCTTTGTCTTCCACCCCATATTTTCTTCAACACCAGAGACAAGAAATCCAGTAGCACAGGCTTGAAAAGGAACAGTGGGAGGAAAAACAAAATTATTTCATGACTTTTCCTTTCATGGTCCAGCTAGTTCAAGAAAGTATCTATAAATGTATTTCAGTCCCTTGGAAAATTGTGATTTAATTCTCCCAGGCTATGCTCAAGCTTTCACTTGCATGTCTGCATGAACTTGGCAGGGGTAGTTGTAAGGTAAGAGACTGGCCTGATTCATATTAGATTTTATCAGATCAGATCAGTCGCTCAGTCGTGTCTGACTCTTTGCGACCCCATGAATCGCAGCACGCCAGGCCTCCCTGTCCATCACCAACTCCCAGAGTTCACTGAGACTCATGAATTTCTACCATCAAATATAGATATGAGGGTATCATTGTGATTCCCACGATATGGGGATCCACAGAAGTAGTAACCAGCTTCCTTCACTCTTCAAACCCTTGGCATTGGGGTTTATATTGCCTTTCTATGGACTCTGAATTTTTAAATTATATGGCTATGATTAGAATCAAACATTTACATATTACCATATTGGTGGGCTTCCATGGTAGCTCGGTGGTAAAGAATCTGCCTGCCGAACAGGAGACATGGATTGGATCCCTGGGTCAGGAAGATCCTCTGGAGGAAGAAATGGCAACCCACTCCAATATTCTTACTTGGAGAATTTCATAAACAGAGGAGACCAGCAGGTTGTAGTCCATGGGATTGCAAAAGAGTCAGACATGACATAGGGACTCTCTCTGCCTATGCAACTAACCACTGTTAGGCTGAATCTTATATAATCAAAATTATATTATGAGTATAAGACACCTAAAGGCTAATCTGTTTCAAATTCCTCATTATATATACATATATAATTAAAGCACAAAATCAAATAGCCTGTGAATGAGGACGGTTGCAATGTAACAACTCCAATCTCACAACACTTTTACAATGCTCTTTTACTTTGTGACTATTTCACAAACTTTTGTTTGTAGTCTTGAATGGAATTTGCTGTGTAAAACTGATAAAAATGCCAATATGCTATTTTTCATGAAAGTGTGAAATCAGAGCCATACCTGCTCCCCACCCCCACTTCTTATATGACTTGACATTTCTGTGTTTTTTTGTACTTCCTTCTTTAAAGTTATCTTTTCAATTTAGCATTTGTAATATTATGTACTTCTAATTTTCACCCTACTCATGATTTTTTTCTACCTTATTTTGGGGAAGGGTACTGTTACTCTTCCTCCACTCACATTTTAAATATAGAGGTAGGTGCAGTTTTAGATGATAGCACTGCATGGATGAGAAATTGAGCAAAGTGAAAGTAGCTCAGTCGTGTCCAACTCTTTGCGACCCAATGGACTATATAGTCCATGGAATTCTCCAGGCAAAAATACTGGAGTGGGTAGCTGTTCCCTTCTCCAGGGGATCTTACCAACTCAGGGATAGAACCCAGGTCTCCCACATTGCAGGTGGATACTTTACCAGCTGAGCCACCACTTCTAAGGTGAGTAGTAATTTAACATACTTGTAATTTAAGAGACTTGTAAGATGAGTATAATTTAGCAATGAAGAGGAAATGCATGATGGATTACCTCAGGAGAAGGAGCACGCTAAATAAGGGTTCATTCAGGTTGCTCTGTTGCTGAAGTGAAAAGACAAGAGAACATATAACTTCAGATTTAAATAATATATACCTTTCTTATTAATTAAAATAGTGAGTATTTTTACTGTCTTTAAAGAGCTATAACGTTCCCAGTGGGACTTGAAGTCATTTTTTAATGAGACAAAGAATCACTGAACCTAATTAACCTATTATTAAGAAAACTAAAGGAATGTATATCATTTTTACTTCAGGCAGAGAGAGAAGCTAGGGAGATGCACTTTACCATTCAGCTCTGGGAATTGATATGGTAGAACTACTAGAAGCAAACAGAACAAGATTTGAACATAGTTTGGTGTTACCTGTCTTTCCTATGCATATTTGAAAGTGTGTTAATCACTCAGTCCTGTCTAACTTTTTGCAACCCCAACTATAGCCTGCCAGGTTCCTCTGTTCATGGAGTTCTCTAGGCAAGAATACTAGAGTGGTCAGCCATTCCTTTCTCCATGGGATTTTCCCAACCCAATGATTAAATCTAGGTCTCCTGCATTTCAGGCAAATTCTTTATCATCTGAGCCACCAGGGAAGTGTTGTCAATTCAGACCTTAATGGGCTGATGTCAGCATTTTCTTTCCCTCCGATCACTTCTTAGGCTGCTCATAGGAATAGTCGTTTACTGTCCCAGTCATAAAACTAAGGAAAGAATCCTTTTAATGACTAGATAATAACTAACCAGTGAATGGCCAATTCACTCAAACTAGGTTAAGCATGTAAGAAACATGAGGTAATGCCTTACAGTTAAGGATGTAATAGAGCTATACATAATGGAGAATAAATATAAGTTTTCAATTATTAAGCAAATTTAAGATCATATTGAATATATTTATATACAAGCAGATTAGTTTATATTTCCTGGGTATAGGAATATTAAAATATAATCATTAGATACTTTATAACAGTGAGGACAGTTTTCTATATAAACTGAACATATGTTTACATGTCTTTGGAATTCTTATCAAACATGTGAATATGAACAGTCTTCCAATATGTCAAGGGCAAGGGCTTGGCCCACACCCTAAAGAGTGGCTTCTCTCTGAATCCTAACAAATCCACCTCTTATTATGGCTTTGTCTCTCAATGAATGTTTGCACTGAGACCTCAGAGCCTGAGCTTCATTAGGTCCTGAAGCCAGGCATCTTGGGTTTTGGCTGGGCTCAAAGTCCCAGGAGAGAGCTGAAGGACAGGAGGAAAAAGCAGTGGGAAAAATGTGCTAAGGAATCCCCTTCATAGCCTGCCAGAAAATCTGCTAAATATCTGACCTGTGCCCACGGTTTTCATTGGCCTGATTATTGGCACAGAGAAAATTAAAGACAGAAGAACCCCGACTGGCTTGTGTAACAGCTACTGGGGCCCAGCAGATGGTGCCTTTGGGACATACCAAAGAGTAGCCTCTCCAGCGTCCCTCAGTTGCTCCCACTGCCACCTGTCTGTTCACGGGGGATCAAGGAAACAATAAACAGAGATGGTAAAGGAATTAAGATTTTGTTTAGGCATGTCCTTCCACCCATAGGAGCGAGGACCTCCTACCTTAACTGGAGGTCAGAGCCGCGTGAGCTTTCTGCTGAGTTCGTTTTTCACTGTCCTGGTCTCCAGCACGATGGGCCTCTTGTCAGTTGGAAGACCTCCTACTTGTCAGTTGGAAGACCTCCTACTCCACTAAAAACCTTGCTGCTACTGTTGCTAAGTTGCTTCAGTCGTGTCTGACTCTATGCGACCCCATAGACAGCAGCCCACCAGGCTCCCCCATCCCTGGGATTCTCCAGGCAAGAACACTGGAGTGGGTTGCCATTTCCTACTCCAATGCATGAAAGTGAAAAGTGAAAGTGAAGTCATTTAGTCGTGCCCGACTCTTAGCGACCCCATGGCCATGGGATTTTCCAGGCAAGAGTACTGGAGTGAGGTGCCATTGCCTTCTCCTACTAAAAACCTTAGGGGCCATCAATAATTACAACGTAATTGTACATGTGTGAGTGTATACATAGTCACACATGAAACAACTCAGATATGTGCATGAATGTGTCAACAGGCTTTTGATACTTTATGACAGTGATAAGAAAGCTTCATTATGTAATAGCTTTCTACAAAATAAATTCTTTAAATTTTATTACTACCAGAAAATTGTCTCTTACGTTACCAAGATGGCTCATTAATTCACTAAAGTACAAAGACATTTTTAAAAAGGCAACACTCTACTCTGAATCATGAATTTCAATAATGGCAGTGTAAGAAAATGTCTGAAAGATGGCAAAATATATATTTTAGCACTGAATCTATATGTGCAAGTAAGGCACTCTAATTTTACCTGTCAGTATGGGGTTTTTGTTTCAATTTATAAAGACCAAATTCACATTTTTGAAGTGAGTTATTATTGCATATCTTCATTTAAGGTCAAGCAAAATTTTGAACATGTTAATCAAAGAGAATACTTATTGTCATATCTCACTTCTGACATTTAAGAAAAACTCTTCATGCAAATGAAGGATGTGACTAAACTTCCAAGGGAGTATATCAAATACTTAACACAGAAATACAATGAGCTCCTCTATATTGACTGAAGTCCTTCATGTGCCTCCTCTCAAGTGCAAATGAGACTTAGATTTCTTCTCTTTGAAGTAGAGCTACCCTTGTCCATACGCTGCTTAAAGCATACTGATGTCTATCATGAATGAAAATTAAAGCATCACTTTAAAACATATCCAGGCATAGGATTTTTGTTTCTTACAAAAATATATCCAGTGCAGAAAGGATGTTAAATTCATCAAGCTATTTTCTGTAACTTGTAATTGCCTTGTAAAAACTTAAAATATCAGTTCATTTTTCCCTAAGATAATTTCCCTCAAATACTTAACTTTGTTATTGCATCTGATTTTTAATGATTTACTGTCTATTTTGCTGTATTTTATAGTCTATTTATTCTAAAAATTGTGCTTCATCAAGTAGGAACCTTAATTGGATATAATTGGGATGGAGGTGTTCTCAGTCCTATTTTATGAATCTTCAAGGCAGGAGATAATAGCAAATAAGCACTAAAATCTGCAGTGTCACATGCTCTTCTCTCCACAGCAATGACCTTGGTCAGGAGACTGTCACAGTCAGATTTTTCAACTGCTCACTTTTACCAGAGTTAACATTGCTAGAGGGATCACTCTAAATGTAAGTCTTTTATTTGTCTAAGAGCCCTTTGGCAATCATGGGCAGCAAAAAATAGTACCTTGTTTAATCAAAGAATGTTTTCCCAAAACCCAAATAAATAAGTATTACCAGAGTGCTAGAAAAGATTAGAATGGCAGAGAGAGAACAAGACCTGCTCTATTCTTGTGTAGTAAATATTTGTTTAGCTTTTACTAAGGTCCATCACAAAATGGTGCTGTTAACTCAAAAGTGAATAGAACATGTCATTTGCTCTTGGAGATCCCTTCAAAGTCTACTCCTTTTATTTCCAAGATTTATCTTTGATCACATCATTTACTCCCTCTTATCTTCAAATTTAATTGACCTATAACAAACTAGAGAGATTCATATTCTATGGATTTTGGATTTTCAGTGAACAATTGTATCCTGACCTTTTAATTCCAAAAATTCAAGAAATATTTCAAATAAATTTCAAGAAGTATTTCAAATAAAATACTGTTAGTTCCATGAAGTCATATCATGAACTTGTTATCTAATCCTGATTTATTATTTTACAATAAACAGAAGAACAAGGAAACATCACCTCTCGTTTTACATCATACCTTAATTTCTACAAAATGCTTTGTTTTGGATCATAATTATTTTAGCACCACAACAACCCTATTATTGCTTATCCAGTACAAGTCCATGAGATACTGAAATCCTTCATATGACACAACCATTCAGGAAACTTCACTACATTTCTGTAAAATGTCATATGTGTATTGTTGCAGGTCAGTGAAACTGACTCTGAGATGGAGATTTGTGTGCTGGAATTTAATAGGGAGTGCTCTTAGGATCAATTCCCAAATGAAGAAAAGAAAGCGGAACTACTGGGACGACATTGGGCTGCTGGATGCTGACAACAAAGACCTCAGTTGATCCATTGGTAGTTCTGAAGCTAGGATGGCTTATACAATTATCCCTGGTTACACCTTGATAGCCAGATATTTATATACTTCACAACACCCTGTATTGGGACACAGATGAGCCAGAAAAGGGAATATCATATTCAACAAGCAAATCTCTTCATCAGTCAACAGTCACCAGAGGAGAAAATGGTGTGGTACAATTGTCAATGGTCCCAGCATGCAGAGAGATTTATGCTCTGATTCTAAAAGGTAGAGAGGAGTGGTATCACAGTATAATACCACAGCTTCCCTAATATACAAACAATATTCTTTTTCTTGAATTTTTGGAATTAAAAGGTCAAGATACAATTGTTCACTGAAAATCCAAACTCTTTGACATATACAGAAATCCTGGTGCCCTGATAGCACCAAGACATATAATTCATCCAAATAGTACATTCTGTTTCATTTTTTCCCCCATACCTAATTATTTGTCCCTAATATTATTTGTCGGAGAAGGCAATGGCACCCCACTCCAGTACTCTTGCCTGGAAAATCCCATGGACGGAGGAGCCTGGAAGGCTGCAGTCCATGGGGTCGCTGAGGGTTGGACACGACTGAGAGACTTCACTTTCACTTTTCACTTTCATGCATTGGAGAAGAAAATGGCAACCCACTCCAGTGATCTTGCCTGGAGAATCCCATGGATGGGGGAGCCTGGTGGGCTGCCGTCTCTGGGGTCGCACAGAGTCGGACACGACTGAAGTGACTTAGCTTAGCTTAGCTTAATATTATTTGTGCATTTTGCTTAAGGAAAAGTGAGTAGCAACTAGAGAAATTTCAGTTAGTCTTAACGTCTCCTGTTAAAAGAAGGGAAATATATCCCTAAGTCAGAGTGGATGTAACCAATCAGACCATGAGCAGCCATTGAAGTCTTGCCAGCAGTGTGATGCAAAAAGAGAACATGCTGACACCCTTTTTCCGTAGACTAGCAGATATAATTCTTTCTTTCTTTCCAGTTTACATCCAACTATTTGGGCAGATAAGGTGGTAAACATGGATCAATTTTCTTGGATAAGTTAAAGTTATTCATTATGAAATAGAAAGATGGAATGAAACAAAAAGGAGAATGGATGCTGAAATATGAAAATTCAACAATTGATTTAAAAAAATTAATTGACTATATGATAGAATATTAAAAAGGAATTTGGAAACAAGGTAAAGGAAGCATTGTGCATTAAATAACTGGATCCCATGGAAATGTTCCTAGTTAGTGGAGTATCACTGGGTATGTTTTCAGAGAAAGACTTACAGAGAGCTGTGAACAAAGTCAGGTTAGAGACTAAAGCCCAGGACTGGGCACTGAGTCAGAAGTGTGGAATGTAACATAGGTTCAACCACAGCATGACGGACTTAGAAAGGACCAGTAAAACTCAATTAAAAAAAATCAATCCTTTGTGATACCTAGGATCCAATGAGTAAACAGAACTGGTGATCAAATATGACACAGAAGATCATGGACCATCAGTAAATCTCTCAGAAGAATAAATGGTGCTTAAAGCACAAGGCCGTTAAAAGACTGTGACACTTGTTTACAACCCAGAAACTATCCTAGCATCTAAAACATGCAAGCACTGAAGGATGTCAAATACTTTAGGAAGGACCTGACTTTAAACAACAGAGAATGTAGAGGAAAATGTAAGTTGATGTACAAGGAAAGACAGGAAAAAGAAAAAAAGATTATTTTTTATTGTGTACCTTTTAACTGGATATTTGCTAAGCACTCTACATAATTATATCTTTTCATTTTTGTGAAAATGAGATTGGCATAATTAGCTCATTTTATATTTGACAAAACTGAATTGGTACACTCAAGTAACTTGCCTAAGTGGACAGCCAATAAGTAATAAACCAGATTTCAGATCTTGTATTTACAGGATCTATGAACATAATTTGGAGAAGGCAATGGCACCCCACTCCAGTACTCTTGCCTGGAAAATCCCATGGACGGAGGAGCCTGGTAGGCTGCAGTCCTTGGTGTTGCTAAGAGTCGGGGACGACTGAGTGACTTCATTTTCACTTTTCACTTTCATGCATTGGAGAAGGAAATGGCAACCCACTCCAGTATTCTTGCCTGGAGAATCCCAGGGACAGAGGAGCCTAGTGGGCTGCCGTCTATGGGATCGCACAGAGTCGGACACGACTGAAGTGACTTAGCAACTTAGCAGTAGCAGGAACATAATTCATGGTTTTTTTTATTTTTTCTTTCTAATTTCTCTCTTATTCCTCTAAAAACACTTAATATTTTAAATGTTTTATTTCACTCCAAACTATAAAATAACTTTTGACAATGCTTATAATCACGTGAGTGGTATTCATTTTTATCACAGTATCTGTAAGTGTCCACTTGAAAAATCTGAAGGAAAATGTACTGACCAAACATAACTATGGCATAAGTCTTTATGTATATATTAAGAATTATAGAAAAAAAAACATACTTATGTTTTCCGTATTTATTTGGAACCACAAACTATGATACTATTTGGGTGGCAAGCATGAAACTAAAAACTAAAAGAAAATGGCCCCATTTGAGAAGATTGGAATTTTTATCCAATAACTTTTATGTGAATTACCCTTCAGAGTAGCTGGTTGGATAGCAAATCAAAAGAAGTCACTTGATATTGGAAAAAGCATGGTAAATTTATATATCCTGGAAGTGACTTAGCTATTTCATAATTTAATTAAGGTAGGAAATGGAAGTATTATCTCTGCCAAGCGGTATCATCACTTCTGAATCACTGGTCCTTCTTCAATATTTTAAAGTAGGTCAGGGTGCCTAACTCAGCTATGCCACTTCCTCTTAGCAGATACCTGCATAGAAGTATTGTACTCCTCAGTCACCAAGTTTCTAAGCTTCCATATAAGGATACATTGAGGATTAAAGGAGAATTTCTATCTTGTGATGAATGCCATTTTGGAAACAAGAAAGGCAGTTGATATATTCAAAGTCATGAATCATTTCTTTCTTAAGTTGAACGTTGATTGGAAGAAAAGTCTCATCATTCAGCTCAGATGACAAACTTGTAGTGTTGTGTATTACATCTAATTCTGCTGTGTAAATGAAGGGTACAACTCCAGATGGCTTTGTGACTCATTCTTTTCATGTGAATATCCATTGGCATCATTGCCTCTGCTAATGAGACAAAAATGCATTTTCCCTACAGATGTGAAATCTCAACTTCACAATTAGGGTCATGAGAAAGTCTGGATTAAAGAAAGCTCTAAAAACTGAAGGACAATATAAAATGAATGCTCTTGCCTAGTACACAGATGGTCAATGGATTTTAAACAATAGGATATGTCTTAAAACTTATTTTGGGGGATAAATATTACTTGTTTTGTGAAAAGATTGCTTAATTTCAGAAAAATTCAAGACAAAAGATTTCTTTTAGTGCTTTTCTGTCTTAGATCTTTATAACCACATTTATAAGATCCATCTTTCCTTTTTTAAGACTCCGAGGTCACCATTATGGATGCTGTTAAAACAGCTATCTGGTCTTTTCCATGGTGCCACTCTGGAAGAGGAGAAACAGAGCTCAATTATGCAAACTTTGCAAAGCTGGAAAAAGCACTTCTTCAACATGGAATTGATAACTACAAAGTCTTGTCAATTTCTCTGTGGACAGAAATCTCCAGATACACCCTAAAACAAAGAGCACTTTAAAATATTTCCTTTAGATGACTTTGGAATTGAAATGTGAATTCATAATGCCTTGCTAATAGAGACAGCATCCATAATACAGCCCCTAACTAAATTGAGTTTAGCACTAAGGATACAGGAAAAAGGAAGTGTTCTGACATTAATTCAAAATAGTCAGGAAGAATTCTGGCACAATTTGACACAATTCTACCTTCATCAGAAAAAATAAGTATGAAAGTTCCAAGTATATATGAAGTGATACTCATTTGTGAGTCAGGTTTTGTGTTTCCAAGGTCATGAAACATGAAAAATAGCATAATCGTTTATATTGATTGCTATAAGTAGGAGGAGGTCCCTAGTTTCAGTGAAATATCCAAGGAAACTGTTACCCAAAGTATTTAATTGTTCAGCATAATAATGTCTCAATTAAAAATAATAAAATTTCATGCAATTATAAAAATAATATGCATGTTTATATCATTTTATGATTCATGATAAAATATTTTTATGAGTTCTGATGCCAAATTTTAAAAATAAGAAATAAGTAACTAAGAGAGGTTACTTGACTTGTTTAGGGTAACACAGTTGGTAAATGCCAGATTTAGGATTTGAATGAGTGTTTTTTTCCCCTCCAGAGCATGCACTGTGCTGTTCTCTTGAAGGAGAGGTAAAGAGGGGTTCAGATAGCATGAACGGAAGGATTAATTCTAACTGGCTCTTTAGAGAAGATTTTAAAGAAAGTCAGTGTTCGAATTGGGGCTTGGAACAAGAATAGAATTTAATAGGAAAGGAAAAGCATCCATTTCATTGCACAAAAATGTAGAGACTACAAGGTGTACCCAAAAGGACAGACTGAGTTGCCTGATGCAGTTCTTCATATGAGATTTTGAAAAAGCGTGATTAGGTTCATCTCCCTTTGGGAAATGAGGAAAGAAAGAGAAGATCGACTTGGGCTGTGGAATTTCCTAAAGCATGTTATAATTAACTAAGTTTGGATAAAAGGAGAGATTAGAGGGGATATGGTTAGGTTGTAGACATCTTTATTTTACAACGTTCTATAAATCAAAGATAATTTGTAAAAATGAGAAATGCTAAAATTTTGAATATGAGTAAGGTTTTTCAGTTTAATTATGTTGGCTTTAAGTTGATAATAATTAAGCCCTCTTTTTCTCTGAGTTGTGTCTTTAATAGTCATGGCTGAAAGACCTCCAATAGTTCAGTTTTCCTTACATGTTGGCAGAACTTGAGCTCTTTCATTTGCTTTTTTCTCTAGCTGAGATTCAGAGGTGCATCCTCATTTGGTTAAGCCAATCATTTAGGTCCCCAACCTGTTTAGAGCTATTTTTCTTTTTTTTGGCATCGGGATTTAGTGCAGTTTTAACAATGACCCACCCCCCAACATGCAGACATACAAGGAGAAATTTCTCCAACCAGATTGTTGTATGTCAACCAACATACTTTGAAACTTGGGCTGTTGAGGACATGGATCCACTAAAGTACTCCTCAAACCACACCATTCAGTGGTTCTTATTTGGTGAGCTGAAAAGATATTTCTTATTTTTTAAGGTGTTTGAATTGAGGTTTTCTGTGGCTTATAATGGAAAGTATCCTACCTGATATATACCACCTTAGTAAAACTAATGAGAAATCAGCCTTTTTTTCTGATGAGAATATTAAAGAAGACTATCATTTATCTAGTTAAATCAGACTATCGTTATCTAGTTAAATCAGAAAGTTTATAATAGGATCCAAAACATAAGATGCATAATATGTTGTAACAATAAATTAAGGAGAAAAGTAAATACTTTTGATAAAAAGGAGGGTAATGCAATGAGGGTAATTACAATGGTAATTGCAAAGGAGGGTAATTACAATGGTAATGAAGGGTTTTCAATAATAGAATACTACTCATTTTAGGGAGACAATTTGGACAGAATTTCTATAGAAAAGTAAAAAAAAATGATGGAAAAATGTAAGATATATCAGACATGTGAGATTAGAGATGGCCACAGATTCTTACAACCACAGGAAAGACAGCTGGCTCAGATGGCTGCCCATTTTTGACACTTTCCCCACTGTGAGTATGGGGTTTATTGCCCCTCTACCTGAAGCTGAGCTGGCATATAACGACCTTTGACCAAAATACTGTGGCAGATGCTGTGACAGTGCAGTGTGACAATGGCAGTCCTGAGTCTGGTCTTCAAAAAGGCTGGTTGCTTCCTTCTTTCTCTCTTGGAAGATCCAAAGGTGTCGTATCAGTAGTCTCTACTACTGAGACCACATAAGGAAAAGGAATCCTTGGCATTAACCTTGAAGAGGGAGGGTAGTCAAAATGAGCCCATTATTCCAGCTGTCCCAAACATCAAGCATATGAGTGAAGCAATCCTGGACTCTCCAGAATAACTCAGTATCTAGTCCAATAGCATCAAGTAATCCCAGATGATGCCACAAGGAACAGAATTGCCCAAATTCCTGAATAGCAAAATGGTGAGATAAAATGATTGTTGCTGGATGCTTCTAAATTTTTGGATAGGATTTGTTGTGGTTGTTTTTAATCACATCAGTTAAAAAATGAAACAGGCATAGTTGCTAATTCTGAGGTTTTTGTGGTACTTTAGACCCAGTGTACCAATGGACTAAATTAAAGCATTAAGATAAAATAGGCATATACTCAAGAGAAAGTGAAAATTGATAGAAATTATGACAAATTAAATTGTGAGAGGCAAGTGTAAGAGAGGCCCTAGATGATAATTGATGACAGCCTGGAAGGCAGGGTTTTATCATTGTTTTAACCTATATCTGGAATTGAGTAGAAAGAACACATTTATAAGAAAGAGATGTACAATAAGTTTTAAGAAAAATATTGTAGGATTTTAGAGCTCAGAAGATGAATAAAGCTGGAAATAACATTTGGAAGTCACAGGTAAGGCAAACTGTTCAAACCATAGGAGTAGTTGGTAATGTGAGGAAGTGCAGACTGAAAAGAGGAGGTGTGTGTGTAATTTTAGAGGAAGTTCAGTTTCAAGGGAATGTAGGAGTCAAAAAGCTGATTATAATATTTTTCCTTATTAAGATAAAGTTTTGCTGTCTCTTACTATGACCAGCTCGTAATTTATCCCAAGTCAAAACTTTTCCTTATAGGGGTTATAAAGACCATCATTTTTCTAAGGTCTAGCAGAGTCTTACAGAAATCCCTAGACCCTTGAAAAAATCTGAAATGATATGAATAAATTTGGCTTCCAGGATGAACCAAAAATACTAGATTAATTATCAAAGCACTCATTCAGATGATATCATCACAAAACAGTTGAACTGTTTTGCAATAAGAATGAATATAAATATAAATAACAACAAAACTGGCCATTATTCAACATCTGTTTTCTCTATGTACAAGGATATTACCAAGTTACAGACACCCAATGTGTAGAGACAATCATGTGTTAAATTCTATTTTAATGCATGTATAAATGGGTAGCTGGAGAACCTGTTGCTCTAGTTCATTCACAGGTGTTAATATTAGTCTATTTTGTTGGATTCTGCTCATTGTAAAGATAATAGCTTTCTTATTTATCCTGTTGGAAATCAGCTAAAAACAGTGGAATTTTGTTGTTTTCTGTGCTTATTTACCTACAAAAAAAAACTATATGCTTTATACAATAAAAAGTCAACTATGTAACCTAAGTGATTTCTCAATTGAACTGCGCTTGCCTTAGAAACATATGTCTTTAATTTAGGCTTTGATTTAAAATATAAAAATGTGTCAAATACATAATTTTATGTTTTATTTTATTCCATTTTTATAATTTGATGTATTTTCTACAATATTTAAAATTCCCCTAAAGTATTTCAAAATACCTTTTAAAATGGCTGATACATAGCTTGTCCAAGAATATTTGAATTATTTTTCCAAAAATAATTTCAGACAAAAGTTTTAGTCTATTTCCATCAATATTCTTTTGATGGAAAGAAATCATACTACTGGAGGTATTCTCCCATTGAAGTGAATTATCACTTCAGGGTGTCCCTGAAGCCTCAGAAATTTGATGGCCATATCTATGGCTGAGTAAATAAGATTTTACAAATAATTTTGATTATGATGAAGTCAGTGTGAATGGCAAGTCCAACAATAAACACTGTAGGTCTAGAGGGGAAATAACAGTGTCATCAGTGGAACCCTCTTACAGCACTAACAAATTGGTATTTCTGGGAAAAATGTCTATATCACATTTTGTAAGAGTAACATCAGATTTAAAGATATTGTTGTTCAGTCACTAAATTGTGTTTGATTCTGCAACCCCATGGACTGTAGCATGCCAGGCTTCCCTGTCCCTCACTATCTCCTGGAGTTTGCTTAGATTCATGTTCATTGAATAGGTGATGCTATCTAACATCTCATCTTCTTCATGGACGACAACCTTGTTGTGCTGAAGGGGCTTGCATACCTCACTGAAGCTATGAGCCATGCCATGCAGGGTCACACATTATGGACGGATGATAGTGAAGAGTTCTGACAAAACATGGTCCACTGCAGGAGGGAATGGCAAACCATTCCTGTATGCTTGCAGCGAGAACATAATGAACAGTATAAGAAGGAATAAAGCTATTATACCATATTAAATTTAAGAATTGCCTACGTTTCTGATGACTCATGAATGCCTATAAGTGAAGTGAAGTTGCTCAGTCACGTGCAACTCTTTGCGACTCCATGGACTGCAGCCTCCCAAGCTCCTCCATCCGTGGGATTTTCCTAGCAAGAGTACTGGAGTGGGTTGCCATTTCCTTCTCCAGGGGATCTTCCTGACTCAGAGATTGAACCTGGGTCTCCTGCACTGCAGGCAGACACTTTACCTTCTAAGCAACCAGGGAAGCCCTATGAATGCCAATAATTATACTTAAAACTGAAAACTTTCATACAGTGGTCTTTCTGCATAAGATTTCTGCTATTAATTTATTTTTTTTTTTGTCTTCACATACACATGTGTACACACACATTTTAATGACAAAAAAGTGACAAGACTTAATTCATAATATATAGTCATTAAAAAGATAATAAAATTGATGTTATATGCATGATGGAAATGTACAACATAATTATATTGTCACTATAATATAATTATATCTAGTTTTACATGATCTGAATTTTGCTGATTTGAATAAGCAAAAAGAAATGTATATACATACATTTTCATCAATTCATAGTATATAGTCATATATATTTTTCACCTCAGTCATAGACATATACTGATTGTGGATAATCATCTACTAATGAAAATTTACACTGTAAAATTTTAAACCATTTACATAAAATAATTCATCTTGAAATAATATGAGCTATTTTATCCCTTCTATCACAAAATTACATGACAAGCAGTTATATACCTATAAAAGAGAAAATAATATAAACAGTTGAATATGTGATTCAATGTGCAACTTTATATGACTAGGCCAACTTAAATGCCCCTCTTATAATTTCTTATGTAGATTCAGACCAGGACCTCTTCTCTAGGTCTTAAACTCAAGCACCTGCCATTGGACTGCCATTAGAGGGTATTATTACATCAAATGGTAAAAAGAAGGGTAGTTGCATTCCTTACCTTATGTGTCAACTTGACTGGATTATCAGATACCCAGATAGGAGGTGAAATATTGTTTCTAAGTTTGTCTGCAATGTGGTCTCCAGAAGAGATTAGCATTTGGATTAGTAGATGGAGTAAAGAAAATTGCCCTCTCCAATTCAGGTGGGCATCACCGAATCTCTTGAGGGCCTGACTAGAACAAAAATAGTTTGTTCTCACTAGAACTAAAAGGGAGGGGAAGAGCTAATTGGCACTCTCTGATTGAGTTGAGACATTTATCTCCCATCTACTTGATTCTCACATTTTCAGAATAAGCATAAGACTTATACCATCAGCTTCCCAATTCTCTGTATAATCGTTAGGGATTTGAGTAAGGTCATACCTGAATGGTCTAATAGTTTTCTGTACTTTATTTAAGTCTGAATTTGGCAATAAGAAGTTCATGATCTGAGCCACAGACAGCTCCCAGTCTTCTTTGTGTTGTCTGTATAGAGCTTCTCCACTTTTGGTTACAAAGAATATCAGTTCAGTTCAGTCACTCAGTCATGTCCAACTCTTTGCAACCCCATGAATTGCAGCACACGAGGTCTCCCTGTCCATCACCAACTCCCAGAGTTCACTCAAACTCATGTCCATCGAGTCAGTGATATCATCCAGCCATCTCATCCTGTGTCATCCCCTTCTCCTCTTGTCACCAATCCCTCCCAGCTTCAGAGTCTTTTCCAATGAGTCAACTCTTTGCATGAGGTGGCCAAAGTATTGGAGCCTGAGCTTTAGCATCATTCCTTCCAATGAACACCCAGGACTGATCTCCTTTAGAATGGACTGGTTGGATTTCCTTGCAGTCCAATGGACTCTCAAGAGTCTTCTGCAACACCAGAGTTCAAAAGCATCAATTCTTCAGCACTCAACTTTCTTCACAGTTCAATGCTCACATCCATACATGACCACGGGAAAAACCATAGCCTTGACTAAACGGACCTTTGTTGGCAAAGTAATGTCTCTGCTTTTCAATAAGCTATCTAGGTTGGTCATAACTTTCCTTCCAAGGAGTAAACATCTTTTAATTTCATGGCTGCAATCACCATCTGCAATGATTTTGGAGCCCCCAAAATATAAAGTCTGCCAGTTTCCACTGTTTCCCCATCTATTCCCTATGAAGTGATGGGACCGGATGCCAGGATCTACGTTTTCTGAATGTTGAGCTTTAAGCCAACTTTTTCACTCTCCTCTTTCACTTTCATCAAGAGGCTTTTTAGTTCCTCTTCACTTTCTGCCATAAGGGTGGTATCATCTGCATATCTAAGGTTATTGGTATTTCTCATGGCAACCTTGATTCCAGCTTGTGATTCTTCCAGCCCAGCGTTTCTCATGATGTACTCTGCATATAAGTTAAATAAGCAGGATGACAATATAAAGCCTTGATATACTCCTTTTCCTATTTGGAACCAGTCTGTTGTTCCATGCCCAGTTCTAACTGTTGCTTCCTGACCTGCATATAGGTTTCTCAAGAGACAGATCAGGTGGTCTGATATTCCCATCTCTTTCAGAATTTGCCACAGTTTATTGTGATCCACACAGTCAAAGGCTTTGGCATAGTCAATAAAGCAGAAATAGATGCTTTTCTGGAACTCTCTTGCTTTCTCGATGATCCAGCAGATGTTGGCAATTTGATCTCTGGTTCCTCTGCCATTTCTAAGACCAGCTTGAACATCTGGAAGTTCACAGTTCACGTACTGCTGAAGCCTGGCTTGGAGAATTTTGAGCATTACTTTACTAGCGTGTGAGATAAGTGCAATTGTGTGGTAGTTTGAGTGTTCTTTGGCATTGCCTTTCTTTGGAATTGGAATGAAAACTGACCTTTTCCAGTCCTGTGGCCACTGCTGACTTTTCCAAATTTGCTGGCATCTTGAGTGCAGCACTTTCACAGCATCATCTTTCAGGATATGAAATAGCTCAACTGGAATTCCATCACCTCCACTAGCTTTGTTCATAGTGATGCTTTCTAAGGCCCACTTGACTTCACATTCCAGGCTGTCTGGCTCTAGGTCAGTGATCACACCATCGTGATTATCTGGGTCATGAAGATCTTTTTTGTACAGTTCTTCTGTGTATTCTTGCCACCTCTTCTAAATATCTTCTGCTTCTGTTAGGTCCATACCGTTTCTGTCCTTTATCGAGCCCATCATTGCATGAAATATTCCCTTGGTATCTCTAATTTTCTTGAAGAGATCTCTAGTCTTTCCCATTGTTTTGTTTTCCTCTATTTATTTGCATTGGTTGCGGAGGAAGGCTTTCTTATCTGTCCTTGCTTTTCTTTGGAACTCTGCATTCAGATGCTTATATCTTTCCTTTTCTCCTTTGCTTTTTGCTTCTCTTCTTTTCACAGCTATTTGTAAGGCCTCCCCAGACAACCATTTTGCTTTTTTGCATTTCTTTTCCTTGGGGATGGTCTTGATCCCTGTCTCCTGTACAATGTCATGAACCTCCATCCATAGTTCTTCAGGCACTCTATCAGATCTAGTCCCTTAAAACTATTTCTCACTTCCACTGCATAATCATAAGGGATTTTATTTAGATCATACCTGAATGGTCTAGTGGTTTTCCCTTTTTCTTCAATTTAAGTCTGAATTTGGCAATAGGGAGTTCATGATCTGAGCCACAGTCAGCTCCCAGTCTTGTTTTTGCTGACTGTATAGAGCCTCTCCATCTTTGGCTGCAAAGAATATAATCAATCTGATTTCGGTGTTGACCATCTGATGATGTTCATGTGTAGAGTCTTCTCTTGTGTTGCTGAAAGAGGGTGTTTGCTATGACTAGTGCGTTTCTTGGCAAAACTCTATTAGCCTTTGCCCTGCTTCATCTGTACTGCAAGGCCAAATTTGCTTGTTACCCTAGGTGTTTCTTGACTTCCTACTTTTGCATTCCAGTCCCCTATAATGAAAATGACATCTTTTTTGGGATGTTTGTTCTAAAAGGTCTTGTAGGTCTTCATAGAACCATTCAACTTCAGCTTCTTCAGTGTTACTGGTCAGGGCATAGACTTGGATTACCGTGATTTTGAATGGTTTGATTTGGAAACAAAGATCATTCTATCGTTTTTGACACTTCATCCAAGTACTGCATTTTGGACTTTTTTGTTGACTATGAGGGCTACTCCATTTTTTCTAAGGGATTCTTGCCCACAGTAGTAGATATAATGGTCATCTGAGTTAAATTCACCAATTCCAATCCATTTTAATTCTCTGGTTCCTAAAATGTAGACATTCATTCTTGCCATCTCCTATTTGATCACTTCCAATTTACCTTGATTCACAGACCTAACATTCCAAGTTCCTATGCAATATTGCTCTTTACAGCATCAGGCATTGCTTCCATCACCAGTCACATCCACAACTGGGTGTTCTTTCTGCTTTGGCTCCATTTCTTCATTCTTTCTGGAGTTATGTCTCCACTGATCTTCAGTAGTATATTGGGCACCTACCGACCTGGGGAGGTCATCTTTCAGTGTCCTATCTTTTTGCCTTTTCATACTGGGGTTCTCATGAACCCTTTTCATGAACTGGGGTTCATTCATGGGGTTCTCAAGGCAGGAATACTGAAATGGTTTGCCATTCCCTTCTGCAGTGGACCACATTTAGTCAGAAGTCTCCACCGTGACCCGTCTGTCTTGGTTGGCCCTACAAGGCATGACTCATAGTTTCATATAGTTAGACAAGGCTGTGGTAGACAGTGTCAGACTTTATTTTGGAGGCCTCCAAAATCACTGCAGATGGTGATTGCAGCCATGAAATTAAAAGACACTTACTCCTTGGAAGGAAAGTTATTACCAACCTAGATAGCATATTAAAAAGTGAAGATATTACTTTGCCAACAAAAGACCATCTAGCCAAGGCTATGGTTTTTCCAGTGGTCATGTATGGATGTGAGAATTGGACTGTGAAGAAAGTTGAGTGCCAAAGAATTGAGACTTTTGAATTGTGGTATTGGAGAAGATTCTTGAGAATCCCTTGGACTACAAGGAGATCCAACCAGTCCATCCTAAAGAGATCAGTCCTGGGTGTTCATTGGAAGGACTGATGCTGAAGCTGAGGCTCCAATACTCTGGCCAACTCATGCGAAGAGTTGACTCACTGGAAAAGACCCTGATGCTGGGAGGGATTGGGGACAAGAGGAGAAGGGGATGACAAAGGATGAGATGGCTGGATGGCATCACTGAATCTATGGACATGAGTTTGAGTAAACTCTGGTAGTTGGTGAATAACACACAGGCCTGGCGTGCTGTGATTCATGGGGTCACAAAGAGTCTGACACAGCTGAGTGACTGAACTGAACTGAACTCTGGTCCATGTGATTAGATTGGTTAGTTTTCTATGATAGTGGTTTTCAGTCTGTCTGTCCTCTGATGGAGATGGATAAGAGGCTTATGAAAGCTTCCTGATGGGATAGACTGACTGATAGGGATATTGGGTCTTGTTCTGATGGGTGGGGCCATGCTCAGTAAATCTTTAATCCAATTATCTGTTGAAGGGTGGATATGTGTTCCCTCCCTGATACTTACTTGGGGTCAAACTATGGTAGAGGTAATGAAGATAATGGTGATCTCCCTCCAAAGATCCCAGGCATGTATAGCTACTGTCCGTACCCCCAACCTGACATGGAACTGGACATGGAACAACAGACTGGTTCTAAATAGGAAAAGGAGTATGTCAAGGTTGTATATTGTCACCCTGCTTATTTAACTTATATGCAGAGTACATCATGAGAAATGCTGGACTGGAAGAAGCCCAAGCTGGAATCAAGATTGCCGGGAGAAATATCAATAACATCAGATATGCAGATGACACCACCCTTATAGGAGAAAGTGCAGAAGAACTAAATAGCCTCTTGATGAAACTGAAATAGGAGACTGAAACAGTTGGCTTAAAACTCAACATTCAGAAAACTAAGGTCATGGCATCGGGTCCCATCCCATCATGGCAAATAGATGGAGAAACAGTGGAAACAGTGGCAGACTATTTGGGGGGTGGGGGGAGCTCCAAAATCACTGTAGATGGTGACTGCAGCCATGAAATTAAAAGGCCTCTTACTGCTTGGAAGAAAAGTTATGACCAACCTAGACAGCATATTAAAAAGCAGAGACATTACTTTGCCAACAAATGTCCATCAAGTCAAGGCTATGGTTTTTCCAGTAGTCATGTATGGATATGAGAGTTGGACTATAAATAAAGCTGAGCGCCAAAGAATTGATGCTTTTGAACTGTGGTGTTGGAGAAGACTCTTGAAGAGTCCCTTGGACTGCAAGGAGATCCAACCAATTCATTCTAAAGAAAATCATGACATTGTAACATGTAAAATATCATGTAAGGAACGAGTTGCCAGTCCAGGTTCGATCCACGATACTGGATGCTTGGGGCTAGTGCACTGGGACGACCCAGAGGGATGGTATGGGGAGGGAGGAGGGAGGAGGGTTCAGGATGGGGAACACATGTATACCTGTGGTGGATTCATTTTGATATTTGTCAAAACTAATACAATTATGTAAAGTTTAAAAATAAAAAAAAAATAAAAAAAAAATAAAAGAAACATTACAACAGTAAAAAAAAAAAAAAAAAAAAAAAGAAAATCAGTCCTGTGTGTTCATTGGAAGGACTGATGAAGCTGAAACTGCAATACTTGGGCCACCTGATACGAAGAGCTGACACATTGAGAAACCCTGTTGCTGGGAAAGATTGAAGGCAGGAGGAGAAGGGGACAACAGAGGATGAGATGGTTGGATGGCATCACCAACTCAATGGACAGGAGTTTGGGTAAACTCCAGGAGTTGGTGATGGATTGGGAGGCCTGGCATGCTGCAGTCCATGGGGTCACAAAAAGTCAGACACAACTGAGCAAATGAAGTGAACTGAACTCCCAATTCTCAGGCCTTTAGACTCAGCCTGAATTATATCACTGGTTTTCTGGGTTCTATGGCTTCCAGATAGCAGATTGAGGAATTTCTTGACTTTCATATTCACATGAACAAATTCCTAGAGTAAATCCCCTTTTATGTATCTCCATATATCCCAGTAGTTCTGTTTCTCTGGAGAAATCAGACTGAAAAAGCAGTCCCAAAAACTATTCCAAGATTTCCAAGGAATTGAAGATTACTATCAAATGTGTTTCCAACACCCCCCCCCCAACTCCCTTGGAATATTACTCTGTTAATAAGATATTAATATGAACTATACAATATAAATTATATGACATAATTTGCCTGGTTTCCCAAGGCCAGAGGGGCTTCCTGGACAAAGGAATTTCTGTTTTAAAACAGGGAAAGCACCAGGAAAGTTGGAAGAAGTTGGTTGCCTTATATTCCACAAGTGTTTAAAGAGAAAATACAGCTTTGAAAAGGGCTTGGGTAAAGACATTTGCAAACTGAGCTTTGACTAGATTTAAGGGCTGAGATAACCGGGTGCTTTCTATACTACTAGGAGACCAGTAATCACTGGCCCTCTGGAGTTGCAGAAAATCTTTGGGATTCAGAATGACAAGAAACATATGGACAGTAGCTATTGAATGTAATTTGGACTAATACGTAAAGAAAGAAGAGTTCACTATTAATGACCTTGATTGATATTCTTAGGTAGAGAGATCCTGCAGGGCCAGTGAAAGGCAAGGAATAAAAACTTATGAGAAAGTGGGCATTTTCTAATTGTCAGGCATATGCCCAGTGTTTTATATGTATTATTTCATTTAAGCCTCAGAGCAATCCTATGAGGTAAATACAATTATTTACTGTTATAGATAAGGAAATCTCATCTTAGAGATTTTAAGTTCCTTGCCTTAAGACACACTAAAGTAGAGAAAGAACATGAACCCAAATAGTCTTTCTCAAGTCTACATTTACAACAGTGAGGTGAAAGTCTTGGTTCCACTGTTCATGAGATAGTTTATGAGATGGCTAGATAGCATTACCAACTGAATGGACATGAGTTTGAGCAAACTCCAGGAGATGGCAAAAGACAGAGAAGCCTGGTGTGCTGCAGTCCATGGGGTTGCAAGTAGTCAGACATTACGTATCTTGAGCATGAACAACAATCATGGGCAAGTAATTTAACCTCCTGAGCTTCAATTTTCTCTTCTATAAAAGGAAATAAGCATACTAACCAAAAGAGTTTTCATGAGTATAAAGTGTAAGTAGTTTTGAGAATTATGTGGAAATAAAGGACAAGTAAATGCATAAAATACCTGTGACCCAGAGTTTAGCATATAGTGGACAATTATCAAATATCTTCTACTAATGCATTATTAACATATAGGTACATATATATGTGAGCTTCCCAGGCAGGGCTAATGGTAAAGAACTTGCCTGCCAGTGCAGGAGACATAAGAGACATGGGGTTTGATCCCTGGGTCGGGAAGATCCCTTGGAGGAGGGCATGGCAACCCACTCCAGTATTCTTGCCCGGAGAATTGCAAGGACAGAGGAGCCCAGTAGGCTACAGTCCACAGTGTGACAAAGGGTTGGACACAAGTGAAGTGGCTTAGCACACATGCACACACACAAACACACACATATATGTATATATATGTAAATAGATTGACCGCTAAATTTTTTTGGCCTTAAGGTTTTGGACAACTGGATCATCTAATAACAATGAAATGCCAAGGTTTCCTGCAGGGGATATCAAGGAGTCCTAAGTTGCTTACTGTTTAGTGACTACTAGGTTCTTTATGATCATACTGAGATAGCATAGATCATATTTATAGTCTCTTTTTGAAGTTTCCTATTTTATATGAAGTACTAATTCCATCTATATGTATAAAATTCTAACTGTTGTATTTTGTAAGATGGCCTGAGAGAAAGGGATCACTTTTTAAACTATAGGCTGTGAAATTGCCATTATCCTGGACTTGACCCTAGAATGATTATTTTTTTAATTAGATAAATTTCAGAGGAACTGCAGTGATGATGATATGAATTTATATATGTATATATATTGAAAGGATTCAGAGAAGAAGAAACTGAGGAAATCAGCAATTCTAAGATAATTCTAAATATCATTTTTTCAGATCCTATACTTGATTTGCTTGATTGAAGAATAAGCTTAGTTCATAGAACATAACAAAAGGAGAATAAAATTTGTTATTTTAAAGTTCAATTTATGAAAGCTACCTCCATTCAGAAGAAGGCTTTAATATATTTAAAGTACATATATATACTTTAATATATTTAAAGTACAAAACAGATACAATTGATTTGGTCATACAAACGAAAGCAACATCACCGTTTTGTGGGTATTTAAAATATTTGAACACATTTGATTTTATATTCATAATAGTTCAGACAATTTTTTTCAAATAATCTCTTACTTAACTGCTTCATAGGACCTGATACTCTGGACAAATATCCTTGATCACTTTTTAAATGAAAAATAGGTCTAGAGAATGATATTTAAATCAAAACAACTTGCAGGATTAGGAGCTTTAAAGAAATATGATAAATCAACATCAGCATGATCTTTCCTCATTTCATTCAAGTTTTTCTTGCTGTTCATTATCCAAACTCTGCTGCCTTGGTAATTATTTATGCTGTGAATTATTGTCATACTGTTAAATACAGTTTTGAAAATGACAAGACCAATCTTTTTTATTTATCATCAACCAATCATCCTGCCTAGAACCAACAAAAGTAAATTATATTTCTGTTAAGCCTTTATTGAAAACATTGCATATTATCACTATACTTCATAGAAGAGGGGAGTCAAAGTGAATCAAACAGCCAGAATTTCTTTTTCTCAAATACTCTTTAAAATATGTATGAAATGACTTAAAACTAACATGCCATGCCACATTTACAATAAGAAACAAATGAATTTCTGAACTTCATTCACATAAGCTTGTAACTCCATCCCTTCCTTTGGCTTCTGCCACCCTGCCATCCATTCTGGACCTGGCAGGCATAGTGGACACCATTAAAACAAAACCCTTCAGTTCAACACCCTACAGTGACTTCTGTGCTCTGTGATATCCCATCAAAAGTCAAACTAAAAGTCTACAATTTAAGAGGAAGTGTTAGTCACTCAGTCATGTCCAACTGTTTGTGACCCCATGGACTGTAGCCCACCAGGTGTCTCTGGCCATGGAATTCTCCAGGCAAGAATACTGGGAGTGGGTTGCCATTTTCCAGGGGATCTTCCCAACCCAGGGATTAAACCTGGGTCTTTTATATTGCAGGTAGATTCTTTGCTGTCTGAGCCACCAGGGAAGCCCTAAAAGTCTACAAGATTACAGCCACTTCCACCCCAACCCTTTCTCTCCCTTAGAAAAGCATTCACTTTTACTTCAATGGTTATTTCTCTCCTTCGGGAAACCAGTAAGACTCTCCTGCTTTCTTCACTTCCTCACACATAGGGTTTCTTCCTTTGAAGTCCTCACTGAATCTTGCATATTTATTCCATGCTCTCACACATACAACACACACACACACACACACATGCACACATACATCTTCATACTCTGTCTAAGCACTTCATGCTTCATTTTTCCTTGTAGCACTTTATCAACATCTAGCTTATTACAATTATACATATTTTTAAGAAGGTCTTTCTCTCTTTCTCTCTCATAACTGAAATGTAAGCTACACAAATGTGAGGATTCTTGTCTGTTTTATTCATTAATGAATGTCCAGAACCTAGACTAGTGCCTGACACAGAATATGCATTCATTATATGTTGAAATAAATCAATGTGTGGCTGAAAAATTAGAAAGTTCTACCCAGGACAGTAATCAGAGTAACTAGTTTCCCTTTCCTCCGTGAGGCTACAAACTTATCTATATCTGGACTCAACCGCCCCTTCTATGTCTGTTATAACTTTTCTTCATTCAAAAGCAAATCCCTCCAACCTTGCTGTGCCCAGAATGAGCAAGTATGTACCTGAATCCAAGTTTTAATCTTCTGACTGAATACTTTTCTATTTACTAAACTCTCATGTTAGTTCTACTCTCCCTTATCAAGTCTGCATTACAAAGCCTACTTTAGTTAACCTTTTGTCTATCTCAGCTAACTTCTCTGCCTCTGTCTTTTCATTAAATCCATTTAACAAAACAAACCTAGATTCACCAATTCCGCAATAGATTTCCTCCAGGCTTAAATCTAGTCATTATTGGAGAATTTGGGCACAGTCTTACTAGCAATTCTACAACATGACTCTGGTCAATTGTAGTCAATTCTGTACTTGATATTTCTATTTGCAAGTCTTAAAACACTCAAACATGTAAATGAGAGCAAGCAATTAGGAAAGACTTAAGATATTTCTAGTGAAGGCCAGTAAAGGATTTGGAATTAATTAGAAGTAACAATTGAACAGAGTCCAAATCAACTTTAAGAATACCTAGAAAAAAACTTTAACATGTCCGTTGCATGTCATCTTTCAAGGTCTTCTGTTAAGAACTTATTTAGTGGTGAAACTGAAATTTCACAGTTGGTAGCCTTTGACTATTAAACACAACTGGTAAAAATAATCTCAAAACAAATATACTAGTGATACAGCTTATAATGCAATTTAATAAAAGAATAAAAACTAAATTTAAACCAGTTTATTAGTATCCAATCAGAAAATTCAGAGAATGTGGGTTCATTAAATTCTTAGGAGTTAAATTATACCTTAAATATTTCTATGGCTGAAGCTGAGTTTTTTCTTCCTTTGTAAGGTATTTTATATTTCATAACTCACCAATCTTCCTCAGTGCCAGGTCTTAGGGACTTAACCCTAGAACAGAGGCAGTCTCATAAAAATTAAAGGCCAAGAGCACACTGCACTCCAATTTTCTATCACATCCCCCAGATACCCATGAGTTTATTTCTCAAACCCCCTGCTCATTTTGTTTTTATTGTCAGTATCTCATGTGATAAGAGAAAACAAATGTAATCAATAAAATCAGTAAACTTTGATAAATCAGACCATCACTATAGCAAATGGAAATAAAAGCAACAACCTTAAACACAAATTTAAAGTTGAATGGAATCTTACTGTGTAATAAAAGCAGATCAAAAGAATTGAATTATATTAGATAGTATAGATATTATTTGATAAAATAGTTAATAGATTAAAAATCTACTGGACTTCTTCAAACTTAGTTTAATTGATATTTTTCAAATCCATCTTTAAATAGATCAGGCTTTCAGATCTCTGCTACCCAATTAAATATTGATCAATAGAGCAAGTTACCTAGAACACTAAACCTTCCATTCATTACCTTTCCATTTTTTTTAAATTGTATTTTCGAAACTTCCTACAGAGATGGTAAAACAAATTTTTACTAATAATTGTATATTGTAAAAATAAAGTGTAGTTCATTCAAATAAAGAGGAAATTTTTCTGATCTTAATAGAAATATTGAAAATCATACTTTCCTCAGTCAACTAGAAGAACTTCCATCTTATTATACACAACAAAAATTTTAAAGACATATTTCAGTTCAGTTCACTTCAGTCACTCAGGCATGTCCGAGTCTTTGGGACCCCATTAACTGCAGCAAGTCAGGCCTCCCTGTCCATCACCAACTCCCAGAGTTTACTTAGACTCACATCCATCGTGTCAGTGATGCCATCCAAACATCTCATCCTCTATTGTCCCCTTCTCCTCCCACCTCCAATCTTTCCCAGCATTAGTCTTTTCCAATGAGTTGGTTCTTTACATCAGGTGGCCAAAGTATTGGAGATTCATCTTCAACATCAGTCATTGCAATGAATATTCAGGACTAATTTCCTTTAGGATTGACTGGTTGGATATCCTTGAAGTCCAAAGGATTCTCAAGAGTCTTCTCTAACACCATAGTTCAAAAGCATCAATTCTTCAGGGCTCAGCTTTCTTAATAGTCAAACTCTCACATCCATTCATGACTACTGGAAAAACCATAACTTTGACTAGATGGACCTTTGTTGGCAAAGTAATGTTTCTGCTTTTTAATATACTGTCTAGTTTGGTCATAACTTTTCTACCAAGGAGTAAGCATCTTTTAATTTCTTGGCTGCAGTCACCGTCTGCAGTGATTTTGGAGCCCCCCAAAATAAAGTCTGTCAATGTTTCCATTGTTTCCCCATCTATTTGCCATGAAGTGATGGGACCAGATGCCATGATCTTAGTTTTTGGAATGTTGAGTTTTAAGCCAACTTTTTAACTTTCCTCTTTCCCTTTCATCAAGAGACTCTTTAGTTCTTCTTCACTTTCTGCCATAAGGGTGGTGTCAGCTGCATATCTAAGGTTATTGATATTTCTCATGGCAATCTTGATTTCAGCTTTTGCTTCATCTAGCCTGGCATTTTGCATGATGTACTCCGCATATAAGTTAAATAAGCAGGGTGACAATATACAACCTTGACTTACTCCTTTCCTGATGTGGAACCAGTCTGTTGTTCCATGTCCAGTTCTAACTGTTGCTTCTTGATCGCATACAGATTTATCAGGAAGCAGGTCGGGTGGTCTGGTATTCCCATCTCTTCCAGAATTTTCCACAGTTTATTGTGATCCACACTGTCAAAGGATTTGGCATAGTCAGTAAAGCAGAAATAGATGTTTTTCTGGAACTTTCTTGTTTTTCGATGATCCAGCAGATGTTGGAAATTTGAACTCTGGTTCCTCTGCCTTTTCTAAATCCAGCTTGAACATCTGGAATTTCACAGTTCATGTACTGTTGAAGACTGGCTTGGAGAATTTTGAGCATTACTTTGCTAGTGTGTGAGATGAGTGCAATTGAGTTGTAGCTTAAACATTCTTTGGAATTGCCTTTCTTTGGGATTGGAATGAAAACTGACCTTTTCCAGTCCTGTGGCCACTGCTGAGTTTTCCAGATTTGCTGACGTATTGAGTGTAACACTGTCACGGCATCATCTTTTAGAATTTGAAATAACTGGAATTCCATCCCCCCGACTAGCTTTGTTCGTAATGATGCTTTCTAAGGCCCACTTGACTTCATCTTCCAGGATATCTGTCTTTAGGTGAGTGATCACACTGTCATGGTTATCTGGATCATGAAGATCGTTTTTGTGTAGTTCTTCTGTGTATTCTTGCCACATCTTCTTAATACCTTCTACTTTTGTTAGGTCCATTCCATTTCTGTCCTTTATTGTGCTCATTTTTGCATGAAATGCTCCCTTGGTATCTCCAATTTTCTTGAAGAGATCTGTAGTCTTTCCCATTCTACTGTTTTCCTCTATTTCTTTGCATTGATCACTGATGGAAGTTTTCTTACTTTTCCTTGCTATTCTTTGGAACTCTGCATTCAAATGGATATATCTTTCCTTTTCTCCTTTGCCTTTATGTCTCTTCATTTCTCAGCTATTTGTAAGGCCTTGTCAGACAACCATTTTGCCTTTTGCCATTTCTTTTTCATGGGAATGGTCTTGATCAACGCCTCCTGTAGAATGTCATGAATGTCCATTCATAGTTCTTCCAGCACTCTATCAGGTCTAATCCCTTGAATCTATTTGTTACTTCCACTGTATAATTGTAAGGGATTTGATTTAGGTCATACCTGTATGGTCTAGTGTTTTTCCCTACTTTCTTCAATTGAAGTCTGAATTTGGCAATAAGAAGTTCATGATCTGAGCCAGTCAGCTCCCGGTCTTGTTTTTGCTGACTGTATACAGCTTCTCCACCTTTGGCTACAAAGAATATAATCAATCTGATTTCAGTATTGACCATCTGGTGATGTCCATGTGTAGAGTCTTCTCTTGTGTTGTTGGAAGAGGGTGTTTGCTATGACCAGTGCATTCTCTTGGCAATACTCTGTTAGCCTTTGACCTGCATCTTTTTGTACTCCAAGGCCAAATTTGCCTGTTACTCCAGATGTTTCCTGACTTCCTACTTTTGCATTCCAGTCCCCTATAATGAAAAGGACATCTTTTTTGGGGTGTTAGTTCTAGAAGGTCATGTAGATCTTCATAGAACTGTTCAACTTCAGCTTCTTCAGCGTTACTGGTCAGGGAATAGACTTGGATTACCATGATATTGAATGGTTTGCCTTGGAAACGAACAGAGATCCTTCTTAGATTGCATCCAAGTACAGCATTTTGGACTCTTTTTTGACTCTGATGGCTAGTCCATTTCTTCTAAGGGATTCTTGCCCACAGTAGTAGATAATAGTCATCTGAGTTAAATTCACCCATTCCAGTCCATTTTAGTTCAGTGATTCCTAAAATGTCAGTGTTCACTCTTGCCATCTCCTGTTTGACCACTTCCAATTTGCCTTGATTTGTGGACCTAACATTCCAGGTTCTTATGCAATATTGCTCTTTACAGCATCAGACTTAACTTCCATCACCAGTCACAACCACAACTGGGTGTTGTTTTTGCTTTTGCTCTGTCTCTTAATTCTTTCCGGAATCATTTCTCCATTCTTCTCCAGTAGAATATTGGGCACCTACTGACCTGGGGAGTTCATCTTTCAGTGTCATACCTTTTTGCCTTTTCATACTGTTTATGGGGTTCTCAAGGCAAGAATACTGAAGTGGTTGCCATTCCCTTCTCCAGAGGACCACGTTTTGTCAGAACTCTCTGCCATGACCCACCCATCTTGGGTGGCCCTATACGTAATGGCTCATAGTTTCACTGAGTTAGAGAAAGCTGTAGCCTACATGATCAGTTTGGTTAGTTTTCTGTTATTTTAGTTTTCAGTCTGTCTGCCCTCTGGTGGATAAGGATAAGAGGCTTATGGAAGCCTCCTGATGGGACAGACTGATTGAGGGGCAACTGGGTCTTGTTCTGATGGGTGGGGCTGTGTTCAGTAAATCTTTAATCCAATTTTCTGTTGATGGACGGGGCTGTGTTCCTTCCCTGTTGCTTGACCTGAGGCCAAACTATGGTGGAGGTAATGAAGATAGTGTCAACCTCCTTCAAAAGATCCCATGCACACACTGCTGCACTCAGTGCCTCAGACCCTGAAGTAGGCCACTACCAACCCATGCCTCCACCGGAGACTCTTGGACACTCATGGGCAAGTCTGGGTCAGTCTTTCATGGGGTCACTGCTCCTTTCTCCTGGTCCTGGTGTGCACAAGGTTCTGTTTGTGCCCTCCAAGAGTCTGTTTCCCCAGTCCTATGTAAGTTCTGGTGGTTCTATGGTGGGGTTAATGGTGACTTCCTCCAAGAAGACTTATACCATACCCAGGTCTATCTCAGCTAGAGCCCCTGTGGCAGGCCACTGCTGACCCATACTTCCACACAAGACACTCAGACATAGTTCTGTCTCAGTCTTTGTGGGTTGGGAGTGTGTTTTGTGCCCTTCCCAGGTCTGAGAAGCTCAGGCGATCAGGTGCTTGGTGAGTGCCCTGTCTCAGATGGGCCGTGGGTCACCTCCCTGGTCACAGCTGCTTGGTTTCCTGGGAGCACCACAAGAACACTGTCTCAGGTTTGCCATATGCCTCCTCTGGAAAGTTGATCTCAGACAGCAACCCTCCTGGTGGATGTCAACCATCCAGGATCTCAAGAAGACATTGTTAGCTGCTGGGAGCCTGCTCACAGTTTGCTGGAAGATGCCCTCTCTGGAGCTGCGATTGTGCAGCCCCTTGCCTTCTGGCTCTGGCTTTCACAAGCCTGCCTCTCTCCCTCTGGGCGGGGAGGGGCTGGTACACAGCAGGCTAGCTCTCCTTTGGTATTCCCTCAATCCTTAGTTCTGTGAGCTGGCCAGGCTGCCATTAGGTTGCTAGGTTAGAGCCTATATACCCATTTTATAGATGGGTTTCCCTAGCACCTCACTTGGTAAAGAATCTGCCTGCAATGCAGGAGACCCCAGTTCCATTCCCGGGTCAGGAAGATCCTCTGGAGAAGGGATAGGCTACCCACTCCAGTATTCTTTGGCTTCCATGTGGCTCAGGTGATAACGAATTTGCCTGCAGTGTGGGAGACCTAGGTTTGATCCCTGGGTTGGGAAGATCCCCTGGAGAAGGGAAAGGCTACCCACTCCAGTATTCTGGCCTGGAGAATTCCATGGACTATATAGTCCATGGGTCACAAAGAGTCAGACAAGACTGAGTGACTTAAAAATGTGTGTGTGTGTGTGTGTGTGTGTGTGTGTGTGTGTGTATGTGTGTGTGTGTGTGTATGATGAAGCAAGTCTATAAATTTACTGTTTATATTGGTGAGAGTATCTAACTGGCACATGTATATGTATTCTTACTATATATAGCTGTTTCTTTTTACTCTCCTTTCTCTGGCACTAACCCAATATCTATAAAAGATGAGTTTCTTACATATCTAGTAATTTCTTATTGCTGATCTGACCTAGATAAGAAATTCACAAGTAGTTCAAACCCCTAAATATCATCACATAATTATAACTCTTAATCAGTCTCCCTTTCCTAAGTATGTTCCCTCAAACTACATCAGATATTATCTAAAACTAACACAAAATCATATATGTGTATGATGAAGTGATTCTAAAAACAAAAATAAAACCTTAACAGATGGTTCAATAATTATATCTTTAGGTAAATATTTTAATTTTTCCATGAAGTCAAAATAACTACAGTTCAGTTCAATTCAGTCACTCAGTCATGTCCAACTCTTTACAACCCCATGAATTGCAGTACACAAGGCCTTCCTGTCCATCACCATCTCCCAGAGTAAGAATAACTTAAAACTGTGTAAAAGTTTTAAGCTAGTTTAAGCGCTTATTGACTTAATGCCCAATATTATATATAAGGGTAAACATTGTGTTTTATATCAACAATGAAAACTTCTTTAGTCTTATCCTAAAACAACTATTTTTAGAAAATTCATTTGCATTAGTTTACTTAAAGATTTACATAGAAAAAGCAAGAGAGTTCCAGAAAAACATCTATTTCTGCTTTATTGACTATGCCAAAGCCTTTGACTGTGTGGACCACAATAAACTGTGGCAAATTCTGAAAGAGATGGGAATACCAGACCAAATGACCTGCCTCCTGACAAATCGGTATGCAGGTCAGGAAGCAACAGCTAGAACTGGACATGGAACAACAGACTGGTTCCAAATAGGAAAAGGAGTATGTCAAGTTCTATATTGTCACCCTGCTTATTTAACTTCTATGCAGAGTACATCATGAGAAACGCTAGGCTGGAAGAAGCACAAGCTGGAATCAAGACTGCTGGGAGAAATATTAATAACATCAAATATGCAGATGACACCACCCTTATGGCAGAAAGTGAAGAAGAACTAAAGAGCCTCTTGATGAAAGTGAAAGAGGAGAGTGAAAAAGTTAGCTTAAAGCTCAACATTCAGAAAACAAAGATCATGGCATCTGGTCCCATCACTTCATGACAAATAGTTGGGGAAACAGTGGAAATATTGACAGATTTTATTTTGGGGCACTCCAAAATCACTGCAGATGGTGACTGCAGCCAGGAAATAAAAGGCCTCTTACTGCTTGGAAGAAAAGTTATGACCAACCTAGACAGCATATTAAAGAGCAGAGACATTAATTTGTCAACAAAAGTCCGTCTAGTCAAGGCTATGGTCTTTCCAGTAGTCATGTATGGATGTGAGAGTTGGACTATAAAGAAAGCTGAGCACCGAAGAATTGATGCTTTTGAACTGTGTTCTTGGAGAAGACTTTTGAGAGTCCCTTGGACTGCAAGGATATCCAACCAGTCTATCTTAACAGAAAATAGTCCTGAATATTCATTGGAAGGACTAATGTTGAAGCTGAAACTCCAATACTTTGGCCACCTGATGCAAATAACTGACTTATTTGAAAAGACCCTGATGCTGGGGAAGATTGAAGGCAGGAGGAGAAGGGGATGACAGAGGATGAGATGGTTGGATTGCATCACCATCTCAATGGACATGAGTTTGTGTAAGCTCAGGAGTTGGTGATGGACAGGGAGACCTGGCGTGCTGCAGTCCATGGGATCGCAACGAGTCAGACAAGACTGAGTGACTGAACTGAACTGAACTTTAAGATTTGATGTTTTGCCTTTTCCACCTATAAAAATTTTCCATAGCACTGAGTTGTACATATCCTTCTTCAGAATTATGTTCAGTTCAGTTCAGTCGCTCAGTCGTGTCCGACTCTTTGCGACCCGTCAAGTGGACCTTAGAAAGCATCACTATGAACAAAGCCAGTGGAGGTGATGGAATTCCAGTTGAACTACTTCAAATCCTGAAAGATGATGCTGTGAAAGCACTACACTCAAGATGCCAGCAAATTTGGAAACCTCAGCAGTGGCCACAGGACTGGAAAAGGTCAGTTTTCATTCCAATCCCAAAGAAAGGCAATGCCAAAGAATGCTCAAACTACTGCACAATTGCACGCATGTCACACGCTAGTAAAGTAATGCTCAAAATTCTCCAAGCCAGGCTTCAGCAATATGTGAACTGTGAAATTCCAGATGTTTAAGCTGGTTTTAGAAAAGGCAGAGGAACCAGAGATCAAATTGCCAACATCTGCTGGATCATCAAAAAAGCAAAAGAGTTCCAGAAAAACATCTATTTCTGCTTTATTGACTATGCCAAAGCCTTTGACTGTGTGGACCACAATAAACTGTGGAAAATTCTGAAAGAGATGGGAATACTAGACCACCTAACCTGACTCTTGAGAAATCTATATGCAGGTCAGGAAGCAACAGTTAGCACTTGACTTGGGACAACAGACTGCTTCCAAATAGGAAAAGGAGTACGTCAAGGCTGTATATTGTCACCCTGCTTATTTAACTTCTATGCAGAGTACATCATGAGAAACGCTGGGCTGGAAGAAGCACAAGCTGGAATCAAGATTGCTGGGAGAAATATCAATAACCTCAGATACGCAGATGACACCAACCTTATGGCAGAAAGTGAAGAGGAACTAAAAAGCCTCTTGATGAAAGTGAAAGAGGAGAGTGAAAAAAGTTGGCTTAAAGCTCAACATTCAGAAAACGAAGATCATGGCATCTGGTCCCATCACTTCATGGGAAATAGATGGGGAAGCAATGGAAACAATATTATGTTACTCATATTAAATATAATTCTTTTTTAAAAAATAAACTTATTTATTTTAATTGGAGGTTAATTACTTTAGAATATTGTATTGGTTTTGCCATACATCATCATGAATCCGCCACAGATATACACGTGTTCCCCATTCTGAACCCCCCTCCCACCTCCCTCCCTGTACCATCCCTCTGGATCTTCCCAGTGCACCAGCCCCAAGCATCCAGTATCATGCATCGAACCTGGACTGGCGATCCTTTTCATATATGATATTAGACATGTTTTAATGCCATTCTCCCAAATCATCCCACCCTTTCCCTCTCCGGAAGAGTCCAAAAGACTGTTCTATACATCTGTGTCTCTTTTGCTGTTTCGCATACAGGGTTATCATTACCATCTTTCCAAATTCCATATATATGCGTTAGTATACTATATTGGTGTTTTTCTTTCTGGCTTACATCACTGTGTATAATAGGCTCCAGTTTCATCCACCTCATTAGAATGGATTCAAATGTATTCTTTTTAATGGCTGAGTAATACTCCATTGTATATATGTACCACTGCTTTCTTATCCATTCATCTGCTGATGAACATCTAGGTTGCTTCCATGTCCTGGCTATTATAAACAGTGCTGCGATGAACATTGGGGTACATGCGTCTCTTTCAATTCTGGTTTCCTCAGTGTGTATGCCCTATTTCCAGTTTTTAAAGGAATCTCCACCTGTTTTCCATAGTGGCTGTACTAGTTTGCATTCCCACCAACAGTGTAAGAGGGTTCCCTTTTCTCCACATCCTCTCCAGCATTTATTGCTTGTAGAATTTTGGATCACAGCCATTCTGACTGGCGTGAAATGGTACCTCATTGTGGTTTTGATTTGCATTTCTCTGATAATGAGTGATGTTGAGCATCTTTTCATGTATTTGTTAGCCATCTGTATGTCTTCTTTGGAGAAATGTCTATTTAGTTCTTTGGCCCATTTTTTGATTGGGTCGTTTATTTTTTTTTTGGAATTGAGCTGTAGGAGTTGCTTGTATATTTTTGAGATTAGTTTTTTGTCAGTTGCTTCATTTGCTATTATTTTCTCCCTTTCTGAAGGCTGTCTTTTCACCTTGCTTATAGTTTCCTTTGTTGTGCATAAGCTTTTAAGTTTAATTAGGTCCCATTTGTTTATTTTTGCTTTTATTTCCAATATTCTGGGAGGTGGGTCATAGAGGATCCTGCTGTGATGTATGTCGGAGAGTGTTTTGCCTATGTTCTCCTCTAGGAGTTTTATAGTTTCTGGTCTTACGTTTAGATCTTTCATCCATTTTGAGTTTATTTTTGTGTATGGTGTTAGAAAGTGTTCTAGTTTCATTCTTTTACAAGTGGTTGACCAGTTTTCCCAGCACCACTTGTTAAAGAGATTGTCTTTATTCCATTGTATATCCTTGCCTCCTTTGTCAAAGATAAGGTGTCCATATGTGTGTGGATTTATCTCTGGGCTTTCATTTTGTTCCATTGATCTATATTTCTGTCTGTGCCAATACCATACTGTCTTGATTACTGTGGCTTTGTAGTAGAGCCTGAAGTTAGGCAGGTTGATTCCTCCAGTTCCATTCTTCTTTCTCAAGATTGCTTTGGCTATTAGAGGTTTTTTGTATTTCCACACAAATTGTGAAATTATTTGTTCTAGCTCTGTGAAAAATACCATTGGTAGCTTGATAGGGATTGCATTGAATCTATAGATGGCTTTGGATAGTATACTCATTTTCACTATATTGATTCTTCTGATCCATGAACATGGTGTATTTCTCCATCTATTAGTGTCCTCTTTGATTTCTTTCACCAGTGTTTTATAGTTTTCTATATATAGGTCTTTAGTTTCTTTACAAGGATCATAAGAGACTACTATCAGCAATTATATGCCAAAATAAAATGGACAACGTGGAAGAAATGGACAAATTCTTAGAAAAGTACAACTTTCCAAAACTGAACCAGGAAGAAATAGAAAATCTTAACAGACCCATCACAAGCACGGAAATTGAAACTGTAATCAGAAGTCTTCCAGCAAACAAAAGCCCAGGTCCAGATGGCTTCACAGCTGAATTCTATCAAAAATTTAGAGAAGAGCTGACACCTATCCTACTCAAACTCTTCCAGAAAATTGCAGAGGGAGGTAAACTTCTAAACTCATTCTATGAGGCCACCATCACCCTAGTACCAAAACCTGACAAAGATCCCATGAAAAAAGAAAACTACAGGCCAATATCACTGATGAACATAGATGCAAAAATCCTTAACAAAATTCTAGCAATCAGAATCCAACAACACATTAAAAAGATCATACACAATGACCAAGTGGGCTTTATCCCAGGGATGCAAGGATTCTTCAATATCCGCAAATCAATCAATGTAATACACCATATTAACAAATTGAAAATTAAAAGCCATATGATTATCTCAATAGATGCAGAGAAAGCCTTTGATAAAATTCAACATCCATTTATGATAAAAACTCTCCAGAAAGCAGGAATAGAAGGAACATACCTCAACATAATAAAAGCTATATATGACAAACCCTCAGCAAACATTATCCTCAATGGTGAAAAATTGAAAGCATTTCCCCTAAAATCAGGAACAAGACAAGGGTGCCCACTTTCACCACTACTATTCAACATAGTTTTGGAAGTTTTGGCCACAGCAATCAGAGCAGAAAAAGAAATAAAAGGAATCCAAATTGGAAAAGAAGTAAAACTCTCACTGTTTACAGATGACATGATCCTCTACATAGAAAACCCTAAAGACCCCACCAGAAAATTACTAGAGCTAATCAATGAATATAGTAATGTTGCAGGATATAAAATCAACACACAGAAATCCCTTGCATTCCTATACACTAATAATGAGAAAATAGAAAGAGAAATTAAGGAAACAATTCCATTCACCATTGCAATGAAAAGAATATAATTCTTTTTTAAGTGACATATCTGTCAGAAGTTCAAAATCAAAGCAAAGCCTTAAAATATAATAGAACTTACTTTCCTTTATATGCCTGTTCTGTAAGTTTCCCCATGCTTCCTACACATATCATGGGATGTTTAGCGTAAATAACTCCTGATCTATATGCTTGAGAGGAAAGAAATGACCAATGATAGGGTAGTCTCTTGCAAACCATCCAAACCAGCCACACTAGACTACTTAAAACCATCAATTCTGGCACATTTGGGTCCAGATGTAGTTAATTAGGAAGCAAAATGGTTGTCTGGGGAGGCCTTACAAATAGCTGTGAAAAGAAGAGAAGCGAAAAGCAAAGGAGAAAAGGAAAGATATAAACATCTGAATGCAGAGTTCCAAAGAATAGTAAGAAGAGATAAGAAAGCCTTCTTCAGTGATCAATGCAAAGAAATAGAGGAAAACAACAGAATGGGAAAGACTAGAGATCTCTTCAAGAAAATCAGAGATACAAAAGGAATATTTCATGCAAAGATGGGCTCGGTAAAGGACAGAAATGGTATGGACCTAACAGAAGCAGAAGATATTAAGAAGAGATGACAAGAATACACAGAAGAACTGTACAAAAAAGATCTTCACGACCCATATAATCACGATGGTGTGATCACTAATCTAGAGCCAGACATCTTGGAATGTGAAGTCAAGTGGGCCTTAGAAAGCATCATTACAAACAAAGCTAGTGGAGGTGATGGAATTCCAGTTGAGCTATTCCAAATCCTGAAAGATGATGCTGTGAAAGTGTTGCACTCAAGATGCCAGCAAATTTGGAAAACTCAGCAGTGGCCACAGGACTGGAAAAGGTCAGTTTTCATTCCAATCCCAAAAAAAGACAATGCCAAAGAATGCTCAAACTATCACACAATTGCACTCATCTCACACACTAGTAAAGTAATGCTCAAAATTCTCCAAGCCAGGCTTCAGCAATACGTGAACCGTGAACTTCCAGATGTTCAAGCTGGTTTTAGAAAAGGCAGAGGAACCAGAGATCAAATTGCCAACATCCGCTGGATCATGGAAAAAGCAAGAGAGTTCCAGAAAAGCATCTATTTCTGCTTTATTGACTATGCCAAAGCCTGTGACTGTGTGGACCACAATAAACTGTGGCAAATTCTTCAAGAGATGGGAATACCAGACCACCTGATCTGCCTCTTGAGAAATTTGTATGCAGGTCAGGAAGCAACAGTTAGAACTGGACATGGAACAACAGACTGGTTCCAAATAGGAAAAGGAGTTCGTCAAGGCTGTATATTGTCACCCTGTTTATTTAACTTATATGCAGAGTACATCATGAGAAATGCTGGACTGGAAGAAGCACAAGCTGGAATCAAGATTGCCGGGAGAAATAAATAACCTCAGATATGCAGATGCACCACCCTTATGGCAGAAAGTGAAGAGAAACTAAAGAGCCTCTTGATGAAAGTGAAAGAGGAGAGTGAAAAAGTTGGCTTAAAGCTCAACACTCAGAAAATGAAGATCATGGCATCCGGTCCCATCACTTCATGGGAAATAGATGGGGAAACAGTGGAAACAGTGTCAGACTTTATTTTTCTGGGCTCCCAAATCACTGCAGATGGTGACTTCAGCCATGAAATTAAAAGACACTTACTCCTTGGAAGGAAAGTTATGATCAACCTAGATAGCATATTCAAAAGCAGAGACATTACTTTGCCAACAAAGGTTCGTCTAGTCAAGGCTACGGTTTTTCCTGTGGTCATGTATGGATGTGAGAGTTGGACTGTGAAGAAGGCTGAGTGCCGAAGAATTGATGTTTTTTAAATGTGGTGTTGGAGAAGACTCTTGAGAGTCCCTTGGACTGCAAGGAGATGCAACCAGTCCATTCTGAAGGAGATCAGCCCTGGGATTTCTTTGGAAGGAATGATGCTAAAGCTGAAACTCCAGTACTTTGGCCACCTCATGCGAAGAGTTGACTCATTGGAAAAGACTCTGATGCTGGGAGGGATTGGGAGCAAGAGGAGAAGGGGACAACAGAGGATGAGATGGCTGGATGGCATCACTGACTCGATGGACGTGAGTCTCAGTGAACTCCGGGAGTTGGTAATGGACAGGGAGGCCTGGCGTGCTGCGATTCATGGGGTCGCAAAGAGTCGGACACGACTGAGGGACTGATCTGATCTGGTCAGACAGATACTATCTGTTGCCACCACAAGGCTTGGACTCTAGCCTCCAGAATCAGCTCATGAGAGGGGCTGTACTCCCCCAACTTCAGGAATACTGAGACAGTAGATCAAACATGTACAGCAGTAAAGCTCAGGTCACTCACGGGGGTGGAGTGATGCTCGTCCTCCTGCAAAAGATAAGATAGCAAAATAGGGCTAGAAAGTATTTGCTGTTGAATCCCAGGCCTACTGCTTCTTCAGTCTCATAACAAGTCCCTTCTCTCACTTCCCAAGATGATGTCTGCCCTAGCTGGGTCCCTGTGCATTGAATAAGGATTCAATACATACCAGGATAATTGTGTATCACTTATGTCCCCTGATTCTGTGGGTTTGTCTTAGTGAACATGCCAGCAGACTTAATGTGTGAAATAGCTTTCTTTTTTAAAGTGACAACAGTGTGAGTTTCAGTAGAGAAGGCTGTGCAGTACTCATAGATCTTGGACCTTGATATGTATGAAGTAACCAGACAGACTTTTGGTTATAACTCTGAGGAAGGAAGGGAAAGAGTTCCAAGTGTGAGAATAGGAGTGGACACAGATTTTTTTGAGAGCCAGAGGATGGGCTATAATAAACTGGTTCACAAAACTTCACTTCCATCTTTTCTATTAAAGAGAATAGCAGTCCGGAAGTAGATGTCCATCTAAGACCTACACATCTCATTACCATTTTGTAGCTAAGTGTGGCTATGGGAATAATCTTTTCAAGGGGATACAAACAAAAGCAATGCATGCTTCTCCCAGGCAAGGGGTTTAGGATGCAAGAGAGCCTGCTCAATCTATCATCTCACTTGGCCTTTTGAAAGCATTCAATATTGAAGTGCTCAGAGATGGTGGATTCATATAAATGAAGTCTGGCCCACTGAAAGATCACATGGAGAAGAGTTGTCCCTCCACCCTACCTCCCAAAAAGTTATATAAGCAAAAAAGAAATTTCTGTGGTGTGTGCCTTTAAATATTGTATTTCTATTTCAATCTAATTAATCCTAACATATTCAGTACTGTCTTTTTCCCTGTAATACATGTTGAATTCATTAATACTCTGTACTCAAAAACCAGAAAGCATCATCTGCATGTAAGGATAAGAAAATAAATCTGGGATCAAATTAATCAAAAGAATCTTCTTCTTAAACAGGAAAATTTTATACTATTAAAATACTTGTTAGGAGACCAGATGACCCTAACAGATATGAGATTCACAAATATGAGAAGAGCAGCCTTAAATTGGGCAAAGCAAGAAAACATTTGGCATAACCCAAGGATACAGATTATAGAAAAAAAAGTTAAAAATGAAGGTTAGTCTTAAAGCAATTGTTCAGTCTCTAAGTCATATCAAACTCTTTGGGACCCCATGGACTGCAGTACACCAGCATCTCCTGGAGTTTGCTCAAGTTCATGTCCATTGAGTTAGTGATGCTATTCAACCATCTCATCCTCTGCCATCCCCTTCTCCTGCCCTCAATCTTTTCCAGCAATGAGGAAAGTGATTCTAGAAAGGTAAGTCCTATTAATTGATATTCTGATTTTCCAATACATTAGTTAGTAACAATGTCTAATGATGAGATAATATAGCTAATTTCAATATGAGGTGTACTTTAATATGTGTGCCATTATAAGTCGTCAGTTCATTAGTTCTCTCTAATATGCTAGACTTTAAAGTCTTCAATTAGAAGGCAGTCTAGGATAGTTAATGTGTCTTTCTCCCCGCTCCTTTTTTTTTTTTTTTTTTGGTAATACTTTCCCTTATTGGGCACTAAGGTGTATGTGTGTCACATTTATGAAATATTTTTCAAGTATTTCTAATTCACTAATTTTTTTACTGTGTTAAGAACACTTAACAGGGATTCCACTCTTTCAACAAATTTTTAAGTATACAACACAATATTGTTAACTGTAGTCACAGTGTTGTACAAGCAGATCTATAGAACTTATTCACCTTCATCTGAAATGTTCCATCCATTGAACTTAATTCATTATTTTTCATATCTACTTTTTCTTCTCTTCTGTTTTCTTAAGATAATTTATATTCCTTTTTTATAAATACTATTTTCAGTTATTCTGAAGACCTTGAACATGTATGTTTCATAATCATTTTTAGATTGTTTTACTCTTTTCCTTTTATTTTAGTGAATTTGTCTCTTAATTTTTAGTTTTGTTGGCTGACTTGAACTTATCCTCATACATTTTGGAGTTTTGTTTGCAGACTTGAGTGAAGAGAATTTACTCTCTCTGCTTTAGTAATGTTGCTTGTTTGTTTCTTCTTTATGACCCCTGAGTCCCTAAGTCTGGACCGTGTTTGCAGTTGTATTAACTGCAGCAGTATTGTGGACTCAGAAGCTAAGTCAGCTACCTGGTGTGGATGAAGTCTCAGGAAGAAGCTGAGACTAGTCAGCTTCTTCCTACATCCCCAGGTAAACAGATTCATAGAAGCCCTCATTACAAACACGGCTCAGGAGTAGAACTTTTCATCCTCCTTTCAACATCAGAGGGATTCCACACTCTTTATTTCAGGCAGTGCATCTGGCTCCAGCTATACTAGTCATATTGGTTGATTTAGATTCTCACTGTCCTTAGAAGACGAAACCTCAGACCACCTGTCCTTGCTTCCATTCCAAGAGCAAGGCTGCAGATCTAGAATCATTTATTTTGCTTGTTTCTGCTGTTTCTTGTTCATGTAAATTTTTATTTTTTGACAGTATATTTTTATTCCATTCATTTTTGCTATATATTGGAAGCAAGGAAAGAACTCTGAACTGTGAACCTGTAATGCCATCTAGATTAAGAGTTTCCTTAGCACCTTAGCATAGAAATTTTATACAAGAAGATGACAGCACTGGTTTTGTCTTTGCTCTTTACACAGAAATCATAATAATTACTCAAACAGCTTTTGACAGTGCTTCAGACCTCATGATTTTATTTCAAAGAGCCTCACCATATGGAAAGAATGAGCATTAAGTTGGTTTTTTACTGCACATATCTTTTCTACTACTTTTTTAAAAAATGCAAAAAAAGTGGGATGGTAAAAACTAGCTATTAGAGAATGACGTTCAGGAAAAAATCCAATAGTTATTAACCTATTAACCTATTATTTGTTACAGTTCTGCTCTAAATATAAAATTCTTGCCAAAGTTTCATAAGTTCCATATTAGATGTCTTACACTGTTTTACATGTGATTCTTCTTTAACTCACAAATGCTAAAAGTGACCTTAAAGTGACTCCATCTATGTTGTCTGGCTTTGTTTATTTGAATAGCCTCAGGATTTGTGCACGTTGGAGATTTTGACAGCTTTAATTATTCTACACATTTAACTGGTGAGAATTTAATTATTCTAGTGTTCCCAGAGGGTTGATGACATAGGTGAGATATTAAAAAACAATAAATAAATGAAGGTATGTGCAATCTGTGATGCCATCAATTTGTGGCTAGGATTATTTTAGACCCCATAGAATATATCTTTTAAAATCTCCATTTAGCAATTCTTTAATTTTAGTATTTTTCAGTTTAGTATGTGAAGATAGGTAGCTGAATACAATATATATGTGTGTGTAATATATAAATATAGATTATTTATTTTATTTGCATTATTTATTAAGATTACATATATATGTATAGTTTTTAAATATATAATTTCAAATAAATTTTAATTTTGAATTAATCTTGGATTTATAGAAAATTCACAAGGATAATAGAAACACTTTTTCTATATCACTTCGTTCACTTAGATTTCTCAATTGTTATGCAACATTTTAAATGTATGTTGCTTTTGCTATGTATTTTTATCTTTAAATACTTAAAATTAGATTTAAATAAATATAAGAACAGCTTTATTACTTAGCCATGGTACAATTATAAAAGTCATAAAATTAACATTAATAAAGATACAATTATCTATTCTGTATTCCTCATCCAAATTGTGCTAATTATTCTACTAATATCCATTATAACAAATACGGGATTTTTTTTTTTTTCTGGTCTAGGATTCAACCCACATGTAGCAAATGGCCTGCTAATGCCCTTGAATATGGAACAGCTCTTCAATCTTCTTTGTCTTTCATACTTTTGACTTTTAAAATAGAGAACAGGATTGTTGTTTTGTTGAATGTCCTTGATTTGGCTTTCCCTGATGTTTCCTCCTGATCGCATTATGCATTTTTGGCAAGAATACACAAAATTAATGTTGCATGAATCTTTCTCAACGTATTATAGCACCAGTTACATAATGCCTAATCTTCCCTTTATTGGTAAGGTTAACTGATTATTTGGTTAAGTTGGTTTCTTCATTTTAAATTTCTGTTTTCTCTTTGTACTTAATAATATACTATGGGGTGATACTTTGAGACTATGCAAATATCACATCCCACGTATTTCATCCACTGAATTAGCATCAATATAATTTTTGCCTGTAACAATGATTACTGTGATGCTGTTGCTTCAAAAGTAAGAGTAAGAAAAATACCCAGAAATTAGATTTCATCAGTAAAGTTAGTACTAATGCCAACTACATCTCATTTTCTAAAACCTCAAAAATATGTACATTTACCTTAAAAGACCTTAAAACAAAATTGTAAAACATGGAAAAAAATTTTTATTCTTGTATAGAATGACTCAGCATCATATAGATGTCAGCTTGCACAATTGTGTTGTAAATGTAATATAATTCCAATTTAAAAAGTTGATAATGAAGTGTAATGTAATGCAATCCCAATAAAATTTGATAATGAAGTTTATAGGGAAAAAACAAATATGCAAAAATAGTCAGGAAATCATGGAAAAGCTATATGAGAATGAATTGACACCACATATTTTAATATACAAATTATTATTTGCAGTTTTGAACTATTAAAAAAATTTGAATATTCTCCTATGGATTTTTTTGAACATGTTTTTTTTTTTGTTTCCATTAGATATTCATCTAGAAATGACATTACCAGGTAATGGAGCAAGTGGATATTTAGTTTATAGAAAATGTTCTGAAGTGTTTATCAAGTGATGGTATTATTTAATCCACATTCTCCCATAATTAATTGGTCAGTCTATTTTATTTTTAGTTATTCTGGTGGGCATATTAGGGGATCTCATTTTTATTTTAATTTACATGTCCATAATGATAAATCATCCAAGCAATTTCCATCTGTGTAATGGTCATTTGTATATCTTCTATTTCAAAGTATCTGTGTTTTTCCTTTTATTTTCTAGATGCAGAAGATATGTGTACATTCTCTACAAAAGACTTTTTTCAGATATATATTTTATGAATATTTTCTTTTAGACATATTTTTCTATATATTTTTCAAAGATTTCTTTTCATGAGAATTTTAAATTTTTAAATAAGATCTAATTAATCACTTTTCCTTTTATAGTTACAAGTTCCTGGAACCTAAGGAAATTTTTCTTGTCCTCAAATCACTGAACTCTCTCTCATGTTTCTAAGGTTTATAGTTTTGTCTTTTATTTTTAGGAATATAAATATATTTATATATTTGAATTAATAAGTTCCTAGTGTTCAAGATGTGAATGATGTTTTTTCTTTTTTCTTCATGAGTATTCAAATATTCTCTAACCATTTTAAAACCATTATTATATAAATCATATGGCTTTTGTACTTTTGCAGTGAATTCAGTGCCCTTATATAAGTAGGTCTATTTCTGAATTATTTTTCTGTTGATCTAGTTTTTGACACTTATGCCAAAACCACACTGTTTTGACTATTCTAAATAGTAATCTACTGTGGCTGCTGTATTCACTAATATTTCTAAATTGTATGGTATGGTGTCTTTCTAATGTAGATATTCAGTTAATATCAAATAAATGAATTGTTGATAAAAAATGGGATAATACTCATTTTAGAAATGTTGATCATTTGAAAAGATGAAAAACTACTCAGAACAATTAAATGCTAATTGCTATCTGTAAAAGAGTCTTATTGTGAGGTACTAACCAGAATTTGAGTAAGAAAATTGGAAATATAACTACTTCTAGTCTTCACAATAACCTGCAACTGAGGCATGACACTGGAGAAGAATTTTAAAGGTGCCAGTTATTGTCAACAAAAGGGTTCCCTTTTCTCCAAAATCAACTCTTAAAACACAGTTCCTACCAAATCATTTTATTTTGTTTCAAACAAATGTATTTGGAGTCATTATTTAGTCATTCAACAAGGTATGCTAAGCATGCTTTTGAGAGTTTAGAAAATACAACTGAACAAAGCAGAGCTTTGGTTATATAGAGCTAGAAGGATGAATACTGAAAAGCACCTGAGCAGACACTTGAAGGAGGCACGTTTTAATTTGAAATTCATTTTCTGTTCTTTTCTTAAAAGACTCGCCATATACTCTGGCCACATAAGATAACTCAAAGTCCTGACATCTTCTGTATTTCCCACCTCTATCTTATTTTCACTTTTTTTTCCTTATCCAGAATTGATTTTGCTTCTTTTCTGTCTCTGCTGCCATTCTGTTGTAGCTATTATTACTTCTTAACTTTTTACTTGGTCTCCTGCAAAATAGCCTCTCCTCATCCTACACTCCTTTAGACATTATCTACAGGTAAGTCGAAACCGTTATTTATTACTGATCATGTCATTCATACATTTAAAAGTCTTCAAAAACTCATCTTTGTTCTGATAATAAAAGAATATTAACATGGCTTACCCTCCGTGCTCATGTGCCACTGACCATCCTATTGCCTATCCCTCATTATCTGTCTTTTACCACCTTGTTACTACTTTAGCTTTCGAGTTTTTAACCTATTATGGTCTTTCCTGCATCAGAGCTGTAGCATACGCTACCACTCTGCCCAAACTATTCTTCTCTCACCCCATCCCACCATCTTCAGAGATAGTCCCCTCACCCTGCAGCGTGGGCTCACAGATCATTTCCTAAAGAAACTCTTCCCTTATCATCATCCCTGACCTGTCTTTGGGAAACAGATCTATTCTATTACATTAGCTCAAGGTACTCTGAATTTCTCCTTTGTAGCATAGTATTAAATAATTGCTTCATTAGTAATTCAGTGTTTGTCTTGCCTTCTATATTACAGAGGACAAGGACTGTTTTCGTCTTGTTCACCGCTACAGATACTTTCCTTAGCACAATTTATTTCACAGAGCAGATATTTAATAAACACTTATTGAAGAATGACCAAGCTTCTCTTTGAACATCGAACTTTTCATTCTAGATGCCCTAGCTTATGATTTTGTGTTAGTATGTCTCTGGTCTTGCATCTTTGTGTCATAAAGCTGGTAAATAGGCACAATTGTGAGGGGAGTACTTCCTATCCCTAGCTGCTACAGAACTGCACACAGAAGTGATCTTGAATCCCATAAATAAGTCCCAATAATCCTGAAGAAATCTGTTCTCAACTAAATAACCTCTTAGCCAAATCCTTAAAATAGTCTTTCTTGCCCTGCAATGCTTTCTTAAGGAAAGGAAGAAAGAGTTCAGTTCAGTTCAGTTGCTCAGTCGTGTCTGACTCTTTGCGACTCCATGAATTGCAGCACTCCAGGCCTCCCTGCCCATCACCAACTCCCGGAGTTCACTCAAACTCACATCCATCGAGTCAGTGATGCCATCCAGCCATCTCATCCTCTGGCGTCCCCTTCTCCTCCTGCCCCCAATCCCTCCCCAGCATCAGAGTCTTTTCCAGTGAGTGAACTGTTTGCATGAGGTGGCCAAAGTATTGGAGTTTCAGCTTTAGCATCAGTCCTTCCAAAGAACACCCAGGACTGATCTCCTTTAGAATGGACTGGTTGGATCTCCTTGCAGTCCAAGGGACTCTCAAGAGTCTTCTCCAATACCACAGTTCAAAAGCATCAATTCTTCGGCACTCAGCCTTCTTCACAGTCCAACTCTCACATCCATACATGACACTGGAAAAACCATAGCCTTGACTAGATGGACCTTTATTGGCAAAGTAATGTCTCTGCTTTTCAATATGCTATCTAGGTTGGTTATAACTTTCCTTCCAAAGAGTAAGCATCTTTTAATTTCTTGGCTACAATCACCATCTGCAGTGATTTTGGAACTCAAAAAAAATAATAATAATAATAAAGTCGACACTGTTTCCACTGTTTCCCCATCTATTTCCCATGAAGTGATGGGACCAGATGCCATGATCTTCGTTTTCTGAATGCTGAGCTTTAAGCCAACTTTTTCACTCTCCTCTTTCACTTTCATCAAGAGGGTCTTTAGTTCTTCTTCAATTTCTGCCATAAGGGTGGTGTCATCTGCATATCTGAGGTTATTCATATTTCTCCCAGCAATCTTGATTCCAGCTTGGGCTTCTTCCAGCCCAGTGTTTCTCATGATGTACTCTACATATAAGCTAAATAAGCAGGGTGACAATATACAGCCTTGACGTACTCCTTTTCCTATTTGGAACCAGTCTGTTGTTCCATGTCCAGTTCTAACAGTTTCTTCCTGACCTGCATATAGGTTTCCCAAAAGGCCAGTCACGTGGTCTGGTATTCCTATCTCTTTCAAAATTTTCCACAGTTTATTGTGATCCACATAGTCAAAGGCTTTGGCAAAGTCAATAAAGTAGAAATAGATGTTTTTTTGGAACTCTCTTGCTTTTTCCATGATCCCACAGATGTTGGCAATTTGATCTCTGGTTCCTCTGCCTTTTCTAAAACCAGCTTGAACATCTGGAAGTTCATGGTTCACATATTGCTGAAGCCTGGCTTGGAGAATTTTGAGCATTACTTCACTAGCGTGTGAGATGAGTACAATTGTGCAGTAGTTTGAGCATTCTTTGGCATTGCCTTTCTTTGGGGTTGGAATGAAAACTGACCTTTTCCAGTCCTGTGGCCACTGCTGAGTTTTCCAAATTTGCTGGCATCTTGAGTGCAACACTTTCACAACATCATCTTTCAGGATTTGAAATAGCTCAGCTGGAATTCCATCACCTCCACTAGCTTTGTTCGTAGTGATGCTTTCTAAGGCCCACTTGACTTAACATTCCAGGATGTCTGGCCGTAGGTGAGTGATCACATCATTGTGATTTTCTGGGTCAGGAAGATCTTTTTTGTACAGTTCTTCTGTGTATTCTTGCCACCTCTTCTTAGTATCTTCTGCTGCTGTTAGGTCCATACTGTTTCTGTCCTTTATTGTGCCCATCTTTGCAAGAACATTTCCTTTGGTATCTCTAATTTTCTTGAAGAGATCCCTAGTCTTTCCCATTCTGTTGTTTTCCTCTATTTCTTTGCATTGATCACTGAAGAAGGCTTTCTTATCTCTCCTTGCTCTTCTTTGGAACTCTGCATTCAGATGCTTATATCTTTCCTTTTCTGCTTTGCTTTTTGCTTCTCTTCTTTTCACAGCTATTTGTAAGGGCTCCCTAGACAGCCATTTTGCTTTTTTGCATTTCTTTTCCATGGGGATGTTCTTGATACCTATCTCCTGTACAATGTCACAAACCTCCATCTCTAGGTCATCAGGTACTCTATCAGAGTCCCTTAAATCTATCTATCTAGTCTGTCTGTCTATCTATCTAGTCCCTTAAATCTATTTCTCACTTCCACTGTATAATCATAAGGGATTTGATTTAGGTCATACCTGAATGGTCTCGTTGTTTTCCCTACTTTCTTCAATTTAAATCTGAATTTGGCAATAAGGAGTTCATGATCTGAGCCACGGTCAGCTCCCGGTCTTGTTTTTGCTGACTGTATAGAGCTTCTCCATCTTTGGCTGCAAAGAATATAATCAGTCTGATTTCAGTGTTGACCCTCTGGTTATGTCCATGTGTAGTCTTCTCTTGTGTTGTTGGAAGAGGGTGTTTGCTATGACCAGTGCGTTCTGTTGGCAAAACTCTATTAGCCTTGAAGAAAGAGTACAAAACAACAATACTCATAATGTATAATGGTTAAAATATCTCTCTTTTCAGAAAAATTTAAGCACATTGCTATGTACATTCATTTTTAGGACCCCTCACTGACTTCAGAAGAAGTTCACTTTGGAATGAAAATTGCTGAAACTTAAGCATCTTTAGCTTTTCAATAAATCTATGTCAAGTAAATTATTTTGGATATATTTTTCTGCTGTCTCACTCAAACATTACAAAACTAGCTCAAGATTTTGTTACCTAGAATTTCCCAAATTTATGATAGGTAGATTTTATTACTTTGGTTTGCTTCCCTCTTCTTCCCAGTGGGCCTGTTTCTGCATTTCTTACCAAATGCAGGGGAAGAATTAGTCACTAAAGTTGTTTTGTTTTTTTTTTTTCTTCTTTTTCATTTGCTTTTCTGTAAGTCTTCCTTTTCAATCTCTCCCTCCCCCCGTGTTTTTTTTTTTTTTTTTCTTCTGCTTTCCTCTCTTGCTCTTTGCTTTTACTAAGGTTACAAAGATTGCTTACTTTCATGGGTGTAGCTACCACCCCCTCAAGTTAGCAGTCGCATCCAGTCTCATAAATTAGGAATTGGGGGGTGTCCCACATTCTTCCATCATGAGATGTAAAGAAAGTGATGTTTCTAGGGCAAGAGCCTGCAGAAAGCACTTGACAAGTTTAAGGAAAAAAACTGCAGGAAAAATAATGACCGTTTTTTAGGCGAATAGACTTTCTGATGGCCTTCAGTGGGTGTAGCTGCTTTGCTGTCTTTTTCACAGCCTTGGAACTGTGCCTGTTGATGTTTCCAATAATGGTGGTAACAGGAAAACTGTCTAAACTCAGGGCTTTTACCATCAGTCTCTTAATGGGGTTCTTTTTTGTTTTTTCATCTTCGTTTTTTTCTTTATTTTTATTGTTTAGGATTTTCGCACCTATTCACATGAAAAATACCAGTCTCTTTCTTTTTTTATACTGTCTTTGCCATGATTTTTATCAGTTTTGTTAGCTTGATTTAGCAAGTAAGGAAATGTTCCCTGTTTGTCTGTGTATAAAATATGAAAGCTATAGATCAAAAAGTTTGTGTCCTCCCCAAATTCATGTGTTAAATTTTGAAGTCTCAAGGTGATGGTAGTGAGGCCTTTGGAAGGTGATTTGGTCATAAGGGTGAAGCCCTCCTACATAAGATTGGTGCCCTTATAAAACAGGCTCCAGATAGCTCCCTTTCACACTGTGAGAACACAGCAAAAAGAAAGCTTTCTATGAAAAAAGAAGGGGATATGAAAGAAATTCCAAATCCACCAGCCCTCTGGATCTTGGATTTCCCATTTTCCATAACTTGGAGAAATACGTCTTGCTTGGAAGCTACCTATTCTATGGTATATTGTTACCATCTCAGACATACTAAGACAATGAAGGATGAATTTTAATTAAATAATTCCTTATATTTTGTGCAAGCATATTATAGGTGTCAATAAGTGATTATAGATTTAAATTCTTGACAAACTGCTCAGCTTTTCTTAGGATTTCATCCTTTGCAAGTTTATACCTTATATCAGTGCAATCACCTGTCTCAAATTTTAGAGCCACTGTAATGGACTTTCAGGAAGGAATTCCCTAATTTCCTCAACAATGTCATCTAAATGGGTGATACGGCTTAGCATGTTTTCTTTTCCATAATTGTCTGAATTTTATCAAGGGCAATGGAACATTGTTCTAATCTATAACTTCAGAAATTATATGTAATCAGTGGGGAAGAATATAAGTATATTTATGCCTATGTTTATATATAAGGAAGTGGATTTTTAATTGTATACCTCTCTGATACCCACAGTGGGGGTTAGATAATAAATTACACCATTTATTCATGAACCTGGCCCCATATATTCCCACAAACATAAACATGGGAAATAGCCCAACTAGGATAACAAAGCTGGAGTGAAGTCTGATATAGAAGGTGTGTAGAAAAGTCTTCCCTTTCTTACAGACTGAACAGTGCTTTTTCTCCTTGAACTTTTGTGAGGCCTCCAGAAGATGAAGCCTGTATTTACAGACAATGTAGGAAAGAAGTGTATGATTTACCTTGTATTTCCAAAGAAGCTCAAATACTAGCACTATGACAGATTAAGTCAGAGCAGAAGTAACCAATAGAAAGATTAATAGGGACATACATAGATGCAGAACTGAGAGCAAAAAGTATAATTTTATCATTTCCAATATATGTTAAATCAGGATAATCTACAACCTAATGTGTTATTTTTGTATTAGAAAAACATTTTATTAATTATCTTATAGTGTTTATTGTTATGAAGAACACACAAATAAGCGAAAGTGGGCAAGTACTTGATTGCATAAGCACAAGCAGATGTTTGGCAAACCTACTATTTCTAAAAGGATTTTGTCTTCTTTCCTTGGGAGAGTAACTTATGGGCACTTTACATAATTATGATAAAGTAGTATATTTAGGCTTTTTCTTACATATCATTAATAAAAATTATTTCACTTAAAAACTGACTATATAACATGCATGGTTCTTTTATTTTTCATAATGATGCATCATGTGTCTTATCCAGATTGTAAATTCTTTAAATTCTTATGATCATTTCTATTTATTATGATGCTAACTATTTAGAAAGTACCAAATAAATATTTGAAAACTTGTGTTGAATCAAATCAGGCAGATTTTTCCCATCCAAAAAAATGGTTTTATTCTTAGTTACATAATATTTTGATCATGCCCTTTTATCTACTAGAAACTTCCCAATCTTTAAAGGAATAGAATAGAAAATTCAGGCTCAATTTAAAGTTGAGAACAAGGACTGCAAATGTTTTCTGCTAAGTCACTTCAGTCGTGTCCGACTCTGTGAGACCCCATAGACGGCAGCCCACCAGGCTCCCCCGCCCCTGGGATTCTCCAGGCAAGAACACTGGAGTGGGTTGCCATTTCCTTCTCCAAAATGTTTTCTGGTTAGGACCAAATTTACTGGACTCTACTATTGTCCTATGAAAGCAGCTACAGCAATGTCAGTTAGCAGGTGGGGTTGTGTTTCCATAAGTTTTACTGACAAAACAGGAAACAGGCTAAATGTGGCCATTATTTACCAACTTCTGGGGCATAATATTAAACATTCAGCTAAATGACTAAATGCTTAAGCCTATCCAATTGCAAAAATACCTCCTCCCTCTTTCCTTTTCTGTTTTTTGTTTTTCTCTCTCAGGGTCAGTTTCCAGTTATGCTTGCTTGATTACACATTACTTCAATGTTTCAGTTACAAGTAATGCTGTTATGCACAGAGTTAGGTATGCTATTCCCATGTTTATAAATTCTACCTAGGAAACCTCTAGAAGTGTAACCTTTATATGCTCGTTGTAATTAATTTATTATACATATAAAAGTCTTCTTAAGCTTTATTACAGCTTCACAATCTGTGGAATAAAACTTATTAGCAACTCTTCTTACAGAGTGGCAGCAGAGCATGCTGGTTTGCTTTGTTTAAATTTATCATGAAAAGCATCAATTAATTCAACATCAGCTTGTCATTTGCACCTGTTTCTCCCTCTCTCCTTCCTGATAGCCATATAATTTATTTTGAAAGGTATCTGCTTTGTAGTTTCTATCTCATTGAACTCTTATTTCCACATCCACTGCCATAGGGTACAACTTTTTAATACACTTTCGTTTTAAAAAATGCCACACATAATAAAAATATATATGTTTTTAATTTGTGGAAACTTTTTACTGTATTGTGTCAATTTTCAAATTATTCTGAGTTGGGAAACTTGAAATACTATTAAATTTTAAATATAATTAAAACATATGAGCTGTTGGTCATTGCTATTGATAAAACTTGTTACTAGGAATTGTTCAAAACAGAGTTAAATACATTTATATTTGCACATTTTTGTTCAGTCACCAGTCATATCTGACTCTGTGACCCTGTGAACCACAGGCCCCCAGGCCCCCCTATCCGTCACTATTTCCTGTAGTTCGCCCAAGTTCATGTCCATTGCATCAGTGATGCCATTCAGCTATCTTATCCTCTGATGCCCGGATAGCTTTATATTTGCATATTTCTAGGTTAATAGAAAGCTGTGATATGGAAGTGTAGCTTTTTCTCTTCTGGAATTTTTTTTCCCCAAAACCTCATATTGATTGGATACCTGCCTCCATGGAACTGTTACTTAGTGTTTGCAACATACCATGTCATTTTGCTTCAAACACAGTAAGATTTCATTTGTATTTAGGAGCTTCCCAGGTGGTTCAGTTGTAAAGAATCTACTTGCCAAGCAAGAGATGCAAATTTGATCCCTGGGTCGAGAAGATCCCCTGGGGAAGGAAATGGTGACCCACTCCATTATTCCTGCCTGGGAAATCCCACAAACAGAAGAGCTTGGCGGGCTACGATTCGTGGGGACAAAAAAGAGTCAAACAGAGCTGCGGCGGGGTCTGGGGCTCAGAGCAGCGGCGGGAGGAGGCGGACACGTGGCAGCAGCAGCAGTAGCAGCCCCGGCGGCGGCGGCGGCAGAAGGCATCGGCCCGAGCCGCCTGCCGTCTTCCCTCCTTCCCGCCTTGCGGCAGCCCTAGCTCCTTCCTCTTCGCTCCCCCGGCCGCGCTTGCTTGGCCGGGAGCCGCTCTCTTTAAAAAAAAAAAAGAAAAAAGACTCAAACATAACTTAGCTACCAAACAATAATAAATTTCTGATACAATGTAAAAGACTATAACCCCTCATTTAGCCTTGTAAGTCACGTCCAGCTCTTTTGTTACCCAATGGACTGTAGCCCGCCAGGCTCCTCTGTCCATGGGATTCCTAGGCAAGAAGACCGGAGTGGGTCACCATTTCCTTCTCCAGCTGACTTACTGACCTAGGGATCAAACCTGTGACTCCTGCTTGGCAGACCACTGAGCCACAGTAAAAGAATTTAACTAAGTAAGGTGTAAAACCATTACATGGATTAAATCAGTTATTATTATAGCCTCAGTTCAGTTCAGTTCAGTCGCTCAGTCTTGTGTGACTCCTTGCAGCCCCATGAATTACAGCATGCCAGGCCTCCCCGTCCATCACCAACTCCCAGAGTTCACTCAAACTCACATCTGTCGAGTTGGTGATGCCATCCAGCCATCTCATCCTCTGTCGTCCCCTTCTCCTCCTGCCCCCAATCCCTCCCAGCATGAGTCATTTCCAATGACGTGGCCAAAATATTGGAGTTTCAGCCTCAGCATCAGTCCTTCCAAAGAACACCCAGGACTGATCTCCTTTAAACTGGACTGGTTGGATCTCCTTGCAGTCCAAGCAACTCTCAAGAGTTTTTTCCAACACCACAGTTCAAAAGCATCAATTCTTCTGCCCTCAGCTTTCTTCATAGTCCAACTTTCACATCCATACATGACCATGGGAAAAACCATAGCCTTGACTAGATGGACCTTTGTTGGCAAAGTAATGTCTCTGCTTTTGAATATGCTATCTAGGTTGGTCATAACTTTCCTTCCAATGAGTAAGTGTCTTTTAATTTCATGGCTGCAATCACCATCTGCAGTGATTTTGGAACCCCAAAAAACAAAGTCTGACACTGTTTCCACTGTTTCCCCATCTATTTCCCATGAAGTGATGGGACCAGATGCCATGATCTTCGTTTTCTGAATGTTGAGCTTTAAGCCAGCTTTTTCACTCTCCTCTTTCACTTTCATCAAGAGGCTTTTTAGTTCCTCTTCACTTTCTGCAATAAGGGTGGTGTCATCTGCATATTGATATTTCTCCTGGCAATCTTGATTCCAGCTTGGGCTTCTTCTAGCCCAGCGTTTCTCATGATATATGCTACATAGAAGTTAAATAAGCAGGGTGACAATATACAGCCTTGATGTACTCCTTTTCCTATTTGGAACCAGTCTGTTGTTCCATGTCCAGTTCTAACTGTTGACTTCCTGACCTGCATATAGGTTTCGCAAGAGGCTGGTCAAGTGGTCTGGGATTCCCATCTCTTTCCGAATTTTCCACAGTTTATTGTGGTCCACACAGTCAAAGGCTTTGGCATAGTCAAAAAAGCAGAAATAGATGTTTTTCTGGAACTCTCTTGCTTTTTCCATGATCCAGCGGATGTTGGCAATTTGATCTCTGGTTCCTCTGCCTTTTCTAAAACCAGCTTGAACATCAGGAAGTTCACGGTTCACATATTGCTGAAGCCTGGCTTGGAGAATTTTGAGCATTACTTTACTAGTGTGTGAGATGAGTACAATTGTGCAGTAGTTTGAGCATTCTTTGGCATTGCCTTTCTTTGGGATTGGGATGAAAACTGACCTTTTCCAGTCCTGTGGCCACTGCTGAGTTTTCCAAATTTGCTGGCATCTTGAGTGCAACACTTTCACAGCGTCATCTTTCAGGATATGAAATAGCTCAACTGGAATTCCATCACTCCACTAGCTTTGTTTGTAGTGATGCTTTCTAAGGCCCACTTGACTTCACATTCCAAGATGTCTGGCTCTAGGTGAGTGATCACACCATCGTGATTAGCTTGGTCATAAAGCTCTTTTTTGTACAGTTCTTCTGTGTATTCTTGCCACCTCTTCTTTATTATAGCCTAGTTCTGCATAATTCATTATTTGGTAAGACATGGATATTCAAGCTGTCATTAGAAACATCTACATTAATTATTTAAAATGTAAGAAATGTAAGATATTAAAATGTAAGAAACTAGTTATGCAAATAAAATTGAATCTGCCTTCAAATGCATACTGTATAGATTCAGAATGAGAAACTTTGAGTTTTTTTTTTCCTTAGCTTATATTTTCATGAAGATTTTCAGTTATAATGTCTATGGTAACTGTTGAAATTTTAGATGATAAACATTATATTCTTTCGGAAGTATGGATGAAAAATAAAAATAATGAAATCAAAATGTTTTTCAAAGACCTAAATATCATTTCAGGAAAAAAAAGCTTTTGATTAAATATGAGAACTGTGAGATTCAATTATAAGCTGCAAAAATAAAGCTGTCTCATTTACTAATGTCGACAATTCTTTGAATGTATAAGAATAAATATTTTAATGTTTTTATGTTCATCTTAGAAAATATTTATAATAATTTGTAATATATTTACTGTAGTAATAGCTTTACTTGTTAATTTAGTACTTGTACCTTTGACAAAGGTACCAGACCACCTGACCTGCCACTTGAGAAACCTGTATCCAGGTCAGGAAGCAACAGTTAGAACTGGACATGGAACAACAGACTGGTTCCAAATAGGAAAAGGAGTACGTCAAGGCTGTATATTGTCACCCTGCTTATTTAACTTATATGCAAAGTACATCATGAGAAATGCTGGGCTGGATGAAGCACAAGCTGGAATCAAGATTGCTGGAAGAAATATCTATAACCTCAGATATGCAGATGACACCACCTGTATGGCAGAAAGTGAAGAAGAACTAAAGAGCCTCTTGATGAAAGTGAAAGAGGAGAGTGAAAAAGCTGGCTTAAAACAACATTCAGAAAACTAAGGTCATGGTAACTGGTCCCACCACTTCATGGCAAATAGATGGGGAAACAGTGGAAACAGTGAGAGACTATTTTTGGGGGCTCCAAAATCACTGCTGATGGTGATTGCAGCCATGAAATTAAAAGACACTTACTCCTTGGAAGGAAAGTTATGACCAACCTAGACAGCATATTAAAAAGCAGAGACATTATTTTGCCAACAAAGGTCCATCTAGTTAAGGCTATGGTTTTTCCCATAGTCATGTATGGATGTAAGAGTTGGACTATAAAGAAAGCTGAGCATAGAAGAATTGATGCCTTTGAACTGTGGTGTTGGAGAAGACTCTTGAGAGTCTCTTGGACTGCAAGGAGATCCAACCAGTCCATTCTGAAGGAGATCAGTCCTGGGTGTTCATTGGAAGGACTGATGTTGAAGCTGAAACTCCAATACTTTGGCCACCTGATGCAAAGAGCTGACTCATTTGAAAAGACCCTGATGCTGGGAAAGATTGAGGGTAGGAGGAGAAGGGGATGACAGAAGATCAGATGGTTGGATGGCATCACTGACTCAGTGGACATGACTTTGGGTAGGCTCCAGGAGTTGATGTTGGACAGGGAGGCCTGGCATGCTGCGGCTCATGGGGTCACAAAGAGTCAGACACGACTGAGTGACTGACCTGAACTGAACTGAACCTTTGACAATAAAATTATCTTTGAAGGAATATTTTGATATTACTTTTCCACAGCTTCTTTTTAAAGTAAATCACTTCATCATTTAAAGTTTATATCATGTTCCTTGAAATGTGCTTTGTTTTGCAAGACATTGAGGCATCCTGTAAGCAATAACATTAGCATTCCTCTTAAATATTTGCATTCCATTCCATTCAAAGACTATCTGTTTAGCCAAATATTTAATTTTGCTTAAATATATCTTATGGTCCTTTTGATCCTATATATTACCACAGCCATTTTTTGTTAATATTAATTAGTATAATTATGGTCATTGCTAGTATGAACAATAAGAGCTGATTATTAAATTCTATCTCCAATGAATCCTCATGTGGCACAATTTCCCAAGTCTTGTACTTTGTATTGGTTAATTGGTCTATTTATCTCGTCCCGGAACACCATGTATGTGTGTTGAATTACATTCTGCAGAAGAGATATGTTGCTGTCTTAACATTAAGTATCTGTGAATTAGACTTTGTTTGGAAATAAGGTCTTTGCTGATGTAATCAATTTTAGATGAGATTATTCTGGATCACAGTGGGCCCTAGTTCAATATTTGTGGCATAAGAAGAGGAGGAGAGACACAGTGACAGACATACAAGGAGGACACCATATGGCAACAGATGCAGAGAGTGATGTTTACAAATGGAGAACACAAGGAAAGTTTTTACAGAGAACTAAGGTACCGAAGTGATAGCAAATAGTCTAACCCGTGGGCAACTGAACTCTTTTGGACCAAGGAAAGACAATGTGGCAGAAAAAAAAATCATGTTTACAGGAATAATGGCAGAAAATTTGCCAGTTTGGTGAGAAACATAAATTGACAGATTTCAGGAGTTCACAAAATAACTGGCAGGATAAAAAAGAAAAAAAAAAAAAAAAACATGCCTAGGCAAAGCATAGTCAAGAACTAAACATCAAAGAAAACATTTTCAAAGCACTGAAAGAAGTATGATACTTTCAATAAGGTAAACGACAGTTCAGAAACATGTTGACAACTTATTGAAATTGTGCAGGTAGTGTAATAGCATGTTTAAATTGCTGGGGAAAAAAAAAAAAACAAAAGCAAAAACCTTTGAACCAAGAATTGTATTTTCTGCAAGAATATCTGTAAAGAATAATGCTAAAATGAAGACATTTTACAGTATAAAAATTAATAATAATAGCCAACAGATTTCATCACCAGCAGACTTGCAATACAGGATGTGCTAAAGGAATTTCTTTAGGCTTGTGGTAAATGAAACTAGTTGGAGCTCATCTAAAGTGCATGTAATACAGCTCAGACAGCACTGACAGACCAATTATGGCTTTACATAATTATATAAGAATAGTATACAGGTCTAAAATGTAAAATATGGAAATTATCACATATAAAGCCAGAAAAAGATAAGTAAAGGCAAATATGCCTAGTAAATAGTAATAATGTGAGTGAAGTCACTCAGTCGCATCCGACTCTTTGCAACCCCATGGACTATAGCCTACCAGGCTCCTTGGTCCATGGAATTCTTCAGGCAAGAATACTGAAGTGGGTTGCCATTTCCTTCTCCAGGGAATCTTCCCAACTCAGGGATCGAACCCAGGTCTCCTGCATTGTAGGCAGACGCTTTACCATCTGAGCTACCGGGGAAGCCCAATAGTATTGTCTTTTTCATGCCTACTGGATCTCTAATTATAAACACCTATCATATCAGCTATTGGTAACTGCTACTGTGTGCTTTTTCCTAATTTCTTAATCAGTCTAGTTAGTGGGTTATCAATTTTGATTATTTCAAAGAATCAATACTGGTCTTTGGTAATTCTCTGGTATTATTACTATTAATAATAAATATGTGTATATATATATAAAAGTAAAAAGCAACACCACAGAAAATTACCAAAGACCAGTATTGATTCTTTGAAATAATCAAAGTTGATAACCCACTAACTAGACTAAGAAATTAGGAAAAAGCACACAGTAGCAGTTACCAATAGCAGATATGATAGGAGATTATAATTAAAGATCCAGTAGGCATGAAAAAGACAGTAAGGGGATGTTATAAACAACTTTATGTGAATAATTTTGAAAAAGATCCATCTCTTTAAAAAATCCATTTACTAAAAGTGCTCCTAAAAGGAATAAGAAGATCTGAAGGTAATTTGAACAAAATAGAATACTTATAAATATAACAAAAACATTGTATGTTTTAGATGGACTTTTTGATGGAAAATGCTAAGTAAATTTATTAAAATTGCTGTTCAATAGCTTGGGAGACATTTCGTTTATAGGTGAAAATATACAAGTACCTCAACATGGAATTTCTTTTCAAACTGATCTTTAGTTTTCAATCGTAGACCCAGTATGGATGAATGAAGTTTTAATAAGCTAAAGCTAAATCTGTTACAGAAAAAAAAAAATCTGTTATGTGGTTTTAGCATGTGTGTGCAAAGTCCTTTCAGTTGTGTCCAGCTCTTTGTGACCCTATGGACTGTAGCCCACCAGGCCCCTCTGTCCATGGAATTCTCCAGACAAGAATACTAGAGCAGGTTGCCATGCCCTCCTCCAGGGGATCTTCCTGACCCAAGGATCAAACCAGTATCTCTTGCATCTTCTCATGGTTCTTTACCACCAGTGCCACCTGAGAAGCCCCTAGTTTTATTGTATTTATAAGCTAATAAGTTAGTTTATCTCTCTTTGATGGCTGCTGACAGAATATACAATATTTCTGAGTTAAAGACAAAAGATCAGTATTCATGACACAGCAAGCAGCATCAGTATCTCTTTCTTCCAAGTCTAATAAAAGAGACAAGGAGAGCTTAAAAAGATTTCTGTATATATATAGGACTGTATTATAGGAGAAGTCATCTCATTTTATAGCAAATAGCAATTAAGCCTAGAATTTGTATCAAAGGTGAGATTCCCTCATCTCTCAAGGCTGCTGGTTACAAATATAGCCATAAGAAACGGCTCTAAAAATGCAGGATCAGAGACGTGCATTCCTGAAAATAGGATCTTGAGGGAGACCCATGAAGGACTGTGTCTCCCTACAAAAGGGTGAAGTTAAACTAACTGATCAATAGAACTGCGTGCTGAAAAGTAGATTCACGCAAATGTGGAAACAACGTATTATGCCAGGTTTGGTATTACAGTTAAAAAGCTGGAAAACAAGAAATAGATGAGGCTAGCATATTGGTTATAAGGAGAAATGAATTTGGATCTTTAGTTAACATTATACTGTAAAATCAATTCAAGAGGGTATAGAATATTCTAAATGAAATAAAACTTTAATATTTAGAAGAGATACAGTAGATACCTTTTATGATTGAGAAGGATAGAAAAAGATTTTGTAAACAAGACATTTCATAAAGCAATTTGGGGATGCATGGCTCTCTAAATAGAGATGCTGTGTTCACCAAAGCATAAAACAGAAATGCAAAGAATCAAAGGATTTTTCACAAATTAAGAGAATATATTCACAGCTCTTAAGCTGATAAGAATCAAAGTCTTGAAATATAATTTAATGATTTGTCATGAACAAAGATATTTAAAGGACTTCCCAGGTGACTCAGTAGGAAAGAATCCACCTGCTAATGCAGGGGATATGAGTTCAATCCCTCGGTCAGGAAGATCCCCTGGAGAAGGACATGGCATCTCACTCCAGTATTCTTGCCTGGAGAATTCCATAGATAGAGGAGCCTGGTGGGTTATAGTCCATGGGATTGCAAAGAGTTGGACAGAACTTAGGTACCAAACAACAACAAAGATTAAAAAAAAAAAAAAAAAACCAACAACAACAACAAAAAACACTTAAAAGGGAGAGAGAACACAGAGTAAACCCATGAACAGATCATACAGGCATTTCATGCAGAAAAGACAATATATTTAGATAATGATCATTTGAATTAGACCTGAACTTCTTTAGTAATCAGGCACATTTTCATAGTTACCATACCTCAAAAATGAAGAAGTCAGAGACTGAAAACTTTATGAAATTAACTGTACTTAACCTATTTAATGGAAGATGCATGTAGCAGACAAAACCTTGTTTATAAAGGGAAATGCATTCAACTGTGCATAAGATTACATAAAAATGTTTTCAGCTATATTACTTCAATAGTAAAATATTGGAAGCAATTCAAATGTCTATACACAGTAAAACAAATAAATTGCTGTCTATTCAGAAAATGGAATAATATGCCACAGTAGAAACAAAGGGACAAAAGTTACATAGTTTAATATGGATCTATCTGGGGATAAAATGAATATAAAAAGGTATAGTCACAGAAGAAATTATACAGTATGATTTCATTTGTATCATTTTCAAAAATAATGAGAGTTGACCCTTGAATAATGTAGGGGTCAGGGTACCCAAAATATAGCAGTCAAAGATCCATGTAAATATTTATAGTTAGGTAGCCCTGGCATCTGAGACTTTCCATCCACAGGTTAAACCAAGGAGGAGTGTGTCTAGTATGTATTTACTGGAAAATATCCACATAGAAGTGGGCCTGAAAACCTACATACAGAGGATCATCTCTATGTCTATTATATATCATGAAATAAAAACTTCAAAGCAAAGCAAGAAAATAATTAGCACAAAGTTTTAGGCAGTAAAACCTTCAGTGGAAAGAGGGCATTTCAGTGGTATTTGAAAATTTTTTATTCAACTTGGTATTGGTTACATGAGTGTTTCCACTGCAAACAGTCATAGCAATATCATATCCATGTGTGTTATCTAGTTCCTCTTTTATGGTTGTAAATAAAAAGATAGTAAGGAAAGATTCACTGAATGCTGAGCAGGATGGGTGAATCATTTATAGCCATATTTCTGTGATATATTTGAACAACAAAGATAGAAAAAAAAGTTTTCAGACAGTAAAACAAAATAAATCTTCAGAGTAGCATGTGACTAAAATGTAATTAAAGTCAGTTAGCCATCCTATGCAGTGGAAGCTGACAGTAGAACAAAATTTTCTATGCACCAGGAAAATCACTTCAAGACCTAAAATTCTATGGTAATTAAGTGTACATTAAGAGGTTGCTTACATCCTGTATTCACTTTTGGATAATTTTTTTGAGAAAATGCTTAAGTAAAATAAAAGTGAAGATGTTCTTTGCAATAAACATTAGAATTGACCAAGGGATGACACAAGAGATAAATTTCTGAATAATAAATGAGTTAGTGTTTTCATTTGACATAAATTAGAAAGCAACCATTTGGCTCAAGAAACTACCATTAAAAATAAAAGTGGCAAGGAGAGGGTGAGATGAATAGACAGAGTAGCATGAAAGCAAATACCACCACCATATGTAAAATAGATAGTCAAAGGCAATTGGCTCTATAATTACCTAGAGGCATGGAAAAGTGTGGGAGGTGAGAGGGAGGTTCAAGAAGGAGGGGACATATGTACATCTATGGTTAATTCAGGTTGATGTATGGCAGAAATCAAACCAATATTGTAAAGCAATTATCCTTAAATTAAACATAAATAAATAAATTTTAAATAAACATAAACACATTAAACATGAATAAATAAATACATTTTAAAAAAGAAAGTCCCCCAAAAAAGACTAAAAGTAGAATTATTTTTATTTAAAAGGCAGTATAAGCAAAACCACCAGGGAAGTCCAAGAAGAAAGGCATAAGTAAAAGCCTG